>NW_028136508.1:0-1200000 GCF_964662115.1 Mustela nivalis | reverse complement strand
GGCAATCTGAGCCCATCTGAGCACCTACCTGCACTCAGACCCGTAGACTGATGTCCCCAGAGGTAAAAAGGAACGAACAGGCCCCTAGGCACTAATCGGATCCATTGCTTTGGTTTCCAGGCATCTCTCCTCAGAGGCCTGGATTTCAATACCAGCATATGGCTGTTTCTTGACTCACCCATCAGAACAAATCTCATCTACACATGGGAAACATGCACGTTGGAGCTGTGTCAAAGCCTCTGTTTAGGAGAACCCTTCAGGGCCCCAGGGCCACCGCTTCATTCCAAGGTCTCCATAGACACAAAAACATATTAGGACACATCCACAGGAGAGTCCATTTCAACTCAGCCTCCTCGGTTGCCCCCCACATCCAGCAGATCTAACCTGTCTTGTTGCTTGGAGACAATTGGAATGCGAGGTGGGCTACCCAGCCATCCATCCTTAGAACCCTGCTCGGAATCGTGTGACTGGAGCCAACCAACAGGTCTCAATTGTCCTGCATAAGAAGCTTTGCAGTTTGGAGCTTCTCACAACTCCCATCGTGGGAAAACCCCCATGTCCTCGTGATCCAACCCCCTTCAAGAAAGGGCCATCAGGGCAGAAAGTCCAACCTGAGCGATCGTCTGATCCTTGCCCTGACTTCAGATGCACGAGATCTAGATTGAGGTCTGTAGATTGTGCCTGCCATATCCTCACCCAGAAACCTAGGCCTAGCTTGGGTTCTCAGACTCCGTCCTCAGACTACTGGCCCACAAGCCCTCCAGCTTGGCAATCCAGAACTACAGTGCCGCACTCTGCCTGCCCTACAGAAGTAAAACATTGCCCTCAGGGCTACCCCGAAACCGCAAATGAGGATCAACCTGCACGCCATTCGGCTGTACCCCAAACATATAGGCTGACCTGGGCACTATTTCCCCTTCTGACCCAGCCTGAGCCTGGACCTCCTGGACCCACCCAGACAGCTGGCCGCACACAGAGCACATCGGACCCGCCATGGCCTTAGGTCGTCATCTCTTCCCAACTGCGGTTTTCAGGCTCCAGAACCTAGACTTTATCTCCAACCATTGCCCAGGGTTGAAAATGATGCAGAAATCAGAACTCTTTCCCCATGGCAAGAAACCTTGTGGTTGGCATGTTGTCCAACGTTCAGTGTAGTTGAAACAAGCGTGGCCCATGAGGCCCAGCCCATGCTTGCGGGCCACATTGGTCACAAACACACATTGTGACCCTCAGCCTGAGCCCAGTCCTCAAGTAAGGCCTCTCAGGGCCTATATGAAGAGACAGCATATTGGGCTTGCCATGCCCCTAGGCCCCAATTTTTAACCATAGTCGGGTTGTCCCTTCACTCTTCCCCAGGGCTCTGCTTTGGAATTCCTCTTTTGGTGGGACACCTGAGGTAACAAACCTGAAAGGAGTCCTCCCATCCCACAGATTGACGAAAAACAATTGGGATCGGGTCAAATCCACAGAGAGGAAGATTCGTACATGCCCCATGAGACCTCCCCAACATTCCACGGCCATCGCTGAAACAAAATCCAGAGACAAAAGCCTGAGCAAGCTCCTCAGACTCGCTCATCTTCATATCCTGAAGAGTTCTTCTCATGGTTTGTAGATCGGGCGTGCCATACTTACGTCCCCAAACGTAAGCTGAGTTTGTGTTTTCAGTCTTCTGTCCTCAAAGTCCTGGGCTACACTCCCTCCAGGCTGGGGCCCCTGGAGCCACACATTAGGACTGCCCCCACCCAATCCATGGGAATTCGGCCCATTCCATTGTCAAAAATCGTACAAATTAGGAGAACCCTCCAAAGTCCCTGAGGCCATCCCAATAGTGTAGGTCGCCCGGGACAAAAAAGGGCGGTTGATACCGGCTGAGCATCTACCTCCACTCATCTACCTCCACTCATACCAAGAAGATTGAACCAGACAGGACCCGAGGCCATTATCGGATCCATTGCTTTGGTTTACAGGCATGTCTCCTCAAAAGCCTGGATTCCAATACCAGCAGAGGGGATTTCCTGAGGCACCCATCAGAACAAATCTCGTCTCCACAAGGAAACTTGTGCATGGGAGCTATGCCAAAGCTTAGGAGAATACTTCAGGGTCCCGGTGCCACCTCCCCATTCCAAGGCCCTCATGGACACAAACACACGTTAGGACCCATCCTCTGGAAAGTGCATTTCAACTCAGCCATCCCGGTTGCTCCCGCAGATCCATTACATCTAAACTGTCTTGTTGCTAGGAGACAATTGGAAGGCGAGGCGGACTTCCCAGGCATGCATCCTGGAACGGTGCTCTGGAGTCATTCCATATGGGATGTCCTGGAGCTGTCCAACAGGTCTCAATTGTCCCGCAGAGAGAATCCTTGAAGGGGACATCCCACATCTCCCAACGGGGAAAACCTCCATGGCCTCGAGATTCCGCTCCCTTCATGAAGGGGCCGTCATGCACAGAAACTCCAACCTGAGCCAACGTCGGATCCTCGCCCTGACTTCAGATGCATGAGATATTGGTTCAGATCTGCAGGGGGTACCTGCCGTGCCCTCACCCTGAATCCGAAGTCTAGCTTGTGTTCTCAGACTTCCGTCCTCACTCTCCTGGCCCCGAAGCCCTCAAGTTTGGCAATTCCGGACCGACAATGAAGCACTCTGCCTGCCCTCTAGAAAAAATATATTGCCTAATGAGCAGCCCAGGCAGCTTAAATGAGGATACACCTACACGGCACTCGAATGTACCCAAATTATATAGTCTAACCTGGGCACTAATGCACTGTCTGACAAAACCTGAGCCCGGACCTGCTGACCAACACCCAGACAGCTGACCGCACGCTGAGCACATCAGACCCGCCATGGCCTTAGGTCATCATCTCTTCCCTACCTCAGTTTTCAGGCTTCAGAACCTAGACCTTATCTCCAATCACTGCCCACGGGTGACTGTGATGCAGAAATCAGAACTCTTCCTGACCCATGGCAAGAAACCTTGTGGTTGGCATGTTGTCCAACGTTCAGTGTAGGAGAAACCAGCATTCACCCTGAGGCCCCGCCCATTCTTGAGTGCGACGAGAGCATAAACACGCATTGTGACCTCAGCGTGAGTCCTGTCCTCTAGTAAGTCCTCTCAGTGGCTGGACCATTAGATGTCATAATGGGCTTGACATATCCCTAGTCCCCAATTTTTAACCAGATTTCTGGTTGTCCAGTCGCCCCACCCCAGGGCTCTACTATGGAATCCCTCATTTGGTGGGACATCTGAGGTTGAAAAACAAAATGAAACAAATCGACAACAACAAAACAACGGACTTCTTCCATCCCCAGAATGACCCCAAACTCTTTGGACGGGACCGAAACCCCCAGAGAGTAAGACTCGTCCATTTGCCATGAAGTCACCCGGCAATTTCACGACCATGAGTGACACGATATCCAGAGACAAAAACTTGAGCAAGAGCCTCACACTCGCCCTTTTTTCATATCCCGAAGTGTTCTCCTCATGGTCTGTAGATCAGTCCTGCCATACCTATGACCCAAAACATAAGCCGAGTTTGTGTTTTCAGACAACTGTCCAAACAGCTCTGGCCTACACACCCTACAGGCTCAGGGCCCTGGAGCCAAACCTGAGGACTGTACTTGCCCTCTCCAAGGGAATTGTATGTGCCCATTCCAATGGCCACAACCCTACTAGTAGGATAACCTCCAAAGTCCCTGAGGCTATCCCAATAGTTGTGGCTTCCCAGGACAAACAGGGGCAATCTGAGCCCATCTGAGCACCTACCTGCACTCAGACCCGTAGACTGATGTCCCCAGAGGTAAAAAGGAACGAACAGGCCCCTAGGCACTAATCGGATCCATTGCTTTGGTTTCCAGGCATCACTCCACAGAGGCCTGGA
The DNA here is from genome assembly GCF_964662115.1 of Mustela nivalis. Lineage (NCBI taxonomy): Eukaryota > Metazoa > Chordata > Mammalia > Carnivora > Mustelidae > Mustela > Mustela nivalis. The sequence continues at coordinate 1,196,120 of NW_028136508.1, read as the reverse complement.
TTTCAATACCAGCATATGGCTGTTTCTTGACTCACCCATCAGAACAAATCTCATCTACACATGGGAAACATGCACGTTGGAGCTGTGTCAAAGCCTCTGTTTAGGAGAACCCTTCAGGGCCCCAGGGCCACCGCTTCATTCCAAGGTCTCCATAGACACAAAAACATATTAGGACACATGCACAGGAGAGTCCATTTCAACTCAGCCTCCTCGGTTGCCCCCCACATCCAGCAGATCTAACCTGTCTTGTTGCTTGGAGACAATTGGAATGCGAGGTGGGCTACCCAGCCATTCATCCTTAGGACCCTGCTCGGAATCGTTGGCCTGGAGCCAACCAACAGGTCTCAATTGTCCTGCAGAAGAATCTTTGCAGTTTGGAGCTTCTCACAACTCCCATCGTGGGAAAACCCCCATGTCCTCGTGATCCAACCCCCTTCAAGAAAGGGCCATCAGGGCAGAAAGTCCAACCTGAGCGATCGTCTGATCCTTGCCCTGACTTCAGATGCACGAGATCTCGATTGAGGTCTGTAGGTTGTGCCTGCCATTACCTCACCAAGAAACCTAGGCCTAGCTTGGGTTCTCAGACTCCGTCCTCAGACTACTGGCCCACAAGCCCTCCAGTTTGGCAATCCAGAACTACAATGCCGCACTCTGCCTGCCATACAGAAGTAAAACATTGCCCTCAGGGCTACCCAAAAACCGCAAATGAGGATCAACCTGCACGCCATTCGGCTGTACCCCAAACATATAGGCTGACCTGGGCACTATTTCCCCTTCTGACCCAGCCTGAGCCTGGACCTCCTGGTCCCACCCAGACAGCTGGCCGCACACTGAGCACATCGGACCCGCCATGGCCTTAGGTCGTCATCTCTTCCCAACTGCGGTTTTCAGGCTCCAGACCTAGACCTTATCTCCAACCACTGCCCAGGGTTGAAAATGATGCAGAAATCAGAACTCTTTCCCCATGGCAAGAAACCTGGTGGTTGGCATGTAGTCCAACGTTCAGTGTAGTTGAAACAAGCGTGGCCCATGAGGCCCAGCCCATGCTTGCGGGCCACATTGGTCACAAACACACATTGTGACCCTCAGCCTGAGCCCAGTCCTCAGGTAAGGCCTCTCAGGGACTATATGAAGAGACAGCATATTGGGCTTGCCATGCCCCTAGGCCCCAATTTTTAACCATAGTTCGGGTTGTCCCTTCACTCTTCCCCAGGGCTCTGCTTTGGAATTCCTCTTTTGGTGGGACACCTGAGGTAACAAACCTGAAAGGTGTCCTCCCATCCCACAGATTGACGAAAAACAATTGGGATCGGGTCAAATCCACAGAGAGGAAGATTCGTCCATGGCCCATGAGACCTCCCCTACATTCCACGGCCATCGCTGAACAAAATCCAGAGACAAAAGCCTGAGCAAACTCCTCAGACTCGCTCATTTTTCATATCCTGAAGAGTTCTTCTCATGGTTTGTAGATCGGGCGTGCCATACCTACGTCCCCACACTTAAGCTGAGTTTGTGTTTTCATTCTTCTGTCCTCAAAGTCCTGGGGCACACTCCCTCCAGGCTGGGGCCCCTGGAGCCACACATTAGGACTGCCCCCACCCAATCCATGGGAATTCTGCCCATTCCATTGTCAAAAATCGTACAAATTAGGAGAACCCTCCAAAGTCCCTGAGGCCATCCCAATAGTGTAGGTCGCCCGGGACAAAAAAGGGCGGTTGATACCGGCTGAGCATCTACCTCCACTCATCTACCTCCACTCATACCAAGAAGATTGAACCAGACAGGACCCGAGGCCATTATCGGATCCATTGCTTTGGTTTACAGGCATGTCTCCACAAAAGCCTGGATTCCAATACCAGCAGAGGGGATTTCCTGAGGCACCCATCAGAACAAATCTCGTCTCCACAAGGAAACTTGTGCATGGGAGCTATGCCAAAGCTTAGGAGAATACTTCAGGGTCCCGGTGACACCTCCCCATTCCAAGGCCCTCATGGACACAAATACACGTTAGGACCCATCCTCTGGAAAGTGCATTTCAACTCAGCCACCCCGGTTGCTCCCGCAGATCCATTAGATCTAAACTGTCTTGTTGCTAGGAGACAATTGGAAGGCGAGGCGGACTTCCCAGGCATCCATCCTCGAACGGTGCTCTGGAGTCATTCCATATGGGATGTCCTGGAGCTGTCCAACAGGTCTCAATTGTCCCGCAGAAGGAATCCTTGAAGGGGGCATCCCACATCTCCCAACGTGGAAAACCTCCATGGCCTCGAGATTCCGCTCCCTTCATGAAGGGGCCGTCATGCACAGAAAATCCAACCTGAGCCAACGTCGGATCCTCGCCCTGACTTCAGATGCATGAGATATTGGTTCAGATCTGCAGGGGGTACCTGCCGTGCCCTCACCCTGAATCCGAAGTCTAGCTTGTGTTCTCAGACTTCCGTCCTCACTCTCCTGGCCCCGAAGCCCTCAAGTTTGGCAATTCCGGACCGACAATGAAGCACTCTGCCTGCCCTCTAGAAAATATATATTGCCTAATGAGCAGCCCAGGCAGCTTAAATGAGGATAAACCTACACGGCACTCGAATGTACCCAAATTATATAGTCTAACCTGGGCACTAATGCACTGTCTGACACAACCTGAGCCCGGACCTGCTGACCAACAGCCAGACAGCTGACCGCACGCTGAGCACATCAGACCCGCCATGGCCTTAGGTCATCATCTCTTCCCTACCTCAGTTTTCAGGCTTCAGAACCTAGACCTTATCTCCAATCACTGCCCACGGGTGACTGTGATGCAGAAATCAGAACTCTTCCTGACCCATGGCAAGAAACCTTGTGGTTGGCATGTTGTCCAACGTTCAGTGTAGGAGAAACCAGCATTCACCCTGAGGCCCCGCCCATTCTTGAGTGCGACGAGAGCATAAACACGCATTGTGACCTCAGCGTGAGTCCTGTCCTCTAGTAAGTCCTCTCAGTGGCTGGACCATTAGATGTCATAATGGGCTTGATATGTCCCTAGTCCCCAATATTTAACCAGATTTCTGGTTGTCCAGTCGCCCCACCCCAGGGCTCTACTCTGGAATCCCTCATTTGGTGGGACATCTGAGGTTGAAAAACAAAATGAAACAAATCGACAACAACAACAAAAAAACGGACTTCTTCCATCCCCAGAAGGACCCCAAACTCTTTGGACGGGACCGAACCCCCAGAGAGTAAGACTCGTCCATTTCCCATGAAGTCACTCGGCAATTTCACGACCATGAGTGACACCATATCCAGAGACAAAAACTTGAGCAAGAGCCTCACACTCGCCCTTTTTTCATATCCCGAATTGTTCTCCTCATGGTCTGTAGATCAGTCCTCCCATACCTATGACCCAAAACATAAGCCGAGTTTGTGTTTTCAGACAACTGTCCAAACAGCTCTGGCCTACACACCCTACAGGTTCAGGGCCCTGGAGCCAAACCTGAGGACTGTACTTGCCCTCTCCAAGGGAATTGTATGTGCCCATTCCAATGGCCACAACCCTACTAGTAGGATAACCTCCAAAGTCCCTGAGGCCCTCCCAATAGTTGTTGCTTCCCAGGACAAACAGGGGCAATCTGAGCCCATCTGAGCACCTACCTGAGGTAACAAACCTGAAAGGTGTCCTCCCATCCCACAGATTGACGAAAAACAATTGGGATCGGGCCAAATCCACAGAGAGGACGATTCGTCCATGGCCCATGAGACCTCCCCAACATTCCACGGCCATCGCTGAAACAAAATCCAGAGACAAAAGCCTGAGCAAGCGCCTCAGACTCGCTCATTCTTCATATCCTGAAGAGTTATTCTCATGGTTTGTAGATCGGGCGTGCCATACCTACGTCCCCAAACTTAAGCTGAGTTTGTGTTTTCAGTCTTCTGTCCTCAAAGTCCTGGGCCACACTCCTTCCAGGCTGGGGCCCCTGGAGCCACACATTAGGACTGCCCCCACCCAATCCATGGGAATTCTGCCCATTCCATTGTCAAAAATCGTACAAATTAGGAGAACCCTCCAAAGTCCCCGAGGCCATCCCAATAGTGTAGGTCGCCCGGGACAAAAATGGGCGGTTGATACCGGCTGAGCATCTACCTCCACTCTTCTACCTCCACTCATACCAAGGAGATTGAACCAGACAGGACCCGAGGCCATTATCGAATCCATTGCTTTGGTTTACAGGCATGTCTCCTCAAAAGCCTGGAATCCAATACCAGCAGAGGGGATTTCCTGAGGCACTCATCAGAACAAATCTCGTCTCCACAAGGAAACTTGTGCATGGTAGCTAAGCCAAAGCTTAGGAGAATACTTCAGGGTCCCAGTGCCACCTCCCCATTCCAAGGCCCTCATGGACACAAACACACGTTAGGACCCATCCTCTGGAAAGTGCATTTCAACTCAGCCACCCCGGTTGCTCCCGCAGATCCATTAGATCTAAACTGTCTTGTTGCTAGGAGACAATTGGAAGGCGAGGCGGACTTCCCAGGCATCCATCCTGGAACGGTGCTCTGGAGTCATTCCATATGGGATGTCCTGGAGCTGTCCAACAGGTCTCAATTGTCCCGCAGAAGGAATCCTTGAAGGGGGCATCCCACATCTCCCAACGTGGAAAACCTCCATGGCCTCGAGATTCCGCTCCCTTCATGAAGGGGCCGTCATGCACAGAAACTCCAACCTGAGCCAACGTCGGATCCTCGCCCTGACTTCAGATGCATGAGATATTGGTTCAGATCTGCAGGGGGTACCTGCCGTGCCCTCACCCTGAATCCGAAGTCTAGCTTGAGTTCTCAGATTCCGTCCTCACTCTCCTGGCCCCGAAGCCCTCAAGTTTGGCAATTCCGGACCGACAATGAAGCACTCTGCCTGCCCTCTAGAAAAAATATATTGCCTAATGAGCAGCCCAGGCAGCTTAAATGAGGATACACCTACACGGTACTCGAATGTACCCAAATTATATAGTCTAACCTGGGCACTAATGCACTGTCTGACACAACCTGAGCCCGGACCTGCTGACCAACACCCAGACAGCTGACCGCACGCTGAGCACATCAGACCCGCCATGGCCTTAGGTCATCATCTCTTCCCAACTGCGGTTTTCAGGCTCCAGAACCTAGACCTTATCTCCAACCACTGCCCAGGTTTGAAAATGATGCAGAAATCAGAACTCTTTCCCCATGGCAAGAAACCTTGTGGTTGGCATGTTGTCCAACGTTCATTGTAGTTGAAACAAACGTGGCCCATGAGGCCCAGCCCATGCTTGAGGGCCACATTGGTCACAAACACACATTGTGACCCTTAGCCTGAGCCCAGTCCTCAGGTAAGGCCTCTCAGGGCCTATATGAAGAGACAGCATATTGGGCTTGCCATGCCCCTAGGCCCCAATTTTTAACCATAGTTCGGGTTGGCCCTTCACTCTTCTCCAGGGCTCTGCTTTGGAATTCCTCTTTTGGTGGGACACCTGAGGTAACAAACCTGAAAGGTGTCCTCCCATCCCACAGATTGACGAAATAATTGGTATCGGTCTAAATCCACAGAGAGGACGATTCGTCCATGGCCCATGAGACCTCCCCAACATTCCACGGCCATCGCTGAAACAAAATCCAGAGACAAAAGCCTGAGCAAGCGCCTCAGACTCGCTCATTCTTCATATCCTGAAGAGTTCTTCTCATGGTTTGTAGATCGGGCGTGCCATACCTACGTCCCCAAATTTAAGCTGAGGTTGTGTTTTCAGTCTTCTGTCCTCAAAATCCTGGGCCACACTCCCTCCAGGCTGGGGCCCCGGGAGCCACACATTAGGACTGCCCCCACCCAATCCATGGGAATTCTGCCCATTCCATTGTCAAAAATCGTACAAATTAGGAGAACCCTCCAAAGTCCCTGAGGCCATCCCAATAGTGTAGGTCGCCCGGACATAAAATGGGCGGTTGATACCGGCTGAGCATCTACCTCCACTCATCTACCTCCACTCATAACAAGAAGATTGAACCAGACAGGACCCGAGGCCATTATCGGATCCATTGCTTTGGTTTACAGGCATGTCTCCTCAAAAGACTGGATTCCAATACCAGCAGAGGGGATTTCCTGAGGCACCCATCAAAACAAATCTCGTCTCCACAAGGAAACTTGTGCATGGGACCTAAGAAAAAACTAAGGAGAATACTTCAGGGTCCTGGTGCCACCTCCCCATTCCAAGGCCCTCATGGACACAAACACACGTTAGGACCCATCCTCTGGAAAGTGCATTTCAAATCAGCCACCCCGGTTGCTCCCGCAGATCCATTAGATCTAAACTGTCTTGTTGCTAGGAGACAATTGGAAGGCGAGGCGGACTTCCCAGGCATCCATCCTCGAACGGTGCTCTGGAGTCATTCCATATGGGATGTCCTGGAGCTGTCCAACAGGTCTCAATTGTCCCGCAGAAGGAATCCTTGAAGGGGGCATCCCACATCTCCCAACGTGGAAAACCTCCATGGCCTCGAGATTCCGCTCCCTTCATGAAGGGGCCGTCATGCACAGAAACTCCAACCTGAGCCAACGTCGGATCCTCGCCCTGACTTCAGATGCATGAGATATTGGTTCAGATCTGCAGGGGGTACCTGCCGTGCCCTCACCCTGAATCAGAAGTATAGCTTGTGTTCTCAGAATTCCGTCCTCACTCTTCTGGCCCCGAAGCCCTCAAGTTTGGCAATTCCGGACCGACAATGAAGCACTCTGCCTGCCCTCTAGAAAAAATGTATTGCCTAATGAGCAGCCCAGGCAGCTTAAATGAGGATACACCTACACGGCACTCGAATGTACCCAAATTATATAGTCTAACCTGGGCACTAATGCACTGTCTGACACAACCTGAGCCCGGACCTGCTGACCAACTCCCAGACAGCTGACCGCACGCTGAGCACATCAGACCCGCCATGGCCTTAGGTCATCATCTCTTCCCTACCTCAGTTTTCAGGCTTCAGAACCTAGACCTTATCTCCAATCACTGCCCACGGGTGACTGTGATGCAGAAATCAGAACTCTTCCTGACCCATGGCAAGAAACCTTGTGGTTGGCATGTTGTCCAACGTTCAGTGTAGGAGAAACCAGCATTCACCCTGAGGCCCCGCCCATTCTTGAGTGCGACGAGAGCATAAACACGCATTGTGACCACAGCGTGAGTCCTGTCCTCTAGTAAGTCCTCTCAGTGGCTGGACCATTAGATGTCATAATGGGCTTGACATGTCCCTAGTCCCCAATTTTTAACCAGATTTCTGGGTGTCCAGTCGCCCCACCCCAGGGCTCTACTCTGGAATCCCTCATTTGGTGGGACATCTGAGGTTGAAAAACAAAATGAAACAAATCGACAATAACAACAAAAAAACGGACTTCTTCCATCCCCAGAATGACCCCAAACTCTTTGGACGGGACCGAACCCCCAGAGAGTAAGACTCGTCCATTTCCCATGATGTCACCAGGCAATTTCACGACCATGAGTGACACGATATCCAGAGACAAAAACTTGAGCAAGAGCCTCACACACGCCCTTTTTTCATATCCCGAAGTGTTCTCCTCATGGTCTGTAGATCAGTCCTGCCATACCTATGACCCAAAACATAAGCCGAGTTTGTGTTTTCAGACAACTGTCCAAAAGCTCTGGCCTACACATCCTACATGCTCAGGGCCCTGGAGCCAAACCTGAGGACTGTACTTGCCCTCTCCAAGGGAATTGTATGTGCCCATTCCAATGGCCACAACCCTACTAGTAGGATAACCTCCATAGTCCATGAGGCCATCCCAATAGTTGTGGCTTCCCAGGACAAACAGGGGCAATCTGAGCCCATCTGAGCACCTACCTGCACTCAGACCCGTAGACTGATGTCCCCAGAGGTAAAAAGGAACGAACAGGCCCCTAGGCACTAATCGGATCCATTGCTTTGGTTTCCAGGCATCTCTCCTCAGAGGCCTGGATTTCAATACCAGCATATGGCTGTTTCTTGACTCACCCATCAGAACTAATCTCATCTACACATGGGAAACATGCACGTTGGAGCTGTGTCAAAGCCTCTGTTTAGGAGAACCCTTCAGGGCCCCAGGGCCACCGCTTCATTCCAAGGTCTCCATAGACACAAAAACATATTAGGACACATCCAAAGGAGAGTCCATTTCAACTCAGGCACCTCGGTTGCCCCCCACATCCAGCAGATCTAACCTGTCTTGTTGCTTGGAGACAATTGGAATGCGAAGTGGGCTACCCAGCCATCCATCCTTAGAACCCTGCTCGGAATCGTTGGCCTGGAGCCAACCAACAGGTCTAAATTGTCCTGCAGAAGAATCTTTGCAGTTTGGAGCTTCTCACAACTCCCATCGTGGGAAAACCCCCATGTCCTCGTGATCCAACCCCCTTCAAGAAAGGGCCATCAGGGCAGAAAGTCCAACCTGAGCGATCGTCTGATCCTTGCCCTGACTTCAGATGCACGAGATCTCTATTGAGGTCTGTAATTGTGCCTGCCATATCCTCACCCAGAAACCTAGGCTTAGCTTGGGTTCTCAGACTCCGTCCTCAGACTACTGGCCCACAAGCCCTCCAGCTTGGCAATCCAGAACTACAATGCCGCACTCTGCCTGCCCTACAGAAGTAAAACATTGCCCTCAGGGCTGCCCCGAAACCCCAAATGAAGATCCACCTGCACGCCATTCGGCTTTACCCCAAATATATAGGCTGACCTGGGCACTATTTCCCCTTCTGACCCAGCCTGAGCCTGGACCTCCTGGTCCCACCCAGACAGCTGGCCGCACACTGAGCACATCGGACCCGCCATGGCCTTAGGTCGTCATATCTTCCCAACTGCGGTTTTCAGGCTCCAGAACCTAGACCTTATCTCCAACCACTGCCCAGGTTTGAAAATGATGCAGAAATCAGAACTCTTTCCCCATGGCAAGAAACCTTGTGGTTGGCATGTTGTCCAACGTTCATTGTAGTTGAAACAAGCGTGGCCCATGAGGCCCAGCCCATGCTTGCGGGCCACATTGGTCACAAACACACATTGTGACCCTCAGCCTGAGCCCAGTCCTCAGGTAAGGCCTCTCAGGGCCTATATGAAGAGACAGCATATTGGGCTTGCCATGACCCTAGGCCCCAATTTTTAACCATAGTTCGGGTTGTCCCTTCACTCTTCCCCAGGGCTCTGCTTTGGAATTCCTCTTTTGGTGGGACACCTGAGGTAACAAACCTGAAAGGTGTCCTCCCATCCCACAGATTGACGAAAAACAATTGGGATCGGGCCAAATCCACAGAGAGGACGATTCGTCCATGGCCCATGAGACCTCCGCAACATTCCACGGCCATCGCTGAAACAAAATCCAGAGACAAAAGCCTGAGCAAGCGCCTCAGACTCGCTCATTCTTAATATCCTGAAGAGTTCTTCTCATGGTTTGTAGATCGGGCGTGCCATACCTACGTCCCCAACTTAAGCTGAGTTTGTGTTTTCAGTATTCTGTACTCAAAGTCCTGGGCCATACTCCCTCCAGGCTGGGGCCCCTGGAGCCACACATTAGGACTGCCCCCACCCAATCCATGGGAATTCTGCCCATTCCATTGTCAAAAATCGTACAAATTAGGAGAACCCTCCAAAGTCCCTGAGGCCATCCCAATAGTGTAGGTCGCCCGGACATAAAATGGGCGGTTGATACCGGCTGAGCATCTATCTCCACTCATATACCTCCACTCATACCAAGAAGATTGAAACAGACAGGACCTGAGGACATTATCGGATCCATTGCTTTGGTTTACAGGCATGTCTCCTCAAAAGCCTGGATTCCAATACCAGCAGAGGGGATTTCCTGAGGCACCCATCAGAACAAATCTCGTCTACACAAGGAAACTTGTGCATGGGAGCTAAGCCAAAGCTAAGGAGAATACTTCAGGGTCCCGGTGCCACGTCCCCATTCCAAGGCCCTCATGGACACAAACACACGTTAGGACCCAACCTCTGGAAAGTGCATTTCAACTCAGCCACCCCGGTTGCTCCTGCAGATCCATTAGATCTAAACTGTCTTGTTGCTAGGAGACAATTGTAAGGCGAGGCGGACTTCCCAGGCATCCGTCTTCGAACGGTGCTCTGGAGTCATTTCATATGGGATGTCCTGGAGCTGTCCAACAGGTCTCAATTGTCCCGCAGAAGGAATCCTTGAAGGGGGCATCCCACATCTCCCAACGTGGAAAACCTCCATGGCCTCGAGATTCTGCTCCCTTCATGAAGGGGCCGTCATGCACAGAAACTCCAACCTGAGCCAACGTCGGATCCTCGCCCTGACTTCAGATGCATGAGATATTGGTTCAGATCTGCAGGGGGTACCTGCCGTGCCCTCACCCTGAATCCGAAGTCTAGCTTGTGTTGTCAGACTTCCGTCCTCACTCTCCTGGCCCCGAAGCCCTCAAGTTTGGCAGTTCCGGACCGACAATGAAGCACTCTGACTGCCCTCTAGAAAAAATATATTGCCTAATGAGCAGCCCAGGCAGCTTAAATGAGGATAAACCTACACGGCACTCGAATGTACCCAAATTATATAGTCTAACCTGGGCACTAATGCACTGTCTGACACAACCTGAGCCCGGACCTGCTGACCAACACCCAGACAGCTGACCGCACGCTGAGCACATCAGACCCGCCATGGCCTTAGGTCATCATCTCTTCCCTACCTCAGTTTTCAGGCTTCAGAACCTAGACCTTATCTCCAATCACTGCCCACGGGTGACTGTGATGCAGAAATCAGAACTCTTCCTGACCCATGGCAAGAAACCTTGTGGTTGGCATGTTGTCCAACGTTCAGTGTAGGAGAAACCAGCATTCACCCTGAGGCCCCGCCCATTCTTGAGTGCGACGAGAGCATAAACACGCATTGTGACCTCAGCGTGAGTCCTGTCCTCTAGTAAGTCCTCTCAGTGGCTGGACCATTAGATGTCATAATGGGCTTGACATGTCCCTAGTCCCCAATTTTTAACCAGATTTCTGGTTGTCCAGTCGCCCCACCCCAGGGCTCTACTCTGGAATCCCTCATTTGGTGGGACATCTGAGGTTGAAAAACAAAATGAAACAAATCGACAACAACAACAAAAAAACGGACTTCTTCCATCCCCAGAATGACCCCAAACTCTTTGGACGAGACCGAACCCCCAGAGAGTAAGACTCGTCCATTTCCCATGATGTCACCAGGCAATTTCACGACCATGAGTGACACGATATCCAGAGACAAAAACTTGAGCAAGAGCCTCACACTCGCCCTTTTTTCATATCCCGAAGTGTTCTCCTCATGGTCTGTAGATCAGTCCTGCCATACCTATGACCCAAAACATAAGCCGAGTTTGTGTTTTCAGACAACTGTCCAAAGAGCTCTGGCCTACACACCCTACAGGCTCAGGGCCCTGGAGCCAAACCTGAGGACTGTACTTGCCCTCTCCAAGGGAATTGTATGTGCCCATTCCAATGGCCACAACCCTACTAGTAGGATAACCTCCAAAGTCCCTGAGGCCATCCCAAAAGTTGTGGCTTCTCAGGACAAACAGGGGCAATCTGAGCCCATCTGAGCACCTACCTGCACTCAGACCCGTAGACTGATGTCCCCAGAGGTAAAAAGGAACGAACAGGCCCCTAGGCACTAATCAGATCCATTGCTTTGGTTTCCAGACATCTCTCCTCAGAGGCCTGGATTTCATTACCAGCATATGGCTGTTTCTTGACCACCCATCAGAACAAATCTCATCTACACATGGGAAACATGCACGTTGGAGCTGTGTCAAAGCCTCTGTTTAGGAGAACCCTTCAGGGCCCTAGGGCCACCGCTTCATTCCAAGGTCTCCATAGACACAAAAACATATTAGGTCACATCCCCAGGATAGTCCATTTCAACTCAGCCTCCTCGGTTGCCACCCACATCCAGCAGATCTAACCTGTCTTGTTGCTTGGAGACAATTGGAATGCGAAGTGGGCTACCCAGCCATCCATCCTTAGAACCCTGCTCGGAATCGTTGGCCTGGAGCCAACCAACAGGTCTCAATTGTCCTGCAGAAGAATCTTTGCAGTTTGGAGCTTCTCACAACTCCCATCGTGGGAAAACCCCCATGTCCTCGTGATCCAACCCCCTTCAAGAAAGGGCCATCAGGGCAGAAAGTCCAACCTGAGCGATCCTCTGATCCTTGCCCTGACTTCAGATGCACGAGATCTCGATTGAGGTCTGTAGATTGTGCCTGCCATATCCTCACCCAGAAACCTAGGCTTAGCTTGGGTTCTCAGACTCCGTCCTCAGACTACTGGCCCACAAGCCCTCCAGCTTGGCTATCCAGAACTACAATGCCGCACTGTGCCTGCCCTACAGAAGTAAAACATTGCCCTCAGGGCTGCCCCGAAACCCCAAATGAGGATCCACCTGCACGCCATTCGGCTGTACCCCAAACATATAGGCTGACCTGGGCACTATTTCCCCTTCTGACCCAGCCTGAGCCTGGACCTCCTGGTCCCACCCAGACAGCTGGCCGCACACTGAGCACATCGGACCCGCCATGGCCTTAGGTCGTCATCTCTTCCCAACTGCGGTTTTCAGGCTCCAGAACCTAGACCTTATCTCCAACCACTGCCCAGGTTTGAAAATGATGCAGAAATCAGAACTCTTTCCCCATGGCAAGAAACCTTGTGGTTGGCATGTTGTCCAACGTTCATTGTAGTTGAAACAAGCGTGGCCCATGAGGCCCAGCCCATGCTTGCGGGCCACATTGGTCACAAACACACATTGTGACCCTCAGCCTGAGCCCAGTCCTCAGGTAAGGCCTCTCAGAACCTATATGAAGAGACAGCATATTGGGCTTGCCATGCCCCTAGGCCCCAATTTTTAACCATAGTTCGGGTTGTCCCTTCACTCTTCCCCAGGGCTCTGCTTTGGAATTCCTCTTTTGGTGGGACACCTGAGGTAACAAACCTGAAAGGTGTCCTCCCATCCCACAGATTGACGAAAAATAATTGGTATCGGGCCAAATCCACAGAGAGGACGATTCGTCCATGGCCCATGAGACCTCCCCAACATTCCATGGCCATCGCTGAAACAAAATCCAGAGACAAAAGCCTGAGCAAGCGCCTCAGACTCGCTCATTCTTCATATCCTGAAGAGTTCTTCTCATGGTTTGTAGATCGGGCGTGCCATACCTACGTCCCCAAACTTAAGCTGAGTTTGTGTTTTCAGTCTTCTGTCCTCAAAGTCCTGGGCCACACTCCCTCCAGGCTGGGGCCCCGGGAGCCACACATTAGGACTGCCCCCACCCAATCCATGGGAATTCTGCCCATTCCATTGTCAAAAATCGTACAAATTAGGAGAACCCTCCAAAGTCCCTGAGGCCATCCCAATAGTGTAGGTCGCCCGGACATAAAATGGGCGGTTGATACCGGCTGAGCATCTACCTCCACTCATCTACCTCCACTCATACCAAGAAGATTGAACCAGACAGGACCCGAGGCCATTATCGGATCCATTGCTTTGGTTTACAGTCATGTCTCCTCAAAAGCCTGGATTCCAATACCAGCAGAGGGGATTTCCTGAGGCACCCATCAGAACAAATCTCGTCTCCACAAGGAAACTTGTGCATGGGAGCTAAGCCAAAGCTAAGGAGAATACTTCAGGGTCCCGGTGCCACCTCCCCATTCCAAGGCCCTCATGGACACAAACACACGTTAGGACCCATCCTCTGGAAAGTGCATTTCAACTCAGCCACCCCGGTTGCTCCCGCAGATCCATTAGATCTAAACTGTCTTGTTGCTAGGAGACAATTGGAAGGCGAGGCGGACTTCCCAGGCATCCGTCCACGAACGGTGCTCTGGAGTCATTCCATATGGGATGTCCTGGAGCTGTCCAACAGGTCTCAATTGTCCCGCAGAAGGAATCCTTGAAGGGGGCATCCCACATCTCCCAACGTGGAAAACCTCCATGGCCTCGAGATTCCGCTCCCTTCATGAAGGGGCCGTCATGCACAGAAACTCCAACCTGAGCCAACGTCGGATCCTCGCCCTGACTTCAGATGCATGAGATATTGGTTCAGATCTGCAGGGGGTACCTGCCGTGCCCTCACCCTGAATCCGAAGACTAGCTTGTGTTCTCAGACTTCCGTCCTCACTCTCCTGGCCCCGAAGCCCTCAAGTTTGGCAATTCCGGACCGACAATGAAGCACTCTGCCTGCCCTCTAGAAAAAATATATTGCCTAATGAGCAGCCCAGGCAGCTTAAATGAGGATAAACCTACACGGCACTCGAATGTACCCAAATTATATAGTCTAACCTGGGCACTAATGCACTGTCTGACACAACCTGAGCCCGGACCTGCTGACCAACACCCAGACAGCTGACCGCACGCTGAGCACATCAGACCCGCCATGGCCTTAGGTCATCATCCCTTCCCTACCTCAGTTTTCAGGCTTCAGAACCTAGACCTTATCTCCAATCACTGCCCACGGGTGACTGTGATGCAGAAATCAGAACTCTTCCTGAGCCATGGCAAGAAACCTTGTGGTTAGCATGTTGTCCAACGTTCAGTGTAGGAGAAACCAGCATTCACCCTGAGGCCCCGCCCATTCTTGAGTGCGACGAGAGCATAAACACGCATTGTGACCTCAGCGTGAGTCCTGTCCTCTAGTAAGTCCTCTCAGTGGCTGGACCATTAGATGTCATAATGGGCTTGACATGTCCCTAGTCCCCAATTTTTAACCAGATTTCTGGTTGTCCAGTCGCCCCACCCCAGGGCTCTACTCTGGAATCCCTCATTTGGTGGGACATCTGAGGTTGAAAAACAAAATGAAACAAATCGACAACAACAACAAAAAAACGGACTTCTTCCATCCCCAGAATGACCCCAAACTCTTTGGACGGGACCGAACCCCCAGAGAGTAAGACTCGTCCATTTCCCATGATGTCACCCGGCAATTTCACGACCATGAGTGACACGATATCCAGAGACAAAAACTTGAGCAAGAGCCTCACACTCGCCCTTTTTTCATATCCCGAAGTGTTCTCCTCATGGTCTGTAGATCAGTCCTGCCATACCTATGACCCAAAACATAAGCCGAGTTTCTGTTTTCAGACAACTGTCCAAACAGCTCTGGCCTACACACCCTACAGGCTCAGGGCCCTGGAGCCAAACCTGAGGACTGTACTTGCCCTCTCCAAGGGAATTGTATGTGCCCATTCCAATGGCCACAACCCTACTAGTAGGATAACCTCCATAGTCCATGAGGCCATCCCAATAGTTGTGGCTTCCCAGGACAAACAGGGGCAATCTGAGCCCATCTGAGCACCTACCTGCACTCAGACCCGTAGACTGATGTCCCCAGAGGTAAAAAGGAACGAACAGGCCCCTAGGCACTAATCGGATCCATTGCTTTGGTTTCCAGGCATCTCTCCTCAGAGGCCTGGATTCAATACCAGCATATGGCTGTTTCTTGACTCACCCATCAGAACTAATCTCATCTACACATGGGAAACATGCACGTTGGAGCTGTGTCAAAGCCTCTGTTTAGGAGAACCCTTCAGGGCCCCAGGGCCACCGCTCCTTTCCAAGGTCTCCATAGACACAAAAACATATTAGGACACATCCCCAGGAGAGTCCATTCAACTCAGCCACCTCGGTTGCCCCCCACATCCAGCAGATCTAACCTGTCTTGTTGCTTGGTGACAATTGGAATGCGAAGTGGGCTACCCAGCCATCCATCCTTAGAACCCTGCTCGGAATCGTTGGCCTGGAGCCAACCAACAGGTCTCAATTGTCCTGCAGAAGAATCTTTGCAGTTTGGAGCTTCTCACAACTCCCATCGTGGGAAAAACCCCATGTCCTCGTGATCCAACCCCCTTCAAGAAAGGGCCATCAGGGCAGAAAGTCCAACCTGAGCGATCGTCTGATCCTTGCCCTTACTTCAGATGCACGAGATCTCGATTGAGGTCTGTAGATTGTGCCTGCCATATCCTCACCCAGAAACCTAGGCTTAGCTTGGGTTCTCAGACTCCGTCCTCAGACTACTGGCCCACAAGCCCTCCAGCTTGGCAATCCAGAACTACAATGCCGCACTCTGCCTGCCCTACAGAAGTAAAACATTGCCCTCAGGGCTGCCCCGAAACCCCAAATGAAGATCCACCTGCATGCCATTCGGCTTTACCCCAAACATATAGGCTGACCTGGGCACTATTTCCCCTTCTGACCCAGCCTGAGCCTGGACCTCCTGGTCCCACCCTGACAGCTGGCCGCACACTGAGCACATCGGACCCGCCATGGCCTTAGGTCGTCATCTCTTCCCAACTGCGGTTTTCAGGCTCCAGAACCTAGACCTTATCTCCAACCACTGCCCAGGGTTGAAAATGATGCAGAAATCAGAACTCTTTCCCCATGGCCATAAACCTTGTGGTTGGCATGTTGTCCAACGTTCATTGTAGTTGAAACAAGCGTGGCCCATGAGGCCCAGCCCATGCTTGCGGGCCACATTGGTCACAAACACACATTGTGACCCTCAGCCTGAGCCCAGTCCTCAGGTAAGGCCTCTCAGGGCCTATATGAAGAGACAGCATATTGGGCTTGCCATGCCCCTAGGCCCCAATTTTTAACCATAGTTCGGGTTGTCCCTTCACTCTTCCCCAGGGCTCTGCTTTGGAATTCCTCTTTTGGTGGGACACCTGAGGTAACAAACCTGAAAGGTGTCCTCCCATCCCACAGATTGACGAAAAACAATTGGGATCGGGCCAAATCCACAGAGAGGACGATTCGTCCATGGCCCATGAGACCTCCGCAACATTCCACGGCCATCGCTGAAACAAAATCCAGAGACAAAAGCCTGAGCAAGCGCCTCAGACTCGCTCATTCTTCATATCCTGAAGAGTTCTTCTCATGGTTTGTAGATCGGGCGTGCCATACCTACGTCCCCATCTTAAGCTGAGTTTGTGTTTTCAGTCTTCTGTCCTCAAAGTCCTGGGCCATACTCCCTCCAGGCTGGGGCCCCTGGAGCCACACATTAGGACTGCCCCCACCCAATCCATGGGAATTCTGCCCATTCCATTGTCAAAAATCGTACAAATTAGGAGAACCCTCCAAAGTCCCTGAGGCCATCCCAATAGTGTAGGTTGCCCGGACATAAAATGGGCGGTTGATACCGGCTGAGCATCTACCTCCACTCATCTACCTCCACTCATACCAAGAAGATTGAACCAGACAGGACCCGAGGCCATTATCGGATCCATTGCTTTGGTTTACAGGCATGTCTCCTCAAAAGCCTGGATTCCAATACCAGCAGAGGGGATTTCCTGAGGCACCCATCAGAACAAATCTCGTCTCCACAAGGAAACTTGTGCATGGGAGCTAAGCCAAAGCTAAGGGTCCCGGTGCCACCTCCCCATTCCAAGGCCCTCATGGACACAAACACACTATAGGACCCATCCTCTGGAAAGTGCATTTCAACTCAGCCACCCCGGTTGCTCCCGCAGATCCATTAGATCTAAACTGTCTTGTTGCTAGGAGACAATTGTAAGGCGAGGCGGACTTCCCAGGCATCCGTCCTCGAACGGTGCTCTGGAGTCATTCCATATGGGATGTCCTGGAGCTGTCCAACAGGTCTCAATTGTCCCGCAGAAGGAATCCTTGAAGGGGGCATCCCACATCTCCCAACGTGGAAAACCTCCATGGCCTCGAGATTCCGCTCCCTTCATGAAGGGGCCGTCATGCACAGAAACTCCAACCTGAGCCAACGTCGGATCCTCGCCCTGACTTCAGATGCATGAGATATTGGTTCAGATCTGCAGGGGGTACCTGCCGTGCCCTCACCCTGAATCCGAAGTCTAGCTTGTGTTCTCAGACTTCCGTCCTCACTCTCCTGGCCCCGAAGCCCTCAAGTTTGGCAATTCCGGAACGACAATGAAGCACTCTGCCTGCCCTCTAGAAAAAATGTATTGCCTAATGAGCTGCCCAGGCAGCTTAAATGAGGATAAACCTACACGGCACTCGAATGTACCCAAATTATATAGTCTAACCTGGGCACTAATGCACTGTCTGACACAACCTGAGCCCGGACCTGCTGACCAACACCCAGACAGCTGACCGCACCCTGAGCACATCAGACCCGCCATGGCCTTAGGTCATCATCTCTTCCCTACCTCAGTTTTCATGCTTCAGAACCTAGACCTTATCTCCAATAACTGCCCACGGGTGACTGTGATGCAGAAATCAGAACTCTTCCTGACCCATGGCAAGAAACCTTGTGGTTGGCATGTTGTCCAACGTTCAGTGTAAGAGAAACCAGCATTCACCCTGAGGCCCCGCCCATTCTTGAGTGCGACGAGAGCATAAACACGCATTGTGACCTCAGCGTGAGTCCTGTCCTCTAGTAAGTCCTCTCAGTGGCTGGACCATTAGATGTCATAATGGGCTTGACATGTCCCTAGTCCCCAATTTTTAACCAGATTTCTGGTTGTCCAGTCGCCCCACCCCAGGGCTCTACTCTGGAATCCCTCATTTGGTGGGACATCTGAGGTTGAAAAACAAAATGAAACAAATCGACAACAACAACAAAAAAACGGACTTCTTCCATCTCCAGAATGACCGCAAACTCTTTGGACGGGACCGAACCCCCAGAGAGTAAGACTCGTCCATTTTCCATGAAGTCACCCGGCAATTTCACGACCATGAGTGACACGATATCCAGAGACAAAAACTTGAGCAAGAGCCTCACACTCGCCCTTTTTTCATATCCCGAAGTGTTCTCCTCATGGTCTGTAGATCAGTCCTGCCATACCTATGACCCAAAACATAAGCCGAGTTTGTGTTTTCAGACAACTGTCCAAACAGCTCTGGCCTACACACCCTACAGGCTCAGGGCCCTGGAACCAAACCTGAGGACTCTACTTGCCCTCTCCAAGGGAATTGTATGTGCCCATTCCAATGGCCACGACCCTACTAATAGGATAACCTCCAAAGTCCCTGAGGCCATCCCAAGAGTTGTGGCTTCCCAGGACAAATAGGGGCAATCTGAGCCCATCTGAGCACCTACCTGCACTCAGACCCGTAGACTGATGTCCCCAGAGGTAAAAAGGAACGAACAGGCCCCTAGGCACTAATCGGATCCATTGCTTTGGTTTCCAGGCATCTCTCCTCAGAGGCCTGGATTTCAATACCAGCATATGGCTGTTTCTTGACTCACCCATCAGAACAAATCTCATCTACACATGGGAAACATGCACGTTGGAGCTGTGTCAAAGCCTCTGTTTAGGAGAACCCTTCAGGGCCCCAGGGCCACCGCTTCATTCCAAGGTCTCCATAGACACAAAAACATATTAGGACACATCCACAGGAGAGTCCATTTCAACTCAGCCTCCTCGGTTGCCCCCCACATCCAGCAGATCTAACCTGTCTTGTTGCTTGGAGACCATTGGAATGCGAGGTGGGCTACCCAGCCATACATCCTTAGAACCCTGCTCGGAATCGTTGGCCTAGAGCCAACCAACAGGTCTCAATTGTCCTGCAGAAGAATCTTTGCAGTTTGGAGCTGCACACAACTCCCATCGTGGGTAAACCCCCATGTCCTCGTGATCCAACCCCCTTCAAGAAAGGGCCATCAGGGCAGAAAGTCCAACCTGAGTGATCGTCTGATCCTTGCCCTGACTTCAGACGCACGAGATCTCTATTGAGGTCTGTAGATTGTGCCTTCCATATCCTCACCCAGAAACCTAGGCCTAGCTTGGGTTCTCAGACTGCGTCCTCAGACTACTGGCCCACAAGCCCTCCAGTTGGGCAATCCAGAACTACAATGCCGCACTCTGCCTGCCCTACAGAAGTAAAACATTGCCCTCAGGGCTACGCCAAAACCCCAAATGAGGATCAACCTGCACGCCATTCGGCTGTACCCCAAACATATAGGCTGACCTGGGCACTATTTCCCCTTCTGACCCAGCCTGAGCCTGGACCTCCTGGTCCCACCCAGACAGCTGGCCGCACACTGAGCACATTGGACCCGCCATGGCCTTAGGTCGTCATCTCTTCCCAACTGCGGTTTTCAGGCTCCAGAACCTAGACCTTATCTCCAACCACTGCCCAGGGTTGAAAATGATGCAGAAATCAGAACTCTTTCCCCATGGCAAGAAACCTAGTGGTTGGCATGTTGTCCAACATTCAGTGTAGTTGAAACAAGCGTGGCCCATGAGGCCCAGCCCATGCTTGCGGGCCACATTGGTCACAAACACACATTGTGACCCTCAGCCTGAGCCCAGTCCTCAGGTAAGGCCTCTCAGGGCCTATATGAAGAGACAGCATATTGGGCTTGCCATGCCCCTAGGCCCCAATTTTTAACCATAGTTCGGGTTGTCCCTTCACTCTTCCCCAGGGCTCTGCTTTGGAATTCCTCTTTTGGTGGGACACCTGAGGTAACAAACCTGAAAGGAATCCTCCCATCCCACAGATGACGAAAAACAATTGGGATCGGGCCAAATCAACAGAGAGGAAGTTTCGTCCATGGCCCATGAGACCTCCCCAACATTCCACGGCCATCGCTGAAAAAAATCCAGAGACAAAAGCCTGAGCAAGCGCCTCAGACTCGCTCATTCTTCATATCCTGAGAGTTCTTCTCATGGTTTGTAGATCGTGCGTGCCATACCTACGTCCCCAAACTTAAGCTGAGTTTGTGTTTTCAGTCTTCTGTCCTCAAAGTCCTGGGCCACACTCCCTCCAGGCTGGGGCCCCTGGAGCCACACATTAGGACTGCCCCCACCCAATCCATGGGAATTCTGCCCATTCCATTGTCAAAAATCGTACAAATTAGGAGAACCCCCAAAGTCCCTGAGGCCATCCCAATAGTGTAGGTCACCCGGGACATAAAGGGCGGTTGATACCGGCTGAGCATCTACCTCCACTCATCTACGTCCACTCATACCAAGAAGATTGAACCAGACAGGACCCGAGGCCATTATCGGATCCATTGCTTTGGTTTACAGGCATGTCTCCTCAAAAGCCTGGATTCCAATACCAGCAGAGGGGATTTCTTGAGGCACCCATCAGAACAAATCTCGTCTCCACAAGGAAACTTGTGCATGGGAGCTATGCCAAAGCTTAGGAGAATACTTCAGGGTCCCGGTGCCACCTCCCCATTCCAAGGCCCTCATGGACACAAACACACGTTAGGACCCATCCTCTGGAAAGTGCATTTCAACTCAGCCACCCCGGTTGCTCCCGCAGATCCATTAGATCTAAACTGTCTTGTTGCTAGGAGACAATTGGAAGGCGAGGCGGACTTCCCAGGCATCCATCCTGTAACGGTGCTTTGGAGTCATTCCATATGGGATGTCCTGGAGCTGTCCAACAGGTCTCAATTGTCCCGCAGAAGGAATCCTTGAAGGGGGCATCCCACATCTCCCAACGTGGAAAACCTCCATGGCCTCGAGATTCCGCTCCCTTCATGAAGGGGCCGTCATGCACAGAAACTCCAACCTGAGCCAAAGTCGGATCCTCGCCCTGACTTCAGATGCATGAGATATTGGTTCAGATCTGCAGGGGTTACCTGCCGTGCCCTCACCCTGAATCCGAAGACTAGCTTGTGTTCTCAGACTTCCGTCCTCACTCTCCTGGCCCCGAAGCCCTCAAGTTTGGCAATTCCGGACCGACAATGAAGCACTCTGCCTGCCCTCTAGAAAAAATGTATTGCCTAATGAGCTGCCCAGGCAGCTTAAATGAGGATAAACCTACACGGCACTCGAATGTACCCAAATTATATAGTCTAACCTGGGCACTAATGCACTGTCTGACACAACCTGAGCCCGGACCTGCTGACCAACACCCAGACAGCTGACCGCACCCTGAGCACATCAGACCCGCCATGGCCTTAGATCATCATCTCTTCCCTACCTCAGTTTTCAGGCTTCAGAACCTAGACCTTATCTCCAATCACTGCCCACGGGTGACTGTGATGCAGAAATCAGAACTCTTCCTGACCCATGGCAAGAAACCTTGTGGTTGGCATGTTGTCCAACGTTCAGTGTAAGAGAAACCAGCATTCACCCTGAGGCCCGCCCATTCTTGAGTGCGACGAGAGTATAAACACGCATTGTGACCTCAGCGTGAGTCCTGTCCTCTAGTAAGTCCTCTCAGTGGCTGGACCATTAGATGTCATAATGGGCTTGACATGTCCCTAGTCCCCAATTTTTAACCAGATTTCTGGTTGTCCAGTCGCCCCACCCCAGGGCTCTACTCTGGAATCCCTCATTTGGTGGGACATCTGAGGTTGAAAAACAAAATGAAACAAATCGACAACAACAACAAAAAAACGGACTTCTTCCAACCCCAGAATGACCGCAAACTCTTTGGACGGGACCGAACCCCCAGAGAGTAAATCTCGTCCATTTCCCATGAAGTCACCCGGCAATTTCACGACCATGAGTGACACGATATCCAGAGACAAAAACTTGAGCAAGAGCCTCACACTCGCCCTTTTTTCATATCCCGAAGTGTTCTCCTCAGGGTCTGTAAATCAGTCCTGCCATACCTATGACCCAAAACATAAGCCGAGTTTGTGTTTTCAGACAACTGTCCAAACAGCTCTGGCCTACACACCCTACAGGCTCAGGGCCCTGGAGCCAAACCTGAGGACTGTACTTGCCCTCTCCAAGGGAATTGTATATGCCCATTCCAATGGCCACAACCCTACTAGTAGGATAACCTCCCTAGTCCATGAGGCCATCCCAATAGTTGTGGCTTCCCAGAACAAACAGGGGCAATCTGAGCCCATCTGAGCACCTACCTGCACTCAGACCCGTAGACTGATGTCCCCAGAGGTAAAAAGGAACGAACAGGCCCCTAGGCACTAATCGGATCCATTGCTTTGGTTTCCAGGCATCTCTCCTCAGAGGCCTGGATTTCAATACCAGCATATGGCTGTTTCTTGACTCACCCATCAGAACTAATCTCATCTACACATGGGAAACATGCACGTTGGAGCTGTGTCAAAGCCTCTGTTTAGGAGAACCCTTCAGGGCCCCAAGGCCACCGCTTCATTCCAAGGTCTCCATAGACACAAAAACATATTAGGACACATCCCCAGGAGAGTCCATTTCAACTCAGCCACCTCGGTTGCCCCCCACATCCAGCAGATCTAACCTGTCTTGTTGCTTGGAGACCATTGGAATGCGAGGTGGGCTACCCAGCCATACATCCTTAGAACCCTGCTCGGAATCGTTGGCCTAGAGCCAACCAACAGGTCTCAATTGTCCTGCAGAAGAATCTTTGCAGTTTGGAGCTTCTCACAACTCCCATCGTGGGAAAACCCCCATGTCCTCGTGATCCAACCCCCTTGAAGAAAGGGCCATCAGGGCAGAAAGTCCAACCTGAGCGATCGTCTGATCCTTGCCCTGACTTCAGATGCACGAGATCTCTATTGAGGTCTGTAGATTGTGCCTGCCATATCCTCACCCAGAAACCTAGGCCTAGCTTGGGTTCTCAGACTCCGTCCTCAGACTACTGGACCACAAGCCCTCCATCTTGGCAATCCAGAACTACAATGCCGCACTCTGCCTGCCCTACAGAAGTAAAACATTGCCCTCAGGTTACGCCAAAACCCCAAATGAAGATCCACCTGCACGCCATTCGGCTTTACCCCAAACATATAGGCTGACCTGGGCACTATTTCCCCTTCTGACCCAGCCTGAGCCTGGACCTCCTGGTCCCACCCAGACAGCTGGCCGCACACTGAGCACATTGGACCCGCCATGGCCTTAGGTCGTCATCTCTTCCCAACTGCGGTTTTCAGGCTCCAGAACCTAGACCTTATCTCCAACCACTGCCCAGGGTTGAAAATGATGCAGAAATCAGAACTCTTTCCCCATGGCAAGAAACGTAGTGGTTGGTATGTTGTCCAACATTCAGTATAGTTGAAACAAGCGTGGCCCATGAGGCCCAGCCCATGCTTGCGGGCCACATTGGTCACAAACACACATTGTGACCCTCAGCCTGAGCCCAGTCCTCAGGTAAGGCCTCTCAGGGCCTATATGAAGAGACAGCATATTGGGCTTTCCATGCCCCTAGGCCCCAATTTTTAACCATAGTTCCGGTTGTCCCTTCACTCTTCCCCAGGGCTCTGCTTTGGAATTCCTCTTTTGGTGGGACACCTGAGGTAACAAACCTGAAAGGAGTCCTCCCATCCCACAGATGACGAAAAACAATTGGGATCGGGCCAAATCAACAGAGAGGAAGATTCGTCCATGGCCCATGAGACCTCCCCAACATTCCACGGCCATCGCTGAAAAAAATCCAGAGACAAAAGCCTGAGCAAGCGCCTCAGACTCGCTCATTCTTCATATCCTGAGAGTTCTTCTCATGGTTTGTAGATCGGGCGTGCCATACCTACATCCCCAAACTTAAGCTGAGTTTGTGTTTTCAGTCTTCTGTCCTCAAAGTCCTGGGCCACACTCCCTCCAGGCTGGGGCCCCTGGAGCCACACATTAGGACTGCCCCCACCCAATCCATGGGAATTCTGCCCATTCCATTGTCAAAAATCGTACAAATTAGGAGAAACCTCCAAAGTCCCTGAGGCCATCCCAATAGTGTAGGTCACCCGGGACATAAAGGGCGGTTGATACCGGCTGAGCATCTACCTCCACTCATCTACGTCCACTCATACCAAGAAGATTGAACAAGACAGGACCCGAGGCCATTATCGGATCCATTGCTTTGGTTTACAGGCATGTCTCCTCAAAAGCCTGGATTCCAATACCAGCAGAGGGGATTTCTTGAGGCACCCATCAGAACAAATCTCGTCTCCACAAGGAAACTTGTGCATGGGAGCTATGCCAAAGCTTAGGAGAATACTTCAGGGTCCCGGTGCCACCTCCCCATTCCAAGGCCCTCATGGACACAAACACACGTTAGGACCCATCCTCTGGAAAGTGCATTTCAACTCAGCCACCCCGGTTGCTCCCGCAGATCCATTAGATCTAAACTGTCTTGTTGCTAGGAGACAATTGGAAGGCGAGGCGGACTTCCCAGGCATCCATCCTGGAACGGTGCTCTGGAGTCATTCCATATGGGATGTCCTGGAGCTGTCCAACAGGTCTCAATTGTCCCGCAGAAGGAATCCTTGAAGGGGGCATCCCACATCTCCCAACGTGGAAAACCTCCATGGCCTCGAGATTCCGCTCCCTTCATGAAGGGGCCGTCATGCACAGAAACTCCAACCTGAGCCAAAGTCGGATCCTCGCCCTGACTTCAGATGCATGAGATATTGGTTCAGATCTGCAGGGGTTACCTGCCGTGCCCTCACCCTGAATCCGAAGACTAGCTTGTGTTCTCAGACTTCCGTCCTCACTCTCCTGGCCCCGAAGCCCTCAAGTTTGGCAATTCCGGACCGACAATGAAGCACTCTGCCTGCCCTCTAGAAAAAATGTATTGCCTAATGAGCTGCCCAGGCAGCTTAAATGAGGATAAACCTACACGGCACTCGAATGTACCCAAATTATATAGTCTAACCTGGGCACTAATGCACTGTCTGACACAACCTGAGCCCGGACCTGCTGACCAACACCCAGACAGCTGACCGCACCCTGAGCACATCAGACCCGCCATGGCCTTAGATCATCATCTCTTCCCTACCTCAGTTTTCAGGCTCAGAACCTAGACCTTATCTCCAATCACTGCCCACGGGTGACTGTGATGCAGAAATCAGAACTCTTCCTGACCCATGGCAAGAAACCTTGTGGTTGGCATGTTGTCCAACGTTCAGTGTAAGAGAAACCAGCATTCACCCTGAGGCCCCGCCCATTCTTGAGTGCGACGAGAGTATAAACACGCATTGTGACCTCAGCGTGAGTCCTGTCCTCTAGTAAGTCCTCTCAGTGGCTGGACCATTAGATGTCATAATGGGCTTGACATGTCCCTAGTCCCCAATTTTTAACCAGATTTCTGGTTGTCCAGTCGCCCCACCCCAGGGCTCTACTCTGGAATCCCTCATTTGGTGGGACATCTGAGGTTGAAAAACAAAATGAAACAAATCGACAACAACAACAAAAAAACGGACTTCTTCCAACCCCAGAATGACCGCAAACTCTTTGGACGGGACCGAACCCCCAGAGAGTAAGACTCGTCCATTTCCCATGAAGTCACCCGGCAATTTCACGACCATGAGTGACACGATATCCAGAGACAAAAACTTGAGCAAGAGCCTCACACTCGCCCTTTTTTCATATCCCGAAGTGTTCTCCTCATGGTCTGTAAATCAGTCCTGCCATACCTATGACCCAAAACATAAGCCGAGTTTGTGTTTTCAGACAACTGTCCAAACAGCTCTGGCCTACACACCCTACAGGCACAGGGCCCTGGAGCCAAACCTGAGGACTGTACTTGCCCTCTCCAAGGGAATTGTATGTGCCCATTCCAATGGCCACGACCCTACTAATAGGATAACCGCCAAAGTCGCTGAGGCCATCCCAAGAGTTGTGGCTTCCCAGAACAAACAGGGGCAATCGGAGCCCATCTGAGCACCTACCTGCACTCAGACCCGTAGACTGATGTCCCCAGAGGTAAAAAGGAACGAACAGGCCCCTAGGCACTAATCGGATCCATTGCTTTGGTTTCCAGGCATCTCTCCTCAGAGGCCTGGATTTCAATACCAGCATATGGTTGTTTCTTGACTCACCCATCAGAACAAATCTCATCTACACATGGGAAACATGCACGTTGGAGCTGTGTCAAAGCCTCTGTTTAGGAGAACCCTTCAGGGCCCCAGGGCCACCGCTTCATTCCAAGGTCTCCATAGACACAAAAACATATTAGGACACATCCACAGGAGAGTCCATTTCAACTCAGCCTCCTCGGTTGCCCCCCACATCCAGCAGATCTAACCTGTCTTGTTGCTTGGAGAAAATTGGAATGCGAGGTGGGCTACCCAGCCATCAATCTTTAGAACCCTGCTCGGAATCGTTGGCCTGGAGCCAACCAACAGGTCTCAATTGTCCTGCAGAAGAATCTTTGCAGTTTGGAGCTTCTCACAACTCCCATCGTGGGAAAACCCCCATGTCCTCGTGATCCAACCCCCTTGAAGAAAGGGCCATCAGGGCAGAAAGTCCAACCTGAGTGATCGTCTGATCCTTGCCCTGACTTCAGATGCACGAGATCTCTATTGAGGTCTGTAGATTGTGCCTGCCATATCCTCACCCAGAAACCTAGGCTTAGCTTGGGTTCTCAGACTCCGTCCTCAGACTACTGGCCCACAAGCCCTCCAGCTTGGCTATCCAGAACTACAATGCCGCACTCTGCCTGCCCTACAGAAGTAAAACATTGCCCTCAGGGCTACCCCGAAACCCTAAATGAGGATCAACCTGCACGCCATTCGGCTGTACCCCAAACATATAGGCTGACCTGGGCACTATTTCCCCTTCTGACCCAGCCTCAGCCTGGACCTCCTGGTCCCACCTAGACAGCTGGCCGCACACTGAGCACATTGGACCCGCCATGGCCTTAGGTCGTCATATCTTCCCAACTGCGGTTTTCAGGCTCCAGAACCTAGACCTTATCTCCAACCACTGCCCAGGGTTGAAAATGATGCAGAAATCAGAACTCTTTCCCCATGGCAAGAAACCTAGTTGTTTGCATGTTGTCCAACGTTCAGTGTAGTTGAAACAAGCGTGGCCCATGAGGCCCAGCCCATGCTTGCATGCCACATTGGTCACAAACACACATTGTGACCCTCAGCCTGAGCCCAGTCCTCAGGTAAGGCCTCTCAGGGCCTATATGAAGAGACAGCATATTGGGCTTGCCATGCCCCTAGGCCCCAATTTTTAACCATAGTTCGGGTTGTCCCTTCACTCTTCCCCAGGGCTCTGCTTTGGAATTCCTCTTTTGGTGGGACACCCGAGGTAACAAACCTGAAAGGAGTCCTCCCATCCCACAGATTGACGAAAAACAATTGGGATCGGGCCAAATCCACAGAGAGGAAGATTCGTCCATGGCCCATGAGACCTCCCCAACATTCCACGGCCATCGCTGAAACAAAATCCAGAGACAAAAGCCTGAGCAAGCGCCTCAGACTCGCTCATTCTTCATATCCTGAAGAGTTCTTCTCATGGTTTGTAGATCGGGCGTGCCATACCTACGTCCCCAAACTTAAGCAGAGTTTGTGTTTTCAGTCTTCTGTCCTCAAAGTCCTGGGCCACACTCCCTCCAGGCTGGGGCCCCTGGAGCCACACATTAGGTCTGCCCCCACCCAATCCATGGGAATTCTGCCCATTCCATTGTCAAAAATCGTACAAATTAGGAGAACCCTCCAAAGTCCCTGAGGCCATCCCAATAGTGTAGGTCACCCGGGACATAAAGGGCGGTTGATACCGGCTGAGCATCTACCTCCACTCATCTACCTCCACTCATACCAAGAAGATTGAACCAGACAGGACCCGAGGCCATTATCGGATCCATTGCTTTGGTTTACAGGCATGTCTCCTCAAAAGCCTGGATTCCAATACCAGCAGAGGGGATTTCTTGAGGCACCCATCAGAACAAATCTCGTCTCCCGAAGGAAACTTGTGCATGGGAGCTATGCCAAAGCTTAGGAGAATACTTCAGGGTCCTGGTGCCACCTCCCCATTCCAAGGCCCTCATGGACACAAACACACGTTAGGACCCATCCTCTGGAAAGTGCATTTCAACTCAGCCACCCAGGTTGCTCCCGCAGATCCATTAGATCTAAACTGTCTTGTTGCTAGGAGACAATTGGAAGGCGAGGCGGACTTCCCAGGCATCCATCCTGGAACAGTGCTCTGGAGTCATTCCATATGGGATGTCCTGGAGCTGTCCAACAGGTCTCAATTGTCCCGCAGAAGGAATCCTTGAAGGGGGCATCCCACATCTCCCAACGTGGAAAACCTCCATGGCCTCGAGATTCCGCTCCCTTCATGAAGGGGCCGTCATGCACAGAAACTCCAACCTGAGCCAACGTCGGATCCTCGCCCTGACTTCAGATGCATGAGATATTGGTTCAGATCTGCAGGGGGTACCTGCCGTGCCCTCACCCTGAATCCGAAGACTAGCTTGTGTTCTCAGACTTCCGTCCTCACTCTCCTGGCCCCGAAGCCCTCAAGTTTGGCAATTCCGGACCGACAATGAAGCACTCTGCCTGCCCTCTAGAAAAAATGTATTGCCTAATGAGCTGTCCAGGCAGCTTAAATGAGGATAAATCTACACGGCACTCGAATGTACCCAAATTATATAGTCTAACCTGGGCACTAATGCACTGTCTGACACAACCTGAGCCCGGACCTGCTGACCAACACCCAGACAGCTGACCGCACGCTGAGCACATCAGACCCGCCATGGCCTTAGGTCATCATCTCTTCCCTACTTCAGTTTTCAGGCTTCAGAACCTAGACCTTATCTCCAATCACTGCCCACGGGTGACTGTGATGCAGAAATCAGAACTCTTCCTGACCCATGGCAAGAAACCTTGTGGTTGGCATGTTGTCCAACGTTCAGTGTAGGAGAAACCAGCATTCACCCTGAGGCCCCGCCCATTCTTGAGTGCGACGAGAGCATAAACACGCATTGTGACCTCAGCGTGAGTCCTGTCCTCTAGTAAGTCCTCTCAGTGGCTGGACCATTAGATGTCATAATGGGCTTGACATGTCCCTAGTCCCCAATTTTTAACCAGATTTCTGGTTGTCCAGTCGCCCCACCCCAGGGCTCTACTCTGGAATCCCTCATTTGGTGGGACATCTGAGGATGAAAAACAAAATGAAACAAATCGACAACAACAAAAAAACGGACTTCTTCCATCCCCAGAATGACCGCAAACTCTTTGGACGGGACCGAACCCCCAGAGAGTACGACTCGTCCATTTCCCATGAAGTCACCCGGCAATTTCACGACCATGAGTGACACGATATCCAGAGACAAAAACTTGAGCAAGAGCCTCACACTCGCCCTTTTTTCATATCCCGAAGTGTTCTCCTCATGGTCTGTAGATCAGTCCTGCCATACCTATGACCCAAAACATAAGCCGAGTTTGTGTTTTCAGACAACTGTCCAAACAGCTCTGGCCTACACACCCTACAGGCTCAGGGCCCTGGAGCCAAACCTGAGGACTGTACTTGCCCTCTCCAAGGGAATTGTATGTGCCCATTCCAATGGCCACGACCCTACTAATAGGATAACCTTCAAAGTCGCTGAGGCCATCCCAAGAGTTGTGGCTTCCCAGGACAAACAGGGGCAAGCTGAGCCCATCTGAGCACCTACCTGCACTCAGACCCGTAGACTGATGTCCCCAGAGGTAAAAAGGTACAAACAGGCCCCTAGGCACTAATCGGATCCATTGCTTTGGTTTCCAGTCATCTCTCCTCAGAGGCCTGGATTTCAATACCAGCATATGGCTGTTTCTTGACTCACCCATCAGAACAAATCTCATCTACACATGGGAAACATGCACGTTGGAGCTGTGTCAAAGCCTCTGTTTAGGAGAAACCTTCAGGGCCCAGGGCCACCGCTTCATTCCAAGGTCTCCATAGACACAAAAACATATTAGGACACATCCACAGGAGAGTCCATTTCAACTCAGCCTCCTCGGTTGCCCCCCACATCCAGCAGATCTAACCTGTCTTGTTGCTTGGAGACAATTGGAATGCGAGGTGGCCTCCCAGCCATCCATCCTTAGAACCCTGCTCGGAATCGTTGGCCTGGAGCCAACCAACAGGTCTCAATTGTCCTGCAGAAGAATCTTTGCAGTTTGGAGCTTCTCACAACTCCCATCGTGGGAAAACCCCCATGTCCTCGTGATCCAACCCCCTTCAAGAAAGGGCCATCAGGGCAGAAAGTCCAACCTGAGCGATCGTCTGATCCTTGCCCTGACTTCAGATGCACGAGATCTCGATTGAGGTCTGTAGATTGTGCCTGCCATATCCTCACCCAGAAACCTAGGCCTAGCTTGGGTTCTCAGACTGCGTCCTCAGACTACTGGCCCACAAGCCCTCCAGTTGGGCAATCCAGAACTACAATGCCGCACTCTGCCTGCCCTACAGAAGTAAAACATTGCCCTCAGGGCTACCCCGAAACCCTAAATGAGGATCAACCTGCACGCCATTCGGCTGTACCCCAAACATATAGGCTGACCTGGGCACTATTTCCCCTTCTGACCCAGCCTGAGTTGGACCTCCTGGTCCCACCCAGACAGCAGGCCGCACACTGAGCACATCGGACCCGCCATGGCCTTAGGTCGTCATCTCTTCCCAACTGCGGTTTTCAGGCTCCAGAACCTAGACCTTATCTCCAACCACTGCCCAGGGTTGAAAATGATGCAGAAATCAGAACTCTTTCCCCATGGCAAGAAACCTTGTGGTTGGGATGTTGTCCAACGTTCAGTGTAGTTGAAACAAGCGTGGCCCATGAGGCCCAGCCCATGCTTGTGGGTCACATTGGTCACAAACACACATTGTGACCCTCAGCCTGAGCCCAGTCCTCAGGTAAGGACTCTCAGGCCCTTATGAAGAGACAGCATATTGGGCTTGCCATGCCCCTAGGCCCCAATTTTTAACCATTGTTCAGGTTGTCCCTTCACTCTTCCCCAGGGCTCTGCTTTGGAATTCCTCCTTTGGTGGGACACCTGAGGTAACAAACCTGAAAGGAGTCCTCCCATCCCACAGATTGACGAAAAACAATTGGGATCGTGCCAAATCCACAGAGAGGAAGATTCGTCCATGGCCCTTGAGACCTCCCCAACATTCCACGGCCATCGCTGAAACAAAATCCAGAGAAAAAAGCCTGAGCAAGCGCCTCAGACTCGCTCATTCTTCATATCCTGAAGAGTTCTTCTCATGGTTTGTAGATCGGGCGTGCCATACCTACGTCCCCAAACTTAAGCTGAGTTTGTGTTTTCAGTCTTCTGTCCTCAAAGTCCTGGGCCACACTCCCTCCAGGCTGGGGCCCCTGGAGCCACACATTAGGACTTCCCCCACCCAATCCATGAGAATTCTGCCCATTCCATTGTTAAAAATCGTACAATTTAGGAGAACCCTCCAAAGTCCCTGAGGCCATCCCAATAGTGTAGGTCGCCCGGGACAAAAAAGGGCGGTTGATACCGGCTGAGCATCTACCTCCACTCATCTACCTCCACTCATACCAAGAAGATTGAACCAGACAGGTCCCGAGGCCATTATCGGATCCATTGCTTTGGTTTACAGGCATGTCTCCTCAAAAGCCTGGATTCCAATACCAGCAGAGGGGATTTCCTGAGGCACCCATCAGAACAAATCTCGTCTCCACAAGGAACCTTGTGCATGGGAGCTATGCCAAAGCTTAGGAGAATACTTCAGGGTCCCGGTGCCACCTCCCCATTCCAAGGCCCTCATGGATACAAACACACGTTAGGACCCATCCTCTGGAAAGTGCATTTCAACTCAGCCACCCCGGTTGCTCCCGCAGAGCCATTAGATCTAAACTGTCTTGTTGCTAGGAGACAATTGGAAGGCGAGGCGGACTTCCCAGGCATCCATCCTGGAACAGTGCTCTGGAGTCATTCCATATGGGATGTCCTGGAGTTGTCCAACAGGTCTCAATTGTCCCGCAGAAGGAATCCTTGAAGGGGGCATCCCACATCTCCCAACGTGGAAAACCTCCATGGCCTCGAGATTCCGCTCCCTTCATGAAGGGGCCGTCATGCACAGAAACTCCAACCTGAGCCATAGTCGGATCCTCGCCCTGACTTCAGATGCATGAGATATTGGTTCAGATCTGCAGGGGGTACCTGCCGTGCCCTCACCCTGAATCCGAAGACTAGCTTGTGTTCTCAGACTTCCGTCCTCACTCTCCTGGCCCCGAAGCCCTCAAGTTTGGCAATTCCAAACCGACAATGAAGCACTCTGCCTGCCCTCTAGAAAAAATGTATTGCCTAATAAGCTGCCCAGGCAGCTTAAATGAGGATAAACCTACACGGCACTCGAATGTACCCAAATTATATAGTCTAACCTGGGCACTAATGCACTGTCTGACACAACCTGAGCCCGGACCTGCTGACCAACACCCAGACAGCTGACCGCACCCTGAGCATATCAGACCCGCCATGGCCTTAGGTCATCATCTCTTCCCTACCTCAGCTTTTCAGGCTTCAGAACCTAGACCTTATCTCCAATCACTGCCCACGGGTGACTGTGATGCAGAAATCAGAACTCTTCCTGACCCATGGCAAGAAACCTTGTGGTTGGCATGTTGTCCAACGTTCAGTGTAGGAGAAACCAGCATTCACCCTGAGGCCCCGCCCATTCTTGAGTGCGACGAGAGCATAAACACGCATTGTGACCTCAGCGTGAGTCCTGTCCTCTAGTAAGTCCTCTCAGTGGCTGGACCATTAGATGTCATAATGGGCTTGACATGTCCCTAGTCCCCAATTTTTAACAAGATTTCTGGTTGTCCTGTCGCCCCACCCCAGGGCTCTACTCTGGAATCCCTCATTTGGTGGGACATCTGAGGTTGAAAAACAAAATGAAACAAATCGACAACAACAACAAAAAAACGGACTTCTTCCATCCCCAGAATGACCGCAAACTCTTTGGACGGTGCCGAACCCCCAGAGAGTACGACTCGTCCATTTCCCATGAAGTCACCCGGCAATTTCACGACCATGAGTGACACGATATCCAGAGACAAAAACTTGAGCAAGAGCCTCACACTCGCCCTTTTTTCATATCCCGAAGTGTTCTCCTCATGGTCTGTAGATCAGTCCTGCCATACCTATGACCCAAAACATAAGCCGAGTTTGTGTTTTCAGACAACTGTCCAAACAGCTCTGGCCTACACACCCTACAGGCTCAGGGCCCTGGAGCCAAACCTGAGGACTCTACTTGCCCTCTCCAAGGGAATTGTATGTGCCCATTCCAATGGCCACGACCCTACTAATAGGATAACCTCCAAAGTCGCTGAGGCCATCCCAAGTGTTGTGGCTTCCCAGGACAAACAGGGGCAATCTGAGCCCATCTGAGCACCATCAGACCCGTAGACTGATGTCCCCAGAGGTAAAAAGGAACGAACAGGCCCCTAGGCACTAATCGGATCCATTCCTTTGGTTTCCAGGCATCTCTCCTCAGAGGCCTGGATTTCAATACCAGCTTATGGCTGTTTCTTGACTCACCCATCAGAACAAATCTCATCTACACATGGGAAACATGCACGTTGGAGCTGTGTCAAAGCCTCTGTTTAGGAGAACCCTTCAGGGCCCCAGGGCCACCGCTTCATTCCAAGGTCTCCATAGACACAAAAACATATTAGGACACATCCAAAGGAGAGTCCATTTCAACTCAGCCTCCTCGGTTGCCCCCCACATCCAGCAGATCTAACCTGTCTTGTTGCTTGGAGACAATTGGAATGCGAGGTGGGCTACCCAGCCATCCATCCTTAGAACCTTGCTCGGAATCGTTGGCCTGAGGCCAACCAACAGGTCTCAATTGTCCTGC
The DNA here is from genome assembly GCF_964662115.1 of Mustela nivalis. NCBI lineage: Eukaryota > Metazoa > Chordata > Mammalia > Carnivora > Mustelidae > Mustela > Mustela nivalis. The sequence goes on along the minus strand of NW_028136508.1, from coordinate 1,161,656 downwards.
AGAAGAATCTTTGCAGTTTGGAGCTTCTCACAACTCCCATCGTGGGAAAACCCCCATGTCCTCGTGATCCAACCCCCTTCAAGAAAGGGCCATCAGGGCAGAAAGTCCAACCTGAGCGATCGTCTGATCCTTGCCCTGACTTCAGATGCACGAGATCTCTATTGAGGTCTGTAGATTGTGCCTGCCATATCCTCACCCAGAAACCTAGGACTAGCTTGGGTTCTCAGACTCCGTCCTCAGACTACTGGCCCACAAGCACTCCAGTTGGGCAATCCAGAACTACAATGCTGCACTCTGCCTGCCCTACAGAAGTAAAACATTGCCCTCAGGGCTACCCCGAAACCCCAAATGAGGATCAACCTGCACAGCATTCGGCTGTACCTCAAACATATAGGCTGACCTGGGCACTATTTCCCCTTCTGTCCCAGCCTGAGCCTGGACCTCCTGGTCCCACCCAGACAGCTGGCCGCACACTGAGCACATCGGACCCGCCATGGCCTTAGGTCGTCATCTCTTCCGAACTTCGGTTTTCAGGCTCCTGAACCTAGACCTTTTCTCCAACCACTGCCCAGGGTTGAAAATGATGCAGAAATCAGAACTCTTTCCCCATGGCAAGAAACCTTGTGGTTGGCATGTTGTCCAATGTTCAGTGTAGTTGAAACAAGCGTGGCCCATGAGGCCCAGCCCATGCTTGCGGGCCACATTGGTCACAAACACACATTGTGACCCTCAGCCTGAGCCCAGTCCTCAGGTAAGGCCACTCAGGGCCTATATGAAGAGACAGCATATTGGGCTTGCCATGCCCCTAGGCCCCAATTTTTAACCATAGTTCGGGTTGTCCCTTCACTCTTCCCCAGGGCTCTGCTTTGGAATTCCTCTTTTGGTGGGACACCTGAGGTAACAAACCTGAAAGGAGTCCTCCCATCCCACAGATTGACGAAAAACAATTGGGATCGGGCCAAATCCACAGAGAGGAAGATTCGTCCATGGCCCATGAGACCTCCCCAACATTCCACGGCCATCGCTGAAACAAAATCTAGAGACAAAAGCCTGAGCAAGCGCCTCAGATTCGCTCATTCTTCATATCCTGAAGAGTTCTTCTCATGGTTTGTAGATCGGGCGTGCCATACCTACGTCCCCAAACTTAAGCTGAGTTTGTGTTTTCAGTCTTCTGTCCTCAAAATCCTGGGCCACACTCCCTCCAGGCTGGGGCCCCTGGAGCCACAAATTAGGACTGCCCCCACCCAATCCATGGGAATTCTGCCCATTCCATTGTCAAAAATCGTACAAATTAGGAGAACCCTCCAAAGTCCCTGAGGCCATCCCAATAGTGTAGGTCACCCGGGACATAAAGGGCGGTTGATACCGGCTGAGCATCTACCTCCTCTCATCTACCTCCACTCATACCAAGAAGATTGAACCAGACAGGACCCGAGGCCATTATCGGATCCATTGCTTTGGTTTACAGGCATGTCTCCTCAAAAGCCTGGATTCCAATACCAGCAGAGGGGATTTCCTGAGGCACCCATCAGAACAAATCTCGTCTCCACAAGGAACCTTGTGCATGGGAGCTATGCCAAAGCTTAGGAGAATTCTTCAGGGTCCCGGTGCCACCTCCCCATTCCAAGGCCCTCATGGACACAAACACACGTTATGACCCATCCTCTGGAAAGTGCATTTCAACTCAGCCACCCCGGTTGCTCCCGCAGATCCATTAGATCTAAACTGTCTTGTTGCTAGGAGACAATTGGAAGGCGAGGCGGACTTCCCAGGCATCCATCCTGGAACGTTGCTCTGGAGTCATTCCATATGGGATGTCCTGGAGCTGTCCAACAGGTCTCAATGTCCCGCAGAAGGAATCCTTGAAGGGGGCATCCCACATCTCCCAACGTGGAAAACCTCCATGGCCTCGAGATTCCGCTCCCTTCATGAAGGGGCCGTCATGCACAGAAACTCCAACCTGAGCCAACGTCGGATCCTCGCCCTGACTTCAGATGCATGAGATATTGGTTCAGATCTGCAGGGGGTACCTGCCGTGCCCTCACCCTGAATCCGAAGACTAGCTTGTGTTCTCAGACTTCCGTCCTCACTCTCCTGGCCCCGAAGCCCTCAAGTTTGGCAATTCCGGAACGACAATGAAGCACTCTGCCTGACCTCTAGAAAAAATGTATTGCCTAATGAGCTGCCCAGGCAGCTTAAATGAGGATAAACCTACACGGCACTCGAATGTACCCAAATTATATAGTCTAACCTGGGCACTATTGCACTGTCTGACACAACCTGAGCCCGGACCTGCTGACCAACACCCAGACAGCTGACCGCACCCTGAGCACATCAGACCCGCCATGGCCTTAGGTCATCATCTCTTCCATACCTCAGCTTTTCAGGCTTCAGAACCTAGACCTTATCTCCAATCACTGCCCACGGGTGACTGTGATGCAGAAATCAGAACTCTTCCTGACCCATGGCAAGAAACCTTGTGGTTGGCATGTTGTCCAACGTTCAGTGTAGGAGAAACCAGCATTCACCCTGAGGCCCCGCCCATTCTTGAGTGCGACGAGAGCATAAACACGCATTGTGACCTCAGCGTGAGTCCTGTCCTCTAGTAAGTCCTCTCAGTGGCTGGACCATTAGATGTCATAATGGGCTTGACATGTCCCTATTCCCCAATTTTTAACCAGATTTCTGGTTGTCCAGTCGCCCCACCCCAGGGCTCTACTCTGGAATCCCTCATTTGGTGGGACATCTGAGGATGAAAAACAAAATGAAACAAATCGACAACAACAACAAAAAAACGGACTTCTTCCATCCCCAGAATGACCGCAAACTCTTTGGACGGGACCGAACCCCCAGAGAGTAAGACTCGTCCATTTCCCATGAAGTCACCCGGCAATTTCACGACCATGAGTGACACGATATCCAGAGACAAAAACTTGAGCAAGAGCCTCACACTCGCCCTTTTTTCATATCCCGAAGTGTTCTCCTCATGGTCTGTAGATCAGTCCTGCCATACCTATGACCCAAAACATAAGCCGAGTTTGTGTTTTCAGACAACTGTCCAAACAGCTCTGGCCTACACACCCTACAGGCTCAGGGCCCTGGAGCCAAACCTGAGGACTGTACTTGCCCTCTCCAAGGGAATTGTATGTGCCCATTCCAATGGCCACGACCCTACTAATAGGATAACCTTCAAAGTCGCTGAGGCCATCCCAAGAGTTGTGGCTTCCCAGGACAAACAGGGGCAAGCTGAGCCCATCTGAGCACCTACCTGCACTCAGACCCGTAGACTGATGTCCCCAGAGGTAAAAAGGTACAAACAGGCCCCTAGGCACTAATCGGATCCATTGCTTTGGTTTCCAGTCATCTCTCCTCAGAGGCCTGGATTTCAATACCAGCATATGGCTGTTTCTTGACTCACCCATCAGAACAAATCTCATCTACACATGGGAAACATGCACGTTGGAGCTGTGTCAAAGCCTCTGTTTAGGAGAAACCTTCAGGGCCCAGGGCCACCGCTTCATTCCAAGGTCTCCATAGACACAAAAACATATTAGGACACATCCACAGGAGAGTCCATTTCAACTCAGCCTCCTCGGTTGCCCCCCACATCCAGCAGATCTAACCTGTCTTGTTGCTTGGAGACAATTGGAATGCGAGGTGGGCTACCCAGCCATCCATCCTTAGAACCCTGCTCGGAATCGTTGGCCTGGAGCCAACCAACAGGTCTCAATTGTCCTGCAGAAGAATCTTTGCAGTTTGGAGCTTCTCACAACTCCCATCGTGGGAAAACCCCCATGTCCTCGTGATCCAACCCCCTTCAAGAAAGGGCCATCAGGGCAGAAAGTCCAACCTGAGCGATCGTCTGATCCTTGCCCTGACTTCAGATGCACGAGATCTCGATTGAGGTCTGTAGATTGTGCCTGCCATATCCTCACCCAGAAACCTAGGCCTAGCTTGGGATCTCAGACTGCGTCCTCAGACTACTGGCCCACAAGCCCTCCAGTTGGGCAATCCAGAACTACAATGCCGCACTCTGCCTGCCCTACAGAAGTAAAACATTGCCCTCAGGGCTACCCCGAAACCCTAAATGAGGATCAACCTGCACGCCATTCGGCTGTACCCCAAACATATAGGCTGACCTTGGCACTATTTCCCCTTCTGACCCAGCCTGAGTTGGACCTCCTGGTCCCACCCAGACAGCAGGCCGCACACTGAGCACATCGGACCCGCCATGGCCTTAGGTCGTCATCTCTTCCCAACTGCGGTTTTCAGGCTCCAGAACCTAGACCTTATCTCCAACCACTGCCCAGGGTTGAAAATGATGCAGAAATCAGAACTCTTTCCCCATGGCAAGAAACCTTGTGGTTGGCATGTTGTCCAACGTTCAGTGTAGTTGAAACAAGCGTGGCCCATGAGGCCCAGCCCATGCTTGTGGGTCACATTGGTCACAAACACACATTGTGACCCTCAGCCTGAGCCCAGTCCTCAGGTAAGGACTCTCAGGGCCTATATGAAGAGACAGCATATTGGGCTTGCCATGCCCCTAGGCCCCAATTTTTAACCATTGTTCAGGTTGTCCCTTCACTCTTCCCCAGGGCTCTGCTTTGGAATTCCTCCTTTGGTGGGACACCTGAGGTAACAAACCTGAAAGGATTCCTCCCATCCCACAGATTGACGAAAAATAATTGGGATCGCGCCAAATCCACATTGTGGAAGATTCGTCCATGGCCCTTGAGACCTCCCCAACATTCCACGGCCATCGCTGAAACAAAATCCAGAGAAAAAAGCCTGAGCAAGCGCCTCAGACTCGCTCATTCTTCATATCCTGAAGAGTTCTTCTCATGGTTTGTAGATCGGGCGTGCCATACCTACGTCCCCAAACTTAAGCTGAGTTTGTGTTTTCAGTCTTCTGTCCTCAAAGTCCTGGGCCACACTCCCTCCAGGCTGGGGCCCCTGGAGCCACACATTAGGACTTCCCCCACCCAATCCATGAGAATTCTACCCATTCCATTGTTAAAAATCGTACAAATTAGGAGAACCCTCCAAAGTCCCTGAGGCCATCCCAATAGTGTAGGTCGCCCGGGACATAAAGGGCGGTTGATACCGGCTGAGCATCTACCTCCACTCATCTACCTCCACTCATACCAAGAAGATTGAACCAGACAGGTCCCGAGGCCATTATCGGATCCATTGCTTTGGTTTACAGGCATGTCTCCTCAAAAGCCTGGATTCCAATACCAGCAGAGGGGATTTCCTGAGGCACCCATCAGAACAAATCTCGTCTCCACAAGGAACCTTGTGCATGGGAGCTATGCCAAAGCTTAGGAGAATACTTCAGGGTCCCGGTGCCACCTCCCCATTCCAAGGCCCTCATGGATACAAACACACGTTAGGACCCATCCTCTGGAAAGTGCATTTCAACTCAGCCACCCCGGTTGCTCCCGCAGAGCCATTAGATCTAAACTGTCTTGTTGCTAGGAGACAATTGGAAGGCGAGGCGGACTTCCCAGGCATCCATCCTGGAACAGTGCTCTGGAGTCATTCCATATGTGATGTCCTGGAGTTGTCCAACAGGTCTCAATTGTCCCGCAGAAGGAATCCTTGAAGGGGGCATCCCACATCTCCCAACGTGGAAAACCTCCATGGCCTCGAGATTCCGCTCCCTTCATGAAGGGGCCGTCATGCACAGAAACTCCAACCTGAGCCATAGTCGGATCCTCGCCCTGACTTCAGATGCATGGGATATTGGTTCAGATCTGCAGGGGGTACCTGCCGTGCCCTCACCCTGAATCCGAAGACTAGCTTGTGTTCTCAGACTTCCGTCCTCACTCTCCTGGCCCCGAAGCCCTCAAGTTTGGCAATTCCAAACCGACAATGAAGCACTCTGCCTGCCCTCTAGAAAAAATGTATTGCCTAATGAGCTGCCCAGGCAGCTTAAATGAGGATAAACCTACACGGCACTCGAATGTACCCAAATTATATAATCTAACCTGGGCACTAATGCACTGTCTGACACAACCTGAGCCCGGACCTGCTGACCAACACCCAGACAGCTGACCGCACCCTGAGCATATCAGACCCGCCATGGCCTTAGGTCATCATCTCTTCCCTACCTCAGTTTTCAGGCTTCAGAACCTAGACCTTATCTCCAATCACTGCCCACGGGTGACTGTGATGCAGAAATCAGAACTCTTCCTGACCCATGGCAAGAAACCTTGTGGTTGGCATGTTGTCCAACGTTCAGTGTAGGAGAAACCAGCATTCACCCTGAGGCCCCGCCCATTCTTGAGTGCGACGAGAGCATAAACACGCATTGTGACCTCAGCGTGAGTCCTGTCCTCTAGTAAGTCCTCTCAGTGGCTGGACCATTAGATGTCATAATGGGCTTGACATGTCCCTAGTCCCCAATTTTTAACAAGATTTCTGGTTGTCCTGTCGCCCCACCCCAGGGCTCTACTCTGGAATCCCTCATTTGGTGGGACATCTGAGGTTGAAAAACAAAATGAAACAAATCGACAACAACAACAAAAAAACGGACTTCTTCCATCCCCAGAATGACCGCAAACTCTTTGGACGGTGCCGAACCCCCAGAGAGTAAGACTCGTCCATTTCCCATGAAGTCACCCGGCAATTTCACGACCATGAGTGACACGATATCCAGAGACAAAAACTTGAGCAAGAGCCTCACACTCGCCCTTTTTTCATATCCCGAAGTGTTATCCTCATGGTCTGTAGATCAGTCCTGCCATACCTATGACCCAAAATATAAGCCGAGTTTGTGTTTTCAGACAACTGTCCAAACAGCTCTGGCCTACACACCCTACAGGCTCAGGGCCCTGGAGCCAAACCTGAGGACTCTACTTGCCCTCTCCAAGGGAATTGTATGTGCCCATTCCAATGGCCACGACCCTACTAATAGGATAACCTCCAAAGTCGCTGAGGCCATCCCAAGTGTTGTGGCTTCCCAGGACAAACAGGGGCAATCTGAGCCCATCTGAGCACCATCAGACCCGTAGACTGATGTCCCCAGAGGTAAAAAGGAACGAACAGGCCCCTAGGCACTAATCGGATCCATTGCTTTGGTTTCCAGGCATCTCTCCTCAGAGGCCTGGATTTCAATACCAGCATATGGCTGTTTCTTGACTCACCCATCAGAACAAATCTCATCTACACATGGGAAACATGCACGTTGGAGCTGTGTCAAAGCCTCTGTTTAGGAGAACCCTTCAGGGCCCCAGGGCCACCGCTTCATTCCAAGGTCTCCATAGACACAAAAACATATTAGGACACATCCAAAGGAGAGTCCATTTCAACTCAGCCTCCTCGGTTGCCCCCCACATCCAGCAGATCTAACCTGTCTTGTTGCTTGGAGACAATTGGAATGCGAGGTGGGCTACCCAGCCATCCATCCTTAGAACCTTGCTCGGAATCGTTGGCCTGAGGCCAACCAACAGGTCTCAATTGTCCTGCAGAAGAATCTTTGCAGTTTGGAGCTTCTCACAACTCCCATCGTGGGAAAACCCCCATGTCCTCGTGATCCAACCCCCTTCAAGAAAGGGCCATCAGGGCAGAAAGTCCAACCTGAGCGATCGTCTGATCCTTGCCCTGACTTCAGATGCACGAGATCTCTATTGAGGTCTGTAGATTGTGCCTGCCATATCCTCACCCAGAAACCTAGGACTAGCTTGGGTTCTCAGACTCCGTCCTCAGACTACTGGCCCACAAGCACTCCAGTTGGGCAATCCAGAACTACAATGCTGCACTCTGCTGCCCTACAGAAGTAAAACATTGCCCTCAGGGCTACCACGAAACCCCAAATGAGGATCAACCTGCACAGCATTCGGCTGTACCTCAAACATATAGGCTGACCTGGGCACTATTTCCCCTTCTGTCCCAGCCTGAGCCTGGACCTCCTGGTCCCACCCAGACAGCTGGCCGCACACTGAGCACATCGGACCCGCCATGGCCTTAGGTCGTCATCTCTTCCCAACTTCGGTTTTCAGGCTCCAGAACCTAGACCTTTTCTCCAACCACTGCCCAGGGTTGAAAATGAAGCAGAAATCAGAACTCTTTCCCCATGGCAAGAAACCTTGTGGTTGGCATGTTGTCCAATGTTCAGTGTAGTTGAAACAAGCGTGGCCCATGAGGCCCAGCCCATGCTTGCGGGCCACATTGGTCACAAACACACATTGTGACCCTCAGCCTGAGCCCAGTCCTCAGGTAAGGCCACTCAGGGCCTATATGAAGAGACAGCATATTGGGCTTGCCATGCCCCTAGGCCCCAATTTTTAACCATAGTTCGGGTTGTCCCTTCACTCTTCCCCAGGGCTCTGCTTTGGAATTCCTCTTTTGGTGGGACACCTGAGGTAACAAACCTGAAAGGAGTCCTCCCATCCCACAGATTGACGAAAAACAATTGGGATCGGGCCAAATCGACAGAGAGGAAGATTCGTCCATGGCCCATGAGACCTCCCCAACATTCCACGGCCATCGCTGAAACAAAATCTAGAGACAAAAGCCTGAGCAAGCGCCTCAGACTCGCTCATTTTTCATATCCTGAAGAGTTCTTCTCATGGTTTGTAGATCGGGCGTGCCATACCTACGTCCCCAAACTTAAGCTGAGTTTGTGTTTTCAGTCTTCTGTCCTCAAAATCCTGGGCCACACTCCCTCCAGGCTGGGGCCCCTGGAGCCACAAATTAGGACTGCCCCCACCCAATCCATGGGAATTCTGCCCATTCCATTGTCAAAAATCGTACAAATTAGGAGAACCCTCCAAAGTCCCTGAGGCCATCCCAATAGTGTAGGTCACCCGGGACATAAAGGGCGGTTGATACCGGCTGAGCATCTACCTCCTCTCATCTACCTCCACTCATACCAAGAAGATTGAACCAGACAGGACCCGAGGCCATTATCGGATCCATTGCTTTGGTTTACAGGCATGTCTCCTCAAAAGCCTGGATTCCAATACCAGCAGAGGGGATTTCCTGAGGCACCCATCAGAACAAATCTCGTCTCCACAAGGAACCTTGTGCATGGGAGCTATGCCAAAGCTTAGGAGAATTCTTCAGGGTCCCGGTGCCACCTCCCCATTCCAAGGCCCTCATGGACACAAACACACGTTATGACCCATCCTCTGGAAAGTGCATTTCAACTCAGCCACCCCGGTTGCTCCTGCAGATCCATTAGATCTAAACTGTCTTGTTGCTAGGAGACAATTGGAAGGCGAGGCGGACTTCCCAGGCATCCATCCTGGAACGTTGCTCTGGAGTCATTCCATATGGGATGTCCTGGAGCTGTCCAACAGGTCTCAATGTCCCGCAGAAGGAATCCTTGAAGGGGGCATCCCACATCTCCCAACGTGGAAAACCTCCATGGCCTCGAGATTCCGCTCCCTTCATGAAGGGGCCGTCATGCACAGAAACTCCAACCTGAGCCAACGTCGGATCCTCGCCCTGACTTCAGATGCATGAGATATTGGTTCAGATCTGCAGGGGGTACCTGCCGTGCCCTCACCCTGAATCCGAAGACTAGCTTGTGTTCTCAGACTTCCGTCCTCACTCTCCTGGCCCCGAAGCCCTCAAGTTTGGCAATTCCGGAACGACAATGAAGCACTCTGCCTGCCCTCTAGAAAAAATGTATTGCCTAATGAGCTGCCCAGGCAGCTTAAATGAGGATAAACCTACACGGCACTCGAATGTACCCAAATTATATAGTCTAACCTGGGCACTATTGCACTGTCTGACACAACCTGAGCCCGGACCTGCTGACCAACACCCAGACAGCTGACCGCAACCTGAGCACATCAGACCCGCCATGGCCTTATGTCATCATCTCTTCCATACCTCAGCTTTTCAGGCTTCAGAACCTAGACCTTATCTCCAATCACTGCCCACGGGTGACTGTGATGCAGAAATCAGAACTCTTCCTGACCCATGGCAAGAAACCTTGTGGTTGGCATGTTGTCCAACGTTCAGTGTAGGAGAAACCAGCATTCACCCTGAGGCCCCGCCCATTCTTGAGTGCGACGAGAGCATAAACACGCATTGTGACCTCAGCGTGAGTCCTGTCCTCTAGTAAGTCCTCTCAGTGGCTGGACCATTAGATGTCATAATGGGCTTGACATGTCCCTAGTCCCCAATTTTTAACAAGATTTCTGGTTGTCCTGTCGCCCCACCCCAGGGCTCTACTCTGGAATCCCTCATTTGGTGGGACATCTGAGGTTGAAAAACAAAATGAAACAAATCGACAACAACAACAAAAAAACGGACTTCTTCCATCCCCAGAATGACCGCAAACTCTTTGGACGGGACCGAACCCCCAGAGAGTAAGACTCGTCCATTTCCCATGAAGTCACCCGGCAATTTCACGACCATGAGTGACACGATATCCAGAGACAAAAACTTGAGCAAGAGCCTCACACTCGCCCTTTTTTCATATCCCGAAGTGTTCTCCTCATGGTCTGTAGATCAGTCCTGCCATACCTATGACCCAAAATATAAGCCGAGTTTGTGTTTTCAGACAACTGTCCAAACAGCTCTGGCCTACACACCCTACAGGCTCAGGGCCCTGGAGCCAAACCTGAGGACTGTACTTGCCCTCTCCAAGGGAATTGTATGTGCCCATTCCAATGGACACAACCCTACTAATAGGATAACCTCCAAAGTCCCTGAGGCCATCCCAAGAGTTGTGGCTTCCCAGGACAAACAGGGGCAATCTGAGCCCATCTGAGCACCTACCTGCACTCAGACCCGTAGACTGATGTCCCCAGAGGTAAAAAGGAACGAACAGGCCCCTAGGCACTAATCGGATCCATTGCTTTGGTTTCCAGACATCTCTCCTCAGAGGCCTGGATTACAATACCAGCATATGGCTGTTTCTTGACTCACCCCTCAGAACAAATCTCATCTACACATGGGAAACATGCACGTTGGAGCTGTGTCAAAGCCTCTGTTTAGGAGAACCCTTCAGGGCCCAGGGCCACCGCTTCATTCCAAGGTCTCCATAGACACAAAAACATATTAGGACACATCCACAGGAGAGTCCATTTCAACTCAGCCTCCTCGGTTGCCCCCCACATCCAGCAGATCTAACCTGTCTTGTTGCTTGGAGACAATTGGAATGCGAGGTGGGCTACCCAGCCATCCATCCTTAGAACCCTGCTCGGAATCGTTGGCCTGGAGCCAACCAACAGGTCTCAATTGTCCTGCAGAAGAATCTTTGCAGTTTGGAGCTTCTCACAACTCCCATCGTGGGAAAACCCCCATGTCCTCGTGATCCAACCCCCTTCAAGAAAGGGCCATCAGGGCAGAAAGTCCAACCTGAGCGATCGTCTGATCCTTGCCCTGACTTCAGATGCACGAGATCTCTATTGAGGTCTGTAGATTGTGCCTGCCATATCCTCACCCAGAAACCTAGGCCTAGCTTGGGTTTTCAGACTGCGTCCTCAGACTACTGGCCCACAAGCCCTCCAGTTCGGCAATCCAGAACTACAATGCCGCACTCTGCCTGCCCTACAGAAGTAAAACATTGCCCTCAGGGCTACCCCGAAACCCCAAATGAGGATCAACCTGCACGCCATTCGGCTGTACCCCAAACATATAGGCTGACCTGGGCACTATTTCCCTTTCTGACCCAGCCTGAGCCTGGACATCCTGGTCCCACCCAGACTGCTGGCCGCACACTGAGCACATCGGACCCGCCATGGCCTTAGGTCGTCATCTCTTCCCAACTGCGGTTTTCAGGCTCCAGAACCTAGACCTTATCTCCAACCACTGCCCAGGTTTGAAAATGATGCAGAAATCAGAACTCTTTCCCCATGGCAAGAAACCTTGTGGTTGGCATGTTGTCCAACGTTCAGTGTAGTTGAAACAAGCGTGGCCCATGAGGCCCAGCCCATGCTTGCGGGCCACATTGGTCACAAACACACATTTTGACCCTCAGCCTGAGCCCAGTCCTCAGGTAAGGCCTCTCAGGGCCTATATGAAGAGACAGCATATTGGGCTTGCCATGCCCCTAGGCCCCAATTTTTAACCGCAGTTCGGGTTGTCCCTTCACTCTTCCCCAGGGCTCTGCTTTGGAATTCCTCTTTTGGTGGGACACCTGAGGTAACAAACCTGAAAGGAGTCCTCCCATCCCACAGATTGACGAAAAACAATTGGGATCGGGCCAAATCCACAGAGAGGAAGATTCGTCCATGGCCCTTGAGACCTCCCCAACATTCCACGGCCATCGCTGAAACAAAATCCAGAGAAAAAAGCCTGAGCAAGCGCCTCAGACTCGCTCATTCTTCATATCCTGAAGAGTTCTTCTCATGGTTTGTAGATCGGGCGTGCCATACCTACGTCCCCAAACTTAAGCTGAGTTTGTGTTTTCAGTCTTCTGTCCTCAAAGTCCTGGGCCACACTCCCTCCAGGCTGGGGCCCCTGGAGCCACACATTAGGTCTGCCCCCACCCAATCCATGGGAATTCTGCCCATTCCATTGTCAAAAATCGTACAAATTAGGAGAACCCTCCAAAGTCCCTGAGGCCATCCCAATAGTGTCGGTCGCCCGGGACAAAAAAGGGCGGTTGATACCGGCTGAGCATCTACCTCCACTCATCTACCTCCACTCATACCAAGAAGATTGAACCAGACAGGACCCGAGGCCATTATCGGATCCATTGCTTTGGTTTACAGGCATGTCTCCTCAAAAGCCTGGATTCCAATACCAGCAGAGGGGATTTCCTGAGGCACCCATCAGAACAAATCTCGTCTCCACAAGGAACCTTGTGCATGGGAGCTATGCCAAAGCTTAGGAGAATACTTCAGGGTCCCGGTGCCACCTCCCCATTCCAAGGCCCTCATGGATACAAACACACGTTAGGACCCATCCTCTGGAAAGTGCATTTCAACTCAGCCACCCCGGTTGCTCCCGCAGATCCATTAGATCTAAACTGTCTTGTTGCTAGGAGACAATTGGAAGGCGAGGCGGACTTCCCAGGCATCCATCCTGGAACGGTGCTCTGGAGTCATTCCATATGGGATGTCCTGGAGCTGTCCAACAGGTCTCAATTGTCCCGCAGAAGGAATCCTTGAAGGGGGCATCCCACATCTCCCAACGTGGAAAACCTCCATGGCCTCGAGATTCCGCTCCCTTCATGAAGGGGCCGTCATGCACAGAAACTCCAACCTGAGCCAACGTCGGATCCTCGCCCTGACTTCAGATGCATGAGATATTGGTTCAGATCTGCAGGGGGTACCTGCCGTGCCCTCACCCTGAATCCGAAGACTAGCTTGTGTTCTCAGACTTCCGTCCTCACTATCCTGGCCCCGAAGCCCTCAAGTTTGGCAATTCCGGACCGACAATGAAGCACTCTGCCTGCCCTCTAGAGAAAATGTATTGCCTAATGAGCTGCCCAGGCAGCTTAAATGAGGATAAACCTACACGGCACTCGAATGTACCCAAATTATATAGTCTAACCTGGGCACTAATGCACTGTCTGACACAACCTGAGCCCGGACCTGCTGACCAACACCCAGACAGCTGACCGCACCCTGAGCACATCAGACCCGCCATGGCCTTAGGTCATCATCTCTTCCCTACCTCAGTTTTCAGGCTTCAGAACCTAGACCTTATCTCCAATCACTGCCCACGGGTGACTGTGATGCAGAAATCAGAACTCTTCCTGACCCATGGCAAGAAACCTTGTGGTTGGCATGTTGTCCAACGTTCAGTGTAGGAGAAACCAGCATTCACCCTGAGGCCCCGCCCATTCTTGAGTGCGACAAGAGCATAAACACGCATTGTGACCTCAGCTGGGTCCTGTCCTCTAGTAAGTCCTCTCATTGGCTGGACCATTAGATGTCATAATGGGCTTGACATGTCCCTAGTCCCCAATTTTTAACCAGATTTCTGGTTGTCCAGTCGCCCCGCCCCAGGGCTCTACTCTGGAATCCCTCATTTGGTGGGACATCTGAGGTTGAAAAACAAAATGAAACAAATCGACAACAACAAGAAAAAAACGGACTTCTTCCATCCCCAGAATGACCGCAAACTCTTTGGACGGGACCGAACCCCCAGAGAGTAAAACTCGTCCATTTCCCAAGAAGTCACCCGGCAATTTCACGACCATGAGTGACTCGATATCCAGAGACAAAAACTTGAGCAAGAGCCTCACACTCGCCCTTTTTTCATATCCCGAAGTGTTCTCCTCATGGTCTGTAGATCAGTCCTGCCATACCTATGACCCAAAACATAAGCCGAGTTTGTGTTTTCAGACAACTGTCCAAACAGCTCTGGCCTACACACCCTACAGGCTCAGGGCCCTGGAGCCAAACCTGAGGACTGTACTTGCCCTCTCCAAGGGAATTGTATGTGCCCATTCCAATGGCCACGACCCTACTAATAGGATAACTGCCAAAGTCGCTGAGGCCATCCCAAGAGTTGTGGCTTCCCAGGACAAACAGGGGCAATCTGAGCCCATCTGAGCACCTACCTGCACTCAGACCCGTAGACTGATGTCCCCAAGGGTAAAAAGGAACGAACAGGCCCCTAGGCACTAATCGGATCCATTGCTTTGGTTTCCAGGCATCTCTCCTCAGAGGCCTGGATTTCAATACCAGCATATGGCTGTTTCTTGACTCACCCATCAGAACAAATCTCATCTACACATGGGAAACATGCACGTTGGGCTTTGTCAAAGCCTCTGTTTAGGAGAACCCTTCAGGGCCCAGGGCCACCGCTTCATTCCAAGGTCTGCATAGACACAAAAACATATTAGGACACATCCAGAGGAGAGTCCATTTCAACTCAGCCTCCTCGGTTGCCCCCCACATCCAGCAGATCTAACCTGTCTTGTTGCTTGGAGACAATTGGAATGCGAGGTGGGCTACCCATCCATCCATCCTTAGGACCCTGCTCGGAAACGTTGGCCTGGAGCCAACCAACAGGTCTCAATTGTCCTGCAGAAGAATCTTTGCCATTTGGAGCTTCTCACAACTCCCATCGTGGGAAAACCCCCATGTCCTCGTGATCCAACCCCCTTCAAGAAAGGGCCATCAGGGCAGAAAGTCCAACCTGAGCGATCGTCTGATCCTTGCCCTGACTTCAGATGCACGAGATCTCGATTGAGGTCTGTAGATTGTGCCTGCCATATCCTCACCCAGAAACCTAGGCCTAGCTTGGGTTCTCAGACTGCGTCCTCAGACTACTGGCCCACAAGCCCTCCAGTTGGGCAATCCAGAACTACAATGCCGCACTCTGCCTGCCCTACAGAAGTAAAACATTGCCCTCAGGGCTACCCCGAAACCCCAAATGAGGATCAACCTGCACGCCATTCGGCTGTACCCCAAACATATAGGCTGACCTGGGCACTATTTCCCCTTCTGACCCAGCCTGAGCCTCGACCTCCTGGTCCCACCCAGACAGCTGGCCGCACACTGAGCACATCGGACCCGCCATGGCCTTAGGTCGTCATCTCTTCCCAACTGCGGTTTTCAGGCTCCAGAACCTAGACCTTTTCTCCAACCACTGCCCAGGGTTGAAAATGATGCAGAAATCAGAACTCTTTCCCCATGGCAAGAAACCTTGTGGTTGGCATGTATTCCAATGTTCAGTGTAGTTGAAACAAGCGTGGCCCATGAGGCCCAGCCCATGCTTGCGGGCCACATTGGTCACAAACACACATTGTGACCCTCAGCCTGAGCCCAGTTTTCAGGTAAGGCCTCTCAGGGCCTATATGAAGAGACAGCATATTGGGCTTGCCATGCCCCTAGGCCCCAATTTTTTTTTTTCCTTTCTTTTTTTTTTATAATTTATTTTTTATTTTCAGCATAACAGTATTCATTATTTTTCACCACACCCAGTGCTCCATGCAATTCGTGCCCTTTATAATACCCACCACCTAGTACCCCAAACTCCCACCCCCCACCCCTTCAAAATCCTCAGATTGTTTTTCAGAGTCCATAGTCTCTCATGGTTCACCTCCCCTTCCAATTTCCCCCAACTCCCTTCTCCTCTCTAACTCCCCATGTCCTCCGTGCTATTTGTTATGCTCCACAAATAAGTGAAACCATATGATAATTGACTCTCTCTGCTTGACTTATTTCACTCAGCATAATAATCTCTTCCAGTCCCGTCCATGCTGCTACAAAAGTTGGGTATTTGTCCTTTCTTTTTTTTTTTTTTTTTTATAAACATATATTTTTATCCCCAGGGGTACAGGTCTGTGAATCACCAGGTTTACACACTTCACAGCACTCACCAAAGCACATACCCTCCCCAATGTCCATAATCCCACCCCCTTCTCCCAAACCCCCTCCCCCCAGCAGCCCTCAGTTTGTTTTGTGAGATTAAGAGTCACTTATGGTTTGTCTCCCTCCCAATCCCATCTTGTTTCATTGATTCTTCTCCTACCCACTTAAGCCTCCATGTTGCATCACCACTTCCTCATATCAGGGAGATCATATGATAGTTGTCTTTCTCTGCTTGACTTATTTCGCTAAGCATGATACGCTCTAGTTCCATCCATGTTGTCGCAAATGGCAAGATTTCATTTCTTTTGATGGCTGCATAGTATTCCATTGTGTATATATACCACATCTTCTTGATCCATTCATCTGTGGATGGACATCTAGGTTCTTTCCATAGTTTGGCTATTGTGGACATTGCTGCTATAAACATTCGGGTGCATGTGCCCCTTTGGATCACTACATTTGTATCTTTAGGGTAAATACCCAATAGTGCAATTGCTGGGTCATAGGGCAGTTCAATTTTCAACATTCTGAGGAACCTCCATGCTGTTTTCCAGAGTGACTGCACCAGCTTGCATTCCCACCAACAGTGTAGGAGGGTTCCCCTTTCTCCACATCCTCGCCAGCATCTGTCATTTCCTGACTTGTTGATTTTAGCCATTCTGACTGGTGTGAGGTGATATCTCATTGTGGTTTTGATTTGTATTTCCCTGATGCCGAGTGATATGGAGCACTTTTTCATGTGTCTGTTGGCCATCTGGATGTCTTCTTTGCAGAAATGTCTGTTCATGTCCTCTGCCCATTTCTTGATTGGATTATTTGTTCTTTGGGTGTTGAGTTTGCTAAGTTCTTTATAGATTCTGGACACTAGTCCTTTATCTGATATGTCGTTTGCAAATATCTTCTCCCATTCTGTCAGTTGTCTTTTGATTTTGTTAACTGTTTCCTTTGCTGTGCAAAAGCTTTTGATCTTGATGAAATCCCAATAGTTCATTTTTTCCCTTGCTTCCCTTGCCTTTTGCGTTGTTCCTAGGAAGATGTTGCTGCGGCAGAGGTCGAAGAGGTTGCTGCCTGTGTTCTCCTCAAGGATTTTGATGGATTCCTTTCGCACATTGAGGTCCTTCATCCATTTTGAGTCTATTTTTGTGTGTGGTGTAAGGAAATGGTCCAATTTCATTTTTCTGCATGTGGCTGTCCAATTTTCCCAGCACCATTTATTGAAGAGGCTGTCTTTTTTCCATTGGACATTCTTTCCTGCTTTGTCGAAGATGAGTTGACCATAGATTTGAGGGTCTATTTCTGGGCTCTCTATTCTATTCCATTGATCTATGTGTCTGTTTTTGTGCCAGTACCATGCTGTCTTGATGATGACAGCTTTGTAATAGAGCTTGAAGTCCGGAATTGTGATGCCACCAACGTTGGCTTTCTTTTTCAATATCCCTTTGGCTATTCGAGGTCTTTTCTGGTTCCATATAAATTTTAGCATTATTTGTTCCATTTCTTTGAAAAAGATGGATGGTACTTTGATAGGAATTGCATTAAATGTGTAGATTGCTTTAGGTAGCATAGACATTTTCACAATATTTATTCTTCCAATCCAGGAGCATGGAACATTTTTCCATTTCTTTGTGTCTTCCTCAATTTCTTTCATGAGTACTTTATAGTTTTCTGAGTATAGATTCTGTGTCTCTTTGGTTAGGTTTATTCCTAGGTATCTTATGGTTTTGGATGCAATTGTAAATGGGATTGACTCCTTAATATCTCTTTCTTCTGTCTTGCTGTTGGTGTAGAGAAATGCAACTGATTTCTGTGCATTGATTTTATATCCTGACAATTTACTGAATTCCTGTATAAGTTCTAGCAGTTTTGGAGTGGAGTCTTTTGGGTTTTCCACATATAGTATCATATCATCTGCGAAGAGTGATAATTTGACTTCTTCTTTGCCAATTTGGATGCCTTTAATTTCCTTTTGTTGTCTGATTGCTGAGGCTAGGACCTCTAGTACTATGTTGAATAGCAGTGGTGATAATGGACATCCCTGCCGTGTTCCTGACCTTAGTGGAAAAGCTTTCAGTTTTTCTCCATTGAGAATGATATTTGCGATGGGTTTTTCATAGATGGCTTTGATGATATTGAGGTATGTGCCCTCTATCCCTACACTTTGAAGAGTTTTGATCAGGAAGGGATGCTGTACTTTGTCAAATGCTTTTTCAGCATCTATTGAGAGTATCATATGGTTCTTGTTCTTTCTTTTATTGATGTGTTGTATCACATTGACTGATTTGCGGATGTTGAACCAACCTTGCAGACCTGGAATAAATCCCACTTGGTCGTGGTGAATAATCTTTTTAATGTACTGTTGAATCCTATTGGCTAGTATTTTGTTGAGTATTTTCGCATCTGTGTTCATCAAGGATATCGGTCTATAGCTCTCTTTTTTGGTGGGATCCTTGTCTGGTTTTGGGATCAAGGTGATGCTGGCCTCATAAAATGAGTTTGGAAGTTTTCCTTCCATTTCTATTTTTTGGAACAGTTTCAGGAGAATAGGAATTAGTTCTTCTTTAAATGTTTGGTAGAATTCCCCCGGGAAGCCATCTGGCCCTGGGCTTTTGTTTGTTTGGAGATTTTTAATGACTGTTTCAATCTCCTTACTGGTTATGGGTCTGTTCAGGCTTTCTATTTCTTCCTGGTTCAGTTGTGGTAGTTTATATGTTTCTAGGAATGCATCCATTTCTTCCAGATTGTCAAATTTATTGCCGTAGAGTTGCTCATAGTATGTTCTTATAATAGTTTGTATTTCTTTGGTGTTCGTTGTGATCTCTCCTCTTTCATTCATGATTTTATTTATTTGGGTCCTTTCTCTTTTCTTTCTGATAAGTCGGGCCAGGGGTTTATCAATTTTATTAATTCTTTCAAAGAACCAGCTCCTACTTTCGTTGATTTTTTCTATTGTTTTTTTGGTTTCTATTTCATTGATTTCTGCTCTGATCTTTATGATTTCTCTTCTCCTGCTGGGCTTAGGGTTTCTTTCTTGTTCTTTCTCCAGCTCCTTTAGGTGTAGGGTTAGGTTGTGTACCTGAGACCTTTCTTGTTTCTTGAGAAAGTCTTGTACCGCTATATATTTTCCTCTCAGGACTGCCTTTATTGTGTCCCACAGATTTTGAACCGTTGTATTTTCATTATCATTTGTTTCCATGATTTTTTTCAATTCTTCTTTAATTTCCCGGTTGACCCATTCATTCTTTAGAAGGATACTGTTTAGTGTCCATGTATTTGGGTTCTTTCCAAACTTCCTTTTGTGGTTGAGTTCTAGCTTTAGAGCATTGTGGTCTGAAAATATGCAGGGAATGATCCCAATCTTTTGATACCGGTTGAGTCCTGATTTAGGACCGAGGATGTGATCTATTCTAGAGAATGTTCCATGTGCACTAGAGAAGAATGTGTATTCTGTTGCTTTGGGATGAAATGTTCTGAATATATCTGTGATGTCCATCTGGTCCAGTGTGTCGTTTAAGGCCTTTATTTCCTTGCTGATCTTTTGCTTGGATGACCTGTCCATTTCAGTGAGGGGAGTGTTAAAGTCCCCTACTATTATTGTATTGTTGTTGATGTGTTTCTTTGATTTTGTTATTAATTGGTTTATATAGTTGGCTGCTCCCACGTTGGGGGCATAGATATTTAAAATTGTTAAATCTTCTTGTTGGACAGACTTTTTGAGTATGATATAGTGTCCTTCCTCATCTCTTATTATAGTCTTTGGCTTAAAATCTAATTGATCTGATATAAGGATTGCCACTCCTGCTTTCTTCTGATGTCCATTAGTATGGTAAATTCTTTTCCACCCCCTCACTTTAAATCTGGAGGTGTCTTCGGGCTTAAAATGAGTTTCTTGGAGGCAACATATAGATGGGTTTTGTTTTTTTATCCATTCTGATACCCTGTGTCTTTTGACAGGGGCATTTAGCCCATTCACATTTAGGGTAACTATTGAGAGATATGAATTTAGTGCCATTGTATTGCCTGTAAGGTGACTGTTATTGTATATGGTCTCTGTTCCTTTCTGATCTACCACTTGTAGGCTCTCTCTTTGCTTAGAGGACCCCTTTCAATATTTCCTGTAGAGCTGGTTTGGTATTTGCAAATTCTTTCAGTTGTTGTTTGTCCTGGAAGCTTTTAATCTCTCCTTCTATTTTCAATGATAGCCTAGCTGGATATAGTATTCTGGGCTGCATGTTTTTCTCGTTTAGTGCTCTAAAAATATCATGCCAGCTGTTTCTGGCCTGCCAGGTCTCTGTGGATAAGTCAGCTGCCAATCTAATATTTTTACCATTGTATGTTACAGACTTCTTTTCCCGGGCTGCTTTCAGGATTTTCTCTTTGTCACTGAGACTTGTAAATTTTACTATTAGGTGACGGGGTGTGGGCCTATTCTTATTGATTTTGAGGGGCGTTCTCTGAACCTCCTGAATTTTGATGCTCGTTCCCTTTGCCATATTGGGGAAATTCTCCCCAATAATTCTCTCCAGTATACCTTCTGCTCCCCTCTCTCTTTCTTCTTCTTCTGGAATCCCAATTATTCTAATGTTGTTTCGTCTTATGGTGTCACTTAATTCTCGAATTCTCCCCTCGTGGTCCAGTAGCTGTTTGTCCCTCTTTTGCTCAGCTTCTTTATTCTCTGTCATTTGGTCTTCTATATCACTAATTCTTTCTTCTGCCTCATTTATCCTAGCAGTTAGAGCCTCCATTTTTGATTGCAACTCATTAATAGCTTTTTTGATTTCAACTTGGTTAGATTTTAGTTCTTTTATTTCTCCAGAAAGGGCTTTTATATCTCTTGAGAGGGTTTCTCTAATATCTTCCATGCCTTTTTCGAGCCCGGCTAGAACCTTGAGAATTGTCATTCTGAACTCTAGATCTGACATATTACCGATGTCTGTATTGATTAGGTCCCTAGCCTTTGGTACTGCCTCTTGTTCATTTTTTTGCGTTGAATTTTTACGTCTTGTCATTTTGGCCAGATAAGAGTAAATGAAGGGGCAAGTAAAATACTAAAAGGGTGGCAACAACCCCAGGAAAATATGCTTTAACTAAATTAGAAGAGATCCAAAATCGTGAGTGGGGAGAAAGGGGATAAAAAGAGGTTCAAAAAGGAAGAAAGAAAAAAAAAGAAAAGAAAAAAAATTTTTTTAAAAAAAGAAAACACCTGAGAAAAATGTAAAAAAGAAAAAATATATATATTAGATAAACTAGTAAAAAATCGTTAAAAAAGAAAAAGGTAACAGTTAAAAAAAAAAAATTTACCCGAAGGCGAGAAGAAAAAGAAAAAAAGAAAAAAAAATGAAAAAGAAAAAATTAAATTAACTGCAAGACTAAAAAAAAATCACAGGAAAAAAGCCATGAGTTCCGTGCTTTGCTTTCTCCTCCTCTGGAATTCTGCTGCTCTCCTTGGTATTGAAACCGCACTCCTTGATAGGTGAACTTGGTCTCAGCTGGATTTCTTGTTGATCTTCTGGGGGAGGGGCCTGTTGTAGTGATTCTCAAGTGTCTTTGCCCCAGGCGGAATTACACCGCCCTTACCAGGGGCCGGGGTGAGTAATCCGCTCGGGTTTGCTTTCAGGAGCTTTTGTTCCCTGAGCGCTTTCCGTAGAGTTCCGGAGGACGGGAACACAAATGGCGGCCTCCTGGTTTCCGGCCCGGAGGAGCCGAGAGCCCAGGGCCCCACTCCTCAGTGCGCCCTCAGAGAACAGCGCCCAGTTACTCCCGTCTGCCTGACCTCCGGCCGCGCTCCTAGCTCACCGAGCCTGTGATCGGTTCAAGGTAACACCGAGCTGTGAGCTTACTGTCGGCTCTGTCTCTGTAGCCGGCTTTCCCGTTCCAATACCCGCAAGCTCTGCGACACTCAGACACCCCCGATCCTTCTGTGACCCTGCGGGACCTGAGGCCACGCTGACCCCGCGTGGGCTTCGCCCCGGTTTAGCCTCTGGACTGATGTCCCTCAGCGGAACAGACTTTTAAAAGTCCTGATTTTGTGCGCGGTTGCTCCGCCCCTTGCCAGGAGCCGGCCCCTCCCCCCGGGGTCTATCTTCCCGTCGCTTTGGATACACTTCTCCGCCGGTCCTACCTTTCAGAAAGTGGTTGTTTTTCTGTTTCCAGAATTGCTGTTCTTCTTCTCTTCGGTCTGCCGATGGATTTTCAGGTGTTTGCAATCTTTAGATAAGCTATCTAGCTGATCTCCGGCTAGCTGAAGCAGTCTCAGCTTGCTACTTCTCAGCCATCTTGACTCCTCTCTCTAGGCCCCAATTTTTAACCATAGTTCGGGTTGTCCCTTCACTCTTCCCCAGGGCTCTGCTTTGGAATTCCTCTTTTGGTGGGACACCTGAGGTAACAAACCTGAAAGGAGTCCTCCCATCCCACAGATTGACGAAAAACAATTGGGATCGGGCCAAATCCACAGAGAGGAAGATTCGTCCATGACCCATGAGACCTCCCCAACATTCCACGGCCATCGCTGAAACAAAATCTAGAGACAAAAGCCTGAGCAAGCGCCTCAGACTCGCTCATTCTTCATATCCTGAAGAGTTCTTCTCATGGTTTGTAGATCGGGCGTGCCATAACTACGTCCCCAAACTTAAGCTGAGTTTGTGTTTTCAGTCTTCTGTTTTCAAAGTCCTGGGCCACACTCCCTCCAGGCTGGGGCCCCTGGAGCCACACATTGGAACTGCCCCCACAAAATCCATGGGAATTCTGCCCATTCCATTGTCAAAAATCGTACAAATTAGGAGAACCCTCCAAAGTCCCTGAGGCCATCCCAATAGTGTAGGTCACCCGGGACATAAAGGGCGATTGATACCGGCTGAGCATCTACCTCCTCTCATCTACCTCCACTCATACCAAGAAGATTGAACCAGACAGGACCCGAGGCCATTATCGGATCCATTGCTTTGGTTTAAAGGCATGTCTCCTCAAAAGCCTGGATTCCAATACCAGCAGAGGGGATTTCCTGAGGCACCCATCAGAACAAATCTCGTCTCCACAAGGAACCTTGTGCATGGGAGCTATGCCAAAGCTTAGGAGAATTCTTCAGGGTCCCGGTGCCACCTCCCCATTCCAAGGCCCTCATGGACACAAACACACGTTAGGACCCATCCTCTGGAAAGTGCATTTCAACTCAGCCACCCCGGTTGCTCCCGCAGATCCATTAGATCTAAACTGTCTTGTTGCTAGGAGACAATTAGAAGGCGAGGCGGACTTCCCAGGCATCCATCCTGGAACGTTGCTCTGGAGTCATTCCATATGGGATGTCCTGGAGCTGTCCAACAGGTCTCAATTGTCCCGCAGAAGGAATCCTTGAAGGGGGCATCCCACATCTCCCAACGTGGAAAACCTCCATGGCCTCGAGATTCCGCTCCCTTCATGAAGGGGCCGTCATGCACAGAAACTCCAACCTGAGCCAACGTCGGATCCTCGCCCTGACTTCAGATGCATGAGATATTGGTTCAGATCTGCAGGGGGTACCTGCCGTGCCCTCACCCTGAATCCGAAGACTAGCTTGTGTTCTCAGACTTCCGTCCTCACTCTCCTGGCCCCGAAGCCCTCAAGTTTGGCAATTCCGGACCGACAATGAAGCACTCTGCCTGCCCTCTAGAAAAAATGTATTGCCTAATGAGCTGCCCAGGCAGCTTAAATGAGGATAAACCTACACGGCACTCGAATGTACCCAAATTATATAGTCTAACCTGGGCACTATTGCACTGTCTGACACAACCTGAGCCCGGACCTGCTGACCAACACCCAGACAGCTGACCGCACCCTGAGCACATCAGACCCGCCATGGCCTTAGGTCATCATCTCTTCCCTACCTCAGTTTTCAGGCTTCAGAACCTAGACCTTATCTCCAATCACTGCCCACGGGTGACTGTGATGCAGAAATCAGAACTCTTCCTGACCCATGGCAAGAAACCTTGTGGTTGGCATGTTGTCCAACGTTCAGTGTAGGAGAAACCAGCATTCACTCTGAGGCCCGGCCCATTCTTGAGTGCGACGAGAGCATAAACACGCATTGTGACCTCAGCGTGAGTCCTGTCCTCTAGTAAGTCCTCTCAGTGGCTGGACCATTAGATGTCATAATGGGCTTGACATGTCCCTAGTCCCCAATTTTTAACCAGATTTCTGGTTGTCCAGTCGCCCCACCCCAGGGCTCTACTCTGGAATCCCTCATTTGGTGGGACATCTGAGGTTGAAAAACAAAATGAAACAAATCGACAACAACAACAAAAAAACGGACTTCTTCCATCCCCAGAATGACCGCAAACTCTTTGGACGGGACCGAACCCCCAGAGAGTAAGACTCGTCCATTTCCCATGAAGTCACCCGGCAATTTCACGACCATGAGTGACACGATATCCAGAGACAAAAACTTGAGCAAGAGCCTCACACTCGCCCTTTTTTCATATCCCGAAGTGTTCTCCTCATGGTCTGTAGATCAGTCCTGCCATACCTATGACCCAAAACATAAGCTGAGTTTGTGTTTTCAGACAACTGTCCAAACAGCTCTGGCCTACACACCCTACAGGCTCAGGGCCCTGGAGCCAAACCTGAGGACTGTACTTGCCCTCTCCAAGGGAATTGTATGTGCCCATTCCAATGGCCACGACCCTACTAATAGGATAACCTCCCAAGTCGCTGAGGCCATCCCAAGAGTTGTGGCTTCCCAGGACAAACAGGGGCAATCTGAGCCCATCTGAGCACCTACCTGCACTCAGACCCGTAGACTGATGTCCCCAGAGGTAAAAAGGAACGAACAGGCCCCTAGGCACTAATCGGATCCATTGCTTTGGTTTCCAGGCATCTCTCCTCAGAGGCCTGGATTTCAATACCAGCATATGGCTGTTTCTTGACTCACCCATCAGAACAAATCTCATCTACACATGGGAAACATGCACGTTGGAGCTGTGTCAAAGCCTCTGTTTAGGAGAACCCTTCAGGGCCCAGGGCCACCGCTTCATTCCAAGGTCTCCATAGACAGAAAAACATATTAGGACACATCCAAAGGAGAGTCCATTTCAACTCAGCCTCCTCGGTTGCCCCCCACATCCAGCAGATCTAACCTGTCTTGTTGCTTGGAGACAATTGGAATGCGAGGTGGGCTACCCAGCCATCCATCCTTAGAACCCTGCTCGGAATCGTTGGCCTGGAGCCAACCAACAGGTCTCAATTGTCCTGCAGAAGAATCTTTGCAGTTTGGAGCTTCTCACAACTCCCATCGTGGGAAAACCCCCATGTCCTCGTGATCCAACCCCCTTCAAGAAAGGGCCATCAGGGCAGAAAGTCCAACCTGAGCGATCGTCTGATCCTTGCCCTGACTTCAGATGCACGAGATCTCTATTGAGGTCTGTAGATTGTGCCTGCCATATCCTCACCCAGAAACCTAGGCCTAGCTTGGGTTTTCAGACTGCGTCCTCAGACTACTGGCCCACAAGCCCTCCAGTTCGGCAATCCAGAACTACAATGCCGCACTCTGCCTGCCCTACAGAAGTAAAACATTGCCCTCAGGGCTACCCCGAAACCCCAAATGAGGATCAACCTGCACGCCATTCGGCTGTACCCCAAACATATAGGCTGACCTGGGCACTATTTCCCCTTCTGACCCAGCCTGAGCCTGGACCTCCTGGTCCCACCCAGACAGCTGGCCGCACACTGAGCACATCGGACCCGCCATGGCCTTAGGTCGTCATCTCTTCCCAACTGCGGTTTTCAGGCTCCAGAACCTAGACCTTATCTCCAACCACTGCCCAGGGTTGAAAATGATGCAGAAATCAGAACTCTTTCCCCATGGCAAGAAACCTTGTGGTTGGCATGTTGTCCAACGTTCAGTGTAGTTGAAACAAGCGTGGCCCATGAGGCCCAGCCCATGCTTGTGGGCCACATTGGTCAAAAACACACATTGTGACCCTCAGCCTGAGCCCAGTCCTCAGGTAAGGCCTCTCAGGGCCTATATGAAGAGACAGCATATTGGGCTTGCCATGCCCCTAGGCCCCAATTTTTAACCGTAGTTCGGGTTGTCCCTTCACTCTTCCCCAGGGCTCTGCTTTGGAATTCCTCTTTTGGTGGGACACCTGAGGTAACAAACCTGAAAGGAGTCCTCCCATCCCACAGATTGACGAAAAACAATTGGGATCGGGCCAAATCCACAGAGAGGAAGATTCGTCCATGGCCCTTGAGACCTCCCCAACATTCCACGGCCATCGCTGAAACAAAATCCAGAGAAAAAAGCCTGAGCAAGCGCCTCAGACTCGCTCATTCTTCATATCCTGAAGAGTTCTTCTCATGGTTTGTAGATCGGGCGTGCCATACCTACGTCCCCAAACTTAAGCTGAGTTTGTGTTTTCAGTCTTCTGTCCTCAAAGTCCTGGGCCACACTCCCTCCAGGCTGGGGCCCCTGGAGCCACACATTAGGACTTCCCCCACCCAATCCATGAGAATTCTGCCCATTCCATTGTTAAAAATCGTACAAATTAGGAGAACCCTCCAAAGTCCCTGAGGCCATCCCAATAGTGTAGGTCGCACGGGACAAAAAAAGGCGGTTGATACCGGCTGAGCATCTACCTCCACTCATCTACCTCCACTCATACCAAGAAGATTGAACCAGACAGGACCCGAGGCCATTATCGGATCCATTGCTTTGGTTTACAGGCATGTCTCCTCAAAAGCCTGGATTCCAATACCAGCAGAGGGGATTTCCTGAGGCACCCATCAGAACAAATCTCGTCTCCACAAGGAACCTTGTGCATGGGAGCTATGCCAAAGCTTAGGAGAATACTTCAGGGTCCCGGTGCCACCTCCCCATTCCAAGGCCCTCATGGATACAAACACACGTTAGGACCCATCCTCTGGAAAGTGCATTTCAACTCAGCCACCCCGGTTGCTCCCGCAGATCCATTAGATCTAAACTGTCTTGTTGCTAGGAGACAATTGGAAGGCGAGGCGGACTTCCCAGGCATCCATCCTGGAACGTTGCTCTGGAGTCATTCCATATGGGATGTCCTGGAGCTGTCCAACAGGTCTCAATTGTCCCGCAGAAGGAATCCTTGAAGGGGGCATCCCACATCTCCCAACGTGGAAAACCTCCATGGCCTCGAGATTCCGCTCCCTTCATGAAGGGGCCGTCATGCACAGAAACTCCAACCTGAGCCAACGTCGGATCCTCGCCCTGACTTCAGATGCATGAGATATTGGTTCAGATCTGCAGGGGGTACCTGCCGTGCCCTCACCCTGAATCCGAAGACTAGCTTGTGTTCTCAGACTTCCGTCCTCACTATCCTGGCCCCGAAGCCCTCAAGTTTGGCAATTCCGGACCGACAATGAAGCACTCTGCCTGCCCTCTAGAAAAAATGTATTGCCTAATGAGCTGCCCAGGCAGCTTAAATGAGGATAAACCTACACGGCACTCGAATGTACCCAAATTATATAGTCTAACCTGGCCACTAATGCACTGTCTGACACAACCTGAGCCCGGACCTGCTGACCAACACCCAGACAGCTGACCGCACCCTGAGCACATCAGACCCGCCATGGCCTTAGGTCATCATCTCTTCCCTACCTCAGTTTTCAGGCTTCAGAACCTAGACCTTATCTCCAATCACTGCCCACGGGTGACTGTGATGCAGAAATCAGAACTCTTCCTGACCCATGGCAAGAAACCTTGTGGTTGCCATGTTGTCCAACGTTCAGTGTAGGAGAAACCAGCATTCACTCTGAGGCCCCGCCCATTCTTGAGTGCGACGAGAGCATAAACACGCATTGTGACCTCAGCGTGAGTCCTGTCCTCTAGTAAGTCCTCTCAGTGGCTGGACCATTAGATGTCATAATGGGCTTGACATGTCCCTAGTCCCCAATATTTAACCAGATTTCTGGTTGTCCAGTCGCCCCACCCCAGGGCTCTACTCTGGAATCCCTCATTTGGTGGGACATCTGAGGTTGAAAAACAAAATAAAACAAATCGACAACAACAACAAAAAAACGGACTTCTTCCATCCCCAGAATGACCGCAAACTCTTTGGACGGGACCGAACCCCCAGAGAGTAAGACTCGTCCATTTCCCATGAAGTCACCCGGCAATTTCACGACCATGAGTGACACGATATCCAGAGACAAAAACTTGAGCAAGAGCCTCACACTCGCCCTTTTTTCATATCCAGAAGTGTTCTCCTCATGGTCTGTAGATCAGTCCTGCCATACCTATGACCCAAAACATAAGCCGAGTTTGTGTTTTCAGACAACTGTCCAAACAGCGCTGGCCTACACACCCTACAGGCTCAGGGCCCTGGAGCCAAACCTGAGGACTGTACTTGCCCTCTCCAAGGGAATTGTATGTGCCCATTCCAATGGCCACGACCCTACTAATAGGATAACCGCCAAATTCCCTGAGGCCATCCCAAGAGTTGTGGCTTCCCAGGACAAACAAGGGCAATCTGAGCCCATCTGAGCACCTACCTGCACTCAGACCCGTAGACTGATGTCCCCAAAGGTAAAAAGGAACGAACAGGCCCCTAGGCACTAATCGGATCCATTGCTTTGGTTTCCAGGCATCTCTCCTCAGAGGCCTGGATTTCAATACCAGCATATGTCTGTTTCTTGACTCAACCATCAGAACAAATCTCATCTACACATGGGAAACATGCACGTTGGAGCTGTGTCAAAGCCTCTGTTTAGGAGAACCCTTCAGGGCCCCAGGGCCACCGCTTCATTCCAAGGTCTCCATAGACACAAAAACATATTAGGACACATCGACAGGAGAGTCCATTTCAACTCAGCCTCCTCGGTTGCCCCCCACATCCAGCAGATCTAACCTGTCTGTTGCTTGGAGACAATTGGAATGCGAGGTGGGCTACCCAGCCATCCATCCTTAGAACCCTGCTCGGAATCGTTGGCCTGGAGCCAACCAACAGGTCTCAATTGTCCTGCAGAAGAATCTTTGCAGTTTGGAGCTTCTCACAACTCCCATCGTGGGAAAACACCCATGTCCTCTTGATCCAACCCCCTTCAAGAAAGGGCCATCAGGGCAGAAAGTCCAACTTGAGCGATCGTCTGATCCTTGCCCTGACTTCAGATGCACGAGATATCTATTGAGGTCTGTAGATTATGCCTGCCATATCCTCACCCAGAAACCTAGGCCTAGCTTGGGTTCTCAGACTCCGTCCTCAGACTACTGGCCCACAAGCCCTCCAGTTGAGCAATCCAGAACTACAATGCCGCACTCTGCCTGCCCTACAGAAGTAAAACATTGCCCTCAGGGCTACCCCGAAACCCCAAATGAGGATCAACCTGCACGCCATTCGGCTGTACCCCAAACATATAGGCTGACCTGGGCACTATTTCCCCTTCTGACCCAGCCTGAGCCTGGACCTCCTGGTCCCACCCAGACAGCTGGCCGCACACTGAGCACATCGGACCCGCCATGGCCTTAGGTCGTCATCTCTTCCCAACTGCGGTTTTCAGGCTCCAGAACCTAGACCTTATCTCCAACCACTGCCCAGGGTTGAAAATGATGCAGAAATCAGAACTCTTTCCCCATGGCAAGAAACCTTGTGGTTGGCATGTTGTCCAACGTTCAGTGTAGTTGAAACAAGCGTGGCCCATGAGGCCCACCCCATGCTTGCGGGCCACATTGGTCACAAACACACATTGTGACCCTGAGCCTGAGCACAGTCCTCAGGTAAGGCCTCTCAGGGCCTATATGAAGAGACAGCATATTGGGCTTGCCATGCCCCTAGGCCCCAATTTTTAACCATAGTTCGGGTTGTCCCTTCACTCTTCCCCAGGGCTCTGCTTTGGAATTCCTCTTTAGGTGGGACACCTGAGGTAACAAACCTGAAAGGAGTCCTCCCATCCCACAGATCGACGAAAAACAATTGGGATCGGGCCAAAACACAGAGAGGAAGATTCGTCCATGGCCCATGAGACCTCCCCAAATTCCACGGCCATCGCTGAAACAAAATCTAGAGACAAAATCCTGAGCAAGCGCCTCAGATTCGCTCATTCTTCATATCCTGAAGAGTTCTTCTCATGGTTTGTAGATCGGGCGTGCCATACCTACGTCCCCAAACTTAAGCTGAGTTTGTGTTTTAAGTCTTCTGTCCTCAAAGTCCTGGGCCACACTCCCTCCAGGCTGGGGCCCCTGGAGCCACACATTAGGTCTGCCCCCACCCAATCCATGGGAATTCTGCTCATTCCATTGTCAAAAATCGTACAAATTAGGAGAACCCTCCAAAGTCCCTGAGGCCATCCCAATAGTGTAGGTCGCCCGGGACAAAAAAGGGCGGTTGATACCGGCTGAGCATCTACCTCCACTCATCTACCTCCACTCATACCAAGAAATTGAACCAGACAGGACCCGAGGCCATTATCGGATCCATTGCTTTGGTTTACAGGCATGTCTCCTCAAAAGCCTGGATTCCAATACCAGCAGAGGGGATTTCTTGAGGCACCCATCAGAACAAATCTCGTCTCCACAAGGAAACTTGTGCATGGGAGCTATGCCAAAGCTTAGGAGAATACTTCAGGGTCCCGGTGCCACCTCCCCATTCCAAGGCCCTCATGGACACAAACACACGTTAGGAACCATCCTCTGGAAAGTGCATTTCAACTCAGCCACCCTGGTTGCTCCCGCAGATCCATTAGATCTAAACTGACTTGTTGCTAGGAGACAATTGGAAGGCGAGGCGGACTTCCCAGGCATCCATCCTGGAACGGTGCTCTGGAGTCATTCCATATGGGATGTCCTGGAGCTGTCCAACAGGTCTCAATTGTCCCGCAGAAGGAATCCTTGAACGGGGCATCCCACATCTCCCAACGTGGAAAACCTCCATGGCCTCGAGATTCCGCTCCCTTCACGAAGGGGCCGTCATGCACAGAAACTCCAACCTGAGCCAACGTCAGATCCTCGCCCTGACTTCAGATGCATGAGATATTGGTTCAGATCTGCAGGGGGTACCTGCCGTGCCCTCACCCTGAATCCGAAGACTAGCTTGTGTTCTCAGACTTCCGTCCTCACCCTCCTGTCCCCGAAGCCCTCATGTTTGGCAATTCCGGACCGACAATGAAGCACTCTGCCTGCCCTCTAGAAAAAATATATTGCCTAATGAGCTGCCCAGGCAGCTTAAATGAAGATAAACCTACACGGCACTCGAATGTACCCAAATTATATAGTCTAACCTGGGCACTAATGCACTGTCTGACACAACCTGAGCCCGGACCTGCTGACCAACACCCAGACAGCTGACCGCACGCTGAGCACTTCAGACCCGCCATGGCCTTAGGTCATCATCTCTTCCCTACCTCAGTTTTCAGGCTTCAGAACCTAGACCTTATCTCCAATCACTGCCCACGGGTGACTGTGATGCAGAAATCAGAACTCTTCCTGACCCATGGCAAGAAACCTTGTGGTTGGCATGTTGTCCAACGTTCAGTGTAGGAGAAACCAGCTTTCACCCTGAGGTCCCGCCCATTCTTGAGTGCGACGAGTGCATAAACACGCATTGTGACCTCAGCGTGAGTCCTGTCCTCTAGTAAGTCCTCTCAGTGGCTGGACCATTAGATGTCATAATGGGCTTGACATGTCCCTAGTCCCCAATTTTTAGCTAGATTTCTGGTTGTCCAGTCGCCCCACCCCAGGGCTCTACTCTGGAATCCCTCATTTGGTGGGATATCTGAGGTTGAAAAACAAAATAAAACAAATCGACAACAACAACAAAAAAACGGACTTCTTCCATCCCCAGAATGACCGCAAACTCTTTGGACGGGACCGAACCCCCAGAGAGTAAGACTCGTCCATTTCCCATGAAGTCACCCGGCAATTTCACGACCATGAGTGACACGATATCCAGAGACAAAAACTTGAGCAAGAGCCTCACACTCGCCCTTTTTTCATATCCCGAAGTGTTCTCCTCATGGTCTGTAGATCAGTCCTGCCATACCTATGACCCAAAACATAAGCCGAGTTTGTGTTTTCAGACAACTGTCCAAACAGTTCTGGCCTACGCATCCTACAGGCTCAGGGCCCTGGAGCCAAACCTGAGGACTGTACTTGCCCTCTCAAAGGGAATTGTATGTGCCCATTCCAATGGCCACGACCCTACTAATAGGATAACCTCCAAAGTCCCTGAGGCCATCCCAAGAGTTGTGGCTTCCAAGGACAAACAGGGGCAATCTGAGCCCATCTGAGCACCTACCTGCTCTCAGACCCGTAGACTGATGTCCCCAGAGGTAAAAAGGAACGAACAGGCCCCTAGGCACTAATCGGATCCATTGCTTTGGTTTCCAGGCATCCTCCTCAGAGGCCTGGATTTCAATACCAGCATATGGCTGTTTCTTGACTCACCCATCAGAACAAATCTCATCTACACATGGGAAACATGCACGTTGGAGCTGTGTCAAAGCCTCTGTTTAGGAGAACCCTTCAGGGCCCCAGGGCCACCGCTTCATTCCAAGGTCTCCATAGACACAAAAACATATTAGGACACATCCACAGGAGAGTCCATTTCAACTCAGCCTCCTCGGTTGCCCCCCACATCCAGCAGATCTAACCTGTCTTGTTGCTTGGAGACCATTGGAATGCGAGGTGGTCTACCCAGCCATCCATCCTTAGAACCCTGCTCGGAATCGTTGGCCTGGAGCCAACCAACAGGTCTCAATTGTCCTGCAGAAGAATCTTTGCAGTTTGGAGCTTCTCACAACTCCCATCGTGGGAAAACCCCCATGTCCTCGTGATCCAACCCCCTTCAAGAAAGGGCCATCAGGGCAGAAAGTCCAACCTGAGTGATCGTCTGATCCTTGCCCTGACTTCAGATGCACGAGATCTCTATTGCGGTCTGTAGATTGTGCCTGCCATATCCTCACCCAGAAACCTAGGCCTAGCTTGGGTTCTCAGACTCCGTCCTCAGACTACTGGCCCACAAGCCCTCCAGTTGGGCAATCCAGAACTACAATGCCGCACTCTGCCTGCCCTACAGAAGTAAAACATTGCCCTCAGGGCTACCCCGAAACCCCAAATGAGGATCAACCTGCACGCCATTCAGCTGTACCCCAAACATATAGGCTGACCTGGGCACTATTTCCCCTTCTGACCCAGCCTGAGCCTGGACCTCCTGGTCCCACCCAGACAGCTGGCCGCACACTGAGCACATCGGACCCGCCATGGCCTTAGGTCGTCATCTCTTCCCAACTGCGGTTTTCAGGCTCCAGAACCTAGACCTTATCTCCAACCACTGCCCAGGGTTGAAAATGTTGCAGAAATTAGAACTCTTTCCCCATGGCAAGAAACCTTGTGCTTGGCATGTTGTCCAACGTTCAGTGTAGTTGAAACAAGCGTGGCCCATGAGGCCCAGCCCATGCTTGCGGGCCACATTGGTCACAAACACACATTGTGACCCTCAGCCTGAGCCCAGTCCTCAGGTAAGGCCTCTCAGGGCCTATATGAAAAGACAGCATATTGGGCTTGCCATGCCCCTAGGCCCCAATTTTTAACCGTAGTTCGGGTTGTCCCTTCACTGTTCCCCAGGGCTCTGCTTTGGAATTCCTCTTTTGGTGGGACACCTGAGGTAACAAACGTGAAAGGAGTCCTCCCATCCCACAGATTGACGAAAAACAATTGGGATCGGGCCAAATCCACAGAGAGGAAGATTCGTCCATGGCCCATGAGAACTCCCCAACATTCCACGGCCATCGCTGAAACAAAATCCAGAGACAAAAGCCTGAGCAAGCGCCTCAGACTCGCTCATTCTTCATATCCTGAAGAGTTCTTCTCATGGTTTGTAGATCGGGCGTGCCATACCTACGTCCCCAAACTTAAGCTGAGTTTGTGTTTTCAGTCTTCTGTCCTCAAAGTCCTGGGCCACACTCCCTCCAGGCTGGGGCCCCTGGAGCCACACATTAGGACTGCCCCCACCCAATCCATGGGAATTCTGCCCATTCCATTGTCAAAAATCGTACAAATTAGGAGAACCCTCCAAAGTCCCTGAGGCCATCCCAATAGTGTAGGTCACCCGGGACCTAAAAAGCGGTTGATACCGGCTGAGCATCTACCTCCACTCATCTACCTCCACTCATACCAAGAAGATTGAACCAGACAGGACCCGAGGCCATTATCGGATCCATTGCTTTGGTTTACAGGCATGTCTCCTCAAAAGCCTGGATTCCAATACCAGCAGAGGGGATTTCCTGAGGCACCCATCAGAACAAATCTCGTCTCCACAAGAAAACTTGTGCATGGGAGCTATGCCAAAGCTTAGGAGAATTCTTCAGGGTCCCGGTGCCACCTCCCCATTCCCAGGCCCTCATGGACACAAACACACGTTAGGAACCATCCTCTGGAAAGTGCATTTCAACTCAGCCACCCCGGTTGCTCCCGCAGATCCATTAGATCTAAACTGTCTTGTTGCTAGGAGACAATTGGAAGGCGAGGCGGACTTCCCAGGCATCCATCCTGGAACAGTGCTCTGGAGTCATTCCATATGGGATGTCCTGGAGCTGTCCAACGGGTCTCAATTGTCCCGCAGAAGGAATCCTTGAAGGGGGCATCCCACATCTCCCAACGTGGAAAACCTCCATGGCCTCGAGATTGCGCTCCCTTCATGAAGGGGCCGTCATGCACAGAAACTCCAACCTGAGCCAACGTCGGATCCTCGCCCTGACTTCAGATGCATGAGATATTGGTTCAGATCTGCAGGGGGTACCTGCCGTGCCCTCACCCTGAATCCGAAGACTAGCTTGTGTTCTCAGACTTCCGTCCTCACTATCCTGGCCCCGAAGCCCTCATGTTTGGCAATTCCGGACCGACAATGAAGCACTCTGCCTGCCCTCTAGAAAAAATGTATTACCTAATGAGCTCCCCAGGCAGCTTAAATGAGGATAAACCTACACGGCACTCGAATGTACCCAAATTATATAGTCTAACCTGGCCACTAATGCACTGTCTGACACAACCTGAGCCCGGACCTGCTGACCAACACCCAGACAGCTGACCGCACCCTGAGCACATCAGACCCGCCATGGCCTTAGGTCATCATCTCTTCCCTACCTCAGTTTTCAGGCTTCAGAACCTAGACCTTATCTCCAATCACTGCCCACGGGTGACTCTGATGCAGAAATCAGAACTCTTCCTGACCCATGGCAAGAAACCTTGTGGTTGGCATGTTGTCCAACGTTCAGTGTAGGAGAAACCAGCATTCACCCTGAGGCCCCGCCCATTCTTGAGTGCGACGAGAGCATAAACACGCATTGTGACCTCAGCGTGAGTCCTGTCCTCTAGTAAGTCCTCTCAGTGGCTGGACCATTAGATGTCATAATGGGCTTGACATGTCCCTAGTCCCCAATTTTTAACCAGATTTCTGGTTGTCCAGTCGCCCCACCCCAGGGCTCTACTCTGGAATCCCTCATTTGGTGGGACATCTGAGGTTGAAAAACAAAATGAAACAAATCGACAACAACAACAAAAAAACGGACTTCTTCCATCCCCAGAATGACCCCAAACTCTTTGGACGGGACCGAACCCCCAGGAGTAAGACTCGTCCATTTCCCATGAAGTCACCCGGCAATTTCACGACCATGAGTGACACGATATCCAGAGACAAAAACTTGAGCAAGAGCCTCACACTCGCCCTTTTTTCATATCCCGAAGTGTTCTCCTCATGGTCTGTAGATCAGTCCTGTCATACCTATGACCCAAAACATAAGCCGAGTTTGTGTTTTCAGACAACTGTCCAAACAGCTCTGGCCTACACACCCTACAGGCTCAGGGCCCTGGAGCCAAACCTGAGGACTGTACTTGCCCTCTCCAAGGGAATTGTATGTGCCCATTCCAATGGACACAACCCTACTAATAGGATAACCTCCAAAGTCCCTGAGGCCATCCCAAGAGTTGTGGCTTCCCAGGACAAACAGGGGCAATCTGAGCCCATCTGAGCACCTACCTGCACTCAGACCCGTAGACTGATGTCCCCAGAGGTAAAAAGGAACAAACAGGCCCCTAGGCACTAATCAGATCCATTGCTTTGGTTTCTAGGCATCTCTCCTCAGAGGCCTGGATTTCAATACCAGCATATGGCTGTTTCTTGACTCACCCATCAGAACAAATCTCATCTACACATGGGAAACATGCACGTTGGAGCTGTGTCAAAGCCTCTGTTTAGGAGAACCCTTCAGGGCCCAGGGCCACCGCTTCATTCCAAGGTCTCCATAGACACAAAAACATATTAGGACACATCCACAGGAGAGTCCATTTCAACTCAGCCTCCTCGGTTGCCCCCCACATCCAGCAGATCTAACCTGTCTTGTTGCTTGGAGACCATTGGAATGCGAGGTGGGCTACCCAGCCATCCATCCTTAGAACCCTGCTCGGAATCGTTGGCCTGGAGCCAACCAACAGGTCTCAATTGTCCTGCAGAAGAATCTTTGCAGTTTGGAGCTTCTCACAACTCCCATCGTGGGAAAACCCCCATGTCCTCGTGATCCAACCCCCTTCAAGAAAGGGCCATCAGGGCAGAAAGTCCAACCTGAGCGATCGTCTGATGCTTGCCCTGACTTCAGATGCACGAGATCTCTATTGAGGTCTGTAGATTGTGCCTGCCATATCCTCACCCAGAAACCTAGGCCTAGCTTGGGTTCTCAGACTCCGTCCTCAGACTACTGGCCCACAAGCCCTCCAGTTGGGCAATCCAGAACTACAATGCCGCACTCTGCCTGCCCTACAGAAGTAAAACATTGCCCTCAGGGCTACCCCGAAACCCCAAATGAGGATCAACCTGCACGCCATTCGGCTGTACCCCAAACATATAGGCTGACCTGGGCACTATTTCCCCTTCTGACCCAGCCTGAGCCTGGACCTCCTGGTCCCACCCAGACAGCTGGCCGCACACTGAGCACATCGGACCCGCCATGGCCTTAGGTCGTCATCTCTTCCCAACTGCGGTTTTCAGGCTCCAGAACCTAGACCTTATCTCCAACCACTGCCCAGGGTTGAAAATGATGCAGAAATCAGAACTCTTTCCCCATGGCAAGAAACCTTGTGGTTGGCATGTTGTCCAACGTTCAGTGTAGTTGAAACAAGCGAGGCCCATGAGGCCCAGCCCATGCTTGCGGGTCACATTAGTCACAAACACACATTGTGACCCTCAGCCTGAGCCCAGTCCTCAGGTAAGGCCTCTCAGGGCCTATATGAAGAGACAGCATATTGGGCTTGCCATGCCCCTAGGCCCCAATTTTTAACCGTAGTTCGGGTTGTCCCTTCACTCTTCCCCAGGGCTCTGCTTTGGAATTCCTCTTTTGGTGGGACACCTGAGGTAACAAACGTGAAAGGAGTCCTCCCATCCCACAGATTGACGAAAAACAATTGGGATCGCGCAAATCCACAGAGAGGAAGATTCGTCCATGGCCCATGAGACCTCCCCAACATTCCACGGCCATCGCTGAAACAAAATCCAGAGACAAAAGCCTGAGCAAGCGCCTCAGACTCGCTCATTCTTCATATCCTGAAGAGTTTTTCTCATGGTTTGTAGATCCGGCGTGCCATACCTACGTCCCCAAACTTAAGCTGAGTTTGTGTTTTCAGTCTTCTGTCCTCAAAGTCCTGGGCCACACTCCCTCCAGGCTGGGGCCCCTGGAGCCACACATTAGGACTGCCCCCACCCAATCCATGGGAATTCTGCCCATTCTATTGTCAAAAATCGTACAAATTAGGAGAACCCTCCAAAGTCCCTGAGGCCATCCCAATAGTGTAGGTCACCCGGGACCTAAAAAGCGGTTGATATGGGCTGAGCATCTACCTCCACTCATCTACCTCCACTCATACCAAGAAGATTGAACCAGACAAGACCCGAGGCCATTATCGGATCCATTGCTTTGGTTTACAGGCATGCTCCTCAAAAGCCTGTATTCCAATACCAGCAGAGGGGATTTCCTGAGGCACCCATCAGAACAAATCTCGTCTCCACAAGAAAACTTGTGCATGGGAGCTATGCCAAAGCTTAGGAGAATACTTCAGGGTCCCAGTGCCACCTCCCCATTCCAAGGCCCTCATGGACACAAACACACGTTAGGAACCATCCTATGGAAAGTGCATTTCAACTCAGCCACCCCGGTTGCTCCCGCAGATCCATTAGATCTAAACTGTCTTGTTGCTAGGAGACAATTGGAAGGCGAGGCGGACTTCCCAGGCATCCATCCTGGAACAGTGCTCTGGAGTCATTCCATATGGGATGTCCTGGAGCTGTCCAACAGGTCTCAATTGTCCCGCAGAAGGAATCCTTGAAGGGGGCATCCCACATCTCCCAACGTGGAAAACCTCCATGGCCTCGAGATTGCGCTCCCTTCATGAAGGGGCCGTCATGCACAGAAACTCCAACCTGAGCCAACGTCGGATCCTCGCCCTGACTTCAGATGCATGAGATATTGGTTCAGATCTGCAGGGGGTACCTGCCGTGCCCTCACCCTGAATCCGAAGACTAGCTTGTGTTCTCAGACTTCCGTCCTCAGTCTCCTGGCCCAGTAGCCCTCATGTTTGGCAATTCCGGACCGACAATGAAGCACTCTGCCTGCCCTCTAGAAAAAATGTATTACCTAATGAGCTCCCCAGGCAGCTTAAATGAGGATAAACCTACACGGCACTCGAATGTACCCAAATTATATAGTCTAACCTGGGCACTAATGCACTGTCTGACACAACCTGAGCCCGGACCTGCTGACCAACACCCAGACAGCTGACCGCACGCTGAGCACATCAGACCCGCCATGGCCTTAGGTCATCATCTCTTCCCTACCTCAGTTTTCAGGCTTCAGAACCTAGACCTTATCTCCAATCACTGCCCACGGGTGACTGTGATGCAGAAATCAGAACTCTTCCTGACCCATGGCAAGAAACCTTGTGGTTGGCATGTTGTCCAACGTTCAGTGTAGGAGAAACCAGCATTCACCCTGAGGCCCCGCCCATTCTTGAGTGCGACGAGTGCATAAACACGCATTGTGACCTCAGCGTGAGTCCTGTCCTCTAGTAAGTCCTCTCAGTGGCTGGACCATTAGATGTCATAATGGGCTTGACATGTCCCTAGTCCCCAATTTTTAACCAGATTTCTGGTTGTCCAGTCGACCCACCCCAGGGCTCTACTCTGGAATCCCTCATTTGGTGGGACATCTGAGGTTGAAAAACAAAATGAAACAAATCGACAACAACAACAAAAAAACGGACTTCTTCCATTCCCAGAATGACCGCAAACTCTTTGGACGGGACCGAACCCCCAGAGAGTAAGACTCGTCCATTTCCCATGAAGTCACCCGGCAATTTCACGACCATGAGTGACACGATATCCAGAGACAAAAACTTGAGCAAGAGCCTCACACTCGCCCTTTTTTCATATCCCGAAGTGTTCTCCTCATGGTCTGTAGATCAGTCCTGCCATACCTATGACCCAAAACATAAGCCGAGTTTGTGTTTTCAGACAACTGTCCAAACAGCTCTGGCCTACACACCCTACAGGCTCAGGGCCCTTGAGCCAAACCTGAGGACTGTACTTGCCCTCTCCAAGGGAATTGTATGTGCCCATTCCAATGGCCACGACCCTACTAATAGGATAACCTTCAAAGTCCCTGAGGCCATCCCAAGAGTTGTGGCTTCCCAGGACAAACAGGGGCAATCTGAGCCCATCTGAGCACCTACCTGCACTCAGACCCGTAGATTGATGTCCCCAGAGGTAAAAAGGAACAAACAGGCCCCTAGGCACTAATCGGATCCATTGCTTTGGTTTCTAGGCATCTCTCCTCAGAGGCCTGGATTTTAATACCAGCATATGGCTGTTTCTTGACTCACCCATCAGAACAAATCTCATCTACACATGGGAAACATGCACGTTGGAGCTGTGTCAAAGCCTCTGTTTAGGAGAACCCTTCAGGGCCCAGGGCCACCGCTTCATTCCAAGGTCTCCATAGACACAAAAACATATTAGGACACATCCACAGGAGAGTCCATTTCAACTCAGCCTCCTCGGTTGCCCCCCACATCCAGCAGATCTAACCTGTCTTGTTGCTTGGAGACCATTGGAATGCGAGGTGGGCTACCCAGCCATCCATCCTTAGAACCCTGCTCGGAATCGTTGGCCTGGAGCCAACCAACAGGTCTCAATTGTCCTGCAGAAGAATCTTTGCTGTTTGGAGCTTCTCACAACTCCCATCGTGGGAAAACCCCCATGTCCTCGTGATCCAACCCCCTTCAAGAAAGGGCCATTAGGGCAGAAAGTCCAACCTGAGCGATAGTCTGATGCTTGCCCTGACTTCAGATGCACGAGATCTCTATTGAGGTCTGTAGATTGTGCCTGCCATATCCTCACCCAGAAACCTAGGCCTAGCTTGGGTTCTCAACTCCGTCCTCAGACTACTGGCCCACAAGCCCTCCAGTTGGGCAATCCAGAACTACAATGCCGCACTCTGCCTGCCCTACAGAAGTAAAACATTGCCCTCAGGGCTACCCCGAAACCCCAAATGAGGATCAACCTGCACGCCATTCGGCTGTACCCCAAACATATAGGCTGACCTGGGCACTATTTCCCCTTCTGACCCAGCCTGAGCCTGGACCTCCTGGTCCCACCCAGACAGCTGGCCGCACACTGAGCACATCGGACCCGCCATGGCCTTAGGTCGTCATCTCTTCCCAACTGCGGTTTTCAGGCTCCAGAACCTAGACCTTATCTCCAACCACTGCCCAGGGTTGAAAATGATGCAGAAATCAAAACTCTTTCCCCATGGCAAGAAACCTTGTGGTTGGCATGTTGTCCAACGTTCAGTGTAGTTGAAACAAGCGTGGCCCATGAGGCCCAGCCCATGCTTGCGGGCCACATTGGTCACAAACACACATTGTGACCCTGAGCCTGAGCACAGTCCTCAGGTAAGGCCTCTCAGGGCCTATATGAAGAGACAGCATATTGGGCTTGCCATGCCTTTAGGCCCCAATTTTTAACCATAGTTCGGGTTGTCCCTTCACTCTTCCCCAGGGCTCTGCTTTGGAATTCCTCTTTTGGTGGGACACCTGAGGTAACAAACCTGAAAGGAGTCCTCCCATCCCACAGATTGACGAAAAACAATTGGGATCGGGCCAAATCCACAGAGAGGAAGATTCGTCCATGGCCCATGAGACCTCCCCAACATTCCACGGCCATCCCTGAAACAAAATCCAGAGACAAAAGCCTGAGCAAGCGCCTCATACTCGCTCATTCTTCATATCCTGAAGAGTTCTTCTCATGGTTTGTAGATCGGGCGTGCCATACCTACGTCCCCAAACTTAAGCTGAGTTTGTGTTTTCAGTCTTCTGTCCTCAAAGTCCTGGGCCACACTCCCTCCAGGCTGGGGCCCCTGGAGCCACACATTAGGACTGCCCCCACCCAATCCATGGGAATTCTGCCCATTCCATTGTCAAAAATCGTACAAATTAGGAGAACCCTCCAAAGTCCCTGAGGCCATCCCAATAGTGTAGGTCACCCGGGAGATAAAGGGCGGTTGATACCGGCTGAGCATCTACCTCCACTCATCTACCTCCACTCATACCAAGAAGATTGAACCAGACAGGACCCGAGGCCATTATCGGATCCATTGCTTTGGTTTACAGGCATGTCTCCTCAAAAGCCTGGATTCCAATACCAGCAGAGGGGATTTCTTGAGGCACCCATCAGAACAAATCTCGTCTCCACAAGGAAACTTTTGCATGGGAGCTATGCCAAAGCTTAGGAGAATACTTCAGGGTCTCGGTTCCACCTCCCCATTCCAAGGCCCTCATGGACACAAACACACATTAGGACCCATCCTCTGCAAAGTGCATTTCAACTCAGCCACCCCGGTTGCTCCCGCAGATCCATTAGATCTAAACTGTCTTGTTGCTAGGAGACAATTGGAAGGCGAGGCGGACTTCCCAGGCATCCATCCTGGAACAGTGTTCTGGAGTCATTCCATATGTGATGTCCTGGAGCTGTCCAACAGGTCTCAATTGTCCCGCAGAAGGAATCCTTGAAGGGGGCATCCCACATCTCCCAACGTGGAAAACCTCCATGGCCTCGAGATTCCGCTCCCTTCATGAAGGGGCCGTCATGCACAGAAACTCCAATCTGAGCCAACGTCGGATCCTCGCCCTGACTTCAGATGCATGAGATATTGGTTCAGATCTGCAGGGTGTACCTGCCGTGCCCTCACCCTGAATCCGAAGACTAGCTTGTGTTCTCAGACTTCCGTCCTCACTCTCCTGGCCCCGAAGCCCTCAAGTTTGGCAATTCCAGACCGACAATGAAGCACTCTGCCGGCCCTCTAGAAAATATGTATTGCCTAATGAGCTGCCCAGGCAGCTTAAATGAGGATAAACCTACACGGCACTCGAATGTACCCAAATTATATAGTCTAACCTGGGCACTAATGCACTGTCTGACACAACCTGAGCCCGGACCTGCTGACCAACACCCATACAGCTGACCGCACCCTGAGCACATCAGACCCGCCATGGCCTTAGGTCATCATCTCTTCCCTACCTCAGTTTTCAGGCTTCAGAACCTAGACCTTATCTCCAATCACTGCCCACGGGTGACTGTGATGCAGAAATCAGAACTCTTCCTGACCCATGGCAAGAAACCTTGTGGTTGGCATGTTGTCCAACGTTCAGTGTAGGAGAAACCAGCATTCACCCTGAGGCCCCGCCCATTCTTGAGTGCGACGAGAGCATAAACACGCATTGTGACCTCAGCGTGAGTCCTGTCCTCTAGTAAGTCCTCTCAGGGGCTGGACCATTAGATGTCATAATGGGCTTGACATGTCCCTAGTCCCCAATTTTTAACCAGATTTCTGGTTGTCCAGTCGCCCCACCCCAGGGCTCTACTCTGGAATCCCTCATTTGGTGGGACATCTGAGGTTGAAAAACAAAATGAAACAAATCGACAACAACAACAAAAAAACGGACTTCTTCCATCCCCAGAATGACCGCAAACTCTTTGGACAGGACTGAACCCCCAGAGTGTAAGACTCGTCCATTTCCCATGAAGTCACCCGGCAATTTCACGACCATGAGTGACACGATATCCAGAGACAAAAACTTGAGCAAGAGCCTCACACTCGCTTCTTTTTTCATATCCCGAAGTGTTCTCCTCATGGTCTGTAGATCAGTCCTGCCATACCTATGACCCAAAACATAAGCTGAGTTTGTGTTTTCAGACAACTGTCCAAACAGCTCTGGCCTACACACCCTACAGGCTCAGGGCCCTGGAGCCAAACCTGAGGACTGTACTTGCCCTCTCCAAGGGAATTGTATGTGCCCATTCCAATGGCCACAACCCTACTAGTAGGATAACCTCCAAAGTCCCTGAGGCCATCCCAAGAGTTGTGGCTTCCCAGGACAAACAGGGGCAATCTGAGCCCATCTGAGCACCTACCTGCACTCAGACCCGTAGACTGATGTCCCCAGAGGTAAAAAGGAACGAACAGGCCCCTAGGCACTAATCGGATCCATTGCTTTGGTTTCCAGGCATCTCTCCTCAGAGGCCTGGATTTCAATACCAGCATATGGCTGTTTCTTGACTCACCCATCAGAACAAATCTCATCTACACATGGGAAACATGCACGTTGGAGCTGTGTCAAAGCCTCTGTTTAGGAGAACCATTCAGGGCCCCAGGGCCACTGCTTCATTCCAAGGTCTCCATAGACACAAAAACATATTAGGACACATCCACAGGAGAGTCCATTTCAACTCAGCCTCCTCGGTTGCCCCCCACATCCAGCAGATCTAACCTGTCTTGTTGCTTGGAGACAATTGGAATGCGAGGTGGGCTACCCAGCCATCCATCCTTAGAACCCTGCTCGGAATCGTTGGCCTGGACCCAACCAACAGGTCTCAATTGTCCTGCA
Source organism: Mustela nivalis (assembly GCF_964662115.1). Taxonomy (NCBI): domain Eukaryota; kingdom Metazoa; phylum Chordata; class Mammalia; order Carnivora; family Mustelidae; genus Mustela; species Mustela nivalis. Next base: position 1,117,508 of record NW_028136508.1, on the reverse strand, counting down.
GAAGAATCTTTGCAGTTTGGAGCTTCTCACAACTCCCATCGTGGGAAAACCCCCATGTCCTCGTGATCCAACCCCCTTCAAGAAAGGGCCATCAGGGCAGAAAGTCCAACCTGAGTGATCGTCTGATCCTTGCCCTGACTTCAGATGCACGAGATCTCTATTGAGGTCTGTAGATTGTGCCTGCCATATTCTCACCCAGAAACCTAGGCCTAGCTTGGGTTCTCAGACTCCGTCCTCAGACTACTGGCCCACAAGCCCTCCAGTTGGGCAATCCAGAACTACAATGCCGCACTCTGCCTGCCCTACAGAAGTAAAACATTGCCCTCAGGGCTACCCCGAAACTTCAAATGAGGATCAACCTGCACGCCATTCGGCTGTACCCCAATCATATAGGCTGACCTGGGCACTATTTCCCCTTCTGACCCAGCCTGAGCCTGGACCTCCTGGTCCCACCCAGACAGCTGGCCGCACACTGAGCACATCGAACCCGCCATGGCCTTAGGTCGTCATCTCTTCCCAACTGCGGTTTTCAGGCTCCAGAACCTACACCTTATCTCCAACCACTGCCCAGGGTTGAAAATGATGCAGAAACCAGAACTCTTTCCCCATGGCAAGAAACCTTGTGGTTGGCATGTTGTCCAACGTTCGGTGTAGTTGAAACAAGCGTGGCCCATGTGGCCCAGCCCATGCTTGCGGGCTACATTGGTCACAAACACACATTGGGACCCTCAGCCTGAGCCCAGTCCTCAGGTAAGGCCTCTCAGGGCCTATATGAAGAGACAGCATATTGGGCTTGCCATGCCCCTAGGCCCCAATTTTTAACCGTACTTCGGGTTGTCCCTTCACTCTTCCCCAGGGCTCTGTTTTGGAGTTCCTCTTTTGGTGGGACACCTGAGGTAACAAACCTGAAAGGAATCCTCCCATCCCACAGATTGACGAAAAACAATTGGGATTGGGCCAAATCCACAGAGAGGAAGATTCGTCCATGGCCCATGAGACCTCCCCAACATTCCACGGCCATCGCTGAAACAAAATCCAGAGACAAAAGCCTGAGCAAGCGCCTCAGACTCGCTCATTCTTCATATCCTGAAGAGTTCTTCTCATGGTTTGTAGATCGGGCGTGCCATACCTACGTCCCCAAACTTAAGCTGAGTTTGTGTTTTCAGTCTTCTGTCCTCAAGTCCTGGGCCACACTCCCTCCAGGCTGGGGCTCCTGCAGCCACACATTAGGACTGCCTCCACCCAATCCATGGGAATTCTGCCCATTCCATTGTCAAAAATCGTACAAATTAGGAGAACCCTCCAAAGTCCCTGAGGCCATCCCAATAGTGTAGGTCACCCGGGACATAAAGGGCGGTTGATACAGGCTGAGCATCTACCTCCACTCATCTACCTCCACTCATACCAAGAAGATTGAACCAGACAGGACCCGAGGCCATTATCGGATCCATTGCTTTGGTTTACAGGCATGTCTCCTCAAAAGCCTGGATTCCAATACCAGCAGAGGGGGTTCTTGAGGCACCCATCAGAACAAATCTCGTCTCCACAAGGAAACTTTTGCATGGGAGCTATGCCAAAGCTTAGGAGAATACATCAGGGTCCCGGTGCCACCTCCCCATTCCAAGGCCCTCATGGACACAAACACACGTTAGGACCCATCCTCTGGAAAGTGCATTTCAACTCAGCAACCCCAGTTGCTCCCGCAGATCCATTAGATCTAAACTTTCTTGTTGCTAGGAGACAATTGGAAGGCGAGGCGGACTTCCCAGGCATCCATCCTGGAACAGTGCTCTGGAGTCATTCCATATGGGATGTCCTGGAGCTGTCCAACAGGTCTCAATTGTCCCGCAGAAGGAATCCTTGAAGGGGGCATCCCACATCTCCCAACGTGGAAAACCTCCATGGCCTCGAGATTCCGCTCCCTTCATGAAGGGGCCGTCATGCACAGAAACTCCAACCTGAGCCAACGTCGGATCCTCGCCCTGACTTCAGATGCATGAGATATTGGTTCAGATCTGCAGGGGGTACCTGCCGTGCCCTCACCCTGAATCCGAAGACTAGCTTGTGTTCTCAGACTTCCGTCCTCACTCTCCTGGCCCCGAAGCCCTCAAGTTTGGCAATTCCGGACCGACAATGAAGCACTCTGCCTGCCCTCTAGAAAAAATGTATTGCCTAATGAGCTGCCCAGGCAGCTTAAATGAGGATAAACCTACACGGCACTCGAATGTACCCAAATTATATAGTCTAACCTGGGCACTAATGCACTGTCTGACAAAACCTGAGCCCGGACCTGCTGACCAACACCCAGACAGCTGACCGCACCCTGAGCACATCAGACCCGCCATGGCCTTAGGTCATCATCTCTTCCCTACCTCAGTTTTCAGGCTTCAGAACCTAGACCTTATCTCCAATCACTGCCCACGGGTGACTGTGATGCAGAAATCAGAACTCTTCCTGACCCATGGCAAGAAACCTTGTGGTTGGCATGTTGTCCAACATTCAGTGTAGGAGAAACCAGCATTCACCCTGAGGCCCCGCCCATTCTTGAGTGCGACGAGTGCATAAACACGCATTGTGAACTCAGCGTGAGTCCTGTCCTCTAGTAAGTCCTCTCAGTGGCTGGACCATTAGATGTCATAATGGGCTTGACATGTCCCTAGTCCCCAATTTTTAACCAGATTTCTGGTTGTCCAGTCGCCCCACCCCAGGGCTCTACTCTGGAATCCCTCATTTGGTGGGACATCTGAGGTTGAAAAACAAAATGAAACAAATCGACAACAACAACAAAAAAACGGACTTCTTCCATCCCCAGAATGACCGCAAACTCTTTGGACGGGACCGAACCCCCAGAGAGTAAGACTCGTCCATTTCCCATGAAGTCACCCGGCAATTTCACGACCATGAGTGACACGATATCCAGAGACAAAAACTTGAGCAAGAGCCTCACACTCGCCCTTTTATCATATCCCGAAGTGTTCTCCTCATGGTGTGTAGATCAGTCCTGCCATACCTATGACCCAAAACATAAGCCGAGTTTGTGTTTTTAGACAACTGTCCAAACAGCTCTGGCCTACACACCCTACAGGTTCAGGGCCCTGGAGCCAAACCTGAGGACTGTACTTGCCCTCTCCAAGGGAATTGTATGTGCCCATTCCAATGGCCACGACCCTACTAATAGGATAACCTAAAAGTCGCTGAGGCCATCCCAAGAGTTGTGGCTTCCCAGGACAAACAGGGGCAATCTGAGCCCATCTGAGCACCTACCTGCACTCAGACCCGTAGACTGATTTCCCCAGAGGTAAAAAGGAACAAACAGGCCCCTAGGCACTAATCGGATCCATTGCTTTGGTTTCCAGGCATCTCTCCTCAGAGGCCTGGATTTCAATACCAGCATATGGCTGTTTCTTGACTCACCCATCAGAACAAATCTCATCTACACATGGGAAACATGCACGTTGGAGCTGTGTCAAAGCCTCAATTTAGGAGAACCCTTTAGGGCCCAGGGCCACCGCTTCATTCCAAGGTCTCCATAGACACAAAAACATATTAGGACACATCCACAGGAGAGTCCATTTCAACTCAGCCTCCTCGGTTGCCCCCCACATCCAGCAGATCTAACCTGTCTTGTTGCTTGGAGACAATTGGAATGCGAGGTGGGCTACCCAGCCATCCATCCTTAGAACCCTGCTCGGAATCGTTGGCCTGGACCCAACCAACAGGTCTCAATTGTCCTGCAGAAGAATCTTTGCAGTTTGGAGCTTCTCACAACTCCCATCGTGGGAAAACCCCCATGTCCTCGTGATCCAACCCCCTTCAAGAAAGGGCCATCAGGGCAGAAAGTCCAACCTGAGCGATCGTCTGATCCTTGCCCTGACTTCAGATGCACGAGATCTCTACTGAGGTCTGTAGATTGTGCCTGCCATATCCTCACCCAGAAACCTAGGCCTAGCTTGGGTTCTCAGACTGCGTCCTCAGACTACTGGCCCACAAGCCCTCCAGTTGGGCAATCCAGAACTACAATGCCGCACTCTGCCTGCCCTACAGAAGTAAAACATTGCCCTCAGGGCTACCCCGAAACCCCAAATGAGGATCAACCTGCACGCCATTCGGCTGTACCCCAATCATATAGGCTGACCTGGGCACTATTTCCCCTTCTGACCCAGCCTGAGCCTGGACCTCCTGGTCCCACCCAGACAGCTGGCCGCACACTGAGCACATCGAACCCGCCATGGCCTTAGGTCTTCATCTCTTCCCAACTGCGGTTTTCAGGCTCCAGAACCTACACCTTATCTCCAACCACTGCCCAGGGTTGAAAATGATGCAGAAACCAGAACTCTTTCCCCATGGCAAGAAACCTTGTGGTTGGCATGTTGTCCAACGTTCGGTGTAGTTGAAACAAGCGTGGCCCATGTGGCCCAGCCCATGCTTGCGGGCTACATTGGTCACAAACACACATTGGGACCCTCAGCCTGAGCCCAGTCCTCAGGTAAGGCCTCTCAGGGCCTATATGAAGAGACAGCATATTGGGCTTGCCATGCCCCTAGGCCCCAATTTTTAACCGTACTTCGGGTTGTCCCTTCACTCTTCCCCAGGGCTCTGCTTTGGAATTCCTCTTTTGGTGGGACACCTGAGGTAACAAACCTGAAAGGAATCCTCCCATTCCACAGATTGACGAAAAACAATTGGGATTGGGCCAAATCCACAGAGAGGAAGATTCGTCCATGGCCCATGAGACCTCCCCAACATTCCACGGCCATCGCTGAAACAAAATCCAGAGACAAAAGCCTGAGCAAGCGCCTCAGACTCGCTCATTCTTCATATCCTGAAGAGTTCTTCTCATGGTTTGTAGATCGGGCGTGCCATACCTACGTCCCCAAACTTAAGCTGAGTTTGTGTTTTCAGTCTTCTGTCCTCAAGTCCTGGGCCACACTCCCTCCAGGCTGGGGCTCCTGCAGCCACACATTAGGACTGCCTCCACCCAATCCATGGGAATTCTGCCCATTCCATTGTCAAAAATCGTACAAATTAGGAGAACCCTCCAAAGTCCCTGAGGCCATCCCAATAGTGTAGGTCACCCGGGACATAAAGGGCGGTTGATACCGGCTGAGCATCTACCTCCACTCATCTACCTCCACTCATACCAAGAAGATTGAACCAGACAGGACCCGAGGCCATTATCGGATCCATTGCTTTGGTTTACAGGCATGTCTCCTCAAAAGCCTGGGTTCCAATACCAGCAGAGGGGGTTCTTGAGGCACCCATCAGAACAAATCTCGTCTCCACAAGGAAACTTTTGCATGGGAGCTATGCCAAAGCTTAGGAGAATACATCAGGGTCCCGGTGCCACCTCCCCATTCCAAGGCCCTCATGGACACAAACACACGTTAGGACCCATCCTCTGGAAAGTGCATTTCAACTCAGCCACCCCGGTTGCTCCCGGAGATCCATTAGATCTAAACTGTCTTGTTGCTAGGAGACAATTGGAAGGCGAGGCGGACTTCCCAGGCATCCATCCTGGAACAGTGCTCTGGAGTCATTCCATATGGGATGTCCTGGAGCTGTCCAACAGGTCTCAATTGTCCCGCAGAAGGAATCCTTGAAGGGGGCATCCCACATCTCCCAACGTGGAAAACCTCCATGGCCTCGAGATTCCGCTCCCTTCATGAAGGGGCCGTCATGCACAGAAACTCCAACCTGAGCCAACGTCGGATCCTCGCCCTGACTTCAGATGCATGAGATATTGGTTCAGATCTGCAGGGGGTACCTGCCGTGCCCTCACCCTGAATCCGAAGACTAGCTTGTGTTCTCAGACTTCCGTCCTCACTCTCCTGGCCCCGAAGCCCTCAAGTTTGGCAATTCCGGACCGACAATGAAGCACTCTGCCTGCCCTCTAGAAAAAATGTATTGCCTAATGAGCTGCCCAGGCAGCTTAAATGAGGATAAACCTACACGGCACTCGAATGTACCCAAATTATATAGTCTAACCTGGGCACTAATGCACTGTCTGACAAAACCTGAGCCCGGACCTGCTGACCAACACCCAGACAGCTGACCGCACCCTGAGCACATCAGACCCGCCATGGCCTTAGGTCATCATCTCTTCCCTACCTCAGTTTTCAGGCTTCAGAACCTAGACTTATCTCCAATCACTGCCCACGGGTGACTGTGATGCAGAAATCAGAACTCTTCCTGACCCATGGCAAGAAACCTTGTGGTTGCCATGTTGTCCAACATTCAGTGTAGAAGAAACCAGCATTCACCCTGAGGCCCCGCCCATTCTTGAGTGCGACGAGTGCATAAACACGCATTGTGAACTCAGCGTGAGTCCTGTCCTCTAGTAAGTCCTCTCAGTGGCTGGACCATTAGATGTCATAATGGGCTTGACATGTCCCTAGTCCCCAATTTTTAACCAGATTTCTGGTTGTCCAGTCGCCCCACCCCAGGGCTCTACTCTGGAATCCCTCATTTGGTGGGACATCTGAGGTTGAAAAACAAAATGAAACAAATCGACAACAACAACAAAAAAACGGACTTCTTCCATCCCCAGAATGACCGCAAACTCTTTGGACGGGACCGAACCCCCAGAGAGTAAGACTCGTCCATTTCCCATGAAGTCACCCGGCAATTTCACGACCATGAGTGACACGATATCCAGAGACAAAAACTTGAGCAAGAGCCTCACACTCGCCCTTTTATCATATCCCAAAGTGTTCTCCTCATGGTGTGTAGATCAGTCCTGCCATACCTATGACCCAAAACATAAGCCGAGTTTGTGTTTTTAGACAACTGTCCAAACAGCTCTGGCCTACACACCCTACAGGTTCAGGGCCCTGGAGCCAAACCTGAGGACTGTACTTGCCCTCTCCAAGGGAATTGTATGTGCCCATTCCAATGGCCACGACCCTACTAATAGGATAACCTAAAAGTTGCTGAGGCTATCCCAAGAGTTGTGGCTTCCCAGGACAAACAGGGGCAATCTGAGCCCATCTGAGCACCTACCTGCACTCAGACCCGTAGACTGATTTCCCCAGAGGTAAAAAGGAACAAACAGGCCCCTAGGCACTAATCGGATCCATTGCTTTGGTTTCCAGGCATCTCTCCTCAGAGGCCTGGATTTCAATACCAGCATATGGCTGTTTCTTGACTCACCCATCAGAACAAATCTCATCTACACATGGGAAACATGCACGTTGGAGCTGTGTCAAAGCCTCAATTTAGGAGAACCCTTTAGGGCCCAGGGCCACCGCTTCATTCCAAGGTCTCCATAGACACAAAAACATATTAGGACACATCCACAGGAGAGTCCATTTCAACTCAGCCTCCTCGGTTGCCCCCCACATCCAGCAGATCTAACCTGTCTTGTTGCTTGGAGACAATTGGAATGCGAGGTGGGCTACCCAGCCATCCATCCTTAGAACCCTGCTCGGAATCGTTGGCCTGGACCCAACCAACAGGTCTCAATTGTCCTGCAGAAGAATCTTTGCAGTTTGGAGCTTCTCACAACTCCCATCGTGGGAAAACCCCCATGTCCTCGTGATCCAACCCCCTTCAAGAAAGGGCCATCAGGGCAGAAAGTCCAACCTGAGCGATCGTCTGATCCTTGCCCTGACTTCAGATGCACGAGATCTCGATTGAGGTCTGTAGATTGTGCCTGCCATATCCTCACCCAGAAACCTAGGCCTAGCTTGGGTTCTCAGACTCCGTCCTCAGACTACTGGCCCACAAGCCCTCCAGTTGGGCAATCCAGAACTACAATGCCGCACTCTGCCTGCCCTACAGAAGTAAAACATTGCCCTCAGGGCTACCCCGAAACCCCAAATGAGGATCAACCTGCACGCCATTCGGCTGTACCCCAATCATATAGGCTTACCTGGGCACTATTTCCCCTTCTGACCCAGCCTGAGCCTGGACCTCCTGGTCCCACCCAGACAGCTGGCCGCACACTGAGCACATCGAACCCGCCATGGCCTTAGGTCGTCATCTCTTCCCAACTGCGGTTTTCAGGCTCCAGAACCTACACCTTATCTCCAACCACTGCCCAGGGTTGAAAATGATGCAGAAACCAGAACTCTTTCCCCATGGCAAGAAACCTTGTGGTTGGCATGTTGTCCAACGTTCGGTGTAGTTGAAACAAGCGTGGCCCATGTGGCCCAGCCCATGCTTGCGGGCTACATTGGTCACAAACACACATTGGGACCCTCACCCTGAGCCCAGTCCTCAGGTAAGGCCTCTCAGGGCCTATATGAAGAGACAGCATATTGGGCTTGCCATGCCCCTAGGCCCCAATTTTTAACCGTACTTCGGGTTGTCCCTTCACTCTTCCCCAGGGCTCTGCTTTGGAATTCCTCTTTTGGTGGGACACCTGAGGTAACAAACCTGAAAGGAATCCTCCCATCCCACAGATTGACGAAAAACAATTGGGATTGGGCCAAATCCACAGAGAGGAAGATTCGTCCATGGCCCATGAGACCTCCCCAACATTCCACGGCCATCGCTGAAACAAAATCCAGAGACAAAAGCCTGAGCAAGCGCCTCAGACTCGCTCATTCTTCATATCCTGAAGAGTTCTTCTCATGGTTTGTAGATCGGGCGTGCCATACCTACGTCCCCAAACTTAAGCTGAGTTTGTGTTTTCAGTCTTCTGTCCTCAAGTCCTGGGCCACACTCCCTCCAGGCTGGCGCTCCTGCAGCCACACATTAGGACTGCCTCCACCCAATCCATGGGAATTCTGCCCATTCCATTGTCAAAAATCGTACAAATTAGGAGAACCCTCCAAAGTCCCTGAGGCCATCCCAATAGTGTAGGTCACCCGGGACATAAAGGGCGGTTGATACCGGCTGAGCATCTACCTCCACTCATCTACCTCCACTCATACCAAGAAGATTGAACCAGACAGGACCCGAGGCCATTATCGGATCCATTGCTTTGGTTTACAGGCATGTCTCCTCAAAAGCCTGGATTCCAATACCAGCAGAGGGGGTTCTTGAGGCACCCATCAGAACAAATCTCGTCTCCACAAGGAAACTTTTGCATGGGAGCTATGCCAAAGCTTAGGAGAATACATCAGGGTCCCGGTGCCACCTCCCCATTCCAAGGCCCTCATGGACACAAACACACGTTAGGACCCATCCTCTGGAAAGTGCATTTCAACTCAGCCACCCCGGTTGCTCCCGCAGATCCATTAGATCTAAACTGTCTTGTTGCTAGGAGACAATTGGAAGGCGAGGCGGACTTCCCAGGCATCCATCCTGGAACAGTGCTCTGGAGTCATTCCATATGGGATGTCCTGGAGCTGTCCAACAGGTCTCAATTGTCCCGCAGAAGGAATCCTTGAAGGGGGCATCCCACATCTCCCAACGTGGAAAACCTCCATGGCCTCGAGATTCCGCTCCCTTCATGAAGGGGCCGTCATGCACAGAAACTCCAACCTGAGCCAACGTCGGATCCTCGCCCTGACTTCAGATGCATGAGATATTGGTTCAGATCTGCAGGGGGTACCTGCCGTGCCCTCACCCTGAATCCGAAGACTAGCTTGTGTTCTCAGACTTCCGTCCTCACTCTCCTGGCCCCGAAGCCCTCAAGTTTGGCAATTCCGGACCGACAATGAAGCACTCTGCCTGCCCTCTAGAAAAAATGTATTGCCTAATGAGCTGCCCAGGCAGCTTAAATGAGGATAAACCTACACGGCACTCGAATGTACCCAAATTATATAGTCTAACCTGGGCACTAATGCACTGTCTGACAAAACCTGAGCCCGGACCTGCTGACCAACACCCAGACAGCTGACCGCACCCTGAGCACATCAGACCCGCCATGGCCTTAGGTCATCATCTCTTCCCTACCTCAGTTTTCAGGCTTCAGAACCTAGACCTTATCTCCAATCACTGCCCACGGGTGACTGTGATGCAGAAATCAGAACTCTTCCTGACCCATGGCAAGAAACCTTGTGGTTGGCATGTTGTCCAACATTCAGTGTAGGAGAAACCAGCATTCACCCTGAGGCCCCGCCCATTCTTGAGTGCGACGAGTGCATAAACACACATTGTGAACTCAGCGTGAGTCCTGTCCTCTAGTAAGTCCTCTCAGTGGCTGGACCATTAGATGTCATAATGGGCTTGACATGTCCCTAGTCCCCAATTTTTAACCAGATTTCTGGTTGTCCAGTCGCCCCACCCCAGGGCTCTACTCTGGAATCCCTCATTTGGTGGGACATCTGAGGTTGAAAAACAAAATGAAACAAATCGACAACAACAACAAAAAAACGGACTTCTTCCATCCCCAGAATGACCGCAAACTCTTTGGACGGGACCGAACCCCCAGAGAGTAAGACTCGTCCATTTCCCATGAAGTCACCCGGCAATTTCACGACCATGAGTGACACGATATCCAGAGACAAAAACTTGAGCAAGAGCCTCACACTCGCCCTTTTTTCATATCCCGAAGTGTTCTCCTCATGGTGTGTAGATCAGTCCTGCCATACCTATGACCCAAAACATAAGCCGAGTTTGTGTTTTTAGACAACTGTCCAAACAGCTCTGGCCTACACACCCTACAGGTTCAGGGCCCTGGAGCCAAACCTGAGGACTGTACTTGCCCTCTCCAAGGGAATTGTATGTGCCCATTCCAATGGCCACGACCCTACTAATAGGATAACCTAAAAGTCGCTGAGGCCATCCCAAGAGTTGTGGCTTCCCAGGACAAACAGGGGCAATCTGAGCCCATCTGAGCACCTACCTGCACTCAGACCCGTAGACTGATTTCCCCAGAGGTAAAAAGGAACAAACAGGCCCCTAGGCACTAATCGGATCCATTGCTTTGGTTTCCAGGCATCTCTCCTCAGAGGCCTGGATTTCAATACCAGCATATGGCTGTTTCTTGACTCACCCATCAGAACAAATCTCATCTACACATGGGAAACATGCACGTTGGAGCTGTGTCAAAGCCTCAATTTAGGAGAACCCTTTAGGGCCCAGGGCCACCGCTTCATTCCAAGGTCTCCATAGACACAAAAACATATTAGGACACATCGACAGGAGAGTCCATTTCAACTCAGCCTCCTCGGTTGCCCCCCACATCCAGCAGATCTAACCTGTCTTGTTGCTTGGAGACAATTGGAATGCGAGGTGGGCTACCCAGCCATCCATCCTTAGAACCCTGCTCGGAATCGTTGGCCTGGAGCCAACCAACAGGTCTCAATTGTCCTGCAGAAGAATCTTTGCAGTTTGGAGTTTCTCACAACTCCCATCGTGGGAAAACCCCCATGTCCTCGTGATCCAACCCCCTTCAAGAAAGGGCCATCAGGGCAGAAAGTCCAACCTGAGCGATCGTCTGATCCTTGCCCTGACTTCAGATGCACGAGATCTCTACTGAGGTCTGTAGATTGTGCCTGCCATATCCTCACCCAGAAACCTAGGCCTAGCTTGGGTTCTCAGACTGCGTCCTCAGACTACTGGCCCACAAGCCCTCCAGTTGGGCAATCCAGAACTACAATGCCCCACTCTGCCTGCCCTACAGAAGTAAAACATTGCCCTCAGGGCTACCCCGAAACCCCAAATGAGGATCAACCTGCACGCCATTCGGCTGTACCCCAATCATATAGGCTGACCTGGGCACTATTTCCCCTTCTGACCCAGCCTGAGCCTGGACCTCCTGGTCCCACCCAGACAGCTGGCCGCACACTGAGCACATCGGACCCGCCATGGCCTTAGGTCGTCATCTCTTCCCAACTGCGGTTTTCAGGCTCCAGAACCTACACCTTATCTCCAACCACTGCCCAGGGTTGAAAATGATGCAGAAACCAGAACTCTTTCCCCATGGCAAGAAACCTTGTGGTTGGCATGTTGTCCAACGTTCGGTGTAGTTGAAACAAGCGTGGCCCATGTGGCCCAGCCCATGCTTGCGGGCTACATTGGTCACAAACACACATTGGGACCCTCAGCCTGAGCCCAGTCCTCAGGTAAGGCCTCTCAGGGCCTATATGAAGAGACAGCATATTGGCCTTGCCATGCCCCTAGGCCCCAATTTTTAACCGTACTTCGGGTTGTCCCTTCACTCTTCCCCAGGGCTCTGCTTTGGAATTCCTCTTTTGGTGGGACACCTGAGGTAACAAACCTGAAAGGAATCCTCCCATTCCACAGATTGACGAAAAACAATTGGGATTGGGCCAAATCCACAGAGAGGAAGATTCGTCCATGGCCCATGAGACCTCCCCAACATTCCACGGCCATCGCTGAAACAAAATCCAGAGACAAAAGCCTGAGCAAGCGCCTCAGACTCGCTCATTCTTCATATCCTGAAGAGTTCTTCTCATGGTTTGTAGATCGGGCGTGCCATACCTACGTCCCCAAACTTAAGCTGAGTTTGTGTTTTCAGTCTTCTGTCCTCAAGTCCTGGGCCACACTCCCTCCAGGCTGGCGCTCCTGCAGCCACACATTAGGACTGCCTCCACCCAATCCATGGGAATTCTGCCCATTCCATTGTCAAAAATCGTACAAATTAGGAGAACCCTCCAAAGTCCCTGAGGCCATCCCAATAGTGTAGGTCACCCGGGACATAAAGGGCGGTTGATACCGGCTGAGCATCTACCTCCACTCATCTACCTCCACTCATACCAAGAAGATTGAACCAGACAGGACCCGAGGCCATTATCGGATCCATTGCTTTGGTTTACAGGCATGTCTCCTCAAAAGCCTGGATTCCAATACCAGCAGAGGGGGTTCTTGAGGCACCCATCAGAACAAATCTCGTCTCCACAAGGAAACTTTTGCATGGGAGCTATGCCAAAGCTTAGGAGAATACATCAGGGTCCCGGTGCCACCTCCCCATTCCAAGGCCCTCATGGACACAAACACACGTTAGGACCCATCCTCTGGAAAGTGCATTTCAACTCAGCCACCCCGGTTGCTCCCGCAGATCCATTAGATCTAAACTGTCTTGTTGCTAGGAGACAATTGGAAGGCGAGGCGGACTTCCCAGGCATCCATCCTGGAACAGTGCTCTGGAGTCATTCCATATGGGATGTCCTGGAGCTGTCCAACAGGTCTCAATTGTCCCGCAGAAGGAATCCTTGAAGGGGGCATCCCACATCTCCCAACGTGGAAAACCTCCATGGCCTCGAGATTCCGCTCCCTTCATGAAGGGGCCGTCATGCACAGAAACTCCAACCTGAGCCAACGTCGGATCCTCGCCCTGACTTCAGATGCATGAGATATTGGTTCAGATCTGCAGGGGGTACCTGCCGTGCCCTCACCCTGAATCCGAAGACTAGCTTGTGTTCTCAGACTTCCGTCCTCACTCTCCTGGCCCCGAAGCCCTCAAGTTTGGCAATTCCGGACCGACAATGAAGCACTCTGCCTGCCCTCTAGAAAAAATGTATTGCCTAATGAGCTGCCCAGGCAGCTTAAATGAGGATAAACCTACACGGCACTCGAATGTACCCAAATTATATAGTCTAACCTGGGCACTAATGCACTGTCTGACAAAACCTGAGCCCGGACTTGCTGACCAACACCCAGACAGCTGACCGCACCCTGAGCACATCAGACCCGCCATGGCCTTAGGTCATCATCTCTTCCCTACCTCAGTTTTCAGGCTTCAGAACCTAGACCTTATCTCCAATCAAGCCCACGGGTGACTGTGATGCAGAAATCAGAACTCTTCCTGACCCATGGCAAGAAACCTTGTGGTTGGCATGTTGTCCAACATTCAGTGTAGGAGAAACCAGCATTCACCCTGAGGCCCCGCCCATTCTTGAGTGCGACGAGTGCATAAACACGCATTGTGAACTCAGCGTGAGTCCTGTCCTCTAGTAAGTCCTCTCAGTGGCTGGACCATTAGATGTCATAATGGGCTTGACATGTCCCTAGTCCCCAATTTTTAACCAGATTTCTGGTTGTCCAGTCGCCCCACCCCAGGGCTCTACTCTGGAATCCCTCATTTGGTGGGACATCTGAGGTTGAAAAACAAAATGAAACAAATCGACAACAACAACAAAAAAACGGACTTCTTCCATCCCCAGAATGACCGCAAACTCTTTGGACGGGACCGAACCCCCAGAGAGTAAGACTCGTCCATTTCCCATGAAGTCACCCGGCAATTTCACGACCATGAGTGACACGATATCCAGAGACAAAAACTTGAGCAAGAGCCTCACACTCGCCCTTTTTTCATATCCCGAAGTGTTCTCCTCATGGTGTGTAGATCAGTCCTGCCATACCTATGACCCAAAACATAAGCCGAGTTTGTGTTTTTAGACAACTGTCCAAACAGCTCTGGCCTACACACCCTACAGGTTCAGGGCCCTGGAGCCAAACCTGAGGACTGTACTTGCCCTCTCCAAGGGAATTGTATGTGCCCATTCCAATGGCCACGACCCTACTAATAGGATAACCTAAAAGTCGCTGAGGCCATCCCAAGAGTTGTGGCTTCCCAGGACAAACAGGGGCAATCTGAGCCCATCTGAGCACCTACCTGCACTCAGACCCGTAGACTGATTTCCCCAGAGGTAAAAAGGAACAAACAGGCCCCTAGGCACTAATCGGATCCATTGCTTTGGTTTCCAGGCATCTCTCCTCAGAGGCCTGGATTTCAATACCAGCATATGGCTGTTCCTTGACTCACCCATCAGAACAAATCTCATCTACACATGGGAAACATGCACGTTGGAGCTGTGTCAAAGCCTCAATTTAGGAGAACCCTTTAGGGCCCAGGGCCACCGCTTCATTCCAAGGTCTCCATAGACACAAAAACATATTAGGACACATCGACAGGAGAGTCCATTTCAACTCAGCCTCCTCGGTTGCCCCCCACATCCAGCAGATCTAACCTGTCTTGTTGCTTGGAGACAATTGGAATGCGAGGTGGGCTACCCAGCCATCCATCCTTAGAACCCTGCTCGGAATCGTTGGCCTGGAGCCAACCAACAGGTCTCAATTGTCCTGCAGAAGAATCTTTGCAGTTTGGAGCTTCTCACAACTCCCATCGTGGGAAAACCCCCATGTCCTCGTGATCCAACCCCCTTCAAGAAAGGGCCATCAGGGCAGAAAGTCCAACCTGAGCGATCGTCTGATCCTTGCCCTGACTTCAGATGCACGAGATCTCTACTGAGGTCTGTAGATTGTGCCTGCCATATCCTCACCCAGAAACCTAGGCCTAGCTTGGGTTCTCAGACTGCGTCCTCAGACTACTGGCCCACAAGCCCTCCAGTTGGGCAATCCAGAACTACAATGCCCCACTCTGCCTGCCCTACAGAAGTAAAACATTGCCCTCAGGGCTACCCCGAAACCCCAAATGAGGATCAACCTGCACGCCATTCGGCTGTACCCCAATCATATAGGCTGACCTGGGCACTATTTCCCCTTCTGACCCAGCCTGAGCCTGGACCTCCTGGTCCCACCCAGACAGCTGGCCGCACACTGAGCACATCGGACCCGCCATGGCCTTAGGTCGTCATCTCTTCCCAACTGCGGTTTTCAGGCTCCAGAACCTACACCTTATCTCCAACCACTGCCCAGGGTTGAAAATGATGCAGAAACCAGAACTCTTTCCCCATGGCAAGAAACCTTGTGGTTGGCATGTTGTCCAACGTTCGGTGTAGTTGAAACAAGCGTGGCCCATGTGGCCCAGCCCATGCTTGCGGGCTACATTGGTCACAAACACACATTGGGACCCTCAGCCTGAGCCCAGTCCTCAGGTAAGGCCTCTCAGGGCCTATATGAAGAGACAGCATATTGGGCTTGCCATGCCCCTAGGCCCCAATTTTTAACCGTACTTCGGGTTGTCCCTTCACTCTTCCCCAGGGCTCTGCTTTGGAATTCCTCTTTTGGTGGGACACCTGAGGTAACAAACCTGAAAGGAATCCTCCCATCCCACAGATTGACGAAAAACAATTGGGATTGGGCCAAATCCACAGAGAGGAAGATTCGTCCATGGCCCATGAGACCTCCCCAACATTCCACGGCCATCGCTGAAACAAAATCCAGAGACAAAAGCCTGAGCAAGCGCCTCAGACTCGCTCATTCTTCATATCCTGAAGAGTTCTTCTCATGGTTTGTAGATCGGGCGTGCCATACCTACGTCCCCAAACTTAAGCTGAGTTTGTGTTTTCAGTCTTCTGTCCTCAAGTCCTGGGCCACACTCCCTCCAGGCTGGCGCTCCTGCAGCCACACATTAGGACTGCCTCCACCCAATCCATGGGAATTCTGCCCATTCCATTGTCAAAAATCGTACAAATTAGGAGAACCCTCCAAAGTCCCTGAGGCCATCCCAATAGTGTAGGTCACCCGGGACATAAAGGGCGGTTGATACCGGCTGAGCATCTACCTCCACTCATCTACCTCCACTCATACCAAGAAGATTGAACCAGACAGGACCCGAGGCCATTATCGGATCCATTGCTTTGGTTTACAGGCATGTCTCCTCAAAAGCCTGGATTCCAATACCAGCAGAGGGGGTTCTTGAGGCACCCATCAGAACAAATCTCGTCTCCACAAGGAAACTTTTGCATGGGAGCTATGCCAAAGCTTAGGAGAATACATCAGGGTCCCGGTGCCACCTCCCCATTCCAAGGCCCTCATGGACACAAACACACGTTAGGACCCATCCTCTGGAAAGTGCATTTCAACTCAGCCACCCCGGTTGCTCCCGCAGATCCATTAGATCTAAACTGTCTTGTTGCTAGGAGACAATTGGAAGGCGAGGCGGACTTCCCAGGCATCCATCCTGGAACAGTGCTCTGGAGTCATTCCATATGGGATGTCCTGGAGCTGTCCAACAGGTCTCAATTGTCCCGCAGAAGGAATCCTTGAAGGGGGCATCCCACATCTCCCAACGTGGAAAACCTCCATGGCCTCGAGATTCCGCTCCCTTCATGAAGGGGCCGTCATGCACAGAAACTCCAACCTGAGCCAACGTCGGATCCTCGCCCTGACTTCAGATGCATGAGATATTGGTTCAGATCTGCAGGGGGTACCTGCCGTGCCCTCACCCTGAATCCGAAGACTAGCTTGTGTTCTCAGACTTCCGTCCTCACTCTCCTGGCCCCGAAGCCCTCAAGTTTGGCAATTCCGGACCGACAATGAAGCACTCTGCCTGCCCTCTAGAAAAAATGTATTGCCTAATGAGCTGCCCAGGCAGCTTAAATGAGGATAAACCTACACGGCACTCGAATGTACCCAAATTATATAGTCTAACCTGGGCACTAATGCACTGTCTGACAAAACCTGAGCCCGGACTTGCTGACCAACACCCAGACAGCTGACCGCACCCTGAGCACATCAGACCCGCCATGGCCTTAGGTCATCATCTCTTCCCTACCTCAGTTTTCAGGCTTCAGAACCTAGACCTTATCTCCAATCAAGCCCACGGGTGACTGTGATGCAGAAATCAGAACTCTTCCTGACCCATGGCAAGAAACCTTGTGGTTGGCATGTTGTCCAACATTCAGTGTAGGAGAAACCAGCATTCACCCTGAGGCCCCGCCCATTCTTGAGTGCGACGAGTGCATAAACACGCATTGTGAACTCAGCGTGAGTCCTGTCCTCTAGTAAGTCCTCTCAGTGGCTGGACCATTAGATGTCATAATGGGCTTGACATGTCCCTAGTCCCCAATTTTTAACCAGATTTCTGGTTGTCCAGTCGCCCCACCCCAGGGCTCTACTCTGGAATCCCTCATTTGGTGGGACATCTGAGGTTGAAAAACAAAATGAAACAAATCGACAACAACAACAAAAAAACGGACTTCTTCCATCCCCAGAATGACCGCAAACTCTTTGGACGGGACCGAACCCCCAGAGAGTAAGACTCGTCCATTTCCCATGAAGTCACCCGGCAATTTCACGACCATGAGTGACACGATATCCAGAGACAAAAACTTGAGCAAGAGCCTCACACTCGCCCTTTTTTCATATCCCGAAGTGTTCTCCTCATGGTGTGTAGATCAGTCCTGCCATACCTATGACCCAAAACATAAGCCGAGTTTGTGTTTTTAGACAACTGTCCAAACAGCTCTGGCCTACACACCCTACAGGTTCAGGGCCCTGGAGCCAAACCTGAGGACTGTACTTGCCCTCTCCAAGGGAATTGTATGTGCCCATTCCAATGGCCACGACCCTACTAATAGGATAACCTAAAAGTCGCTGAGGCCATCCCAAGAGTTGTGGCTTCCCAGGACAAACAGGGGCAATCTGAGCCCATCTGAGCACCTACCTGCACTCAGACCCGTAGACTGATTTCCCCAGAGGTAAAAAGGAACAAACAGGCCCCTAGGCACTAATCGGATCCATTGCTTTGGTTTCCAGGCATCTCTCCTCAGAGGCCTGGATTTCAATACCAGCATATGGCTGTTTCTTGACTCACCCATCAGAACAAATCTCATCTACACATGGGAAACATGCACGTTGGAGCTGTGTCAAAGCCTCAATTTAGGAGAACCCTTTAGGGCCCAGGGCCACCGCTTCATTCCAAGGTCTCCATAGACACAAAAACATATTAGGACACATCGACAGGAGAGTCCATTTCAACTCAGCCTCCTCGGTTGCCCCCCACATCCAGCAGATCTAACCTGTCTTGTTGCTTGGAGACAATTGGAATGCGAGGTGGGCTACCCAGCCATCCATCCTTAGAACCCTGCTCGGAATCGTTGGCCTGGAGCCAACCAACAGGTCTCAATTGTCCTGCAGAAGAATCTTTGCAGTTTGGAGCTTCTCACAACTCCCATCGTGGGCAAAACCCCCATGTCCTCGTGATCCAACCCCCTTCAAGAAAGGGCCATCAGGGCAGAAAGTCCAACCTGAGCGATCGTCTGATCCTTGCCCTGACTTCAGATGCACGAGATCTCTACTGAGGTCTGTAGATTGTGCCTGCCATATCCTCACCCAGAAACCTAGGCCTAGCTTGGGTTCTCAGACTGCGTCCTCAGACTACTGGCCCACAAGCCCTCCAGTTGGGCAATCCAGAACTACAATGCCCCACTCTGCCTGCCCTACAGAAGTAAAACATTGCCCTCAGGGCTACCCCGAAACCCCAAATGAGGATCAACCTGCACGCCATTCGGCTGTACCCCAATCATATAGGCTGACCTGGGCACTATTTCCCCTTCTGACCCAGCCTGAGCCTGGACCTCCTGGTCCCACCCAGACAGCTGGCCGCACACTGAGCACATCGGACCCGCCATGGCCTTAGGTCGTCATCTCTTCCCAACTGCGGTTTTCAGGCTCCAGAACCTACACCTTATCTCCAACCACGGCCCAGGGTTGAAAATGATGCAGAAACCAGAACTCTTTCCCCATGGCAAGAAACCTTGTGGTTGGCATGTTGTCCAACGTTCGGTGTAGTTGAAACAAGCGTGGCCCATGTGGCCCAGCCCATGCTTGCGGGCTACATTGGTCCCAAACACACATTGGGACCCTCAGCCTGAGCCCAGTCCTCAGGTAAGGCCTCTCAGGGCCTATATGAAGAGACAGCATATTGGGCTTGCCATGCCCCTAGGCCCCAATTTTTAACCGTACTTCGGGTTGTCCCTTCACTCTTCCCCAGGGCTCTGCTTTGGAATTCCTCTTTTGGTGGGACACCTGAGGTAACAAACCTGAAAGGAATCCTCCCATCCCACAGATTGACGAAAAACAATTGGGATTGGGCCAAATCCACAGAGAGGAAGTTTCGTCCATGGCCCATGAGACCTCCCCAACATTCCACGGCCATCGCTGAAACAAAATCCAGAGACAAAAGCCTGAGCAAGCGCCTCAGACTCGCTCATTCTTCATATCCTGAAGAGTTCTTCTCATGGTTTGTAGATCGGGCGTGCCATACCTACGTCCCCAAACTTAAGCTGAGTTTGTGTTTTCAGTCTTCTGTCCTCAAGTCCTGGGCCACACTCCCTCCAGGCTGGGGCTCCTGCAGCCACACATTAGGACTGCCTCCACCCAATCCATGGGAATTCTGCCCATTCCATTGTCAAAAATCGTACAAATTAGGAGAACCCTCCAAAGTCCCTGAGGCCATCCCAATAGTGTAGGTCACCCGGGACATAAAGGGCGGTTGATACCGGCTGAGCATCTACCTCCACTCATCTACCTCCACTCATACCAAGAAGATTGAACCAGACAGGACCCGAGGCCATTATCGGATCCATTGCTTTGGTTTACAGGCATGTCTCCTCAAAAGCCTGGATTCCAATACCAGCAGAGGGGGTTCTTGAGGCACCCATCAGAACAAATCTCGTCTCCACAAGGAAACTTTTGCATGGGAGCTATGCCAAAGCTTAGGAGAATACATCAGGGTCCCGGTGCCACCTCCCCATTCCAAGGCCCTCATGGACACAAACACACGTTAGGACCCATCCTCTGGAAAGTGCATTTCAACTCAGCCACCCCGGTTGCTCCCGCAGATCCATTAGATCTAAACTGTCTTGTTGCTAGGAGACAATTGGAAGGCGAGGCGGACTTCCCAGGCATCCATCCTGGAACAGTGCTCTGGAGTCATTCCATATGGGATGTCCTGGAGCTGTCCAACAGGTCTCAATTGTCCCGCAGAAGGAATCCTTGAAGGGGGCATCCCACATCTCCCAACGTGGAAAACCTCCATGGCCTCGAGATTCCGCTCCCTTCATGAAGGGGCCGTCATGCACAGAAACTCCAACCTGAGCCAACGTCGGATCCTCGCCCTGACTTCAGATGCATGAGATATTGGTTCAGATCTGCAGGGGGTACCTGCCGTGCCCTCACCCTGAATCCGAAGACTAGCTTGTGTTCTCAGACTTCCGTCCTCACTCTCCTGGCCCCGAAGCCCTCAAGTTTGGCAATTCCGGACCGACAATGAAGCACTCTGCCTGCCCTCTAGAAAAAATGTATTGCCTAATGAGCTGCCCAGGCAGCTTAAATGAGGATAAACCTACACGGCACTCGAATGTACCCAAATTATATAGTCTAACCTGGCCACTAATGCACTGTCTGACACAACCTGAGCCCGGACCTGCTGACCAACACCCAGACAGCTGACCGCATCCTGAGCACATCAGACCCGCCATGGCCTTAGGTCATCATCTCTTCCCTACCTCAGTTTTCAGGCTTCAGAACCTAGTTCTTATCTCCAATCACTGCCCACGGGTGACTGTGATGCAGAAATCAGAACTCTTCCTGACCCATGGCAAGAAACCTTGTGGTTGGCATGTTGTCCAACGTTCAGTGTAGGAGAAACCAACATTCACCCTGAGGCCCCGCCCATTCTTGAGTGCGACAAGAGCATAAACACGCATTGTGACCTCAGCGTGAGTCCTGTCCTCTAGTAAGTCCTCTCAGGGGCTGGACCATTAGATGTCATAATGGGCTTGACATGTCCCTAGTCCCCAATTTTTAACCAGATTTCTGGTTGTCCAGTCGCCCCACCCCAGGGCTCTACTCTGGAATCCCTCATTTGGTGGGACATCTGAGGTTGAAAAACAAAATGAATAAATCGACAACAACAACAAAAAAACGGACTTCTTCCATCCCCAGAATGACCGCAAACTCTTTGGACAGGACCGAAACCCCAGAGAGTAAGACTCGTCCATTTCCCATGAAGTCACCCGGCAATTTCACGACCATGAGTGACACGATATCCAGAGACAAAAACTTGAGCAAGAGCCTCACACTCGCTTTTTTTTTCATATCCCGAAGTGTTCTCCTCATGGTCTGTAGATCAGTCCTGCTATACCTATGACCCAAAACATAAGCCGAGTTTGTGTTTTCAGACAACTGTCCAAACAGCTCTGGCCTACACACCCTACAGGCTCAGGGCCCTTGAGCCAAACCTGAGGACTGTACTTGCCCTCTCCAAGGGAATTGTATGTGCCCATTCCAATGGCCACAACCCTACTAGTAGGATAACCTCCAAAGTCCCTGAGGCCATCCCAAGAGTTGTGGCTTCCCAGGACAAACAGGGGCAATCTGAGCCCATCTGAGCACCTACCTGCACTCAGACCCGTAGACTGATGTCCCCAGAGGTAAAAAGGATCGAACAGGCCCATAGGCACTAATCGCATCCATTGCTTTGGTTTCCAGGCATCTCTCCTCAGAGGCCTGGATTTCAATACCAGCATATGGCTGTTTCTTGACTCACCCATCAGAACAAATCTCATCTACACATGGGAAACATGCACGTTGGAGCTGTGTCAAAGCCTCTGTTTAGGAGAACCCTTCAGGGCCCCAGGGCCACCGCTTCATTCCAAGGTCTCCATAGACACAAAAACATATTAGGACACATCCACAGGAGAGTCCATTTCAACTCAGCCTCCTCGGTTGCCCCCCACATCCAGCAGATCTAACCTGTCTTGTTGCTTGGAGACAATTGGAATGCGAGGTGGGCTACCCAGCCATCCATCCTTAGAACCCTGCTCGGAATCGTTGGCCTGGAGCCAACCAACAGGTCTCAATTGTCCTGCAGAAGAATCTTTGCAGTTTGGAGCTTCTCACAACTCCCATCGTGGGAAAACCCCCATGTCCTCGTGATCCAACCCCCTTCAAGAAAGGGCCATCAGGGCAGAAAGTCCAACCTGAGCGATCGTCTGATCCTTGCCCTGACTTCAGATGCACGAGATCTCGATTGAGGTCTGTAGATTGTGCCTGCCATATCCTCACCCAGAAACCTAGGCCTAGCTTGGGTTCTCAGACTCCGTCCTCAGACTACTGGCCCACAAGCCCTCCAGTTGGGCAATCCAGAACTACAATGCCGCACTCTGCCTGCCCTACAGAAGTAAAACATTGCCCTCAGGGCTACCCCGAAACCCCAAATGAGGATCAACCTGCACGCCATTCGGCTGTACCCCAATCATATAGGCTGACCTGGGCACTATTTCCCCTTCTGACCCAGCCTGAGCCTGGACCTCCTGGTCCCACCCAGACAGCTGGCCGCACACTGAGCACATCGGACCCGCCATGGCCTTAGGTCGTCATCTCTTCCCAACTGCGGTTTTCAGGCTCCAGAACCTACACCTTATCTCCAACCACTGCCCAGGGTTGAAAATGATGCAGAAACCAGAACTCTTTCCCCATGGCAAGAAACCTTGTGGTTGGCATGTTGTCCAACGTTCGGTGTAGTTGAAACAAGCGTGGCCCATGTGGCCCAGCCCATGCTTGCGGGCCACATTGGTCACAAACACACATTGGGACCCTCAGCCTGAGCCCAGTCCTCAGGTAAGGCCTCTCAGGGCCTATATGAAGAGACAGCATATTGGGCTTGCCATGCCCCTAGGCCCCAATTTTTAACCATAGTTCGGCTTGTCCCTTCACTCTTCCCCAGGGCTCTGCTTTGGAATTCCTCTTTTGGTTGGACACCAGAGGTAACAAACCTGAAAGGAGTCCTCCCATCCCACAGATTGACGAAAAACAATTGGGATCGGGCCAAAACGCAGAGAGGAAGATTCGTCCATGGCACATGAGCCCTCCCCAACATTCCACGGCCATCGCTGAAACAAAATCCAGAGACAAAAGCCTAAGCAAGCGCCTCAGACTCGCTCATTCTTCATATCCTGAAGAGTTCTTCTCATGGTTTGTAGATCGGGCGTGCCATACCTACGTCCCCAAACTTAAGCTGAGTTTGTGTTTTCAGTCTTCTGTCCTCAAAGTCCTGGGCCACACTCCCTCCAGGCTGGGCCCCTGGAGACACACATTAGGTTGCCCCCACCCAATCCATGGGAATTCTGCCCATTCCATTGTCAAAAATCGTACAAATTAGGAGAACCCTCCAAAGACCCTGAGGCCATCCCAATAGTGTAGGTCGCCCGGGACAAAAAAGGGCGGTTGATACCGGCTGAGCATCTACCTCCACTCATCTACCTCCACTCATACCAAGAAGATTGAACCAGACAGGACCCGAGGCCATTATCGGATCCATTGCTTTGGTTTACAGGCATGTCTCCTCAAAAGCCTGGATTCTTATACCAGCAGAGGGGATTTCCTGAGGCACCCATCAGAACAAATCTCGTCTCCACAGGGAAACTTGTGCATGGGAGCTATGCCAAAGCTTAGCAGAATACTTCAGGGTCCCGGTGCCACCTCCCTATTCCATGGCCCTCATGGACACAAACACACATTAGGACCCAGTCTCTGGAAAGTGCATTTCAACTCAGCCACCCCGGTTGCTCCCGCAGATCCATTAGATCTAAACTGTCTTGTTGCTAGGAGACAATTGGAAGGCGAGGCGGACTTCCCAGGCATCAATCCTCGAATGGTGCTCTGGAGTCATTCCATATGGGATGTCCTGGAGCTGTCCAACAGGTCTCAATTGTCCCGCAGAAGGAATCCTTGAAGTGGGCATCCCACATCTCCCATCGTGGAAAACCTCCATGGCCTCGAGATTCCACTCCCTTCATGAAGGGGCCGTCATGCACAGAAACTCCAACCTGAGCCAACGTCGGATCCTCGCCCTGACTTCAGATGCATGAGATATTGGTTCTGATCTGCAGGGGGTACCTGCCGTGCCCTCACCCTGAATCCGAAGTCTAGCTTGTGTTCTCAGACTTCCGTCCTCACTCTCCTGGCCCCGAAGCCCTCATTTTTGGCAATTCCGGACCGACAATGAAGCACTCTGCCTGCCCTCTAGAAAAAATATATTGCCTAATGAGCTGCCCAGGCATCTTAAATGAAGATAAACCTACAGGGCACTCGAATGTACCCAAATTATATAGTCTAACCTGGGCACTAATGCACTGTCTGACACAACCTGAGCCCGGACCTGCTGACCAACACCCAGACAGCTGACTGCACCCTGAGCACATCAGACCCGCCATGGCCTTAGGTCATCATCTCTTCCCTACCTCAGTTTTCAGGCTTCAGAACCTAGACCTTATCTCCAATCACTGCCCACGGGTGACTGTGATGCAGAAATCAGAACTCTTCCTGACCCATGGCAAGAACCCTTGTGGTTGGCATGTTGTCCAACGTTCAGTGTAGGAGAAACCAGCATTCACCCTGAGGCCCCACCCATTCTTGAGTGCGACTAGAGCATAAACACGCATTGTGACCTCAGCGTGAGTCCTGTCCTCAAGTAAGTCCTCTCAGTGGCTGGACCATAAGATGTCATAATGGGCTTGACATGTCCTTAGTCCCCAATTTTTAACCAGATTTCTGGTTGTCCAGTCGCCCCACCCCGGGGCTCTACTCTGGAATCCCTCATTTGGTGGGACATCTGAGGTTGAAAAACAAAATGAAACAAATCGACAACAACAACAAAAAAACGGACTTCTTCCATCCCCAGAATGACCCCAAACTCTTTGGACGGGACCGAACCCCCAGGGAGTAAGACCCGTCCATTTCCCATGAAGTCACCCGGCAATTTCACGACCATGAGTGACACGATATCCAGAGACAAAAACTTGAGCAAGAGCCTCACACTCGCCCTTTTATCATATCCCGAAGAGTTCTCCTCATGGTGTGTAGATCAGTCCTGCCATACCTATGACCCAAAACATAAGCCGAGTTTGTGTTTTCAGACAACTGTCCAAACAGCTCTGGCCTACACACCCTACAGGCTCAGGGCCCTGGAGCCAAACCTGAGGACTGTACTTGCCCTCTCCAAGGGAATTGTATGTGCCCATTCCAATGGCCACAACCCTACTAATAGGATAACCTCCAAAGTCCCTGAGGCCATCCCAAGAGTTGTGGCTTCCCAGGACAAACAGGGGCAATCTGAGCCCTTCTGAGCACCTACCTGCACTCAGACCCGTAGACTGATGTCCCCAGAGGTAAAAAGGAACGAACAGGTCCCTAGGCACTAATCGGATCCATTGCTTTGGTTTCCAGGCATCTCTCCTCAGAGGCCTGGATTTCAATACCAGCATATGGCTGTTTCTTGACTCACCCATCAGAACAAATCTCATCTACACATGGGAAACATGCACGTTGCAGCTGTGTCAAAGCCTCTGTTTAGGTTTAGGAGAACCCTTCAGGGCCCCAGGGCCACCGCTTCATTCCAAGGTCTCCATAGACACAAAAACATATTAGGACACATCCACAGGAGAGTCCATTTCAACTCAGCCTCCTCGGTTGCCCCCCACATCCAGCAGATCTAACCTGTCTTGTTGCTTGGAGACAATTGGAATGCGAGGTGGGCTACCCAGCCATCCATCCTTAGAATTCTGCTCGGAATCGTTGGCCTGGAGCCAACCAACAGGTCTCAATTGTCCTGCAGAAGAATCTTTGCAGTTTGGAGCTTCTCACAACTCCCATCGTGGGAAAACCCCCATGTCCTCGTGATCCAACCCCCTTCAAGAAAGGGCCATCAGGGCAGAAAGTCCAACCTGAGCGATCGTCTGATCCTTGCCCTGACTTCAGATGCACGAGATCTCGATTGAGGTCTGTAGATTGTGCCTGCCATATCCTCACCCAGAAACCTAGGCCTAGCTTGGGTTCTCAGACTCCGTCCTCAGACTACTGGCCCACAAGCCCTCCAGTTGGGCAATCCAGAACTACAATGCCGCACTCTGCCTGCCCTACAGAAGTAAAACATTGCCCTCAGGGCTACCCCGTAACCACAAATGAGGATCAACCTGCACGACATTCGGCTGTACCCCTAACATATAGGCTGACCTGGGCACTATTTCCCCTTCTGACCCAGCCTGAGCCTGGATCTCCTTGTCCCACCCAGACAGCTGGCCGCACACTGAGCACATCGGACCCGCCATGGCCTTAGGTCGTCATCTCTTCCCAACTGCGGTTTTCAGGCTCCAGAACCTAGACCTTATCTCCAACCACTGCCCAGGGTTGAAAATGATGCAGAAATCAGAACTCTTTCCCCATGGCAAGAAACTTTGTGGTTGGCATGTTGTCCAACGTTCAGTGTAGTTGAAACAAGCGTGGCCCATGTGGCCCAGCCCATGCTTGCGGGCCACATTGGTCACAAACACACATTGTGACCCTCAGCCTGAGCCCAGTCCTCAGGTAAGGCCTCTCAGGGCCTATATGAAGAGACAGCATATTGGGCTTGCCATGCCCCTAGGCACCAATTTTTAACCGTAGTTCGGGTTGTCCCTTCACTCTTCCACAGGGCTCTGCTTTGGAATTCCTCTTTTGGTGGGACACCTGAGGTAACAAACCTGAAAGGAGTCCTCCCATCCCACAGATTGACGAAAAACAATTGGGATCGGGCCAAATCCACAGAGAGGAAGATTAGTCCATGGCCCATGAGACCTCCCCAACATTCCACGGCCATCGCTGAAACAAAATCCAGAGACAAAAGCCTGAGCAAGCGCCTCAGACTCGCTCATTCTTCATATCCTGAAGAGTTCTTCTCATGGTTTGTAGATCGGGCGTGCCATACCTACGTCCCCAAACTTAAGCTGAGTTTGTGTTTTCAGTCTTCTGTCCTCAAAGTCCTGGGCCACACTCCCTCCAGGCTGGGGCCCCTGGAGCCACACATTAGGACTGCCTCCACCCAATCCATGGGAATTCTGCCCATTCCATTGTCAAAAATCGTACAAATTAGGAGAACCCTCCAAAGTCCCTGAGGCCATCCCAATATTGTAGGTCACCCGGGACATAAAGGGCGGTTGATACCAGTTGAGCATCTACCTCCACTCATCTACCTCCACTCATACCAAGAAGATTGAACCAGACAGGACCCGAGGCCATTATCGGATCCATTGCTTTGGTTTACAGGCATGTCTCCTCAAAAGCCTGGATTCCAATACCAGCAGAGGGGATTTCCTGAGGCACCCATCAGAACAAATCTCGTCTACACAAGGAAACTTTTGCATGGGAGCTATGCCAAAGCTTAGGAGAATACTTCAGGGTCCCGGTGCCACCTCCCCATTCCAAGGCCCTCATGGACACAAACACACGTTAGGACCCATCCTCTGGAAAGTGCATTTCAACTCAGCCACCCCGGTTGCTCCCGCAGATCCATTAGATCTAAACTGTCTTGTTGCTAGGAGACAATTGGAAGGCGAGGCGGACTTCCCAGGCATCCATCCTGGAACAGTGCTCTGGAGTCATTCCATATGGGATGTCCTGGAGCTGTCCAACAGGTCTCAATTGTCCCGCAGAAGGAATCCTTGAAGGGGGCATCCCACATCTCCCAACGTGGAAAACCTCCATGGCCTCGAGATTCTGCTCCCTTCATGAAGGGGCCGTCATGCACAGAAACTCCAACCTGAGCCAACGTCGGATCCTCGCCCTGTCTTCAGATGCATGAGATATTGGTTCAGATCTGCAGGGGGTACTTGCCGTGCCCTCACCCTGAATCCGAAGACAAGCTTGTGTTCTCAGATTTCCGTCCTCACTCTCCTGGCCCCGAAGCCCTCACGTTTGGCAATTCCGGACCGACAATGAAGCACTCTGCCTGCCCTCTAGAAAAAATGTATTGCCTAATGAGCTGCCCAGGCAGCTTAAATGAGGATAAACCTACACGGCACTCGAATGTACCCAAAATATATAGTCTAACCTGGGCACTAATGCACTGACACAACCTGAGCCCGGACCTGCTGACCAACACCCAGACAGCTGACCGCACCCTGAGCACATCAGACCCGCCATTGCCTTAGGTCATCATCTCTTCCCTACCTCAGTTTTCAGGCTTCAGAACCTAGTTCTTATCTCCAATCACTGCCCACGGGTGACTGTGATGCAGAAATCAGAACTCTTCCTGACCCATGGCAAGAAACCTTGTGGTTGGCATGTTGTCCCACGTTCAGTGGAGGAGAAACCAGCATTCACCCTGAGGCCCCGCCCATTCTTGAGTGCGACGAGAGCATAAACACGCATTGTGACCTCAGCGTGAGTCCTGTCCTCTAGTATGTCCTCTCAGTGGCTGGACCATTAGATGTCATAATGGGCTTGACATGTCCCTAGTCCCCAATTTTTAACCAGATTTCTGGTTGTCC
The DNA here is from genome assembly GCF_964662115.1 of Mustela nivalis. NCBI lineage: Eukaryota > Metazoa > Chordata > Mammalia > Carnivora > Mustelidae > Mustela > Mustela nivalis. The sequence goes on along the minus strand of NW_028136508.1, from coordinate 1,088,658 downwards.
AGTCGCCCCACCCCAGGGCTCTACTCTGGAATCCCTCATTTGGTGGGACATCTGAGGTTGAAAAACAAAATGAATAAATCGACAACAACAACAAAAAAACGGACTTCTCCCATCCCCAGAATGACCGCAAACTCTTTGGACGGGACCGAACCCCCAGAGAGTAAGACACGTCCATTTCCCATGAAGTCACCCGGCAATATCACGACCATGAGTGACACGATATCCAGAGACAAAAACTTGAGCAAGAGCCTCACACTCGCCCTTTTTTCATATCCCGAAGTGTTCTCCTCATAGTCTGTAGATCAGTCCTGCCATACCTATGACCCAAAACATAAGCCGAGTTTGTGTTTTCAGACAACTGTCCAAACAGCTCTGGCCTACACATCCTACAGGCTCAGGGCCCTGGAGCCAAACCTGAGGACTGTACTTGCCCTCTCCAAGGGAATTGTATGTGCCCATTCCAATGGCCACAACCCTACTAGTAGGATAACCTCCATAGTCCATGAGGCCATCCCAAGAGTTGTGGCTTCCCAGGACAAACAGGGGCAATCTGAGCCCATCTGAGCACCTACCTGCACTCAGACCCGTAGACTGATTTCCCCAGAGGTAAAAGGGAACAAACAGGCCCCTAGGCACTAATCGGATCCATTGCTTTGGTTTCCAGGCATCTCTCCTCAGAGGCCTGGATTTCAATACCAGCATATGGCTGTTTCTTGACTCACCCATCAGAACAAAACTCATCTACACATGGGAAACATGCACGTTGGAGCTGTGTCAAAGCCTCTGTTTAGGAGAACCCTTCAGGGCCCCAGGGCCACCGCTTCATTCCAAGGTCTCCATAGACACAAAAACATATTAGGACACATCCACAGGAGAGTCCATTTCAACTCAGCCTCCTCGGTTGCCCCCCACATCCAGCAGATCTAACCTGTCTTGTTGCTTGGAGACAATTGGAATGCGAGGTGGGCTACCCAGCCATCCATCCTTAGAACCCTGCTCGGAATCGTTGGCCTGGAGCCAACCAACAGGTCTCAATTGTCCTGCAGAAGAATCTTTGCAGTTTGGAGCTTCTCACAACTCCCATCGTGGGAAAACCCCCATGTCCTCGTGATCCAACCCCCTTCAAGAAAGGGCCATCAGGGCAGAAAGTCCAACCTGAGCGATCGTCTGATCCTTGCCCTGACTTCAGATGCACGAGATCTCGATTGAGGTCTGTAGATTGTGCCTGCCATATCCTCACCCAGAAACCTAGGCCTAGCTTGGGTTCTCAGACTGCGTCCTCAGACTACTGGCCCACAAGCCCTCCAGTTGGGCAATCCAGAACTACAATGCCGCACTCTGCCTGCCCTACAGAGTAAAATATTGCCCTCAGGGCTACCCCGAAAACTCAAATGAGGATCAACCTGCACGCCATTCGGCTGTACCCCAAACATATAGGCTGACCTGGGCACTATTTCGCCTTCTGACCCAGCCTGAGCCTGGACCTCCTGGTCCCACCCAGACAGCTGGCCGCACTCTGAGCACATCGGACCCGCCATGGCCTTAGGTCGTCATCTCTTCCCAACTGCGGTTTTCAGGCTCCAGAACCTAGACCTTATCTCCAACCACTGCCCAGGGTTGAAAATGATGCAGAAATCAGAACTCTTTCCCCATGGCAAGAAACCTTGTGGTTGGCATGTTGTCCAACGTTCAGTGTAGTTGAAACAAGTGTGGCCCATGAGGCCCAGCCCATGCTTGCGGGCCACATTGGTCACAAACACACATTGTGACCCTCAGCCTGAGCCCAGTCCTCAGGTAAGGCCTCTCAGGGCCTATATGAAGAGACAGCATATTGGGCTTGCCATGACCCTAGGCCCCAATTTTTAACCATAGTTCGGGTTGTCCCTTCACTCTTCCCCAGGGCTCTGCTTTGGAATTCCTCTTTTGGTGGGACACCTGAGGTAACAACCCTGAAAGGAGTCCTCCCATCCCACAGATTGACGAAAAACAATTGGGTTCGGGCCAAATCCACAGAGAGGAAGATTCGTCCATGGCCCATGAGACCTCCCCAACATTCCACGGCCATCGCTGAAACAAAATCCAGAGACAAAAGCCTGAGCAAGCGCCTTAGACTCGCTCATTCTTCATATCCTGAAGAGTTCTTCTCATGGTTTGTAGATCGGGCGTGCCATACCTTCATCCCCAAACTTAAGCTGAGTTTGTGTTTTCAGTCTTCTGTCCTCAAAGTCCTGGGCCACACTCCCTCCAGGCTGGGGCCCCTGGAGCCACACATTAGGACTGCCCCCACCCAATCCATGGGAATTCTGCCCATTCCATTGTCAAAAATCGTACAAATTAGGAGAACCCTCCAAAGTCCCTGAGGCCATCCCAATAGTGTAGGTCGCCCGGGACAAAAAAGGGCGGTTGATACCGGCTGAGCATCTACCTCCACTCATCTACCTCCACTCATACCAAGAAGATTGAACCAGACAGGACCCGAGGCCATTATCGGATCCATTGCTTTGGTTTACAGGCATGTCTCCTCAAAAGCCTGGATTCCAATACCAGCAGAGGGGATTTCTTGAGGCACCCATCAGAACAAATCTCGTCTCCACAAGGAAACTTGTGCATGGGAGCTATGCCAAAGCTTAGGAGAATACTTCAGGGTCCCGGTGCCACCTCCCCATTCCAAGGCCCTCATGGACACAAACACACGTTAGGACCCATCCTCTGGAAAGTGCATTTCAACTCAGCCACCCCGGTTGCTCCCGCAGATCCATTAGATCTAAACTGTCTTGTTGCTAGGAGACAATTGGAAGGTGAGGCGGACTTCCCAGGCTTCCATCCTGGAACAGTGCTCTGGAGTCATTCCATATGGGATGTCCTGGAGCTGTCCAACAGGTCTCAATTGTCCCGCAGAAGGAATCCTTGAAGGGGGCATCCCACATCTCCCAACGTGGAAAACCTCCATGGCCTCGAGATTCCGCTCCCTTCATGAAGGGGCCGTCATGCACAGAAATTCCAACCTGAGCCAACGTCGGATCCTCGCCCTGACTTCAGATGCATGAGATATTGGTTCAGATCTGCAGGGGGTACCTGCCGTGCCCTCACCCTGAATCCGAAGTCTAGCTTGTGGTCTCAGACTTCCGTCCTCACTCTCCTGGCCCCGAAGCCCTCATGTTTGGCAATTCCGGACCGACAATGAAGCACTCTGCCTGCCCTCTAGAAAAAATATATTGCCTAATGAGCTGACCAGGAATCTTAAATGAAGATAAACCTACACGGCACTCGAATGTACCCAAATTATATAGTCTAACCTGGGCACTAATGCAGTGTCTGACACAACCTGAGCCCGGACCTGCTGACCAACACCCAGACAGCTGACCGCACCCTGAGCACATCAGACCTGCCATGGCCTTAGGTCATCATCTCTTCCCTACCTCAGTTTTCAGGCTTCAGAACCTAGACCTTATCTCCAATCACTGCCCACGGGTGACTGTGATGCAGAAATCAGAACTCTTCCTGACCCATGGCAAGAAACCTTGTGGTTGGCATGTTGTCCAACGTTCAGTGTAGGAGAAACCAGCATTCACCCTGAGGCCCCGCCCATTCTTGAGTGCGACGAGAGCATAAACACGCATTGTGACCTCAGCGTGAGTCCTGTCCTCTAGTAAGTCCTCTCAGTGGCTGGACCATAAGATGTCATAATGGGCTTGACATGTCCCTAGTCCCCAATTTTTAACCAGATTTCTCGTTGTCCAGTCGCCCCACCCCAGGGCTCTACTCTGGAATCGCTCATTTGGTGGGACATCTGAGGTTGAAAAACAAAATGAAACAAATCGACAACAACAACAAAAAAACGGACTTCTTCCATCCCCAGAATGACCGCAAACTCTTTGGACGGGACCGAACCCCCAGAGAGTAAGACTCGTCCATTTCCCGTGAAGTCACCCGGCAATTTCACGACCATGAGTGACACGATATCCAGAGACAAAAACTTGAGCAAGAGCCTCACACTCGCCCTTTTTTCATATCCCGAAGTGTTCTCCTCATGGTCTGTAGATCAGTCCTGCCATACCTATGACCCAAAACATAAGCCGAGTTTGTGTTTTCAGACAACTGTCCAAACAGCTCTGGCCTACACACCCTACAGGCTCAGGGCCCTGGAGCCAAACCTGAGGACTGTACTTGCCCTCTCCAAGGGAATTGTATGTGCCCATTCCAATGGCCACAACCCTACTAATAGGATAACCTCCAAAGTCCTGATGCCATCGCAAGTGTTGTGGCTTCCCAGGACAAACAGGGGCAATCTGAGCCCATCTGAGCACCTACCTGCACTCAGACCCGTAGACTGATGTCCCCAGAGGTAAAAAGGAAGGAACAGGCCCCTAGGCACTAATCGGATCCATTGCTTTGGTTTCCAGGCATCTCTCCTCAGAGGCCTGGATTTCAATACCAGCATATCGCTGTTTCTTGACTCACCCATCAGAACAAATCTCATCTACACATGGGAAACATGCACGTTGGAGCTGTGTCAAAGCCTCTGTTTAGGAGAACACTTCAGGGCCCCAGGGCCACCGCTTTATTCCAAGGTCTCCATAGACACAAAAACATATTAGGACACATCCACAGGAGAGTCCATTTCAAATCAGCCTCCTCGGTTGCCCCCCACATCCAGCAGATCTAACCTGTCTTGTTGCTTGGAGACAATTGGAATGCGAGGTGGGCTACCCAGCCATCCATCCTTAGAACCCTGCTCGGAATCGTTGGCCTGGAGCCAACCAACAGGTCTCAATTGTCCTGCAGAAGAATCTTTGCAGTTTGGAGCTTCTCACAACTCCCATCGTGGGAAAACCCCCATGTCCTCGTGATTCAACACCCTTCAAGAAAGGGCCATCAGGGCAGAAAGTCCAACCTGAGCGATGGTCTGAACCTTGCCCTGACTTCAGATGCACGAGATCTCTATTGAGGTCTGTAGATTGTGCCTGCCATATCCTCACCCAGAAACCTAGGCCTAGCTTGGGTTCTCAGACTCCGTCCTCAGACTACTGGCCCACAAGCCCTCCAATTGGGCAATCCAGAACTACAATGCTGCACTCTGCCTGCCCTACAGAAGTAAAATATTGCCCTCAGGGCAACCCCGAAACCCCAAATGAGGATCATCCTGCACGACATTCGGCTGTACCCCAAACATATAGGCTGACCTGGCACTATTTCCCCTTCTGACCCAGCCTGAGCCTGGACCTCCTGGTCCCACCCAGACAGCTGGCCGCACACTGAGCACATCGGACCCGCCATGGCCTTAGGTCGTCATCTCTTCCCAACTGCGGTTTTCAGGCTCCAGGACCTAGACCTTATCTCCAACCACTGCCCAGGGTTGAAAACGATGCAGAAATCAGAACTCTTTCCCCATGGAAAGAAACCTTGTGGTTGGCATGTTGTCCAACGTTCAGTGTAGTTGAAACAAGCGTGGCCCATGAGGCCCAGCCCATGCTTGCGGGCCACATTGGTCACAAACACACATTGTGACCCTCAGCCTGAGCCCAGTCCTCAGGTAAGGCCTCTCAGGGCCTATATGAAGAGACAGCATATTGGGCTTGCCATGCCCATAGGCCCCAATTTTTAACCATAGTTCGGGTTGTCCCTTCACTCTTCCCCAGGGCTCTGCTTTGGAATTCCTCTTTTGGTGGGACACCTGAGGTAATAAACCTGAAAGGAGTCCTCCCATCCCACAGATTGACGAAAAACAATTGGGATCGGGCCAAAACACAGTGAGGAATATTCGTCCATGTCACATGAGCCCTCCCCAACATTCCACGGCCATCGCTGAAACAAAATCTAGAGACAAAAGCCTGAGCAAGCGCCTCAGATTCGCTCATTCTTCATATCCTGAAGAGTTCTTCTCATGGTTTGTAGATCGGGCGTGCCATACCTACGTCCCCAAACTTAAGCTGAGTTTGTGTTTTCAGTCTTCTGTCCTCAAAGTCCTGGACCACACTCCCTCCAGGCTGGGGCCCCTGGAGCCACACATTAGGACTGCCCCCACCCAATCCATGGGAATTCTGCCCATTCCATTGTCAAAAATCGTACAAATTAGGAGAACCCTCCAAAGTCCCTGAGGCCATCCCAATAGTGTAGGTCGCCCGGGACAAAAAAGGGCGGTTGATACCGGCTGAGCATCTACCTCCACTCATCTACCTCCACTCATACCAAGAAGATTGAACCAGACAGGACCCGAGGCCATTATCCGATCCATTGCTTTGGTTTACAGGCATGTCTCCTCAAAAGCCTGGATTCCAATACCAGCAGAGGGGATTTCCTGAGGCACCCATCAGAACAAATCTCGTCTCCACAAGGAAACTTGTGCATGGGAGCTATGCCAAAGCTTAGGAGAATACTTCAGCGTCCCGGTGCCACCTCCCCATTCCAAGGCCCTCATGGACACAAACACACGCTAGGACCCATCCTCTGGAAAGTGCATTTCAACTCAGCCACCCCGGTTGCTCCCGCAGATCCATTAGATCTAAACTGTCTTGTTGCTCAGAGACAATTGGAAGGCGAGGCGGACTTCCCAGGCATCCATCCTGGAAGAGTGCTCTGGAGTCATTCCATATGGGATGTCCTGGAGCTGTCCAACAGGTCTCAATTGTCCCGCAGAAGGAATCCTTGAAGGGGGCAACCCACATCTCCCAACGTGTAAAACCTCCATGGCCTCGAGATTCCGCTCCCTTCCTGAAGGGGCCGTCGTGCACAGAAATACCAACCTGAGCCAACGTCGGATCCTCGCCCTGACATCAGATGCATGAGATATTGGTTCAGATCTGCAGGGGGTACCTGCCGTGCCCTCACCCTGAATCCGAAGTCTAGCTTGTGTTCTCAGACTTCCGTCCTCACTCTCCTGGCCCCGAAGCCCTCATGTTTGGCAATTCCGGACCGACAATGAAGCACTCTGCCTGCCCTCTAGAAAAAATATATTGCCTAATGAGCTGCCCAGGCAGCTTAAATGAAGATAAACCTACACGGCACTCGAATGTACCCAAATTATATAGTCTAACCTGGGCACTAATGCACTGTCTGACACAACCTGAGCCCGGACCTGCTGACCAACACCCAGACAGCTGACCGCACCCTGAGCACATCAGACCCGCCATGGCCTTAGGTCATCATCTCTTCACTACCTCAGTTTTCAGGCTTCAGAACCTAGACCTTATCTCCAATCACTGCCCACGGGTGACTGTGATGCAGAAATCAGAACTCTTCCTGACCCATGGCAAGAAACCTTGTGGTTGGCATGTTGTCCAACGTTCAGTGTAGGAGAAACCAGCATTCACCCTGAGGCCCCGCCCATTCTTGAGTTCGACGAGAGCATAAACACGCATTGTGACCTCAGCGTGAGTCCTGTCCTCTAGTAAGTCCTCTCAGTGGCTGGACCATAAGATGTCATAATGGGCTTGACATGTCCCTAGTCCCCAATTTTTAACCAGATTTCTGGATGTCCAGTCGCCCCACCCCAGGGCTCTACTCTGGAATCCCTCATTTGGTGGGACATCTGAGGTTGAAAAACAAAATGAATAAATCGACAACAACAACAAAAAAACGGACTTCTTCCATCCCCAGAATGACCCCAAACTCTTTGGACGGGACCGAACCCCCAGAGAGTAAGACTCGTCCATTTCCCAAGAAGTCACCCGGCAATTCACGACCATGAGTGACACGATATCCAGAGACAAAAACTTGAGCAAGAGCCTCACACTCGCCCTTTTTTCATATCCCGAAGTATTCTCCTCATGGTCTGTAGACAAGTCCTGCCATACCTATGACCCAAAACATAAGCCGAGTTTGTGTTTTCAGACAACTGTCCAAACAGCTCTGGCCTACACACCCTACAGGCTCAGGGCCCTGGAGCCAAACCTGAGGACTGTACTTGCCCTCTCCAAGGGAATTGTATGTGCCCATTCCAATGGCCACAAACCTACTAATAGGATAACCTCCAAAGTCCCTGAGGCCATCCCAAGAGTTGTGGCTTCCCAGGACAAACAGGGGCAATCTGAGCCCATCTGACCACCTACCTGCACTCAGACCCGTAGACTGATGTCCCCAGAGGTAAAAAGGAACGAACAGGCCCCTAGCACTAATCGGATCCATTGCTTTGGTTTCCAGGCATCTCTCCTCAGAGGCCTGGATTTCAATACCAGCATATGGCTGTTTCTTGACTCAACCATCAGAACAAATCTCATCTACACATGGGAAACATGCACGTTGGAGCTGTGTCAAAGCCTCTGTTTAGGAGAACCCTTCAGGGCCCCAGGGCCACCGCTTCATTCCAAGGTCTCCATAGACACAAAAACATATTAGGACACATCCACAGGAGGGTCCATTTCAACTCAGCCTCCTCGGTTGCCCCCCACATCCAGCAGATCTAACCTGTCTTGTTGCTTGGAGACAATTGGAATGCGAGGTGGGCTACCCATCCATCCATCCTTAGGACCCTGCTCGGAATCGTTGGCCTGGAGCCAACCAACAGGTCTCAATTGTCCTGCAGAAGAATCTTTGCAGTTTGGAGATTCTCACAACTCCCATCGTGGGAAAACCCCCATGTCCTCGTGATCCAACCCCCTTCAAGAAAGGGCCATCAGGGCAGAAAGTCCAACCTGAGCGATCGTCTGATCCTTGCCCTGACTTCAGATGCACGAGATCTCTATTGAGGTCTGTAGATTGTGCCTGCCATATCCTCACCCAGAAACCTAGGCCTAGCTTGGGTTCTCAGACTCCGTCCTCAGACTACTGGCCCACAAGCCCTCCAGTTGGGCAATCCAGAACTACAATGCCGCACTCTGCCTGCCCTACAGAAGTAAAACATTGCCCTCAGGGCTACCCCGAAACCCCAAATGAGGATCAACCTGCACGCCATTCGGCTGTACCCCAAACATATAGGCTGACCTGGCACTATTTCCCCTTCTGACCCAGCCTGAGCCTGGACCTTCTGGTCCCACCCAGACAGCTGGCCGCACACTGAGCACATCGGACCCGCCATGGCCTTAGGTCGTCATCTCTTCCCAACTGCGGTTTTCAGGCTCCAGAACCTAGACCTTATCTCCAACCACTGCCCAGGGTTGAAAATGATGCAGAAATCAGAACTCTTTCCCCATGGCAAGAAACCTTGTGGTTGGCATGTTGTCCAACGTTCAGTGTAGTTGAAACAAGCGTGGCCCATGAGGCCCAGCCCATGCTTGCGGGCCACATTTGTCACAAACACACATTGTGACCCTCAGCCTGAGCCCAGTCCTCAGGTAAGGCCTCTCAGGGCCTATATGAAGAGACAGCATATTGGGCTTGCCATGCCCCTAGGCCCCAATTTTTAACCATAGTTCGGGTTGTCCCTTCACTCTTCCCCAGGGCTCTGCTTTGGAATTCCTCTTTTGGTGGGACACCTGAGGTAATAAACCTGAAAGGAGTCCTCCCATCCCACAGATTGACGAAAAACAATTGGGATCGGGCCAAAACACAGAGAGGAATATTCGTCCATGTCACATGAGCCCTCCCCAACATTCCACGGCCATCGCTGAAACAAAATCTAGAGACAAAAGCCTGAGCAAGCGCCTCAGATTCGCTCATTCTTCATATCCTGAAGAGTTCTTCTCATGGTTTGTAGATCGGGCGTGCCATACCTACGTCCCCAAACTTAAGCTGAGTTTGTGTTTTCAGTCTTCTGTCCTCAAAGTCCTGGACCGCACTCCCTCCAGGCTGGGGCCCCTGGAGCCACACATTAGGACTGCCCCCACCCAATCCATGGGAATTCTGCCCATTCCATTGTCAAAAATCGTACAAATTAGGAGAACCCTCCAAAGTCCCTGAGGCCATCCCAATAGTGTAGGTCGCCCGGGACAAAAAAGGGCGGTTGATACCAGCTGAGCATCTACCTCCACTCATCTACCTCCACTCATACCAAGAAGATTGAACCAGACAGGACCCGAGGCCATTATCGGATCCATTGCTTTGGTTTACAGGCATGTCTCCTCAAAAGCCTGGATTCCAATACCAGCAGAGGGGATTTCCTGAGGCACCCATCAGAACAAATCTCGTCTCCACAAGGAAACTTGTGCATGGGAGCTATGCCAAAGCTTAGGAGAATACTTCAGGGTCCCGGTGCCACCTCCCCATTCCAAGGCCCTCATAGACACAAACACACGTTAGGACCCATCCTCTGGAAAGTGCATTTCAACTCAGCCACCCCGGTTGCTCCCGCAGATCCATTAGATCTAAACTGTCTTGTTGCTAGGAGACAATTTGAAGGCGAGGCGGACTTCCCAGGCATCCATCCTGGAAGAGTACTCTGGAGTCATTCCATATGGGATGTCCTGGAGCTGTCCAACAGGTCTCAATTGTCCCGCAGAAGGAATCCTTGAAGGGGGCAACCCACATCTCCCAACGTGGAAAACCTCCATGGCCTCGAGATTCCGCTCCCTTCCTGAAGGGGCCGTCATGCACAGAAATACCAACCTGAGCCAACGTCGGATCCTCGCCCTGACATCAGATGCATGAGATATTGGTTCAGATCTGCAGGGGGTACCTGCCGTGCCCTCACCCTGAATCCGAAGTCTAGCTTGTGTTCTCAGACTTCCGTCCTCACTCTCCTGGCCCCGAAGCCCTCATGTTTGGCAATTCCGGACCGACAATGAAGCACTCTGCCTGCCCTCTAGAAAAAATATATTGCCTAATGAGCTGCCCAGGCAGCTTAAATGAAGATAAACCTACACGGCACTCGAATGTACCCAAATTATATAGTCTAACCTGGGCACTAATGCACTGTCTGACACAACCTGAGCCCGGACCTGCTGACCAACACCCAGACAGCTGCCCGCACCCTGAGCACATCAGACCCGCCATGGCCTTAGGTCATCATCTCTTCACTACCTCAGTTTTCAGGCTTCAGAACCTAGACCTTATCTCCAATCACTGCCCACGGGTGACTGTGATGCAGAAATCAGAACTCTTCCTGACCCATGGCAAGAAACCTTGTGGTTGGCATGTTGTCCAACGTTCAGTGTAGGAGAAACCAGCATTCACCCTGAGGCCCCGCCCATTCTTGAGTTCGACGAGAGCATAAACACGCATTGTGACCTCAGCCTGTGTCCTGTCCTCTAGTAAGTCCTCTCAGTGGCTGGACCATAAGATGTCATAATGGGCTTGACATGTCCCTAGTCCCCAATTTTTAACCAGATTTCTGGTTGTCCAGTCGCCCCACCCCAGGGCTCTACTCTGGAATCCCTCATTTGGTGGGACATCTGAGGTTGAAAAACAAAATGAATAAATCGACAACAACAACAAAAAAACGAACTTCCTCCATCCCCAGAATGACCCCATACTCTTTGGACGGGACCGAACCCCCAGAGAGTAAGACTCGTCCATTTCCCAAGAAGTCACCCGGCAATTCACGACCATGAGTGACACGATATCCAGAGACAAAAACTTGAGCAAGAGCCTCACACTCGCCCTTTTTTCATATCCCGAAGTATTCTCCTCATGGTCTGTAGACAAGTCCTGCCATACCTATGACCCAAAACATAAGCCGAGTTTGTGTTTTCAGACAACTGTCCAAACAGCTCTGGCCTACACACCCTACAGGCTCAGGGCCCTGGAGCCAAACCTGAGGACTGTACTTGCCCTCTCCAAGGGAATTGTGTGTGCCCATTCCAATGGCCACAACCCTACTAATAGGATAACCTCCAAAGTCCCTGAGGCCATCCCAAGAGTTGTGGCTTCCCAGGACAAACAGGGGCAATCTGAGCCCATCTGAGCACCTACCTGCACTCAGACCCGTAGACTGATGTCCCCAGAGGTAAAAAGGAACGAACAGGCCCCTAGCACTAATCGGATCCATTGCTTTGGTTTCCAGGCATCTCTCCTCAGAGGCCTGGATTTCAATACCAGCATATGGCTGTTTCTTGACTCAACCATCAGAAGAAATCTCATCTACACATGGGAAACATGCACGTTGGAGCTGTGTCAAAGCCTCTGTTTAGGAGAACCCTTCAGGGCCCCAGGGCCACCGCTTCATTCCAAGGTCTCCATAGACACAAAAACATATTAGGACACATCCACAGGAGGGTCCATTTCAACTCAGCCTCCTCGGTTGCCCCCCACATCCAGCAGATCTAACCTGTCTTGTTGCTTGGAGACAATTGGAATGCGAGGTGGGCTACCCATCCATCCATCCTTAGGACCCTGCTCGGAATCGTTGGCCTGGAGCCAACCAACAGGTCTCAATTGTCCTGCAGAAGAATCTTTGCAGTTTGGAGCTTCTCACAACTCCCATCGTGGGAAAACCCCCATGTCCTCGTGATCCAACCCCCTTCAAGAAAGGGCCATCAGGGCAGAAAGTCCAACCTGAGCGATCGTCTGATCCTTGCCCTGACTTCAGATGCACGAGATCTCGATTGAGGTCTGTAGATTGTGCCTGCCATATCCTCACCCAGAAACCTAGGCCTAGCTTGGGTTCTCAGACTCCGTCCTCAGACTACTGGCCCACAAGCCCTCCAGTTGGGCAATCCAGAACTACAATGCCGCACTCTGCCTGCCCTACAGAAGTAAAACATTGCCCTCAGGGCTACCCCGAAACCCCAAATGAGGATCAACCTGCACGCCATTCGGCTGTACCCAAAACATATAGGCTGACCTGGGCACGATTTCCCCTTCTGACCCAGCCTGAGCCTGGACCTCCTGGTCCCACCCAGACAGCTGGCCGCACACTGAGCACATCGGACCCGCCATGGCCTTAGGTCGTCATCTCTTCCCAACTGCGGTTTTCAGGCTCCAGAACCTAGACGTTATCTCCAACCACTGCCCAGGGTTGAAAATGATGCAGAAATCAGAACTCTTTCCCCATGGCAAGAAACCTTGTGGTTGGCATGTTGTCCAACGTTCAGTGTAGTTGAAACATGCGTGGCCCATGAGGCCCAGCCCATGCTTGCGGGCCACATTGGTCACAAACACACATTGTGACCCTCAGCCTGAGCCCAGTCCTCAGGTAAGGCCTCTCAGGGCCTATATGAAGAGACAGCATATTGGGCTTGACATGCCCCTAGGTCCCAATTTTTAACCGTAGTTCGGGTTGTCCCTTCACTGTTCCCCAGGGCTCTGCTCTGGAATTCCTCTTTTGGTGGGACACCTGAGGTAATAAACCTGAAAGGAGTCCTCCCATCCCACAGATTGACGTAAAACAATTGGGATCGGGCCAAAACACAGAGAGGAATATTCGTCCATGTCACATGAGCCCTCCCCAACATTCCACGGCCATCGCTGAAACAAAATCTAGAGACAAAAGCCTGAGCAAGCGCCTCAGACTCGCTCATTCTTCATATCCTGAAGAGTTCTTCTCATGGTTTGTAGATCGGGCGTGCCATACCTACGTCCCCAAACTTAAGCTGAGTTTGTGTTTTCAGTCTTCTGTCCTCAAAGTCCTGGGCCACACTCCCTCCAGGCTGGGGCCCCTGGAGCCACACATTAGGACTGCCCCCACCCAATCCATGGGAATTCTGCCCATTCCATTGTCAAAAATCGTACAAATTAGGAGAACCCTCCAAAGTCCCTGAGGCCATCCCAATAGTGTAGGTCGCCCGGGACAAAAAAGGGCGGTTGATACCGGCTGAGCATCTACCTCCACTCATCTACCTCCACTCATACCAAGAAGATTGAACCAGACAGGACCCGAGGCCATTATCGGATCCATTGCTTTGGTTTACAGGCATGTCTCCTCAAAAGCCTGGATTCCAATACCAGCAGAGGGGATTTCTTGAGGCACCCATCAGAACAAATCTCGTCTCCACAAGGAAACTTGTGCATGGGAGCTATGCCAAAGCTTAGGAGAATACTTCAGGGTCCCGGTGCCACCTCCCCATTCCAAGGCCCTCATGGACACAAACACACGTTAGGACCCATCCTCTGGAAAGTGCATTTCAACTCAGCCACCCCGGTTGCTCCCGCAGATCCATTAGATCTAAACTGTCTTGTTGCTAGGAGACAATTGGAAGGCGAGGCGGACTTCCCAGGCATCCATCCTGGAACAGTGCTCTGGAGTCATTCCATATGGGATGTCCTGGAGCTGTCCAACAGGTCTCAATTGTCCCGCAGAAGGAATCCTTGAAGGGGGCATCCCACATCTCCCAACGTGGAAAACCTCCATGGCCTCGAGATTCCGCTCCCTTCATGAAGGGGCCGTCATGCACAGAAACTCCAACCTGAGCCAACGTCGGATCCTCGCCCTGACTTCAGATGCATGAGATATTGGTTCAGATCTGCAGGGGGTACCTGCCGTGCCCTCACCCTGAATCCGAAGTCTAGCTTGTGTTCTCAGACTTCCGTCCTCACTCTCCTGGCCCCGGAGCCCTCATGTTTGCCAATTCCGGACCGACAATGAAGCACTCTGCCTGCCCTCTAGAAAAAATATATTGCCTAATGAGCTGCCCAGGCAGCTTAAATGAAGATAAACCTACACGGCACTCGAATGTACCCAAATTATATAGTCTAACCTGGGCACTAATGCACTGTCTGACACAACCTGAGCCCGGACCTGCTGACCAACACCCAGACAGCTGACCGCACGCTGAGCACATCAGACCCGCCATGGCCTTAGGACATCATCTCTTCCCTACCTCAGTTTTCAGGCTTCAGAACCTAGACCTTATCTCCAATCACTGCCCACGGGTGACTGTGATGCAGAAATCAGAACTCTTCCTGACCCATGGCAAGAAACCTTGTGGTTGGCATGTTGTCCAACATTCAGTGTAGGAGAAACCAGCATTCACCCTGAGGCCCCGCCCATTCTTGAGTGCGACGAGAGCATAAACACGCATTGTGACCTCAGCGTGAGTCCTGTCCTCTAGTAAGTCCTCTCAGTGGCTGGACCATTAGATGTCATAATGGGCTTGACATGTCCCTAGTCCCCAATTTTTAACCAGATTTCTGGTTGTCCAGTCGCCCCACCCCAGGGCTCTACTCTGGAATCCCTCATTTGGTGGGACATCTGAGGTTGAAAAACAAAATAAAACAAATCGACAACAACAACAAAAAAACGGACTTCTTCCATCCCCAGAATGACCGCAAACTCTTTGGACGGGACCGAATCCCCAGAGAGTAAGACTCGTCCATTTCCCATGAAGTCACCCGGCAATTTCACGACCATGAGTGACACGATATCCAGAGACAAAAACTTGAGCAAGAGCCTCACACTCGCCCTTTTTTCATATCCCGAAGTGTTCTCCTCATGGTCTGTAGATCAGTCCTGCCATACCTATGACCCAAAACATAAGCCGAGTTTGTGTTTTCAGACAACTGTCCAAACAGCTCTGGCCTACACACCCTACAGGCTCAGGGCCCTGGAGCCAAACCTGAGGACTGTACTTACCCTCTCCAAGGGAATTGTATGTGCCCATTCCAATGGCCACAACCCTACTAATAGGATAACCTCCAAAGTCCCTGAGGCCATCCCAAGAGTTGTGGCTTCCCAGGACAAACAGGGGCAATCTGAGCCCATCTGAGCACCTACCTGCACTCAGACCCGTAGACTGATGTCCCCAGAGGTAAAAAGGAACGAACAGGCCCCTAGGCACTAATCGGATCCATTGCTTTGGTTTCCAGGCATCTCTCCTCAGAGGCCTGGATTTCAATACCAGCATATGGCTGTTTCTTGACTCACCCATCAGAACAAATCTCATCTACACATGGGAAACATGCACGTTGGAGCTGTGTCAAAGCCTCTGTTTAGGAGAACCCTTCAGGGCCCCAGGGCCACCGCTTCATTCCAAGGTCTCCATAGACACAAAAACATATTAGGACACATCCACAGGAGAGTCCATTTCAACTCAGCCTCCTCGGTTGCCCCCCACATCCAGCAGATCTAACCTGTCTTGTTGCTTGGAGACAATTGGAATGCGAGGTGGGCTACCCAGCCATCCATCCTTAGAACCCTGCTCGGAATCGTTGGCCTGGAGCCAACCAACAGGTCTCAATTGTCCTGCAGAAGAATCTTTGCAGTTTGGAGCTTCTCACAACTCCCATCGTGGGAAAACCCCCATGTCCTCGTGATCCAACCCCCTTCAAGAAAGGGCCATCAGGGCAGAAAGTCCAACCTGAGCGATCGTCTGATCCTTGCCCTGACTTCAGATGCACGAGATCTCTATTGAGGTCTGTAGATTGTGCCTGCCATATCCTCACCCAGAAACCTAGGCCTAGCTTGGGTTCTCAGACTCCGTCCTCAGACTACTGGCCCACAAGCCCTCCAGTTGGGCAATCCAGAACTACAATGCCGCACTCTGCCTGCCCTACAGAAGTAAAACATTGCCCTCAGGGCTACCCCGAAACCCCAAATGAGGATCAACCTGCACGCCATTCGGCTGTACCCAAAACATATAGGCTGACCTGGGCACGATTTCCCCTTCTGACCCAGCCTGAGCCTGGACCTCCTGGTCCCACCCAGACAGCTGGCCGCACACTGAGCACATCGGACCCGCCATGGCCTTAGGTCGTCATCTCTTCCCAACTGCGGTTTTCAGGCTCCAGAACCTAGACCTTATCTCCAACCACTGCCCAGGGTTGAAAATTATGCAGAAATCAGAACTCTTTCCCCATGGCAAGAAACCTTGTGGTTGGCATGTTGTCCAACGTTCAGTGTAGTTGAAACAAGCGTGGCCCATGAGGCCCAGCCCATGCTTGCGGGCCACATTGGTCACAAACACACATTGTGACCCTCAGCCTGAGCCCAGTCCTCAGGTAAGGCCTCTCAGGGCCTATATGAAGAGACAGCATATTGGGCTTGCCATGCAACTAGGCCCCAATTTTTAACCATAGTTCGGGTTGTCCCTTCACTCTTCCCCAGGGCTCTGCTTTGGAATTCCTCTTTTGGTGGGACACCTGAGGTAACAACCCTGAAAGGAGTCCTCCCATCCCACAGATTGACGAAAAACAATTGGGATCGGGCCAAATCCACAGAGAGGAAGATTCGTCCATGGCCCATGAGACCTCCCCAACATTCCACGGCCATCGCTGAAACAAAATCCAGAGACAAAAGCCTGAGCAAGCGCCTCAGACTCGCTCATTCTTCATATCCTGAAGAGTTCTTCTCATGGTTTGTAGATCGGGCGTGCCATACCTACGTCCCCAAACTTAAGCTGAGTTTGTGTTTTCAGTCTTCTGTCCTCAAAGTCCTGGACCACACTCCCTCCAGGCTGGGGCCCCTGGAGCCACACATTAGGACTGCCCCCACCCAATCCATGGGAATTCTGCCCATTCCATTGTCACAAATCGTACAAATTAGGAGAACCCTCCAAAGTCCCTGAGGCCATCCCAATAGTGTAGGTCGCCCGGGACAAAAAAGGGCGGTTGATACCGGCTGAGCATCTACCTCCACTCATCTACCTCCACTCATACCAAGAAGATTGAACCAGACAGGACCCGAGGCCATTATCGGATCTATTGCTTTGGTTTACAGGCATGTCTCCTCAAAAGCCTGGATTCCAATACCAGCAGAGGGGATTTCCTGAGGCACCCATCAAAACAAATCTCGTCTCCACAAGGAAACTTGTGCATGGGAGCTATGCCAAAGTTTAGGAGAATACTTCAGGGTCCCGGTGCCACCTCCCTATTCCAAGGCCCTCATGGACACAAACACACGTTAGGACCAATCCTCTGGAAAGTGCATTTCAACTCAGCCACCCCGATTGCTCCCGCAGATCCATTAGATCAAAACTGTCTTGTTGCTAGGAGACAATTGGAAGGCGAGGCGGACTTCCCAGGCATCCATCCTGGAACGGTGCTCTGGAGTCATTCCATATGGGATGTCCTGGAGCTGTCCAACAGGTCTCAATTGTCCCGCAGAAGGAATCCTTGAAGGGGGCAACCCACATCTCCCAACGTGGAAAACCTCCATGGCCTCGAGATTCCGCTCCCTTCATGAAGGGGCCGTCATGCACAGAAACTCCAACCTGAGCCAACGTCGGATCCTCGCCCTGACTTCAGATGCATGAGATATTGGTTCACATCTGCAGGGAGTACCTGCCGTGCCCTCATCCTGAATCCGAAGTCTAGCTTGTGTTCTCAGACTTCCGTCCTCACTCTCCTGGCCCCGAAGCCCTCATGTTTGGCAATTCCGGACCGACAATGAAGCACTCTGCCTGCCCTCTAGAAAAAATATATTGCCTAATGAGATGCCCAGGCAGCTTAAATGAAGATCAACCTACACGGCACTCGAATGTACCCAAATTATATAGTCTAACCTGGGCACTAATGCACTGTCTGACACAACCTGAGCCCGGACCTGCTGACCAACACCCAGACAACTGACCGCACCCTGAGCACATCAGACCCGCCATGGCCTTAGGTCATCATCTCTTCACTACCTCAGTTTTCAGGCTTCAGAACCTAGACCTTATCTCCAATCACTGCCCACGGGTGCCTGTGATGCAGAAATCAGAACTCTTCCTGACCCATGGCAAGAAACCTTGTGGTTGGCATGTTGTCCAACGTTCAGTGTAGGAGAAACCAGCATTCACCCTGAGGCCCCGCCCATTCATGAGTTCGACGAGAGCATAAACACGCATTGTGACCTCAGCGTGAGTCCTGTCCTCTAGTAAGTCCTCTCAGTGGCTGGACCATAAGATGTCATAATGGGCTTGACATGTCCCTAGTCCCCAATTTTTAACCAGATTTCTGGTTGTCCAGTCGCCCCACCCCAGGGCTCTACTCTGGAATCCCTCATTTGGTGGGACAACTGAGGTTGAAAAACAAAATGAATAAATCGACAACAACAACAAAAAAACAGACTTCTTCCATCCCCAGAATGACCCCAAACTCTTTGGACGGGACCGAACCCCCAGAGAGTAAGACTCGTCCATTTCCCATGAAGTCACCCGGCAATTTCACGACCATGAGTGACACGATATCCAGAGACAAAAACTTGAGCAAGAGCCTCACACTCGCCCTTTTTTCATATCCCGAAGTGTTCTCCTCATGGTCTGTAGATCAGTCCTGCCATACCTATGACCCAACATAAGCCGAGTTTGTGTTTTCAGACAACTGTCCAAACAGCTCTGGCCTACACACCCTACAGGCTCAGGGCCCTGGAGCCAAAACTGAGGACTGTACTTGCCCTCTCCAAGGGAATTGTATGTGCCCATTCCAATGGCCACAACCCTACTAGTAGGATAACCTCCAAAGTCCCTGAGGCCATCCCAAGAGTTGTGGCTTCCCAGGTCAAACAGGGGTAATCTGAGCCCATCTGAGCACCTACCTGCCCTCAGACCCGTAGACTGGTGTCCCCAGAGGTAAAAAGGAACGAACAGGCCCCTAGGCATAAATCGGATCCATTGCTTTGGTTTCCAGGCATCTCTCCTCAGAGGCCTGGATTTCAGTACCAGCATATGGCTGTTTCTTGACTCACCCATCAGAACAAATCTCATCTACACATGGGAAACATGCACGTTGGAGCTGTGTCAAAGCCTCTGTTTAGGAGAACCCTTCAGGGCCCCAGGGCCACCGCTTCATTCCAAGGTCTCCATAGACACAAAAACATATTAGGACACATCCACAGGAGAGTCCATTTCAACTCAGCCTCCTCGGTTGCCCCCCACATCCAGCAGATCTAACCTGTCTTGTTGCTTGAAGACAATTGGAATGCGAGGTGGGCTACCCAGCCATCCATCTCTAGAACCCTGCTCGGAATCGTTGGCCTGGAGCCAACCAACAGGTCTCATTGTCCTGCAGAAGAATCTTTGCAGTTTGGAGCTTCTCACAACTCCCATCGTGGGAAAACCCCATGTCCTCGTGATCCAACCCCCTTCAAGAAAGGGCCATCAGGGCAGAAAGTCCAACCTGTGCGATCGTCTGATCCTTGCCCTGACTTCAGATGCACGAAATCTCTATTGAGGTCTGTAGATTGTGCCTGCCATATCCTCACCCAGAAACCTAGGCCTAGCTTGGGTTCTCAGACTCCGTCCTCAGACTACTGGCCCACAAGCCCTCCAGTTTGGCAATCCAGAACTACAATGCCGCACTCTGCCTGCCCTACAGAAGTAAAACATTGCCCTCAGGGCTACCCCGAAACCCTAAATGAGGATCAACCTGCACGCCATTCGGCTGTACCCCAAACATATACGCTGACCTGGGCACTATTTCCCCTTCTGACCCAGCCTGAGCCTGGACCTCCTGGTCCCACCCAGACAGCTGGCCACACTCTGAGCACATCGGACCCGCCATGGCCTTAGGTCGTCATTTCTTCCCAACTGCGGATTTCAGGCTCCAGAACCTAGACCTTATCTCCAACCACTGCCCAGGGTTGAAAATGATGCAGAAATCAGAACTCTTTCCCCATGGCAAGAAACCTTGTGGTTGGCATGTTGTCCAACCTTCAGTGTAGTTGAAACAAGCGTGGCCCATGAGGCCCAGCCCATGCTCGCGAGCCACATTGGTCACAAACACACATTGTGACCTTCAGCCTGATCCCAGTCCTCAGGTAAGGCCTCTCAGGGCCTATATGAAGAGACAGCATATTGGGCTTGCCATGCCCCTAGGCCCCAATTTTTAACCATAGTTCGGGGTGTCCCTTAACTCTTCCCCAGGGCTCTGCTTTGGAATTCCTCTTTTGGTCGGACACCGGAGTTAACAAACCTGAAAGGAGTCCTCGATCCCACAGATTGACCAAAAACAATTGGGATCGGGCCAAAACCACAGAGAGGAAGATTCGTCCATGGCCCATGAGACCTCCCCAACATTCCACGGCCATCGCTGAAACAAAATCCAGAGACAAAAGCCTGAGCAAGCGACTCAGACTCGCTCATTCTTCATATCCTGAAGAGTTCTTCTCATGGTTTGTAGATCGGTCATGCCATACCTACGTCCCCAAACTTAAGCTGAGTTTGTGTTTTCAGTCTTCTGTCCTCAAAGTCTGGGCCACACTTCCTCCAGGCTGGGGCCCCTGGAGCCACACATTAGGACTGCCCCCACCCAATCCATGGGAATTCTGCCCATTCCATTGTCAAAAATCGTACAAATTAGGAGAACCCTCCAAAGTCCCTGAGGCCATCCCAATAGTGTAGGTCGCCCGGGACCAAAAAGGTCGGTTGATACCAGCTGAGCATCTACCCCCACTCATCTACCTCCACTCATACCAAGAAGATTGAACCAGACAAGACCCGAGGCCATTATCGGATCCATTGCTTTGGTTTACAGGCATGTCTCCTCAAAAGCCTTGTTTCCAAAACCAGCAGAGGGGATTTCCTGAGGCACCCATCAGAACAAATCTCGTCTCCACAAGGAAACTTGTGCATGGGAGCTATGCCAAAGCTTAGGAGAATACTTCAGGGTCCCGGTGCCACCTCCCCATTCCAAGGCCCTCATGGACACAAACACACATTAGGACCCATCCTCTGGAAAGTGCATTTCAACTCAGCCACCCCGGTTGCTCCCGCAGATCCATTAGATCTAAACTGTCTTGTTGCTAGGAGACAATTGGAAGGCGAGGCGGACTTCCCAGGCATCCATCCTCGAACGGTGCTCTGGAGTCATTCCATATGGGATGTCCTGGAGCTGTCCAACAGGTCTCAATTGTCCCGCAGAAGGAATCCTTGAAGGGGGCATCCCACATCTCCCAACGTGGAAAACCTCCATGGCCTCGAGATTCCTCTCCCTTCATGAAGGGGCCGTCATGCACAGAAATTCCAACCTGAGCCAACGTCGGATCCTCGCCCTGACTTCAGATGCATGAGATATTGGTTCAGATCTGCAGGGGGTACCTGCCGTGCCCTCACCCTGAATCCGAAGTCTAGCTTGTGTTCTCAGACTTCCGTCCTCACTCTCCTGGCCCCGAAGCCCTCATGTTTGGCAATTCCGGACCGACAATGAAGCACTCTGCCTGCCCTCTAGAAAAAATATATTGCCTAATGAGCTGCCGAGGCAGCTTAAATGAAGATAAACCTACACGGCACTCGAATGTACCCAAATTATATAGTCTAACCTGGGCACTAATGCACTGTCTGACACAACCTGAGCCCGGACCTGCTGACCAACACCCAGACAGCTGACCGCACCCTGAGCACATCAGACCCGCCATGGCCTTAGGTCATCATCTCTTCCCTACCACAGTTTTCAGGCTTCAGAACCTAGACCTTATCTCCAATCACTGCCCACGGGTGACTGTGATGCAGAAATAGGAACTCTTCCTGACCCATGGCAAAAAACCTTGTGGTTGGCATGTTGTCCAACGTTCAGTGTAGGCGAAACCAGCATTCACCCTGAGGCCCCGCCCATTCTTGAGTGCGACGAGAGCATAAACACGCATTGTGACCACAGCGTGAGTCCTGTCCTCTAGTAAGTCCTCTCAGTGGCTGGACCATTAGATATCATAATGGGCTTGACATGTCCCTAGTCCCCAATTTTTAACCAGATTTCTGGTTGTCCAGTCGCCCCACCCCAGGGCTCTACTCTGGAATCCCTCATTTGGTGGGACATCTGAGGTGGAAAAACAAAATGAAACAAATCGACAACAACAACAAAAAAACGGACTTCTTCCATCCCCAGAATGACCGCAAACTCTTTGGACGGGACCGAACCCCCAGAGAGTAAGACTCGTCCATTTCCCATGATGTCACCCGGCAATTTCACGACCATGAGTGACACGATATCCAGAGACAAAAACTTGAGCAAGAGCCTCACACTCGCCCTTTTTTCATATCCAGAAGTGTTCTCCTCATGGTCTGTAGATCAGTCCTGCCATACCTATGACCCAAAACATAAGCCGAGTTTGTGTTTTCAGACAACTGTCCAAACAGCTCTGGCCTACACACCCTACAGGCTCAGGGCCCTGGAGCCAAACCTGAGGACTGTACTTGCCCTCTCCAAAGGAATTGTATGTGCCCATTCCAATGGCCACAACCCTACTAATAGGATAACCTAGAAGTTGCTGAGGCCATCCCAAGAGTTGTGGCTTCCCAGGACAAACAGGGGCAATCTGAGCCCATCTGAGCACCTACCTGCACTCAGACCCGTAGACTGATGTCCCCAGAGGTAAAAAGGAACGAACAGGCCCCTAGGCACTAATCGGATCCATTGCTTTGGTTTCCAGGCATCTCTCCTCAGAGGCCTGGATTTCAATACCAGCATATGGCTGTTTCTTGACTCACCCATCAGAACAAATCTCATCTACACTTGGGAAACATGCACGTTGGAGCTGTGTCAAAGCCTCTGTTTAGGAGAACCCTTCAGGGCCCCAGGGCCACCGCTTCATTCCAAGGTCTCCATAGACACAAAAACATATTAGGACACATCCACAGGAGAGTCCATTTCAACTCAGCCTCCTCGGTTGCCCCCCACATCCAGCAGATCTAACCTGTCTTGTTGCTTGGAGACAATTGGAATGCGAGGTGGGCTACCCAGCCATCCATCCTTAGAACCCTGCTCGGAATCGTTGGCCTGGAGCCAACCAACAGGTCTCAATTGTCCTGCAGAAGAATCTTTGCAGTTTGGAGCTTCTCACAACTCCCATCGTGGGAAAACCCCCATGTCCTCGTGATCCAACCCCCTTCAAGAAAGGGCCATCAGGGCAGAAAGTCCAACCTGAGCGATCGTCTGATCCTTGCCCTGACTTCAGATGCACGAGATCTCTATTGAGGTCTGTAGATTGTGCCTGCCATATCCTCACCCAGAAACCTAGGCCTAGCTTGGGTTCTCAGACTCCGTCCACAGACTACTGGCCCACAAGCCCTCCAGTTGGGCAATCCAGAACTACAATGCCGCACTCTGCCTGCCCTACAGAAGTAAAACATTCCCCTCAGGGCTACACCGAAACCCCAAATGTGGATCAACCTGCAGGCCATTCGGCTGTACCCCAAACATATAGGCTGACCTGGGCACCATTTCGCCTTCTGACCCAGCCTGAGCCTGGACCTCCTGGTCCCACCCAGACAGCTGGCCGCACACTGAGCACATCGGACCCGCCATGGCCTTAGGTCGTCATCTCTTCCCAACTGCGGTTTTC
Source organism: Mustela nivalis (assembly GCF_964662115.1). Lineage (NCBI taxonomy): Eukaryota > Metazoa > Chordata > Mammalia > Carnivora > Mustelidae > Mustela > Mustela nivalis. Next base: position 1,064,657 of record NW_028136508.1, on the reverse strand, counting down.
AGGCTCCAGAACCTAGACCTTATCTCCAACCACTGCCCAGGGTTGAAAATGATGCAGAAATCAGAACTCTTTCCCCATGGCAAGAAACCTTGTGCTTGGCATGTTGTCCAACGTTCAGTGTAGTTGAAACAAGCGTGGCCCATGAGGCCCAGCCCATGCTTGCGGGCCACATTGGTCACAAACACACATTGTGACCCTGAGCCTGAGCCCAGTCCTCAGGTAAGGCCTCTCAGGGCCTATATGAAGAGACAGCATATTGGGCTTGCCATGCCCCCAGGCCCCAATTTTTAACCATAGTTCGGGGTGTCCCTTCACTCTTCCCCAGGTCTCTGCTTTGGAATTCCTCTTCTGGTGGGACACCAGAGGTAACAAACCTGAAAGGAGTCCTCCCATCCCACAGATTGACGAAAAACAATTGTGATCGGGCCAAATCCACAGAGAGGAAGATTCGTCCATGGCCCATGAGACCTCCGCAACATTCCACGGCCATCGCTGAAACAAAATCCAGAGACAAAAGCCTGAGCAAGCGACTCAGACTCGCTCATTCTTCATATTCTGAAGAGTTCTTCTCATGGTTTGTAGATCGGGCGTGACATACCTACGTCCCCAAACTTAAGCTGAGTTTGTGTTTTCAGTCTTCTGTCCTCAAAGTCCTGGGCCACACTCCCTCCAGGCTGGGGCCCCTGGAGCCACACATTAGGACTGCTCCCACCCAATCCATGGGAATTCTGCCCATTCCATTGTCAAAAATCGTACAAATTAGGAGAACCCTCCACAGTCCCTGAGGCCATCCCAATAGTGTAGGTCGCCCGGGACAAAAAAGGGCGGTTGATACCAGCTGAGCATCTTCCTCCACTCATCTACCTCCACTCATACCAAGAAGATTGAACCAGACAGGACCCGAGGCCATTATCGGATCCATTGCTTTGATTTACAGGCATGTCTCCTCAAAAGCCTGGATTTCAATACCAGCAGAGGGGATTTCCTGAGGCACCCATCAGAACAAATCTCGTCTCCACAAGGAAACTTGTGCATGGGAGCTATGCCAATGCTTAGGAGAATACTTCAGGGTCGGTGCCATCTCCCCATTCCAAGGCCCTCATGGACACAAACACACATTAGGACCCATCCTCTGGAAAGTGCATTTCAACTCAGCCACCCCAGTTGCTCCCACAGATCCATTAGATCTAAACTGTCTTGTTGCTAGGAGACAATTGGAAGGCGAGGCGGACTTCCCAGGCATCCATCCTCGAATGGTGCTCTGGAGTCATTCCATATGGGATGTCCTGGAGCTGTCCAACAGGTCTCAATTGTCCCGCAGAAGGAATCCTTGAAGTGGGCATCCCACATCTCCCATCGTGGAAAACCTCCATGGCCTCAAGATTCCGCTCCCTTCATGAAGGGGCCGTCATGCACAGAAACTCCAACCTGAGCCAACGTCGAATCCTCGCCCTGACTTCAGATGCATGAGATATGGGTTCAGATCTGCAGGGGGTACCTGCCGTGCCCTCACCCTGAATCCGAAGTCTAGCTTGTGTTCTCAGACTTCCGTCCTCACTCTCCTGGCCCCGAAGCCCTCATGTTTGGCAATTCCGGACCGACAATGAAGCACTCTGCCTGCCCTCTAGAAAAAATATATTGCCTAATGAGCTGACCAGGCAGCTTAAAGGAAGATAAACCTACACGGCACTCGAATGTACCCAAATTATATAGTCTAACCTGGGCACTAATGCACTGTCTGACACAACGTGAGCCCGGACCTGCTGACCAACACCCAGACAGCTGACCGCACCCTGAGCACATCAGACCCGCCCTGGCCTTAGGTCATCATCTCTTCCCTACCTCAGTTTTCAGGCTTCAGAACCTAGACCTTATCTCCAATCACTGCCCACGGGTGACTGTGATGCAGAAATCAGAACTCTTCCTGACCCATGGCAAGAAACCTTGTGGTTGCCATGTTGTCCAACGTTCAGTGTAGGAGAAAACAGCATTCACCCTGAGGCCCCGCCTTTCTTGAGTGCGACGAGAGCATAAACACGCATTGTGACCTCAGCGTGAGTCCTGTCCTCTAGTAAGTCCTCTCAGTGGCTGGACCATTAGATGTCATAATGGGCTTGACATGTCCCTAGTCCCCAATTTTTAACCAGATTTCTGGTTGTCCAGTCGCCCCACCCCAGGGCTCTACTCTGGAATCCCTCAATTGGCGGGACATCTGAGGTTGAAAAACAAAATGAAACAAATCGACAACAACAACAAAAAAACGGACTTCTTCCATCCCCAGAATGACCGCAAACTCTTTGGAGGGGACCGAACCCCCAGAGAGTAAGACTCGTCCATTTCCCATGAAGTCACCCGGCAATTTCACGACCATGAGTGACACGATATCCAGAGACAAAAACTTGAGCAAGAGCCTCACACTCGCCCTTTTTTCATATCCAGAAGTGTTCTCCTCATGGTCTGTAGATCAGTCCTGCCATACCTATGACCCAAATCATAAGCCGAGTTTGTGTTTTCAGACAACTGTCCAAACAGCTCTGGCCTACACACCCTACAGGCTCAGGGCCCTGGAGCCAAACCTGAGGACTGTACTTGCCCTCTCCAAGGGAATTGTATGTGCCCATTCCAATGGCCACAACCCTACTAGTAGGATAACCTCCAAAGTCCCTGAGGCCATCCCAAGAGTTGTGGCTTCCCAGGACATACAGGGGCAATCTGAGCCCTTCTGAGCACCTACCTGCACTCAGACCCGTAGACTGATGTCCCCAGAGGTAAAAAGGAACGAACAGGCCCCTAGGAACTAATCGGATCCATTGCTTTGGTTTCCAGGCATCTCTCCTCAGAGGCCTGGATTTCAATACCAGCATATGGCTGTTTCTTGACTCACCCATCAGAACAAATCTCATCTACACTTGGGAAACATGCACGTTGGAGCTGTGTCAAAGCCTCTGTTTAGGAGAACCCTTCAGGGCCCCAGGGCCACCGCTTCATTCCAAGGTCTCCATAGACACAAAAACATATTAGGACACATCCACAGGAGAGTCCATTTCAACTCAGCCTCCTCGGTTGCCCCCCACATCCAGCAGATCTAACCTGTCTTGTTGCTTGGAGACAATTGGAATGCGAGGTGGGCTACCCAGCCATCCATCCTTAGAACCCTGCTCGGAATCGTTGGCCTGGAGCCAACCAACAGGTCTCAATTGTCCTGCAGAAGAATCTTTGCAGTTTGGAGCTTCTCACAACTCCCATCGTGGGAAAACCCCCATGTCCTCGTGATCCAACCCCCTTCAAGAAAGGGCCATCAGGGCAGAAAGTCCAACCTGAGCGATCGTCTGATCCTTGCCCTGACTTCAGATGCACGAGATCTCTATTGAGGTCTGTAGATTGTGCCTGCCATATCCTCACCCAGAAACCTAGGCCTAGCTTGGGTTCTCAGACTCCGTCCACAGACTACTGGCCCACAAGCCCTCCAGTTTGGCAATCCAGAACTACAATGCCGCACTCTGCCTGCCCTACAGAAGTAAAACATTGCCCTCAGGGCTACATCGAAACCCCAAATGAGGATCAACCTGCACGCCAATCGGCTGTACCCCAAACATATAGGCTGACCTGGGCACTATTTCCCCTTCTGACCCAGCCTGAGCCTGGACCTCCTGGTCCCACCCAGACAGCTGGCCGCACACTGAGCACATCGGACCCGCCATGGCCTTAGGTCGTCATCTCTTCCCAACTTCGGTTTTCAGGCTCCAGAACCTAGACCTTATCTCCAACCACTGCCCAGGTTTGAAAATGATGCAGAAATCAGAACTCTTTCCCCATGGCAAGAAACCTTGTGGTTGGCATGTTGTCCAACGTTCAGTGTAGTTGAAACAAGCGTGGCCCATGAGGCCCAGCCCATGCTTGCGGGCCACATTGGTCACAAACACACATTGTGACCCTGAGCCTGAGCCCAGTCCTCAGGTAAGGCCTCTCAGGGCCTATATGAAGAGACAGCATATTGGGCTTGCCATGCCCCCAGGCCCCAATTTTTAACCATAGTTCGGGGTGTCCCTTCACTCTTCCCCAGGTCTCTGCTTTGGAATTCCTCTTCTGGTGGGACACCAGAGGTAACAAACCTGAAAGGAGTCCTCCCATCCCACAGATTGACGAAAAACAATTGTGATCGGGCCAAATCCACAGAGAGGAAGATTCGTCCATGGCCCATGAGACCTCCGCAACATTCCACGGCCATCGCTGAAACAAAATCCAGAGACAAAAGCCTGAGCAAGCGACTCAGACTCGCTCATTCTTCATATTCTGAAGAGTTCTTCTCATGGTTTGTAGATCGGGCGTGACATACCTACGTCCCCAAACTTAAGCTGAGTTTGTGTTTTCAGTCTTCTGTCCTCAAAGTCCTGGGCCACACTCCCTCCAGGCTGGGGCCCCTGGAGCCACACATTAGGACTGCTCCCACCCAATCCATGGGAATTCTGCCCATTCCATTGTCAAAAATCGTACAAATTAGGAGAACCCTCCACAGTCCCTGAGGCCATCCCAATAGTGTAGGTCGCCCGGGACAAAAAAGGGCGGTTGATACCAGCTGAGCATCTTCCTCCACTCATCTACCTCCACTCATACCAAGAAGATTGAACCAGACAGGACCCGAGGCCATTATCGGATCCATTGCTTTGATTTACAGGCATGTCTCCTCAAAAGCCTGGATTTCAATACCAGCAGAGGGGATTTCCTGAGGCACCCATCAGAACAAATCTCGTCTCCACAAGGAAACTTGTGCATGGGAGCTATGCCAATGCTTAGGAGAATACTTCAGGGTCGGTGCCATCTCCCCATTCCAAGGCCCTCATGGACACAAACACACATTAGGACCCATCCTCTGGAAAGTGCATTTCAACTCAGCCACCCCGGTTGCTCCCGCAGATCCATTAGATCTAAACTGTCTTGTTGCTAGGAGACAATTGGAAGGCGAGGCGGACTTCCCAGGCATCCATCCTCGAATGGTGCTCTGGAGTCATTCCATATGGGATGTCCTGGAGCTGTCCAACAGGTCTCAATTGTCCCGCAGAAGGAATCCTTGAAGTGGGCATCCCACATCTCCCATCGTGGAAAACCTCCATGGCCTCAAGATTCCGCTCCCTTCATGAAGGGGCCGTCATGCACAGAAACTCCAACCTGAGCCAACGTCGAATCCTCGCCCTGACTTCAGATGCATGAGATATTGGTTCAGATCTGCAGGGGGTACCTGCCGTGCCCTCACCCTGAATCCGAAGTCTAGCTTGTGTTCTCAGACTTCCGTCCTCACTCTCCTGGCCCCGAAGCCCTCATGTTTGGCAATTCCGGACCGACAATGAAGCACTCTGCCTGCCCTCTAGAAAAAATATATTGCCTAATGAGCTGACCAGGCAGCTTAAATGAAGATAAACCTACACGGCACTCGAATGTACCCAAATTATATAGTCTAACCTGGGCACTAATGCACTGTCTGACACAACGTGAGCCCGGACCTGCTGACCAACACCCAGACAGCTGACCGCACCCTGAGCACATCAGACCCGCCCTGGCCTTAGGTCATCATCTCTTCCCTACCTCAGTTTTCAGGCTTCAGAACCTAGACCTTATCTCCAATCACTGCCCACGGGTGACTGTGATGCAGAAATCAGAACTCTTCCTGACCCATGGCAAGAAACCTTGTGGTTGCCATGTTGTCCAACGTTCAGTGTAGGAGAAAACAGCATTCACCCTGAGGCCCCGCCTTTCTTGAGTGCGACGAGAGCATAAACACGCATTGTGACCTCAGCGTGAGTCCTGTCCTCTAGTAAGTCCTCTCAGTGGCTGGACCATTAGATGTCATAATGGGCTTGACATGTCCCTAGTCCCCAATTTTTAACCAGATTTCTGGTTGTCCAGTCGCCCCACCCCAGGGCTCTACTCTGGAATCCCTCAATTGGCGGGACATCTGAGGTTGAAAAACAAAATGAAACAAATCGACAACAACAACAAAAAAACGGACTTCTTCCATCCCCAGAATGACCGCAAACTCTTTGGAGGGGACCGAACCCCCAGAGAGTAAGACTCGTCCATTTCCCATGAAGTCACCCGGCAATTTCACGACCATGAGTGACACGATATCCAGAGACAAAAACTTGAGCAAGAGCCTCACACTCGCCCTTTTTTCATATCCAGAAGTGTTCTCCTCATGGTCTGTAGATCAGTCCTGCCATACCTATGACCCAAATCATAAGCCGAGTTTGTGTTTTCAGACAACTGTCCAAACAGCTCTGGCCTACACACCCTACAGGCTCAGGGCCCTGGAGCCAAACCTGAGGACTGTACTTGCCCTCTCCAAGGGAATTGTATGTGCCCATTCCAATGGCCACAACCCTACTAGTAGGATAACTTCCAAAGTCCCTGAGGCCATCCCAAGAGTTGTGGCTTCCCAGGACATACAGGGGCAATCTGAGCCCTTCTGAGCACCTACCTGCACTCAGACCCGTAGACTGATGTCCCCAGAGGTAAAAAGGAACGAACAGGCCCCTAGGCACTAATCGGATCCATTGCTTTGGTTTCCAGGCATCTCTCCTCAGAGGCCTGGATTTCAATACCAGCATATGGCTGTTTCTTGACTCACCCATCAGAACAAATCTCATCTACACTTGGGAAACATGCACGTTGGATCTGTGTCAAAGCCTCTGTTTAGGAGAACCCTTCAGGGCCCCAGGGCCACCGCTTCATTCCAAGGTCTCCATAGACACAAAAACATATTAGGACACATCCACAGGAGAGTCCATTTCAACTCAGCCTCCTCGGTTGCCCCCCACATCCAGCAGATCTAACCTGTCTTGTTGCTTGGAGACAATTGGAATGCGAGGTGGGCTACCCAGCCATCCATCCTTAGAACCCTGCTCGGAATCGTTGGCCTGGAGCCAACCAACAGGTCTCAATTGTCCTGCAGAAGAATCTTTGCAGTTTGGAGCTTCTCACAACTCCCATCGTGGGAAAACCCCCATGTCCTCGTGATCCAACCCCCTTCAAGAAAGGGCCATCAGGGCAGAAAGTCCAACCTGAGCGATCGTCTGATCCTTGCCCTGACTTCAGATGCACGAGATCTCGATTGAGGTCTGTAGATTGTGCCTGCCATATCCTCACCCAGAAACCTAGGCCTAGCTTGGGTTCTCAGACTCCGTCCACAGATTACTGGCCCACAAGCCCTCCAGGTTGGCAATCCAGAACTACAATGCCGCACTCTGCTTGTCCTACAGAAGTAAAACATTGCCCTCAGGGCTACCCCGAAACCCCAAATGAGGATCAACCTGCACGCCAATCGGCTGTACCCCAAACATATAGGCTGACCTGGGCACTATTTCCCCTTCTGACCCAGCCTGAGCCTGGACCTCCTGGTCCCACCCAGACAGCTGGCCGCACACTGAGCACATCGGACCCGCCATGGCCTTAGGTCGTCATCTCTTCCCAACTTCGGTTTTCAGGCTCCAGAACCTAGACCTTATCTCCAACCACTGCCCAGGTTTGAAAATGATGCAGAAATCAGAACTCTTTCCCCATGGCAAGAAACCTTGTGGTTGGCATGTTGTCCAACGTTCAGTGTAGTTGAAACAAGCGTGGCCCATGAGGCCCAGCCCATGCTTGCGGGCCACATTGGTCACAAACACACATTGTGACCCTGAGCCTGAGCCCAGTCCTCAGGTAAGGCCTCTCAGGGCCTATATGAAGAGACAGCATATTGGGCTTGCCATGCCCCTAGGCCCCAATTTTTAACCATAGTTCGGGGTGTCCCTTCACTCTTCCCCAGGGCTCTGCTTTGGAATTCCTCTTTTGGTGGGACACCAGAGGTAACAAACCTGAAAGGAGTCCTCCCATCCCACAGATTGACGAAAAACAATTGGGATCGGGCCAAATCCACAGAGAGGAAGATTCGTCCATGGCCCATGAGACCTCCCCAACATTCCACGGCCATCGCTGAAACAAAATCCAGAGACAAAAGCCTGAGCAAGCGCCTCAGACTCGCTCATTCTTCATATCCTGAAGAGTTCTTCTCATGGTTTGTAGATCGGGCGTGCCATACCTACATCCCCAAACTAAAGCAGAGTTTGTGTTTTCAGTCTTCTGTTCTCAATGTCCTGGGCCACACTCCCTCCAGGCTGGGGCCCCTGGAGCCACACATTAGGACTGCCCCCACCCAATCCATGGGAATTCTGCCCATTCCATTGTCAAAAATCATACAAATTAGGAGAACCCTCCAAAGTCCCTGAGGCCATCCCAATAGTGTAGGTCGCCCGGGACAAAAAAGGGCGGTTGATACCGGCTGAGCATCTTCCTCCACTCATCTACCTCCACTCATACCAAGAAGATTGAACCAGACAGGACCCAAGGCCATTATCGGATCCATTGCTTTGGTTTACAGGCATGTCTCCTCAAAAGCCTGGATTCCAATACCAGCAGAGGGGATTTCCTGAGGCACCCATCAGAACAAATCTCGTCTCCACAAGGAAACTTGTGCATGGGAGCTATGCCAAAGCTTAGGAGAATACTTCAGGGTCCCGGTGCCACCTCCCCATTCCAAGGCCCTCATGGACACAAACACACATTAGGACCCATCCTCTGGAAAGTGCATTTCAACTCAGCCACCCCGGTTGCTCCCGCCGAGCCATTAGATCTAAACTGTCTTGTTGCTAGGAGACAATTGGAAGGCGAGGCGGACTTCCCAGGCATCCATCCTTGAATGGTGCTCTGGAGTCATTCCATATGGGATGTCCTGGAGCTGTCCAACAGGTCTCAATTGTCCCGCAGAAGGAATCCTTGAAGGGGGCATCCCACATCTCCCAATGTGGAAAACCTCCATGGCCTCGAGATTCCGCTCCCTTCATGAAGGGGCCGTCATGCACAGAAACTCCAACCTGAGCCAACGTCGGATCCTCGCCCTGACTTCAGATGCATGAGATATTGGTTCAGATCTGCAGGGGGTACCTGCCGTGCCCTCACCCTGAATCCGAAGTCTAGCTTGTGTTCTCAGACTTCCGTCCTCACTCTCCTGGCCCCGAAGCCCTCATGTTTGGCAATTCCGGACCGACCATGAAGCACTCTGACTGCCCTCTAGAAAAAATATATTGCCTAATGAGCTGACCAGGCAGCTTAAATGAAGATAAAACTACACGGCACTCGAATGTACCCAAATTATATAGTCTAACCTGGGCACTAATGCACTGTCTGACACAACCTGAGCCCGGACCTGCTGACCAACACCCAGACAGCTGACCGCACGCTGAGCACATCAGACCCGCCATGGCCTTAGGTCATCATCTCTTCCCTACCTCAGTTTTCAGGCTTCAGAACCTAGACCTTATCTCCAATCACAGCCCACGGGTGACTGTGATGCAGAAATCAGAACTCTTCCTGACCCATGGCAAGAAACCTTGTGGTTGCCATGTTGTCCAACGTTCAGTGTAGGAGAAAACAGCATTCACCCTGAGGCCCCGCCCTTTCTTGAGTGCGACGAGAGCATAAACACGCATTGTGACCTCAGCGTGAGTCCTGTCCTCTAGTAAGTCCTCTCAGTGGCTGCACCATTAGATGTCATAATGGCCTTGACATGTCCCTAGTCCCCAATTTTTAACCAGATTTCTGGTTGTCCAGTCGCCCCACCCCAGGGCTCTACTCTGGAATCCCTCATTTGGTGGGACATCTGAGGTGGAAAAACAAAATGAAACAAATCGACAACAACAACAAAAAAACGGACTTCTTCCATCCCCAGAATGACCGCAAACTCTTTGGACGGTACCGAACCCCCAGAGAGTAAGACTCGTCCATTTCCCATGAAGTCACCCGGCAATTTCACGACCATGAGTGACACGATATCCAGAGACAAAAACTTGAGCAAGAGCCTCACACTCGCCCTTTTTTCATATTCCGAAGTGTTCTCCTCATGGTCTGTAGATCAGTCCTGCCATACCTATGACCCAAAACATAAGCCGAGTTTGTGTTTTCAGACAACTGTCCAAACAGCTCTGGCCTACACACCCTACAGGTTCAGGGCCCTGGAGCCAAACCTGAGGACTGTACTTGCCCTCTCCAAGGGAATTGTATGTGCCCATTCCAATGGCCACAACCCTACTAATAGGATAACCTCCAAAGTCCATGAGGCCATCCCAATAGTTGTGGCTTCCCAGGACAAACAGGGGGCAATCTGAGCCCATTTGAGCACACACCTGCACTCAGACCCGTAGACTGATGTCCCCAGAGGTAAAAAGGAACGAACAGGCCCCTAGGCACTAATCGGATCCATTGCTTTGGTTTCCAGGCATCTCTCCTCAGAGGCCTGGATTTCAATACCAGCATATGGCTGTTTCTTGACTCACCCATCAGAACAAATCTCATCTACACTTGGGAAACATGCACGTTGGAGCTGTGTCAAAGCCTCTGTTTAGGAGAACCCTTCAGGGCCCCAGGGCCACCGCTTCATTCCAAGGTCTCCATAGACACAAAAACATATTAGAACACATCCACAGGAGAGTCCATTTCAACTCAGCCTCCTCGGTTGCCCCCCACATCCAGCAGATCTAACCTGTCTTGTTGCTTGGAGACAATTGGAATGCGAGGTGGGCTACCCAGCCATCCATCCTTAGAACCCTGCTCGGAATCGTTGGCCTGGAGCCAACCAACAGGTCTCAATTGTCCTGCAGAAGAATCTTTGCAGTTTGGAGCTTCTCACAACTCCCATCGTGGGAAAACCCCCATGTCCTCGTGATCCAACCCCCTTCAAGAAAGGGCCATCAGGGCAGAAAGTCCAACCTGAGCGATCGTCTGATCCTTGCCCTGACTTCAGATGCACGAGATCTCGATTGAGGTCTGTAGATTGTGCCTGCCATATCCTCACCCAGAAACCTAGGCCTAGCTTGGGTTCTCAGACTCCGTCCTCAGACTACTGGCCCACAAGCCCTCCAGTTTGGCAATCCAGAACTACAATGCCGCACTCTGCCTGCCCTACAGAAGTAAAACATTGCCCTCAGGGCTACCCCGAAACCCCAAATGAGGATCAACCTGCACGCCAATCGGCTGTACCCCAAACATATAGGCTGACCTGGGCACTATTTCCCCTTCTGACCCAGCCTGAGCCTGGACCTCCTGGTCCCACCCAGACAGCTGGCCGCACACTGAGCACATCGGACCCGCCATGGCCTTAGGTCGTCATCTCTTCCCAACTTCGGTTTTCAGGCTCCAGAACCTAGACCTTATCTCCAACCACTGCCCAGGTTTGAAAATGATGCAGAAATCAGAACTCTTTCCCCATGGCAAGAAACCTAGTGGTTGGCATGTTGTCCAACGTTCAGTGTAGTTGAAACAAGCGTGGCCCATGAGGCCCAGCCCATGCTTGCGGGCCACATTGGTCACAAACACACATTGTGACCCTGAGCCTGAGCCCAGTCCTCAGGTAAGGCCTCTCAGGGCCTATATGAAGAGACAGCATATTGGGCTTGCCATGCCCCAAGCCCCAATTTTTAACCATAGTTCGGGGTGTCCCTTCACTCTTCCCCAGGGCTCTGCTTTGGAATTCCTCTTTTGGTGGGACACCAGAGGTAACAAACCTGAAAGGAGTCCTCCCATCCCACAGATTGACGAAAAACAATTGTGATCGGGCCAAATCCACAGAGAGGAAGATTCGTCCATGGCCCATGAGACCTCCCCAACATTCCACGGCCATCGCTGAAACAAAATCCAGAGACAAAAGCCTGAGCAAGCGCCTCAGACTCGCTCATTCTTCATATCCTGAAGAGTTCTTCTCATGGTTTGTAGATCGGGCGTGCCATACCTACGTCCCCAAACTAAAGCAGAGTTTGTGTTTTCAGTCTTCTGTCCTCAAAGTCCTGGGCCACACTCCCTCCAGGCTGGGGCCCCTGGAGCCACACATTAGGACTGCCCCCACCCAATCCATGGGAATTCTGCCCATTCCATTGTCAAAAATCATACAAATTAGGAGAACCCTCCAAAGTCCCTGAGGCCATCCCAATAGTGTAGGTCGCCCGGGACAAAAAAGGGCGGTTGATACCAGCTGAGCATCTTCCTCCACTCATCTACCTCCACTCATACCAAGAAGATTGAACCAGACAGGACCCGAGGCCATTATCGGATCCATTGCTTTGGTTTACAGGCATGTCTCCTCAAAAGCCTGGATTCCAATACCAGCAGAGGGGATTTCCTGAGGCACCCATCAGAACAAATCTCGTCTCCACAAGGAAACTTGTGCATGGGAGCTATGCCAAAGCTTAGGAGAATACTTCAGGGTCGGTGCCACCTCCCCATTCCAAGGCCCTCATGGACACAAACACACATTAGGACCCATCCTCTGGAAAGTGCATTTCAACTCATCCACCCCGGTTGCTCCCGCAGAGCCATTAGATCTAAACTGTCTTGTTGCTAGGAGACAATTGGAAGGCGAGGCGGACTTCCCAGGCATCCATCCTCGAATGGTGCTCTGGAGTCATTCCATATGGGATGTCCTGGAGCTGTCCAACAGGTCTCAATTGTCCCGCAGAAGGAATCCTTGAAGGGGGCATCCCACATCTCCCAATGTGGAAAACCTCCATGGCCTCGAGATTCCGCTCCCTTCATGAAGGGGCCGTCATGCACAGAAACTCCAACCTGAGCCAACGTCGGATCCTCGCCCTGACTTCAGATGCATGAGATATTGGTTCAGATCTGCAGGGGGTACCTGCCGTGCCCTCACCCTGAATCCGAAGTCTAGCTTGTGTTCTCAGACTTCCGTCCTCACTCTCCTGGCCCCGAAGCCCTCATGTTTGGCAATTCCGGACCGACCATGAAGCACTCTGACTGCCCTCTAGAAAAAATATATTGCCTAATGAGCTGACCAGGCAGCTTAAATGAAGATAAACCTACACGGCACTCGAATGTACCCAAATTATATAGTCTAACCTGGGCACTAATGCACTGTCCGACACAACCTGAGCCCGGACCTGCTGACCAACACCCAGACAGCTGACCGCACGCTGAGCACATCAGACCCGCCATGGCCTTAGGTCATCATCTCTTCCCTACCTCAGTTTTCAGGCTTCAGAACCTAGACCTTATCTCCAATCACTGCCCACGGGTGACTGTGATGCAGAAATCAGAACTCTTCCTGACCCATGGCAAGAAACCTTGTGGTTGCCATGTTGTCCAACGTTCAGTGTAGGAGAAAACCGCATTCACCCTGAGGCCCCGCCCATTCTTGAGTGCGACGAGAGCATAAACACGCATTGTGACCTCAGCGTGAGTCCTGTCCTCTAGTAAGTCCTCTCAGTGGCTGGACCATTAGATGTCATAATGGGCTTGACATGTCCCTAGTCCCCAATTTTTAACCAGATTTCTGGTTGTCCAGTCGCCCCACCCCAGGGCTCTACTCTGGAATCCCTCATTTGGTGGGACATCTGAGGTTGAAAAACAAAATGAAACAAATCGACAACAACAACAAAAAAACGGACTTCTTCCATCCCCAGAATGACCCCAAACTCTTTGGACGGGACCGAACCCCCAGAGAGTAAGACTCGTCCATTTCCCATGAAGTCACCCGGCAATTTCACGACCATGAGTGACACGATATCCAGAGACAAAAACTTGAGCAAGAGCCTCACACTCGCCCTTTTTTCATATTCCAAGTGTTCTCCTCATGGTCTGTAGATCAGTCCTGCCATACCTATGACCCAAAACATAAGCCGAGTTTGTGTTTTCAGACAACTGTCCAAACAGCTCTGGCCTACACACCCTACAGGCTCAGGGCCCTGGAGCCAAACCTGAGGACTGTACTTGCCCTCTCCAAGGGAATTGTATGTGCCCATTCCAATGGCCACAACCCTACTAATAGGATAACCTCCAAAGTCCCTGAGGCCATCCCAATAGTTGTGGCTTCCCAGGACAAACAGGGGGTAATCTGAGCCCATTTGAGCACACACCTGCACTCAGACCCGTAGACTGATGTCCCCAGAGGTAAAAAGGAACGAACAGGCCCCTAGGCACTAATCGGATCCATTGCTTTGGTTTCCAGGCATCTCTCCTCAGAGGCCTGGATTTCAATACCAGCATATGGCTGTTTCTTGACTCACCCATCAGAACAAATCTCATCTACACTTTGGAAACATGCACGTTGGAGCTGTGTCAAAGCCTCTGTTTAGGAGAACCCTTCAGGGCCCCAGGGCCACCGCTTCATTCCAAGGTCTCCATAGACACAAAAACATATTAGAACACATCCACAGGAGAGTCCATTTCAACTCAGCCTCCTCGGTTGCCCCCCACATCCAGCAGATCTAACCTGTCTTGTTGCTTGGAGACAATTGGAATGCGAGGTGGGCTACCCAGCCATCCATCCTTAGAACCCTGCTCGGAATCGTTGGCCTGGAGCCAACCAACAGGTCTCAATTGTCCTGCAGAAGAATCTTTGCAGTTTGGAGCTTCTCACAACTCCCATCGTGGGAAAACCCCCATGTCCTCGTGATCCAACCCCCTTCAAGAAAGGGCCATCAGGGCAGAAACTCCAACCTGAGCGATCGTCTGATCCTTGCCCTGACTTCAGATGCACGAGATCTCGATTGAGGTCTGTAGATTGTGCCTGCCATATCCTCACCCAGAAACCTAGGCCTAGCTTGGGTTCTCAGACTCCGTCCTCAGACTACTGGCCCACAAGCCCTCCAGTTTGGCAATCCAGAACTACAATGCCGCACTCTGCCTGCCCTACAGAAGTAAAACATTGCCCTCAGGGCTACCCCGAAACCCCAAATGTGGATCAACCTGCACGCCAATCGGCTGTACCCCAAACATATAGGCTGACCTGGGCACCATTTCCCCTTCTGACCCAGCCTGAGCCTGGACCTCCTGGTCCCACCCAGACAGCTGGCCGCACACTGAGCACATCGGACCCGCCATGGCCTTAGGTCGTCATCTCTTCCCAACTGCGGTTTTCAGGCTCCAGAACCTAGACCTTATCTCCAACCACTGCCCAGGGTTGAAAATGATGCAGAAATCAGAACTCTTTCCCCATGGCAAGAAACCTTGTGCTTGGCATGTTGTCCAACGTTCAGTGTAGTTGAAACAAGCGTGGCCCATGAGGCCCAGCCCATGCTTGCGGGCCACATTGGTCACAAACACACATTGTGACCCTGAGCCTGAGCCCAGTCCTCAGGTAAGGCCTCTCAGGGCCTATATGAAGAGACAGCATATTGGGCTTGCCATGCCCCCAGGCCCCAATTTTTAAACATAGTTTGGGGTGTCCCTTCACTCTTCCCCAGGGCTCTGCTTTGGAATTCCTCTTCTGGTGGGACACCAGAGGTAACAAACCTGAAAGGAGTCCTCCCATCCCACAGATTGACGAAAAACAATTGGGATCGGGCCAAATCCACAGAGAGGAAGATTCGTCCATGGCCCATGAGACCTCCCCAACATTCCACGGCCATCGCTGAAACAAAATCCAGAGACAAAAGCCTGAGCAAGCGACTCAGACTCGCTCATTCTTCATATCCTGAAGAGTTCTTCTCATGGTTTGTAGATCGGGCGTGCCATACCTACGTCCCCAAATAAAGCAGAGTTTGTGTTTTCAGTCTTCTGTCCTCAAAGTCCTGGGCCACACTCCCTCCAGGCTGGGGCCCCTGGAGCCACACATTAGAACTGCCCCCACCCAATCCATGGGAATTCTGCCCATTCCATTGTCAAAAATCATACAAATTAGGAGAACCCTCCAAAGTCCCTGAGGCCATCCCAATAGTGTAGGTCGCCCGGGACAAAAAAGGGCGGTTGATACCAGCTGAGCATCTTCCTCCACTCATCTACCTCCACTCATACCAAGAAGATTGAACCAGACAGGACCCGAGGCCATTATCGGATCCATTGCTTTGGTTTACAGGCATGTCTCCTCAAAAGCCTGGATTCCAATACCAGCAGAGGGGATTTCCTGAGGCACCCATCAGAACAAATCTCGTCTCCACAAGGAAACTTGTGCATGGGAGCTATGCCAATGCTTAGGAGAATACTTCAGGGTCGGTGCCACCTCCCCATTCCAAGGCCCTCATGGACACAAACACACATTAGGACCCATCCTCTGGAAAGTGCATTTCAACTCATCCACCCCGGTTGCTCCCGCAGAGCCATTAGATCTAAACTGTCTTGTTGCTAGGAGACAATTGGAAGGTGAGGCGGACTTCCCAGGCATCCATCCTGGAACAGTGCTCTGGAGTCATTCCATATGGGATGTCCTGGAGCTGTCCAACAGGTCTCAATTGTCCCGCAGAAGGAATCCTTGAAGGGGGCATCCCACATCTCCCAACGTGGAAAACCTCCATGGCCTCGAGATTGCGCTCCCTTCATGAAGGGGCCGTCATGCACAGAAACTCCAACCTGAGCCAACGTCGGATCCTCGCCCTGACTTCAGATGCATGAGATATTGGTTCAGATCTGCAGGGGGTACCTGCCGTGCCCTCACCCTGAATCCGAAGTCTAGCTTGTGTTCTCAGACTTCCGTCCTCACTCTCCTGGCCCCGAAGCCCTCATGTTTGGCAATTCCGGACCGACCATGAAGCACTCTGACTGCCCTCTAGAAAAAATATATTGCCTAATGAGCTGACCAGGCAGCTTAAATGAAGATAAACCTACACGGCACTCGAATGTACCCAAATTATATAGTCTAACCAGGGCCTTAATGCACTGTCCGACACAACCTGAGCCCGGACCTGCTGACCAACACCCAGACAGCTGACCGCACGCTGAGCACATCAGACCCGCCATGGCCTTAGGTCATCATCTCTTCCCTACCTCAGTTTTCAGGCTTCAGAACCTAGACCTTATCTCCAATCACTGCCCACGGGTGACTGTGATGCAGAAATCAGAACTCTTCCTGACCCATGGCAAGAAACCTTGTGGTTGCCATGTTGTCCAACGTTCAGTGTAGGAGAAAACCGCATTCACCCTGAGGCCCCGCCCATTCTTGAGTGCGACGAGAGCATAAACACGCATTGTGACCTCAGCATGAGTCCTGTCCTCTAGTAAGTCCTCTCAGTGGCTGGACCATTAGATGTCATAATGGGCTTGACATGTCCCTAGTCCCCAATTTTTAACCAGATTTCTGGTTGTCCAGTCGCCCCACCCCAGGGCTCTACTCTGGAATCCCTCATTTGGTGGGACATCTGAGGTTGAAAAACAAAATGAAACAAATCGACAACAACAACAAAAAAACGGACTTCTTCCATCCCCAGAATGACCGCAAACTCTTTGGACGGGACCGAACCCCCAGAGAGTAAGACTCGTCCATTTCCCATGAAGTCACCCGGCAATTTCACGACCATGAGTGACACGATATCCAGAGACAAAAACTTGAGCAAGAGCCTCACACTCGCCCTTTTTTCATATTCCAAGGGTTCTCCTCATGGTCTGTAGATCAGTCCTGCCATACCTATGACCCAAAACATAAGCCGAGTTTGTGTTTTCAGACAACTGTCCAAACAGCTCTGGCCTACACACCCTACAGGCTCAGGGCCCTGGAGCCAAACCTGAGGACTGTACTTGCCCTCTCCAAGGGAATTGTATGTGCCCATTCCAATGGCCACAACCCTACTAGTAGGATAACCTCCAAAGTCCCTGAGGCCATCCCAATAGTTGTGGCTTCCCAGGAAAAACAGGGGGTAATCTGAGCCCATTTGAGCACACTCCTGCACTCAGACCCGTAGACTGATGTCCCCAGAGGTAAAAAGGAACGAACAGGCCCCTAGGCACTAATCGGATCCATTGCTTTGGTTTCCAGGCATCTCTCCTCAGAGGCCTGGATTTCAATACCAGCATATGGCTGTTTCTTGACTCACCCATCAGAACAAATCTCATCTACACTTTGGAAACATGCACGTTGGAGCTGTGTCAAAGCCTCTGTTTAGGAGAACCCTTCAGGGCCCCAGGGCCACCGCTTCATTCCAAGGTCTCCATAGACACAAAAACATATTAGGACACATCCACAGGAGAGTCCATTTCAACTCAGCCTCCTCGGTTGCCCCCCACATCCAGCAGATCTAACCTGTCTTGTTGCTTGGAGACAATTGGAATGCGAGGTGGGCTACCCAGCCATCCATCCTTAGAACCCTGCTCGGAATCGTTGGCCTGGAGCCAACCAACAGGTCTCAATTGTCCTGCAGAAGAATCTGCAGTTTGGAGCTTCTCACAACTCCCATCGTGGGAAAACCCCCATGTCCTCGTGATCCAACCCCCTTCAAGAAAGGGCCATCAGGGCAGAAAGTCCAACCTGAGCGATCGTCTGATCCTTGCCCTGACTTCAGATGCACGAGATCTCGATTGAGGTCTGTAGATTGTGCCTGCCATATCCTCACCCAGAAACCTAGGCCTAGCTTGGGTTCTCAGACTCCGTCCTCAGACTACTGGCCCACAAGCCCTCCAGTTTGGCAATCCAGAACTACAATGCCGCACTCTGCCTGCCCTACAGAAGTAAAACATTGCCCTCAGGGCTACCCCGAAACCCCAAATGTGGATCAACCTGCACGCCAATCGGCTGTACCCCAAACATATAGGCTGACCTGGGCACCATTTCCCCTTCTGACCCAGCCTGAGCCTGGACCTCCTGGTCCCACCCAGACAGCTGGCCGCACACTGAGCACATCGGACCCGCCATGGCCTTAGGTCGTCATCTCTTCCCAACTGCGGTTTTCAGGCTCCAGAACCTAGACCTTATCTCCAACCACTGCCCAGGGTTGAAAATGATGCAGAAATCAGAACTCTTTCCCCATGGCAAGAAACCTTGTGCTTGGCATGTTGTCCAACGTTCAGTGTAGTTGAAACAAGCGTGGCCCATGAGGCCCAGCCCATGCTTGCGGGCCACATTGGTCACAAACACACATTGTGACCCTGAGCCTGAGCCCAGTCCTCAGGTAAGGCCTCTCAGGGCCTATATGAAGAGACAGCATATTGGGCTTGCCATGCCCCCAGGCCCCAATTTTTAACCATAGTTCGGGGTGTCCCTTCACTCTTCCCCAGGGCTCTGCTTTGGAATTCCTCTTCTGGTGGGACACCAGAGGTAACAAACCTGAAAGGAGTCCTCCCATCCCACAGATGGACGAAAAACAATTGGGATCGGGCCAAATCCACAGAGAGGAAGATTCGTCCATGGCCCATGAGACCTCCCCAACATTCCACGGCCATCGCTGAAACAAAATCCAGAGACAAAAGCCTGAGCAAGCGACTCAGACTCGCTCATTCTTCATATCCTGAAGAGTTCTTCTCATGGTTTGTAGATCGGGCGTGCCATACCTACGTCCCCAAACTTAAGCTGAGTTTGTGTTTTCAGTCTTCTGTCCTCAAAGTCCTGGGCCACACTCCCTCCAGGCTGGGGCCCCTGGAGCCACACATTAGGACTGCCCCCACCCAATCCATGGGAATTCTGCCCATTCCATTGTCAAAAATCGTACAAATTAGGAGAACCCTCCACAGTCCCTGAGGCCATCCCAATAGTGTAGGTCGCCCGGGACAAAAAAGGGCGGTTGATACCAGCTGAGCATCTTCCTGCACTCATCTACCTCCACTCATACCAAGAAGATTGAACCAGACAGGACCCGAGGCCATTATCGGATCCATTGCTTTGATTTACAGGCATGTCTCCTCAAAAGCCTGGATTCCAATACCAGCAGAGGGGATTTCCTGAGGCACCCATCAGAACAAATCTCGTCTCCACAAGGAAACTTGTGCATGGGAGCTATGCCAATGCTTAGGAGAATACTTCAGGGTCGGTGCCATCTCCCCATTCCAAGGCCCTCATGGACACAAACACACATTAGGACCCATCCTCTGGAAAGTGCATTTCAACTCAGCCACCCCGGTTGCTCCCGCAGATCCATTAGATCTAAACTGTCTTGTTGCTAGGAGACAATTGGAAGGCGAGGCGGACTTCCCAGGCATCCATCCTGGAACAGTGCTCTGGAGTCATTCCATATGGGATGTCCTGGAGCTGTCCAACAGGTCTCAATTGTCCCGCAGAAGGAATCCTTGAAGTGGGCATCCCACATCTCCCATCGTGGAAAACCTCCATGGCCTCAAGATTCCGCTCCCTTCATGAAGGGGCCGTCATGCACAGAAACTCCAACCTGAGCCAACGTCGAATTATCGCCCTGACTTCAGATGCATGAGATATTGGTTCAGATCTGCAGGGGGTACATGCCGTGCCCTCACCCTGAATCCGAAGTCTAGCTTGTGTTCTCAGACTTCCGTCCTCACTCTCCTGGCCCCGAAGCCCTCAAGTTTGGCAATTCCGGACCGACAATGAAGCACTCTGCCTGCCCTCTAGAAAAAATATATTGCCTAATGAGCTGACCAGGCAGCTTAAATGAAGATAAACCTACACGGCACTCGAATGTACCCAAATTATATAGTCTAACCTGGGCACTAATGCACTGTCTGACACAACGTGAGCCCGGACCTGCTGACCAACACCCAGACAGCTGACCGCACCCTGAGCACATCAGACCCGCCATGGCCTTAGGTCATCATCTCTTCCCTACCTCAGTTTTCAGGCTTCAGAACCTAGACCTTATCTCCAATCACTGCCCACGGGTGACTGTGATGCAGAAATCAGAACTCTTCCTGACCCATGGCAAGAAACCTTGTGGTTGCCAAGTTGTCCAACGTTCAGTGTAGGAGAAAACAGCATTCACCCTGAGGCCCCGCCTTTCTTGAGTGCGACGAGAGCATAAACACGCATTGTGACCTCAGCGTGAGTCCTGTCCTCTAGTAAGTCCTCTCAGTGGCTGCACCATTAGATGTCATAATGGGCTTGACATGTCCCTAGTCCCCAATTTTTAACCAGATTTCTGGTTGTCCAGTCGCCCCACCCCAGGGCTCTACTCTGTAATCCCTCAATTGGCGGGACATCTGAGGTTGAAAAACAAAATGAAACAAATCGACAACAACAACAAAAAAACGGACTTCTTCCATCCCCAGAATGACCGCAAACTCTTTGGAGGGGACCGAACCCCCAGAGAGTAAGACTCGTCCATTTCCCATGAAGTCACCCGGCAATTTCACGACCATGAGTGACACGATATCCAGAGACAAAAACTTGAGCAAGAGCCTCACACTCGCCCTTTTTTCATATCCAGAAGTGTTCTCCTCATGGTCTGTAGATCAGTCCTGCCATACCTATGACCCAAAACATAAGCCGAGTTTGTGTTTTCAGACAACTGTCCAAACAGCTCTGGCCTACACACCCTACAGGCTCAGGGCCCTGGAGCCAAACCTGAGGACTGTACTTGCCCTCTCCAAGGGAATTGTATGTGCCCATTCCAATGGCCACAACCCTACTAGTAGGATAACCTCCAAAGTCCCTGAGGCCATCCCAAGAGTTGTGGCTTCCCAGGACATACAGGGGCAATCTGAGCCCTTCTGAGCACCTACCTGCACTCAGACCCGTAGACTGATGTCCCCAGAGGTAAAAAGGAACGAACAGGCCCCTAGGCACTAATCGGATCCATTGCTTTGGTTTCCAGGCATCTCTCCTCAGAGGCCTGGATTTCAATACCAGCATATGGCTGTTTCTTGACTCACCCATCAGAACAAATCTCATCTACACTTGGGAAACATGCACGTTGGAGCTGTGTCAAAGCCTCTGTTTAGGAGAACCCTTCAGGGCCCCAGGGCCACCGCTTCATTCCAAGGTCTCCATAGACACAAAAACATATTAGGACACATCCACAGGAGAGTCCATTTCAACTCAGCCTCCTCGGTTGCCCCCCACATCCAGCAGATCTAACCTGTCTTGTTGCTTGGAGACAATTGGAATGCGAGGTGGGCTACCCAGCCATCCATCCTTAGAACCCTGCTCGGAATCGTTGGCCTGGAGCCAACCAACAGGTCTCAATTGTCCTGCAGAAGAATCTTTGCAGTTTGGAGCTTCTCACAACTCCCATCGTGGGAAAACCCCCATGTCCTCGTGATCCAACCCCCTTCAAGAAAGGGCCATCAGGGCAGAAAGTCCAACCTGAGCGATCGTCTGATCCTTGCCCTGACTTCAGATGCACGAGATCTCTATTGAGGTCTGTAGATTGTGCCTGCCATATCCTCACCCAGAAACCTAGGCCTAGCTTGGGTTCTCAGACTCCGTCCACAGACTACTGGCCCACAAGCCCTCCAGTTTGGCAATCCAGAACTACAATGCCGCACTCTGCCTGCCCTACAGAAGTAAAACATTGCCCTCAGGGCTACATCGAAACCCCAAATGAGGATCAACCTGCACGCCAATCGGCTGTACCCCAAACATATAGGCTGACCTGGGCACTATTTCCCCTTCTGACCCAGCCTGAGCCTGGACCTCCTGGTCCCACCCAGACAGCTGGCCGCACACTGAGCACATCGGACCCGCCATGGCCTTAGGTCGTCATCTCTTCCCAACTTCGGTTTTCAGGCTCCAGAACCTAGACCTTATCTCCAACCACTGCCCAGGTTTGAAAATGATGCAGAAATCAGAACTCTTTCCCCATGGCAAGAAACCTTGTGGTTGGCATGTTGTCCAACGTTCAGTGTAGTTGAAACAAGCGTGGCCCATGAGGCCCAGCCCATGCTTGCGGGCCACATTGGTCACAAACACACATTGTGACCCTGAGCCTGAGCCCAGTCCTCAGGTAAGGCCTCTCAGGGCCTATATGAAGAGACAGCATATTGGGGTGCCATGCCCCTAGGCCCCAATTTTTAACCATAGTTCGGGTTGTCCCTTCACTCTTCCCCAGGGCTCTGCTTTGGAATTCCTCTTTTGGTGGGACACCAGAGGTAACAAACCTGAAAGGAGTCCTCCCATCCCACAGATGGACGAAAAACAATTGGGATCGGGCCAAATCCACAGAGAGGAAGATTCGTCCATGGCACAAGAGACCTCCCCAACATTCCACGGCCATCGCTGAAACAAAATCCAGAGACAAAAGCCTGAGCAAGCGCCTCAGACTCGCTCATTCTTCATATCCTGAAGAGTTCTTCTCATGGTTTGTAGATCGGGCGTGCCATACCTACGTCCCCAAACTAAAGCAGAGTTTGTGTTTTCAGTCTTCTGTCCTCAAAGTCCTGGGCCACACTCCCTCCAGGCTGGGGCCCCTGGAGCCACACATTAGGACTGCCCCCACCCAATCCATGGGAATTCTCCCCATTCCATTGTCAAAAATCATACAAATTAGGAGAACCCTCCAAAGTCCCTGAGGCCATCCCAATAGTGTAGGTCGCCCGGGACAAAAAAGGGCGGTTGATACCAGCTGAGCATCTTCCTCCACTCATCTACCTCCACTCATACCAAGAAGATTGAACCAGACAGGACCCGAGGCCATTATCGGATCCATTGCTTTGGTTTACAGGCATGTCTCCTCAAAAGCCTGGATTCCAATACCAGCAGAGGGGATTTCCTGAGGCACCCATCAGAACAAATCTCGTCTCCACAAGGAAACTTGTGCATGGGAGCTATGCCAAAGCTTAGGAGAATACTTCAGGGTCCCGGTGCCACCTCCCCATTCCAAGGCCCTCATGGACACAAACACACATTAGGACCCATCCTCTGGAAAGTGCATTTCAACTCATCCACCCCGGTTGCTCCCGCAGAGCCATTAGATCTAAACTGTCTTGTTGCTAGGAGACAATTGGAAGGCGAGGCGGACTTTCCAGTAATCCATCCTCGAATGGTGCTCTGGAGTCATTCCATATGGGATGTCCTGGAGCTGTCCAACAGGTCTCAATTGTCCCGCAGAAGGAATCCTTGAAGGGGGCATCCCACATCTCCCAATGTGGAAAACCTCCATGGCCTCAAGATTCCGCTCCCTTCAAGAAGGGGCCGTCATGCACAGAAACTCCAACCTGAGCCAACGTCGGATCCTCGCCCTGACTTCAGATGCATGAGATATTGGTTCAGATCTGCAGGGGGTACCTGCCGTGCCCTCACCCTGAATCCGAAGTCTAGCTTGTGTTCTCAGACTTCCGTCCTCACTCTCCTGGCCCCGAAGCCCTCATGTTTGGCAATTCCGGACCGACCATGAAGCACTCTGACTGCCCTCTAGAAAAAATATATTGCCTAATGAGCTGACCAGGCAGCTTAAATGAAGATAAACCTACACGGCACTCGAATGTACCCAAATTATATAGTCTAACCTGGGCACTAATGCACTGTCCGACACAACCTGAGCCCGGACCTGCTGACCAACACCCAGACAGCTGACCGCACGCTGAGCACATCAGACCCGCCATGGCCTTAGGTCATCATCTCTTCCCTACCTCAGTTTTCAGGCTTCAGAACCTAGACCTTATCTCCAATCACTGCCCACGGGTGACTGTGATGCAGAAATCAGAACTCTTCCTGACCCATGGCAAGAAACCTTGTGGTTGCCATGTTGTCCAACGTTCAGTGTAGGAGAAAACCGCATTCACCCTGAGGCCCCGCCCATTCTTGAGTGCGACGAGAGCATAAACACGCATTGTGACCTCAGCGTGAGTCCTGTCCTCTAGTAAGTCCTCTCAGTGGCTGGACCATTAGATGTCATAATGGGCTTGACATGTCCCTAGTCCCCAATTTTTAACCAGATTTCTGGTTGTCCAGTCGCCCCACCCCAGGGCTCTACTCTGGAATCCCTCATTTGGTGGGACATCTGAGGTTGAAAAACAAAATGAAACAAATCGACAACAACAACAAAAAAACGGACTTCTTCCATCCCCAGAATGACCCCAAACTCTTTGGACGGGACCGAACCCCCAGAGAGTAAGACTCGTCCATTTCCCATGAAGTCACCCGGCAATTTCACGACCATGAGTGACACGATATCCAGAGACAAAAACTTGAGCAAGAGCCTCACACTCGCCCTTTTTTCATATCCCGAAGTGTTCTCCTCATGGTCTGTAGATCAGTCCTGCCATACCTATGACCCAAAACATAAGCCGAGTTTGTGTTTTCAGACAACTGTCCAAACAGCTCTGGCCTACACACCCTACAGGCTCAGGGCCCTGGAGCCAAACCTGAGGACTGTACTTGCCCTCTCCAAGGGAATTGTATGTGCCCATTCCAATGGCCACAACCCTACTAATAGGATAACCTCCAAAGTCCCTGAGGCCATCCCAATAGTTGTGGCTTCCCAGGACAAACAGGGGGCAATCTGAGCCCATATGAGCACACACCTGCACTCAGACCCGTAGACTGATGTCCCCAGAGGTAAAAAGGAACGAACAGGCCCCTAGGCACTAATCGGATCCATTGCTTTGGTTTCCAGGCATCTCTCCTCAGAGGCCTGGATTTCAATACCAGCATATGGCTGTTTCTTGACTCACCCATCAGAACAAATCTCATCTACACATGGGAAACATGCACGTTGGAGCTGTGTCAAAGCCTCTGTTTAGGAGAACCCTTCAGGGCCCCAGGGCCACCGCTTCATTCCAAGGTCTCCATAGACACAAAAACATATTAGGACACATCCACAGGAGAGTCCATTTCAACTCAGCCTCCTCGGTTGCCCCCCACATCCAGCAGATCTAACCTGTCTTGTTGCTTGGAGACCATTGGAATGCGAGGTGGGCTACCCAGCCATCCATCCTTAGAACCCTGCTCGGAATCGTTGGCCTGGAGTCAACCAACAGGTCTCAATTGTCCTGCAGAAGAATCTTTGCAGTTTGGAGCTTCTCACAACTCCCATCGTGGGAAAACCCCCATGTCCTCGTGATCCAACCCCCTTCAAGAAAGGGCCATCAGGGCAGAAAGTCCAACCTGAGCGATCGTCTGATCCTTGCCCTGACTTCAGATGCAGGAGATCTCGATTGAGGTCTGTTGACTGTGCCTGCCATATCCTCACCCAGAAACCTAGGCCTAGCTTGGGTTCTCAGACTCCGTCCTCAGACTACTGGCCCACAAGCCCTCCAGTTTGGCAATCCAGAACTACAATGCCGCACTCTGCCTGCCCTACAGAAGTAAAATATTGCCCTCAGGGCTACCCCGAAACCCCAAATGAGGATCAACCTGCAGGCCATTCGGCTGTACCCCAAACATATAGGCTGACCTGGGCACTATTTCCCCTTCTGACCCAGCCTGAGCCTGGACCTCCTGGTCCCACCCAGACAGCTGGCCGCACACTGAGCACATCGGACCCGCCATGGCCTTAGGTCGTCATCTCTTCCCAACTGCGGTTTTCAGGCTCCAGAACCTAGACCTTATCTCCAACCACTGCCCAGGGTTGAAAATGATGCAGAAATCAGAACTCTTTCCCCATGGCAAGAAACGTTGTGCTTGGCATGTTGTCCAACGTTCAGTGTAGTTGAAACAAGCGTGGCCCATGAGGCCCAGCCCATGCTTGCGGGCCACATTGGTCACAAACACACATTGTGACCCTCAGCCTGAGCCCAGTCCTCAGGTAAGGCCTCTCAGGGCCTATATGAAGAGACAGCATATTGGGCTTGCCATGCCCCTAGGCCCCAATTTTTAACCATAGTTCGGGTTGTCCCTTCACTCTTCCCCAGGGCTCTGCTTTGGAATTCCTCTTTTGGTGGGACACCTGAGGTAACAAACCTGAAAGGAGTCCTCCCCTCCCACAGATTGACGAAAAACAATTGGGATCGGGCCAAATCCACAGAGAGGAAGATTCGTCCATGGCACAAGAGACCTCCCCAACATTCCACGGCCATCGCTGAAACAAAATCCAGAGACAAAAGCCTGAGCAAGCGCCTCAGACTCGCTCATTCTTCATATCCTGAAGAGTTCTTCTCATGGTTTGTAGATCGGGCGTGCCATACCTACGTCCCCAAACTTAAGCTGAGTTTGTGTTTTCAGTCTTCTGTCCTCAAAGTCCTGGGCCACACTCCCTCCAGGCTGGGGCCCGTGGAGCCACACATTAGGACTGCCCCCACCCAATCCATGGGAATTCTGCCCATTCCATTGTCAAAAATCGTACAAATTAGGAGAAACCTCCAAAGTCCCCGAGGCCATCCCAATAGTGTAGGTCGTCCAGGATAAAAAAAGGGCCGTTGATACCGGCTGAGCATCTACCTCCACTCATCTACCTCCACTCATACCAAGAAGATTGAACCAGACAGGACCCGAGGCCATTATCGGATCCATTGCTTTGGTTTACAGGCATGTCTCCTCAAACCCTGGATTCCAATACCAGCAGAGGGGATTTCCTGAGGCACCCATCAGAACAAATCTCGTCTCCACAAGGAAACTTGTGCATGGGAGCTATGCCAAAGCTTTGGAGAATACTTCAGGGTCCCGGTGCCACCTCCCCATTCCAAGGCCCTCCTGGACACAAACACACGTTAGGACCCATCCTCTGGAAAGTGCATTTCAACTCAGCCACCCCGGTTGCTCCCGCAGATCCATTAGATCTAAACTGTCTTGTTGCTAGGAGACAATTGGAAGGCGAGGCGGACTTCCCAGGCATCCATCCTCGAACGGTGCTGTGGAGTCATTCCATATGGGATGTCCTGGAGCTGTCCAACAGGTCTCAATTATCCCGCAGAAGGAATCCTTGAAGGGGGCATCCCACATCTCCCAACGTGGAAAACCTCCATGGCCTCGAGATTCCGCTCCCGTCATGAAGGGGCCGTCATGCACAGAAACTCCAACCTGAGCCAACGTCGGATCCTCGCCCTGACTTCAGATGCATGAGATATTGGTTCAGATCTGCAGGGGGTACCTGCCGTGCCCTCACCCTGAATCCGAAGTCTAGCTTGTGTTCTCAGACTTCCGTCCTCACTCTCCTGGCCCCGAAGCCCTCAAGTTTGGCAATTCCGCACCGACAATGAAGCACTCTGCCTGCCCTCTAGAAAAAATATATTGCCTAATGAGCAGCCCAGGCAGCTTAAATGAAGATAAACCTACACGGCACTCAAATGTACCCAAATTATATAGTCTAACCTGGGCACTAATGCACTGTCTGACACAACCTGAGCCCGGACCTGCTGACCAACACCCAGACAGCTGACCGCACGCTGAGCACATCAGACCCGCCATGGCCTTAGGTCATCATCTCTTCCCTACTTCAGTTTTCAGACTTCAGAACCTAGACCTTATCTCCAATCACTGCCCACGGGTGACTGTGATGCAGAAATCAGAACTCTTCCTGACCCATGGCAAGAAACCTTGTGGTTGGCATGTTGTCCAACGTTCAGTGTAGGAGAAACCAGCATTCACCCTGAGGCCCCGCCCATTCTTGAGTGCGACGAGAGCATAAACACGCATTGTGACCTCAGCGTGAGTCCTGTCCTCTAGTAAGTCCTCTCAGTGGCTGGACCATTAGATGTCATAATGGGCTTGACATGTCCCTAGTCCCCAATTTTTAACCAGATTTCTGGTTGTCCAGTCGCCCCACCCCAGGGCTCTACTCTGGAATCCCTCATTTGGTGGGACATCTGACGTTGAAAAACAAAATGAAACAAATCGACAACAACAACAAAAAAACGGACTTCTTCCATCCTCAGAATGACCCCAAACTCTTTGGACGGGACCGAACCCCCAGAGAGTAAGACTCGTCCATTTCCCATGAAGTCACCAGGCAATTTCACGACCATGAGTGACACGATATCCAGAGACAAAAACTTGAGCAAGAGCCTCACACTCGCACTTTTTTCATATCCAGAAGTGTTCTCCTCATGGTCTGTAGATCAGTCCTGCCATACCTATGACCCAAAACATAAGCCGAGTTTGTGTTTTCAGACAAATGTCCAAAGAGCTCTGGCCTACACACCCTACAGGCTCAGGGCCCTGGAGCCAAACCTGAGGACTGTACTTGCGCTCTCCAAGGGAATTGTATGTGCCCATTCCAATGGCCACAACCCTACTAATAGGATAACCTCCAAAGTCCCTGAGGCCATCCCAATAGTTGTGGCTTCCCAGGACAAACAGGGGGCAATCTGAGCCCATCTGAGCACCTACCTGCACTCAGACCCGTAGACTGATGTCCCCAGAGGTAAAAAGGAACGAACAGGCCCCTAGGCACTAATCGGATCCATTGCTTTGGTTTCCAGGAAACTCTCCTCAGAGGCCTGGATTTCAATACCAGCATATGGCTGTTTCTTGACTCACCCATCAGAACAAATCTCATCTACACATGGGAAATATGCACGTTGGAGCTGTGTCAAAGCCTCTGTTTAGGAGAACCCTTCAGGGCCCCAGGGCCACCGCTTCATTCCAAGGTCTCCATAGACACAAAAACATATTAGGACACATCCACAGGAGAGTCCATTTCAACTCAGCCTCCTCGGTTGCCCCCCACATCCAGCAGATCTAACCTGTCTTGTTGCTTGGAGACCATTGGAATGCGAGGTGGGCTAGCCAGCCATCCATCCTTAGAACCCTGCTCGGAATCGTTGGCCTGGAGCCAACCAACAGGTCTCAATTGTCCTGCAGAAGAATCTTTGCAGTTTGGAGCTTCTCACAACTCCCATCGTGGGAAAACCCCCATGTCCTCGTGATCCAACCCCCTTCAAGAAAGGGCCATCAGAGCAGAAAGTCCAACCTGAGCGATCGTCTGATCCTTGCCCTGACTTCAGATGCACTAGATCTCTATTGAGGTCTGTAGATTGTGCCTGCCATATCCTCACCCAGAAACCTAGGCCTAGCTTGGGTTCTCAGACTCCGTCCTCAGACTACTGGCCCACAAGCCCTCCAGTTGGGCAATCCAGAAATACAATGCCGCACTCTGCCTGCCCTACAGAAGTAAAACATTGCCCTCAGGGCTACCCCGAAACCCCAAATGAGGATCAACCTGCATGCCAATCGGCTGTACCCCAAACATATAGGCTGACCTGGGCACTATTTCCCCTTCTGACCCAGCCTGAGCCTGGACCTCCTGGTCCCACCCAGACAGCTGGCCGCACACTGAGCACATCGGACCCGCCATGGCCTTAGGTCGTCATCTCTTCCCACCTGCGGTTTTCAGGCTCCAGAACCTAGACCTTATCTCCAACCACTGCCCAGGGTTGAAAATGATGCAGAAATCAGAACTCTTTCCCCATGGCAAGAAACCTTGTGCTTGGCATGTTGTCCAACGTTCAGTGTAGTTGAAACAAGCGTGGCCCATGAGGCCCAGCCCATGCTTGCGGGCCACATTGGTCACAAACACACATTGTGAACCTCAGCCTGAGCCCAGTCCTCAGTAAGGCCTCTCAGGGCCTATAGGAAGAGACAGCATATTGGGCTTGCCATGCCCCTAGGCCCCAAATTTTAACCATAGTTCGGGGAGTCCCTTCACTATTCCTCAGGGCTCTGCTTTGGAATTCCTCTTTTGGTGGGACACCAGAGGTAACAAACCTGAAAGGAGTCCTCCCATCCCACAGATGGACGAAAAACAATTGGGATCGGGCCAAATCCACAGAGAGGAAGTTTCGTCCATGGCCCATGAGACCTCCCCAACATTCCACGGCCATCGCTGAAACAAAATCCAGAGACAAAAGCCTGAGCAAGCGACTCAGACTCGCTCATTCTTCATATCCTGAAGAGTTCTTCTCATGGTTTGTAGATCGGGCGTGCCATACCTACGTCCCCAAAAATAGCTGAGTTTGTGTTTTCAGTCTTCTGTCCTCAAAGTCCTGGGCCACACTCCCTCCAGGCTGGGGCCCCTGGAGCCACACATTAGGACTGCCCCCACCCAATCCATGGGAATTCTGCCCATTCCATTGTCAAAAATCGTACAAATTAGGAGAACCCTCCAAAGTCCCTGAGGCCATCCCAATAGTGTAGATCGCCCGGGACAAAAAAGGGCTGTTGATACCTGCTGAGCATCTTCCTCCACTCATCTACCTCCACTCATACCAAGAAGATTGAACCAGACAGGACCCGAGGCCATTATCGGATCCATTGCTTTGGTTTACAGGCATGTCTCTTCAAAAGCCTGGATTTCAATACCAGCAGAGGGGTTTTCCTGAGGCACCCATCAGAACAAATCTCGTCTCCACAAGGAAACTTGTGCATGGGAGCTATGCCAAAGCTTAGGAGAATACTTTAGTGTCCCGGTGCCACCTCCCCATTCCAAGGCCCTCATGGACACAAACACACATTAGGACCCATCCTCTGGAAAGTGCATTTCAACTCAGCCACCCCGGTTGCTCCCGCAGAGCCATTAGATCTAAACTATCTTGTTGCTAGGAGACAATTGGAAGGCGAGGCGGACTTCCCAGGCATCCATCCTCGAATGGTGCTCTGGAGTCATTCCATATGGGATGTCCTGGAGCTGTCCAACAGGTCTCAATTGTCCCGCAGAAGGAATCCTTGAAGGGGGCATCCCACATCTCCCAACGTGGAAAACCTCCATGGCCTCGAGATTTCGCTCCCTTCATGAAGGGGCCGTCATGCACAGAAACTCCAACCTGAGCCAACGTCGGATCCTCGCCCTGACTTCAGATGCATGAGATATTGGTTCAGATCTGCAGGGGGTACCTGCCGTGCCCTCACCCTGAATCCGAAGTCTTGTGTTCTCAGACTTCCGTCCTCACTCTCCTGGCCCCGAAGCCCTCATGTTTGGCAATTCTGGACCGACAATGAAGCACTCTGCCTGCCCTCTAGAAAAAATATATTGCCTAATGAGCTGACCAGGCAGCTTAAATGAAGACAAACCTACACGGCACTGGAATGTACCCAAATTATATAGTCAAACCTGGGCACTAATGCACTGTCTGACACAACATGAGGCCGGACCTGCTGACCAACACCCAGACAGATGACCGCACGCTGAGCACAAAAGACCCGCCCTGGCCTTAGGTCATCATCTCTTCCCTACCTCAGTTTTCAGGCTTCAGAACCTAGACCTTATCTCCAATCACTGCCCACGGGTGACTGTGTTGCAGAAATCAGAACTCTTCCTGACCCATGGCAAGAAACCTTGTGGTTGGCATGTTGTGCAACGTTCAGTGTAGGAGAAAACAGCATTCACACTGAGGCCCCGCCCATTCTTGAGTGCGACGAGAGCATAAACACGCATTGTGACCTCAGCGTGAGTCCTGTCCTCTAGTAAGTCCTCTCAGTGGCTGGACCATTAGATGACATAATGGGCTTGACATGTCCCTAGTCCCCAATTTTTAACAAGATTTCTTTTTGTCCAGTCGCCCCACCCCAGGGCTCTACTCTGGAATCCCTCATTTGGTGGGACATCTGAGGTTGAAAAACAAAATGAAACAAATCGACAACAACAAAAAAACGGACTTCTTCCATCCCCAGAATGACCCCAAACTCTTTGGTCGGGACCGAACCCCCAGAGAGTAAGACTCGTCCATTTCCCATGAAGTCACCCAGCAATTTCACGACCATGAGTGACACGATATCCAGAGACAAAAACTTGAGCAAGAGCCTCACAATCGCCCTTTTTTCATATCCCGAAGTGTTCTCCTCATGGTCTGTAGATCAGTCCTGCCATACCTATGACCCAAAACATAAGCCGAGTTTGTGTTTCCAGACAACTGTCCAAACAGCTCTGGCCTACACACCCTACAGGCTCAGGGCCCTGGAGCCAAACCTGAGGACTGTACTTGCCCTCTCCAAGGGAATTGTATGTGCCCATTCCAATGGCCACAACCCTACTAGTAGGATAACCTCCAAAGTCCCTGAGGCCATCCGAATAGTTGTGGCTTCCCAGGACAAACAGGGGCAATCTGAGCCCATCTGAGCACCTACCTGCACTCAGACCCGTAGACTGATGTCCCCAGAGGTAAAAAGGAACGAACAGGGCCCTAGGCACTAATCGGATCCATTGCTTTGGTTTCCAGGCATCTCTCCTCAGAGGCCTGGATTTCAATACCAGCATATGGCTGTTTCTTGACTCACCCATCAGAACAAATCTCATCTACACATGGGAAACATGCACGTTGGAGCTGTGTCAAAGCCTCTGTTTAGGAGAACCCTTCAGGGCCCCAGGGCCACCGCTTCATTCCAAGGTCTCCATAGACACAAAAACATATTAGGACACATCCACAGGAGAGTCCATTTCAACTCAGCCTCCTCGGTTGCCCCCCACATCCAGCAGATCTAACCTGTCTTGTTGCTTGGAGACAATTGGAATGCGAGGTGGGCTACCCAGCCATCCATCCTTAGAACCCTGCTCGGAATCGTTGGCCTGGAGCCAACCAACAGGTCTCAATTGTCCTGCAGAAGAATCTTTGCAGTTTGGAGCTTCTCACAACTCCCATCGTGGGAAAACCCCCATGTCCTCGTGATCCAACCCCCTTCAAGAAAGGGCCATCAGGGCAGAAAGTCCAACCTGAGCGATCGTCTGATCCTTGCCCTGACTTCAGATGCACGAGATCTCTATTGAGTTCTGTAGATTGTGCCTGCCATATCCTCACCCAGAAACCTAGGCCTAGCTTGGGTTCTCAGACTCCGTCCTCAGACTACTGGCCCCCAAGCCCTCCAGTTTGGCAATCCAGAACTACAATGCCGCACTCTGCTTGCCCTACAGAAGTAAAACATTGCCCTCAGGGCTACCCCGAAACCCCAAATGAGGATCAACCTGCACGCCATTCGGCTGTACCCCAAACATATAGGCTGACCTGGGCACTATTTCCCCTTCTGACCCAGCCTGAGCCTGGACCTCCTGGTCCCACCCAGACAGCTGGCCGCACACTGAGCACATCGGACCCGCCATGGCCTTAGGTCGTCATCTCTTCCCAACTGCGGTTTTCAGGCTCCAGAACCTAGACCTTATCTCCAACCACTGCCCAGGGTTGAAAATGATGCAGAAATCAGAACTCTTTCCCCATGGCAAGAAACCTTGTGCTTGGCATGTTGTCCAACGTTCAGTGTAGTTGAAACAAGCGTGGCCCATGAGGCCCAGCCCATGCTTGCGGGCCACATTGGTCACAAACACACATTGTGACCCTCAGCCTGATCCCAGTCCTCAGGTAAGGCCTCTCAGGTCCTCTATGAAGAGACAGCATAATGGGCTTGCCATGCCCCTAGGCCCCAATTTTTAACCATATTTCGGGGTGTCCCTTCACTCTTCCCCAGGGCTCTGCTTTGGAATTCCTCTTTTGGTGGGACACCAGAGGTAACAAACCTGAAAGGAGTCCTCCCATCCCACAGATTGACGAAAAACAATTGGGTTCGGGCCAAATCCACAGAGAGGAAGATTTGTCCATGGCCCATGAGACCTCCCCAACATTCCACGGCCATCGCTGAATCAAAATCCAGAGATAAAAGCCTGAGCAAGCGACTCAGATTCGCTCATTCTTCTTATCCTGAAGAGTTCTTCTCATGGTTTGTAGATCGGGCGTGCCATACCTACGTCCCCAAAAATAGCTGAGTTTGTGTTTTCAGTCTTCTGTCCTCAAAGTCCTGGGCCACACTCCCTCCAGGCTGGGGCCCCTGGAGCCACACATTAGCACTGCCCCCACCCAATCCATGGGAATTCTGCCCATTCCATTGTCAAAAATCGTACAAATTAGGAGAACCCTCCAAATTCCCTGAGGCCATCCCGATAGTGTAGGTCGCCCGGGAAAAAAAAGGGCGGTTGATACCGGCTGAGCATCTACCTCCACTCATCTACCTCCACTCATACCTAGAAGATTGAACCAGACAGGACCCGAGGCCATTATCGGATCCATTGCGTTGGTTTACAGGCATGTCTCCTCAAAAGCCTGGATTCCAATACCAGCAGAGGGGATTTCCTGATGCACCCATCAGAACAAATCTCGTCTCCACAAGGAAACTTGTGCATGGGAGCTATGCCAAAGCTTAGGAGAATTCTTCAGGGTCCCGGTGCCACCTCCCCATTCCAAGGCCCTCATGGACCCAAACACACATTAGGACCCATCCTCTGGAAAGTGCATTTCAACTCAGCCACCCCGGTTGCTCCCGCAGATCCATTAGATCTAAACTGTCTTGTTGCTAGGAGACAATTGGAAGGCGAGGCGGACTTCCCAGGCATCCATCCTCGAACGGTGCTCTGGAGTCATTCCATATGGGATGTCCTGGAGCTGTCCAACAGGTCTCAATTGTCCCGCAGAAGGAATCCTTGAAGGGGGCATCCCACATCTCCCAACGTGGAAAACCTCCATGGCCTCGAGATTCCGCTCCCTTCATGAAGGGGCCGTCATGCACAGAAACTCCAACCTGAGCCAACGTCGGATCCTCGCCCTGACTTCAGATGCATGAGATATTGGTTCAGATCTGCAGGGGGTACCTGCCGTGCCCTCTCCCTGAATCCGAAGTCTAGCTTGTGTTCTCAGACTTCCGTCCTCACTCTTCTGGCCCCGAAGCCCTCAAGTTTGGCAATTCCGGACCGACAATGAAGCACTCTGCCTGCCCTCTAGAAAAAATATAAGCCTAATGAGCTGACCAGGCAGCTTAAATGAAGATAAACCTACACGGCACTCGAATGTACCCAAATTATATAGTCTAACCTGGGCACTGTCTGACACAACCTGAGCCCGGACCTGCTGACCAACACCCAGACAGCTGACCGCACCCTGAGCACATCAGACCCGCCATGGCCTTAGGTCATCATCTCTTCCCTACCTCAGTTTTCAGGCTTCAGAACCTAGACCTTATCTCCAATCACTGCCCACGGGTGACTGTGATGCAGAAATCAGAACTCTTCCTGACCCATGGCAAGAAACCTTGTGGTTGGCATGTTGTCCAACGTTCAGTGTAGGAGAAAACAGCATTCACACTGAGGCACCGCCCATTCTTGAGTGCGACAAGAGCATAAACACGCATTGTGACCTCAGCGTGAGTCCTGTCCTCTAGTAAGTCCTCTCAGTGGCTGGACCATTAGATGACATAATGGGCTTGACATGTCCCTAGTCCCCAATTTTTAACAAGATTTCTTTTTGTCCAGTCGCCCCACCCCAGGGCTCTACTCTGGAATCCCTCATTTGGTGGGAAATCTGAGGTGGAAAAACAAAATGAAACAAATCGACAACAACAAAAAAACGGACTTCTTCCATCCCCAGAATGACCCCAAACTCTTTGGTCGGGACCGAACCCCCAGAGAGTAAGACTCGTCCATTTCCCATGAAGTCACCCAGCAATTTCACGACCATGAGTGACACGATATCCAGAGACAAAAACTTGAGCAAGAGCCTCACAATCGCCCTTTTTTCATATCCCGAAGTGTTCTCCTCATGGTCTGTAGATCAGTCCTGCCATACCTATGACCCAAAACATAAGCCGAGTTTGTGTTTTCAGACAACTGTCCAAACAGCTCTGGCCTACACACCCTACAGGCTCAGGGCCCTGGAGCCAAACCTGAGGACTTTACTTGCCCTCTCCAAGGGAATTGTATGTGCCCATTCCAATGGCCACAACCCTACTAGTAGGATAACCTCCAAAGTCCCTGAGGCCATCCCAAGAGTTGTGGCTTCCCAGGACAAACAGGGGCAATCTGAGCCCATCTGAGCACCTACCTGCACTCAGACCCGTAGACTGATGTCCCCAGAGGTAAAAAGGAACGAACAGGGCCCTAGGCACTAATCGGATCCATTGCTTTGGTTTCCAGGCATCTCTCCTCAGAGGCCTGGATTTCAATACCAGCATATGGCTGTTTCTTGACTCACCCATCAGAACAAATCTCATCTACACATGGGAAACATGCACGTTGGAGCTGTGTCAAAGCCTCTGTTTAGGAGAACCCTTCAGGGCCCCAGGGCCACCGCTTCATTCCAAGGTCTCCATAGACACAAAAACATATTAGGACACATCCACAGGAGAGTCCATTTCAACTCAGCCTCCTCGGTTGCCCCCCACATCCAGCAGATCTAACCTGTCTTGTTGCTTTGAGACAAGTGGAATGCGAGGTGGGCTATCCAGCCATCCATCCTTAGAACCCTGCTCGGAATCGTTGGCCTGGAGCCAACCAACAGGTCTCAATTGTCCTGCAGAAGAATCTTTGCAGTTTGGAGCTTCTCACAACTCCCATCGTGGGAAAACCCCCATGTCCTCGTGATCCAACCCCCTTCAAGAAAGGGCCATCAGGGCAGAAAGTCCAACCTGAGCGATCGTCTGATCCTTGCCCTGACTTCAGATGCACGAGATCTCTATTGAGTTCTGTAGATTGTGCCTGCCATATCCTCACCCAGAAACCTAGGCCTAGCTTGGGTTCTCAGACTCCGTCCTCAGACTACTGGCCCACAAGCCCTCCAGTTGGGCAATCCAGAACTACAATGCCGCACTCTGCCTGCCCTACAGAAGTAAAACATTGCCATCAGGGCTACCCCGAAACCCGAAATGAGGATCAACCTGCACGCCATTCGGCTGTACCCCAAACATATAGGCTGACCTGGGCACTATTTCCCCTTCTGACCCAGCCTGAGCCTGGACCTCCTGGTCCCACCCATACAGCTGGCCGCACACTGAGCACATCCGACCCGCCATGGCCTTAGGTCGTCATCTCTTCCCAACTGCGGTTTTCAGGCTCCTGAACCTAGACCTTATCTCCAACCACTGCCCAGGGTTGAAAATGATGCAGAAATCAGAACTCTTTCCCCATGGCAAGAAACCTTGTGCTTGGCATGTTGTCCAACGTTCAGTGTAGTTGAAACAAGCGTGGCCCATGAGGCCCCGCCCATGCTTGCGGGCCACATTGGTCACAAACACACATTGTGACCCTCAGCCTGAGCCCAGTCCTCAGGTAAGGCCTCTCAGGGCCTATATGAAGAGACAGCATATTGGGCTTGCCATGCCCCTAGGCCCCAATTTTTAACCACAGTTCGGGGTGTCCATTCACTCTTCCCCAGGGCTCTGCTTTGGAATTCCTCTTTTGGTGGGACACCAGAGGTAACAAACCTGAAAGGAGTCCTCCCATCCCACAGATTGACGAAAAACAATTGGGATCGGGCCAAATCCACAGAGAGGAAGATTCGTCCATGGCCCATGAGACCTCCCCAACATTCCACGGACATCGCGGAAACAAAATCCAGAGACAAAAGCCTGAGTAAGAGACTCAGACTCGCTCATTCTTCATATCCTGAAGAGATCTTCTCATGGTTTGTGGATCGGGCGTGCCATACCTACGTCCCCAAACTTAAGCTGAGTTTGTGTTTTCATTTATCTGTCCTCAAAGACCTGGGCCACACTCCATCCAGGCTGGGGCCCCTGGAGCCACACATTCGGACTGCCCCCACCCAATCCATGGGAATTCTGCCCATTCGATTGTCAAATATTGTACAAATTAGGAGAACCCTCCAATGTCCCTGAGGCCATCCCAATAGTTAGGTCGCCCGGGAAAAAAAAGGGCGGTTGATACCAGCTGAGCATCTACCTCCACTCATCTACCTCCACTCATACCAAGAAGATTGAACCAGACAGGACCCGAGGCCATTATCGGATCCATTGCGTTGGTTTACAGGCATGTCTCCTCAAAAGCCTGGATTCCAATACCAGCAGAGGGGATTTCCTGAGGCATCCATCAGAACAAATCTAGTCTCCACAAGGAAACTTGTGCATGGGAGCTATGCCAAAGCTTAGGAGAATACTTCAGGGTCCCGGTGCCACCTCTTCATTCCAAGGCCCTCATGGACACAAACACACATTAGGACCCATCCTCTGGAAAGTGCATTTCAACTCAGCCACCTCGGTTGCTCCCGCAGATCCATTAGATCTAAACTGTCTTGTTGCTAGGAGACAATTGGAAGGCGAGGCGGACTTCCCAGGCATCCATCCTCGAACGGTGCTCTGGAGTCATTCCATATGGGATGTCCTGGAGCTGTCCAACAGGTCTCAATTGTCCCGCAGAAGGAATCCTTGAAGGGGGCATCCCACATCTCCCAACGTGGAAAACCTCCATGGCCTCGAGATTCCGCTCCCTTCATGAAGGGGCCGTCATGCACAGAAACTCCAACCTGAGCCAACGTCGGATCCTCACCCTGACTTCAGATGCATGAGATATTGGTTCAGATCTGCAGGGGGTACCTGCCGTGCCCTCATCCTGAATCCGAAGTCTAGCTTGTGTTCTCAGACTTCCGTCCTCACTCTCCTGGCCCCGAAGCCCTCATGTTTGGCAATTCCGGACCAACAATGAAGCACTCTGCCTGCCCTCTAGAAAAAATATATTGCCTAATGAGCTGACCAGGCAGCTTAAATGAAGATAAACCTACACGGCACTCGAATGTACCCAAATTATATAGTCTAACCGGGGCACTAATGCACTGTCTGACACAACCTGAGCCCGGACCTGCTGACCAACACCCAGACAGCTGACCGCACCCTGAGCACATCAGACCCGTCATGGCCTTAGGTCATCATCTTTTCCCTACCTCAGTTTTCAGGCTTCAGAACCTAGACCTTATCTCCAATCACTGCCCACGGGTGACTGTGATGCAGAAATCAGAACTATTCCTGACCCATGGCAAGAAACCTTGTGGTTGGCATGTTGTCCATCGTTCAGTGTAGGAGAAAACCGCATTCACCCTGAGGCCCCGCCCATTCTTGAGTGCGACGAGAGCATAAACACGCATTGTGACCTCAGCGTGAGTCCTGTCCTCTAGTAAGTCCTCTCAGTGGCTGGATCATTAGATGTCATAATGGGCTTGACATGTCCCTAGTCCCCAATTTTTAACCAGATTTCTGGTTGTCCAGTCGCCCCACCCCAGGGCTCTACTCTGGAATCCCTCATTTGGTGGGACATCTGAGGTTGAAAAACAAAATGAAACAAATCGACAACAACAAAAAAACGGACTTCTTCCATACCCAGAATGACCGCAAACTCTTTCGACGGGACCGAACCCCCAGAGAGTAAGACTCGTCCATTTCCCATGAAGTCACTCGGCAATTTCACGACCATGAGTGACACGATATCCAGAGACAAAAACTTGAGCAAGAGCCTCACACTCGCCCTTTTTTCATTCGAGGTTAAAAAAGAAAACAACAACAACAAAAACAAACAAACAAACAAAAAAAAAACGACTTCTTCCAGCCCACAGAATGACCCCAAACTCTTTGGATGGGGCCTAACCACCAGTGAGTAAGACTCGTCCATTTCCGATGAAGTCACCCAAAAATTCCACGACCATGAGTGACACGATATCCAGAGACAAAAACTTGAGCAGGAGCCTCACACTCGCCCTTCTTTCAAATCCCGAAGAGTTCTCCTCATGGTCTGTAGGTCAGTCCTGCCATACCTAAGACCCGAAACATAAGCCGAGTTTGTGTTTTCAGACAACTGTCCAAACAGCCCTGGCCTACACAACCTACAGGCTCAGGCCCCTGGAGCCAAACCTGAGGACTGTCCTTGCCCTCTCCAAGGGAATTGTGTGTGTCCATTCCAATGGCCACAACCCTTCTAATAGGATAAACCTCCAAAGTCCCTGATCCATCTCAATAGTGGTGGCTTCCCAGGAAAAACAGGGGCAATCTGAGCCAAACTGAGCACCTACCTGCACTCAGACCCATAGACAGATGTCCCCAGAGGTAAAAAGGAAAGAACAGGCCCCTAGGCACAAATCGGATCCATTGCTTTGGTTTCCAGGCATCTCTCCTCAGAGGCCTGCATTTCATACCAGCATATGGCTGTTTCTTGACTCACCCATCAGAACAAATCTCATCTACACATGGGAAACTTGCACTTTGGAGTTGTGACAAAGCCTCTGTTTAGGAGAACCCTTCAGGGCCCCAGGGCCACCGCTTCATTCCAAGGTCTCCATAGACAGAAAAGCACATTAGGACCCATCCACAGGAGAGTCCATTTCAAATAAGCGTCCTCGGTTGCCCCCCACATCCAGCAGATCTAACCGGTCTTGTTGCTTGGAGACCATTGGAATGCGAGGTGAGCTATCCAGCCATCCATCCTTAGAACCCTGCTCAGAATCGTTGGCCTGGAGCCAAACAATAGGTCTCAATTGTCCTGCAGAAGAATCTTTGCAGTTTGGAGATTCTCACAACTCCCATCGTGGGAAAACGCCCATGTCCTCGTGATCCAACCCCCTTCAAGAAAGGGCC
This sequence comes from Mustela nivalis, assembly GCF_964662115.1. Taxonomy (NCBI): domain Eukaryota; kingdom Metazoa; phylum Chordata; class Mammalia; order Carnivora; family Mustelidae; genus Mustela; species Mustela nivalis. The sequence goes on along the minus strand of NW_028136508.1, from coordinate 1,023,760 downwards.
ATCAGGGACAGAAACTCCAACCTGAGCGATCGTCTGATCCTCGCCCGGACTTCAGATGCACGAGATCTCGATTCAGGTATGTAGATTTTGCCTGCCATGGCCTCACCCAGAAACCTAAGCCTAGCTTGTGTTCTCAGACTTTGGTCGTCAGACTACTGGCCCACAAGCCCTCTAGTTTGGAAATCCTGAACTACAATGCAGCACTTTGCCTGCCCTCCAGAAGAAAAACATTTTCCTCTGGGGCTACCCAGTAACCCCAAATGAGGATCAACCTGCACCGACCTTGGCTGTACCCCAAATACATAGGCTGACCAGGGCACTAATGCCCTTTCTTACACAGGCTGAGCCTGGACCCCCTGGCCCCTCCCAGACAGCTGGCCGCACACTGAGCACATCGAGCCGCTGTGGCCTTAGGTCGTCATTCCTTCCCAACCTCGGTTTTCAGGTTTCAGAACCTAGACCTTATCTCCTATCACTGCCCAGGGTTGATGGTGATGCAGAAATCAGAACTCCTTCCCCATGGCAAGAAACCTTGTGGTTGGCATGTTGTCCAACGTTCAGTGTAGTTGAAACCAGTGTGGCCCATAATGCCCCGCCCATGCTCGCGGGCCACATTGGTCACAAACGCACATTGTGACCCTCAGGCTGAGCCCAGTCCTCAAGTAAGGCCACTCAGTGGCTGGATGAAGAGATAACATATTGGGCTCCATGACCCTAGGCCCCAATTTTTAACCATAGTTCGGGTTGTCGCTTCAGTCTTCCCCACGGCTTTGCTTTGGAATTCCAATTTATGTGGGACACCTGAGGTAACAAAACTGAAATGAGTCCACCCATCCCACATATTGACGTAAAGCAATTGGGAATCGGGCCAAATCCTCAGAGAAGAAGATTCGTCCATGGCCCATGAGGCCTCCCCGACATTCCACGGCCATCGCTGATACAAAATCCAGAGACAAAAGCCTGAGCAAGCGCCTCAGACTCCCACTTTCTTCATATCCTGAAGAGTTCTTCTCATGGTTTGTATATCGGGCCTGCCATACCTACGTCCCCAAACCTAAGCTGAGTTTGTGTTTTCAGACTTCTGTCCTCAAAGTCTTGGGCCACACTCCCTCCAGGCTGGGTCCCTGGAGCCACACATTAGGACTGTGCCTACCAATCCATGGGAATTCTGCCCATTCCATGGTCCAAAATCGTACAAATTAGGAGAAACCCCCAAAGTCCCTGAGGCCATCCCAATAGTGTAGGTCTCCCAGAACAAACCAGGGCTGTATGACTCCAGCTGATAATCGACCTCCACTCATACCATAGATGGATGTCCCCAGAGAAGAAATTGAACCAGACAGCACCCTAGGCTATAATAGGATCCATTGCTTTGGGTTACAGGCATGTGTCCTCAAAAGCCTGATTCCAATACGAGCATAGGGGTTTTCCTGAGGCACCCATCAGAACTCATCTCGTCTCCCAAGGAAACCTGTGCATGGGAGCCATGTCCAAAGCTTAGGAGAGTACTTTAGGTTTCCGGTGCCACCGCCCAATTCCAAGGCCCTCATGGACACAAAAACACATTAGGACCCATCCTCAGGAAAGTCCATTTCAACTCAGCCACCCCGGTTGCTCTGGCAGAGCCATCAGATCTAAACTGTCTTGTTGCTAGGAGAGAATTGGAATGCGAGGCGGGCTCCCTGCATCCATCCGCGAACGGTGCTCTGGAGTCATTCCATATGGGATGTCCTGGAGCTGTCCAACAGGTCTCAATTGTCCCGCAGAAGGAATCCTTGAAGGGGGCATCCCACAACTCCCAACGTGGGAAAACCTCAATGGCCCCGAGATTCCTCTCCCTTCATGAAGCGGACGTCATGCACAGAAACTCCACCTGAGCCAACGTCTGATCCTCGCCCTGACTTCAGATGCATGAGATATTGGTTCAGATCTGCAGGGGGTACCTGCCGTGCACTCACCCTGAAACCAAGTCTAGCTTGTCTTCTCAGACTTCCGTCCTCACACTCCTGGCCACGATGCCCTCAGGTTTGGCAATTCCGGACCCACAATGCAGCACTCTGCCTGCCCTCTAGAAAAAAAATTGTTGACTCATGAGCTGCCCAGGCAGCTTAAATGAGGATAAACCTACACAACACTCGATGTTACTCAATTAGATAGTCTAACCTGGGCACTAATGCACTGTCGAACACAACCTGAGCCCGGACCTCCTGACCAATACCCAGAAAGCTGACCGCACACTGAGCACATAAAAACCGCCATGGCCTTAGGTCATCATCTCTTCCCTACCTCCGTTTTCAGGCTTCAGAACCGAGACCTTATCTCCAATCACTGCACAGCGGTGTGTCTGATGCAGAAATCAGAACTCCTCCTTACCCATGGCAAGAACCCTTGTGGTTGGCACGTTGTCAAACGTTCAGTGTAGGAGAAACCAGCATTCACCCTGAGGCCCCGCCCATTCTTGAGTGCGACGAGGGCATACATAGGCATTGTGACCCTCAGCATGAGTCCTGTCCTCTAGTAAGTCCTCTCAGTGCCTGGACCATTAGATGTCATAATGGGCTTGACATGTCCCTAGGCCCCAATTTTTAACCAGATTTCTGATTGTCCAGTCGCCCCTCCCCAGGCCTTTACTCTGGAATCCCTCATTTGGTGGGACACCTGAGGTTAAAAAAGAAAACAACAACAACAACAACAACAACAACAACAAAACGGACTTCTTGCAGCCCACAGAATGACCCCAAACTCTTTGGACGGGGCCAAACCACCAGAGAGTACGACTCGTCGATTTCCCATGAAGTCACCCAGAAATTCCACGACCATGAGTGACACGATATCCAGAGACAAAAACTTGAGCAGGAGCCTCACACTCGCCCTTTTTTCAAATCCCGAAGAGTTCTCCTCATGATCTGTAGGTCCGTCCTGTAATACCTAATACCGAAACATAAGCCGAGTTTGTGTTTTCAGACAACTGTCCAAACAGCCCTGGCCTACACAACCTACAGGCTCAGGCCTCTGGAGCCAAACCTGAGGACTGTACTTGCCCTCTCCAAGGGAATTGTGTGTGTCCATTCCAATGGCCACAACCCTTCTAATAGGATAAACCTCCAAAGTCCCTGATCCATCTCAATAGTGGTGGCTTCCCAGGAAAAACAGGGGCAAACTGAGCCCAACTGAGCACCTACCTGCACTCAGACCCATAGACAGATGTCCCCAGAGGTAAAAAGGAAAGAACAGGCCCCTAGGCACTAATCAGATCCATTGATTTGGTTTCCAGGAATCTCTCCTCAGACGCCTGGATATCAAAACAGCATATAGCTGTTTCTTGACTCACCCAACAGAAAACATCTCATCTACACATGGGAATCTTGCACGTTGGAGCTGTGTCAAAGCCTCTGTTTAAAAGAACCCTTTAGGGCCCCAGTGCCAGCGCTTCATTCCAAGGTCTCCATAGACACAAAAGCACATTAGGACACGTCCCCAGGGGTATCCATTTCAACTCAGCGTCCTCGGTTGCTCCCAACAGATCCAGGAGATCTAACCTGTCTTGTTTCTAGGAGAAAATTGGAATGCGAGGATGGCTACCCAGCCATCCATCCTTAGAACCCTGCTCAGAATCATTGGCCTGGAGCCAAACAACAGGTCTCAATTGTCCTGCAGAAGACTCTCTGCAGTTTGGAGCTTCTCACAACTCCCATCGTGGGAAAACCCCCATAGCCTCGTGATGCACCCCATACATGAAGGGGCCATCAGGGACAGAAACTCCAATCTGAGCGATCGTCTGATCCTCGCCCTGACTTCAGATGCACGAGATCTCGATTCAGGTCTGTACATTCTGCCTGCCATGGCCTCACCCAGTAACCTAAGCCTAGCTTGTGTTCTCAGACTTTGGTCGTCAGACTACTGCCCCACAAGCCCTCCAGTTTGGCAATCCAGAACTACAATGCAGCACCCTGCCCGCCCTCCAGAATAAAAACATTTTCCTCTGGGGCTACCCAGTAACCCCAAATGAGGATCAACCTGAACCGACCTTGGCTGTACCCCAAATACATAGGCTGACCAGGGCACTAATGCCCTTTCTGACACAGCCTGAGCCTGGACCCCTCTGGCCCCTCCCAGACAGCTGGCCGCACACTGAGCACTTCGAGCCGCTGTGGCCTTAGGTCGTCATCCCTTCCCAACCTCGGTTTTCAGGTTTCAGGACCTAGACCTTATCTCCAATCACTGCCCAGGGTTGATGGTGATGCAGAAATCAGAACTCCTTCCCCATGGCAAGAAACCTTGTGGTTGGCATGTTGTCCAACGTTCAGTGTAGTTGAAACCAGTGTGGCCCATGATGCCCTCCCCATGCTCGCCGGCCACTTTGGTCACAGATGCACATTGTGACCCTCAGGCTGAGCCCAGTCCTCAAGTAAGGCCAGTCAGTGGCTGGATGAAGAGATAACATATTGGGCTTGCCATGCCCCTAGGCCCCAATTTTTAACCATAGTTCGGGTTGTCCCTTCAGTCTTCCCCACGGCTTTGCTTTGGAATTCTAATTTAGGTGGGACACCTGAGGTAACAAAACTGAAATGAGTACACCCATCCCACAGATTGACGACAAGCAATTGAGAATTTGGCCAAATCCTCAGAGAGGAAGATTCGTCCATGGCCCATGAGGCCTCCCCGACATTGCACGGCCATCGCTGATACAAAATCCAGAGACAAAAGCCTGAGCAAGCGCCTCAGACTCGCACTTTCTTCATATCCTGAAGAGTTCTTCTCATGGTTTGTAGATCGGGCCTGCCATACCTACGTCCCCAAACCTAAGCTGAGTTTGTGTTTTCAGACTTCTGTCCTCAAAGTCTTGGGCCACACTCCCTCCAGGCTGGGTTTCTGGAGCCACACATTAGGACTGTGCCTACCAATCCATGGGAATTCTGCCCATTCCATGGTCCAAAATCATACAAATTAGGAGAAACCTCCAAAGTCCCTGAGGCCATCCCAATAGTGTAGGTCACCCGGAACAAACAAGGGATGTCTGACAACAGCTGATAATCGACCTCCACTCATACCATAGATGGATGTCCCCAGAGAAGAAGATTGAAACAGACAGGACCCTAGGCCATAATAGGATCCATTGCTTTGGGTTACAGGCATGTGTCCTCAAAAGCCTGATTCCAATACGAGCATATGGGTTTTCCTGAGGCACCCATCAGAACTCATCTCGTCTCCACAAGGAAACCTGTGCATGGGAGCCATGTCCACAGCTTAGGAGAGTACTTCAGTGTCCCGGTGCCACCGCCCCATTCCAAGGCCCTCATGGATACAAAAACACATTAGGACACATCCTCAGGAAAGTCCATTTCAACTCAGCCACCCCTGTTGCTCAAGCAGAGCCATCAGATCTAAACTGTCTTGCTATTAGGTGACAATTGGAATGCGAGGCGGGCTTCCCAGGCATCCATCCGCGAACGGTGCTCTGGAGTCATTCCATATGGGATGTCCTGGAGCTGTCCAACAGGTCTCAATTGTCCCATGAAGGAATCCTTGAAGGGGGCATCCCACAACTCCCAACGTGGGAAAACTTCAATGGCCTCGAGATTCCGCTCCCTTCATGAAGCGGCCGTCATGCACAGAAACTCCAACCAGAGCCAACGGCTGATCCTCGCCCTGACTTCAGATGCATGAGATATTGGTTCAGATCGGCAGGGGGTACCTGCCGTGCCCTGGCCCTGAAACCCAAGTCTAGCTTGTCTTCTCAGAGTTCCGTCCTCAGACTCCTGGCCCCGAAGCCCTCTAGTGTGGCAAATCCGGACCTACAATGCAGCACCCTGCCTGCCCTCTAGAAAAAAAATGATTGCCTCATGAGCTGCACAGGCAGCTTAAATGAGGAAAAACCTACACAGCACTCGACTTTACTCAAATTATGTAGTCTAACCTGGGCACTAATGCACTGTCGAACACAACCTGAGCCCGGACCTCCTGACAAACACCCAGAAAGCTGACCGCACACTGAGCACATAAAACCCTCCATGGCCTTAGGTCATCATCTCTTCCCTACCTCAGTTTTCAGGCTTCAGAACCGAGACCTTATCTCCAATCACTGCCCAGGGGTGAGTGTGATGCAGAAATCAGAACTCCTCCTTACCCATGGCAAGAACCCTTGTGGTTGGCACGTTGTCCAACGTTCAGTGTAGGAGAAACCAGCATTCACACTGAGGCCCCGCCCATTCTTGAGTGCGACGAGGGCATACACACGCATTGTGACCCTCAGCATGATTCCTGTCCTCTAGTAAGTCCTCTCAGTGTCTGGACCATTAGATGTCATAATGGGCTTGACATGTCCCTAGGCCCCAATGTTAAACCAGATTTCTGATTGTCCAGTCGCCCCTTCCCAGGGCTCTACTCTGGAATCCCTCATTTGGTGGGACACCTGAGGTTAAAAACAACAACAACAACAAAAAAAAAAAAAAAAAACGGACTTCTTCCAGCCCACAGAATGACCCCAAACTCTTTGGACGGGCCAAACCACCAGAGAGTAAGACTCCTCCATTTCCCATGAAGTCACCCGGCAATTTCACGACCATGAGTGACACGATATCCAGAGACAAAAACTTGAGCAGGAGCCTCACACTCGCCCTTTTTTCAAATCCCGAAGAGTTCTCCTCATGGTCTGTAGGTCAGTCCTGCCATACCTATGACCCGAAACATAAGCCGAGTTTGTGTTTTCAGACAACTGTCCAAACAGCCCTGGCCTACACAACCTACAGGCTCAGGCCCCTGGAGCCAAACCTGAGGAGTGTACTTGCCCTCTCCAAGGGAATTGTGTGTGCCCATTCCAATGGCCACAACCCTTCTAATAGGATAAACCTCCAAAGTCCCTGATCCATCTCAATAGTGGTGGCTTCCCAGGAAAAACAGGGGCAATCTGAGCCCAACTGAGCACCTACCTGCACTCAGACCCATAGACAGATTTCCCCAGAGGTAAAAAGGAAAGAACAGGCCCCTAGGCACTAATCAGATCCATTGCTTTGTTTTCAAGGCATCTCTCCTCAGAGGACTGGATTTCAAAAGCAGCTCTAGCTGTTTCTTGACTCACCGATCAGAAAACATCTCATCTACACATGGGAAACTTGCACGTTGGAGCTGTGTCAAAGCCTCTGTTTAGGAGAACCCTTTAGGGCGCCAGGGCCACCGCTTCATTCCAAGGTCTCCATAGACACAAAAGCACATTAAAACCCATCCCCAGGGTTGTCCATTTCAACTCAGCGTCCTCGGTTGCTCCCCACAGATCCAGGAGATCTAACCTGTCTTGTTGCTAGGAGGCAATTGGAATGCGAGGTGGGATACCCAGCCATCCATCCTTAGAACCCTGCTCAGAATAATTGGCCTGGAGCCAAACAACAGGTCTCAATTGTCCTGCAGAAGACTCTCTGCAGTTTGGAGCTTCTCACAACTCCCATCGTGGGAAAACCCCCATGGCCTCGCGATGCCACCCCATTCATGAAGGGGCCATCAGGGACAGAAACTCCAACCTGAGTGATCGTCTGATCCTCGCCCTGACTTCAGATTCACGAGATCTCGATTCAGGTCTGTAGATTGTGCCTGCCATGGCCTCACCCAGAAACCTAAGCCTAGCTTGTGTTCTCAGACATTTGTCGTCAGACTACTGGCCCACAAGCTCTCCAGTTTGGCAATCCAGAACTACAACGCAGCACTCTGACTGCCCTCCAGAAGAAAAACATTGTCCTCTGGGGCTACCCAGTAACCCCAAATGAGGATCAACCTGCACCGACCATGGCTGTAACCCAAATACATAGGCTGACCAGGACACTGATGCCCTTTCTGACACAGCCTGAGCCTGGACCTCTTGGCAACTACCAGACAGCTGGCCGCACCCTGAGCACATCGAGGCGCCGTGGCCTTAGGTCGTCATATATTCCCAACCTCGGTTTTCAGGTTTCAGAACCGAGACCTTATCTCCAATCACTGCGCAGGGTTGAAGGTGATGTAGAAATCAGAACTCCTTCGCCATGGCAAGAAACCTTGTGGTTGGCATGTTGTCCAACGTTCAGTGTAGTTGAAACCAGTGTGGCCCATGAGGCCCCGCCCATGCTCACAGGCCACATCGGTCACAAACACACATTGTGACCCTCAGGCTGAGCCCAGTCCTCAAGTAAGGCCACTCAGGGGCTGGATGAAGAGATAGCATATTGGGCTTGCCAGGCCTCTAGGCCCCAATTTTTAACCATATTTCGGGTTGTCCCTTCAGTCTTCCCCACGGCTTTGCTTTGGAATTCCTCTTTTGGTGGGACACCTGAGGTAACAAACCTGAAAGGAGTCCTCCCATCCCACAGTTTGACGAAAAGCAATTGGGAATCGGGCCAAATCCTCAGAAAGGAGGATTCGTCCATGGCCCATGAGGCCTCCCCGACATTCCATGGCCATCGCTGATACAAAATCCAGAGACAAAAGCCTGAGCAAGCGCCTCAGACTCGCACTTACTTCATATCCTGAAGAGTTCTTCTCATGGTTTGTAGATCCGGCCTGCCATACCTACGTCCCCAAACCTAAGCTGAGTTTGTGTTTTCAAATTCTGTCCTCAAAGTCTTGGGCCACACACCCTCCAGGCTGGGCCCCTGGAGCCACACATTAGGACTGTGCCTACCAATCCATGGGAATTCTTCCCATTCCATGGTCCAAAATCATACAAATTAGGAGAAACCTCCAAAGTCCCTGAGGCCATCCCAATAGTGTAGGTCACCCGGAACAACAAGGGCTGTCTGACACCAGCTGATAATCGACCTCCACTCATACCATAGATGGATGTCCCCAGAGAAAAAGATTGAACCAGACAGGACCCTAGGCCATAATAGGATCCATTGCTTTGGGTTACAGGCATGTGTCCTCAAAAGCCTGATTCCAATACGAGCATAGGGGTTTTCCTGAGGCACCCATCAGAACTCATCTCGTCTCCACAAGGAAACCTGTGCATGGGAGCCATGTCCAAAGCTTAGGAGAGTACTTCAGGGTCCCGGTGCCACCGCCCCATTCCAAAGACCTCATGGACACAAAAACACATTAGGACCCATCCTCAGGAAAGTCCATTTCAACTCAGCCACCCCGGTTGCTCCGGCAGAGCCATCAGATCTAAACTGTCTTGTTGCTAGGAGACAATTGGAATGCGAGGCGGGCTTCCCAGGCATCAATCCGCGAACGTTGCTCTGGAGTCATTCCATATGGGATGTCCTGGAGCTTTCCAACAGGTCAATTGTCCCGTAGAAGGAATCCTTGAAGGGGGCATCTCACAACTCCCAACGTGGGAAAACCTCAATGGCCCCGAGATTCCGCTCCCATCATGAAGCTGCCGTCATGCACAGAAACTCCAACCTGAGCCAACGGCTGATCCTCGCCCTGACTTCAGATGCATGAGATATTGGTTCAGATCTGCAGGGGGTACCTGCCGTGCCCTGGCCCTGAAACCCAAGTCTAGCTTGTCTTCTCAGACTTTCATCCTCACACTCCTGGACCCAAATCCCTCAAGTTTGGCAATTCCGGACCCACAATGCAGCACTCTGCCTGCCTCTAGAAAAAAAATTATTACCTCATGAGCTGCCCAGTCACCTTCAATGAGGATAAACCTACACAGCACTCGACGTTACCCAAATTACATAGTTTATCCTGGGCACTAATCCACTGTCGAACACAACCTGAGCCCGAACCTCCTGACAAACACCCAGAAAGCTGACCGCACACTGAGCACATAAAACCCTTCATGGCCTTAGGTCATCATCTCGTCCCTACCTCCGTTTTCAGGCTTCAGAACCGAGACCTTATCACCAATCACTGCCGAGGGGTGAGTGTGATGCAGAAATCAGAACACCTCCTTACCCATGGCAAGAACCCATGTGGTTGGCACGTTGTCCAATGTTCAGTGTAGGAGAAACCAGCATTCACACTGAGGCCCTGCCCATTCTTGAGTGCGACGAGGGCATACACACGCATTGTGACCCTCAGCATGAGTCCTGTCCTCTAGTAAGTCCTCTCAGTGGCTGGACCATTAGATGTCATAATGGGCTTGACATGTCCCTAGGCCCCAATTTTTAACCAGATTTCTGATTGTCCAGTCGCCCCACCCCAGGGCTCTACTCTGGAATCCCTCATATGTTGGAACACCTGAGGTTAAAAAAGAAAACAACAAAAACAACAACAACAAAAAAAACCGGACTTCTTCCAGCCCACAGAATGACCCCAAACTCTTTGGACGGGGCCAAACCACCAGAGAGTAAGACTCCTCCATTTCCCATGAAGTCACCCGGCAATTTCACGACCATGAGTGACACGATATCCAGAGACAAAAACTTGAGCAAGAGCCTCACACTCGCCCTTTTTTCATATTCCGAAGAGTTCTCCTCATGGTCTGTAGGTCAGTCCTGCCATACATATGACCCGAAACATAAGCCGAGTTTGTGTTTTCAGACAACTGTCCAAACACCCCTGGCCTACACAACCTACAGGCTCAGGGCCCTGGAGCCAAACCTGAGGACTGTACTTGCCCTCTCCAAGGGAATTGTGTGTGCCCATTCCAATGGCCACAACCCTTCTAATAGGATAAACCTCCAAAGTCCCTGATCCATCTCAATAGTGGTGGCTTCCCAGGAAAAACAGGGGAAATCTGAGCCCAACTGAGCAACTACCTGCAGTAAGACCCATAGACAGATGTCTCCAGAGGTAAAAGGAAAGAACAGGCCCCTAGACACTAATCAGATCCATTGCTTTGGTTTCCAGTCATCTCTCCTCAGAGGCCTGGATTTCAAAAGCAGCATCCAGCTGTTTCTTGACTCACACATGAGAAAACATCTCATCTACACATGGGAAACTTGCACGTTGTCGTTGTGACAAAGCCTCTGATTAGGAGAACGTTTTAGGGCCCCAGTGCCACCGCTTCATTCGAAGGTCTCCATAGACACAAAAGCACATTAGGACCCATCCCCAGGGGTGTCCATTTCAACTCAGCGTCCTCGGTTGCTCCCCACAGATCCAGCAGATCTAACCTGTCTTATTGCTAGGAGAAAATTGGAATGCGAGGTGGGCTACCCAGCCATCCATCCTTAGAACCCTGCTCAGAATCATTGGCCTGGAGCCAAACAACAGGTCTCAATTGTCCTGCAGAAGACTCTCTGCAGTTTGCAGCTTCTCACAACTCCAATCGTGGGAAAACCCCCATGGCCTCGTGATGCTCCCCCATTCATGAAGGGGCCATCAGGGACAGAAACTCCAACCTGAGCGATCGTCTGATCCTCGCCCTGACTTCAGATGCACGAGATCTCGATTCCGGTATGTAGATTGTGCCTGCCATGGCCTCACCCAGAAACCTAAGCCTAGCTTGTGTTCTCAGACTTTGGTCGTCAGACTACTGGCCCACAAGCCCTCCAGTTTGGCAATCCGGAACTACAATGCAGCAATCTGCCTGCCCTCCAGAAGAAAAACATTTTCCTCTGGGGCTACCCAGTAACCCCAAATGAGGATAAACCTGCACCGACCTTGGCTGTACCCCAAATACATAGGCTGACCTGGGCACTAATGCCCTTTCTGACACAGCCTGAGCCTGGACCCCCTTGCCCCTCCCAGACAGCTGGACGCACACTGAGCACATCGAGCCGCCGTGGCCTTAGGTCGTCATCCCTTCCGAACCTCGGTTTTCAGGTTTCAGAACCTAGACCTTATCTCCTATCACTGCCCAGTGTTGAAGGTGATGCAGAAATCAGAACTCCTTCCCCATGGCAAGAAACCTTGTGGTTGGCATGTTGTCCAACGTTCAGTGTAGTTGAAACCAATGTGGCCCATGATGCCCCGCCCATGCTCGCGGGCCACATTGATCACAAACCCACATTGTGTCCCTCAGGCTGAGCCCAGTCCTCAAGTAAGGCCACTCAGTGGCTGGATGAAGAGATAACATATTGGGCTTGCCATGCCCCTAGGCCCCAATTTTTAACCATAGTTCGGGTTGTCCCTTCAGTCTTCCCCACGGCTTTGCTTTGGAATTCCTCTTTTGGTGGGACACCTGAGGTAACAAACCTGAAAGGAGACCTCCCATCCCACAGATTGACGAAAAGCAATTGGGAATCGGGCCAAATCCTCAGAGAGGAAGATTCGTCCATGGCCCATGAGGCCTCCCCGACATTCCACGGCCATCGCTGATACAAAATCCAGAGACAAAAGCCTGAGCAAGCGCCTCAGACTCGCACTTTCTTCATATCCTGAAGAGTTCTTCTCATGGTTTGTAGATCGGGCGTGCCATACCTGCGTCCCCAAACCTAAGCTGAGTTTGTGTTTTCAGACTTCTGTCCTCAAAGTCTTGGGCCACACACCCTCCAGGCTGGGCCCCTGGAGCCACACATTAGGACTGTGCCTACCAATCCTTGGGAATTCTGCCCATTCCATGGTCCAAAATCGTACAAATTAGGAGAAACCTCTAAAGTCCCTGAGGCCATCCCAATAGTGTAGGTCGCCCGGAACAAGCAAGGGCTGTCTGACACCAGCTGATAATCGACCTCCACTCATACCATAGATGGATGTCCCCAGAGAAGAAGATTGAACCAGACAGGACCCTAGGCCATAATAGGATCCATTGCTTTGGGTTACAGGCATGTGTCCTCAAAAGCCTGATTCCAATACGAGCATAGGGGTTTTCCTGAGGCACCCATCAGAACTCATCTCGTCTCCACAAGGAAACCTGTGCATGGGAGCCATGTCCAAAGCTTAGGAGAGTACTTCAGGGTCCCGGTGCCACCGCCCCATTCCAAGGCCTTCATGGACACAAAAACACATTAGGACCCATCCTCAGGAAAGTCCATTTCAACTCAGCCACCCCGGTTGCTCCGGCAGAGCCATCAGATCTAAACTGTCTTGTTGCTAGGAGACAATTGGAATGCGAGGCGGGCTTCCCAGGCATCCATCCGCGAACGGTGCTCTGGAGTCATTCCATATGGGATGTCCTGGAGCTGTCCAACAGGTCTCAATTGTCCCGCAGAAGGAATCATTGAAGGGGGCGTCCCACAACTCCCAACGTGGGAAAACCTCAATGGCCCCGAGATTCCGCTCCCTTCATGAAGCGGCCGTCATGCACAGAAACTCCAACTTGAGCCAAAGGCTGATCCTCGCCCTGACTTCAGATGCATGAGAAATTGGTTCAGATCTGCCGTGGGTACCTGCTGTGCCCTCGCCCTGAAACCCAAGTCTAGCTTGTCTTCTCAGACTTCGGTTTTCACAATCCTGGCCCCGAAGGCCTCGAGTTTGGCAATTCCTGACCCACAATGCAGCACTCTGCCTGCCCTCTAGAAAAAAAAAGTATTGTCTCATGAGCTGCCCAGGCACCTTAAATGAGGATAAACCTACACAGCACTCGACTTTACCCAAATTATATAGTCTAACCTGGGTACTAATGAACTGTCGAACACAACCTGAGCCCGGACCTCCTGACAAACACCCAGAAAGCTGACCGCACACTGAGCACATAAAACCCTCCATGGCCTTAGGTCATCATCTCTTCCCTACCTCCGTTTTCAGGCTTCAGAACCGAGACCTTATCTCCAATCACTGCCCAGGGGTGAGTGTGATGCAGAAATCAGAAATCCTCCTTACCCATGGCAAGAACCCTTGTGGTTGGCACGTTGTCCAACGTTCAGTGTAGAAAAAACCAGCATTCACCCTGAGGCCCCGCCCATTCTTGCGTGCGACGAGGGCATACATACGCATTGTGACCCTCAGCATGAGTCCTGTCCTCTAGTAAGTCCTCTCAGTGGCTGGACCATTAGATGTCATAATGGGCTTGACATGTCCCTAGGCCCCAATTTTTAACCAGATTTCTGATTGTCCAGTCGCCCCTCCCCAGGCCTTTACTCTGGAATCCCTCATTTGGTGAGACACCTGAGGTTAAAAAAGAAAACAACAACAACAACAACAAAACGGACTTCTTCCAGCCCACAAAATGACCCCAAACTCTTTGGACGGGGCCAAACCACCAGAGAGTAAGACTCGTCCATTTCCCATGAAGTCACCCAGAAATTCCACGACCATGAGTGGCACGATATCCAGAGACAAAAACTTGAGCAGGAGCCTCACACTCGCCCTTCTTTCAAATACCGAAGAGTTCTCCTCATGGTCTGTAGGTCAGTCCTGCCATACCTACGACCCAAAACATAAGCCGAGATTGTGTTTTCAGACAACTGTCCAAACAGCCCTGGCCTACACAATCTACAGGCTCAGGCCCCTGGAGCCAAACCTGAGGACTGTACTTGCCCTCTCCAAGGGAATTGTGTGGCCCATTCCAATGGCCACAACCCTACTAATAGGATAAACCTCCAAAGTCCCTGATTCATCTCAATAGTGGTGGCTTCCCAGGAAAAATAGGGGCAATCTGAGCCCAACTGAGCACCTACCTGCACTCAGACCCATAGACAGATGTCCCCAGAGGTAAAAAGGAAAGAACAGGCACCTAGGCACTAATCAGATCCATTGCTTTGGTTTCCAGGCATCTCTCCTCAGAGGCCTGGATATCAAAACAGCACATAGCTGTTTCTTGACTCACCCATCAGAAAACATCTCATCTACACATGGGAAACTTGCACGTTGGAGCTGTGTCAAAGCCTCTGTTTAAAAGAACCCTTTAGGGCCCCAGTGCCACCGCTTCATTCCAAGGTCTCCATAGACACAAAAGCACATTAGGACACATCCCCAGGGGTGTCCATTTCAAATAAGCGTCCTCGGTTGCTCCCCACAGATCCAGGAGATCTAACCTGTCTTGTTGCTGGGAGACAATTGGAATGCGAGGTGGGCTACCCAGCCATCCATCCTTAGAACCCTGCTCAGAATCATTGGCCTGGACCCAAACAACAGGTCTCAATTGTCCTGCAGAAGACTCTCTGCAGTTTGGAGCTTCTCACAACTCCCATCGTGATAAAACCCCCATGGCGTCGTGATGCCCACCCATTCATGAAGGGGCCATCAGGGACAGAAACTCCAACCTGAGCGATCGTCTGATCCTCGCCCTGACTTCAGATGCACGAGATCTCGATTCAGGTCTGTACATTGTGCCTGCCATGGACTCACCGAGAAACCTAAGCCTAGCTTGTGTTCTCAGACTTTGGTCGTCAGACTACTGCCCCACAAGCCCTCCAGTTTGGCAATCCAGAACTACAATGCAGCACCCTGCCCGCCCTCCAGAAGAAAAACATTGCCCTCTGGGGCTAACCAGTAACCCCAAATGAGGATCAACCTGCACCGACCTTGGCTGTACCCCAAATACATAGGCTGACCAGGGCACTAATGCCCTTTCTGACACAGGCTGAGCCTGGACCCCCTGGCCCCTCCCAGACAGCTGGCCGCACACTGAGCACATCGAGCCGCCATGGCCTTAGGTCGTCATCCCTTCCCAACCTCGGTTTTCAGGATTCTGAACCTATACCTTATCTCCAATCACTGCCCAGGGTTGAAGGTGATGCAGAAATCAGAACTCCTTCCCCATGGCAAGAAACCTTGTGGTTGGCATGTTGTCCAACGTTCAGTGTAGTTGAAACCAGTGTGGCCCATGATGCCCTGCCCATGTTCGCCGGCCACTTTGGTCACAATCGCACATTGTGACCCTCAGGCTGAGCCCAGTCCTCAAGTAAGGCCAGTCAGTGGCTGGATGAAGAGATAGCATATTGGGCTTGCCGTGCCCCTAGGCCCCAATTTTTAACCATAGTTCGGGTTGTCCCTTCAGTCTTCCCCACGGCTTTGCTTTGGAATTCCAATTTAGTTGGGACACCTGAGGTAACAAAACTGAAATGAGTCCACCCATCCCACAGATTGACGAAAAGCAATTGGGAATCGGGCCAAATCCTCAGAAGAAGATTTGTCCATGGCCCATGAGGCCTCCCCGACATTCCACGGCCATCGCTGATACAAAATCCAGAGACAAAAGCCTGAGCAAGCGCCTCAGACTCGCACTTTCTTCATATACTGAAGAGTTCTTCTCATGGTTTGTAGATCGGGCCTGCCATACCTACGTCCCCAAACCTAAGCTGAGTTTGTGTTTTCAGACTTCTGTCCTCAAAGTCTTGGGCCACACACCCTCCAGGCTGGGTCCCTGGAGACACACATTAGGACTGTGCCTACCAATCCATGGGAATTCTGCCCATTCCATGGTCCAAAATCGTACAAATTAGGAGAAACCTCCAAAGTCCCTGAGGCCATCCCAATAGTGTAGGTCTCCCAGAACAAACAAGGGCTGTCTGACACCAGCTGATAATCGACCTCCACTCATACCATAGATGGATGTCCCCAGAGAAGAAGATTGAACCAGACAGGACCCTAGGCCATAATAGGATCCATTGCTTTGGGTTACAGGCATGTGTCCTCAAAAGCCTGATTCCAATATGAGCATAGGGGTTTTCCTGAGGCACCCATCAGAACTCATCTCGTCTCCACAAGGAAATCTGTGCATGGGAGCCATGTCCAAAGCTTAGGAGAGTACTTCAGGGTCCCGGTGCCACCGCCCCATTCCAAGGCCTTCATGGACACAAAAACACATTAGGACCCATCCTCAGGAAAGTCCATTTCAACTCAGCCACCCCGGTTGCTCTGGCAGAGCCATCAGATCTAAACTGTCTTGTTGCTAGGAGACAATTGGAATGCGAGGCGGGCTTCCCAGGCATCCATCCGCGAACGGTGCTCTGGAGTCATTCCATATGGGATGTCCTGGAGCTGTCCAACAGGTCTCAATTGTCCCGCAGAAGGAATCATTGAAGGGGGCGTCCCACAACTCCCAACGTGGGAAAACCTCAATGGCCCCGAGATTCTGCTCACTTCATGAAGCGGCCATCATGCACAGAAACTCCAACCTGAGCCAACGGCTGATCCTCGCCCTGACTTCAGATGCATGAGAAATTGGTTCAGATCTGCCGTGGGTACCTGCTGTGCCCTCGCCCTGAAACCCAAGTCTAGCTTGTCTTCTCAGACTTCGGTTTTCACAATCCTGGCCCCGAAGGCCTCGAGTTTGGCAATTCCTGACCCACAATGCAGCACTCTGCCTGCCCTCTAGAAAAAAAAGTATTGTATCATGAGCTGCCCAGGCACCTTAAATGAGGATAAACCTACACAGCACTCGACTTTACCCAAATTATATAGTCTAACCTGGGTACTAATGAACTGTCGAACACAACCTGAGCCCGGACCTCCTGACAAACACCCAGAAAGCTGACCGCACACTGAGCACATAAAACCCTCCATGGCCTTAGGTCATCATCTCTTCCCTACCTCCGTTTTCAGGCTTCAGAACCGAGACCTTATCTCCAATCACTGCCCAGGGGTGAGTGTGATGCAGAAATCAGAAATCCTCCTTACCCATGGCAAGAACCCTTGTGGTTGGCACGTTGTCCAACGTTCAGTGTAGAAAAAACCAGCATTCACCCTGAGGCCCCGCCCATTCTTGCGTGCGACGAGGGCATACATACGCATTGTGACCCTCAGCATGAGTCCTGTCCTCTAGTAAGTCCTCTCAGTGGCTGGACCATTAGATGTCATAATGGGCTTGACATGTCCCTAGGCCCCAATTTTTAACCAGATTTCTGATTGTCCAGTCGCCCCTCCCCAGGCCTTTACTCTGGAATCCCTCATTTGGTGAGACACCTGAGGTTAAAAAAGAAAACAACAACAACAACAACAAAACGGACTTCTTCCAGCCCACAAAATGACCCCAAACTCTTTGGACGGGGCCAAACCACCAGAGAGTAAGACTCGTCCATTTCCCATGAAGTCACCCAGAAATTCCACGACCATGAGTGGCACAATATCCAGAGACAAAAACTTGAGCAGGAGCCTCACACTCGCCCTTCTTTCAAATACCGAAGAGTTCTCCTCATGGTCTGTAGGTCAGTCCTGCCATACCTACGACCCAAAACATAAGCCGAGTTTGTGTTTTCAGACAACTGTCCAAACAGCCCTGGCCTACACAATCTACAGGCTCAGGCCCCTGGAGCCAAACCTGAGGACTATACTTGCCCTCTCCAAGGGAATTGTGTGGCCCATTCCAATGGCACAACCCTACTAATAGGATAAACCTCCAAAGTCCCTGATTCATCTCAATAGTGGTGGCTTCCCAGGAAAAATAGGGGCAATCTGAGCCCAACTGAGCACCTACCTGCACTCAGACCCATAGACAGATGTCCCCAGAGGTAAAAAGGAAAGAACAGGCACCTAGGCACTAATCAGATCCATTGCTTTGGTTTCCAGGCATCTCTCCTCAGAGGCCTGGATATCAAAACAGCACATAGCTGTTTCTTGACTCACCCATCAGAAAACATCTCATCTACACATGGGAAACTTGCACGTTGGAGCTGTGTCAAAGCCTCTGTTTAAAAGAACCCTTTAGGGCCCCAGTGCCACCGCTTCATTCCAAGGTCTCCATAGACACAAAAGCACATTAGGACACATCCCCAGGGGTGTCCATTTCAAATAAGCGTCCTCGGTTGCTCCCCACAGATCCAGGAGATCTAACCTGTCTTGTTGCTGGGAGACAATTGGAATGCGAGGTGGGCTACCCAGCCATCCATCCTTAGAACCCTGCTCAGAATCATTGGCCTGGACCCAAACAACAGGTCTCAATTGTCCTGCAGAAGACTCTCTGCAGTTTGGAGCTTCTCACAACTCCCATCGTGATAAAACCCCCATGGCGTCGTGATGCCCACCCATTCATGAAGGGGCCATCAGGGACAGAAACTCCAACCTGAGCGATCGTCTGATCCTCGCCCTGACTTCAGATGCACGAGATCTCGATTCAGGTCTGTACATTGTGCCTGCCATGGCCTCACCGAGAAACCTAAGCCTAGCTTGTGTTCTCAGACTTTGGTCGTCAGACTACTGCCCCACAAGCCCTCCAGTTTGGCAATCCAGAACTACAATGCAGCACCCTGCCCGCCCTCCAGAAGAAAAACATTGCCCTCTGGGGCTACCCAGTAACCCCAAATGAGGATCAACCTGCACCGACCTTGGCTGTACCCCAAATACATAGGCTGACCAGGGCACTAATGCCCTTTCTGACACAGGCTGAGCCTGGACCCCCTGGCCCCTCCCAGACAGCTGGCCGCACACTGAGCACATCGAGCCGCCATGGCCTTAGGTCGTCATCCCTTCCCAACCTCGGTTTTCAGGATTCTGAACCTATACCTTATCTCCAATCACTGCCCAGGGTTGAAGGTGATGCAGAAATCAGAACTCCTTCCCCATGGCAAGAAACCTTGTGGTTGGCATGTTGTCCAACGTTCAGTGTAGTTGAAACCAGTGTGGCCCATGATGCCCTGCCCATGTTCGCCGGCCACTTTGGTCACAATCGCACATTGTGACCCTCAGGCTGAGCCCAGTCCTCAAGTAAGGCCAGTCAGTGGCTGGATGAAGAGATAGCATATTGGGCTTGCCGTGCCCCTAGGCCCCAATTTTTAACCATAGTTCGGGTTGTCCCTTCAGTCTTCCCCACGGCTTTGCTTTGGAATTCCAATTTAGTTGGGACACCTGAGGTAACAAAACTGAAATGAGTCCACCCATCCCACAGATTGACGAAAAGCAATTGGGAATCGGGCCAAATCCTCAGAAGAAGATTTGTCCATGGCCCATGAGGCCTCCCCGACATTCCACGGCCATCGCTGATACAAAATCCAGAGACAAAAGCCTGAGCAAGCGCCTCAGACTCGCACTTTCTTCATATACTGAAGAGTTCTTCTCATGGTTTGTAGATCGGGCCTGCCATACCTACGTCCCCAAACCTAAGCTGAGTTTGTGTTTTCAGACTTCTGTCCTCAAAGTCTTGGGCCACACTCCCTCCAGGCTGGGTCCCTGGAGACACACATTAGGACTGTGCCTACCAATCCATGGGAATTCTGCCCATTCCATGGTCCAAAATCGTACAAATTAGGAGAAACCTCCAAAGTCCCTGAGGCCATCCCAATAGTGTAGGTCTCCCAGAACAAACAAGGGCTGTCTGACACCAGCTGATAATCGACCTCCACTCATACCATAGATGGATGTCCCCAGAGAAGAAGATTGAACCAGACAGGACCCTAGGCCATAATAGGATCCATTGCTTTGGGTTACAGGCATGTGTCCTCAAAAGCCTGATTCCAATATGAGCATAGGGGTTTTCCTGAGGCACCCATCAGAACTCATCTCGTCTCCACAAGGAAATCTGTGCATGGGAGCCATGTCCAAAGCTTAGGAGAGTACTTCAGGGTCCCGGTGCCACCGCCCCATTCCAAGGCCTTCATGGACACAAAAACACATTAGGACCCATCCTCAGGAAAGTCCATTTCAACTCAGCCACCCCGGTTGCTCCGGCAGAGCCATCAGATCTAAACTGTCTTGTTGCTAGGAGACAATTGGAATGCGAGGCGGGCTTCCCAGGCATCCATCCGCGAACGGTGCTCTGGAGTCATTCCATATGGGATGTCCTGGAGCTGTCCAACAGGTCTCAATTGTCCCGCAGAAGGAATCATTGAAGGGGGCGTCCCACAACTCCCAACGTGGGAAAACCTCAATGGCCCCGAGATTCTGCTCACTTCATGAAGCGGCCATCATGCACAGAAACTCCAACCTGAGCCAACGGCTGATCCTCGCCCTGACTTCAGATGCATGAGAAATTGGTTCAGATCTGCCGTGGGTACCTGCTGTGCCCTCGCCCTGAAACCCAAGTCTAGCTTGTCTTCTCAGACTTCGGTTTTCACAATCCTGGCCCCGAAGGCCTCGAGTTTGGCAATTCCTGACCCACAATGCAGCACTCTGCCTGCCCTCTAGAAAAAAAAGTATTGTATCATGAGCTGCCCAGGCACCTTAAATGAGGATAAACCTACACAGCACTCGACTTTACCCAAATTATATAGTCTAACCTGGGTACTAATGAACTGTCGAACACAACCTGAGCCCGGACCTCCTGACAAACACCCAGAAAGCTGACCGCACACTGAGCACATAAAACCCTCCATGGCCTTAGGTCATCATCTCTTCCCTACCTCCGTTTTCAGGCTTCAGAACCGAGACCTTATCTCCAATCACTGCCCAGGGGTGAGTGTGATGCAGAAATCAGAAATCCTCCTTACCCATGGCAAGAACC
The DNA here is from genome assembly GCF_964662115.1 of Mustela nivalis. Classification (NCBI taxonomy): domain Eukaryota; kingdom Metazoa; phylum Chordata; class Mammalia; order Carnivora; family Mustelidae; genus Mustela; species Mustela nivalis. The sequence continues at coordinate 1,002,642 of NW_028136508.1, read as the reverse complement.
CTTGTGGTTGGCACGTTGTCCAACGTTCAGTGTAGAAAAAACCAGCATTCACCCTGAGGCCCCGCCCATTCTTGCGTGCGACGAGGGCATACATACGCATTGTGACCCTCAGCATGAGTCCTGTCCTCTAGTAAGTCCTCTCAGTGGCTGGACCATTAGATGTCATAATGGGCTTGACATGTCCCTAGGCCCCAATTTTTAACCAGATTTCTGATTGTCCAGTCGCCCCTCCCCAGGCCTTTACTCTGGAATCCCTCATTTGGTGAGACACCTGAGGTTAAAAAAGAAAACAACAACAACAACAACAAAACGGACTTCTTCCAGCCCACAAAATGACCCCAAACTCTTTGGACGGGGCCAAACCACCAGAGAGTAAGACTCGTCCATTTCCCATGAAGTCACCCAGAAATTCCACGACCATGAGTGGCACAATATCCAGAGACAAAAACTTGAGCAGGAGCCTCACACTCGCCCTTCTTTCAAATACCGAAGAGTTCTCCTCATGGTCTGTAGGTCAGTCCTGCCATACCTACGACCCAAAACATAAGCCGAGTTTGTGTTTTCAGACAACTGTCCAAACAGCCCTGGCCTACACAATCTACAGGCTCAGGCCCCTGGAGCCAAACCTGAGGACTATACTTGCCCTCTCCAAGGGAATTGTGTGGCCCATTCCAATGGCACAACCCTACTAATAGGATAAACCTCCAAAGTCCCTGATTCATCTCAATAGTGGTGGCTTCCCAGGAAAAATAGGGGCAATCTGAGCCCAACTGAGCACCTACCTGCACTCAGACCCATAGACAGATGTCCCCAGAGGTAAAAAGGAAAGAACAGGCACCTAGGCACTAATCAGATCCATTGCTTTGGTTTCCAGGCATCTCTCCTCAGAGGCCTGGATATCAAAACAGCACATAGCTGTTTCTTGACTCACCCATCAGAAAACATCTCATCTACACATGGGAAACTTGCACGTTGGAGCTGTGTCAAAGCCTCTGTTTAAAAGAACCCTTTAGGGCCCCAGTGCCACCGCTTCATTCCAAGGTCTCCATAGACACAAAAGCACATTAGGACACATCCCCAGGGGTGTCCATTTCAAATAAGCGTCCTCGGTTGCTCCCCACAGATCCAGGAGATCTAACCTGTCTTGTTGCTGGGAGACAATTGGAATGCGAGGTGGGCTACCCAGCCATCCATCCTTAGAACCCTGCTCAGAATCATTGGCCTGGACCCAAACAACAGGTCTCAATTGTCCTGCAGAAGACTCTCTGCAGTTTGGAGCTTCTCACAACTCCCATCGTGATAAAACCCCCATGGCGTCGTGATGCCCACCCATTCATGAAGGGGCCATCAGGGACAGAAACTCCAACCTGAGCGATCGTCTGATCCTCGCCCTGACTTCAGATGCACGAGATCTCGATTCAGGTCTGTACATTGTGCCTGCCATTGCCTCACCGAGAAACCTAAGCCTAGCTTGTGTTCTCAGACTTTGGTCGTCAGACTACTGCCCCACAAGCCCTCCAGTTTGGCAATCCAGAACTACAATGCAGCACCCTGCCCGCCCTCCAGAAGAAAAACATTGCCCTCTGGGGCTACCCAGTAACCCCAAATGAGGATCAACCTGCACCGACCTTGGCTGTACCCCAAATACATAGGCTGACCAGGGCACTAATGCCCTTTCTGACACAGGCTGAGCCTGGACCCCCTGGCCCCTCCCAGACAGCTGGCCGCACACTGAGCACATCGAGCCGCCATGGCCTTAGGTCGTCATCCCTTCCCAACCTCGGTTTTCAGGATTCTGAACCTATACCTTATCTCCAATCACTGCCCAGGGTTGAAGGTGATGCAGAAATCAGAACTCCTTCCCCATGGCAAGAAACCTTGTGGTTGGCATGTTGTCCAACGTTCAGTGTAGTTGAAACCAGTGTGGCCCATGATGCCCTGCCCATGTTCGCCGGCCACTTTGGTCACAATCGCACATTGTGACCCTCAGGCTGAGCCCAGTCCTCAAGTAAGGCCAGTCAGTGGCTGGATGAAGAGATAGCATATTGGGCTTGCCGTGCCCCTAGGCCCCAATTTTTAACCATAGTTCGGGTTGTCCCTTCAGTCTTCCCCACGGCTTTGCTTTGGAATTCCAATTTAGTTGGGACACCTGAGGTAACAAAACTGAAATGAGTCCACCCATCCCACAGATTGACGAAAAGCAATTGGGAATCGGGCCAAATCCTCAGAAGAAGATTTGTCCATGGCCCATGAGGCCTCCCCGACATTCCACGGCCATCGCTGATACAAAATCCAGAGACAAAAGCCTGAGCAAGCGCCTCAGACTCGCACTTTCTTCATATACTGAAGAGTTCTTCTCATGGTTTGTAGATCGGGCCTGCCATACCTACGTCCCCAAACCTAAGCTGAGTTTGTGTTTTCAGACTTCTGTCCTCAAAGTCTTGGGCCACACTCCCTCCAGGCTGGGTCCCTGGAGACACACATTAGGACTGTGCCTACCAATCCATGGGAATTCTGCCCATTCCATGGTCCAAAATCGTACAAATTAGGAGAAACCTCCAAAGTCCCTGAGGCCATCCCAATAGTGTAGGTCTCCCAGAACAAACAAGGGCTGTCTGACACCAGCTGATAATCGACCTCCACTCATACCATAGATGGATGTCCCCAGAGAAGAAGATTGAACCAGACAGGACCCTAGGCCATAATAGGATCCATTGCTTTGGGTTACAGGCATGTGTCCTCAAAAGCCTGATTCCAATATGAGCATAGGGGTTTTCCTGAGGCACCCATCAGAACTCATCTCGTCTCCACAAGGAAATCTGTGCATGGGAGCCATGTCCAAAGCTTAGGAGAGTACTTCAGGGTCCCGGTGCCACCGCCCCATTCCAAGGCCTTCATGGACACAAAAACACATTAGGACCCATCCTCAGGAAAGTCCATTTCAACTCAGCCACCCCGGTTGCTCCGGCAGAGCCATCAGATCTAAACTGTCTTGTTGCTAGGAGACAATTGGAATGCGAGGCGGGCTTCCCAGGCATCCATCCGCGAACGGTGCTCTGGAGTCATTCCATATGGGATGTCCTGGAGCTGTCCAACAGGTCTCAATTGTCCCGCAGAAGGAATCATTGAAGGGGGCGTCCCACAACTCCCAACGTGGGAAAACCTCAATGGCCCCGAGATTCTGCTCACTTCATGAAGCGGCCATCATGCACAGAAACTCCAACCTGAGCCAACGGCTGATCCTCGCCCTGACTTCAGATGCATGAGAAATTGGTTCAGATCTGCCGTGGGTACCTGCTGTGCCCTCGCCCTGAAACCCAAGTCTAGCTTGTCTTCTCAGACTTCGGTTTTCACAATCCTGGCCCCGAAGGCCTCGAGTTTGGCAATTCCTGACCCACAATGCAGCACTCTGCCTGCCCTCTAGAAAAAAAAGTATTGTATCATGAGCTGCCCAGGCACCTTAAATGAGGATAAACCTACACAGCACTCGACTTTACCCAAATTATATAGTCTAACCTGGGTACTAATGAACTGTCGAACACAACCTGAGCCCGGACCTCCTGACAAACACCCAGAAAGCTGACCGCACACTGAGCACATAAAACCCTCCATGGCCTTAGGTCATCATCTCTTCCCTACCTCCGTTTTCAGGCTTCAGAACCGAGACCTTATCTCCAATCACTGCCCAGGGGTGAGTGTGATGCAGAAATCAGAAATCCTCCTTACCCATGGCAAGAACCCTTGTGGTTGGCACGTTGTCCAACGTTCAGTGTAGAAAAAACCAGCATTCACCCTGAGGCCCCGCCCATTCTTGCGTGCGACGAGGGCATACATACGCATTGTGACCCTCAGCATGAGTCCTGTCCTCTAGTAAGTCCTCTCAGTGGCTGGACCATTAGATGTCATAATGGGCTTGACATGTCCCTAGGCCCCAATTTTTAACCAGATTTCTGATTGTCCAGTCGCCCCTCCCCAGGCCTTTACTCTGGAATCCCTCATTTGGTGAGACACCTGAGGTTAAAAAAGAAAACAACAACAACAACAACAAAACGGACTTCTTCCAGCCCACAAAATGACCCCAAACTCTTTGGACGGGGCCAAACCACCAGAGAGTAAGACTCGTCCATTTCCCATGAAGTCACCCAGAAATTCCACGACCATGAGTGGCACAATATCCAGAGACAAAAACTTGAGCAGGAGCCTCACACTCGCCCTTCTTTCAAATACCGAAGAGTTCTCCTCATGGTCTGTAGGTCAGTCCTGCCATACCTACGACCCAAAACATAAGCCGAGTTTGTGTTTTCAGACAACTGTCCAAACAGACCTGGCCTACACAATCTACAGGCTCAGGCCCCTGGAGCCAAACCTGAGGACTATACTTGCCCTCTCCAAGGGAATTGTGTGGCCCATTCCAATGGCACAACCCTACTAATAGGATAAACCTCCAAAGTCCCTGATTCATCTCAATAGTGGTGGCTTCCCAGGAAAAATAGGGGCAATCTGAGCCCAACTGAGCACCTACCTGCACTCAGACCCATAGACAGATGTCCCCAGAGGTAAAAAGGAAAGAACAGGCACCTAGGCACTAATCAGATCCATTGCTTTGGTTTCCAGGCATCTCTCCTCAGAGGCCTGGATATCAAAACAGCACATAGCTGTTTCTTGACTCACCCATCAGAAAACATCTCATCTACACATGGGAAACTTGCACGTTGGAGCTGTGTCAAAGCCTCTGTTTAAAAGAACCCTTTAGGGCCCCAGTGCCACCGCTTCATTCCAAGGTCTCCATAGACACAAAAGCACATTAGGACACATCCCCAGGGGTGTCCATTTCAAATAAGCGTCCTCGGTTGCTCCCCACAGATCCAGGAGATCTAACCTGTCTTGTTGCTGGGAGACAATTGGAATGCGAGGTGGGCTACCCAGCCATCCATCCTTAGAACCCTGCTCAGAATCATTGGCCTGGACCCAAACAACAGGTCTCAATTGTCCTGCAGAAGACTCTCTGCAGTTTGGAGCTTCTCACAACTCCCATCGTGATAAAACCCCCATGGCGTCGTGATGCCCACCCATTCATGAAGGGGCCATCAGGGACAGAAACTCCAACCTGAGCGATCGTCTGATCCTCGCCCTGACTTCAGATGCACGAGATCTCGATTCAGGTCTGTACATTGTGCCTGCCATTGCCTCACCGAGAAACCTAAGCCTAGCTTGTGTTCTCAGACTTTGGTCGTCAGACTACTGCCCCACAAGCCCTCCAGTTTGGCAATCCAGAACTACAATGCAGCACCCTGCCCGCCCTCCAGAAGAAAAACATTGCCCTCTGGGGCTACCCAGTAACCCCAAATGAGGATCAACCTGCACCGACCTTGGCTGTACCCCAAATACATAGGCTGACCAGGGCACTAATGCCCTTTCTGACACAGGCTGAGCCTGGACCCCCTGGCCCCTCCCAGACAGCTGGCCGCACACTGAGCACATCGAGCCGCCATGGCCTTAGGTCGTCATCCCTTCCCAACCTCGGTTTTCAGGATTCTGAACCTATACCTTATCTCCAATCACTGCCCAGGGTTGAAGGTGATGCAGAAATCAGAACTCCTTCCCCATGGCAAGAAACCTTGTGGTTGGCATGTTGTCCAACGTTCAGTGTAGTTGAAACCAGTGTGGCCCATGATGCCCTGCCCATGTTCGCCGGCCACTTTGGTCACAATCGCACATTGTGACCCTCAGGCTGAGCCCAGTCCTCAAGTAAGGCCAGTCAGTGGCTGGATGAAGAGATAGCATATTGGGCTTGCCGTGCCCCTAGGCCCCAATTTTTAACCATAGTTCGGGTTGTCCCTTCAGTCTTCCCCACGGCTTTGCTTTGGAATTCCAATTTAGTTGGGACACCTGAGGTAACAAAACTGAAATGAGTCCACCCATCCTACAGATTGACGAAAAGCAATTGGGAATCGGGCCAAATCCTCAGAAGAAGATTTGTCCATGGCCCATGAGGCCTCCCCGACATTCCACGGCCATCGCTGATACAAAATCCAGAGACAAAAGCCTGAGCAAGCGCCTCAGACTCGCACTTTCTTCATATACTGAAGAGTTCTTCTCATGGTTTGTAGATCGGGCCTGCCATACCTACGTCCCCAAACCTAAGCTGAGTTTGTGTTTTCAGACTTCTGTCCTCAAAGTCTTGGGCCACACTCCCTCCAGGCTGGGTCCCTGGAGACACACATTAGGACTGTGCCTACCAATCCATGGGAATTCTGCCCATTCCATGGTCCAAAATCGTACAAATTAGGAGAAACCTCCAAAGTCCCTGAGGCCATCCCAATAGTGTAGGTCTCCCAGAACAAACAAGGGCTGTCTGACACCAGCTGATAATCGACCTCCACTCATACCATAGATGGATGTCCCCAGAGAAGAAGATTGAACCAGACAGGACCCTAGGCCATAATAGGATCCATTGCTTTGGGTTACAGGCATGTGTCCTCAAAAGCCTGATTCCAATATGAGCATAGGGGTTTTCCTGAGGCACCCATCAGAACTCATCTCGTCTCCACAAGGAAATCTGTGCATGGGAGCCATGTCCAAAGCTTAGGAGAGTACTTCAGGGTCCCGGTGCCACCGCCCCATTCCAAGGCCTTCATGGACACAAAAACACATTAGGACCCATCCTCAGGAAAGTCCATTTCAACTCAGCCACCCCGGTTGCTCCGGCAGAGCCATCAGATCTAAACTGTCTTGTTGCTAGGAGACAATTGGAATGCGAGGCGGGCTTCCCAGGCATCCATCCGCGAACGGTGCTCTGGAGTCATTCCATATGGGATGTCCTGGAGCTGTCCAACAGGTCTCAATTGTCCCGCAGAAGGAATCATTGAAGGGGGCGTCCCACAACTCCCAACGTGGGAAAACCTCAATGGCCCCGAGATTCTGCTCACTTCATGAAGCGGCCATCATGCACAGAAACTCCAACCTGAGCCAACGGCTGATCCTCGCCCTGACTTCAGATGCATGAGAAATTGGTTCAGATCTGCCGTGGGTACCTGCTGTGCCCTCGCCCTGAAACCCAAGTCTAGCTTGTCTTCTCAGACTTCGGTTTTCACAATCCTGGCCCCGAAGGCCTCGAGTTTGGCAATTCCTGACCCACAATGCAGCACTCTGCCTGCCCTCTAGAAAAAAAAGTATTGTATCATGAGCTGCCCAGGCACCTTAAATGAGGATAAACCTACACAGCACTCGACTTTACCCAAATTATATAGTCTAACCTGGGTACTAATGAACTGTCGAACACAACCTGAGCCCGGACCTCCTGACAAACACCCAGAAAGCTGACCGCACACTGAGCACATAAAACCCTCCATGGCCTTAGGTCATCATCTCTTCCCTACCTCCGTTTTCAGGCTTCAGAACCGAGACCTTATCTCCAATCACTGCCCAGGGGTGAGTGTGATGCAGAAATCAGAAATCCTCCTTACCCATGGCAAGAACCCTTGTGGTTGGCACGTTGTCCAACGTTCAGTGTAGAAAAAACCAGCATTCACCCTGAGGCCCCGCCCATTCTTGCGTGCGACGAGGGCATACATACGCATTGTGACCCTCAGCATGAGTCCTGTCCTCTAGTAAGTCCTCTCAGTGGCTGGACCATTAGATGTCATAATGGGCTTGACATGTCCCTAGGCCCCAATTTTTAACCAGATTTCTGATTGTCCAGTCGCCCCTCCCCAGGCCTTTACTCTGGAATCCCTCATTTGGTGAGACACCTGAGGTTAAAAAAGAAAACAACAACAACAACAACAAAACGGACTTCTTCCAGCCCACAAAATGACCCCAAACTCTTTGGACGGGGCCAAACCACCAGAGAGTAAGACTCGTCCATTTCCCATGAAGTCACCCAGAAATTCCACGACCATGAGTGGCACAATATCCAGAGACAAAAACTTGAGCAGGAGCCTCACACTCGCCCTTCTTTCAAATACCGAAGAGTTCTCCTCATGGTCTGTAGGTCAGTCCTGCCATACCTACGACCCAAAACATAAGCCGAGTTTGTGTTTTCAGACAACTGTCCAAACAGCCCTGGCCTACACAATCTACAGGCTCAGGCCCCTGGAGCCAAACCTGAGGACTATACTTGCCCTCTCCAAGGGAATTGTGTGGCCCATTCCAATGGCACAACCCTACTAATAGGATAAACCTCCAAAGTCCCTGATTCATCTCAATAGTGGTGGCTTCCCAGGAAAAATAGGGGCAATCTGAGCCCAACTGAGCACCTACCTGCACTCAGACCCATAGACAGATGTCCCCAGAGGTAAAAAGGAAAGAACAGGCACCTAGGCACTAATCAGATCCATTGCTTTGGTTTCCAGGCATCTCTCCTCAGAGGCCTGGATATCAAAACAGCACATAGCTGTTTCTTGACTCACCCATCAGAAAACATCTCATCTACACATGGGAAACTTGCACGTTGGAGCTGTGTCAAAGCCTCTGTTTAAAAGAACCCTTTAGGGCCCCAGTGCCACCGCTTCATTCCAAGGTCTCCATAGACACAAAAGCACATTAGGACACATCCCCAGGGGTGTCCATTTCAAATAAGCGTCCTCGGTTGCTCCCCACAGATCCAGGAGATCTAACCTGTCTTGTTGCTGGGAGACAATTGGAATGCGAGGTGGGCTACCCAGCCATCCATCCTTAGAACCCTGCTCAGAATCATTGGCCTGGACCCAAACAACAGGTCTTAATTGTCCTGCAGAAGACTCTCTGCAGTTTGGAGCTTCTCACAACTCCCATCGTGATAAAACCCCCATGGCGTCGTGATGCCCACCCATTCATGAAGGGGCCATCAGGGACAGAAACTCCAACCTGAGCGATCGTCTGATCCTCGCCCTGACTTCAGATGCACGAGATCTCGATTCAGGTCTGTACATTGTGCCTGCCATTGCCTCACCGAGAAACCTAAGCCTAGCTTGTGTTCTCAGACTTTGGTCGTCAGACTACTGCCCCACAAGCCCTCCAGTTTGGCAATCCAGAACTACAATGCAGCACCCTGCCCGCCCTCCAGAAGAAAAACATTGCCCTCTGGGGCTACCCAGTAACCCCAAATGAGGATCAACCTGCACCGACCTTGGCTGTACCCCAAATACATAGGCTGACCAGGGCACTAATGCCCTTTCTGACACAGGCTGAGCCTGGACCCCCTGGCCCCTCCCAGACAGCTGGCCGCACACTGAGCACATCGAGCCGCCATGGCCTTAGGTCGTCATCCCTTCCCAACCTCGGTTTTCAGGATTCTGAACCTATACCTTATCTCCAATCACTGCCCAGGGTTGAAGGTGATGCAGAAATCAGAACTCCTTCCCCATGGCAAGAAACCTTGTGGTTGGCATGTTGTCCAACGTTCAGTGTAGTTGAAACCAGTGTGGCCCATGATGCCCTGCCCATGTTCGCCGGCCACTTTGGTCACAATCGCACATTGTGACCCTCAGGCTGAGCCCAGTCCTCAAGTAAGGCCAGTCAGTGGCTGGATGAAGAGATAGCATATTGGGCTTGCCGTGCCCCTAGGCCCCAATTTTTAACCATAGTTCGGGTTGTCCCTTCAGTCTTCCCCACGGCTTTGCTTTGGAATTCCAATTTAGTTGGGACACCTGAGGTAACAAAACTGAAATGAGTCCACCCATCCTACAGATTGACGAAAAGCAATTGGGAATCGGGCCAAATCCTCAGAAGAAGATTTGTCCATGGCCCATGAGGCCTCCCCGACATTCCACGGCCATCGCTGATACAAAATCCAGAGACAAAAGCCTGAGCAAGCGCCTCAGACTCGCACTTTCTTCATATACTGAAGAGTTCTTCTCATGGTTTGTAGATCGGGCCTGCCATACCTACGTCCCCAAACCTAAGCTGAGTTTGTGTTTTCAGACTTCTGTCCTCAAAGTCTTGGGCCACACTCCCTCCAGGCTGGGTCCCTGGAGACACACATTAGGACTGTGCCTACCAATCCATGGGAATTCTGCCCATTCCATGGTCCAAAATCGTACAAATTAGGAGAAACCTCCAAAGTCCCTGAGGCCATCCCAATAGTGTAGGTCTCCCAGAACAAACAAGGGCTGTCTGACACCAGCTGATAATCGACCTCCACTCATACCATAGATGGATGTCCCCAGAGAAGAAGATTGAACCAGACAGGACCCTAGGCCATAATAGGATCCATTGCTTTGGGTTACAGGCATGTGTCCTCAAAAGCCTGATTCCAATATGAGCATAGGGGTTTTCCTGAGGCACCCATCAGAACTCATCTCGTCTCCACAAGGAAATCTGTGCATGGGAGCCATGTCCAAAGCTTAGGAGAGTACTTCAGGGTCCCGGTGCCACCGCCCCATTCCAAGGCCTTCATGGACACAAAAACACATTAGGACCCATCCTCAGGAAAGTCCATTTCAACTCAGCCACCCCGGTTGCTCCGGCAGAGCCATCAGATCTAAACTGTCTTGTTGCTAGGAGACAATTGGAATGCGAGGCGGGCTTCCCAGGCATCCATCCGCGAACGGTGCTCTGGAGTCATTCCATATGGGATGTCCTGGAGCTGTCCAACAGGTCTCAATTGTCCCGCAGAAGGAATCATTGAAGGGGGCGTCCCACAACTCCCAACGTGGGAAAACCTCAATGGCCCCGAGATTCTGCTCACTTCATGAAGCGGCCATCATGCACAGAAACTCCAACCTGAGCCAACGGCTGATCCTCGCCCTGACTTCAGATGCATGAGAAATTGGTTCAGATCTGCCGTGGGTACCTGCTGTGCCCTCGCCCTGAAACCCAAGTCTAGCTTGTCTTCTCAGACTTCGGTTTTCACAATCCTGGCCCCGAAGGCCTCGAGTTTGGCAATTCCTGACCCACAATGCAGCACTCTGCCTGCCCTCTAGAAAAAAAAGTATTGTATCATGAGCTGCCCAGGCACCTTAAATGAGGATAAACCTACACAGCACTCGACTTTACCCAAATTATATAGTCTAACCTGGGTACTAATGAACTGTCGAACACAACCTGAGCCCGGACCTCCTGACAAACACCCAGAAAGCTGACCGCACACTGAGCACATAAAACCCTCCATGGCCTTAGGTCATCATCTCTTCCCTACCTCCGTTTTCAGGCTTCAGAACCGAGACCTTATCTCCAATCACTGCCCAGGGGTGAGTGTGATGCAGAAATCAGAAATCCTCCTTACCCATGGCAAGAACCCTTGTGGTTGGCACGTTGTCCAACGTTCAGTGTAGAAAAAACCAGCATTCACCCTGAGGCCCCGCCCATTCTTGCGTGCGACGAGGGCATACATACGCATTGTGACCCTCAGCATGAGTCCTGTCCTCTAGTAAGTCCTCTCAGTGGCTGGACCATTAGATGTCATAATGGGCTTGACATGTCCCTAGGCCCCAATTTTTAACCAGATTTCTGATTGTCCAGTCGCCCCTCCCCAGGCCTTTACTCTGGAATCCCTCATTTGGTGAGACACCTGAGGTTAAAAAAGAAAACAACAACAACAACAACAAAACGGACTTCTTCCAGCCCACAAAATGACCCCAAACTCTTTGGACGGGGCCAAACCACCAGAGAGTAAGACTCGTCCATTTCCCATGAAGTCACCCAGAAATTCCACGACCATGAGTGGCACAATATCCAGAGACAAAAACTTGAGCAGGAGCCTCACACTCGCCCTTCTTTCAAATACCGAAGAGTTCTCCTCATGGTCTGTAGGTCAGTCCTGCCATACCTACGACCCAAAACATAAGCCGAGTTTGTGTTTTCAGACAACTGTCCAAACAGCCCTGGCCTACACAATCTACAGGCTCAGGCCCCTGGAGCCAAACCTGAGGACTATACTTGCCCTCTCCAAGGGAATTGTGTGGCCCATTCCAATGGCACAACCCTACTAATAGGATAAACCTCCAAAGTCCCTGATTCATCTCAATAGTGGTGGCTTCCCAGGAAAAATAGGGGCAATCTGAGCCCAACTGAGCACCTACCTGCACTCAGACCCATAGACAGATGTCCCCAGAGGTAAAAAGGAAAGAACAGGCACCTAGGCACTAATCAGATCCATTGCTTTGGTTTCCAGGCATCTCTCCTCAGAGGCCTGGATATCAAAACAGCACATAGCTGTTTCTTGACTCACCCATCAGAAAACATCTCATCTACACATGGGAAACTTGCACGTTGGAGCTGTGTCAAAGCCTCTGTTTAAAAGAACCCTTTAGGGCCCCAGTGCCACCGCTTCATTCCAAGGTCTCCATAGACACAAAAGCACATTAGGACACATCCCCAGGGGTGTCCATTTCAAATAAGCGTCCTCGGTTGCTCCCCACAGATCCAGGAGATCTAACCTGTCTTGTTGCTGGGAGACAATTGGAATGCGAGGTGGGCTACCCAGCCATCCATCCTTAGAACCCTGCTCAGAATCATTGGCCTGGACCCAAACAACAGGTCTCAATTGTCCTGCAGAAGACTCTCTGCAGTTTGGAGCTTCTCACAACTCCCATCGTGATAAAACCCCCATGGCGTCGTGATGCCCACCCATTCATGAAGGGGCCATCAGGGACAGAAACTCCAACCTGAGCGATCGTCTGATCCTCGCCCTGACTTCAGATGCACGAGATCTCGATTCAGGTCTGTACATTGTGCCTGCCATTGCCTCACCGAGAAACCTAAGCCTAGCTTGTGTTCTCAGACTTTGGTCGTCAGACTACTGCCCCACAAGCCCTCCAGTTTGGCAATCCAGAACTACAATGCAGCACCCTGCCCGCCCTCCAGAAGAAAAACATTGCCCTCTGGGGCTACCCAGTAACCCCAAATGAGGATCAACCTGCACCGACCTTGGCTGTACCCCAAATACATAGGCTGACCAGGGCACTAATGCCCTTTCTGACACAGGCTGAGCCTGGACCCCCTGGCCCCTCCCAGACAGCTGGCCGCACACTGAGCACATCGAGCCGCCATGGCCTTAGGTCGTCATCCCTTCCCAACCTCGGTTTTCAGGATTCTGAACCTATACCTTATCTCCAATCACTGCCCAGGGTTGAAGGTGATGCAGAAATCAGAACTCCTTCCCCATGGCAAGAAACCTTGTGGTTGGCATGTTGTCCAACGTTCAGTGTAGTTGAAACCAGTGTGGCCCATGATGCCCTGCCCATGTTCGCCGGCCACTTTGGTCACAATCGCACATTGTGACCCTCAGGCTGAGCCCAGTCCTCAAGTAAGGCCAGTCAGTGGCTGGATGAAGAGATAGCATATTGGGCTTGCCGTGCCCCTAGGCCCCAATTTTTAACCATAGTTCGGGTTGTCCCTTCAGTCTTCCCCACGGCTTTGCTTTGGAATTCCAATTTAGTTGGGACACCTGAGGTAACAAAACTGAAATGAGTCCACCCATCCTACAGATTGACGAAAAGCAATTGGGAATCGGGCCAAATCCTCAGAAGAAGATTTGTCCATGGCCCATGAGGCCTCCCCGACATTCCACGGCCATCGCTGATACAAAATCCAGAGACAAAAGCCTGAGCAAGCGCCTCAGACTCGCACTTTCTTCATATACTGAAGAGTTCTTCTCATGGTTTGTAGATCGGGCCTGCCATACCTACGTCCCCAAACCTAAGCTGAGTTTGTGTTTTCAGACTTCTGTCCTCAAAGTCTTGGGCCACACTCCCTCCAGGCTGGGTCCCTGGAGACACACATTAGGACTGTGCCTACCAATCCATGGGAATTCTGCCCATTCCATGGTCCAAAATCGTACAAATTAGGAGAAACCTCCAAAGTCCCTGAGGCCATCCCAATAGTGTAGGTCTCCCAGAACAAACAAGGGCTGTCTGACACCAGCTGATAATCGACCTCCACTCATACCATAGATGGATGTCCCCAGAGAAGAAGATTGAACCAGACAGGACCCTAGGCCATAATAGGATCCATTGCTTTGGGTTACAGGCATGTGTCCTCAAAAGCCTGATTCCAATATGAGCATAGGGGTTTTCCTGAGGCACCCATCAGAACTCATCTCGTCTCCACAAGGAAATCTGTGCATGGGAGCCATGTCCAAAGCTTAGGAGAGTACTTCAGGGTCCCGGTGCCACCGCCCCATTCCAAGGCCTTCATGGACACAAAAACACATTAGGACCCATCCTCAGGAAAGTCCATTTCAACTCAGCCACCCCGGTTGCTCCGGCAGAGCCATCAGATCTAAACTGTCTTGTTGCTAGGAGACAATTGGAATGCGAGGCGGGCTTCCCAGGCATCCATCCGCGAACGGTGCTCTGGAGTCATTCCATATGGGATGTCCTGGAGCTGTCCAACAGGTCTCAATTGTCCCGCAGAAGGAATCATTGAAGGGGGCGTCCCACAACTCCCAACGTGGGAAAACCTCAATGGCCCCGAGATTCTGCTCACTTCATGAAGCGGCCATCATGCACAGAAACTCCAACCTGAGCCAACGGCTGATCCTCGCCCTGACTTCAGATGCATGAGAAATTGGTTCAGATCTGCCGTGGGTACCTGCTGTGCCCTCGCCCTGAAACCCAAGTCTAGCTTGTCTTCTCAGACTTCGGTTTTCACAATCCTGGCCCCGAAGGCCTCGAGTTTGGCAATTCCTGACCCACAATGCAGCACTCTGCCTGCCCTCTAGAAAAAAAAGTATTGTATCATGAGCTGCCCAGGCACCTTAAATGAGGATAAACCTACACAGCACTCGACTTTACCCAAATTATATAGTCTAACCTGGGTACTAATGAACTGTCGAACACAACCTGAGCCCGGACCTCCTGACAAACACCCAGAAAGCTGACCGCACACTGAGCACATAAAACCCTCCATGGCCTTAGGTCATCATCTCTTCCCTACCTCCGTTTTCAGGCTTCAGAACCGAGACCTTATCTCCAATCACTGCCCAGGGGTGAGTGTGATGCAGAAATCAGAAATCCTCCTTACCCATGGCAAGAACCCTTGTGGTTGGCACGTTGTCCAACGTTCAGTGTAGAAAAAACCAGCATTCACCCTGAGGCCCCGCCCATTCTTGCGTGCGACGAGGGCATACATACGCATTGTGACCCTCAGCATGAGTCCTGTCCTCTAGTAAGTCCTCTCAGTGGCTGGACCATTAGATGTCATAATGGGCTTGACATGTCCCTAGGCCCCAATTTTTAACCAGATTTCTGATTGTCCAGTCGCCCCTCCCCAGGCCTTTACTCTGGAATCCCTCATTTGGTGAGACACCTGAGGTTAAAAAAGAAAACAACAACAACAACAACAAAACGGACTTCTTCCAGCCCACAAAATGACCCCAAACTCTTTGGACGGGGCCAAACCACCAGAGAGTAAGACTCGTCCATTTCCCATGAAGTCACCCAGAAATTCCACGACCATGAGTGGCACAATATCCAGAGACAAAAACTTGAGCAGGAGCCTCACACTCGCCCTTCTTTCAAATACCGAAGAGTTCTCCTCATGGTCTGTAGGTCAGTCCTGCCATACCTACGACCCAAAACATAAGCCGAGTTTGTGTTTTCAGACAACTGTCCAAACAGCCCTGGCCTACACAATCTACAGGCTCAGGCCCCTGGAGCCAAACCTGAGGACTATACTTGCCCTCTCCAAGGGAATTGTGTGGCCCATTCCAATGGCACAACCCTACTAATAGGATAAACCTCCAAAGTCCCTGATTCATCTCAATAGTGGTGGCTTCCCAGGAAAAATAGGGGCAATCTGAGCCCAACTGAGCACCTACCTGCACTCAGACCCATAGACAGATGTCCCCAGAGGTAAAAAGGAAAGAACAGGCACCTAGGCACTAATCAGATCCATTGCTTTGGTTTCCAGGCATCTCTCCTCAGAGGCCTGGATATCAAAACAGCACATAGCTGTTTCTTGACTCACCCATCAGAAAACATCTCATCTACACATGGGAAACTTGCACGTTGGAGCTGTGTCAAAGCCTCTGTTTAAAAGAACCCTTTAGGGCCCCAGTGCCACCGCTTCATTCCAAGGTCTCCATAGACACAAAAGCACATTAGGACACATCCCCAGGGGTGTCCATTTCAAATAAGCGTCCTCGGTTGCTCCCCACAGATCCAGGAGATCTAACCTGTCTTGTTGCTGGGAGACAATTGGAATGCGAGGTGGGCTACCCAGCCATCCATCCTTAGAACCCTGCTCAGAATCATTGGCCTGGACCCAAACAACAGGTCTCAATTGTCCTGCAGAAGACTCTCTGCAGTTTGGAGCTTCTCACAACTCCCATCGTGATAAAACCCCCATGGCGTCGTGATGCCCACCCATTCATGAAGGGGCCATCAGGGACAGAAACTCCAACCTGAGCGATCGTCTGATCCTCGCCCTGACTTCAGATGCACGAGATCTCGATTCAGGTCTGTACATTGTGCCTGCCATGGCCTCACCGAGAAACCTAAGCCTAGCTTGTGTTCTCAGACTTTGGTCGTCAGACTACTGCCCCACAAGCCCTCCAGTTTGGCAATCCAGAACTACAATGCAGCACCCTGCCCGCCCTCCAGAAGAAAAACATTGCCCTCTGGGGCTACCCAGTAACCCCAAATGAGGATCAACCTGCACCGACCTTGGCTGTACCCCAAATACATAGGCTGACCAGGGCACTAATGCCCTTTCTGACACAGGCTGAGCCTGGACCCCCTGGCCCCTCCCAGACAGCTGGCCGCACACTGAGCACATCGAGCCGCCATGGCCTTAGGTCGTCATCCCTTCCCAACCTCGGTTTTCAGGATTCTGAACCTATACCTTATCTCCAATCACTGCCCAGGGTTGAAGGTGATGCAGAAATCAGAACTCCTTCCCCATGGCAAGAAACCTTGTGTTTGGCATGTTGTCCAACGTTCAGTGTAGTTGAAACCAGTGTGGCCCATGATGCCCTGCCCATGTTCGCCGGCCACTTTGGTCACAATCGCACATTGTGACCCTCAGGCTGAGCCCAGTCCTCAAGTAAGGCCAGTCAGTGGCTGGATGAAGAGATAGCATATTGGGCTTGCCGTGCCCCTAGGCCCCAATTTTTAACCATAGTTCGGGTTGTCCCTTCAGTCTTCCCCACGGCTTTGCTTTGGAATTCCAATTTAGTTGGGACACCTGAGGTAACAAAACTGAAATGAGTCCACCCATCCCACAGATTGACGAAAAGCAATTGGGAATCGGGCCAAATCCTCAGAAGAAGATTTGTCCATGGCCCATGAGGCCTCCCCGACATTCCACGGCCATCGCTGATACAAAATCCAGAGACAAAAGCCTGAGCAAGCGCCTCAGACTCGCACTTTCTTCATATACTGAAGAGTTCTTCTCATGGTTTGTAGATCGGGCCTGCCATACCTACGTCCCCAAACCTAAGCTGAGTTTGTGTTTTCAGACTTCTGTCCTCAAAGTCTTGGGCCACACTCCCTCCAGGCTGGGTCCCTGGAGACACACATTAGGACTGTGCCTACCAATCCATGGGAATTCTGCCCATTCCATGGTCCAAAATCGTACAAATTAGGAGAAACCTCCAAAGTCCCTGAGGCCATCCCAATAGTGTAGGTCTCCCAGAACAAACAAGGGCTGTCTGACACCAGCTGATAATCGACCTCCACTCATACCATAGATGGATGTCCCCAGAGAAGAAGATTGAACCAGACAGGACCCTAGGCCATAATAGGATCCATTGCTTTGGGTTACAGGCATGTGTCCTCAAAAGCCTGATTCCAATATGAGCATAGGGGTTTTCCTGAGGCACCCATCAGAACTCATCTCGTCTCCACAAGGAAATCTGTGCATGGGAGCCATGTCCAAAGCTTAGGAGAGTACTTCAGGGTCCCGGTGCCACCGCCCCATTCCAAGGCCTTCATGGACACAAAAACACATTAGGACCCATCCTCAGGAAAGTCCATTTCAACTCAGCCACCCCGGTTGCTCCGGCAGAGCCATCAGATCTAAACTGTCTTGTTGCTAGGAGACAATTGGAATGCGAGGCGGGCTTCCCAGGCATCCATCCGCGAACGGTGCTCTGGAGTCATTCCATATGGGATGTCCTGGAGCTGTCCAACAGGTCTCAATTGTCCCGCAGAAGGAATCATTGAAGGGGGCGTCCCACAACTCCCAACGTGGGAAACCTCAATGGCCCCGAGATTCTGCTCACTACATGAAGCCGCCATCATGCACAGAAACTCCAACCTGAGCCAACGGCTGATCCTCGCCCTGACTTCAGATGCATGAGAAATTGGTTCAGATCTGCCGTGGGTACCTGCTGTGCCCTCGCCCTGAAACCCAAGTCTAGCTTGTCTTCTCAGACTTCGGTTTTCACAATCCTGGCCCCGAAGGCCTCGAGTTTGGCAATTCCTGACCCACAATGCAGCACTCTGCCTGCCCTCTAGAAAAAAAAGTATTGTATCATGAGCTGCCCAGGCACCTTAAATGAGGATAAACCTACACAGCACTCGACTTTACCCAAATTATATAGTCTAACCTGGGTACTAATGAACTGTCGAACACAACCTGAGCCCGGACCTCCTGACAAACACCCAGAAAGCTGACCGCACACTGAGCACATAAAACCCTCCATGGCCTTAGGTCATCATCTCTTCCCTACCTCCGTTTTCAGGCTTCAGAACCGAGACCTTATCTCCAATCACTGCCCAGGGGTGAGTGTGATGCAGAAATCAGAAATCCTCCTTACCCATGGCAAGAACCCTTGTGGTTGGCACGTTGTCCAACGTTCAGTGTAGAAAAAACCAGCATTCACCCTGAGGCCCCGCCCATTCTTGCGTGCGACGAGGGCATACATACGCATTGTGACCCTCAGCATGAGTCCTGTCCTCTAGTAAGTCCTCTCAGTGGCTGGACCATTAGATGTCATAATGGGCTTGACATGTCCCTAGGCCCCAATTTTTAACCAGATTTCTGATTGTCCAGTCGCCCCTCCCCAGGCCTTTACTCTGGAATCCCTCATTTGGTGAGACACCTGAGGTTAAAAAAGAAAACAACAACAACAACAACAAAACGGACTTCTTCCAGCCCACAAAATGACCCCAAACTCTTTGGACGGGGCCAAACCACCAGAGAGTAAGACTCGTCCATTTCCCATGAAGTCACCCAGAAATTCCACGACCATGAGTGGCACAATATCCAGAGACAAAAACTTGAGCAGGAGCCTCACACTCGCCCTTCTTTCAAATACCGAAGAGTTCTCCTCATGGTCTGTAGGTCAGTCCTGCCATACCTACGACCCAAAACATAAGCCGAGATTGTGTTTTCAGACAACTGTCCAAACAGCCCTGGCCTACACAATCTACAGGCTCAGGCCCCTGGAGCCAAACCTGAGGACTGTACTTGCCCTCTCCAAGGGAATTGTGTGGCCCATTCCAATGGCCACAACCCTACTAATAGGATAAACCTCCAAAGTCCCTGATTCATCTCAATAGTGGTGGCTTCCCAGGAAAAATAGGGGCAATCTGAGCCCAACTGAGCACCTACCTGCACTCAGACCCATAGACAGATGTCCCCAGAGGTAAAAAGGAAAGAACAGGCACCTAGGCACTAATCAGATCCATTGCTTTGGTTTCCAGGCATCTCTCCTCAGAGGCCTGGATATCAAAACAGCACATAGCTGTTTCTTGACTCACCCATCAGAAAACATCTCATCTACACATGGGAAACTTGCACGTTGGAGCTGTGTCAAAGCCTCTGTTTAAAAGAACCCTTTAGGGCCCCAGTGCCACCGCTTCATTCCAAGGTCTCCATAGACACAAAAGCACATTAGGACACATCCCCAGGGGTGTCCATTTCAAATAAGCGTCCTCGGTTGCTCCCCACAGATCCAGGAGATCTAACCTGTCTTGTTGCTGGGAGACAATTGGAATGCGAGGTGGGCTACCCAGCCATCCATCCTTAGAACCCTGCTCAGAATCATTGGCCTGGACCCAAACAACAGGTCTCAATTGTCCTGCAGAAGACTCTCTGCAGTTTGGAGCTTCTCACAACTCCCATCGTGATAAAACCCCCATGGCGTCGTGATGCCCACCCATTCATGAAGGGGCCATCAGGGACAGAAACTCCAACCTGAGCGATCGTCTGATCCTCGCCCTGACTTCAGATGCACGAGATCTCGATTCAGGTCTGTACATTGTGCCTGCCATGGCCTCACCGAGAAACCTAAGCCTAGCTTGTGTTCTCAGACTTTGGTCGTCAGACTACTGCCCCACAAGCCCTCCAGTTTGGCAATCCAGAACTACAATGCAGCACCCTGCCCGCCCTCCAGAAGAAAAACATTGCCCTCTGGGGCTACCCAGTAACCCCAAATGAGGATCAACCTGCACCGACCTTGGCTGTACCCCAAATACATAGGCTGACCAGGGCACTAATGCCCTTTCTGACACAGGCTGAGCCTGGACCCCCTGGCCCCTCCCAGACAGCTGGCCGCACACTGAGCACATCGAGCCGCCATGGCCTTAGGTCGTCATCCCTTCCCAACCTCGGTTTTCAGGATTCTGAACCTATACCTTATCTCCAATCACTGCCCAGGGTTGAAGGTGATGCAGAAATCAGAACTCCTTCCCCATGGCAAGAAACCTTGTGTTTGGCATGTTGTCCAACGTTCAGTGTAGTTGAAACCAGTGTGGCCCATGATGCCCTGCCCATGTTCGCCGGCCACTTTGGTCACAATCGCACATTGTGACCCTCAGGCTGAGCCCAGTCCTCAAGTAAGGCCAGTCAGTGGCTGGATGAAGAGATAGCATATTGGGCTTGCCGTGCCCCTAGGCCCCAATTTTTAACCATAGTTCGGGTTGTCCCTTCAGTCTTCCCCACGGCTTTGCTTTGGAATTCCAATTTAGTTGGGACACCTGAGGTAACAAAACTGAAATGAGTCCACCCATCCCACAGATTGACGAAAAGCAATTGGGAATCGGGCCAAATCCTCAGAAGAAGATTTGTCCATGGCCCATGAGGCCTCCCCGACATTCCACGGCCATCGCTGATACAAAATCCAGAGACAAAAGCCTGAGCAAGCGCCTCAGACTCGCACTTTCTTCATATACTGAAGAGTTCTTCTCATGGTTTGTAGATCGGGCCTGCCATACCTACGTCCCCAAACCTAAGCTGAGTTTGTGTTTTCAGACTTCTGTCCTCAAAGTCTTGGGCCACACACCCTCCAGGCTGGGCCCCTGGAGACACACATTAGGACTGTGCCTACCAATCCATGGGAATTCTGCCCATTCCATGGTCCAAAATCATACAAATTAGGAGAAACCTCCAAAGTCCCTGAGGCCATCCCAATAGTGTAGGTCGCCCGGAACAAACAAGGGCTGTCTGACACCAGCTGATAATCGACCTCCACTCATACCATAGATGGATGTCCCCAGAGAAGAAGATTGAACCAGACAGGACCCTAGGCCATAATAGGATCCATTGCTTTGGGTTACAGGCATGTGTCCTCAAAAGCCTGATTCCAATACGAGCATAGGGGTTTTCCTGAGGCACCCATCAGAACTCATCTCGTCTCCACAAGGAAATCTGTGCATGGGAGCCATGTCCAAAGCTTAGGAGAGTACTTCAGGGTCCCGGTGCCACTGCCCCATTCCAAGGCCCTCATGGACACAAAAACACATTAGGACCCATCCTCAGGAATGTCCATTTCAACTCAGCCACCACGGTGGCTCCGGCAGAGCAATCAGATCTAAACTGTCTTGTTGCTAGGAGATAATTGGAATGGGAGGCGGGCTTCCCAGGTATCCATCCGCGAACGGTGCTCTGGAGTCATTCCATATGGGATGTCCTGGAGCTGTCCAACAGGTCTCAATTGTCCCGCAGAAGGAATCCTTGAAGGGTCATCCCACACCTCCCAACGTGGGAAAACCTCAATGGCCCCGAGATTCCACTCCCTTCATGAAGCGGCCGTCATGCACAGAAACTCCAACCAGAGCCAACGTCGGATCCTCGCCCTGACTTCAGATGCATGAGATATTGGTTCAGATCTGCAGGGGGTACCTGCCGTGCCCTCAACCTGAAACCCTAGTCTAGCTTGTCTTCTCAGACTTCCGTCCTCACACTCCTGGCCCCGAAGCCCTCAAGGTTGGCAATTCCGGACCCACAATGCAGCACTCTGCCTGCCCTCTAGAAAAAAAAATTATTGCCTCATGAGCTGCCCAGGCACCTTAAATGAGGATAAACCTACACAGCACTCGACGTTACCCAAATTATATAGTCTAACCTGGGCACTAATGCACTGTCGAACACAACCTGAGCCCGGACCTCCTGACCAACACCCAGAAAGCTGACCGCACACTGAGCACATGAAATCCGCCATGGCCTTAGGTCATCATCTCTTCCCTACCTCCGTTTTCAGGCTTCAGAACCGAGACCTTATTTCCAATCACTGCCCAGGGGTGAGTGTGATGCAGAAATCAGAACTCCTCCTTACCCATGGCAAGAACCCTTGTGGTTGGCACGTTGTCCAACGTTCAGTGTAGGAGAAACCAGCTTTCACCCTGAGGCCCCGCCCATTCTTGCGTGCGATGAGGGCATACATACGCATTGTGACCCTCAGCATGAGACCTGTCCTCTAGTAAGTCCTCTCAGTGGCTGGACCATTAGATGTCATAATGGGCTTGACATGTCCCTAGGCCCCAATTTTTAACCAGATTTCTGATTGTCCAGTCGCCCCTCCCCAGGGCTCTACTCTGGAATCACTCATTTGGTTGGACACCTGAGGTTAAAAAAGAAAGAAACAACAACAACAACAACAACAACAACAGAACGGACTTCTTCCAGCCCACAGATTGACCCCAAACTCTTTTTGACAGGGCCATACCACCAGAGAGTAAGACTCGTCCATTTCCCATGAAGTCACCCAGAAATTCCACGTCACTGAGTGACACGATATCCAGAGACAAAAACTTGAGCAGGTGCCTCACACTCGCCCTTTTTTCAAATCCCGAAGAGTTCTCCTCATGGTCTGTAGGTCAGTCCTGCCATACCTATGACCCGAAACATAAGCCGAGTTTGTGTTTTCAGACAACTGTTCAAACAGCCCTGGCTTACACAACCTACAGGCTCAGGCCCCTGGAGCCAAACCTGAGGACTGTACTTGCCCTCTCCAAGGGAATTGTGTGTGCCCATTCCAATGGCCACAACCCTTCTAATAGGATAAACCTCCAAATCCCTGATCCATCTCAATAGTGGTGGATTCCCAGGAAAAACAGGGGCAATCTGAGCCCAACTGAGCACCTACCTGCACTCAGACCCATAGACAGATGTCTCCAGAGGTAAAAAGGAAAGAACAGTCCCCTAGGCACTAATCAGATCCATTGCTTTGTTTTCCAGGCATCTCTCCTCAGAGGCCTGGATATCAAAACAGCATATAGCTGTTTCTTGACTCACCCATCAGAAATCATCTCATCTACACATGGGAAACTTGCACGTTGGAGCTGTGTCAAAGCGTCTGTTTAGGAGAACCCTTTAGGGCCCCAGTGCCACCGCTTCATACAAAGGTCTCCATAGACACAAAAGCACATTAGGACCCATCCCCAGGGGTGTCCATTTCAACTCAGCGTCCTCGGTTGCTCCCCACAGATCCAAAAGATCTAACCTGTCTTGTTGCTAGGAGACAATTGGAATGCGAGGTGGGCTACCCAGCCATCCATCCTTAGAACCCTGCTCAGAATCATTGGCCTGGACCCAAGCAACAGGTCTCAATTGTCCTGCAGAAGACTCTCTGCAGTTTGGAGCTTCTCACAACTCCCATCGTGGGAAAACCCCCATGGCCTCGTGATGCCCCCCCCATACATGAAGGGGCCATCAGGGACAGAAATTCCAACCTGAGCGATCGTCTGATCCTCGCCCTGACTTCAGATGCACGAGATCTCGATTCAGGTCTGTAGATTGTGCCTGCCATGGCCTCACCCAGAAACCTAAGCCTAGCTTGTGTTCTCAGACCCTGGTCGTCAGACTCCTGGCCCACAAGCCCTCCAGTTTGGCAATCCAGAAATACAATGCAGCACCCTGCCCGCCCTCCAGAAGAAAAACTTTGTCCTCTGGAGCTACCCAGTAACCCCAAATGAGGATCAACCTGCACCGACCTTGGCTGTACCCCAAATACATAGGCTGACCAGGACACTAATGCCCTTTCTGACACAGCTTGAGCCTGGTCCCCCTGGCCTCTCAGACAGCTGGCCGCACACTGAGCACATCGAGCCGCCGTGGCCTTAGTTCGACATCTTTTCCCAACCTCGGTTTTCAGGTTTCAGAACCTAGACCTTATCTCCAATCACTGCCCAGGGTTGAAGGTGATGCAGAAATCAGAACTCCTTCCCCATGGCAAGAAACCTTGTGGTTGGCATGTTGTCCAACGTTCAGTGTAGTTGAAACCAGTGTGGCCCATGAGGCCCCGCCCATGCTCGCCGGCCACATTGGTCACAAACGCACATTGTGACCCTCAGGCTGAGCCCAGTCCTCAAGTAAGGCCACTCAGTGGCTGGATGAAGAGGTAGCATATTGGCCTTCCATGCCCCTAGGCCCCAATTTTTAACCATAGTTCGGGTTGTCCCTTCAGTCTTCCCCACAGCTTTGCTTTGGAATTCCTCTTTTGGTGGGACACCTGAGGTAACAAAACTGAAATGAGTCCTTCCATCCCACAGATTGACGAAAAGCAATTGGGAATCGGGCCAAATCCTCAGAGAGGAAGATTCATCCATGGCCCATGAGGCCTCCCCGACATTCCACGGCCATCACTGATACAAAATCCAGAGACAAAAGCCTGAGCAAGCGCCTCAGACTCCCACTTTCTTCATATACTGAAGAGTTCTTTCATGGTTTGTAGATCGGGCCTGCCATACCTACGTCCCCAAACCTAAGCTGAGTTTGTGTTTTCAGACTTCTGTCCTCAAAGTCTTGGGCCACACACCCTTCAGGCTGAGCCCCTGGAGACACACATTAATACTGTGCCTACCAATCCATGGGAATTCTGCCCATTCCATGGTCCAAAATCATACAAATTAGGAGAAACCTCCAAAGTCCCTGAGGCCATCCCAATAGTGTACGTCTCCCGGAACAAACAAGGGCTGTCTGACACCAGCTGATAATCTACTTCCACTAAT
The DNA here is from genome assembly GCF_964662115.1 of Mustela nivalis. Taxonomy (NCBI): domain Eukaryota; kingdom Metazoa; phylum Chordata; class Mammalia; order Carnivora; family Mustelidae; genus Mustela; species Mustela nivalis. Next base: position 977,542 of record NW_028136508.1, on the reverse strand, counting down.
ACCATAGATGGATGTCCCCAGAGAAGATTGAACCAGACAGGACCCTAGGCCATAATACGATCCATTGCTTTGGGTTACAGGCATGTGTCCTCAAAAGCCTGATTCCAATACGAGCATAGGGGTTTTCCTGAGGCACCCATCAGAACTCATCTCGTCTCCACAAGGAAACCTGTGCATGGGAGCCATGTCCAAAGCTTAGGAGAGTAATTCAGGGTCCCGGTGCCACTGCCCCATTCCAAGGCCCTCATGGACACAAAAACACATTAGGACCCATCCTCAGGAAAGTCCATTTCAACTCAGCCACCCCGGTTGCTCCGGCAGAGCCATCAGATCTAAACTGTCTTGTTGCTAGGAGACAATTGGAATGCGAGGCGGGCTTCCCAGGCATCCATCCGCGAACGGTGCTCTGGAGTCATTCCATATGGGATGTCCTGGATTTGTCCAACAAATCTCAATTGTCCCGCAGAAGGAATCCTTGAAGGGGGCATCCCACAACTCCCAATGTGGGAAAACCTCAATGGCCCCGAGATTCCGCTCCCTTCATGAAGCGGCCGTCATGCACAGAAACTCCAACCAGCCAACGTCTGATCCTAGCCCTGACTTCAGATGCATGAGATATTGGTTCAGATCTGCAGGGAGTACCTGCCGTGCCCTCGGCCTGAAGCCCAAGTCTAGCTCGTCTTCTCAGATTCCGTCCTCACACTCCTGGCCCCTTAGCCCTCAAGTTTGACTATTCCGGACCCACAATGCAGCACTCTGCCTGCCTTCTAGAAAAAAAAATTATTGCCTCATGAGCTGCCCAGGCACCTTAAATGAGGATAAACCTACACAGCACTCGACGTTACCCAAATTATATAGTCTAACCTGGGCACTAATGCACTGTCGAACACAACCTGAGCCCGGACCTCCTGACCAACACCCAGAAAGCTGACGGCACCCTGATCACATAAAACCCGCCATGGCCTTAGATCGTAATCTCTCCCCAACTGCGATTTTTCAGGCTTCAGAACCGAGACCTTATCTCCAACCACTGCCCAGGGATGAAAATGATGCAGAAATCAAAACACCTTCCCCATGGCAAGAGACCTTGTGATTGGCATGTTGTCCAAGGTCAAGTGTAGTTGAAACCAGTGTGGCCCATGAGGCCCCGCCCATGCTCGCGTGCCACGTTGGTCACAAACACACACTGTGACCCTCACCCTGAGCCCAGCCCTCAAGTAAGGCCTCTCAGTGGCTGGATGAAGAGACAGCTTATTGTGCCTGCATTGCCCCTAGGCCCCAATTTTTAACCATAGTTTGGATTTTCCCTTCACTCTTCCCCAGGGCTCTGCTTTGGAATTCCTCTTTTGTTCAGACACCTGAGGTAAAAAACCTGAAAGGAGACCTCCCATCCCACAGATTGACGAAAAACAATTGGGATAGGGCCAAATCCACAGAGAGGAAGATTCGTCCATGGCCCATGAGTTCTCCCCACATTCCACGGCCATCGTTGATATAAAATCCAAATGCAAAAGCCTGAGCAAGTTCCTCAGAATCGCTCTTTCTTTATATCCTGAAGATTTCTTCTCATGATTTGTAGATTGGGCCTGATATACCTACATCCCCAAACCTAAGCTGAGTTTGTGCTTTCAGACTTCTGTCCTCAAAGTCCTGGGCCACATAACCTCAGGCTGGGGACCCTGAAGCCTCACATTAGGACTGTGCCTACCCAATCCATGGGAATTCTGCCAATTCCATTGTCCAAAATCGTACAAATTAGGAGAACTCTCCAAAGTCCCCGAGTCCATCCCAATAGTGTAGGTCTCCGTGGACAAACAAGGGAGGTAAGACACCAGGTGAGAATCTACCTCCACTCATTCCATAGATGAATATCCCCAGAGAAGAAGAATGAAGAAGACAGGACCCTAGGCCATAATTGAATACATTGCTTTGGTTTACAAACATGTCTCTTCAAAAGTCTGGATTCCAATACCAGCATAATGGGTTTCTTGAGGCACTCATCAGAACAAATCTCCTCTCCACAAGGAAACTTGTGCATGGGAGCTATGTCAAAAGCTTAGGAGAATACTTCAGGGTCCCAGTTCACCGCCCCATTTCAAGGCCCTCATGGACACAAACACACATTAGGGCCCATCCTCAGGAAAGTCCATTTCAACTCAGCCACCCCGGTTGCTCCCGCAGAGGGATCCGATCTCAACTGTATTGTGGCTAGTAGACAATTGGATTGCGAGGCGGGCTTCCTTGGCATCCATTCTCCAAGGGTGCTCTGGTCATTCCATATGGGATGTCCTGGAGCTGCCCAACAGGTCTCAATTGTCACACAGAAGGAATCATTGAAGGGGGCATCCAGCCACTTTCACGCCGAAAAACCTCCATGGCCTTGAGATTCCACTCCGTTCATGAAGGGGCAGTCATGCACAGAAACTCCAACCTGAGCCAACGTCTGATCTCGCCGTGACTTCAGATGCTTGAGAATATGGTTGCGACTGCAGGGGGTACCAGCCGTTCCCTCGGCCTGAAACTCAAGTCTAGCTTGTGTTCTCTGACTTCTGTCCTCACACTCCTGGCCCAGAAGCCAAAAAGTTTGGCAATTCCGGACCTTCAATGCAGCACTCTGCCAGCCCTCTAGAAAAAATATCTTGCCTAATGAGGAGCCCAGGAACCTCAAATGAGGATAAACCTACACGGCACTCGACTGTACCCAAATTATATAGTCTAACCTGGGTACTAATGCACTGTCTGACACAACCTGAGCCAGAATCTCCTGACCAAAACCCAGGCAGCTGACCGCACACTGAGCATATCAGACGCGCCATGGCCTTAGGTCGTCATCTCTTGCCAACTGCGATTTTTCAGGCTTCAGAACCTATACCTTATGTCCAATCACTGCTCACGATTGAAAATGATGCAGAAATCAGAACACCTTCCTCATGGCAAGAGACCTTGTGATTGCCATGTTGTCCAAGGTCCAGTGTAGTGGAAACCAGTTTGGCCCATGAGGCCCCGCCCATGCTCGCGGGCCACATTTGTCACAAACACACATTTGACCCTCAGCCCGAGCCCAGTCCTCAAGTAAGGCCGCTCAGTGGCTGGATGAAGAGACAGCTCATTGGGCCTGCCATGCCCCTAGGCCCCAATTTTTAACCATAGTTTGTGTTGTCCCTTCACTCTTCCCCAGGGCTCTGCTTTGGAATTCTTCTTTTGTTCGGACACCTGAGGTAATAAACATGAAAGGAGACCTCCCATCCCACAGATTGACAAAAAATAATTGGGACCGGGTCAAATCCACAGAGAGGAAGTTTCGTCCATGGCCCATGAGGCCTCCCCACATTCCATGGCCATCATTGATATAAAACCCAGAGACAAAAGCCTGAGCAAGTGCCTCAGACTCGCTCTTTCTTCATATCCTGAAGAGTTCTTCTCATGGTTTGTAGATTGTGCCTGCCATACCTACGTCCCCAAACATAAGGTGAGTTTGTGTTTACAGACTTCTGTCCTCAAAGTCCTGGGCCACACACCCTCCAGGCTGGGGCCCCTGGAGCCACACATTCGGACTGTGCCTACACAATCCATGGGAATTCTGCCCATTCCATTGTCCAAAATCTTACAAATTGGGAGAACTCTCCAAGGTCCCCGAGGCCATCCCAATAGTGTAGGTCTCCAGGGACAAACAAGGGTGGTCTGACACCAGGAGAGCATCTATCTCCACTCATTCCATAGACGGATATCCCCAGAGAAGAAGATTGAACCAGACAGGATCCTAGGCAATAATCGGATCCATTGCTTTGGTTTACAGGCATGTCTCCTCAAGAGCCTGGATTCCAAGACCAGCATAAGGGTTTTCCTGAGGCACCCATCAGAACAAATCTCCTCTCCACAAGGAAACTTGTGCATGGGAGCTATGTCAAAAGCGTAGGAGAATACTTCAGGGTTACGGTGCCACCGCCCCATTCCAAGGCCCTCATGGACAAAACACACTTTAGGCCCCATCCTCAGGAATGTCCATTTCAACTCAGCCACCCCGGTTGCTTCCGCAGAGCCATTCGATCACAACTGTATCGTAGCTAGGAGACAATTGGAAAGAGAGGCGGGATTCCCTGGCATCCATCCTCGAACGGTGCTCTGGAGTCATTCCATATGGGATGTCCTGGAGCTGCCCAACAGGTCACAATTGTCCCGCAGAAGGAATCCTTGAAGGGGGCATCACACAACTCCCAATGTGGGAAAATCTCCATGGCCTTGAGATTCCGCTCCTTTCTTGAAGGGGCAATCATGCACAGAAACTACAACCTGAGCCAACGTCTGATCCTCGCCCTGACTTCAGATGCTTAGATATTGTTTCCGATCTGCAGGGGGTAACTACCGTGCCCTCGGCCTGAAGCCCAAGTCTATCTTGTGTTCTCAGACTTCTGTCCTCAAACTCCTGGCCCAGATCCTCCATTTTGGCAATTCCGGACCCACAATGCAGCACTCTGCCTGCCCTCTAGAAAAAATAACTTGCCTAATGAGGTGCCCAGGCACCTCAAATGAGGATAAACCTACAGGGCACTCGACTGTACCCAAATTATATAGTCTAACTTGGGCACTAGTGCACTGTCTGACACAACCTGAGCCAGAACCTCCTGACCAAACCCAGGCAGTTGACTGCACATTGAGCATATCAGACGCGCCATCGCCTTAGATCGTCATCTATTCCCAACTGCGATTTTTCAAGCTTCGGAACCTAGACCTTATCTCCAACCACTGCCCAGGGTTGAAAATGATGTAGAAATCAGAAGACCTTTCCCATGGCAAGAACCTTGTGTTTGGCATGTTGTCCAAGGTCCAGTTTAGTTGAAACCAGTGTGGCCCATGAGGCCACGCCCATGCTCGCGTGCCACGTTGGTCTCAAACACACACTGTGACCCTCACCCTGAGCCCAGCCCTCAAGTAAAGCCTCTCAGTGGCTGGATGAAGAGACATCTTATAGTGCCTGCCATACCCCTAGGCCCCAATTTTTAACCATATTTGGGTTTTCCCTTGACTCTTCCCCAGGGCTCTGCTTTGGAATTCCTCTTTTGTTCAGACACCTGAGATAATAAACCTGAAAGGAGACCTCCCATCCCACAGATTGAGGAATAACAATTGGGATCGGGCCAAATCAACAAAGAGGAAGATTCGTCCATGGCCCATGAGTCCTCCCCACATTCCACGGCCATCGTTGATATAAAATCCAAATGCAAAAGCCTGAGCAAGTGCCTCAGAATCGCTCTTTCTTCATATCCTGAAGATTTCTTCTCATGATTTGTAGATTGGGCCTGCCATACCTACATCCCCAAACCTAAGCTGAGTTTGTGTTTTCAGACTTCTGTCCTCAAAGTCCTGGGCAACACACTCTCAGGCTGGGGCCCTGAAGCCACACATTAGGACTGTGCCTACCCAATCCATGGGAATTCTGCCCATTCCATTGTCCAAAATCGTACAAATTATGAGAACTCTCCAAAGTCCCCGAGGCCATCCCAATAGTGTAGGTCTCCGGGGACAAACAAGGACGGTCTAACACCAGGTGAGCATCTACCTCCACTCATTCCATAGATGAATATCCCCAGAGAAGAAGAATGAACAAGACAGGACCCTAGGCCAAAATCGAATACATTGCTTTGGTTTACAGGCATGTCTCTTTAAAAGTCTGGATTCCAATACCAGCATAATGGGTTTCCTGAGGCACCCATCAGAACAAATCTCCTCTCCACAAGGAAACTTGTGCATGGGAGCTATGTCAAAAGCTTAGGAGAATACTTCAGTGTCCCAGTGCCACCGCCCCAATTCAAGGCCCTCATGGACACAAACACACATTAGGGCCCATCCTCAGGAAAGTCCATTTCAACTCAGCCACCCCGGTTGCTCCCGCAGAGGGATCCGATCTCAACTGTATTGTGGCTAGTAGACAATTGGATTGCGAGGCGGGCTTGCCTGGCATCCATCCTCCAACGGTGCTCTGGAGTCATTCCATATTAGATGTTCTGGAGCTGCCCAAAAGGTCTCAATTGTCACACAGAAGGAAACATTGAAGGGGGCATCCCACCACTCCCACGTCGGAAAACCTCCATGGCCTTGAGATTCCGCTCCTTTCATGAAGGGGAAGTCATGCAGAGAAACTCCAACCTGAGCCAACGTCTGATCCTCGCCGTGACTTCAGATGCTTGAGATTTTGATTGCGACTGCAGGGAGTACAAGCCGTGCCCTCCGCCTGAAACTCAAGTCTAGTTTGTGTTCTCAGACTTCTGTCCTCACACTCCTGGCCCAGAAGCCCAAAAGTTTGGCAATTCCGGACCCACAATGCAGCACTCTGCCTGCCCTCTAGAAAAAATATCTTGCCTAATGAGGTGCCCAGGCACCTCAAATGAGGATAAACCTACACGGCACTCGACTGTACCCAAATTATATAGTCTAACCTGGGCACTAATACACTGTCTGACACAACTTGAGTCAGAACCTCCTGACCAACACCCAGGCAGCTGACCGCACACTGAGCATATCAGACGCGCCATCGCCTTAGGTCGTCATCTCTTCCCAACTGCGGTTTTTCAGGCTTCAGAACCTATACCTTATGTCCAATCACTGCTCACGATTGAAAATGATGCAGAAATCAGAACACCTTCCTCATGGCAAGAGACCTTGTGATTGCCATGTTGTCCAAGGTCCAGTGTAGTGGAAACCAGTTTGGCCCATGAGGCACCGCCCATGCTCGCGGGCCACATTTGTCACAAACACACATTTGACCCTCAGCCTGAGCCCAGTCCTCAAGTAAGGCCGCTCAGTGGCTGGATGAAGAGACAGCATATGGGGCCTGCCATGCCCCTAGGCCCCAATTTTTAACCATAGTTTGGGTTGTCCCTTCACTCTTCCCCAGGGCTCTGCTTTGGAATTCTTCTTTTGTTCGGACACCTGAGGTAATAAACCTGAAGGAGACCTCCCATCCCACAGATTGACGAAAAATAATTGGGACCGGGCCAAATCCACAGAGAGGTAGATTCTTCCATGGCCCATGATGCCTCCCCACATTCCACGGCCAACATTGATATAAAACCCAGAGACAAAAGCCTGAGCAAGTGCCTCAGACTCGCTCTTTCTTCATATCCTGAAGAGTTCTTCTCATGATTTGTAGATTGGGCCTGCCATACCTACGTCCCCAAACATAAGGTGAGTTTGTGTTTTCAGACTTCTGTCCTCAAAGTCCTGGGCCACACACCCTCCAGGCTGGGGCCCCTGGAGCCACACATTCGGACTGTGCCTACACAATCCATGGGAATTCTGCCCATTCCATTGTCCAAAATCTTACAAATTGGGAGAACTCTCCAAGGTCCCCGAGGCAATCCCAATAGTGTAGGTCTCCAGGGACAAACAAGGGTGGTCTTACACCAGGTGAGCATCTACCTCCACTCATTCCATAGACGGATATCCCCAGAGAAGAAGATTGAACCAGACAGGATCCTAGCAATAATCGGATCCATTGCTTTGGTTTACAGGCATGTCTCCTCAAGAGCCTGGATTCCAAGACCAGCATAAGGGTTTTCCTGAGGCACCCATCAGAACAAATCTCCTCTCCACAAGGAAACTTGTGCATGGGAGCTATGTCAAAAGCTTAGGAGAATACTTCAGGGTCCCGGTACCACCGCCCCATTCCAAGGCCCTCATAGACACAAACACACTTAAGGTCCCATCCTCAGGAAAGTCCATTTCAACTCAGCCACCACGGTTGCTCCCGCAGAGCCATCCGATCTCAACTGTATTGTTGCTAGGAGACAATTGGAATGCGAGGCGGGCTTCCCAGGCATCCATCCTCGAACGGTGCTCTGGAGTCATTCCATATTAGATGTCCTGGAGCTGCCCAACAGGTCTCAATTGTCCAACAGATGGAATCCTTGAAGGGGGCATCACACAACTCCCAACGTGGGAAAAGCTCCATGGCCTTGAGATTCCACTTCTTTCATGAAGGGGCAGTCATGCACAGAAACTACAACCTGAGCCAACGTCTGATCCTCGCCATGACTTCAGATGCTTGTGATATTGTTTCCGATCTGCAGGGGGTACCTACCGTGCCCTCGGCCTGAAGCCCAAGTCTAGCTTGTGTTCTCAGACTTCTGTCCTCACATTCCTGGCCCAGAAATCCTCCATTTTGGCAATTCCGGATCCACAATGCAGCACTCAGCCTGCCCTCTAGAAAAAATATCTTGCCTAATGAGGTGCCCAGGCACCTCAATTGAGGATAAACCTACAGGGCACTCGACTGTACCCAAATTATATAGTCTAACTTGGGCACTAGTGCACTGTCTGACACATCCTGAGCCAGAACCTCCTGACCAACACCCAGGCAGTTGACCGCACACTGAGCATATCAGACGCGCCATCGCCTTAGATCGTCATCTCTTCCCAACTGCGATTTTTCAGGCTTCAGAACCTAGACCTTATCTCCAACCCCTGCCCAGGGTTGAAAATGATGCAGAAATCAAAACACCTTCCCCATGGCAAGAGACCTTGTGATTGCCATGTTGTCCAAGGTCCAGTGTAGTTGAAACCAGTGTGGCCCATGAGGCCCCGCCCATGCTCACGTGCCACGTTGGTCACAAACACACACTGTGACCCTCAGCCTGAGCCCTGCCCTCAAGTAAGGCCTCTCAGAGGCTGGATGTAGAGACAGCTTATTTTGCCTGCCATGCCCCTAGGCCCCAATTTTTAACCATAGTTTGGGTTTTCCCTTCACTCTTCCCCAGCGCTCTGCTTTGGAATACCTCTTTTGTTCAGACACCTGAGGTAATAAACCTAAAAGGAGACTTCCCATCCCACAGATTGACGAAAAACAATTGGGATCGGGCCAAATCCACAGAGAGGAAGATTCGTCCATGACCCATGAGTCCACCCCACATTCCACGGCCATCGTTGATATAAAATCCAAATGCAAAAGCCTGAGCAAGTGCCTCAGAATCGCTCTTTCTTCATATCCTGAAGATTTCTTCTCATGATTTGTAGATTGGGCCTGCCATACCTACATCCCCAAACCTAGGCTGAATTTGTGTTTTCAGACTTCTGTCCTCAAAGACCTAAACCACACACCCTCAGGTAGGGGCCCCTGAAGCCACACATTAGGACTGTGCCTACCCAATCCATGGGAATTCTGCCCATTCCATTGTCCAAAATCGTACAAATTAGGAGAACTCTCCAAAGTCCCCGAGGCCATCCCAATAGTGTAGGTCTCCGGGGACAAACAAGGACGGTCTAACACCAGGTGAGCATCTACCTCCACTCATTCCATAGATGAATATCCCCAGAGAAGAAGAATGAACAAGACAGGACCCTAGGCCATAATCGAATACATTGCTTTGGTTTACAGGCATGTCTCTTCAAAAGTCTGGATTCCAATACCAGCATAATGGGTTTCCTGAGGCACCCATCAGAACAAATCTCCTCTCCACAAGGAAACTTGTGCATGGGAGCTATGTTAAAAGCTTAGGAGAATACTTCAGGGTCCCAGTGCCACCGCCCCATTTCAAGGCCCTCATGGACACAAAAACACATTAGGGCCCATCTTCAGGAAAGTCTATTTCAACTCAGCCACACAGGTTGCTCCCGCAGAGGGATCCGATCTCAACTGTATTGTGGCTAGTAGACAATTGGATTGCGAGGCGGGCTTCCCTGACATCCATCCTCCAAGGGTGCTCTGGAGTCATTCCATATGGGATGTCCTGGAGCTGCCCAACAGGTCTCAATTGTCACACAGAAGGAATCATTGAAGGGGGCATCCCACCACTCCCACGTCGGAAAACCTCCATGGCCTTGAGATTCCGCTCCGTTCATGAAGGGGTAGTCATGCACAGAAACTACAACCTGAGCCAACGTCTGATCCTCGCCGTGACTTCAGATGCTTGAGATTTTGGTTGCAACTGCAGGGGGTACCAGCCGTGCCCTCGGCCTGAAACTCAAGTCTAGCTTGTGTTCTCAGACTTCTGTCCTCACACTCCTGGCCCAGAAGCCCAAAAGTTTGGCAATTCCGGACCCACAATGCAGCACTCTGCCTGCCCTCTAGAAAAAATATCTTGCCTAATGAGGTGCCCAGGCACCTCAAATGAGGATAAACCTACAGGGCACTCGACTGTACCCAAATTATATAGTCTAACCTGGGCACTAATACACTGTCTGACACAACCTGAGTCAGAACCTCCTGACCAACACCCAGGCAGCTGACCGCACACTGAGCATATCAGACGCGCCATCGCCTTAGGTCGTCATCTCTACCCAACTACGATTTTTCAGGCTTCAGAACCTATACCTTATGTCCAATCACTGCTCACGATTGAAAATGATGCAGAAATCAGAACACCTTCCCCATGGCAAGAGACCTTATAATTGGCATGTTGTGCAAGGTCCAGTGTAGTTGAAACCAGTTTGGCCCATGAGGCCCCGCCCATGCTCACGTGCCACGTTGGTCACAAACACACACTGTGACCCTCAGCCTGAGCCCAGTCCTCAAGTAAGGCCTCTCAGTGGCTGGATGTAGAGACAGCTTATTTTGTCTGCCTTGCCCCTAGGCCCCAAATTTTTAACCATAGTTTGGGTTGTCCCTTCACTCTTCCCCAGGGCTCTGCTTTAGAATACTTCTTTTGTTCGGACACCTGAGGTAATAAACCTGAAAGGAGACCTCCCATCCCACAGATTGACGAAAAATAATTGGGACCGCCCCAATCCACAGAAGGATATTCGTCCATGGCCCATGAGGCCTCCCCACATTCCACGACCATCATTGATATAAAATCCAGGGACAAAACCCTGAGCAAGTGCCTCAGAATCGCTCTTTCTTCATATCCTGAAGATTTCTTCTCATGGTTTGTAGATTGGGCCTGCCATACCTACATCCCCAAACCTAGGCTGAATTTGTGTTTTCAGACTTCTGTCCTCAAAGTCCTGGGCCACACATCCTCCAGGCTGGGGCCCCTGGAGCCACACATTAGGACTGTGCCTACCCAATCCATGGAAATACTGCCCATTCCATTGTCCAAAATCGTACAAATTAGGAGAACTCTCCAAAGTCCCCGAGGCCATCCCAATAGTGTAGGTCTCCGGGGACAAACGAGGGAGGTAAGACACCAGGTGAGCATCTACCTCCACTCATTCCATAGATGAATATCCCCAGACAAGAAGAATGAACAAGACAGGACCCTAGGCCATTATCGAATACATTGCTTTGGTTTACAGGCATGTCTCTTCAAAAGTCTGGATTCCAATACCAGCATAATGGGTTTCCTGAGGCACCCATCAGAACAAATCTCCTCTCCACAAGGAAACTTGTGCATGGGAGCTATGTCAAAAGCTTAGGAGAATACTTCAGGGTCCCAGTGCCACCGCCCCATTTCAAGGCCCTCATGGACACAAACACACATTAGGGCCCATCTTCAGGAAAGTCCATTTCAACTCAGCCACCCCGGTTGCTCCCGCAGAGGGATCCGATCTCAACTGTATTGTGGCTAGTAGACAATTGGATTGCGAGGCGGGCTTCCCTGACATCCATCCTCCAAGGGTGCTCTGGAGTCATTCCATATGGGATGTCCTGGAGCTGCCCAACTGGTCTCAATTGTCCCGCAGAAGGAATCCTTGAAGGGGGCATCACAAAACTCCCAACGTGGGAAAAGCTCCATGGCTTTGAGATTCCGCTCCTTTCATGAAGGGGCAGTCATGCACAGAAACTACAACCTGAGCCAACGTCTGATTCTCGCCCTGACTTCAGATGCTTGAGATATGGTTTCCGATCTGCAGGGGGTACCTACCGTGCCCTCGGCCTGAAGCCCAAGTCTATCTTGTGTTCTCAGACTTCTGTCCTCAAACTCGTGGCCCGGAAGTCCTCCATTTTGGCAATTCCGGACCCACAAGGCAGCACTCTGCCTGCCCTCTAGAAAAAATATCTTGCCTAATGAGGTGTCCAGGCACCTCAAATGAGGATAAACCTACAGGGAACTCGACTGTACCCAAATTATATAGTCTAACTTGGGCACTAGTGCACTGTCTGACACAACCTCAGCCAGAACCCCCTGACCAACACCCAGGCAGCTGACCGTACACTGAGCATATCAGACGCGCCATCGCCTTAGGTAGTCATCTCTTCCCAACTGCGATTTTTCAGGCTTCAGAACCTGTACCTTATGTCCAATCACTGCTCACGTTTGAAAATGATGCAGAAATCAGAACACCTTCCCAATGGCAAGAGACCTTGTGATTGGCATGTTGTCCAAGGTCCAGTGTAGATGAAACCAGTTTGGCCCATGAGGCCCCACCCATGTTCGCGGGCCACAATTGTCACAAACACACATTTGACCCTCAGCCTGAGCCCAGTCTCAAGTAAAGCCGCTCAGTGGCTGGATGAAGAGACAGCTTATTGGGCCTGCCAAGCCCCTATGCCGCAATTTTTAACCATAGTTTGGGTTTTCCCTTTACTCTTCCCCAGGGCTCTGCTTTGGAATTCCTCTTTTGTTCGGACACCTGAGGTAATAAACCTGAAAGGAGACCTCCCATCCCACAGATTGACGAAAAAAATTGGGACCGCCCCAATCCACAGAAAGGAAGATTCGTCCATGGCCCATGATGCCTCCCCACATTCCACGGCCATCGTTGATATAAAATCCAGAGACAAAAGCCTGAGCAAGTGCCTCAGACTCGCTCTTTCTTCATATCCTGAAGAGTTCTTCTCATGGTTTGTAGATTGGGCCTGCCATAACTACGTCCCCAAACATAAGGTGAGTTTGTGTTTTCAGACTTCTGTCCTCAAATTCCCGGGCCACACAGCCTCCAGGCTGGGGCCCCATGAGCCACACATTCGGACTGTGCCTACCCAATCCATGGGAATTCTGCCCATTCCATTGTCCAAAATCTTACAAATTGAGAGAACTCTCCAAAGTCCCCGAGGCAATCCCAATAGTGTAGGTCTCCAGGGACAAACAAGGGTGGTCTGACACCAGGTGAGCATCTACCTCCAATCATTCCATAGATGAATATCCCCAGAGAAGGAGAATGAACAAGACAGGACCCTAGGCCATAATCGAATACATTGCTTTGTTTTACAGGCATGTCTCTTCAAAAGTCTGGATTCCAATTCCAGCACAATGGGTTTCCTGAGGCACACATCAGAACAAATCTCCTCTCCACAAGGAAACTTGTGCATGGGAGCTATGTCAAAAGCTTAGGAGAATACTTCAGGGTCCCGGGGCCACCGCCCCATTTCAAGGCCCTCATGGACACAAACACACATTAGGGCCCATCTTCAGGAAAGTCCATTTCAACTCAGCCCCAGAGAAGAAGATTGAACCAGACAGGACCCTAGGCCATAATAGGATCCATTGCTTTGGGTTACAGGCATGTGTCCTCAAAAGCCTGATTCCAATATGAGCATAGGGGTTTTCCTGAGGCACCCATCAGAACTCATCTCGTCTCCACAAGGAAATCTGTGCATGGGAGCCATGTCCAAAGCTTAGGAGAGTACTTCAGGGTCCCGGTGCCACCGCCCCATTCCAAGGTCCTCATGGACACAAACACACATTAGGGCCCATCCTCAGGAAAGTCCATTTCAACTCATCCACCCCGGTTGCTCCCGCAAAGGGATCCGATCTCAACTGTATTGTGGCTAGTAGACAATTGGATTGTGAGGCGGGCTTGCCTGGCATCCATCCTCCAACGGTGCTCTGGAGTCATTCCATATGGGATGTCCTGGAGCTGCCCAACAGGTCTTAATTGTCACACAGAAGGAATCATTGAAGGGGGCATCCCACCACTCCCAACGTCGGAAACCTCCATGGCCTTGAGATTCCGCTCCTTTCATGATGGCGCAGTCATGCACAGAAACTCCAACCTGAGCCAACGACTGATCCTCGCCGTGATTTCAGATGCTTGAGATTTTGGTTGTGACTGCAGGGGGTACCAGCCGTGCCCTCGGCCTGAAACTCAAGTCTAGCTCGTGTTCTCAAACTTCTGTCCTCACACTCCTGTCCCAGAAGCCCTCAAGTTTGGCAATTCCGGACCCACAATGCAGCACTCTGCCTGCCCTCTAGAAAAAATATCTTGCCTAATGAGGTGCCCAGGCACCTCAAATGAGGATAAACCTACAGGGCACTCGACTGTACCCAAATTATATAGTCTAACTTGGGCACTAGTGCACTGTATGACACAACCTGAGCCAGAACCTCCTGACCAACACCCAGGCAGTTGACCGCACACTGAGCATATCAGATGCGCCATCGCCTTAGATTGTCATCTCTTCCCAACTGCGATTTTTCAGGCTTCAGAACCTAGACCTTATCTCCAACCACTGCCCAGGGTTGAAAATGATGCAGAAATCAAAACACCTTCCCCATGGCAAGAGACCTTGTGATTGGCATGTTGTCCAAAATCCAGTGTAGTTGAAACCAGTGTGGCCCATGAGGCCCCGCCCATGCTCGCGTGCCACGTTGGTCACAAACACACACTGTGACCCTCAGCCTGATCCCAGGCCTCAAGTAAGGCCTCTCAGTGGCTGGATGAAGAGACAGCTTATTGTGCCTGCCATGCCCCTAGGCCCCAATTTTTAACCATAGTTTGGGTTTTCCCTTCACTCTTCCCCAGGGCTCTGCTTTGGAATTCCTCTTTTGTTCAGACACCTGAGGTAATAAACCTGAAAGGAGAAATCCCATCCCACAGATTGACGAAAAACAATTGGGATCGGGCCAAATCCACAGAGAGGAAGATTCGTCCATGGCCCATTAGTCCTCCCCCATTCCACGGCCATTGTTGATATAAAATCCAAATGCAAAAGCCTGAGCAAGTGCCTCAGAATCGCTCTTTCTTCATATCCTGAAGATTTCTTCTCATGATTTGTAGATTGGGCCTGCCATACCTACATCCCCAAACCTAAGCTGAGTTTGTGTTTTCAGACTTCTGTCCTCAAAGTCCTGTGCCACACACCCTCATGCTGGGGCCTCTGAAGCCACACGTTAGGACTGTGCCTACCCAATCCATGGGAATTCTGCCCATTCCATTGTCCAAAATCGTACAAATTAGGAGAACTCTCCAAAGTCCCTGAGGCCAAACCAATAGTGTAGGTCTCCGGGGACAAACAAGGGCGGTAAGACACCAGGTGAGCATCTACCTCCACTCATTCCATAGATGAATATCCCCAGACAAGAAGAATGAACAAGACAGGACCCTAGGCCATAATCGAATACATTGCATTGGTTTACAGGCATGTCTCTTCAAAAGTCTGGATTCCAATACCAGCATAATGGGTTTCCTGAGGCACCCATCAGAACAAATCTCCTCTCCACAAGGAAACTTGTGCATGGGAGCTATGTCAAAAGCTTAGGAGAATACTTCAGGGTCCCAGTGCCACCGCCCCATTTCAAAACCCTCATGGACACAAACACACATTAGGGCCCATCTTCAGGAAAGTCCATTTCAACTCAGCCACCCCGGTTGCTCCCGCAGAGGGATCCGATCTCAACTGTATTGTGGCTAGTAGACAATTGGATTGCGAGGCGGGCTTCCCTGACATCCATCCTCCAAGGGTGCTCTGGAGTCATTCCATATGGGATGTCCTGGAGCTGCCCAACTGGTCTCAATTGTCCCGCAGAAGGAATCCTTGAAGGGGGCATCACACAACTCCCAACGTGGGAAAAGCTCCATGGCTTCGAGATTCCGCTCCTTTCATGAAGGGGCAGTCATGCACAGAAACTACAACCTGAGCCAACGTCTGATCCTCGCCGTGACTTCAGATGCTTGAGATATGGTTTCCGATCTGCAGGGGGTACCTACCGTGCCCTCGGCCTGAAGCCCAAGTCTATCTTGTGTTCTCAGACTTCTGTCCTCAAACTCCTGGCCCCGAAGCCCTCAAGTTTGGCAATTCCGGACCGACAATGAAGCACTCTGCCTGCCCTCTAGAAAAAATGTATTGCCTAATGAGGTGCCCAGGCACCTCAAATGAGGATAAACCTACAGGGAACTCGACTGTACCCAAATTATATAGTCTACCTTGGGCACTAGTGCACTGTCTGACACAACCTCAGCCAGAACCCCCTGACCAACACCCAGGCAGCTGACCGTACACTGAGCATATCAGACGCGCCATCGCCTTAGGTCGTCATCTCTTCCCAACTGCGATTTTTCAGGCTTCAGAACCTGTACCTTATGTCCAATCACTGCTCACGTTTGAAAATGATGCAGAAATCAGAACACCTTCCCCATGGCAAGAGACCTTGTGATTGGCATGTTATCCAAGGTCCAGTGTAGTTGAAACCAGTTTGGCCCATGAGGCCCCACCCATGTTCGCGGGCCACAATTGTCACAAACACACATTTGACTCTCAGCCTGAGCCCAGTCTCAAGTAAAGCCGCTCAGTGGCTGGATGAAGAGACAGCTTATTGGGCCTGCCAAGCCCCTATGCCGCAATTTTTAACCATAGTTTGGGTTTTCCATTCACTCTTCCCCAGGGCTCTGCTTTGGAATTCCTCTTTTGTTCGGACACCTGAGGTAATAAACCTGAAAGGAGACCTCCCATCCCACAGATTGACGAAAAAAATTGGGACCGCCCCAATCCACAGAAAGGAAGATTCGTCCATGGCCCATGATGCCTCCCCACATTCCACGGCCATCGTTGATATAAAATCCAGAGACAAAAGCCTGAGCAAGTGCCTCAGACTCGCTCTTTCTTCATATCCTGAAGAGTTCTTCTCATGGTTTGTAGATTGGGCCTGCCATACCTACGTCCCCAAACATAAGGTGAGTTTGTGTTTTCAGACTTCTGTCCTCAAAGTCCTGGGCCACACAGCCTCCAGGCTGGGGCCCCTGGAGCCACACATTCGGACTGTGCCTACCCAATCCATGGGTATTCTGCCCATTCCATTGTCCAAAATCTTACAAATTGAGAGAACTCTCCAAAGTCCCCGAGGCAATCCCAATAGTGTAGGTCTCCAGGGACAAACAAGGGTGGTCTGACACCAGGTGAGCATCTACCTCCAATCATTCCATAGATGAATATCCCCAGAGAAGGAGAATGAACAAGACAGGACCCTAGGCCATAATCGAATACATTGCTTTGTTTTACAGGCATGTCTCTTCAAAAGTCTGGATTCCAATTCCAGCATAATGGGTTTCCTGAGGCACACATCAGAACAAATATCCTCTCCACAAGGAAACTTGTGCATGGGAGCTATGTCAAAAGCTTAGGAGAATACTTCAGGGTCCCGGGGCCACCGCCCCATTCCAAGGTCCTCATGGACACAAACACACATTAGGGCCCATCCTCAGGAAAGTCCATTTCAACTCATCCACCCCGGTTGCTCCCGCAGAGGGATCCGATCTCAACTGTATTGTGGCTAGTAGACAATTGGATTGTGAGGCGGGCTTGCCTGGCATCCATTCTCCAAGGGTGCTCTGGTCATTCCATATGGGATGTCCTGGGCTGCCCAACAGGTCTCAATTGTCACACAGAAGGAATCATTGAAGGGGGCATCCCACCACTCCCACGTCGGAAAACCTCCATGGCCTTGAGATTCCGCTCCGTTCATGAAGGGGCGGTCATGACAGAAACTGCAACCTGAGCCAACGTCTGATCCTCGCCGTGACTTCAGATGCTTGAGATATTGTTTCCGATCTGCAGGGGGTACCTACCATGCCCTCGGCCTGAAGCCCAAGTCTATCTTGTGTTCTCAGACTTCTGTCCTCAAACTCCTGGCCCGGAAGTCCTCCATTTTGGCAATTCCGGACCCACAATGCAGCACTCTGCCTGCCCTCTAGAAAAAATATCTTGCCTAATGAGGTGCCCAGGCACCTCAAATGAGGATAAACCTACAGTGCACTCGACTGTACCCAAATTATATAGTCTAACTTGGGCACTAGTGCACTGTCTGACACAACCTCAGCCAGAACCCCCTGACCAACACCCAGGCAGCTGACCGCACACTGAGCATATCAGACGCGCCATCGCTTTAGGTCGTCATCTTTTCCCAACTGCGATTTTTCAGGCTTCAGAACTTATACCTTATGTCCAATCACTGCTCACGATTGAAAATGGTGCAGAAATCAGAACACCTTCCCCATGGCAAGATACCTTGTGATTGGCATGTTGTCCAAGGTCCAGTGTAGTTGAAACCAGTTTGGCCCATGAGGCCCCACCCATGCTCGCGGGCCACTATTGTCACAAACACACATTTGACCCTCAGCCTGAGCCCAGTCTCAAGTAAGGCCGCTCAGTGACTGGATGAAGAGACAGCTTATTGGGCCTGCCAAGCCCCTAGGTCCCAATTTTTAACAATAGTTTGGGTTGTCCCTTCACTCTTCCCCAGGGCTCTGCTTTGGAATTCCTCTTTTGTTCGGACACCTGAGGTAATAAACCTGAAAGGAGACCTCCCATCCCACAGATTGACGAAAAAAATTGGGACCGCCCCAATCCACAGAAAGGAAGATTAGTTCATGGCCCATGATGCCTCCCCACATTCCACGGCCATCGTTGATATAAAATCCAGAGACAAAAGCCTGAGCAAGTGCCTCAGACTCGCTCTTTCTTCATATCCTGCAGAGTTCTGCTCATGGTGTGTAGATTGGGCCTGCCATACCTACGTCCCCAAACATAAGGTGAGTTTGTGTTTTCAGACTTCTGTCCTCAAAGTCCTGGGCCACACACCCTCCAGGCTGGGGCCCCTGGAGCCACACATTCGGACTGTGCCTACCCAATCAATAGGAATTCTGACCATATCATTGTCCAAAATCTTACAAATTTGGAGAACTCTCCAAAGTCCCCGAGGCAAAACCAATAGTTTAGGTCTCCTGGGACAAACAAGGTGGTCTGACACCAGGTGAGCATCTACATCCACTCATTCCATAGACGGATATCCCCAGAGAATAAGATTGAACCAGACAGGATCCTAGGCAATAGTCCGATCCATTGCTTTGGTTTACAGGCATGTCTCCTCAAGAGCCTGGATTCCAAGACCAGCATAAGGGTTTTCCTGAGGCACCCATCAGAACAAATCTCCTCTCCACAAGGAAACTTGTGCATGGGAGCCTTGTCAAAAGCTTAGGAGAATACTTCAGGGTCCCGGTGCCACCGCACCATTCCAAGGCCCTCATGGACACAAACACACTTTAGGCCCCATCCTCAGGAAAGTCCATTTCAACTCAGCCACCCCGTTAGCTCCCGCAGAGCCATCCGATCTCAACTGTATTGTTGCTAGGAGACAATTGGAATGCGAGGCGGGCTTCCCAGGCATCCATCCTCAAACGGTGCTCTGGAGGCATTCCATATGGGATGTCCTGGGGCTGCCTAACAGGTCTCGATTTTACTGCAGAAGGAATCCTTGAAGGGGGCATCACACAACTCCCAACGTGGGAAAAGCTCCATGGCCTTGAGATTCCGCTCCTTTCATGAAGGGGCAGTCATGCACAGAAACTACAACCTGAGCCAACGTCTGATCCTCGCCGTGTCTTCAGATGCTTGAGATATTTTTTCCGATCTGCAGGGGGTAACTACCGTGCCCTAGGCCTGAAGCCCAAGTCTACCTTGTGTTCTAGGACTTCTGTCCTCAAACTCTTGGCCCAGAAGTCCTCCATTTTGGCAATTCCGGACCCACAATGCAGCACTCTGCCTGCCGTCTAGAAAAAATATCTTGCCTAATGAGGTGCCCAGGCACCTCAAATGAGGATAAACCTACAGTGCACTCGACTGTACCCAAATTATATAGTCTAACTTGGGCACTAGTGCACTGTCTGACACAACCTGAGCCAGAACCTCCTGACCAACACCCAGGCAACTGACCGCACACTGAGCATATCAGATGCGCCATCGCATTAGATCGTCATCTCTTCCCAAATGCGATTTTTCAGGCTTCAGAACCTAGACCTTATGTCCAATCACTGCTCAAGATTGAAAATGATGCAGAAATCAGAACACTTTCGCATGGCAAGAGACCTTTTGATTGGCATGTTGTCCAAGGTCCAGTGTAGTTGTAACCAGTTTGGCCCATGAGGCCCCGCCCATGCTCGAGGGCCACAATTGTCACAAACACACATTTCACCCTCAGCCTGAGCCCAATCCTCAAGTAAGGCCTCTCAGTGGCTGGATGAAGAGACAGCTTATTGGGCCTGCCATGCCACTAGGCCCCAATTTTTAACCATAGTTTGGGTTGTCCCTTCACTCTTCCCCAGGGCTCTACTTTGGAATTCCACTTTTGTTCGGACACCTGAGGTAATAAACCTGAACGGAGACCTCCCAACCCACAGATAGACGAAAAATAATTTGGACCGGGCCAAATACACAGAGAGGAAGATTCGTGCATGGCCCATGAAACCTCCCCACATTCCACGGCCATCGTTGATATAAGCCCAAAAGTTTGGCAATTCCGGACCCACAATGCAGCACTCTGCCTGCCCTCTAGAAAAAAATGATTGCCTCAAGAGCTGGCCAGGCACCTTCAATGAGGATATACCTCCACAGCACTCGACTTTACCCAAATTATATAGTCTAACCTGGGCACTAATGCCTGTCGGACACAACCTGAGCCCGGACCTCCTGACCAGACCGCACACTGAGCACATAAGACCCGCCATGGCCTTAGGTCATCATCTCTTCCTTACCTCAGTTTTCAGGCCTCAGAACCGAGACATTATTTTCAATCACTGCCCAGAGGTGAGTGTGATGCAGAAATCAGAACACCTCCTTACCCATTGTAAGAAACCTTGTGGTTGGCACGTTGTCCAACGTTCAGTGTAGGAGAAACCAGCATTCACCCTGAGGCCCCGCCCATTCTTGAGTGCGACAAGGGCATAAACACGCATTGTGACCCTCAGCATGAGTCCTGTCCTCTAGTAAGTCCTCTCAGTGACTGGACCATTAGATGTCATAATGGGCTTGATATGTCCCTAGGCGCCAATTTTTAACCAGATTTCTGATTGTCCATTCACCCCCCCCAGGGCTCTACTCTGGAATCCCTCATTTGGTGGGACACCTGAGGTTAAAAAGAAAACAACATAAAAAAAAAAAAAACGGACTTCATCCATCCCATCCCACAGAGTGACCCCATATGCTTTGGACTGGTCCAAACCACCAGGGAGTAAGACTCGTCCATTTCCCATGAAGTCACCCAGAAATTTCACGACCATGAGTGACACGATATCCAGAGACAAAAACTTGAGCAAGAGCCTCACACTCGCCCTTTTCTCAAATCCCGAAAAGTTCTCCTCATGGTCTGTAGATAAGTCCTGCCATACCTATGACCTGAAACATAAGCCAAGTTTGTGCTTTTAGACAACTGTCCAAACAGCCCTGGCCTACACAACCTACAGGCTCAGGCCCCTGAAGCCAAACCTGAGGACTGTACTTGCCCTCTCCAAGGGAACTGTGAGTGCCCATTCCAATGGCCACATCCCTTCTAATAGGATAAACCTCCAAAGTCCTTGATTCATCTCATTAGTGGTGGCTTCCCAGGTCAAACAGGGGCAATGTGAGCCCATCTGAGCACCTACCTGTACTCAGACCCATAGAAAGATGTCCCCAGAGGTAAAAAGGAAAGAACAGGCCACTAGGCACTAATCATATCCATTGCTTTGGTTTCCAGGCATCTCTCCTCAGAGGCCTGGATTTCAATACCAGCATATGGCTGTTTCTTGACTAACCCCTCAGAAAACATCTCATTTACACATGGGAAACTTGCACGTTGGAGCTGTGTCAAAGCATCTGTTTAGGAGAACCCTTCAGGGCCCCAGTGCCACCAGTTCATTCCAAGGTCTCCATAGACACAAAAGCACATTAGAACACATCCATAGGAGAGTCCATTTCAACTCAGCCTCCTCGGTTGCTCCCCCAGTCCCAGCAGATCTAACCTGATTGTGTCTAGGAGACAATTGGAATGCGAGGTGGGCTACCCAGCCATGCATCCTTAAAACCCCGCTCAGAATCATTGGCCTGGAGCCAAACAACAGGTCTCAATTGTCCTGCAGAAGACACTTTGCAGTTTGGAGCTTCTCACAAATCCCATCGTGGGAAAACCCCAATGGCCTCGTGATGCCCCCCCCTTCGTGAAGTGGCCATCAGGGACAGAAACACCAACTTGAGCGATCGACTGATCCTCGCCCTGATCAGATGCACGAGATCTCGATTCAGGACTGTAGATTGTGCCATCGCTGATACAAAATCCAGAGACAAAAACCTGAGCAAGCGCCTCAGACACGCACTTTCTTCATATCCTGAAGAGTTCTTCTCATGGTTTGTAGATCGGGCCTGCCATACCTACGTCCCCAAACCTAAGCTGAGTTTGTGTTTTCAGACTTCTGTGTCAAAGTCCTGGGCCACACACTCTCCAGGCTGGGGCCCCTGGAGCCACACATTAGGACTGTGCCTACCAATCCATGGGAATTCTGCCCATTCCATTGTCCAAAATCGTACAAATTAGGAGAAAACTCCAAAGTCCCTGAGACCATCCAAATAGTGTAGGTCGCTCGGAACAAACAAGGGCTGTCTGACACCAGCTGATAATCTACCTCCACTCATACCATACATGGATGTCCCCAGAGGAGAAGATTGAACCAGACAGGACCCTAGGCCATAATAGGATCCATTGCCTTGGTTTACAGGCATGTATCCTCAAAAGCCTGATTCCAATACGAGCATAGGGGTTTTGCTGAGGCACCCATCAGAACTCATCTCGTCTCCACAAGGAAACCTGTGCATGGGAGCCATGTCCAAAGCATAGGAGAGTACTTCAGAGTCCCGGTGCCACCGCCCCATTCCAAGGCCCTCATGGACACAAAAAAACATTAGAACCAATCCTCAGGAAAGTCCATTTCATCTCAGCCACCCCGGTTGCTCCCGCAGAGCCATCAGATCTAAACTGTCTTGTTGCTAGGAGACAATTGGAATGTGAGGCGGGCTTCCCATGCATCCATCCTTGAACGGTGCTCTGGAGTCATTCCATATGGGATGTCCTGGAGCTGTCCAACAGGTCTCAATTGTCTCGCAGAAGGAATCCTTGAAGGGGGCATCCCACAACTCCCAACGTGGGAAAACCTCAATGGCCTCGAGATTCCACTCCTTTCATGAAACGGCCATCATGCACAGAAACTCCAACCTGAGCCAACGTCTGATCCTCCCCCTGATTCAGATGCATGAGTATTGGTTCAGATCTGCAGGGGTACCTGCCGTGCCCTCGCCCTGAATCCCAAGTCTAGCTTGTCTTTTCAGACTTCCGTCCTCAAACTCCTGGGCCCGAAGCCCTCATGTTTGGCAATTCCGGACCCACAATGCAGCACTCTGCCTGCCCTCTAGAAAAAAATTATTGCCTCATGAGCTGCCCAGGCACCTTCAATGAGGATAAACCTCCACAGCACTGGACTTTACCCTAAGTATATATTCTAACCTGGGCCTTAATGCACTGTCGGACACAACCTAAGCCCGGACCTCCCGACCAACACCCGGAAAGCAGACCGCACACTGAGCATATAAGACCCGCCATGGCCTTAGGTCATCATCTCTTCCCTACCTCAGTTTTCAGGCCTCAGAACCGAGACATTATCTCCAATAACTGTCCAGGGGTGAGTGTGATGCAGAAATCAGAACACCTCCTTACACACGGTAAGAAACCTTGTGGTTGGCACGTCGTCCAACGTTCAGTGTAGGAGAAACCAGCATTCACCCTGAGGCCCCGCCCATTCTTGAGTGGGACAAGGGCTTAAACACGCATTGTAACCCTCAGCATGAGTCCTGTCCTCTAGTAAGTCCTCTCAGTGACTGGACCATTAGATGTCATAATGGGCTTGATATGTCCCTAGGCGCCAATTTTTAACCAGATTTCTGAATGTCCAGTCACCCCCCCCCCCCAGGGCTCTACTCAGGAATCCCTCATTAGGTGAGACACCTGAGGTTAAAAAGAAAACAACATCAAAAAAAAAAAAAACGGACTTTTCCATCCCACAGAGTGACCCCTAACGCTTTGGACTGGTCCAAACCACCAGGGAGTAAGACTCGTCCATTTCCCATGAAGTCACCCAGAAATTTCACGACCATGAGTGACACGATATCCAGAGACAAAAACTTGAGCAAGAGCCTCACACTCGCCCTTTTCTCAAATCCCGAAATGTTCTCCTCATGGTCTGTAGTTTAAGTCCTGCCATACCTATGACCTGAAACATAAGCCAAGTTTGTTGTTTCAGACAACTCTCCAAACAGCCCTGGCCTACACAACCTACAGGCTCAGGCCACTGGAGCCAAACCTGAGGACTGTACTTGCCCTCTCCAAGGGAATTGTGTGTGCCCATTCCAATGGCCACATCCCTTCTAATAGGATAAATCTCCAAAGTCCCTGATCCATCTCAATAGTGGTGGCTTCCCAGGTAAAACAGGGGCAATCTGAGCCCATCTGAGCACCTACCTGTACTCAGACCAATAGACAGATGTCCCCAGAGGTAAAAAGGAAAGAACAGGCCCCTAGGCACTAATCATATCCATTGCTTTGGTTTCCAGGCATCTCTCCTCAGAGGCCTGGATTTCAAAACCAGCATATAGCTCTTTCTTGAGTTACCCATCAGAAAACATCTCATCTACCCTTGGGAAACTTGCACGTTGGAGCTGTGTCAAAGCCTCTGTTTAGAAGAACCCTTCAGGGCCCCAGTGCCCCCGCTTCATTCCAAGGTCTCCATAGACACAAAAGCACATTAGGACCCATCCAAAGGAGAGTCCATTTCAACTCAGCCTCCTCGGTTGCTCCCCCGATCCAGCAGATAACCTGTCTTGTTTCTAGGAGACAATAGGAATGCGAGGTGGGCTACCCAGCCATGCATCCTTAAACCCTGCTCAGAATCATTGGCCTGGAGGGAAAAAAAAGGACTCAAATGTCCTCAGAAGACACTTTGCAGTTTGGAGCTTCTCACAACTCCCATCGTGGGAAAACCCCCATGGCCTCGTGATGCCGCCCCTTCGTGAAGGGGCCATTAGGGACAGAAACACAAACTTCAGCGATCGTCTGATCCTCGCCCTGACTTCAGATGCACGAGATCTCGATTCACGTCTGTAGATTGTGCCGTCGCTGATACAAAATCCAGAGACAAAAACCTGAGCAAGCACCTCAGACTCGCACTTTCTTCATATCCTGAAGAGTTCTTCTCAAGGTTTGTAGCTCAGGCCTGCCATACCTACGTCCCCAAACCTAAGCTGAGTTTGTGTTTTCAGACTTCTGTCCTCAAAGTCCTGGGCCACACACCCTCCAGGCTGGGGCCCCTGGAGCCACACATTAGGACTGTGCCTAACAATCCATGGGAATTCTGCCCATTCCATTGTCCAAAATCGTACAAATTAGGAGAAACCTCCAAAATCCCTGAGGCCATCCCAATAGTGTAGGTCGCCCGGAACAAACAAGGGCTGTCTGACACCAGCTGATAATCGACCTCCACTCATACCATAAATGGATGTCCCCAAGGAAATGATTGAACCAGACAGGACCGTAGGCCATAATAGGATCCATTGCCTTGTTTTACAGACATGTCTCCTCAAAAGCCTGATTCCAATACGAGCATAGGGGTTTTGCTGAGGCACCCAGCAGAACTCATCTCGTCTCCACAAGGAAACCTATGCATGGGAGCCATGTCCAAAGCATAGGAGAGTACTTCATGGTCCCGGTGCCACCGCCCATTCCAAGGCCCTCATGGACACAAAAACACATTACGACCGATCCTCAGGAAAGTCCATTTCAACTCAGCCACCCCCGATGCTCCCGCAGAGCCGTCAGATCTAAACTGTCTTGTTACTAGGAGACAATTGGAATGCGAGGTGGGCTTCCCAGGCATCCAACTCGAACGGTGCTCTGGAGTCATTCCATATGGGATGTCCTGGAGCTGTCCAAAAGGTCTCAATTGTCCCGCAGAAGGAATCCTTGAAGGTGGCATCCCACAACTCCCAACGTGGGAAAACTCCAGTGGCCTCGAGATTCCGCTCCCTTCATGAAGCGGCCGTCATGCACGGAAACTCCAACCTGAGCCAACGTTTGATCCTCGCCCTGACTTCAGACGCATGTGTATTGGTTCAGTTCTGCAGGGGGTACCTGCCGTGCCCTCGCCCTGAAACCCAAGTCTAGCTTGTCTTCTCAGACTTCCGTCCTCACACTCCTGGCCCCGAAGCCCTCATGTTTGGCAATTCTGGACCCACAATGCAGCACTCTGCCTGCCGTCTGAAAAAAAATTATTGCCTCATGAGCTGCCCAGGCACCTTCAATGAGGATAAACCTCCACAGCACTCGACTTCACCCAAATTAATAGTCTAACCTGGGAACTAATGCACTGTCGGACACAACCTGAGCCCGGACCTCCTGACCAACACAAGGAAAGCAGACCGCACACTGAGCACATAAGACCGCCATGGCCTTAGGTCATCCTCTCTTCCCTACCTCAGTTTTCAGGCCTCAGAACCGAGACATTATCTCCAATCACTGCCCAGGGGTGAGTGTGATGCAGAAATCAGAACACCTCCTTACCCATGGTAAGAAACCTTGTGGTTGGCACGTCGTCCAACGTTCAGTGTAGGAGAAACCAGCATTCACCCTGAGGCCCCGCCCATTCTTGAGTGCAACAAGGGCATAAACACGCATTGTGACCCTCAGCATGAGTCCTGTCCTCTAGTAAGTCCTCTCAGTGACTGGACCATTAGATGTCATAATGGGCTTGATATGTCCCTAGGCCACAATTTTTAACCAGATTTCTGATTGTCCAGTCACCCACCACTTCCAGGGCTCTACTCTGGAATCCCTCATTTGGGGGGACACCTGAGGTTAAAAAGAAAACAACATCAAAAAAAAAACAACGGATTTCTTCCATCCCACAGAGTGACCCCAAACGCTTTGGACTGGTCCAAACCACCAGGGAGTAAGACTCGTCCATTTCCCATGAAGTCACCCAGAAATTTCACAACCATGAGTGACACGATATCCAGAGACAAAAACTTGAGCAAGAGCCTCACACTCGCCCTTTTCTCAAATCCCGAAAAGTTCTCCTCATGGTCTGTAGATAAGTCCTGCCATACCTATGACCTGAAACGTAAGCCAAGTTTTTTTTTCAGACAACTGTCCAAACAGCCCTGGACTTCACAACCTACAGCTCAGGCCCTTGGAGCCAAACCTGAAAAATATACTTGCCCTCTCCAAGGGAATTGTGTGTGCCCATTCCAATGGCCACATCCCTTCTAATAGGATAAACCTCCAAAGTTCCTGATCCATCTCATTAGTGGTGGCTTCCCAGGTAAAACAGGGGCAATCTGAGCCCATCTGAGCTCCTACCTGTACTCAGACCCATAGACAGATGTCCCCAGAGGTAAAAAGGAAAGAACAGGCACCTAGGCACTAATCATATCCATTGCTTTGGTTTCCAGGCATCTCTCCTCAGAGGCCTGGATTTCAAAACCAGCATATGGCTGTTTCTTGACTCACCCATCAGAAAACATCTCATCTACACATGGGAAACTTGTACGTTGAAGCTGTGTCAAAGCCTCTGTTTAGGAGAACCCTTCAGGGCCCCAGTGCCACCGCTTCATTCCAAGGTCTCCATCGACACAAAAGCACATTAGGACCCATCCATAGGAGAGTCCATTTCAACTCAGACTCCTCGGTTGCTCCCCCAGATCCAGCAGATCTAACCTGTCTTGTTTCTAGGAGACAATTGGAATGTGAGGTGGGCTACCCAGCAATGCATCCTTAGAACCCTGCTCAGAATCATTGGCCTGGAGCCAAACAACAGGTCTCAATTGTCCTGCAGAAGACACTTTGCAGTTTGGAGCTTCTCACAAATCCCATCGTGGAAAAACACCCATGGCCTCGTGATGCCGCCCCTTTGTGAAGGGGCCATCAGGGACAGAAACACCAACTTGAGCGATCGTCTGATCCTCGCCCTGATTTCAGATGCACGAGATCTCGATTCAGGTCTGTAGATTGTTCCATCGCTGATATAAAATCCAGAGTCAAAAACCTGAGCAAGCGCCTCAGACTCGCACTTTCTTCATATCCTGAAGAGTTCTTCTCATGGTTTGTATATCGGGCCTGCCATACCTACGTCCCCATACCTAAGCTGAGTTTGTGTTTTCAGACTTCTGTCCTCAAAGTCCAGGGCCACTCACCCTCCAGGCTGCGGCCCCTGGAGCCACACATTAGGACTGTGCCTACCATCCATGGGAATTCTGCCCATTCCATTGTCCAATATCGTACCAATTAGGAGAAACCTCCAAAGTCCCTGAGGCCATCCCAATGGTGTAGGTCGCCCGGAACAAACAAGGACTGTCTGACACCAGCTGATAATCGACCTCCACTCATACCATAAATGGATGTCCCCAAGGAGAAGATTGAACCAGACAGGACCCTAGACCATTATAGGATCCATTGCCTTGTTTTACAGGCATGTCTCCTCAAAAGCCTGATTCCAAAACGAGCATAGGGGTTTTGCTGAGGCACCCAACAGAACTCATCTCGTCTCCACAAGGAAACCTATGCATGGGAGCCATGTCCAAAGCATAGGAGAGTAGTTCAGGGTCCCAGTGCCACCGCCCCATTCCAAGGCCCTCATGGACACAAAAACACATTAGGACCCATCATCAGGAAAGTCCATATCAACTCAGCCACCCCGGTTGCTCCCGCAGAGGGATCAGATCTAAACTGTCTTGTTGCTAGGAGACTATTGGAATGCGAGGCGGGCTTCCCAGGCATCCATCCTCGAACGGTGCTCTGGAGTCATTCCATATGGGATGTCCTGGAGCTGTACAACAGGTCTCAATTGTCGCGCAGAAGGAATCCTTGAAGGGGGCATCCCACAACTCCCAACGTGGGAAAAACTCAATGGCCTCGAGATCCGCTCCCTTCATGAAACGGCCTTCATGCACGGAAACTCCAACCTGAGCCAACGTCTGATCCTCGCCCTGACTTCAGATGCATGCGTATTGTTTCAGATATGCAGGGGGTACCTGCCGTGCCCTCGCCCTAAAACCCAAGTCTAGCTTGTCTTCTCAGACTTCCGTCCTCACACTCCTGGCACGGAAGCCCTCAAGTTTGGCAATTCCGGACCGACAATGCAGCACTCTGCCTGCCCTCTTGAAAAAAATTATTGCCTCATGAGCTGCCCAGGCACCTTCAATGAGGATAAACCTCCACAGCACTCGACTTCACCCAAATTATATAGTCTAACCTGGGCACTAATGCACTGTCGGACACTACCTGAACCCGGACCTCCTGACCAACACCCGGAAAACAGACCGCACACTGAGCACATAAGACCCGCCATGGCCTTAGGTCATCATCTCTTCCCTACCTCAGTTTTCAGGCCTCAGAACCAAGGCCTGCCCAGGGGTGAGTGTGATGCAGAAATCAGAACACCTCCTTACCCATTGTAGGAAACCTTGTGGCACGTCGTCCAACGTTCAGTGTGTAGGAGAGACCAGCATTCACCCTGAGGCCCCGCTCATTCTTGAGTGCGACTAGGGCATAAACACGCATTGTGACCCTCAGCATGAGTCCTGTCCTCTAGTAAGTCCTCTCAGTGACTGGACCAATAGAAGTCATAATGGGCTTGATATGTCCCTAGGCCCCAATTTTTAACCAGATTTCTGATTGTCCAGTCACCCCCCCCAGGGCTCTACTCTGGAATCCCTCATTTGGTGAGACACCTGAGGTTAAAGAGAAAACAACATCAAAAAAAAAAAAAAAGGACTTATTCCATCCCACAGAGTGACCCCAAACGCTTTGGACTGGGCCAAACCACCAGGGAGTAAGACTCGTCCATTTGCCATGAAGTCACCCAGAAATTTCACGACCATGAGTGACACGATATCCAGAGACAAAAACTTGAGCAAGAGCCTCACATTCGCGATTCTCTCAAATCCCGAAAAGTTCTCCTCATGGTCTGTAGATAAGTCCTGCCATACCTGTGACCTGAAACATAAGCCAAGTTTGTGTTTTCAGACAACTGTCCAAACAGCCCTGGCCTACACAACCTACACTCTCAGGCCCCTGGAGCCAAACCTGAGGACTGTACTTGCCCACTCCAGGGATTTGTGTGTGCCCATTCCAATGGCCACATCCCTTCTAATAGGATAAACCTCCAAAGTCCCTGATCCATCTATTTAGTGGTGGCTTCCCAGGTAAAACAGGGGGCAATCTGAGCCCATCTGAGTACCTACCTGCACTCAGACCCATAGACAGATGTCCCCAGAGGTAAAAAGGAAAGAACAGGCCCCTAGGCACTAATCATATCCATTGCTTTGGTTTCCAGGCATCTCTCATCAGAGGCCTGGATTTCAAAACAAGCATATGGCTGTTTCTTGACTCACCCATCAGAAAACATCTCATCTACATTGGGAAACTTGCACGTTGGAGCTGTGTCAAAGCCTCTGTTTAGGAGAACCCTTCAGGGCCCCAGTGCCACCGCTTCATTCCAAGGTCTCCATCGACACAAAAAAACATTAGGACCCATCCATAAGAGAGTCCATTTCAACTCAGCCTCCTCGGTTGCTCCCCCAGATCCAGCAGATCTAACGTGTCTTGTTTCTAGGAGACAATTGGAATGCGAGGTGGGCTACCCAGCCATGCATCCTTAGAACCCTGCTCAAATCATTGGCCTGGAGCCAAACAACAGGTCTCAATTGTCCTTCAGAAGACACTTTGCAGTTTGGAGTTTCTCACAAATTTCATCGTGGGAAAACCCCCATGGCCTCGTGATGCCGCCCCTTCGTGAAGTGGCCATCAGGGACAGAAACACCAACTTGAGCGTTGTCTGATCCTCGCCCTGACTTTAGATGCACAAGATCTCGATTCAGTTTTGTAGATTGTGCCATCGCTGATACAAAATCCAGAGACAAAACCTGCGCAAGTGCCTCAGACTCGCACTTTCTTCATATCCTGAAGAGTTCTTCTCATGGTTTGTAGATCGAGCCTGCCATACCTACGTCCCCATACCTAAGCTGAGTTTGTGTTTTCCGACTTCTGTCCTCAAAGTCCAGGGCCACAAACCCTCCAGACTGAGGCCCCTGGAGCCACACATTAGGACTGTGCCTACCAATCCATGGGAATTCTGCCCATTCCATTGTCCAAAATCGTACAAAATAGGAGAAACCTCCAAAGTCCCTGAGGCCATCCCAATAGTGTAGGTCGCCTTGAACAAACAAGGGCTGTCTGACATCAACTGATAATCTACCTCCACTCATATCATAAATGGATGTCCCCAAGGAGAAGATTGAACCAGACAGGACCCTAGAACATAATAGGATCCATTGCCTTGGTTTACAGGCATGTCTCCTCAAAAGCCTGATTCCAATACGAGCATCGGGGTTTTGCTGAGGCACCCAGCAGAACTCATCTCGTCTCCTCAAGGAAACCTGTGCATGGGAGCCATGTCCAAAGCATAGGAGAGTACTTCAGGGTCCCGGTACCACCGCCCCATTCCAAGGCCCTCATGGACACAAAAACACATTAGGACCCATCCTCAGGAAAGTCCATTTCAACTCAGCCACCCCGGTTGCTCCCGAAGAGCCATCAGATCTAAACTGTCTTGTTGCTAGGAGACAATTGGAATGCGATGCGGGCTTCCCAGGCATCCAACTCGAACGGTGCTCTGGAGTCATTCCATATGGGATGTCCTGGAGCTGTCCAACACGTCTCAATTGTCGCGCAGAAGGAATCCTTGAAGGGGGCATCCCACAACTCCCAACGTGGGAAGAACTCAATGGCCTCGAGATTCCGCTCCCTTCATGAAGCGGCCGTCATGCACGGAAACTCCAACCTGAGCCAACGTCTGATCCTCGCCCTGAATTCAGATGCATGAGTATTGGTTCAGATCTGCAGGGGGTACCTGCCGTGTCCTCGCCCTGAAACCCAAGTCTAGCTTGTCTTCTCAGACTTCGGTCCTCACATTCCTGGCCCTGAAGCCTTCAAGTTTGGCAATTCCGGACCCACAATGCAGCAATCTGCCTGCCCTCTAGAAAAAAATTATTGCCTCATGAGCTGCCCAGGCACCTTCAATGAGGATAAACCTCCACAGCACTCTACTTCACCCAAATTATATAGTCTAACCTGAGCACTAATGCACTGTCGGACAAAACCTGAGCCCGGACCTCCTGATCAACACCCGGAAAGCTGACCGCACACTGAGCACATAAGACCCACCATGGCCTTAGGTCATCATCTCTTCGCTATCTCAGTTTTCAGGCCTCAGAACCGAGACATTATCTCCAATCACTGCCCAAGGGTGAGTGTGATGCAGAAATCAGAACACCTCCTTACACATGGTAAGAAACCTTGTGGTTGGCACGTCGTGCAACGTTCAGTGTAGGAGAAACCAGCATTCACCCTGAGGCCCCGCCCATTCTTGAGTGTGACAAGGGTATAAACACTCATTTTGACCCTCAGCATGGGTCCTTTCTTCTAGTAAGTCCTCTCAGTGACTGGACCATTAGTTGTCATAATGGGTTTGGTATGACACTAGGCCCCAATTTTTAACCAGATTTCTGATTGTCCAGTCACCCCCGCCTAGGGTATTACTCTGGAATCCCTCATTTGGTGGGACACCTGAGGTTAAAAACAAAACAACATCAAAAAAAAAAAAAAACGGACTTCTTCCATTCCACAGAGTGACCCCAAACGCTTTGGACTGGTCCAAACCACCAGGGAGTAAGACTCGTCCATTTCCCATGAAGTCACCCAGAAATTTCACGACCATGAGTGACATGATATCCAGAGACAAAAACTTGAGCAAGAGCCTCACACTCGCCCTTTTATCAAATCCCAAAAAGTTCTCCTCATGGTCTGTAGATAAGTCCTGCCATACCTATGACCTGAAACATAAGCCAAGTTTGTGTTTTCAGACAACTGTCCAAACAGCCCTGGCCTACTCAACCTACAGGCTCAGGCCCCTGGAGCCAAACCTGAGGACTGTACTTGCCCTCTCCAAGGGAATTGTGTGTGCCCATTCCAATGGCCACATCCCTTCTAATAGGATAAACATCCAAAGTCCCTGATCCATCTCATTATTGGTGGCTTCCCAGGTAAAACAGGGGCAATCTGATCCCTTCTGAGCACCTACCTGTACTCAGACCCATAGACAGATGTCCCCAGAGGTAAAAAGGAAAGAACAGGCCCCTAGGCACTAATCATATCCATTGCTTTGGTTTCCAGGCATCTCTCCTCAGAGGCCTGGATTTCAAAACCAGCATATGGCTGTTTCTTGACTCACCCATCAGAAAATATCTCATCTAAACATGGGAAACTTGCACGTTGGAGCTGTGTCAAAGCCTCTGTTTAGGAGAACCCTTCAGGTCCCCAGAGCCACGGCTTCATTCCAAGGTCTCCATAGAAACAAAAGCACATTAGGACCCATCCATAGGGGAGTCCATTTCAACTCACCCTCCTCGGTTGCTCCCCCAGATCAGCAGATCTAACCTATCTTGTTTCTAGGAGACAATTGGAATGTAAGGTGGGCTACCCAGCCATTCATCCTTAGAACCCTGCTCAGAATCATTGGCCTGGAGCCAAACAACAGGTCTCAATTGTCCTGCAGAAGACACTTTGCAGTTTGGAGCTTCTCACAAATCCCATCGTGGGAAAATCCCCATGACCTCGTGATGCCGCCCCTTCGTGAAGGGCCCATCAGGGACAGAAACACCAACTTGAGCGATTGTCTGATCCTCGCCCTGACTTCAGATGCACCTGATCTCGATTCAGGTCTGTAGATTGTGCCATCGCTGATACAAAATCCAGAGACACAAACCTGAGCAAACACCTCAGACTCGCACTTTCTTCATATCATGAATAGTTCTTCTCATGGTTTGTAGATCGGGCCTGCCATACCTATGTCCCCAAAACTAGGATGAGTTTGTGTTTTCAGACTTCTGTCCTCAAAGTCCTGGGCCACACATCCTCTAGTCTGGGGCCCCTGGAGCCACACATTAGGACTGTGCCTACCAATCCATGGGAATTCTGCCCATTCCATTGTCCAAAATCGAACAAATTAGGAGAAACCTCCAAAGACCCTGAGGCCATCCCAATAGCGTAGGTCGCCCGGAACTAACAAGGGCTGTCTGACACCAGCTGATAATCTACCTCCACTCATACCATAAATGGATGTCCCCAGAGGAGAAGATTGAACCAGACAGGACACTAGGCCATAATAGGATCCATTGCCTTGTTTTACAGGCATGTCTCCTCAAAAGCCTGATTCCAATACGAGCATAAGGGTTTTGCTGAGGCACCCAGCAGAACTCATCTCGTCTCCACAAGGAAACCTATGCATGGGAGCCATGTCCAAAGCATAGGAGAGTACTTCAGGGTCCCGGTGCCACCGCCCCATTCCAGGGCCATCATGGACACAAAAACACATTAGGACCCATCCTCAGGACAGTCCATTTCAACTCAGCCACCCCGGTTGCTCCGCAGAGCCATCAGATCTAAATTGTCTTGTTGCTAGGAGACAATTGGAATGCGAGGCGGGCTTCCCAGGCATCCGCCTCGAACGGTGCTCTGGAGTCATTCCATATGGGATGTCCTGGAGCTGTCCAACAGGCCTCAATTGTCCCGCAGAAGGTATCCTTGAAGGTGGCATCCCACAACTCCCAACGTGGGAAAATCTCAATGGCCTCGAGATTCCGCTCCCTTCATGAAGCGGCCATCATGCACAGAAACTCCAACCTGAGCCAACGTCTGATCCTCGCCCTGACTTCAGATGCATGAGTATTGGTTCAGATCTGCAGGGGGTACCTGCCGTGCCCTAGCCCTGAAACCAAGTCTAGCTAGTCTTCTCAGACTGCCGTCCTCACACTCCTGGCCCCGAAGCCCTCAAGTTTGGCAATTCCGGACCCACAATGCAGCACTCTGCCTGCCCTCTAGAAAAAAATTATTGCCTCATGAGCTGCCCAGGCACCTTCAATGAGGATAAACCTCCACAGCACTCGACTTCACCCAAATTATATAGTCTAACCTGGGAACTAATGCACTGTCGGACTCAACCTGAGCCCAGACTTCCCGACCAACTCCCAGAAAGCAGACCGCAAACTGAGCACATAAGAGCCGCCAAGGCCGTAGGTCATCATCTCTTCCCTACCTCAGTTTTCAGGCCTCAGAAACGAGATATTATCTCCAATCACTGCCCAGGGGTGAGTGTGATGCAGAAATCAGAACACCTCCTTACCCATGGTAAGAAACCTTGTGTTTGGCACGTCGTCCAACGTTCAGTGCAGAAGAAACCAGCATTCACCCTGAGGCCCCGCCCATTCTTGAGTGCGACAAGGGCATAAACACGCATTGTGACCCTCAGCATGAGTCCTGTCCTCTAGTAAGTCCTCTCAGTGACTGGACCATTAGATGTCATAATGGGCTTGATATGTCCCTAGGTCCCAATTTTTAACCAGATTTCTGATTGTCCAGTCAACCCCCCCCCCCAGGGCTCTACTCTGGAATCCCTCATTTGGTGGGACACCTGAGGTTAAAAAGAAAACAACATCAAAAAAAAAAAAATAAACGGACTTCTTCTATCCCACAGAGTGACCCAAAACGCTTTGGACTGGGCCAAACCACCAGGGAGTAAGACTCGTCCATTTCCCATGACGTCACCCAGCAATTTCACGACCATGAGTGACAAGATATCCAGAGACAAAAACTTGAGCAAGTGCCTCACACTCGCCCTTTTCTCAAATCCCGAAATGTTCTCCTCATGGTCTGTATATAAGTCCTGCCATACCTATGACCTGAAACATAAGCCAAGTTTGTGTTTTCAGACAACTGTCCAAACAGTCCTGGCCTACACAACCTACAGTCTTAGGCCCCTGGAGCCAAACCTGAGGACTGTACTTGCCCTCTCCAAGGGAATTGTGTGTGCCCATTCCAATGGCCACATTCCTTCTAATAGGATAAACCTCCAAAGTCCCTGATCCATCTCATTATTGGTGGCTTCCCAGGTAAAACAGGGGCAATCTGAGCCCATCTGAGCACCTACCTGTACTCAGACCCATAGACAGATGTCCCCAGAGGTAAAAAGCAAAGAATAGACCCCTAGTCACTAATCATATCCATTGCTTTGGTTTCCAGGCATCTCTCCTCAGAGGCCTGGATTTCAAAACCAGCAATGGCTGTTTCTTGACTCACCCATCAGAAAACATCTCATCTACACATGGGAAACTTGCACGTTGGAGCTGTTTTCAAAGGCTCTGTTTAGGAGAACCCTTCAGGGCCCCAGTGCCACTGCTCTTTCCAAGGTTCCATAGACACAAAAGCACATTAGGACCCATCCACAGGAGAGTCCATTTCAACTCAGCCTCCTCGGTTTCTCCCCTAGATCCAGCAGAACTAACCTGTCTTGATGCTAGGAGACAATTGGAATGCGAGGTGGGCTACCCAGCCATCCATCCTTAGAACCCTGCTCAGAATCATTGGCTTGGAGCCAACAACAGGTCTCAATTGTCCTGCAGAAGACACTTTGCAGTTTGGAGCTTCTCACAATTCCCATTGTGGGAAAACCGCCATGGCCTCGTGATGCCCCCCTTTATGAAGGGGCTATCAGGGTCAGAAACTCCAACCTGAGCGATCGTCTGATCCTCGCCCTGACTTCAGATGCACGAGATCTCTATTCAGTTCTGTAGATTGTGCCTGCCATGTCCTCACCCAGAAACCGAAGCCTAGCTAGTGTTCTCAGACTTCTGTCCTCAGACTACTGACCCAGAAGCCCTCCATTTTGGCAATCCAGAACTACAAAGCAGCACTCTGCTTGCCCTCCAGAAGAAAAACATTGCCCTCTGGGGCTACCAAGTAACCCCAAGTGAGGATCAGCCTGCGCCTACCTTGGCTGTACCCCAAATACATAGGCTGACCAGGGCACTAATGCCCTTTCTGACACTGCCTGAGCCTAGACCTCCTGGCCGCACCAAGACAGCTGGCCGCACACTGAGCACATCGAGCCGCCAAGGCCTTAGGACGTCATCTCTTTCCACCTCGGTTTTCAGGCTTCAGAACCTAGACCTTATCTCTATTCACTGCCCAGGCCTGAACCTAATGCAGAAATCAGAATTCCTTCCCCAGGGCAAGAAACCTTGTGGTTGGCATGTTGTCCAATGTTAAGTGTAGTTGAAACCAGTGTGGCCCATGAGGCCCCGCTCATGCTTGCTTTCCAAGCCCCCATACACACAATCCTCACCAGTGTTTGAGTTTACCAGTCGCCCAGCCCGTACCTGGGGCTCTGCTCTGGAATCCCTTTCTTGGAGAGACACATGAGTCAGAAAACACGACTCCACCCTTACCAGAAAATGACCCCAAACTCTTGGGAGCTGGGACTAATCCCCAGAGAGGGATAGTCGTCCATAGTCCCTGAGGCCACCTTTCCAATCCACGGCTATCCCGGACACAACATCCAGAGACAAAAGCCTGAAGGAACGCCTCCCATTCGCCCTTGTTTCAGTGGCCCAGGAGCTCCCTCTCGGGCTGTACATCCGGCCTGCCATACGCTAGGCGCCACCCATGAGCTGAGTTTGTGTTTTCAGACTTTTGTGCCCACAGCCTGGACCCACAAAACCTCCAGGCTAGGGCCTCTGGAGACACAGCGAAAGATTGTGCCTGCCCTCTCCAAGGAAATTGTGCCCAATCCATTGACCACAACCCTACAGGTTAGGGAAAAGCTCCAAGGCCCCTGAGGCCATCAATAGTGTAGGCCACCCTGGACTAAGAAGGGCTCCCTGACACCAGCGGAGCATCTATCTCCACTTAGACTCTCAAACAGTGTCCCCAGAGACAGAAGGTTGAAATGGACAGGCCCCCAGGCCCTAATCTGAACTTTAGCTTTGGTTTCCATGTGTCCGTCCTCAGAGGACTGTTTTCGTAGACCAGCACACGGAGCTTTTCTGAGGCACCAAACCAAACCTCTCTCGTCTTCTCATGGGAAGCTTACTTACTGGGGATGTATCAAACCCTTCAGGTAGGAGAGTTCCGCAGGGCCACAGAACAACCAGCACATTCCAAGGTCTCCATGGACTCAAACGCACATTATGACGCATCCTCAGGAGAGGCCATTTCAACTCAGCCCCCTGGGTAGCGTGCCCCAGAGGCAGCAGATCAAACATATCTTGTGGCTAATGGCCAATGGGAATGCGAGGCATGCTGTACAGGGATCCATCCTTCGAACCCTGCTCTACAGTCCTTCCGTATCCTATGTCCTGGAGCCATGCAACAGGACTCGAATGTCCCGCAGAAGAAACCTTGTGGTTGGGGTAACCTCCAAACTCAGCGTGGGAAAACTTCTTGGCCTCATGAGGCCCCAGCTTCATGAAGGTGCCATCATGGCCAAAAACTCCAGCCTCAGCCAACGTCTGATCCTCAGCCTGACTTCAGATGCAGGAGATTTTGATTCAGCCTCTGCAGAGTGGGCC
Source organism: Mustela nivalis (assembly GCF_964662115.1). NCBI lineage: Eukaryota > Metazoa > Chordata > Mammalia > Carnivora > Mustelidae > Mustela > Mustela nivalis. The sequence goes on along the minus strand of NW_028136508.1, from coordinate 939,141 downwards.
TGCTCTGCCCTTGGATCCAATCCTCACACTAGCTGGTGTTTTCAGACTTCTGTCCTCACATTCTGGGCCCACAAACCCACCCTCCTGGAAATTCTGGGGCCACAATGAAGCACTCTGCCTGCCTTCCAGGAGAAAAACATTGTCTATGGTGCTGCCCAGAACCCCAAATGAGGACCAAACAGCTTGGCCATCGGCAACACCCCAATTGCATAGGCTACCTTAAACACTGATGCTCTGTCGCAAATTGCCTGAGCCCAGACCTTCCAACAGACACCGACACAGCTGGCTGCACACCCAGCACATTGGACCAGCCACTGCCTTAGGCCACCATCCATTCCCAACCTGGGTTTTCAGTCATCGGAAAATGGACTTTATCTCCAATTCCTGCACACGGGGGAACCTGATGCACAAGTCAGAACCCCTCCTTCCCCATGGCAAGAAACCTTGCTGCTGGCAGTGAGTCAAACATTCAGTGTAGGAGAAAACGGCATGACCCATGAGGCCACGCCCATGCGTGAGGGCCGCCTTGGGCACAAACACACATGGTGACCCTCAGCATGAGTACCTTATTCAAGTAACGCCTCTCAGTGACTGGACCAAGAGCCCGCATATGTGGCTTGCCATGCCCATAGGCACCCAGGACTAAATAGATGGTGTGTATTCCAGTTGAGGGAAGCCACTGCTGTGCTCTAGAGTCCCTCTCCTGGGGGGTCCCCTGTGGCAGAATACAGTACTCTTTCCTTCCCACAGAATGAACCAAAACACTTGGGAGCTTGGACAATCCCCCGAGAGGAAGGCTCTTCCTCGGCCCCTGAAGCAACCCCTACCCTGAACGGCCATTGTGAACGCAACACCCAGAGACAAATCCTGAGCGAATGCATCCCACTTGCCCTCCTTTGATATCCAGAGGATCTCCCCTCACGGACTGGAGATCAGGCCTGCCATTACCTTGGCCCCTAGCGAGCCAAGTTTGCTTTTTCAGACATCTGTCCCCACAGCCCTGGCAAACACAGCCTCTAGGCTGGGTCCTCTGGAGCCATACCATATGACCGTGCCTGCTCTCTCCTGGAAAACTCTGTCCATTTCTTTGGCCACACAACTCCAGAATATGAGAAACCTCAAGGACATCCCACTACTGGGAGCCTCCCTGGACACACAGGGGCATTCGGACACAAGCTGAGCAGCTACCTCCAAGAAAGCATGCACACAGATGTCAACAGAGATAGAAGGTTGAGCCGGCCAGGCCCTTAGGCCCTAATCTCAACTCTTGCTTTGGTGTCCAGGTGTCACTCCTCAGAGGCTTTGGTTCGAAGAACAGGATATGGGGCTTTCCTGAGGCACTGAACAGAACTCCTCTCGACTCCACATGGGAAGCTTCCTTGTTGGAGCCGTGTCAAACACCTCAGGTTGGAGAATCCTGCAGAGTCCCTGAGCCACCTCCATATTCCAAGGTCTCCCAGGCCACCAACCCACAGTAGGACTCATCTTCAGGAGAGTCCATTTCAACTCTCCCCTCTGGGTAGCTCACCCAGGAGGCCACAGATTGAGCCGGCCTTGTCCTGACTAAAGAGTGGGAATATGAGGTGGCGTTCCCAGGCATCCATGCTTAGACACCTACTCTCGAGTCTTTCCATATGGGGCCTCCTGGAACCATCCAATAGGACTCGACATTCGTGCAGAAGGAAATCTTGAGGTTTGGAGTAGTTCACAAATCTCATCGTAGGCAAACCTCCCTGGCCTCATGACGCCCCCACACACTTCAGGAAGAGGCCATGCTGGACAAAAACTCTAGCCTTAGGCTCGTCTCATAGTTGACATGACCTCAGAGCAGGAGATCTCGATTCAGCCTCTGCAGAGTGGGCCTGCCATGCCTTCGATCCCAAACCTCACGCTAGCTTGTTTTTTCAGACTTCCTTCCTCACACTCCTGGCAAACAAGCCCTCCGGACTAGGAACTCCAGAACCACAACCAGGCCCAGTGTCTACCCAACGGAAGAAAAACGTTTCCTTGTGGGGCTATCCAGAAAACCCAGATGAGGATCAACCTGCTCGGGCCTCAATGGTACCCGAACTGGATAGGCTGCACTGGGCACTCATGCTCTGTCTGACACAGCCTGAAGCCAGACGTCCAGACACACAAGGAGACAGCTGGCCGCACACCCCGCACTCGGACACGCCATGGTCATATGCCGTCAACTCTTCCTAACCTTGGTTTTCAGATATCTGAACCTAGATATTATATCAATTCTCCATACAGCTGGGTATCGCATGCAAAAAACAGAACTCTTCCTTCCCCATGGCTATAAAGCTTGCTCTTGGCATGGAGTCACACCTTCAGGGTGGGAGAAACCTTCATGGCCCCTGATGCCACGCCCAAACGTGAGTGCTGCTTGGGCACAAATTCAAACAGCGACCCTCAGCATGAGCCCCATGTCAAAGAAAGGCCTGTCAGGGCCTGGACCAAGAGCCCGCATATTGACTTGCCAAGCACCTATGCACCCAATCCTCACCAGTGATTGATTTTACCAGTCGCCCAGCCCATACCTGGGTCTCTGGTCTGGAATCCCTTTCTTGGAGAGACACATGAGGCAGAAAACACGACTCCACCATTTCAACAAAATGACCCCAAACTCTTGGGACCTGGGACAAATCCCCAGAGAGAGATACTCGTCCACAGTCCCTGAGGCCACCCCTCCTATCCACGGCTATCCCGGACACAACATCCAGAGACAAAAGCCTGAAGGAACGCCTCCCACTCGCCCTTGTTTCAGAGGCCCAGGAGCTCCCTCTCGGGCTGTACATCCGGCCTGCCATACCCTAGGCGCCACTCATGAGCTGAGTTTGTATTTTCAGACTTCTGTGTCCACAGCCTGGACCCACACAACCTACAGGCTAGGACTTCTGGTGCCACAGCGAAAGATTGTGCCTGCCCTCTCCAAGGAAAGTGTACCCAATCCATTGACCACAACCCCACAGGTTAGGGAAAAGCCCCAAGGCCCCTGAGGCCATCTATAGTGTAGGCCACCCTGGACTAAGAGGGGCTCTCTGACACGAGCGGTGCAACTATCTCCACTTAGACTCTCAGACATTGTCCCCAGAGACAGAAGTTTGAAATGGACAGGCCCCCAGGCCCTAATATGAACCTTAGCTTTGGTTTCCATGTGTCCGTCCTCAGAGGACTGTTTTCGTAGACCAGCACTAGGGGCTTTTCTGAGGCACCAAACAAAACCTCTCTTGTCTCCACATGGGGAGCTTTCTTACTGGGGATGTATCAAACCCTTCAGGTAGGAGAGTTCCGCAGGGCCACTGAACAACCAGCACATTACAAGGTCTTCATGGACCCAAACGCACATTATGACCCATCCTCGGGAGAGGCCATTTCAACTCAGCCCACTGGGTAGCGTGCCCCAGAGGCAGGAGATCAAACATATCTTGTCGCTCATGGTCAATGGGAAACCGAGGCATGCTGTACAGGGATCCATCCTTCGAACCCTGCTCTACAGTCCTTCCGTAGGGTATGTCCTGGAGCCATGCAACAGGACACGAATATCCCGCAGAACAAACCTTGTGGTCTGGGGCAACCTCCAAACTCAGCGTGGGAAAACTTCCTTGGCCTCATGAGGCCCCCGCTTCATGAAGGTGCCATCATGGACACATGCTCCAGCCTCAGCCAACGTCTGATCCTCAGCCTGACTTCAGATGCAGGAGATTTCGATTCAGCCTCCGCAGAGTGGGCCTGCTCTGCCCTTGGATCCAATCCTCACACTAGCTGGTGTTTTCAGACTTCCGTCCTCACACTCCTGGCTTACACACCCTCCCTACTGGGAATTCTGGGGCCACAATGAAGCACTCTGCCTGCCTCCCAGGAGAAAAACATTGTCTATGGTGCTGCCCAGAGATCCCAAATGAGGATCAAACTGCTTGGCCCTCGGCAACACCTCAATTGCATAGGCTACCTTAAACACTGATGCTCTGTCGCAAATTGCCTGAGCCCAGACCTTCCAACAGACACCGACACAGCTGGCTGCACACCCAGCACATTGGACCAGCCACTGCCTTAGGCCACCATCCATTCCCAACCTGGGTTTTCAGTCATCGGAACCTGGACCTTATCTCCAATTCCTGCACACGGGGGAACCTGATGCACAAGTCAGAACCCCTCCTTCCCCATGGCAAGAAACCTTGCTGCTGGCAGTGAGTCAAACATTCAGTGTAGGAGAAAACGGCATGACCCATGAGGCCACGCCCATGCGTGAGGGCCGCCTTGGGCACAAACACACATGGTGACCCTCAGCATGAGTACCTTATTCAAGTAACGCCTCTCAGTGACTGGACCAAGAGCCCGCATATGTGGCTTGCCATGCCCATAGGCACCCAGGACTAACTAGATGGTGTGTATTCCAGTTGAGGGAGGCCACTGCTGTGCTCTAGAGTCCCTCTCCTGGGGGGTCCCCTGTGGCAGAAAACAGTACTCTTCCCTTCCTACAGATTGAACCGAAACACTTGGGAGCTTGGACAATCCCCCGAGAGGAAGACTCTTCCTCGGCCCCTGAAGCAACCCCTACCCTGAACGGCCACTGTGAACGCAGCACCCAGAGACAAAAGCCTGAGCGACTGCCTCCCACTTGCCCTCCTTTGATACCCAGAGGATCTCCCCTCACGGACTGGAGACCAGGCCTGCCATTACCTTGCCCTCTAGCTGAGCCAAGTTTGCTTTTTCAGACTTCTGTCCCCACAGCCCGGGCAAACACAGCCACTAGTCTGGGTCCTCTGGATCCATACCACAGGACCGTGCCTGCTCTCTACTGGGAAACTGTGTCCATTCCTTTGGCCACACACCTCCAGAATATGAGAAATCTCAAGGCCCCCGAGGACATCCCACTACTGGGAGCCTCTCTGGACACACAGGGGCATTCGGAGACAATTGAGCAGCTACCTCCACCAAGGCATGCACACAGATGTCAACAGAGATAGAAGGTTGAGCCGGCCAGGCCCTTAGGCCCTAATCTCAACTCTTGCTTTGGTGTCCAGGTGTCACTCCTCAGAGGCTTTGGTTCGAAGAACAGTATATGGGGCTTTCCTGAGGCACTGAACAAAACTCCTCTCGACTCCACATGGGAAGCTTCCTTGTTGGAGCCGTGTCAAACACCTCAGGTTGGAGAATCCTGCAGAGTCCCTGAGCCACCTCCACATTCCAAGGTCTCCCAGGCCACCAACCCACAGTAGGACTCATCTTCAGGAGAGTCCATTTCAACTCTCCCCTCTGGGTAGCTCACCCAGGAGCCCGCAGATTGAGCCTGACTTGTCCTGACTAAAGAGTGGGAATATGAGGTGGCATTCCCAGGCATCCATGCTTAGACACCTGCTCTCGAGTCTTTCCATATGGGACCTCCTGGAACCATCCAATAGGACTCGACATTCGTGCAGAAGGAAACCTTGAGGTTTGGAGTAGTTCACAAATCCCATCGTAGGCAAACCTCCCTGGCATCATGGAGCCCCCACACCCTTAAGGAAGAGGCCATGCTGGACAAAAACTGTAGCCTGAGGCACGTCTCATAGTTGACATGACCTCAGTGCAGGAGATCTCGATACAGCCTCTGCAGAGTGGGCCTGCTCTGCCCTCGGTCCCAAAACTCAGGCTAGCTTGTGTTTTCAGACTTCCTTCCTCACACTCCTGGCAAACAAGCCCTCCGGACTAGGAACTCCAGAACCACATCCCAGCCAGTGTCTGCCCAACGGAAGAACAACGTTTCCCTGTGGGGTTCCCCAGAAAACCCAGATGAGGATCAACCTGCTCGGGCCTTGACGTGCCCCGAACTGGATAGGCTGCTCTGGGCACTTAAGTTCCATCTGACACAGCCTGAAGCCACACGTCCAGACAGACAAGGAGACAGCTGGTCGCACACCCAGCACTTCGGTCACGCCATGGTCTTATGCTGTCACCTCTTCCTAACCTTGGTTTTCAGATATCTGAACCTAGACATTATATCAATTCTCCACACAGCTGGGTATCGCAAGCACAAAAGAGAACTCCTCCTTCCCCATGGCTGTAAAGCTTGCTCTTGGCATGGAATCACACCTTCAGGCTGAGAGAAACCTTCATGTCCCATGATTCCACGCCCAACCGTGGGTGCAGCAGCACAAATTCACACTGTGACCCTCAGCATGAGCCCCATGTCAAAGAAAGGCCTGTCAGGGCCTGGACCAAGAGCCCACATATGGGGCTTGCCAGGCCGCTATGCACCCAATCCTCACCAGTGTTTGAGTTTTCCAGTCACCCCGCCCGTACCGCGGGATCTGCTCTCGAATCCCTTTCTTTGAGAGACACATGAGCCAGACAACACGACTCCACCCTTCACACAAAATGACCCCAAACTCTTGTGAGCTGGGACAAATCCCCAGACAGGGATACTCGTCCATAGTCCCTGAGGCCACCCGTCCAATCCACGGCTATCCCGGACACAACATCCAGAGACAAAAGTCTGAAGGAACGCCTCCCACTCGCCCTTGTTTCAGAGGCCCAGGAGCTCCCTCTTGGGCTATACATCCGGCCTGCCATACACTAGGCGCCACTCATAAGCTGAGTTTGTGTTTCCAGACATCTGTGCCCACAGCCTGGACCCACACAACCTCCAGGCTAGCCTCCATTCCAAGGCCCTCATGGACACAAACACACATTAGGCCCCATCCTCAAGAAAGTCCATTTCAACTCAGCCACCCCGGTTTCTCCCGCAGAGCCATCAGATCTCAACTGTCTAGTCCCTTCACTCTTCCCCAGGGCTCTGCTTTGGAATTCCTCTTTGTTTGGGGCACCTGAGGTATCAAACCTGAAAGGAGACCTCCCATCCCACAGATTGACGAAAAACCATTGGGACCGGGACATATCCACAGAGAGGAAGATTCGTCCATGACCCATGAGGCCTCACCACATTCCACGGTCATCGTTGATACAAAATCCAGAGAACAAAGCCTGAGCAAGTGCCTCAGACTCGCTCTTTCTTCATATCCTGAAGTTTTATTCTCATGGTTTGTAGATTGGGCCTGCCATACCTACGTCCCCAAACCTAAGCTGAGTTTGTGTTTTCAGACTTCTGTCCTCAAATTCCAGGGCCACACACCCTCCAGGATGGGGCCCCTGGAGCCACACATTAGGACTGTGCTTACCCCATGCATGGAAATTTTGCCCATTCCATTGTTCAATATCTACATATTAGGAGAACCCTGCAAAGTCCCCGAGGCCATCCCAAGAGTGTAGGTCTCCCGGGACAAACAAGGGCGGTCTGACACCAGCTGAGAATCTATCTCCACACATGACATAGATGGATGTCCCTAGAGAAGAAGATGGAACCAGACATGACCCTAGGCCATTATCGGATCCAAGCTTTGGTTTACAGGCATGTCTCCTCAAAAGCCTGAATTCCAATACAAGCATAGGGGGTTTCCTGAGGCACCCATCAGAACAAACCTCATCTGCACAAGGAAACTTGAGCATGGGAGATGTGTCAAAAGTTTAGGAGAATACTTCAGGGTCCCGGTGCCACCGCCCCATTCCAAGGTTCCCATGGGCACAAACACACTTTAGGAACTTACCTCGGGAAAGTCCATTTCAACTCAGCCTCCCCGGTGTCTCCCGCAGAGCCATCAGATCTCAACTGTCTTGTTGTTTGGAGACAATTGGAATGCGAGGCGATTTTCCCTGGCATCCATCTTAGAACAATGCTCTGGAGTCATTCCATAGGAAATGTCCTGGAGCTGCCCAACAAGTCTCAAATGTCCCGAATAAGGAATCCTTGAAGGGGGCATCCCACTACTCCCAACGTGGGAAAACGTTAAGAGCCTTGAGACTCGCTTCGTTCATGAAGGGGCAGTCATGCACAGAAACACCAACCTGAGCCAACGTCTGATCCTCGCCGTGCCTTCAGATGCATGAGATATTGGTTCAGATGTGCAGGGGGTACCTGCCTTGCCCTCGGCCTGAAGCCCAAGTCTAGCTTGTGGTCTCAGACTTCTGTCCTCACACTCCTAGCCCAGAAGACCTCACGTTTGGCAATTCTGGACCCACAATGCAGCACTCTGCCTGACCTCTAGAAAAAATATCTTGCCTAAGGAACTGCCCGGGCACCTCAAATAAAGATCAACCTACACGGCATTCGACTGTATCCAAATTATATAGTCTAACCTAGGCACTAATTCCCTGTCTGACACAACCTGAGCCCGAAACTCCTGACTAACAACCAGGCAGCTGACCGCACACTGAGCACATCAGACCCACCATGGCCTTAGGTCATCATCTCTTCCCAACTGCGGTTTTCAGGCTTCCGAACCTAGACCTTATCTCCAACGACTGCCCAGGGTTGAAAATGATGCAGAAATCAGAACTCCTTCACCATGGCAAGAGACCTTGTGATTGGCATGTTGTCCAAAGTTCAGTGTAGATGAAACCAGTGTGGCCCATGAGGCCCCGCCCATGCTCGCGAGCCACATTGCTCACAAACACACATTGTGACCCTCAGCCTGAGCCCAGTCCTCAAGTAAGGCCTCTCAGTGGCTGGTGAAGAGACAGCATATGGGGCCTGCCATGCCCCTAGGCCCCAAATTTTAACGATAGTTTGGGTTGTCCCTTCACTCTTCCCCAGGGCTCTGGTTTGGAATTCCTCCTGGTTGGGACACCTGAGGTAACAAACCTGAAAGGAGACCTCCAATCCCACAGATTGACAAAAAACAATTGGGACCGATCCAAATCCACAGCGAGGAAGATTCGTCCATGGCCCATGAGGCCTCCCCACATTCCACGGCCATCGTTGACACAAATCCAGAGACCAAAGCCTGAGCAATCGCCTCAGACTCGCTCTTTCTTCGTATTCTGAAGATTTCTTCTCATGGTTTGTAGATTGGACCTGCCATACCTACGTCCCCAAACCTAAGCTGAGTTTGTGTTTTCAGACTTCTGTCCTCAAAGTCCTGGGCCACACACCCTCCAGGCTGGGGCCACTGGAGCCACACATTAGGACTGTGCCTACCCCATGCATGGGAATTCTGCCCATTCCATTGTCCAAAATTGTACCAATTAGGAGAACCCTCCAAAGTCCCCGAGGCCATCCCAAAATGTAGGTCTCAGTGGACAAACAAGGGCGGTCTGACACCAGCTGAGCATCTACGTCCACTCATACCATAGATGGATGTCCCCAGAGAAGGATATGGTACCAGACAGGACCCTAGGTCATAATCGGATCCATTGCTTTGGTTTACAGTCATGACTCCTCAAAATCCTGGATTCCAATACCAGCATAGGGTGTTTCCTGAGGCACCCATCAGAAAACATCTCGTCTCCACGAGGAAACTTGTGCATTGGACCTATGTCAAAATCTTAGGAGAATACTTCAGAGTCCCGGTGCCACCGCTCCATTCCTAGGTCCTCATGGACACAAACACACATTAGGCCCCATGCTCAGGAAAGTCCATTTCAACTCAGCCACCCCGGTTGCTCTCGCAGAGCCATCCGATCTCCACTGTCTTGTTGCTAGGGGACAATTTGAATGCGAGGCGGGCTTCCCTAGCATCCATCCTCGAACGGTGCTCTGGAGTCATTCCATATGGGATGTCCTGGAGCTGCCCAACAGGTCGCAATTGTCTTGCAGAAGGAATCCTTGAAGGGGAAATCTCACAACTCCCAACGTGGGAAAACCTCCATGGCCTTGAGATTCCTCTCCGTTCATGAAGGGGCAGTCATGCACAGAAACTTCAACCTGAGCCAACGTCTGAGCCTCGCCGTGACTTCAGATGCATGAATATTGGCTCAGATGTGCATGGGGTACCTGCTTTGCCCTCGGCCTGTAGCCCAAGTCTAGCTTGTGTTCTCAGACTTCTGTCCTCACACTACTGGCCCAGAAGCCCTCACGTTTGGCAATTCCGGACCCACAATGCAGCACTCTGCCTGCTCTCTAGAAAAAATATCGTGCCTAATGAGCTGCCCAGGCACCTCAAATGAGGATCATCATACACGGCACTCGACTGTACCCAAATTACATAGTCTAACCTGGGCAATAATGCACTGTCTGACACAACCTGAGGCCGAACCTTCTGACCAACAACCAGGCAGCTGACCGCACACTGAGCACATCAGACCCACCATGGCCTTAAGTCATCATCTCTTCCCAACTACGGTTTTCAGGCTTCCGAACCTAGACCTTATCTCCAACCACTGCCCAGGGTTGAAAATGATGCAGAAATCAGAACTCCTTCCCCATGGCAAGAGACCTTGTGATTGGCATATTGTCCAAAGTTCAGTGTAGATGAAACCAGTGTGGCCCATGAGGCTCCGCCCATGCTCGGGAGCCACATTGGTCACAAACACATATTGTGACCCTCAGCTGAGCCCAGTCTTCAAGTAAGGCCTCTCAGTGGTTGGTGAAGAGACAGCATATGGGGCCTGCCATGCCCCTAGGCCCCAAATTATAACCATAGTTTGGGTTGTCCCTTCACTCTTCCCCAGGGCTCTGCTTTGGAATTCCTCTTTGGTTGGGACACCTGAGGTTACAAACCTGAAATGAGACCTCCCATCCCACAGATTGACGAAAAACAATTGGGATCGGTCCAAATCCACAGAGGAAGATTCGTCCATGTTCCATGAGGTCTCCCCACATTCCACGGCCATCGTTGACACAAAATCCAGAGACCAAAGCCTGAGCAAGCGCCTCAGACTCGCTCTTTCTTCATATCATGAAGAGTTCTTCTCATGGTTTGTAGATTGGGCCTGCCATACCTACGTCCCCTAACCTAAGCTGAGTTTGTGTTTTCAGACTTCTGTCCTCAAAGTCCTGGGCCACACACCCTCCAGACTGGGGCCCCTGGAGCCACACATTAAGATTGTACCTACCCCATGCATAGTAATTCTGCCCATTCCATTTTCCAAAATTGTACAAATTAGGAGAACCCTCCAAAGTAACCGAGGCGATCCCAATAAGTAGGTCTCAGTGGACAAACAAGGGCGGTCTGACACCAGCTGAGCATCTACCTCCACTCATACCATAGATGGATGTCCCCAGTGAAGGATATGGTACCAGAAAGGACCCTAGGCCATAAGCGGTTCCATTGCTTTGGTTTACAGGCATGTCTCCTCAAAATCCTGGATTCCAATACCAGCATAGGGTGTTTCCTGAGGCACCCATCAGAAAACATCTCGTCTCCACGAGGAAACTTGTGCATTGGACCTATGTCAAAATCTTAGGAGAATACTTCAGAGTCCCGGTGCCACCGCTCTATTCCTAGGTCCTCATGGACACAAACACACATTAGGCCCCATGCTCAGGAAAGTCCATTTCAACTCAGCCACCCCGGTTGCTCTCGCAGAGCCATCCGATCTCCACTGTCTTGTTGCTAGGGGACAATTTGAATGCGAGGCGGGCTTCCCTAGCATCCATCCTCGAACGGTGCTCTGGAGTCATTCCATATGGGATGTCCTGGAGCTGCCCAACAGGTCGCAATTGTCTTGCAGAAGGAATCCTTGAAGGGGAAATCTCACAACTCCCAACGTGGGAAAACCTCCATGGCCTTGAGATTCCTCTCCGTTCATGAAGGGGCAGTCATGCACAGAAACTTCAACCTGAGCCAACGTCTGAGCCTCGCCGTGACTTCAGATGCATGAATATTGGCTCAGATGTGCATGGGGTACCTGCTTTGCCCTCGGCCTGTAGCCCAAGTCTAGCTTGTGTTCTCAGACTTCTGTCCTCACACTACTGGCCCAGAAGCCCTCACGTTTGGCAATTCCGGACCCACAATGCAGCACTCTGCCTGCTCTCTAGAAAAAATATCGTGCCTAATGAGCTGCCCAGGCACCTCAAATGAGGATCATCATACACGGCACTCGACTGTACCCAAATTACATAGTCTAACCTGGGCAATAATGCACTGTCTGACACAACCTGAGGCCGAACCTTCTGACCAACAACCAGGCAGCTGACCGCACACTGAGCACATCAGACCCACCATGGCCTTAAGTCATCATCTCTTCCCAACTACGGTTTTCAGGCTTCCGAACCTAGACCTTATCTCCAACCACTGCCCAGGGTTGAAAATGATGCAGAAATCAGAACTCCTTCCCCATGGCAAGAGACCTTGTGATTGGCATATTGTCCAAAGTTCAGTGTAGATGAAACCAGTGTGGCCCATGAGGCTCCGCCCATGCTCGGGAGCCACATTGGTCACAAACACACATTGTGACCCTCAGCTGAGCCCAGTCTTCAAGTAAGGCCTCTCAGTGGTTGGTGAAGAGACAGCATATGGGGCCTGCCATGCCCCTAGGCCCCAAATTATAACCATAGTTTGGGTTGTCCCTTCACTCTTCCCCAGGGCTCTGCTTTGGAATTCCTCTTTGGTTGGGACACCTGAGGTTACAAACCTGAAAGGAGACCTCCCATCCCACAGATTGACGAAAAACAATTGGGATCGGTCCAAATCCACAGAGGAAGATTCGTCCATGTCCCATGAGGTCTCCCCACATTCCACGGCCATCGTTGACACAAAATCCAGAGACCAAAGCCTGAGCAAGCGCCTCAGACTCGCTCTTTCTTCATATCATGAAGAGTTCTTCTCATGGTTTGTAGATTGGGCCTGCCATACCTACGTCCCCTAACCTAAGCTGAGTTTGTGTTTTCAGACTTCTGTCCTCAAAGTCCTGGGCCACACACCCTCCAGACTGGGGCCCCTGGAGCCACACATTAAGATTGTACCTACCCCATGCATAGTAATTCTGCCCATTCCATTTTCCAAAATTGTACAAATTAGGAGAACCCTCCAAAGTAACCGAGGCGATCCCAATAAGTAGGTCTCAGTGGACAAACAAGGGCGGTCTGACACCAGCTGAGCATCTACCTCCACTCATACCATAGATGGATGTCCCCAGTGAAGGATATGGTACCAGAAAGGACCCTAGGCCATAAGCGGTTCCATTGCTTTGGTTTACAGGCATGTCTCCTCAAAATCCTGGATTCCAATACCAGCATAGGGGGTTTCCTGAGGCACCCATCAGAAAAAATCTTGTCTCCACGAGGAAACTTGTGCATGGGACCTATGTCAAAAATTTAGGAGAATACTTCAGAGTCCCGGTGCCACCGCCCCATTCCAAGGTCCTCATGGACACAAACACACATTAGGCCCCATGCTCAGGAAAGTCCATTTCAACTCAGCAATCCCGGTTGCTCACGCAGAGCCATCGGATCTCAACTGTCTTGTTGCTAGGAGACAATTGGAATGCGAGGTGGACTTCCCTTGCATCCATCCTCGAACGGTGCTCTGGAGTCATTCCATATGGGATGTTTTGGAGCTGCCCAACAGGTCTCAATTGTCCCGCAGAAGGAATCCTTGAAGGGGGCATTCCACAACTCCCAACGTGGGAAAACCTCCATGGCCTTGAGATTCCTCTCCGTTCATGAAGGGGCAGTCATGCACAGAAACTACAACCCGAGCCAACGACTGAATCTCGCCGTGACTTCAGATGCATGAGATATTGGTTCAGATGTGCAGGGGGTACCTGCCTTGCCCTCGGCCTGAAGCCCAAGTCTAGCTTGTGTTCTCAGACTTCTGTCCTCACACTACTGGCCCAGAAGCCCTCACGTTTGGCAATTCCGGACCCACAATGCAGCACTCTGCCTGCTCTCTAGAAAAAATATCGTGCCTAATGAGCTGCCCAGGCACCTCAAATGAGGATCATCATACACGGCACTCGACTGTACCCAAATTACATAGTCTAACCTGGGCAATAATGCACTGTCTGACACAACCTGAGGCCGAACCTCCTGACCAACATCCAGGCAGCTGACCCCACACTGAGCACATCAGAACCACCATGGCCTTAGGTCATCATCTCTTCCCAACTGCGGTTTCAGGCTTCCGAACCTAGACCTTATCTCCAACCACTGCCCAGGGTTGAAAATGATGCAGAAATCAGAACTCCTTCCCCATGGCAAGAGACCTTGTGATTGGCATGTTGTCCAAAGTTTAGTGTAGTTGAAACCAGTGTGGGCCATGAGGCACCGCCCATGCTCCCGAGCCACATTGGTCACAAACATACATTGTGACCCTCAGCCTGAACCCAGTCCTCAAGTAAGGCCTCTCAGTGGCTGGATGAAGAGACGGCATATGGGGCCTGCCATGCCCCTAGGCCCCAAATTTTAACCATAGTTTGGGTTGTCCCTTCACTCTTCCCAAGGGCTCTGCTTTGGAATTCCTCTTTGGTTGGGACACCTGAGGTAACAAACCTGAAAGGAGACCTCCCATCCCACAGATTGACGAAAAACAATTGGGACTGGGCCAAATCCACAGAGAGGAAGATTCGTCCATTGCCCATGAGGCCTCCCCCCATTCCACGGCCATCGTTGACACAAAATCCAGATACCAAAGCCTGAGCAAGCGCCTCAGACTCGCTCTATCTTCAAATCCTGAAATGTTCTTCTCATGGTTTGTAGATTGGGCCTGCCATACCTACGTCCCCAAACCTAAGCTGAGTTTGTGTTTTCAGACTTCTGTCCTCAAAGTCCTGGGCCACACACCCTCCAAGCTGGGGCCCCTGGAGCCACACATTAGGACTGTGCCTACCTCATGCATGGGAATTCTGCCCATTCCATTGTCCAAAATTGTACAAATTAGGAGAACCCTCCAAAATCCCCGAGGCCATCCCAATATCTAGGTCTCTTTGGACAAACAAGGGTGGTCTGACACCAGCTTAGCATCTACCTCAACTCATACTATAGATGGATGTCCCCAGTGAAGGATATGGTACCAGGAAGGACCCTAGGCCATAATCGGATCCATTGCTTTGGTTTACAGGCATGTCTCCTCAAAATCCTGGATTCCAATACCAGCATAGCGGTTTCCTGAGGCACCCATCAGAAAAAATCTCGTCTCCACGAGGAAACTTGTGCATGGGACCTATGTCAAAAATTTAGGAGAATACTTCAGAGTCCCGGTGCCACCGCCCCATTCCAAGGTCCTCATGGACACAAACACACATTAGGCCCCATGCTCAGGAAAGTCCATTTCAACTCAGCCACCCCGGTTGCTCCCGCAGAGCCATCCGATCTCAACTGTCTTGTTGCTAGGAGACAATTGGAATGCGAGGCGGACTTTCCTGGCATCCATCCTCGAACGGTGCTCTGGAGTCATTCCATATGGGATGTTTTGGAGCTGCCCAACAGGTCTCAATTGTCCCGCAGAAGGAATCCTTGAAGGGGGCATCCCAAAACTCCCAACGTTGGAAAACCTCCATGGCCTTGAGATACCTCTCTGTTCATGATGGGGCAGTCATGCACAGAAACTACAACCCGAGCCAACGACTGAATTCGCCGTGACTTCAGATGCATGAGATATTGGTTCAGATGTGCAGGGGGTACCTGCCTTGCCCTCGGCCTGAAGCCCAAGTCTAGCTTGTGTTCTCAGACTTCTGTCCTCACACTACTGGCCCAGAAGCCCTCACGTTTGGCAATTCCGGACCCACAATGCAGCACTCTGCCTGCTCTCTAGAAAAAATATCTTGCCTAATGAGCTGCCCAGGCACCTCAAATGAGGATCAAACTACATGGTACTCGACTGTACCCAAATTGTAGAGTTTAACCTGGGCACAAATGCACTGTCTGACACAACCTGAGCCCGAACCCCCTGACCAACATCCAGGCAGCTGACCGCACACTGAGCAAATCAGAACCACCATGGCCTTAGGTCATCATCTCTTCCCAACTGCGGTTTCAGGCTTCCGAACCTAGACCTTATCTCCAACCACTGCCCAGGGTTGAAAATGATGCAGAAATCAGAAATCCTTCCCCATGGCAAGAGACCTTGTGATTGGCATGTTGAACAAAGTTCAGCGTAGTTGAAACCAGTGTGGCCCATGAGGCCCTGCCCATGCTCGCGAGCCACATTGGTCACAAACACACATTGTGACCCTCAGCCTGAACCCAGTCCTCAAGTAAGGCCTCTCAGTGGCTGGATGAAGAGACAGCATATGGGGCCTGCCATGCCCCTAGGCCCCAAATTTTAACCATAGTTTGGGTTGACCCTTCACTCTTCCCCAGGGCTCTGCTTTGGAATTACTCTTTGGTTGGGACACCTGAGGTAACAAACCTGAAAGGAGACCTCCCATCCCACAGATTGACAAAAAACAACTGGGACCAGGCCAAATCCCAAGAGATGAAGATTCGTCCATGGCCCATTAGGCCTCCCCTCATTCCACGACCATCGGTGACACAAAATCCAGAGACCAAAGCCTGAGCAAGCGCCTCAGACTCGCTCTTTCTTCATATTCTGAAGAGTTCTTCTCGTGGTTTGTAGATTGGGCCTGCCATTCCTGCGTCTCCAAACCTAAGCTGAGTTGGTGTTTTCAGACTTCTGTCCTCAAAGTCTTGGGCCACACACCCTTTAAGCTAGGGCCACTGGAGCCACACATTAGGACTGTGCCTACCCCATGCATGGGAATTCTCCCCATTCCATTGTCCAAAATTGTACAAATTAGGAGAACCCTCCAAAGTCCCCGAAGCCATCCCAATATGTAGATCTCTGTGGACAAACAACTGCGGTCTGACACCAGCTGAGCATCTACCTGAACTCATACCATAGATGGATGTCCCAAGAGAAGGAGATGGAACCAACAGGACACTAGGCCATAATCGGATCCATTGCTTTGGTTTACAGGCATGTCTCCTCAAAATCCTGGATTCCAATACCAGCAAAGGGGGTTTCCTGAGGCACTTATCAGAAAAATCTCATCTCCACGAGGAAACTTGTGCATGGGTCCTATGTCAAAATATTAGGAGAATATTTCAGAGTCCCGGTGGCACCGCCCCATCCCAAGGTCCTCTTGGACACAAACACATATTAGTCCCCATGCTCAGGAAAGTTGATTTCAACTCAGCCACCCCAGTTGCTCCCGCAGACCCATCCGATCTCAACTGTCTTGTTGCTAGGAGACAATTGGAGTGCGAGGTGGGCTTCCCTGGCATCCATCCTCCAACGGTGCTCTGGAGTCATTCCATATGGGATGTTTTGGAGCTGCCCAACAGGTCTCAATTGTCCCGCAGAAGGAATCCGTGAAGGGGGCATCCCACAACTCCCAACGTCGGAAAACCTCCATGGCCTTGAGATTCCTTTCCGTTCAAGAAGGGACAGTCATGCACAGAAACTGCTACCTGAGCCAACGTCTGATCCTTGCCATGACCTCAGATCATGAGATATTGGTTCAGATGTGCAGGGGGTACCTGCCTTACCCTCGACCTGAAGCCCAAGTCTAGCTTGTGTTCTCAGACTTCTGTCCTCACACTACTGGCCCAGAAGCCCTCAAGTTTGGCAATTCTGGACCCACAATGCAGCACTCTGCCTGCCCTCTAGAAAAAATATCTTGCCTAATGAGCTGCCCAGGCACCTCAAATGAGGATCAAACTACACGGCACTCGACTGTACCCAAATTATATAGTCTAACCTTGGCACAAATGCACTGTCTGACACAACCTGAGCCCGAACCTCCTGACCAACAACCAGGTAGCTGACCGCACACTGAGCACATCATACCCACCATGGCCTTAGGTCATCATCTCTTCCCAACTGCGGTTTTCAGGCTTCTGAAACTAGACTTTATCTCCAACCACTGCCCAGGGTTGAAAATGATGCAGAAATCAGAAATCCTTACCCATGGCAAGAGACCTTGTGATTGGCATGTTGTCCAAAGTTCAGTGTAGTTGAAACCAGTGTGGCCCATGAGGCCCCGCCCATGCTCGCAAGCCACATTGGTCACAAACACACATTGTGACCCTCAGCCTAAGCCCAGTCCTCAAGTAAGGCCTCTCAGTGGCTGGATGAAGAGACAGCATATGGGGCCTGCCATGCCCCTAGGCCCCAAATTTTAACCATAGTTTGGGTTGTCCCTTCACTCTTCCCCAGGGCTCTGCTTTGGAATTCCTCTTTGGTTGGGACACCTGAGGTAACAAACCTGAAAGGAGACCTCCCATCCCACAGATTGACGAAAAACAATTGGGACCGGGCCAAATCCACAGAGAGGAAGATTCGTCCATGGCCCATGTGGCCTCCCCACATTCCACGGCCATCGTAGACACAAAATCAAGAGACCAAAGCCTGAGCAAGAGCCTCAGACTCGCTCTTTCTAAATATCCTGAAGAGTTCTTCTCATGGTTGTAGATTGGGCCTCCCATACCTATGTCCCCAAACCTAAGTTGAGTTTGTGTTTTCAGACTTCTGTCCTCAACGTCCTGGGCCACACACCCTCCAGGCTGGGGCCCCTGGAGCCACACATTAGGACTGTGCCTACCCCATGCATGGGAATTCTGCCAATTCCATTGTCCAAAATTGTACAAATTAGGAGAAACCTCCATAGTCCCCGAGGCCAACCCAATATGTACGTCTCTTTTACAAACAAAGGCAGTCTGACACCAGCTGAGCATCTACCTCCACTCTTACCATAGATGGATGACCCAGAGATGGAGATGGAACCAGACAGGACCCTAGGCCATAATAGGATCCATTGCTTTTGTTTACAGGATGTCTCCTCAAAACCTGGATTCCAATACCAGCATAGGGTGTTTCCTGAGGCACCATCAGAAAAAATCTCGTCTCCACGAGGAAACTTGTGCATGGGACCTATGTCAAAATATTAGGAGAATACCTCAGAGTCCCGGTGCCACCACCCCATTCCAAGGTTCTCATAGACACACACATATTAGGCCCCATGCTCAGGAAATTCCATTTCAACTCAGCCAACCCGGTTGCTCCCGCAGAGCCATCCGTTCTCAACTGTCTTGTTGCTAGGAGACAATAGGAATGCGAGGCATGCTTCCCTGGCATCCATCCTCAAACGGTGTTGTGGAGTCATTCCATATGGGATGTTTTGGAGCTGCCCAACAGGTCTCAATTGTCCCACATACGGAATCCTTGAAGGGGGCATCCCACAACTCCCAACGTGGGAAAACCTCCATGACCTTGAGATTCCTCTCCGTTCATGAACGGGCAGTCATGCACAGAAACTCCAACCAGAGCCAACGTCTGATCCTCGCCGTGACTTCAGATGAATGAGATATTGTTTCAGATGTGCAGGGGGTACCTGCCTTGCCCTTGGCCTGAAGCCCAAGTGTAGCTTGTGGTCTCAGACTTCTGTCCTCACACTACTGGCGCAGAAGCCCTCCAGTTTGGCAATTCCGGACCCACAATGCAGCACTCTGCCTGCCCTCTAGAAAAAATATCTTGCCTAATGAGCTGCCCAGGCACCTCAAATGAGGACTAACATACACGGCACTCGACTGAACCCAAATTATATAGTATAACCTGGGCACTAATGCACTGTCTGACACAACCTGAGCCCGAACCTCCTGACCAACAACCAGGCAGCTGACCGCACACTGAGCACATCAGACCCACCATGACCTTAGGTCATCATCTCTTCCAAACTGCGGTTTTCAGGCTTCCGAACCTAGACCTTATCTCCAACCACTGCCCAGGGTTGAAAATGATGCAGAAATCAGAACTCCTGCCCCATGGCAAGAGACCTTGTGATTGGCATGTTGTCCAAAGTTCAGTGTAGATGAAACCAGTGTGGCCCATGAGGCCCCGCCCATGCTCGCAAGCCACATTGGTCACAAACACACATTGTGACCATCAGCATGACCCAGTCCTCAAGCAAGGCCTCTCAGTGGCTGGATGAAGAGACAACATATTGGGCCTGCCATGCCCCAGGGCCCCAAATTTTAACCATAGTTTGGGTTGTCTCTTCACTCTTCCCCAGGGCTCTGCTTTGGAATTCCTCTTTGGTTGGGACACCTGAGTAAACAAACCTGAAAGGAGACCTCCCATCCCACAGATTGACGAAAAACAATTGGGACCGGGCCAAATCCCAAGAGAGGAAGATTCGTCCATGGCCCATGAGGCTTGCCCACATTCCACGGCCATCGTTGACACAAAATCCAGAGACCAAAGCCTGAGCAAGCGCCTCAGACTCACTCTTTCTTCATATCCTGAAGAGTTCTTCTCATGGTTTGTAGATCGGGCCTGCCATACCTACGTCCCCAAACCTAAGCTGAGTTTGTGTTTTCAGACTTCTGTCCTCAAAGTCTTGGGCCACACACCCTCCAGGCTGGGCCCCTGGAGACACACATTAGGATTGTGCCTACCAATCCATGGGAATTCTGCCCATTCCATGGTCCAAAATCGTACAAATTAGGAGAAACCTCCAAAGTCCCTGAGGCCATCCCAATAGTGTAGGTCGCCCGGAACAAACAAGGGCTGTCTGACACCAGCTGATAATCGACCTCCACTCATACCATAGATGGATGTCCCCAGAGAAGAAGATTGAACCAGACAGGACCCTAGGCCATAATAGGATCCATTGCTTTGGGTTACAGGCATGTGTCCTCAAAATCCTGATTCCAATACGAGGATAGGGGTTTTCCTGAGGCACCCATCAGAACTCATCTCGTCTCCACAAGGAAACCTGAGCATGGGAGCCATGTCCAAAGCTTACGATTGTACTTCAGGGTCCCGGTGCCACTGCCCCATTCCAAGGCCCTCATGGACACAAAAACACATTAGGACCCATCCACAGGAAAGTCCATTTCAACTCAGCCACCCCGGTTGCTCCAGCAGAGCCATCAGATCTAAACTGTCTTGTTGCTAAGAGACAATTGGAATGCAAGGCGGGCTTCCCAGGCATCCATCCCCGAAGGTGCTCTGGAGTCATTCCATATGGGATGTCCTGGAGCTGTACAACAGGTCTCAATTGTCCCACAGAAGGAATCCTTGAAGGGGGCATCCCACAACTCCCAACGTGGGAAAACCTCAATAGCCCCGAGATTCCGCTCCCTTCATGAAGCGGCCGTCATGCACAGAAACTCCAACCTGAGCCAACGTCTGATCCTCGCCCTGACTTCAGATGCATGAGATATTGGTTCAGATCTGCAGGGGGTACCTGCCGTGCCCACACCCTGAAACCCAAGTCTAGCTTGTCTTCTCAGACTTCCGTCCTCACACTCCTGGCCCCGAAGCCCTCAAGGTTGGCAATTTCGGACCCACAATGCAGCACTCTGCCTGCCCTCTAGGAAAAAAATTATTGCCTCATGAGCTGCCCAGGCACCTTAAATGAGGATAAACCTACACAGCACTCGACTTTACCCAAATTATATAGTCTAACCTGGGCACTAATGCACTGTCGAACACAACCTGAGCCCGGATCTCCTGACCAACACCCAGAAAGCTGACCGCACACTGAGCACATAAAACCCGCCATGGCCTTAGGTCATCATCTCTTCCCTACCTCCGTTTTCAGGCTTCAGAACCGAGACCTTATCTCCAATCACTGCCCAGGGGTGAGTGTGATGCAGAAATCAGAACTCCTCCTTACCCATGGCAAGAACCCTTGTGGTTGGCACGTTGTCCAACGTTCAGTGTAGGAGAAACCAGCATTCACCCTGAGGCCCCGCCCATTCTTTTGTGCGACGAGGGCATACATACGCATTGTAACCCTCAGCATGAGTCCAGTCCTCTAGTAATTCCTCTCAGTGGCTTGTCCATTAGATGTCATAATGGGCTTGACATGTCCCTAGGCCCCAATTTTTAACCAGATTTCTGATTGTCCAGTCGCCCCTCCCCAGGGCTCAACTCTGGAATCCCTCATTTGGTGGGACACCTGAGGTTAAAAAAGAAAACAACAACAACAACAACAACAACAACAACAAAACAGACTTCTTCCAGCCCACAGATTGACCCCAAGTCTTTGGACGGGGCCAAACCACCAGAGAGTAAGACTCGTCCATTTCCCATGAAGTCACCCAGAAATTCCACGACCATGAGTGACACGATATCCAGAGACAAAAACTTGAGCAGGAGCCTCACACTCGCCCTTTTTTCAAATCCCGAAGAGTTCTCCTCATGGTCTGTAGGTCAGTCCTGCCATACCTATGACCCGAAACATAAGCCGAGTTTGTGTTTTCAGAAAACTGTCCAAACAGCCCTGGCCTACACAACCTTCAGGCTCAGGCCCCTGGAGCCACCTGAGGACTGTACTTGCCCTCTCCAAGGGAATTGTGTGTGCCCATTCCAATGGCCACAACCCTTCTAATAGGATAAACCTCCAAAATCCCTGATCCATCTCAATAGTGGTGGCTTCCCAGGAAAAACAGGGGCAATCTGAGCCCAACTGAGCACCTACCTGCACTCAGACCCATAGACAGATGTCTCCAGAGGTAAAAAAGGAAAGAACAGGCCCCTAGGCACTAATCAGATCCAT
Source organism: Mustela nivalis (assembly GCF_964662115.1). Lineage (NCBI taxonomy): Eukaryota > Metazoa > Chordata > Mammalia > Carnivora > Mustelidae > Mustela > Mustela nivalis. The sequence continues at coordinate 916,872 of NW_028136508.1, read as the reverse complement.
TGCTTTGGTTTCCAGGCATCTCTCCTCAGAGGCCTGGATATCAAAACAGCATATAGCTGTTTCTTGACTCACCCATCAGAAAATATCTCATCTACACATGGGAAACTTGCACGTTGGAGCTGTGTCAAAGCCTCTGTTTAGGAGAACCCTTTAGGGCCCCAGTGCCACCGCTTCATTCCAAGATCTCCATAGACACAAAAGCTCATTAGGACCCATCCCCAGGGGTGTCCATTTCAACTCAGCGTCCTCGGTTGCTCCCCACAGATCCAGGAGATCTAACCTGTCTTGTTGCTAGGAGACAATTGGAATGCGAGGTGGGCTACCCAGCCATCCATCCTTAGAACCCTGCTCAGAATCATTGGCCTGGACCCAAACAACAGGTCTCAATTGTCCTGCAGAAGACTCTCTGCAGTTTGGAGCTTCTCACAACTCCCATCGTGGGAAAACCCCCATGGCCTCGTGATGCCCCCCCATTCATGAAGGGGCCATCAGGTACAGAAACACCAACCTGAGCGATCGTCTGATCCTTGCCCTGACTTCAGATGCACGAGATCTCGATTCAGGTCTGTAGATTGTGCCTGCCATGGCCTCACCCAGAAACCTAAGCCTAGCTTGTGTTCTCAGACTTTGGTCGTCAGACTACTGGCCCACAAGCCCTCCAGTTTGGCAATCCAGAACTACAATGCAGCACCCTGCCCGCCCTCCAGAAGAAAAACATTGTCCTCTGGGGCTACCCAGTAACCCCAAATGAGGATCAACCTGCACCGACCTTGGCTGTACCCCAAATACATAGGCTGATCAGGGCACTAATGCCCTTTCTGACACAGCCTGAGCCTGGACCCCTAGCCCCTCCCAGACAGGTGGCTGCACACTGAGCACATCGAGCCGCTGTGGCCTTAGGTCGTCATCTTTTCCCAACCTCGGTTTTCAGGTTTCAGAACCTAGACCTTATCTCCAATCACTGCCCAGGGTTGAAGGTGATGCAGAAATCAGAACTCCTTCCCCATGGCAAGAAACCTTGTGGTTGGCATGTTGTCCAACGTTCAGTGTAGTTGAAACCAGTGTGGCCCATGAGGCCCCGCCCATGCTAGCCGGCCACATTGGTCACAAACGCACATTGTGACCCTCAGGCTGAGCCCAGTCCTCAAGTAAGGCCACTCAGTGGCTGGATGAAGAGATAGCATATTGGGCTTGCCATGCCCCTAGGCCCCAATTTTTAACCATAGTTCGGGTTGTCCCTTCAGTCTTCCCCACGGCTTTGCTTTGGAATTCCTCTTTTGGTGGGACACCTGAGGTAACAAAACTGAAATGAGTCCTCCCATCCCTCAGATTGACGAAAAGCAATTGGGAATCGGGCCAAATCCTCAGAGAGGAAGATTCGTCCATGGCCCATGAGGCCTCCCCGACATTCCACGGCCATCGCTGATACAAAATCCAGAGACAAAAGCCTGAGCAAGCGCCTCAGACTCGCACTTTCTTCATATCCTGATGAGTTCTTCTCATGGTTTGTAGATCGGGCCTGCCATACCTACGTCCCCAAACCTAAGCTGAGTTTGTGTTTTCAGACTTCTGTCTTCAAAGTCTTGGGCCACACATCCTCCAGGCTGGGCCCCTGGAGACACACATTAAGACTGTGCCTACCAATCCATGGGAATTCTGCCCATTCCATGGTCCAAAATCGTACAAATTAGGAGAAACCTCCAAAGTCCCTGAGGCCATAGCAATAGTGTAGGTCGCCCGGAACAAACAAGGGCTGTCTGACACCAGCTGATAATCGACCTCCACTCATACCATAGATGGATGTCCCCAGAGAAGAAGATTGAACCAGACAGGACCCTAGGCCATAATAGGATCCATTGCTTTGGGTTACAGGCATGTGTCCTCAAAAGCCTGATTCCAATACGAGCATAGGGGTTTTCCTGAGGCACCCATCAGAACTCATCTCGTCTCCACAAGGAAACCTGTGCATGGGAGCCATGTCCAAAGCTTAGGAGAGTACTTCAGGGTCCCGGTGCCACTGCCCCATTCCAAGGCCCTCATGGACACAAAAACACATTAGGACCCATCCTCAGGAAAGTCCATTTCAACTCAGCCACCCCGGATGCTCCGGCAGAGCCATCAGATCTAAACTGTCTTGTTGCTAGGAGACAATTGGAATGCGAGGCGGGCTTCCCAGGCATCCATCCGCGAACGGTGCTCTGGAGTCATTCCATATGGGATGTCCTGGAGCTGTCCAACAGGTCTCAATTGTCCCGCAGAAGGAATCCTTGAAGGGGGCATCCCACAACTCCCAACGTGGGAAACCCTCAATGGCCCCGAGATTCCGCTCCCTTCATGAAGCGGCCGTCATGCTCAGACACTCCAACCTGAGCCAACGTCTGATCCTCGCCCTGACTTCAGATGCATGAGATATTGGTTCAGATCTGCAGGGGGTACCTGCCGTGCCCTCACCCTGAAACCCAAGTCTAGCTTGTCTTCTCAGACTTCCGTCCTCACACTCCTGGCCCCGAAGCCCTCAAGGTTGGCAATTCCGGACCCACAATGCAGCACTCTGCCTGCCCTCTAGGAAAAAAATTATTGCCTCATGAGCTGCCCAGGCACCTTAAATGAGGATAAACCTACACAGCACTCGACGTTACCCAAATTATATAGTCTAACCTGGGCACTAATGCACTGTCGAACACAACCTGAGCCCGGACCTCCTGACCAACACCCAGAAAGCTGACCGCACACTGAGCACATAAAACCCGCCATGGCCTTAGGTCATCATCTCTTCCCTACCTCCGTTTTCAGGCTTCAGAACCGAGACCTTATCTCCAATCACTGCCCAGGGGTGAGTGTGATGCAGAAATCAGAACTCCTCCTTACCCATGGCAAGAACCCTTGTGGTTGGCACGTTGTCCAACGTTCAGTGTAGGAGAAACCAGCATTCACCCTGAGTCCCCGCCCATTCTTGCGTGCAAGGAGGGCATACATACGCATTGTGACCCTCAGCATGAGTCCAGTCCTCTAGTAAGTCCTCTCAGTGGCTTGTCCATTAGATGTCATAATGGGCTTGACATGTCCCTAGGCCCCAATTTTTAACCAGATTTCTGATTTTCCAGTCGCCCCTCCCCAGGGCTCTACTCTGGAATCCCTCATTTGGTGGGACACCTGAGGTTAAAAAAGAAAACAACAACAACAACAACAACAACAACAAAACAGACTTCTTCCATCCCACAGATTGACCCCAAGTCTTTGGACGGGGCCAAACCACCAGAGAGTAAGACTCGTCCATTTCCCATGAAGTCACCCAGAAATTCCACGACCATGGGTGACACGATATCCAGAGACAAAAACTTGAGCAGGAGCCTCACACTCGCCCTTTTTTCAAATCCCGAAGAGTTCTCCTCATGGTCTGTAGGTCAGTCCTGCCATACCTATGACTCGAAACATAAGCCGAGTTTGTGTTTTCAGACAACTGTCCAAACAGCCCTGGCCTACACAACCTACAGGCTCAGGCCCCTGGAGCCAAACCTGAGGACTATACTGGCCCTCTCCAAGGGAATTGTGTGTGCCCATTCCAATGGCCACAACCCTTCAAATAGGATAAACCTCCAAAGTCCCTGATCCATCTCAATAGTGTTGGCTTCCCAGGAAAAACAGGGGAAATCTGAGCCCAACTGCGCACCTACCTGCACTCAGACCTATAGACAGATGTCTCCAGAGGTAAAAAGGAAAGAACAGGCCCCTAGGCACTAATCAGATCCATTGCTTTGGTTTCCAGCCATCTCTCCTCAGAGGCCTGGATTTCAAAAGCAGCATATAGCTGTTTCTTGTCTCACCCATCAGAAAACATCTCATCTACACTTGGGAAACTTGCAGGTTGGAGCTGTGTCAAAGCCTCTGTTTAGGAGAACCCTTTAGGGCCCCAGTGCCACCGCTTCATTCCAAGGTCTCCATAGACACAAAAGCTCATTAGGACCCATCCCCAGGGGTGTCCATTTCAACTCAGCGTCCTCGGTTGCTCCCCACAGATCCAGGATATCTAACTTGTCTTGTTGCTAGGAGACAATTGGAATGCGAGGTGGGCTACCCAGCCATCCATCCTTAGAACCCTGCTCAGAATCATTGGCCTGGACCCAAACAACAGGTCTCAATTGTTCTGCAGGAGACTCTCTGCAGTTTGGAGCTTCTCACAACTCCCTTCGTGGGAAAACCCCCATGGCCTCGTGATGCCCCCCCATTCATGAAGGGGCCAACAGGGACAGAAACTCCAACCTGAGCGATCGTCTGATCCTCGCCCTGACTTCAGATGCACGAGATCTCGATTCAGGTCTGTAGATTGTGCCTGCCATGGCCTCACCCAGAAACCTAAGCCTAGCTTGTGTTCTCAGACTTTGGTCGTCAGACTACTGGCCCACAAGCCGTCCAGTTTGGCAATCCAGAACTACAATGCAGCACCCTGCCCGCCCTCCAGAAGAAAAACATTGTCCTCTGGGGCTACCCAGTAACCCCAAATGAGGATCAACCTGCACCGACTTTGGCTGTACCCCAAATACATAGGCTGACCAGGGCGCTAATGCCCTTTCTGACACAGGCTGAGCCTGGACCCCTGGCCCCTCCCAGACAGCTGGCCGCACACTGAGCACATCGAGCCGCCGTGGACTTAGGTTTCATCTCTACCCAACCTCGGTTTTCAGGTTTCAGAACCTAGACCTTATCTCCAATCACTGCCCAGGGTTGAAGGTGATGCAGAAATCAGAACTCCTTCCCCATGGCAAGAAACCTTGTGGTTGGCATGTTGTCCAACGTTCAGTGTAGTTGAAACCAGTGTGGCCCATGAGGCCCCGCCCATGCTCGCCGGCCACATTGGTCACAAACGCACATTGTGACCCTCAGGCTCAGCCCAGTCCTCAAGTAAGGCCACTCAGTGGCTGGATGAAGAGATAGCATATTGGGCTTGCCTTGCCCCTAGGCCCCAATTTTTAACCATAGTTCGGGTTGTCCCTTCAGTCTTCCCCATGGCTTTGCTTTGGAATTCCTCTTTTGGTGGGACACCTGAGGTAACAAAACTGAAATGAGTCGTCCCATCCCACAGATTGATGAAAAGCAATTGGGAATCGGGCCAAATCCTCAGAGAGGAAGATTCGTCCATGGCCCATGAGGCCTCCCCGACATTCCACGGCCATCGCTGATACAAAATCCAGAGACAAAAGCCTGAGCAAGCGCCTCAGACTCGCACTTTCTTCATTTCCTGAAGAGTTCTTCACATGGTTTGTAGATCGGGCCTGCCATACCTACGTCCCCAAACCTAAGCTGAGTTTGTGCTTTCAGACTTCTGTCCTCAAAGTCTTGGGCCACACACCCTCCAGGCTGGACCCCGGGAGACACATATTAGGACTGGGACTACCAATCCATGGGAATTCTGCCCATTCCATGGTCCAAAATCATACAAATTAGGAGAAACCTCCAAAGTCCCTGAGGTCATCCCAATAGTGTAGGTCGCCCGGAAAAAAAAGTGCTCTCTGACACCAGCTGATAATCGACCTCCACTCATACCATAGATGGATGTCCCCAGAGAAGAAGATTGAACCAGACAGGACCCTAGGCCATAATAGGATCCATTGCTTTGGGTTACAGGCATGTGTCCTCAAAAGCCTGATTCCAATACGAGCATATGGGTTTTCCTGAGGCACCCATCAGAACTCATCTCGTCTCCACAAGGAAACCTGTGCATGGGAGCCATGTCCAAAGCTTAGGAGAGTACTTCAGGGTCCCGGTGCCACCGCCCCATTCCAAGGCCCTCATGGACACAAAAACACATTAGGACCCACCCTCAGGAAAGTCCATTTCAACTCAGCCATCCCGGTTGCTCAGGCAGAGCCATCAGATCTAAACTGTCTTGTTGCTAGGAGACAATTGGAATGCGAGGCGGGCTTCCCAGGCATCCATCCGCGAATGGTGCTCTGGAGTCATTCCATATGGGATATCCTGGAGCTGTCCAACAGGTCTCAATTGTCCCGCAGAAGGAATCCTTGAAGGGGGCATCCCACAACTCCCAACGTGGGAAAACCTCAATGGCCCCGAGATTCCGCTCCCTTCATGAAGCGGCCGTCATGCACAGAAACTCCAACCTGAGCCAACGTCTGATCCTTGCCCTGACTTCAGATGCATGAGATATTGGTTCAGATCTGCAGGGGTTACCTGCCGTGCCCTCACCCTGAAACCCAAGTCTAGCTTGTCTTCTCAGACTTCCGTCCTCACACTCCTGGCCCCGAAGCCCTCAAGGTTGGCAATTCCGGACCCACAATGCAGCACTCTGCCTGCCCTCTAGAAAAAAAATTATTGCCTCATGAGCTGCCCAGGCACCTTAAATGAGGATAAACCTACACAGCACTCGACGTTACCCAAATTATATAGTCTAACCAGGGCCCTAATGCACTGTCGAACACAACCTGAGCCCGGACCTCCTGACCAACACCCAGAAAGCTGACCGCACACTGAGCACATAAAACCCGCCATGGCCTTACGTCATCATCTCTTCCCTACCTCCGTTTTCAGGCTTCAGAACAGAGACCTTATCTCCAATCACTGCCCAGGGGTGAGTGTGATGTAGAAATCAGAACTCCTCCTTACCCATGGAAAGAACCCTTGTGGTTGGCACGTTATCCAACGTTCAGTGTAGGAGAAACTAGCATTCACCCTAAGGCCCTGCCCATTCTTACATGCGACGAGGGCATACATACGCATTGTGAACCTCAGCATGAGTCCTGTTGTCTAGTTAGTCCTCTCAGTGGCTGGACCATTAGATGTCATAATGGGCTTGACATGTCCCTGGGCCCCAATTTTTAACCAGATTTCTGATTGTCCAGTCGCCCCTCAACAGGGCTCTACTCTGGAATCCCTCATTTGGTGGGACACCTGAGGTTAAAAAAGAAAACAACAACAACAACAACAACAACAACAAAAAACGGACTTCTTCCAGCCCACAGATTGACCCAAAATCTTTGGACGGGGCCAAACCACCAGAGAGTAAGACTCGTCCATTTCCCATGAAGTCACCCAGAAATTCCACGACCATGGGTGACACGATATCCAGAGACAAAAACTTGAGCAGGAGCCTCACACTCGCCCTTTTTTCAAATCCCGAAGAGTTCTCCTCATGGTCTGTAGGTCAGTCCTGCCATACCTATGACTCGAAACATAAGCCGAGTTTGTGTTTTCAGACAACTGTCCAAACAGCCCTGGCCTACACAACCTACAGGCTCAGGCCCCTGGAGCCAAACCTGAGGACTATACTTGCCCTCTCCAAGGGAATTGTGTGTGCCCATTCCAATGGCCACAACCCTTCAAATAGGATAAACCTCCAAAGTCCCTGATCCGTCTCAATAGTGTTGGCTTCCCAGGAAAAACAGGGGAAATCTGAGCCCAACTGCGCACCTACCTGCACTCAGACCCATAGACAGATGTCTCCAGAGGTAAAAAGGAAAGAACAGGCCCCTAGGCACTAATCAGATCCATTGCTTTGGTTTCCAGGCATCTCTCCTCAGAGGCCTGGATTTCAAAAGCAGCATATAGCTGTTTCTTGTCTCACCCATCAGAAAACATCTCATCTACACTTGGGAAACTTGCAGGTTGGAGCTGTGTCAAAGCCTCTGTTTAGGAGAACCCTTTAGGGCCCCAGTGCCACCGCTTCATTCCAAGGTCTCCATAGACACAAAAGCACATTAGGACCCATCCCCAGGGGTGTCCATTTCAACTCAGCGCCCTCGGTTGCTCCCCACAGATCCAGGAGATTCATCCTGTCTTGTTGCTAGGAGACAATTGGAATGCGAGGTGGGCTACCCAGCCATCCATCCTTAGAACCCTGCTCAGAATCATTGGCCTGGACCCAAACAACAGATCTCAATTGTTCTGCAGGAGACTCTCTGCAGTTTGGAGCTTCTCACAACTCCCTTCGTGGAAAAACCCCCATGGCCTCGTGATGCCCCCCCATTCATGAAGGGGCCAACAGGGACAGAAACTCCAACCTGAGCGATCGTCTGATCCTCGCCCTGACTTCAGATGCACGAGATCTCGATTCAGGTCTGTAGATTGTGCCTGCCATGGCCTCACCCAGAAACCTAAGCCTAGCTTGTGTTCTCAGACTTTGGTCGTCAGACTACTGGCCCACAAGCCGTCCAGTTTGGCAATCCAGAACTACAATGCAGCACCCTGCCCGCCCTCCAGAAGAAAAACATTGTCCTCTGGGGCTACCCAGTAACCCCAAATGAGGATCAACCTGCACCGACTTTGGCTGTACCCCAAATACATAGGCTGACCAGGGCGCTAATGCCCTTTCTGACACAGGCTGAGCCTGGACCCCTGGCCCCTCCCAGACAGCTGGCCGCACACTGAGCACATCGAGCCGCCGTGGACTTAGGTCCTCATCTCTACCCAACCTCGGTTTTCAGGTTTCAGAACCTAGACCTTATCTCCAATCACTGCCCAGGGTTGAAGGTGATGCAGAAATCAGAACTCCTTCCCCATGGCAAGAAACCTTGTGGTTGGCATGTTGTCCAACGTTCAGTGTAGTTGAAACCAGTGTGGCCCAGGAGGCCCCGCCCATGCTCGCCGGCCACATTGGTCACAAACGCACATTGTGACCCTCAGGCTCAGCCCAGTCCTCAAGTAAGGCCACTCAGTGGCTGGATGAAGAGATAGCATATTGGGCTTGCCTTGCCCCTTGGCCCCAATTTTTAACCATAGTTCGGGTTGTCCCTTCAGTCTTCCCCATGGCTTTGCTTTGGAATTCCTCTTTTGGTGGGACACCTGAGGTAACAAAACTGAAATGAGTCGTCCCATCCCACAGATTGACGAAAAGCAATTGGGTATCGGGCCAAATCCTCAGAGAGGAAGATTCGTCCATGGCCCATGAGGCCTCCCCGACATTCCACGGCCATCGCTGATACAAAATCCAGAGACAAAAGCCTGAGCAAGCGCCTCAGACTCGCACTTTCTTCATTTCCTGAAGAGTTCTTCACATGGTTTGTAGAGCGGGCCTGCCATACCTACGTCCCCAAACCTAAGCTGAGTTTGTGCTTTCAGACTTCTGTCCTCAAAGTCTTGGGCCACACACCCTCCAGGCTGGACCCCGGGAGACACATATTAGGACTGGGACTACCAATCCATGGGAATTCTGCCCATTCCATGGTCCAAAATCATACATATTAGGAGAAACCTCCAAAGTCCCTGAGGTCATCCCAATAGTGTAGGTCGCCCGGAAAAAAAAGTGCTCTCTGACACCAGCTGATAATCGACCTCCACTCATACCATAGATGGATGTCCCCAGAGAAGAAGATTGAACCAGAAAGGACCGTAGGCCATAGTAGGATCCATTGATTTGGGTTACAGGCATGTGTCCTCAAAAGCCTGATTCCAATACGAGCATAGGGGTTTTCCTGAGGCACCCATCAGAACTCATCTCGTCTCCACAAGGAAACCTGTGCATGGGAGCCATGTCCAAAGCTTAGGAGAGTACTTCAGGGTCCCGGTGCCACCGCCCCATTCCAAGGCCCTCATGGACACAAAAACACATTAGGACGCACCCTCAGGAAAGTCCATTTCAACTCAGCCATCCCGGTTGCTCCGGCAGAGCCATCAGATCTAAACTGTCTTGTTGCTAGGAGACAATTGGAATGCGAGGCGGGCTTCCCAGGCATCCATCCGCGAATGGTGCTCTGGAGTCATTCCATATGGGATGTCCTGGAGCTGTCCAACAGGTCTCAATTGTCCCGCAGAAGGAATCCTTGAAGGGGGCATCCCACAATTCCCAACGTGGGAAAACCTCAATGGCCCCGAGATTCCGCTCCCTTCATGAAGTGGCCGTCATGCACAGAAACTCCAACCTGAGCCAACGTCTGATCCTTGCCCTGACTTCAGATGCATGAGATATTGGTTCAGATCTGCAGGGGTTACCTGCCGTGCCCTCACCCTGAAACCCAAGTCTAGCTTGTCTTCTCAGACTTCCGTCCTCACACTCCTGGCCCCGAAGCCCTCAAGGTTGGCAATTCCGGACCCACAATGCAGCACTCTGCCTGCCCTCTAGAAAAAAAATTATTGCCTCATGAGCTGCCCAGGCACCTTAAATGAGGATAAACCTACACAGCACTCGACGTTACCCAAATTATATAGTCTAACCAGGGCCCTAATGCACTGTCGAACACAACCTGAGCCCGGACCTCCTGACCAACACCCAGAAAGCTGACCGCACACTGAGCACATAAAACCCGCCATGGCCTTACGTCATCATCTCTTCCCTACCTCCGTTTTCAGGCTTCAGAACAGAGACCTTATCTCCAATCACTGCCCAGGGGTGAGTGTGATGTAGAAATCAGAACTCCTCCTTACCCATGGAAAGAACCCTTGTGGTTGGCACGTTATCCAACGTTCAGTGTAGGAGAAACTAGCATTCACCCTAAGGCCCTGCCCATTCTTACATGCGACGAGGGCATACATACGCATTGTGAACCTCAGCATGAGTCCTGTTGTCTAGTTAGTCCTCTCAGTGGCTGGACCATTAGATGTCATAATGGGCTTGACATGTCCCTGGGCCCCAATTTTTAACCAGATTTCTGATTGTCCAGTCGCCCCTCAACAGGGCTCTACTCTGGAATCCCTCATTTGGTGGGACACCTGAGGTTAAAAAAGAAAACAACAACAACAACAACAACAACAACAAAAAACGGACTTCTTCCAGCCCACAGATTGACCCAAAATCTTTGGACGGGGCCAAACCACCAGAGAGTAAGACTCGTCCATTTCCCATGAAGTCACCCAGAAATTCCACGACCATGGGTGACACGATATCCAGAGACAAAAACTTGAGCAGGAGCCTCACACTCGCCCTTTTTTCAAATCCCGAAGAGTTCTCCTCATGGTCTGTAGGTCAGTCCTGCCATACCTATGACTCGAAACATAAGCCGAGTTTGTGTTTTCAGACAACTGTCCAAACAGCCCTGGCCTACACAACCTACAGGCTCAGGCCCCTGGAGCCAAACCTGAGGACTATACTTGCCCTCTCCAAGGGAATTGTGTGTGCCCATTCCAATGGCCACAACCCTTCAAATAGGATAAACCTCCAAAGTCCCTGATCCGTCTCAATAGTGTTGGCTTCCCAGGAAAAACAGGGGAAATCTGAGCCCAACTGCGCACCTACCTGCACTCAGACCCATAGACAGATGTCTCCAGAGGTAAAAAGGAAAGAACAGGCCCCTAGGCACTAATCAGATCCATTGCTTTGGTTTCCAGGCATCTCTCCTCAGAGGCCTGGATTTCAAAAGCAGCATATAGCTGTTTCTTGTCTCACCCATCAGAAAACATCTCATCTACACTTGGGAAACTTGCAGGTTGGAGCTGTGTCAAAGCCTCTGTTTAGGAGAACCCTTTAGGGCCCCAGTGCCACCGCTTCATTCCAAGGTCTCCATAGACACAAAAGCACATTAGGACCCATCCCCAGGGGTGTCCATTTCAACTCAGCGCCCTCGGTTGCTCCCCACAGATCCAGGAGATTCATCCTGTCTTGTTGCTAGGAGACAATTGGAATGCGAGGTGGGCTACCCAGCCATCCATCCTTAGAACCCTGCTCAGAATCATTGGCCTGGACCCAAACAACAGGTCTCAATTGTTCTGCAGGAGACTCTCTGCAGTTTGGAGCTTCTCACAACTCCCTTCGTGGAAAAACCCCCATGGCCTCGTGATGCCCCCCCATTCATGAAGGGGCCAACAGGGACAGAAACTCCAACCTGAGCGATCGTCTGATCCTCGCCCTGACTTCAGATGCACGAGATCTCGATTCAGGTCTGTAGATTGTGCCTGCCATGGCCTCACCCAGAAACCTAAGCCTAGCTTGTGTTCTCAGACTTTGGTCGTCAGACTACTGGCCCACAAGCCGTCCAGTTTGGCAATCCAGAACTACAATGCAGCACCCTGCCCGCCCTCCAGAAGAAAGACATTGTCCTCTGGGGCTACCCAGTAACCCCAAATGAGGATCAACCTGCACCGACTTTGGCTGTACCCCAAATACATAGGCTGACCAGGGCGCTAATGCCCTTTCTGACACAGGCTGAGCCTGGACCCCTGGCCCCTCCCAGACAGCTGGCCGCACACTGAGCACATCGAGCCGCCGTGGACTTAGGTCCTCATCTCTACCCAACCTCGGTTTTCAGGTTTCAGAACCTAGACCTTATCTCCAATCACTGCCCAGGGTTGAAGGTGATGCAGAAATCAGAACTCCTTCCCCATGGCAAGAAACCTTGTGGTTGGCATGTTGTCCAACGTTCAGTGTAGTTGAAACCAGTGTGGCCCAGGAGGCCCCGCCCATGCTCGCCGGCCACATTGGTCACAAACGCACATTGTGACCCTCAGGCTCAGCCCAGTCCTCAAGTAAGGCCACTCAGTGGCTGGATGAAGAGATAGCATATTGGGCTTGCCTTGCCCCTTGGCCCCAATTTTTAACCATAGTTCGGGTTGTCCCTTCAGTCTTCCCCATGGCTTTGCTTTGGAATTCCTCTTTTGGTGTGACACCTGAGGTAACAAAACTGAAATGAGTCGTCCCATCCCACAGATTGACGAAAAGCAATTGGGAATCGGGCCAAATCCTCAGAGAGGAAGATTCGTCCATGGCCCATGAGGCCTCCCCGACATTCCACGGCCATCGCTGATACAAAATCCAGAGACAAAAGCCTGAGCAAGCGCCTCAGACTCGCACTTTCTTCATTTCCTGAAGAGTTCTTCACATGGTTTGTAGATCGGGCCTGCCATACCTACGTCCCCAAACCTAAGCTGAGTTTGTGCTTTCAGACTTCTGTCCTCAAAGTCTTGGGCCACACACCCTCCAGGCTGGACCCCGGGAGACACATATTAGGACTGGGACTACCAATCCATGGGAATTCTGCCCATTCCATGGTCCAAAATCATACAAATTAGGAGAAACCTCCAAAGTCCCTGAGGTCATCCCAATAGTGTAGGTCGCCCGGAAAAAAAAGTGCTCTCTGACACCAGCTGATAATCGACCTCCACTCATACCATAGATGGATGTCCCCAGAGAAGAAGATTGAACCAGAAAGGACCTTAGGCCATAGTAGGATCCATTGATTTGGGTTACAGGCATGTGTCCTCAAAAGCCTGATTCCAATACGAGCATAGGGGTTTTCCTGAGGCACCCATCAGAACTCATCTCGTCTCCACAAGGAAACCTGTGCATGGGAGCCATGTCCAAAGCTTAGGAGAGTACTTCAGGGTCCCGGTGCCACCGCCCCATTCCAAGGCCCTCATGGACACAAAAACACATTAGGACGCACCCTCAGGAAAGTCCATTTCAACTCAGCCATCCCGGTTGCTCCGGCAGAGCCATCAGATCTAAACTGTCTTGTTGCTAGGAGACAATTGGAATGCGAGGCGGGCTTCCCAGGCATCCATCCGCGAATGGTGCTCTGGAGTCATTCCATATGGGATGTCCTGGAGCTGTCCAACAGGTCTCAATTGTCCCGCAGAAGGAATCCTTGAAGGGGGCATCCCACAACTCCCAACGTGGGAAAACCTCAATGTCCCCGAGATTCCGCTCCCTTCATGAAGCGGCCGTCATGCACAGAAACTCCAACCTGAGCCAACGTCTGATCCTTGCCCTGACTTCAGATGCATGAGATATTGGTTCAGATCTGCAGGGGGTACCTGCCGTGCCCTCACCCTGAAACCCAAGTCTAGCTTGTCTTCTCAGACTTCCGTCCTCACACTCCTGGCCCCGAAGCCCTCAAGGTTGGCAATTCCGGACCCACAATGCAGCACTCTGCCTGCCCTCTAGAAAAAAAATTATTGCCTCATGAGCTGCCCAGGCACCTTAAATGAGGATAAACCTACACAGCACTCGACGTTACCCAAATTATATAGTCTAACCAGGGCCCTAATGCACTGTCGAACACAACCTGAGCCCGGACCTCCTGACCAACACCCAGAAAGCTGACCGCACACTGAGCACATAAAACCCGCCATGGCCTTAGGTCATCATCTCTTCCCTACCTCCGTTTTCAGGCTTCAGAACCGAGACCTTATCTCCAATCACTGCCCAGGGGTGAGTGTGATGTAGAAATCAGAACTCCTCCTTACCCATGGAAAGAACCCTTGTAGTTGACACGTTATCCAACGTTCAGTGTAGGAGAAACTAGCATTCACCTAAGGCCCTGCCCATTCTTACATGCGACGAGGGCATACATACGCATTGTGAACCTCAGCATGAGTCCTGTTGTCTAGTTAGTCCTCTCAGTGGCTGGACCATTAGATGTCATAATGGGCTTGACATGTCCCTGGGCCCCAATTTTTAACCAGATTTCTGATTGTCCAGTCGCCACTCAACAGGGCTCTACTCTGGAATCCCTCATTTGGTGGGACACCTGAGGTTAAAAAAGAAAACAACAACAACAAAAAAAAAACAAAAAAAAAACGGACTTCTTCCAGCCCACAGATTGACCCCAAACTCTTTGGACGGGGCCAAACCACCAGAGAGTAAGACTCGTCCATTTCCCATGAAGTCACCCAGAAATTCCACGACCATGGGTGACACGATATCCAGAGACAAAAACTTGAGCAAGAGCCTCACACTCGCCCTTTTTTCAAATCCCGAAGAGTTCTCCTCATGGTCTGTAGGTCAGTCCTGCCATACCTATGACTCGAAACATAAGCCGAGTTTGTGTTTTCAGACAACTGTCCAAACAGCCCTGGCCTACACAACCTTCAGGCTCAGGCCCCTGGAGCCAAACCTGAGGACTATACTTGCCCTCTCCAAGGGAATTGTGTGTGCCCATTCCAATGGCCACAACCCTTCAAATAGGATAAACCTCCAAAGTCCCTGATCCATCTCAATAGTGTTGGCTTCCCAGGAAAAACAGGGGAAATCTGAGCCCAACTGCGCACCTACCTGCACTCAGACCCATAGACAGATGTCTCCAGAGGTAAAAAGGAAAGAACAGGCCCCTAGGCACTAATCAGATCCATTGCTTTGGTTTCCAGGCATCTCTCCTCAGAGGCCTGGATTTCAAAAGCAGCATATAGCTGTTTCTTGTCTCACCCATCAGAAAACATCTCATCTACACTTGGGAAAATTGCAGGTTGGAGCTGTGTCAAAGCCTCTGTTTAGGAGAACCCTTTAGGGCCCCAGTGCCACCGCTTCATTCCAAGGTCTCCATAGACACAAAAGCTCATTAGGACCCATCCCCAGGGGTGTCCATTTCAACTCAGCGTCCTCGGTTGCTCCCCACAGATCCAGGATATCTAACTTGTCTTGTTGCTAGGAGACAATTGGAATGCGAGGTGGGCTACCCAGCCATCCATCCTTAGAACCCTGCTCAGAATCATTGGCCTGGACCCAAACAACAGGTCTCAATTGTTCTGCAGGAGACTCTCTGCAGTTTGGAGCTTCTCACAACTCCCTTCGTGGGAAAACCCCCATGGCCTCGTGATGCCCCCCCATTCATGAAGGGGCCAACAGGGACAGAAACTCCAACCTGAGCGATCGTCTGATCCTCGCCCTGACTTCAGATGCACGAGATCTCGATTCAGGTCTGTAGATTGTGCCTGCCATGGCCTCACCCAGAAACCTAAGCCTAGCTTGTGTTCTCAGACTTTGGTCGTCAGACTACTGGCCCACAAGCCGTCCAGTTTGGCAATCCAGAACTACAATGCAGCACCCTGCCCGCCCTCCAGAAGAAAAACATTGTCCTCTGGGGCTACCCAGTAACCCCAAATGAGGATCAACCTGCACCGACTTTGGCTGTACCCCAAATACATAGGCTGACCAGGGCGCTAATGCCCTTTCTGACACAGGCTGAGCCTGGACCCCTGGCCCCTCCCAGACAGCTGGCCGCACACTGAGCACATTGAGCCGCCGTGGACTTAGGTCCTCATCTCTACCCAACCTCGGTTTTCAGGTTTCAGAACCTAGACCTTATCTCCAATCACTGCCCAGGGTTGAAGGTGATGCAGAAATCAGAACTCCTTCCCCATGGCAAGAAACCTTGTGGTTGGCATGTTGTCCAACGTTCAGTGTAGTTGAAACCAGTGTGGCCCATGAGGCCCCGCCCATGCTCGCCGGCCACATTGGTCACAAACGCACATTGTGACCCTCAGGCTCAGCCCAGTCCTCAAGTAAGGCCACTCAGTGGCTGGATGAAGAGATAGCATATTGGGCTTGCCTTGCCCTTAGGCCCCAATTTTTAACCATAGTTCGGGTTGTCCCTTCAGTCTTCCCCATGGCTTTGCTTTGGAATTCCTCTTTTGGTGGGACACCTGAGGTAACAAAACTGAAATGAGTCGTCCCATCCCACAGATTGACGAAAAGCAATTGGGTATCGGGCCAAATCCTCAGAGAGGAAGATTCGTCCATGGCCCATGAGGCCTCCCCGACATTCCACGGCCATCGCTGATACAAAATCCAGAGACAAAAGCCTGAGCAAGCGCCTCAGACTCGCACTTTCTTCATTTCCTGAAGAGTTCTTCACATGGTTTGTAGATCGGGCCTGCCATAACTACGTCCCCAAACCTAAGCTGAGTTTGTGTTTTCAGACTTCTGTCCTCAAAGTCTTGGGCCACACACCCTCCAGGCTGGACCCCGGGAGACACATATTAGGACTGGGACTACCAATCCATGGGAATTCTGCCCATTCCATGGTCCAAAATCATACAAATTAGGAGAAACCTCCAAAGTCCCTGAGGTCATCCCAATAGTGTAGGTCGCCCGGAAAAAAAAGTGCTCTCTGACACCAGCTGATAATCGACCTCCACTTATACCATAGATGGATGTCCCCAGAGAAGAAGATTGAACCAGAAAGGACCGTAGGCCATAGTAGGATCCATTGATTTGGGTTACAGGCATGTGTACTCAAAAGCCTGATTCCAATACGAGCATAGGGGTTTTCCTGAGGCACCCATCAGAACTCATCTCGTCTCCACAAGGAAACCTGTGCATGGGAGCCATGTCCAAAGCTTAGGAGAGTACTTCAGGGTCCCGGTGCCACCGCCCCATTCCAAGGCCCTCATGGACACAAAAACACATTAGGACGCACCCTCAGGAAAGTCCATTTCAACTCAGCCATCCCGGTTGCTCCGGCAGAGCCATCAGATCTAAACTGTCTTGTTGCTAGGAGACAATTGGAATGCGAGGCGGGCTTCCCAGGCATCCATCCGCGAATGGTGCTCTGGAGTCATTCCATATGGGATGTCCTGGAGCTGTCCAACAGGTCTCAATTGTCCCGCAGAAGGAATCCTTGAAGGGGGCATCCCACAACTCCCAACGTGGGAAAACCTCAATGGCCCCGAGATTCTGCTCCCTTCATGAAGGGGTCGTCATGCACAGAAACTCCAAACTGAGCCAACGTCTGATCCTTACCCTGACTTCAGATGCATGAGATATTGGTTCAGATCTGCAGGGGGTACCTACCGTGCCCTCACCCTGAAACCCAAGTCTAGCTTGTCTTCTCAGACTTCCGTCCTCACACTCCTGGCCCCGAAGCCCTCAAGATTGGCAATTTCGGACCCACAATGCAGCACTCTGCCTGCCCTCTAGAAAAAAAATTATTGCCTCATGAGCTGCCCAGGCACCTTAAATGAGGATAAACCTACACAGTACTCGACGTTACCCAAATTATATAGTCTAACCTGGGCCCTAATGCACTGTCGAACACAACCTGAGCCCGGACCTCCTGACCAACACCCAGAAAACTGACCGCACACTGAGCACATAAAACCCGCCATGGCCTTAGGTCATCATCTCTTCCCTACCTCCGTTTTCAGGCTTCAGAACCGAGACCTTATCTCCAATCACTGCCCAGGGGTGAGTGTGATGCAGAAATCAGAACTCCTCCTTACCCATGGCAAGAACCCTTGTGGTTGGTACATTGTCCAACGTTCAGTGTAGGAGAAACTAGCATTCACCGTGAGGCCCCGCCCATTCTTCCGTGCGACGAGGGCATACATACGCATTGTGACCCTCAGCATGAGTCCTGTCCTCTAGTAAGTCCTCTCAGTGGCTGGACCATTAGATGTCATAATGGGCTTGACATGTTCCTAGGCCCCAATTTTTAACCAGATTTCTGATTGTCCAGTCGCCCCTCCCCAGGGCTCTACTCTGGAATCCCTCATTTGGTGGGACACCTGAGGTTAAAAAAGAAAACAACAACAACAACAACAACAACAACAACAACAACACAAACGGACTTCTTCCAGCCCACAGATTGACCCCAAACTCTTTGGACGGGGCCAAACCACCAGAGAGTAAGACTCGTCCATTTCCCTTGAAGTCACCCAGAAATTCCACGACCATGAGTGACACGATATCCAGAGACAAAAACTTGAGCAGGAGCCTCACACTCGCCCTTTTTTCAAATTCCGAAGAGTTCTCCTCATGGTCTGTAGGTCAGTCCTGCCATACCTATGACCCGAAACATAAGCCGAGTTTGTGTTTTCAGACAACTGTCCAAACAGCCCTGGCCTACACAACCTACAGGCTCAGGCCCCTGGAGCCAACCCTGAGGACTATACTTGCCCTCTCCAAGGGAATTGTGTGTGCCCATTCCAAAGGCCACAACGCTTCTAATAGGATAAACCTCCAAAGTCCTTGAGCCATCTCAATAGTGGTGGCTTCCCAGGAAAAACAGGGGCAATCTGAGCCCAACTGAGCACCTACCTGCACTCAGACCCATAGACAGATGTCTCCAGAGGTAAAAAGGAAAGAACAGGCCCCTAGGCACTAATCAGATCCATTTCTTTGGTTTCCAGGCATCTCTCCTCATAGGCTTGGATTTCAAAACAGCATATAGCTGTTTCTTAACTCACCCATCGAAAACATCTCATCTACACATGGGAAACTTGCACGTTGGAGCTGTGTCAAAGCCTCTGTTTAGGAGAACCCTTTAGGGCCCCAGTGCCACCGCTTCATTCCAAGGTCTCCATAGACACAAAAGCACATTAGGACCCATCCCCAAGGGTGTCCATTTCAACTCAGCGTCCTTAGTTGCTCCCCACAGATCCAGGAGATCTAACCTATCTTGTTTCTAGGAGACAATTGGAATGCGAGGTGGGCTTCCCAGCCATCCATCCTTAGAACCCTGATCAGAATCATTGGCTTGGACCCAAACAAAAGGTCTCAATTGTTCTGCAGAAGACTCTCTGCAGTTTGGAGCTTCTCACAACTCCCATCGTGGGAAAACCCCCATGGCCTCGTGATGCCCCCCCATTCATGAAGGGGCCATCAGGGACAGAAACTCCAACCTGAGTGATCGTCTGATCCTCGCCCTGACTTCAGATGCACGAGATCTCAATTCAGGTCTGTAGATTGTGCCTGCCATGGCCTCACCCAGAAACCTAAGCCTAGCTTGTGTTCTCAGACTTTGGTCGTCAGACTACTGGCCCACAAGCCGTCCAGTTTGGCAATCCAGAACTACAATGAAGCACCCTGCCGCCCTCCAGAAGAAAAACATTGTCCTCTGGGGCTACCCAGTAACCCCAAATGAGGATCAACCTGCACCGACCTTGGCTGTACCCCAAATACATAGGCTGACCAGGGCGCTAATGCCCTTTCTGACACAGGCTGAGCCTGGACCCCTGGCCACTCCCAGACAGCTGGCCACACAGTGAGCACATCGAGCCGCCGTGGACTTAGGTCCTCATCTTTACCCAACCTCGGTTTTCAGGTTTCAGAATCTAGACCTTATCTCCAATCACTGCCCAGGGTTGAAGGTGATGCAGAAATCAGAACTCCTTCCCCATGGCAAGAAACCTTGTGGTTGGCATGTTGTCCAACGTTCAGTGTAGTTGAAACCAGTGTGGCCCATGAGGCCCCGCCCATGCTCGCCGGCCACATTGGTCACAAACGCCTGGACCCCTGGCCACTCCCAGACAGCTGTCTTGTTGCTGTCTTGTTGCTAGGAGACAATTGGAATGCGTGGCGGGCTTCCCAGGCATCCATCCCCGAACGGTGCTCTGTAGTCATTCCATATGAGATGTCCTGGAGCTGTCCAACAGGTCTCAATTGTCCCGCAGAAGGAATCCTTGCAGGGGGCATCCCACAACTCCCAACGTGGGAAAATCTCAATGGCCCCGAGATTCCGCTCCCTTCATGAAGCGGCCGTCATGCACAGAATAGCCAACCTGAGCCAACGTCTGATCCTCGCCCTGACTTCAGATGCATGAGATATTGGTTCAGATCTGCAGGGGGTACCTTCCGTGCCCTCACCCTGAAACCCAAGTCTAGCTTGTCTTCTCAGACTTCCATCCTCACACTCCTGGCCCCGAAGCCCTCTAGTTTGTCAATTCCGGACCCACAATGCAGCACTCTGCCTGCCCTCTAAAAAAAAAATTATTGCCTCATGAGCTGCCCAGGCACCTTAAATGAGGATAAACCTACACAGCACTCGACGTTACCCAAATTATATAGTCTAACCTGGGCACTAATGCACTGTCGAACACAACCTGAGCCCGGACCGCCTGACCAACACCCCGAAAGCTGACCGTACACTGAGCACATAAAACCCGCCATGGCCTTAGGTCATCATCTCTTTCCTACCTCCGTTTTCAGGCTTCAGAACCGAGACCTTATCTCCAATCCCTGCCCAGGGGTGAGTGTGATGCAGAAATCAGAACTCCTCCTTACCAATGGCAAGAACCCTTGTGGTTGGCACGTTGTCCAACGTTCAGTGTAGGAGAAACCAGCATTCACCCTGAGGCCCCGCCCATTCTTGTGTGCGATGAGGGCATACATACGCATTGTGACCCTCAGCATGAGTCCTGTTCTCTAGTAAGTCCTCTCAGTGTCTGGACCATTAGATGTCATAATGGGCTTGACATGTCCCTAGGCCCCAATTTTTAACCAGATTTCTGATTGTCCAGTCGCCCCTCCCCAGGGCTCTACTCTGGAATCCCTCATTTGGTGGGACACCTGAGGTTAAAAAAGAAAACAAAACAAAAAAAAAAACGGACTTCTTCCAGCCCACAGATTGACCCTAAACTCTTTGGACGGGGCCAAACTTCCAGAGAGTAAGACTCGTCCATTTCCCATGAAGTCACCCAGAAATTCCACGACCATGGGTGACACGATATCCAGAGACAAAAACTTGAGCAGGAGCCTCACACTCGCCCTTCTTTCAAATCCCGAAGAGTTCTCCTCATGGTCTGTAGGTCAGTCCTGCAATACCTATGACCCGAAACATAAGCCGAGTTTGTGTTTTCAAACAACTGTCCAAACAGCCCTGGCCTACACAACCTACAGGCTCAGGCCCCTGGAGCCAAACCTGAGAACTGTACTTGCCCTCTCTAAGGGAATTGTGTGTGCCCATTCCCATGGCCACAACCCTTCTAATAGGATAAACCTCCAAAGTCCATGATCCATCTCAATAGTGGTGGCTTCCCAGGAAAAACAGGGGCAATCTGAGCCCAACTGAGCACCTACCTGCACTCAGACCCATAGACAGTTGTCCCCAGAGGTAAAAAGGAAAGAACAGGCCCCTAGGCACTAATCAGATCCATTGCTTTGGTTTCCAGGCATCTCTCCTGAGAGGCCTGGATTTCAAAACAGCATCTAGCTGTTTCTTGACTCACCCATCAGAAAACATCTCATCTACACGAAAAACTTGCACGTTGGAGCTGTGTCAAAGCCTCTGTTTAGAAGAATTCTTTAGGGCCCCAGTGCCACCGCTTCATTCCAAGGTCTCCATAGACACAAAAGCACATTACGACCCATCCCCAGGGGTTTCCATTTCAACTAGCCTCCTCGATTGCTTCCCAAAGATCAAGGAGATCTAACCTTTCTTGTTGCTAGGAGACAATTGGAATGCGAGGTGGGCTACCCAGCCATTCATCCTTAGAACCCTGCTCAGAATCATTGGAATGGAGCCAAACAACAGGTCTCAGTTGTCCTGCAGAAGACTCTCTGCAGTTTGGAGCTTCTCACAACTCCCATCGTGGGAAAACCCCCATGGCCTCGTGATGCCCCCCCATTCATGAGGGGCCATCAGGGACAGAAACTCCAACCTGAGCGATCGTCTGATCCTATCCCTGACTTATCCTCATGGTCTGTAGATCAGTCCTGCCATACCTATGACCCGAAACATAAGCCGAGTTTGTGTTTTCAGACAGCTGACCAAACAGCTCTGGCATACACACCCTACAGGGTCAGGGCCCTGGAGCCGAACCTGAGGACTGTACTTGCCCTTTACAAGAGAATTGTATGTGCCCATTCCAATGGCCAAAGCCCTACTAATTGTATAAACCTCCAAAGTCCCTGAGGCCATCCCAATAGTTGTGGCTTCCCAGGACAAACAGGGGCAATCTGAGCCCATCGGAGCACCTACATGCACTCAGACCCATAGACTGATGTCCCCAGAGGTAAAAAGGAACGAACAGGACCCTAGGCACTAATCGGATCCATTGTTTTGGTTTCCAGGCATCTCTCCTCCGAGGCCTGGATTTCAATACCAGCATATGGCTGTTTCTAGACTCACCCATCAGAACAAATCTCATCTACACATGGGAAACATGCACGTTGGAGCTGTTTCAAAGCCTCTGTTTAGGATAATGCTTCAGGGCCCCAGTGCCCCCACTTCATTCCTAGGTCTCCATAGAAACAAAAACATATTAGGACACATCCACAGGAGAGTCCATTTCAACTCAGCCTCCTCGGTTGCTCCCCCACATCCAGCAGATCTAACCTGTCTTGTTGCTTGGAGACAATTGGAATGCGAGGAGGTCTACCCAGCCATCCATCCTTAGAACCCTGCTTGGAATCGTTGGCCTGGAGGCAACCAACAGGTTTCAATTGACCTGCAGAAGAATATTTGCAGTTGGGATCTTCTCACAACTCCCATCGTGGGAAAACCCTTATGGCCTCGTGATCCACCCCCCCTTCAAGAAGGGACAGAAAGTCCAACAGGAGCAATCGCCTGTCTTTGCCCTGACTTCAGATGCATGAGATCTCGATTGAGGTCTGTAGATTGTGCCTGCCATATTCTCACCCATAAACATAGGCCTAGTTTGGGTTCTCAGACTTCCGTCCTCAGACTACTAGCCCACAAGCCCTCCAGTTTGGCAAACCAGAACTACAATGCTGCACTCTGCCTGCCCTTCAGAAGAAAAACATTGCCCTCTGGGGCTACCCAGAATCCCCAAATGAGGATCAACTTGCACGCCATTCGGCTCTACCCCAAATATGTAGGCTGACCTGGGCACTATTGCCCTTTCTGACCCAGCCTGAGCCTGGACCTCCTGGCCCCACCCAGACAGCTGGCTGCATACTGAGCACAACAGACCCGCCATGGCCTTGTGTCGTCATCTCTTCTCATCCTCGGTCCAGGCTTCAGAACCTAGACCTGATCTCCAATCACTGCCCTGGTTTGAAAATGATGCATAAAACAGAACTCTTTTCCCATGGCAAGAAACCTTGTGGTTGGCATGTTGTCCAACGTTCAGTGAAGTTGAAACCAGTGTGGCCCATGAGGCCCCGCCCATGCTTGCAGGCCACATTGGTCACAAACACACATTGTGACCCTCAGCCTGAGCCCAGTCCTCAGGTAATGCCTCTGAGTGGCTGGATCCAGAGACGGCCATCGCTGATACAAAATCCAGAGACAAAAGCCTGAGAAAGCCCCTTAGACTCACTCATTCTTCGTATCCTGAAGAGTTCTTCTCATGGTTTGTAGATCGGGCGTGCCATACCTAAGTTCCCAATCCTAAGCTGAGTTTGTGTTTTCAGACTTCTGTCCTTAAAGTCCTGGGCCACACTCCCTCCAGCTGGGGCCCCTGGAGCCACACATTAGGAATGCGCCCACCAAATCCTTGGGAATTCTGCCCATTCCATTGTCAAAAATCGTACAAATCAGGAGAACCCTCCAAAGTTCCTGAGGCCATCCATCTAGTGTAGGTCGCCCGGGACAAAAAAAAAAAAAAAACGGTTTATACCAGCTGAGCATCTACCTCCACTCATACCAGAGATAGTTGTCCCCAGAGAAGAAGATTGAACCAGACAGGACCTGAGGCATTATCGGATCCATTGCTTTGGTTTACAGGCATGTCTCCTCAAAAGCCTGGATTCCAATACCAGCAGAAGGGATTTCCTGAGGCACACATCAGAACAAATCTGGTCTCCACAAGGAAACTTGTGCATGGGAGCTATGTCCAAAGCTTAGGAGAATACTTCAGGGCCCCGGTGCCACCGCCCCATTCCAAGGCCCTCATGGACACAAACACACATTAGGACCCATCCTCAGGAATGTCCATTTCAACTCAGCCACCCCGGTTGCTCCCGCAGATCCATTAGATCTAAACTGTCTTGTTGCTAGGAGACAATTGGAATGTGAGGCGGACTTCCCAGACATGCATCATCGAACGGTGCTCAGGAGTCGTTCCATATGGGATGTCCTGGAGCTGTCCAATAGGTCTCAATGTCCCGCAAAAGGAATCCTTGAAGGGGGCATCCCACATCTCCCAACGTGGAAAAACTCCATGGCCTCGAGATTAGGCCCCCTTCATGAAGGGACGTCATGCACAGAAACTCCAACCTGAGCCAACGTCTGATCCTCGCCCTCACTTCAGATGTATGAGATATTGGTTCAGATCTGCAGGGGGTACCTGCCGTGCCCTCACCCTGAATCCGAAGTCTAGCTTGTGTTCTCAGACTTCCGTCCTCACTCTCCTGGCCCCCAAGCCCTCAAGTTTGGCAATTCCGGACCAACAATGAAGCACTCTGCCTGCCCTCTAGAACAAATATATTGCCTAATGAGCTGCCCAGGCAGCTTAAATGAGGATCAACATACACGGCACTCGAATGTACCCAAATTATATAGTCTAACCTGGGCACGAATGCACTGTCTGACACAACCTGACCCCGGACCTCCTGACCAACACCCAGACAGCTGACCGCACACTGAGCACATCAGTCCCGCCATGGCCTTAGGTCATCATCTCTTCCCTACCTCAGTTTTCAGGCTTCGGGGCCGAGTCCTTATCTCCAATCCATGTTCAGGGGTGAGTGTGATGCAGAAATCAGAACTCCTCCTTACCCATGGCAAGAAACCTTGCGGTTGGCATGTTGTCCAACGTTCAGTGTAGGAGAAACCAGCATTCACCCTGAGGCCCCGCCCATTCTTGAGTGCGAGGAGAGCATAAACACGCATTGTGACCTCAGCTGATTCCTGTCCTCTAGTAAGTCCTCTCAGTGGCTGGATCATTAGATATCATAATGGGCTTGACATTTCCCTAGGCCCCAATTTTTAACCAGATTTCTGGTTGTCCAGTCGCCCCTCCCCAGGGCTCTACTCTGGAATCCCTCATTTGGTGGGACATCTGAGGTTGAAAAACAAAACAAAACAAAACAACAACAACAACAAAACGGACTTCTTCCATCCCCAGAATGACCCCAAACTCTTTCGACGGGGCCGAAACACCAGAGAGTAAGACTCGTCCCTTTCCCATTGAGTCACCCGGAAATTTCACGACCAAGAGTGACACGATATCCAGAGACAAAAACTTGAGCAAGAGCCTCACACTCGCCCTCTTTTCATATCGCGAAGGCTTCTCCTCATGGTCTGTAGATCAGTCCTCCCAAACCTATGCCCCGAAACATAAGCCGAGTTTGTGTTTTCAGACAACTGACCAAACAGCTCTGGCCTACACACCCTACAGGCTCAGGCCCCTGGATCCAAACCTGAGGACGGTACTTGCCCTCTACAAGAGAATTTTATGTGCCCATTACAATGGCCAAAGCCCTACTAAAAGTATAAACCAACAAAGTCCCTGAGGCCATCTCAATAGTTGTGGCTTCCCAGGACAAACAGGGGTAATCTGAGCCCATCTGAGCACCTACCTGCACTCAGACCCGTAGACTGATGTCCCCAGAGGTAAAAAGGAACGAACAGGCCCCTAGGCACTAATCGGATCCATTGTTTTGGTTTCCAGGCATCTCTCCTCCGAGGCCTGGATTTCAATACCAGCATATGGCTGTTTTTTGACTCACCCATCAGAACAAATCTCATCTACACATGGGAAACATGCACGTTGGAGCTGTTTCAAAGCCTCTGTTTAGGATAATCCTTCAGGGCCCCAGTGCCCCCGCTTCATTCCTAGGTCTCCATAGACACAAAAACATATTAGGACACATCCACAGGAGAGTCCATTTCAACTCAGCCTCCTCGGTTGCCCCCCCACATCCAGCAGATCTAACCTGTCTTGTTGCTTGGAGTCCATTGGAATGCGAGGTGGGCTACCCAGCCATCCATCCTTAGAACCCTGCTCGGAATCATTGGCCTGGAGCAAACCAACAGGTCTCAATTGTCCTGCAGAAGAATCTTTGCAGCTGGTAGCTTCTCACAAATCCCATCGTGGGAAAACACCCATGGCCTCGTGATCCAACACCCCCTTCAAGAAGGGGCCATCAGGGACAGAAAGTCCAACATGAGCGATCGTCTGACCTTTGCCCTGACTTCAGATGCACGAGGTCTCGTTTGAGGTCTGTAGATTGTGCCTTCCATATCCTCACCCAGAAACCTAGGCCTAGCTTGGGTTCCTAGACTTCCGTCCTCAGACTACTGGCCCACAAGCCCTCCCGTTTGGCAAACCAGAACTACAATGCTGCACTCTGCCTGCCCCCCAGAAGAAAAACCTTGCCCTCTGGGCCTACCCAGAATCCCCAATGAGGATCAACTTGCACGCCATTCGGCTGTACCCCAAATTTGTAGGCTGACCTGGGCACTATTTCCCTTTCTGACCCAGCCTGAGCCTGGACCTCCTGGCCCCACCCAGACAGCTGGCAGCACACTGAGCACATTAAACCCGCCATGGCCTTAGGTCGTCATCTCATCTCAACCTCGGTTTCCAGGCTTCAGAACCTAGACCTGATCTTCAATCACTGCCCTGGTTTGAAAATGATGCATAAATCAGAACTCTTTTCCCATGCAAGAAACCTTGTGGTTGGCATGTTGTCCATCCTTCAGTGTAGTTGAAACCAGTGTGGCCCATGAGGGCCCGCCCATGATTGCGGGCCATATTGGTCACAAACACACATTGTGACCCTCAGCCTGAGCCCAGTCCTCAGGTAAGGCCTCTCAGTGGCTGGATGCAGAGACAGTATATTGGGCTTGCCATGCCCCTAGGCCCCAATTTTTATCCATAGTTCGGGATGTCCCTTCACTCTTCCCCAGAGCTCTGCTTTGGAATTCCTCTTTTGGTGGGACACCTGAGTTAACAAACCTGAAAGTAGTCCTCCCATCCCACTGATTGACGAAAAGCAACTGGGTTCACGCCAAATACACAGAGAGGAAGATTCGTCCACGGCCCATGAGGACTCCCCAACATTCCACGGACATCGCTGATACAAAATCCAGAGACAAAAGCCAGAGCAAGCGCCTCAGACTCGCTCATTCTTCATTTCCTGAAGAGTTCTTCTCATGGTTTGTAGATCGGGCGTGCCTGACCTAAGTCCCCAAACCTAAGCTGAGTTTGCCTTTTCAATCTTCTGTCCTCAAAGTCCTGGGCCACACTCCCTCCAGCTTGGGCCCCTGGAGCCACACATTAGGACTGCCCCCACCCAATCCATGGGAATTCTGCCCATTCCATTGTCAAAAATCGTTCAAATTAGGAGAACCCTCCAAAGTCCCTGAGGCCATCCCTATAGTGTAGGTCGCCCGGGACAAAAAAAAAAAAAAAAAAAAAAAAAACGGTTGATACCAGCTGAGCATCTACCTCCACTCATACCAGAGATGGATATCCCCAGAGAAGAAGATATAACCAGACAGGACCTGAGGCATTATCGGATCCATTGCTTTGGTTTACAGGCATGTCTCCTCAAAAGCCTGGATTCCAATACCAGCAGAGGGGATTTCCTGAGGCACCCATCAGAATAAATCTCGTCTCCACAATGAAATTTGTGCATGGGAGCTATGTCCAAAGCTTAGGAGAATACTTCAGGGCCCCGGTGCCACCGCCCCATTCCAAGGCCCTCATGGACACAAACACACATTAGGACCCATCCTCAAATAAGTCCATTTCAACTCAGCCACCCCGGTTGCTCCCGCAGATCCATTAGATCTAAACTGTCTTGTTGCTAGGAGACAATTGTAATGTGAGGCGGACTTCCCAGGCATCCATCCTCGAACGGTGCTCAGGAGTCGTTCCATATGGGATGTCCTGGAGCTGACCAATAGGTCTCAATTGACCTGTAGAAGGAATCCTTGAAGGGGGCATCCCACATCTCCCAACGTGGAAAACCTCCTTGGCCGCGAGATTCCGCTCCCATCATGAAGGGGCCGTCATGCACAGAAACTCAACCTGAGCCAACGACTGATCCTCGCCCTCACTTCAGATGCATGAGATATTGGTTCAGATCTGCAGGGGGTACCTGCCGTGCCCTCACCCTGAATCCGAAGTCTAGCTTGTGTTCTCAGACTGCCGTCCTCACTCTCCTGGACCCCAAGCCCTCAAGTTTGGCAATTTAGGACCAACAATGAAGCACTCTGCCTGCCCTCTAGAAAAAATATATTGCCTAATGAGCATCCCAGGCAGCTTAAATGAGGATCAACCTACACGGCACTCGAATGTACCCAAATTATATAGTCTAACCTGGGCACGAAGGCACTGTCTGACACAACCTGAGCCCGGACCTCCTGACAAACACCCAGACAGCTGACCGCACACTGAGCACATCAGTCTCGCCATGGCCTTAGGCCATCATCTCTTCCTACCTCAGTTTTCAGGCTTCGGGGCCGAGTCCTTATCTCCCATCCATGTCCAGGGTTGAGTGTGATGCAGAAATCAGAACTCCTCCTTACCCATGGCAAGAAACCTTGTGGTTGGCATGTGTCCAACGTTCAGTGTAGGAGAAAACAGCATTCACCCTGAGCCCCCGCCCATTCTTGAGTGCGACGAGAGCATAAACACTCATTGTGACCTCAGCATGGGTCCTGTTCTCTAGTAAGTCTTCTCAGTGGCTGGACCATTAGATGTCATAATGGGCTTGACATGTCCCTAGGCCCCAATTTTTAACCAGATTTCTGGTTGTCCAGTCGCCCCTCCCCAGGGCTCTACTCTGGAATCCCTCATTTGGTGGGACATCTGAGGTTGAGAAACAAAACAAAACAAAACAACAACAACAACAAAACGGACTTCTTCCATCCCCAGAAAAACCCCAAACTCTTTCGACGGGGCCGAACACCAGAGAGTAAGACTCGACCATTTCCCATTGAGTCACCCAGAAATTGGACGACCATGAGTGACACGATATCCAGAGACAAAAACTTGAGCAAGAGCCTCACACTCGCCCTTTTTTCATATCGCGAAGACATCTCCTCATGGTCTGTAGATCAGTCCTGTCATACCTATGACCCGAAACATAAGCCGAGTTTGTGTTTTCAGACAACTGTCCAAACAGCTCTGGCCTACACACCCTACAGGCTCAGGGCCATGGAGCCAAACCTGAGGACTGACTTGCCCTCTACAAGAGAATTGTATGTGCCCATTCCAATGGCCAAAGCCCTACTAATAGTATAAACCTCCAAAGTCCCAGAGGCCATCCCAATAGTTGTGGCTTCCTAGGATAAACAGGGGCAATCTGAGCCCATCGGAGCACCTACCTGCACTCAGACCCGTAGACTGATGACCCCAGAGGTTAAAAGGAAAGAACAGGCCCCTAGGCACTATCGGATCCATTGTTTTGGTTTCCAGGCATCTCTCCTCCGAGGCCTGGATTTCAATACCAGCATATGGCTGTTTTTTGACTCACCCATCAGAACAAATCTCATCTACACATGGGAAACATGCACGTTGGAGTTGTTTCAAAGCCTCTGTTTAGGATAATCCTTCAGGGCCCCAGTGCCCCCGCTTCATTCCTAGGTCTCCATAGACACAAAAACATATTAGGACACATCCACAGGAGAGTCCATTTCTACTCAGCCTCCTGGGTTGCTCCCCCACATCCAGCAGATCTAACCTGTCTTGTTGCTTGGAGACAATTGGAATGCGAGGTGGGCTACCCAGCCATCCATCCTTAGAACCCTGCTCGGAATCGTTGGCCTGGAGCCAACCAACAGGTCTCAATTGTCCTGCAGAAGAATCTTTGCAGCTGGTAGCTTCTCACAACTCCCATCGTGGGAAAACACCCATGGCCTCGTGATCCAACCCCGCCTTCCAGAAGGGGCCATCAGGGACAGAAAGTCCAACATGAGCGATCGTCTGACCTTTGCCCTGACTTCAGATGCACGAGGTCTCGATTGAGGTCTGTAGATTGTGCCTGCCATATCCTCACGCAGAAACCTAGGCCTAGCTTGGGTTCTCAGTCTTCCGTCCTCAGACTACTGGCCCACAAGCCCTCCAGTTTGGCAAACCAGAACTACAATGCTGCACTCTGCCTGCCCCCCAGAAGAAAAACCTTGCCCTCTGGGGCTACCCAGAATCCCCAAATGAGGATCAACTTGCACGCCATTCGGCTGTACCCCAAATATGTAGGCTGACCTGGGCACTATTGCCTTTCTGACCCAGCCTGAGCCTGGACCTCCTGGCCCCACCCAGACAGCTGGCAGCACACTGAGCACATTAGACCTGCCATGGCCTTAGGTCGTCATCTCATCTCAACCTCGGTTTCCAGGCTTCAGAACCTAGACCTGATCTCCAATCACTGCCCTGTTTTGAAAATGATGCATAAATCAGAACTCCTTCCCCATGGCAAGAAACCTTGTGGTTGGCATGTTGTCCATCCTTCAGTGTAGTTGAAACCAGTGTGGCCCATGAGGCCCCGCCCATGCTAGCGGGCCACATTGGTCACAAACACACATTGTGACCCTCAGCCTGAGCCCAGTCCTCAGGTAAGGCCTCTCATTGGCTGGATGCAGAGACAGCATATTGGGCTTGCCATGCCCCTAGGCCCCAATTTTTATCCATAGTTCGGGTTGTCCCTTCACTCTGCCCCAGAGCTCTGCTTTGGAATTCCTCTTTTGGTGGGACACCTGAGGTAACAAACCTGAAATGAGTCCTCCCATCCCACAGATTGACGAAAAGCAATTGGGATCACGCCAAATCCACAGAGAGGAAGATTCGTCCACGGCCCATGAGGACTCCCCAACATTCCACGGCCATCGTTGATACAAAATCCAGAGACAATAGCCTGAGCAATGGCCTCTGACTCGCTCATTCTTCATATCCTGAAGAGTTCTTCTCATGGTTTGTAGATCGGGCGTGCCATACCTAAGTCCCCAAACCTAAGCTGAGTTTGTGTTTTCAGACTTCTGTCCTCAAAGTCCTGGGCCACACTCACTCCAGCTGGGGCCCCTGGAGCCACACATTAGGACTGTGCCCACGCAATCCATGGGAATTCTGCCCATTCCATTGTCAAAAATCGTACAAATTAGGAGAACCCTCCAAAGTCCCTGAGGCCATTCCTATAGTGTAGGTCGCCCGGGACAAAAAAAAAAAAAAAAAAAAAAAAAAAAAAAAGTTGTTACCAGCTGAGCATCTACCTCCACTCATACCAGAGATGGATGTCCCCAGAGAAGAAGATTGAACCAGACACAACCTGAGGTATATCGGATCCATTGCTTTGGTTTACAGGCATGTCTCCTCAAAAGCCTGGATTCCAATACCAGCAGAGGGGATTTCCTGAGGCACCCATCAGAACAAATCTCGTCTCCACAAGGAAACTTGTGCATGGGAGCTATGTCCAAAGCTTAGGAGAATACTTCAGGGTCCCGGTGCCACCGCATCATTCCAAGGCCCTCATGGACACAAACACACATTAGGACCCATCCTCAGGAAAGTCCATTTCAACTCAGCCACCCCGGTTGCTCCCGCATATCCATTAGATCTAAACTGTCTTGATGCGAGGAGACAATTGGAATGTGAGGCGGACTTCCCAGGCATCCATCCTCGAACGGTGCTCAGGAGTCGTTCTATAAGGGATGTCCTGGAGCTGTCCAATAGGTCTCAATTGTCTCGCAGAAGGAATCCTTGAAGGGGGCATCCCACATCTCCCAACGTGGAAAACCTCCATGGCCTCGAGATTCCGCTCCCTTCATGAAGGGGCCGTCATGCACAGAAACTCCAACCTGAGCCAACGTCGGATCCTCGCCCTGACTTCAGATGCATGAGATATTGGTTCAGATCTGCAGGGGGTACCTGCCATGCCCTCACCCTGAATCCGAAGTCTAACTTGTGTTCTCAGACTTCCGTCCTCACTCTCCTGGCCCCCAAGCCCTCAAGTTTGGCAATTCCGGACCAACAATGAAGCACTCTGCCTGCCCTCTAGCAAAAATATATTGCCTAATGAGATGCCCAGGCAGCTTAAATGAAGATCAACCTACCCGGCACGCGAATGTACCCAAATTATATAGTCTAACCTGGGCAAGAATGCACTGTCTGACACAACCGGAGCCCGGACCTCCTGACCAACACCCAAACAGCTGACCGCACACTGAGCACATCAGACCCGCCATGGCCTTAGGTCATCATCTCTTCCCTAACTCAGTTTTCAGGCTTCGGGGCATAGTCCTTATATCCAGTCCATGTCAAGAAGTGAGTGTGATGCAGAAATCAGAACTCCTCCTTACCCATGGCAAGAAACCTTGTGGTTGGCATGTTGTCCAACGTTCAGTGTAGTTGAAACCAGTGTGGCCCATGAGGCCCCGCCCATGCTAGCTGGCCACATTGGTCACAAACACACATTGTGACCCTCAGCCTGAGCCCAGTCCTCAGGTAAGGCCTCTGGGTGGCTGGATGCAGAGACAGCATATTGGGCTTGCCATGCCCCTAGGCCCCAATTTTTATCCATAGTTCGGGTTGTCCCTTCACTCTGCCCCAGAGCTCTGCTTTGGAATTCCTCTTTTGGTGGGACACCTGAGGT
The DNA here is from genome assembly GCF_964662115.1 of Mustela nivalis. Classification (NCBI taxonomy): domain Eukaryota; kingdom Metazoa; phylum Chordata; class Mammalia; order Carnivora; family Mustelidae; genus Mustela; species Mustela nivalis. Next base: position 883,994 of record NW_028136508.1, on the reverse strand, counting down.
AACAAAACTGAAAGGAGTCCTCCCATCCCACAGATTGACGAAAAGCAATTGAGATCACGCCAAATCCACAGAGAGGAAGATTCGTCCACGGCCCATGAGGACTCCCAAAAATTCCACAGCCATCGTTGTTACAAAATCCAGAGACAATAGCCTGAGCAAGGGCCTCAGACTCGCTCATTCTTCATATCGTGAAGAGTTCTTCTCATGGTTTGTAGATCGGGCGTGCCATACCTAAGTCCCCACACCTAAGCTGAGTTTGTGTTTTCAGTCTTCTGTCCTCAAAGTCCTGGGCCACACTCCCTCCAGCTGGGGCCCCTGGAGCCACACATTAGGACTGCGCCCACCCAATCCATGGGAATTCTGCCCATTCCATTGTCAAAAATCGTACAAATTAGGAGAAACCTCCAAAGTCCCTGAGGCCATCCCAATAGTGTAGGTCGCCCGGGACAAAAAAGGGCGGTTGATACCGGCTGAGCATTTACCTCCACTCATCTATCTCCACTCATACCAAGAAGATAGAACCAGACAGGACCCGAGGCCATTATCGGATCCATTGCTTTGGTTTACAGGCATGTCTCCTCAAAAGCCTGGATTCCAATACCAGCAGAGGGGATTTCCTGAGGCACCCATCAGAACAAATCTCGTCTCCACAAGGAAACTTGTGCATGGGAGCTATGCCAAAGCTTAGGAGAATACTTCAGGGTCCCAGTGCAACCTCCCCATTCCAAGGCCCTCATGGACACAAACACACGTTAGGAACCATCCTCTGGAAAGTGCATTTCAACTCAGCCACCCCGGTTGCTCCAGCAGATTCATTTGATCTAAACTGTCTTGTTGCTAGGAGACAATTGGAAGGCGAGGCAGGCTTCCCAGGCATCCATCCACGAACGGTGCTCTGGAGTCATTCCATATGGGATGTCCTGGAGCTGTCCAACATGTCTCAATTGTCCCGCAGAAGGAATCCTTGAAGGGGGCATCCCACATCTCCCAACGTGGAAAACCTCCATGGCCTCGAGATTCCGCTCCCTTCATGAAGGGGCCGTCACGCACAGAAACTCCAACCTGAGCCAACGTCGGATCCTCGCCCTGACTTCAGATGCATGAGATATTGGTTCAGATCTGCAGGGGGTACCTGCCGTGCCCTCACCCTGAATCCGAAGTCTAGCTTGTGTTCTCAGACTTCCGTCCTCACTCTCCTGGCCCCGAAGCCCTCATGTTTGGCAATTCCGGACCGACAATGAAGCACTCTGCCTTCCCTCTAGAAAAAATATATTGCCTAATGAGCTGCCCAGGCAGCTTAAATGAAGATAAAACTACACGGCACTCGAATGTACCCAAATTATATAGTCTAACCTGGGCACTAATGCACTGTCTGTCACAACCTGAGCCCGGACCTGCTCACCAACACCCAGACAGCTGACCGCACCCTGAGCACATCAGACCCGCCATGGCCTTAGGTCATCATCTCTTCCCTACCTCACTTTTCAGGCTTCAGAACCTAGACCTTATCTCCAATCACTGCCCACGGGTGACTGTGATGCAGAAATCAGAACTCTTCCTGACCCATGGCAAGAAACCTTGTGGTTGGCATGTTGTCCAACGTTCAGTGTAGGAGAAACCAGCATTCACCCTGAGGCCCCGCCCATTCTTGAGTGCGACGAGAGCATAAACACGCATTGTGACCTCAGCGTGAGTCCTGTCCTCTAGTAAGTCCTCTCAGTGGCTGGTAATTAGATGTCATAATGGGCTTGACATGTCCCTAGTCCCCAATTTTTAACCAGATTTCTGGTTGTCCAGTAGCCCCACCCCAGGGCTCTACTCTGGAATCCCTCATTTGGTGGGACATCTGAGGTTGAAAAACAAAATGAAACAAATCGACAACAACAACAAAAAAACGGATTTCTTCCATCCCCAGAATGACCGCAAACTCTTTGGATGGGACCGAACCCCCAGAGAGTAAGACTCGTCCATTTCCCATGAAGTCACCCGGCAATTTCATGACCATGAGTGACACGATATCCAGAGACAAAAACTTGAGCAAGAGCCTCACACTCGCCCTTTTTTCATATCCCGAAGTGTTCTCCTCATGGTCTGTAGATCAGTCCTGCCATACCTATGACCCAAAACATAAGCCGAGTTTGTGTTTTCAGACAACTGTCCAAACAGCTCTGGCCTACACACCCTACAGGCTCAGGGCCCTGGAGCCAAACCTGAGGACTGTACTTACCCTCTCCAAGGGAATTGTATGTGCCCATTCCAATGGCCACAACCCTACTAATAGGATAACCTCCAAAGTCCCTGAGGCCATCCCAAGAGTTGTGGCTTCCCAGGACAAACAGGGGCAATCTGAGCCCATCTGAGCACCTACCTGCACTCAGACCCGTAGACTGATGTCCCCAGAGGTAAAAAGGAACGAACAGGCCCCTAGGCACTAATCGGATCCATTGCTTTGGTTTCCAGGCATCTCTCCTCAGAGGCCTGGATTTCAATACCAGCATATGGCTGTTTCTTGACTCACCCATCAGAACAAATCTCATCTACACATGGGAAACATGCACGTTGGAGCTGTGTCAAAGCCTCTGTTTAGGAGAACCCTTCAGGGCCCCAGGGCCACCGCTTCATTCCAAGGTCTCCATAGACACAAAAACATATTAGGACACATCCACAAGAGAGTCCACTTCAACACAGCCTCCTCGGTTGCCCCCCACATCCAGCAGATCTAACCTGTCTTGTTGCTTGGAGACAATTGGAATGCGAGGTGGGCTACCCAGCCATCCATCCTTAGAACCCTGCTCGGAATCGTTGGCCTGGAGCCAACCAACAAGTCTCAATTGTCCTGCAGAAGAATCTTTGCAGTTTGGAGCTTCTCACAACTCCTGTCGTGGGAAAACCCCCATGTCCTCGTGATCCAACCCCCTTCAAGAAAGGGCCATCAGGACAGAAAGTCCAACCTGAGCGATCGTCTGATCCTTGCCCTGACTTCAGATGCACGAGATCTCTATTGAGGTCTGTAGATTGTGCCTGCCATATCCTCACCCAGAAACCTAGGCCTAGCTTGGGTTCTCAGACTCCGTCCTCAGACTACTGGCCCACAAGCCCTCCAGTTGGGCAATCCAGAACTACAATGCCGCACTCTGCCTTCCCTACAGAAATAAAACATTGCCCTCAGGACTACACCGAAACCCCAAATGAGGATCAACCTGCACGCCATTCGGCTGTACCCCAAACATATAGGCTGACCTGGGCACTATTTCCCCTTCTGACCCAGCCTGATCCTAGACCTCCTGGTCCCACCCAGACAGCTGGCCGCACACTGAGCACATCGGACCCACCATGGCCTTAGGTCGTCATCTCTTCCCAACTGCGGTTTTTTAGGCTCCAGAACCTAGACCTTATCTCCAACCACTGCCCAGGGTTGAAAATGATGCAGAAATCAGAACTCTTTCCCCATGGCAAGAAACCTTGTGGTTGGCATGTTGTCCAACGTTCAGTGTAGTTGAAACAAGCGTGGCCCATGAGGCCCAGCCCATGCTTACGGGCCACATTGTTCACAAACACACATTGTGACCCTCAGCCTGAGCCCAGTCCTCAGGTAAGGCCTCTCAGGGCCTATATGAAGAGACAGCATATTGGGCTTGCCATATCCCCTAGGCCCCAATTTTTATCCATAGTTCGGGTTGTCCCTTCACTCTTCCCCAGGGCTCTGCTTTGGAATTCCTCTTTTGGTGGGACACCTGAGGTAACAAACCTGAAAGGAGTCCTCCCATCCCACAGATTGACGAAAAACAATTGGGATCGGGCCAAATCCACAGAGAGGAAGATTCGTCCATGGCCCATGAGACCTCCCCAACATTCCACGGCCATCGCTGAAACAAAATCCAGAGACAAAAGCCTGAGCAAGCGCCTCAGACTCGCTCATTCTTCATATCCTGAAGAGTTCTTCTCATGGTTTGTAGATCGGGCGTGCCATACCTACGTCCCCAAACTTAAGCTGAGTTTGTGTGTTCAGTCTTCTGTCCTCAAAGTTTTGGGCCACACTCCCTCCAGGCTGTGGCCCCTGGAGCAACACATTAGGACTGCCCCCACCCAATCCATGGGAATTCTGCCCATTCCATTGTCAAAAATCGTACAAATTAGGAGAAACCTCCAAAGTCCCTGAGGCCATCCCAATAGTGTAGGTCGCCCAGGACAAAAAAAGGGCCGTTGATACCGGCTGAGCATCTACCTCCACTCATCTACCTCCACTCATACCAAGAAGATTGAACCAGACAGGACCCGAGGCCATTATCGGATCCATTGCTTTGGTTTACAGGCATGTCTCCTCAAAAGCCTGGATTCCAATACCAGCAGAGGGGATTTCCTGAGGCACCCATCAGAACAAATCTCGTCTCCACAAGGAAACTTGTGCATGGGAGCTATGCCAAAGCTTAGGAGAATACTTCAGGGTCCCGGTGCCACCTCCCCATTCCAAGGCCCTCATGGACACAATCACACGTTAGGACCCATCCTCTGGAAAGTGCATTTCAACTCAGCCACCCCGGTTGCTCCCGCAGATCCATTAGATCTAAACTGTCTTGTTGCTAGGAGACAATTGGAAGGAGAGGCAGACTTCCCAGGCATCCATCCTCGAACGGTGCTCTGGAGTCATTCCATATGGGATGTCCTGGAGCTGTCCATCAGTTCTCAATTGTCCCGCAGAAGGAATCCTTGAAGGGGGCATCCCACATCTCCCAACGTGGAAAACCTCCATGGCCTCGAGATTCCGCTCCCTTCATGAAGGGGCCGTCATGCACAGAAACTCCAACCTGAGCCAACGTCGGATCCTCGCCCTGACTTCAGATGCATGAGATATTGGTTCAGATCTGCAGGGGGTACCTGCCGTGCCCTCACCCTGAATCCGAAGTCTAGCTTGTGTTCTGAGACTTCCGTCCTCACTCTCCTGGCCCCGAAGCCCTCAAGTGTGGCAATTCCGGACCGACAATGAAGCACTCTGCCTGCCCTCTAGAAAAAATATATTGCCTAATGAGCAGCCCAGGCAGCTTAAATGAAGATAAACCTACACGGCACTCGAATGTACCCAAATTATATAGTCTAACCTGGGCACTAATGCAGTGTCTGACACAACCTGAGCCCGGACCTGCTGACCAACACCCAGACAGCTGACCGCACGCTGAGCACATCAGACCCGCCATGGCCTTAGGTCATCATCTCTTCCCTACCTCAGATTTCAGGCTTCAGAACCTAGACCTTATCTCCAATCACTGCCCACGGGTGACTGTGATGCAGAAATCAGAACTCTTCCTGACCCATGGCAAGAAACCTTGTGGTTGGCATGTTGTCCAACGTTCAGTGTAGGAGAAACAAGCATTCTCCCTGAGGCCCCGCCCATTCTTGAGTGCGAGGAGAGCATAAACACGCATTGTGACCTCAGCGTGAGTCCTGTCCTCTAGTAAGTCCTCTCAGTGGCTGGACCATTAGATGTCATAATGGGCTTGACATGTCCCTAGTCCCCAATTTTTAACCAGATTTCTGGTTGTCCAGTCGCACCACCCCAGGGCTCTCCTCTGGAATCCCTCATTTGGTGGGACATCTGAGGTTGAAAAACAAAATGAAACAAATCGACAACAACAACAAAAAAACGGACTTCTTCCATCCCCAGAATGACCCCAAACTCTTTGGACGGGACCGAACCCCCAGAGAGTAAGACTCGTCCATTTCCCATGAAGTCACCCGGCAATTTCACGACCATGAGTGACACGATATCCAGAGACAAAAACTTGAGCAAGAGCCTCACACTCGCCCTTTTTTCATATCCCGAAGTGTTCTCCTCATGGTCTGTAGATCAGTCCTGCCATACCTATGACCCAAAACATAAGCCGAGTTTGTGTTTTCAGACAACTGTCCAAACAGCTCTGACCTACACACCCTACAGGCTCAGGGCCCTGGAGCCAAACCTGAGGACTGTACTTGCCCTCTCCAAGGGAATTGTATGTGCCCATTCCAATGGCCACAACCCTACTAGTAGGATAACCTCCAAAGTCCCTGAGGCCATCCCAAGAGTTGTGGCTTCCCAGGACAAACAGGGGCAATCTGAGCCCATCTGAGCACCTACCTGCACTGAGACCCGTAGACTGATGTCCCCAGAGGTAAAAAGGTACGAACAGGCCACTAGGCACTAATCGGATCCATTGCTTTGGTTTCCAGGCTTCTCTCCTCAGAGGCCTGGATTTCAATACCAGCATATGGCTGTTTCTTGACTCACCCATCAGAACAAATCTCATCTACACATGGGAAACATGCACGTTGGAGCTGTGTCAAAGCCTCTGTTTAGGAGAACCCTTCAGGGCCCCAGGGCCACCGCTTCATTCCAAGGTATCCATAGACACAAAAACATATTAGGACACATCCACAGGAGAGTCCATTTCAACTCAGCCTCCTCGGTTGCCCCCCACATCCAGCAGATCTAACCTGTCTTGTTGCTTGGAGACAATTGGAATGCGAGGTGGGCTACCCAGCCATCCATCCTTAGAACCCTGCTCGGAATCGTTGGCCTGGAGCCAACCAACAGGTCTCAATTTTCCTGCAGAAGAATCTTTGCAGTTTGGAGCTTCTCACAACTCCCATCGTGGGAAAACCCCCATGTCCTCGTGATCCAACCCCCTTCAAGAAAGGGCCATCAGGGCAGAAAGTCCAACCTGAGCGATCGTCTGAACCTTGCCCTGACTTCAGATGCACGAGATCTCGATTGAGGTCTGTTGACTGTGCCTGCCATATCCTCACCCAGAAACCTAGGCCTAGCTTGGGTTCTCAGACTCCGTCCTCAGACTACTGGCCCACAAGCCCTCCATTTGGCAATCCAGAACTACAATGCCGCACTCTGCCTGCCCTACAGAAGTAAAATATTGCCCTCAGGGCTACCCCGAAACCCCAAATGAGGATCAACCTGCAGGCCATTCGGCTGTACCCCAAACATATAGGCTGACCTGGGCACTATTTCCCCTTCTGAACCAGCCTGAGCCTGGACCTCCTGGTCCCACCCAGACAGCTGGACGCACACTGAGCACATCGGACCCGCCATGGCCTTAGGTCGTCATCTCTTCCCAACTGCGGTTTTCAGGCTCCAGAACCTAGACCTTATCTCCAACCACTGCACAGGGTTGAAAATGATGCAGAAATCAGAACTCTTTCCCCATGGCAAGAAACCTTGTGGTTGGCATGTTGTCCAACGTTCAGTGTAGTTGAAACAAGCGTGGCCCATGAGGCCCAGCCCATGCTTGCGGGCCACATTGGTCACAACACACATTGTGACCCTCAGCCTGAGCCCAGTCCTCAGGTAAGGCCTCTCAGGGCCTATATGAAGAGACAGCATATTGGGCTTGCCATGCCCCTAGGCCCCAATTTTTAACCATAGTTCGGGTTGTCCCTTCACTCTTCCCCAGGGCTCTGCTTTGGAATTCCTCTTTTGGTGGGACACCTGAGGTAACAAACCTGAAAGGAGTCCTCCCATCCCACAGATTGACGAAAAACAATTGGGATCGGGCCAAATCCACAGAGAGGAAGATTCGTCCATGGCCCATGAGACCTCCCCAACATTCCACGGCCATCGCTGAAACAAATCCAGAGACAAAAGCCTGAGCAAGCTCCTCAGACTCGCTCATTCTTCATATCCTGAAGAGTTCTTCTCATGGTTTGTAGATCGGGCGTGCCATACCTATGTCCCCAAACGTAAGCTGAGTTTGTGTTTTCAGTCTTCTGTCCTCAAAGTCCTGGGCCACACTCCCTACAGGCTGGGGCCCCTGGAGCCACACATTAGGACTGCCCCCACCCAATCCATTGAAATTCTGCCCATTCCATTGTCAAAAATCGTACAAATTAGGAGAACCCTCCAAAGTCCCTGAGGCCATCCCAATAGTGTAGGTCGCCCAGGACAAAAAAAGGGCCGTTGATACCGGCTGAGCATCTACCTCCACTCATCTACCTCCACTCATACCAAGAAGATTGAACCAGACAGGACCCGAGGCCATATCGGATCCATTGCCTAGGTTTACAGGCATGTCTCCTCAAAAGCCTGGATTCCAATACCAGCAGAGGGGATTTCCTGAGGCACCCATCAGAACAAATCTCGTCTACACAAGGAAACTTGTGCATGGGAGCTATGTCAAAGCTTAGGAGAATACTTCAGGGTCCCGGTGCCACCTCCCCATTCCAAGGCCCTCATGGACACAAACACACGTTAGGACCCATCCTCTGGAAAGTGCATTTCAACTCAGCCACCCCGGTTGCTCCCGCAGATCCATTAGATCTAAACTGTCTTGTTGCTAGGAGACAATTGGAAGGCGAGGCAGACTTCCCAGGCATCCATCCTCGAACGGTGCTCTGGAGTCATTCCATATGGGATGTCCTGGAGCTGTCCAACAGGTCTCAATTGTCCCGCAGAAGGAATCCTTGAAGGGGGCATCCCACATCTCCCAACGTGGAAAACCTCCATGGCCTCGAGATTCCGCTCCCTTCATGAAGGGGCCGTCATGCACAGAAACTCCAACCTGAGCCAACGTCGGATCCTCGCCCTGACTTCAGATGCATGAGATATTGGTTCAGATCTGCAGGGGGTACCTGCCGTGCCCTCACCCTGAATCCGAAGTCTAGCTTGTGTTCTCAGACTTCCGTCCTCACTCTCCTGGCCCCGAAGCCCTCAAGTTTGGCAATTCCGGACCGACAATGAAGCACTCTGCCTGCCCTCTAGAAAAAATATATTGCCTAATGAGCAGCCCAGGCAGCTTAAATGAAGATAAACCTACACGGCACTCGAATGTACCCAAATTATATAGTCTAACCTGGGCACTAATGCAGTGTCTGACACAACCTGAGCCCGGACCTGCTGACCAACACCCAGACAGCTGACCGCACCCTGAGCACATCAGACCCGCCATGGCCTTAGGTCATCATCTCTTCCCTACCTCAGTTTTCAGGCTTCAGAACCTAGACCTTATCTCCAATCACTGCCCACGGGGGACTGTGATGCAGAAATCAGAACTCTTCCTGACCCATGGCAAGAAACCTTGTGGTTGGCATGTTGTCCAACGTTCAGTGTAGGAGAAAACAGCATTCACCCTGAGGCCCCGCCCATTCTTGAGTGCGACGAGAGCATAAACACGCATTGTGACCTCAGCGTGAGTCCTGTCCTCTAGTAAGTCCTCTCAGTGGCTGGACCATTAGATGTCATAATGGGCTTGACATGTCCCTAGTCCCCAATTTTTAACCAGATTTCTGGTTGTCCAGTCGCCCCACCCCAGGGCTCTACTCTGGAATCCCTCATTTGGTGGGACATCTGAGGTTGAAAAACAAAATGAAACAAATCGACAACAACAACAAAAAAACGGACTTCTTCCATCCCCAGAATGACCCCAAACTCTTTGGACGGGACCGAACCCCCAGAGAGTAAAACTCGTCCATTTCCCATGAAGTCACCCGGCAATTTCACGACCATGAGTGACACGATATCCAGAGACAAAAACTTGAGCAAGAGCCTCACACTCGCCCTTTTTTCATATCCCGAAGTGTTCTCCTCATGGTCTGTAGATCAGTCCTGCCATACCTATGACCCAAAACATAAGCCGAGTTTGTGTTTTCAGACAACTGTCCAAACAGCACTGGCCTACGCACCCTACAGGCTCAGGGCCCTGGAGCCAAACCTGAGGACTGTACTTGCCCTCTCCAAGGGAATTGTATGTGCCCATTCCAATGGCCAAAACCCTACTAGTAGGATAACCTCCAAAGTCCCTGAGGCCATCCCAAGAGTTGTGGCTTCCCAGGACAAACAGGGGCAATCTGAGCCCATCTGAGCACCTACCTGCACTCAGACCCGTAGACTGATGTCCCCAGAGGTAAAAAGGAACGAACAGACCCCTAGGCACTAATCGGATCCTTTGCTTTGGTTTCCAGGCATCTCTCCTCAGAGGCCTCGATTTCAATACCAGCATATGGCTGTTTCTTGACTCACCCATCAGAACAAATCTCATCTACACATGGGAAACATGCACATTGGAGCTGTGTCAAAGCCTCTGTTTAGGAGAACCCTTCAGGGCCCCAGGGCCACCGCTTCATTCCAAGGTCTCCATAGACACAAAAACATATTAGGACACATCCACAGGAGAGTCCATTTCAACTCAGCCTCCTCGGTTGCCCCCCACATCCAGCAGATCTAACCTGTCTTGTTGCTTGGAGACCATTGGAATGCGAGGTGGGCTACCCAGCCATCCATCCTTAGAACCCTGCTCGGAATCGTTGGCCTGGAGCCAACCAACAGGTCTCAATTGTCCTGCAGAAGAATCTTTGCAGTTTGGAGCTTCTCACAACTCCCATCGTGGGAAAACCCCCATGTCCTCGTGATCCAACCCCCTTCAAGAAAGGGCCATCAGGGCAGAAAGTCCAACCTGAGCGATCGTCTGATCCTTGCCCTGACTTCAGATGCACGAGATCTCGATTGAGGTCTGTTGAATGTGCCTGCCATATCCTCACCCAGAAACCTAGGCCTAGCTTGGGTTCTCAGACTCCGTCCTCAGACTACTGGCCCACAAGCCCTCCAGTTTGGCAATCCAGAACTACAATGCCGCACTCTGCCTGCCCTACAGAAGTAAAATATTGCCCTCAGGGCTACCCCGAAATCCCAAATGAGGATCAACCTGCAGGCCATTCGGCTGTACCCCAAACATATAGGCTGACCTTGGCACTATTTCCCCTTCTGACCCAGCCTGAGCCTGGACCTCCTGGTCCCACCCAGACAGCTGGCCGCACACTGAGCACATCGGACCCGCCATGGCCTTAGGTCGTCATCTCTTCCCAACTGCGGTTTTCAGGCTCCAGAACCTAGACCTTATCTCCAACCACTGCCCAGGGTTGAAAATGATGCAGAAATCAGAACTCTTTCCCCATGGCAAGAAACCTTGTGGTTGGCATGTTGTCCAACGTTCAGTGTAGTTGAAACAAGCGTGGCCCAAGAGGCCCAGCCCATGCTTGCGGGCCACATTGGTCACAAACACACATTGTGACCCTCAGCCTGAGCCCAGTCCTCAGGTAAGGCCTCTCAGGGCCTATATGAAGAGACAGCATATTGGGCTTGCCATGCCCCTAGGCCCCAATTTTTAACCATAGTTCGGGGTGTCCCTTCACTCTTCCCCAGGGCTCTGCTTTGGAATTCCTCTTTTGGTGGGACACCTGAGGTAACAAACCTGAAAGGAGTCCTCCCATCCCACAGATTGACGAAAAACAATTGGGATCGGGCCAAATCCACAGAGAGGAAGATTCGTCCATGGCCCATGAGACCTCCCCAACATTCCACGGCCATCGCTGAAACAAAATCCAGAGACAAAAGCCTGAGCAAGCGCCTCAGACTCGCTCATTCTTCATATCCTGAAGAGTTCTTCTCATGGTTTGTAGATCGGGCGTGCCATACCTACATCCGCAAACTTAAGCTGAGTTTGTGTTTTCAGTCTTCTGTCCTCAAAGTCCTGGGCCACACTCCCTCCAGGCTGGGGCCCCTGGAGCCACACATTAGGACTGCCCCCACCCAATCCATGGGAATTCTGCCCATTCCATTGTCAAAAATCGTACAAATTAGGAGAACCCTCCAAAGTCCCTGAGGCCATTCCAATAGTGTAGGTCGCCCGGGACAAAAAAGGGCGGTTGATACCGGCTGAGCATATACCTCCACTCATCTACCTCCACTCATACCAAGAAGATTGAACCAGACAGGACCCGAGGCCATTATCGGATCCATTGCTTTGGTTTACAGGCATGTCTCCTCAAAAGCCTGGATTCCAATACCAGCAGAGGGGATTTCCTGAGGCACCCATCAGAACAAATCTGGTCTCCACAAAGAAACTTGTGCATGGATGCTATGCCAAAGCTTAGGAGAATACTTCATGGTCCCGGTGCCACCTCCCCATTCCAAGGCCCTCATGGACACAAACACACGTTAGGACCCATCCTCTGGAAAGTGCATTTCAACTCAGCCACCCCGGTTGCTCCCGCAGATCCATTAGATCTAAACTGTCTTGTTGCTAGGAGACAATTGGAAGGCGAGGCAGACTTCCCAGGCATCCATCCTCGAACGGTGCTCTGGAGTCATTCCATATGGGATGTCCTGGAGCTGTCCAACAGGTCACAATTGTCCCGCAGAAGGAATCCTTGAAGGGGGCATCCCACATCTCCCAACGTGGAAAAACTCCATGGCCTCGAGATTCCGCTCCCTTCATGAAGGGGCCGTCATGCACAGAAACTCCAACCTGAGCCAACGTCGGATCCTCGCCCTGACTTCAGATGCATGAGATATTGGTTCAGATCTGCAGGGGGTACCTGCCGTGCCCTCACCCTGAATCCGAAGTCTAGCTTGTGTTCTCAGACTTCCGTCCTCACTCTCCTGGCCCCGAAGCCCTCAAGTGTGGCAATTCCGGACCGACAATGAAGCACTCTGCCTGCCCTCTAGAAAAAATATATTGCCTAATGAGCAGCCCAGGCAGCTAAATGAAGATAAACCTACACGGCACTCGAATGTACCCAAATTATATAGTCTAACCTGGGCACTAATGCAGTGTCTGACACAACCTGAGCCCGGACCTGCTGACCAACACCCAGACAGCTGACCGCACGCTGAGCACATCAGACCCGCCATGGCCTTAGGTCATCATCTCTTCCCTACCTCAGTTTTCAGGCTTCAGAACCTAGACCTTATCTCCAATCACTGCCCACGGGTGACTGTGATGCAGAAATCAGAACTCTTCCTGACCCATGGCAAGAAACCTTGTGGTTGGCATTTTGTCCAACGTTCAGTGTAGGAGAAACCAGCATTCACCCTGAGGCCCCGCCCATTCTTGAGTGCGAAGAGAGCATAAACACGCATTGTGACCTCAGCGTAAGTCCTGTCCTCTAGTAAGTCCTCTCAGTGGCTGGACCATTAGATGTCATAATGGGCTTGACATGTCCCTAGTCCCCAATTTTTAACCAGATTTCTGGTTGTCCAGTCGCCCCACCCCAGGGCTCTCCTCTGGAATCCCTCATTTGGTGGGACATCGAAGGTTGAAAAACAAAATGAAACAAATCGACAACAACAACAAAAAAACGGACTTCTTCCATCCCCAGAATGACCCCAAACTCTTTGGACGGGACCGAACCCCCAGAGAGTAAGACTCGTCCATTTCCCATGAAGTCACCCGGCAATTTCACGACCATGAGTGACACGATATCCAGAGACAAAAACTTGAGCAAGAGCCTCACACTCGCCCTTTTTTCATATCCCGAAGTGTTCTCCTCATGGTCTGTAGATCAGTCCTGCCATACCTATGACCCAAAACATAAGCCGAGTTTGTGTTTTCAGACAACTGTCCAAACAGCTCTGGCCTACACACCCTACAGGCTCAGGGCCCTGGAGCCAAACCTGAGGACTGTACTTGCCCTCTCCAAGGGAATTGTATGTGCCCATTCCAATGGCCACAACCCTACTAGTAGGATAACCTCAGAAGTCCCTGAGGCCATCCCAAGAGTTGTGGCTTCCCAGGACAAACAGGGGCAATCTGAGCCCATCTGAGCACCTACCTGCACTCAGACCCGTAGACTGATGTCCCCAAGGGTAAAAAGGAAAGAACAGGCCCCTAGGCACTAATCGGATCCATTGCTTTGGTTTCCAGGCATTTCTCCTCAGAGGCCTGGATTTCAATACCAGCATATGGCTGTTTCTTGACTCACCCATCAGAACAAATCTCATCTACACATGGGAAACATGCACGTTGGAGCTGTGTCAAAGCCTCTGTTTAGGAGAACCCTTCAGGGCCCCAGGGCCACCGCTTCATTCCAAGGTATCCATAGACACAAAAACATATTAGGACACATCCACAGGAGAGTCCATTTCAACTCAGCCTCCTAGGTTGCCCCCCACATCCAGCAGATCTAACCTGTCTTGTTGCTTGGAGACCATTGGAATGCGAGGTGGGCTACCCAGCCATCCCTCCTTAGAACCCTGCTCGGAATCGTTGGCCTGGAGCCAACCAACAGGTCTCAATTGTCCTGCAGAAGAATCTTTGCAGTTTGGAGCTTCTCACAACTCCTATCGTGGGAAAACCCCCATGTCCTCGTGATCCAACCCCCTTCAAGAAAGGGCCATCAGGGCAGAAAGTCCAACCTGAGCGATCGTCTGATCCTTGCCCTGACTTCAGATGCACGAGATCTCTATTGAGGTCTGTAGATTGTGCCTGCCATATCCTCACCCAGAAACCTAGGCCTAGCTTGGGTTCTCAGACTCTGTCCTCAGACTACTGGCCCACAAGCCCTCCAGTTTGGCAATCCAGAACTACAATGCCGCACTCTGCCTGCCCTACAGAAGTAAAATATTGCCCTCAGGGCTACCCCGAAACCCCAAATGAGGATCAACCTGCACGCCATTCGGCTGTACCCCAAACATATAGGCTGACCTGGGCACTATTTCCACTTCTGACCCAGCCTGAGCCTGGACCTCCTGGTCCCACCCAGACAGCTGGCCGCACACTGAGCACATCGGACCCGCCATGGCCTTAGGTCGTCATCTCATCCCAACTGCGGTTTTCAGGCTCCAGAACCTAGACCTTATCTCCAACCACTGCCCAGGGTTGAAAATGATGCAGAAATCAGAACTCTTTCCCCATGGCAAGAAACCTTGTGCTTGGCATGTTGTCCAACGTTCAGTGTAGTTGAAACAAGCGTGGCCCATGAGGCCCAGCCCATGCTTGCGGGCCACATTGGTCACAAACACACATTGTGACCCTCAGCCTGAGCCCAGTCCTCAGGTAAGGCCTCTCAGGGCCTATATGAAGAGACAGCATATTGAGCTTGCCATGCCCCTAGGCCCCAATTTTTAACCATAGTTCGGGGTGTCCCTTCACTCTTCCCCAGGGCTCTGCTTTGGAATTCCTCTTTTGGTGGGACACCAGAGGTAACAAACCTGAAAGGAGTCCTCCCATCCCACAGATTGACGAAAAACAATTGGGATCGGGCCAAATCCACAGAGAGGAAGATTCGTCCATGGCCCATGAGACCTCCCCAACATTCCACGGCCATCGCTGAAACAAATCCAGAGACAAAAGCCTGAGCAAGCTCCTCAGACTCGCTCATTCTTCATATCCTGAAGAGTTCTTCTCATGGTTTGTAGATTGGGCGTGCCATACCTACGTCCCCAAACTTAAGCTGAGTTTGTGTTTTCAGTCTTCTGTCCTCAAAGTCCTGGGCCACACTCCCTCCAGGCTGGGGCCCCTGGAGCCACACATTAGGACTGCCCCCACCCAATCCATGGGAATTCTGCCCATTCCATTGTCAAAAATCGTACAAATTAGGAGAACCCTCCAAAGTCCCTGAGGCCATCCCAATAGTGTAGGTCGCCCGGGACAAAAAAGGGCTGGTGATACCGGCTGAGCATCTTCCTCCACTCATCTACCTCCACTCATACCAAGAAGATTGAACCAGACAGGACCCGAGGCCATTATCGGATCCATTGCTTTGGTTTACAGGCATGTCTCCTCAAAAGCCTGGATTCCAATACCAGCAGAGGGGATTTCCTGAGGCACCCATCAGAACAAATCTCGTCTCCACAAGGAAACTTGTGCATGGGTGCTATACCAAAGCTTAGGAGAATACTTCAGGGTCCCGGTGCCACCTCCCCATTCCAAGGCCCTCATGGACACAAACACACGTTAGGACCCATCCTCTGGAAAGTGCATTTCAACTCAGCCACCCCGGTTGCTCCCGCAGATCCATTAGATCTAAACTGTCTTGTTGCTAGGAGACAATTGGAAGGCGAGGCAGACTTCCCAGGCATCCATCCTCGAACGGTGCTCTGGAGTCATTCCATATGGGATGTCCTGGAGCTGTCCAACAGGTCACAATTGTCCCGCAGAAGGTATCCTTGAAGGGGGCATCCCACATCTCCCAACGTGGAAAACCTCCAAGGCCTCGAGATTCCGCTCCCTTCATGAAGGGGCCGTCATGCACAGAAACTCCAACCTGAGCCAACCTCGGATCCTCGCCCTGACTTCAGATGCATGAGATATTAGTTCAGATCTGCAGGGGGTACCTGCCGTGCCCTCACCCTGAATCCGAAGTCTAGCTTGTGTTGTCAGACTTCCGTCCTCACTCTCCTGGCCCCGAAGCCCTCATGTTTGGCAATTCCGGACCGACAATGAAGCACTCTGCCTGCCCTCTAGAAAAAATATATTGCCTAATGAGCTGACCAGGCAGCTTAAATGAAGATAAACCTACACGGCACTCGAATGTACCCAAATTATATAGTCTAACCTGGGCACTAATGTACTGTCTGACACAACCTGAGCCCGGACCTGATGACCAACACCCAGACAGCTGATGCACCCTGAGCACATCAGACCCGCCCTGGCCTTAGGTCATCATCTCTTCCCTACCTCAGTTTTCAGGCTTCAGAACCTAGACTTTATCTCCAATCACTGCCCACGGGTGACTGTGATGCAGAAATCAGAACTCTTCCTGACCCATGGCAAGAAACCTTTTGGTTGGCATGTTGTCCAACGTTCAGTGTAGGAGAAAACAGCATTCACCCTGAGGCCCCGCCCATTCTTGAGTGCGAAGAGAGCATAAACACGCATTGTGACCTCAGCGTGAGTCCTGTCCTCTAGTAAGTCCTCTCAGTGGCTGGACCATTAGATGTCATAATGGGCTTGACATGTCCCTAGTCCCCAATTTTTAACCAGATTTCTGGTTTTCCAGTCGCCCCACCCCAGGGCTGTACTCTGGAATCCCTCATTTGGTGGGACATCTGAGGTTGAAAAACAAAATGAAACAAATCGACAACAACAACAAAAAAACGGACTTCTTCCATCCCCAGAATGACCCCAAACTCTTTGGACGGGACCGAACCCCCAGAGAGTAAGACTCGTCCATTTCCCATGAAGTCACCCGGCAATTTCACGACCATGAGTGACACGATATCCAGAGACAAAAACTTGAGCAAGAGCCTCACACTCGCCCTTTTTTCATATCCCGAAGTGTTCTCCTCATGGTCTGTAGATCAGTCCTGCCATACCTATGACCCAAAACATAAGCCGAGTTTGTGTTTTCAGACAACTCTCCAAACAGCTCTGGCCTACACACCCTACAGGCTCAGGGCCCTGGAGCCAAACCTGAGGACTGTACTTGCCCTCTCCAAGGGAATTGTATGTGCCCATTCCAATGGCCACAACCCTACTAATAGGATAACCTCCAAAGTCCCTGAGGCCATCCCAATAGTTGTGGCTTCCCAGGACAAACAGGGGGCAATCTGAGCCCATCTGAGCACCTACCTGCACTCAGACCCGTAGACTGATGTCCCCAGAGGTAAAAAGGAACGAACAGGCCCCTAGGCACTAATCGGATTCATTTCTTTGGTTTCCAGGAAACTCTCCTCAGAGGCCTGGATTTCAATACCAGCATATGAATGTTTCTTGACTCACCCATCAGAACAAATCTCATCTACACTTGGGAAACCTGCACGTTGGAGCTGTGTCAAAGCCTCTGTTTAGGAGAACCCTTCAGGGCCCCAGGGCCACTGCTTCATTCCAAGGTCTCCATAGACACAAAAACATATTAGGACACATCCACAGGAGAGTCCATTTCAACTCAGCCTCCTCGGTTGCCCCCCACATCCAGGAGATCTAACCTGTCTTTTTGCTTGGAGACAATTGGAATGCGAGGTGGGCTACCCAGCCATCCATCCTGAGAACTCTGCTCGGAATCGTTGGCCTGGAGCCAACCAACAGGTCTCAATTGTCCTGCAGAAGAATCTTTGCAGTTTGGAGCTTCTCACAACTCCCATCGTGGGAAAACCCCCATGTCCTCGTGATCCAACCCCCTTCAAGAAAGGGCCATCAGGGCAGAAAGTCCAACCTGAGCGATCGTCTGATCCTTGCCCTGACTTCAGATGCACGAGATCTCGATTGAGGTCTCTAGATTGTGCCTGCCATATCCTCACCCAGAAACCTAGGCCTAGCTTGGGTTCTCAGACTCCGTCCTCAGACTACTGGCCCACAAGCCCTCCAGTTTGGCAATCCAGAACTACAATGCCGCACTCTGCCTGCCCTACAGAAGTAAAATATTGCCCTCAGGGCTACCCCGAAACCCCAAATGAGGATCAACCTGCACGCCATTCGGCTATACCCCAAACATATAGGCTGACCTGGGCACTATTTCCCATTCTGACCCAGCCTGAGCCTGGACCTCCTGGTCCCACCCAGACAGCTGGCCGCACACTGAGCACATCGGACCCGCCATGGCCTTAGGTCGTCATCTCTTCCCAACTGCGGTTTTCAGGCTCCAGAACCTAGACCTTATCTCCAACCACTGCCCAGGGTTGAAAATGATGCAGAAATCAGAACACTTTCCCCATGGCAAGAAACCTTGTGCTTGGCATGTTGTCCAACGTTCAGTGTAGTTGAAACAAGCGTGGCCCATGAGGCCCAGCCCATGCTTGCACGCCACATTGGTCACAAACACACATTGTGACCCTCAGCCTGAGCCCAGTCCTCAGGTAAGGCCTCTCAGGGCCTATAAGAAGAGAGAGCATATTGGGCTTGCCATGCCCCTTGGCCCCAATTTTTAACCATAGTTCGGGGTGTCCCTTTACTCTTCCCCAGGGCTCTGCTTTGGAATTCCTCTTTTGGTGGGACACCTGAGGTAACAAACCTGAAAGGAGTCCTCCCATCCCACAGATTGACGAAAAACAATTGGGATCGGGCCAAATCCACAGAGAGGAAGATTCGTCCATGGCCCATGAGACCTCCCCAACATTCCACGGCCATCGCTGAAACAAAATCCAGAGACAAAAGCCTGAGCAAACGCCTCAGACTCGCTCATTCTTCATATCCTGAAGAGTTCGTCTCATGGTTTGTAGATCGGGCGTGCCATACCTACGTCCCCAAACTTAAGCTGAGTTTGTGTTTTCAGTCTTCTGTCCTCAAAGTCCTGGGCCACACTCCCTCCAGGCTGTGGCCCCTGGAGCCACACATTAGGACTGCCCCCACCCAATCCATGGGAATTCTGCCCATTCCATTGTCAAAAATCGTACAAATTAGGAGAACCCTCCAAAATCCCTGAGGCCATCCCAATAGTGTAGATCGCCCGGGACAAAAAAGGGCGGTTGATACCAGCTGAGCATCTTCCTCCACTCATCTACCTCCACTCATACCAAGAAGATTGAACCAGACAGGACCCGAGGCCATTATCGGATCCATTGCTTTGGTTTACAGGCATGTCTCCTCAAAAGCCTGGATTCCAATACCAGCAGAGGGGATTTCCTGAGGCACCCATCAGAACAAATCTCGTCTCCACAAGGAAACTTGTGCATGGGAGCTATGCCAAAGCTTAGGAGAATACTTCAGGGTCCCGGTGCCACCTCCCCATTCCAAGGCCCTCATGGACACAAACACACATTAGGACCCATCCTCTGGAAAGTGCATTTCAACTCAGCCACCCCGTTGCTCCCGCAGATCCATTAGATCTAAACTGTCTTGTTGCTAGGAGACAATTGGAAGGCGAGGCGGACTTCCCAGGCATCCATCCTCGAATGGTGCTCTGGAGTCATTCCATATGGGATGTCCTGGAGCTGTCCAACAGGTCTCAATTGTCCCGCAGAAGGAATCCTTGAAGGGGGCATCCCACATCTCCCAACGTGGAAAACCTCCATGGCCTCGAGATTCCGCTCCCTTCATGAAGGGGCCGTCATGCACAGAAACTCCAACCTGAGCCAACGTCGGATCCTCGACCTGACTTCAGAAGCATGAGATATTGGTTCAGATCTGCAGGGGGTACCTGCCGTGCCCTCACCCTGAATCCGAAGTCTAGCTTGTGTTCTCAGACTTCCGTCCTCACTCTCCTGGCCCTGAAGCCCTCATGTTTGGCAATTCCGGACCGACAATGAAGCACTCTGCCTGCCCTCTAGAAAAAATATATTGCCTAATGAGCTGACCAGGCAGCTTAAATGAAGATAAACCTACACGGCACTCGAATGTACCCAAATTATATAGTCTAACCTGGGCACTAATGCACTGTCTGACACAACCTGAGCCCGGACCTGCTGACCAACACCCAGACAGCTGACTGCACCCTGAGCACATCAGACCCGCCCTGGCCTTAGGTCATCATCTCTTCCCTACCTCAGTTTTCAGGCTTCAGAACCTAGACTTTATCTCCAATCACTGCCCACGGGTGACTGTGATGCAGAAATCAGAACTCTTCCTGACCCATGGCAAGAAACCTTGTGGTTGGCATGTTGTCCAACGTTCAGTGTAGGAGAAAACAGCATTCACCCTGAGGCCCCGCCCATTCTTGAGTGCGACGAGAGCATAAACACGCATTGTGACCTCAGCGTGAGTCCTGTCCTCTAGTAAGTCCTCTCAGTGGCTGGACCATTAGATGTCATAATGGGCTTGACATGTCCCTAGTCCCCAATTTTTAACCAGATTTCTGGTTGTCCAGTCGCCCCACCCCAGGGCTCTACTCTGGAATCCCTCATTTGGTGGGACATCTGAGGTTGAAAAACAAAATGAAACAAATCGACAACAACAACAAAAAAACGGATTTCTTCCATCCCCAGAATGACCCCAAACTCTTTGGATGGGAAGGAACCCCCAGAGAGTAAGACTCGTCCATTTCCCATGAAGTCACCCGGCAATTTCACGACCATGAGTGACACGATATCCAGAGACAAAAACTTGAGCAAGAGCCTCACACTCGCCCTTTTTTCATATCCCGAAGTGTTCTCCTCATGGTCTGTAGATCAGTCCTGCCATACCTATGACCCAAAACATAAGCCGAGTTTGTGTTTTCAGACAACTGTCTAAACAGCTCTGGCCTACACACCCTACAGGCTCAGGGCCCTGGAGCCAAACCTGAGGACTGTACTTGCCCTCTCCAAGGGAATTGTATGTGCCCATTCCAATGGCCACAACCCTACTAGTAGGATAACCTCCAAAGTCCCTGAGGCCATCCCAATAGTTGTGGCTTCCCAGGACAAACAGGGGGCAATCTGACCACATCTGAGCACCTACCTGCACTCAGACCCGTAGACTGATGTCCCCAGAGGTAAAAAGGAACGAACAGGCCCCTAGGCACAAATCGGATCCATTGCTTTGGTTTCCAGGAAACTCTCATCAGAGGCCTGGATTTCAATACCAGCATATGAATGTTTCTTGACTCACCCATCAGAACAAATCTCATCTACACTTGGGAAACCTGCACGTTGGAGCTGTGTCAAAGCCTCTGTTTAGGAGAACCCTTCAGGGCCCCAGGGCCACTGCTTCATTCCAAGGTCTCCATAGACACAAAAACATATTAGGACACATCCACAGGAGAGTCCATTTCAACTCAGCCTCCTCGGTTGCCCCCCACATCCAGGAGATCTAACCTGTCTTGTTGCTTGGAGACAATTGGAATGCGAGGTGGGCTACCCAGCCATCCATCCTGAGAACCCTGCTCGGAATCGTTGGCCTGGAGCCAACCAACAGGTCTCAATTGTCCTGCAGAAGAATCTTTGCAGTTTGGAGCTTCTCACAACTCCCATCGTGGGAAAACCCCCATGTCCTCGTGATCCAACCCCCTTCAAGAAAGGGCCATCAGGGCAGAAAGTCCAACCTGAGCGATCGTCTGATCCTTGCCCTGACTTCAGATGCACGAGATCTCGATTGAGGTCTCTAGATTGTGCCTGCCATATCCTCACCCAGAAACCTAGGCCTAGCTTGGGTTCTCAGACTCCGTCCTCAGACTACTGGCCCACAAGCCCTCCAGTTTGGCAATCCAGAACTACAATGCCGCACTCTCCCTGCCCTACAGAAGTAAAATATTGCCCTCAGGGCTACCCCGAAACCCCAAATGAGGATCAACCTGCACGCCATTCGGCTATACCCCAAACATATAGGCTGGCCTGGGCACTATTTCCCATTCTGACCCAGCCTGAGCCTGGACCTCCTGGTCCCACCCAGACAGCTGGCCGCACACTGAGCACATCGGACCCGCCATGGCCTTAGGTCGTCATCTCTTCCCAACTGCGGTTTTCAGGCTCCAGAACCTAGACCTTATCTCCAACCACTGCCCAGGGTTGAAAATGATGCAGAAATCAGAACTCTTTCCCCATGGCAAGAAACCCTGTGCTTGGCATGTTGTCCAACGTTCAGTGTAGTTGAAACAAGCGTGGCCCATGAGGCCCAGCCCATGCTTGCGGGCCACATTGGTCACAAACACACATTGTGACCCTCAGCCTGAGCCCAGTCCTCAGGTAAGGCCTCTCAGGGCCTATATGAAGAGACAGCATATTGGGCTTGCCATGCCCCTAGTCCCCAATTTTTAACCATAGTTCGGGGTGTCCCTTTACTCTTCCCCAGGGCTCTGCTTTGGAATTCCTCTTTTGGTGGGACACCAGAGGTAACAAACCTGAAAGGAGTCCTCCCATCCCACAGACTGACGAAAAACAATTGGGATCGGGCCAAACACAGAGAGTAAGATTCGTCCATGGCCCATGAGACCTCCCCAACATTCCACGGCCATCGCTGAAACAAAATCCAGAGACAAAAGCCTGAGCAAGCGACCCAGACTCGCTCATTCTTCATATCCTGAAGAGTTCGTCTCATGGTTTGTAGATCGGGCGTGCCATACCTACGTCCCCAAACTTAAGCTGAGTTTGTGTTTTCAGTCTTCTGTCCTCAAAGTCCTGGGCCACAGTCCCTCCAGGCTGTGGCCCCTGGAGCCACACATTAGGACTGCCCCCACCCAATCCATGGGAATTCTGCCCATTCCATTGTCAAAAATCGTACAAATTAGGAGAACCCTCCAAAGTCCCTGAGGCCATCCCAATAGTGTAGGTCGCCCGGGACAAAAAAGGGCGGTTGATACCAGCTGAGCATCTTCCTCCACTCATCTACCTCCACTCATACCAAGAAGATTGAACCAGACAGGACCCGAGGCCATTATCGGATCCATTGCTTTGGTTTACAGGCATGTCTCCTCAAAAGCCTGGATTCCAATACCAGCAGAGGGGATTTCCTGAGGCACCCATCAGAACAAATCTCGTCTCCACAAGGAAACTTGTGCATGGGAGCTATGCCAAAGCTTAGGAGAATACTTCAGGGTCCCGGTGCCACCTCCCAATTCCAAGGCCCTCATGGACACAAACACACATTAGGACCCATCCTCTGGAAAGTGCATTTCAACTCAGCCACCCCGTTGCTCCCGCAGATCCATTAGATCTAAACTGTCTTGTTGCTAGGAGACAATTGGAAGGCGAGGCGGACTTCCCAGGCATCCATCCTCGAATGGTGCTCTGGAGTCATTCCATATGGGATGTCCTGGAGCTGTCCAACAGGTCTCAATTGTCCCGCAAAAGGAATCCTTGAAGGGGGCATCCCACATCTCCCAACGTGGAAAACCTCCATGGCCTCGAGATTCCGCTCCCTTCATGAAGGGGCCGTCATGCACAGAAACTCCAACTTGAGCCAACGTCGGATCCTCGACCTGACTTCAGATGCATGAGATATTGGTTCAGATCTGCAGGGGGTACCTGCCGTGCCCTCACCCTGAATCCGAAGTCTAGCTTGTGTTCTCAGACTTCCGTCCTCACTCTCCTGGCCCCGAAGCCCTCATGTTTGGCAATTCCAGACCGACAATGAAGCACTCTGCCTGCCCTCTAGAAAAAATATATTGCCTAATGAACTGACCAGGCAGCTTAAATGAAGATAAACCTACACGGCACTCGAATGTACCCAAATTATATAGTCTAACCTGGGCACTAATGCACTGTCTGACACAACCTGAGCCCGGACCTGCTGACCAACACCCAGACAGCTGACTGCACCCTGAGCACATCAGACCCGCCCTGGCCTTAGGTCATCATCTCTTCCCTACCTCAGTTTTCAGGCTTCAGAACCTAGACTTTATCTCCAATCACTGCCCACGGGTGACTGTGATGCAGAAATCAGAACTCTTCCTGACCCATGGCAAGAAACCTTTTGGTTGGCATGTTGTCCAACGTTCAGTGTAGGAGAAAACAGCATTCACCCTGAGGCCCCGCCCATTCTTGAGTGCGACGAGAGCATAAACACGCATTGTGACCTCAGCGTGAGTCCTGTCCTCTAGTAAGTCCTCTCAGTGGCTGGACCATTAGATGTCATAATGGGCTTGACATGTCCCTAGTCCCCAATTTTTAACCAGATTTCTGGTTGTCCAGTCGCCCCACCCCAGGGCTCTACTCTGGAATCCCTCATTTGGTGGGACATCTGAGGTTGAAAAACAAAATGAAACAAATCGACAACAACAACAAAAAAACGGATTTCTTCCATCCCCAGAATGACCGCAAACTCTTTGGATGGGACCGAACCCCCAGAGAGTAAGACTCGTCCATTTCCCATGAAGTCACCCGGCAATTTCACGACCATGAGTGACACGATATCCAGATACAAAAACTTGAGCAAGAGCCTCACACTCGCCCTTTTTTCATATCCCGAAGTGTTCTCCTCATGGTCTGTAGATCAGTCCTGCCATACCTATGACCCAAAACATAAGCCGAGTTTGTATTTTCAGACAACTGTCCAAACAGCTCTGGCCTACACACCCTACAGGCTCAGGGCCCTGGAGCCAAACCTGAGGACTGTACTTGCCCTCTCCAAGGGAATTGTATGTGCCCATTCCAATGGCCACAACCCTACTAATAGGATAACCTCCAAAGTCCCTGAGGCCATCCCAATAGTTGTGGCTTCCCAGGACAAACAGGGGCAATCTGAGCCCATCTGAGCACCTACCTGCACTCAGACCTGTAGACTGATGTCCCCAGAGGTAAAAAGGAATGAGCAGGCCCCTAGGCACTAATCGGATCCATTGCTTTGGTTTCCAGGAAACTCTCCTCAGAGGCCTGGATTTCAATACCAGCATATGGTTGTTTCTTGACTCACCCATCAGAACAAATCTCATCTACACTTGGGAAACATGCACGTTGGAGCTGTGTCAAAGCCTCTGTTTAGGAGAACCCTTCAGGGCCCCAGGGCCACCGCTTCATTCGAAGGTCTCCATAGACACAAAAACATATTAGGACACACCCACAGGAGAGTCCATTTCAACTCGGCCTCCTCGGTTGCCCCCCACATCCAGCAGATCTTACCTGTCTTGTTGCTTGGAGACAATTGGAATGCGAGGTGGCCTACCCAGCCATCCATCCTTAGAACCCTGCTCGAAATCGTTGGACTGGAGCCAACCAACAGGTCTCAATTGTCCTGCAGAAGAATCTTTGCAGTTTGGAGCTTCTCACAACTCCCATCGTGGGTAAACCCCCATGTCCTCGTGATCCAACCCCCTTCAAGAAAGGGCCATCAGGGCAGAAAGTCCAACCTGATCCTTGCCCTGACTTCAGATGCACGAGATCTCGATTGAGGTCTCTAGATTGTGCCTGCCATATCCTCACCCAGAAACCTAGGCCTAGCTTGGGTTCTCAGACTCCGTCCTCAGACTACTGGCCCACAAGCCCTCCAGTTTGGCAATCCAGAACTACAATGCCGCACTCTGCCTGCCCTACAGAAGTAAAATATTGCCCTCAGGGCTACCCCGAAACCCCAAATGAGGATCAACCTGCACGCCATTCGGCTATACCCCAAACATATAGGCTGACCTGGGCACTATTTCCCATTCTGACCCAGCCTGAGCCTGGACCTCCTGGTCCCACCCAGACAGCTGGCCGCACACTGAGCACATCGGACCCGCCATGGCCTTAGGTCGTCATCTCTTCCCAACTGCGGTTTTCAGGCTCCAGAACCTAGACCTTATCTCCAACCACTGCCCAGGGTTGAAAATGATGCAGAAATCAGAACACTTTCCCCATGGCAAGAAACCTTGTGCTTGGCATGTTGTCCAACGTTCAGTGTAGTTGAAACAAGCGTGGCCCATGAGGCCCAGCCCATGCTTGCGCGCCACATTGGTCACAAACACACATTGTGACCCTCAGCCTGAGCCCAGTCCTCAGGTAAGGCCTCTCAGGGCCTATAAGAAGAGAGAGCATATTGGGCTTGCCATGCCCCTTGGCCCCAATTTTTAACCATAGTTCGGGGTGTCCCTTTACTCTTCCCCAGGGCTCTGCTTTGGAATTCCTCTTTTGGTGGGACACCTGAGGTAACAAACCTGAAAGGAGTCCTCCCATCCCACAGATTGACGAAAAACAATTGGGATCGGGCCAAATCCACAGAGAGGAAGATTCGTCCATGGCCCATGAGACCTCCCCAACATTCCACGGCCATCGCTGAAACAAAATCCAGAGACAAAAGCCTGAGCAAACGCCTCAGACTCGCTCATTCTTCATATCCTGAAGAGTTCGTCTCATGGTTTGTAGATCGGGCGTGCCATACCTACGTCCCCAAACTTAAGCTGAGTTTGTGTTTTCAGTCTTCTGTCCTCAAAGTCCTGGGCCACACTCCCTCCAGGCTGTGGCCCCTGGAGCCACACATTAGGACTGCCCCCACCCAATCCATGGGAATTCTGCCCATTCCATTGTCAAAAATCGTACAAATTAGGAGAACCCTCCAAAATCCCTGAGGCCATCCCAATAGTGTAGATCGCCCGGGACAAAAAAGGGCGGTTGATACCAGCTGAGCATCTTCCTCCACTCATCTACCTCCACTCATACCAAGAAGATTGAACCAGACAGGACCCGAGGCCATTATCGGATCCATTGCTTTGGTTTACAGGCATGTCTCCTCAAAAGCCTGGATTCCAATACCAGCAGAGGGGATTTCCTGAGGCACCCATCAGAACAAATCTCGTCTCCACAAGGAAACTTGTGCATGGGAGCTATGCCAAAGCTTAGGAGAATACTTCAGGGTCCCGGTGCCACCTCCCCATTCCAAGGCCCTCATGGACACAAACACACATTAGGACCCATCCTCTGGAAAGTGCATTTCAACTCAGCCACCCCGTTGCTCCCGCAGATCCATTAGATCTAAACTGTCTTGTTGCTAGGAGACAATTGGAAGGCGAGGCGGACTTCCCAGGCATCCATCCTCGAATGGTGCTCTGGAGTCATTCCATATGGGATGTCCTGGAGCTGTCCAACAGGTCTCAATTGTCCCGCAGAAGGAATCCTTGAAGGGGGCATCCCACATCTCCCAACGTGGAAAACCTCCATGGCCTCGAGATTCCGCTCCCTTCATGAAGGGGCCGTCATGCACAGAAACTCCAACCTGAGCCAACGTCGGATCCTCGACCTGACTTCAGAAGCATGAGATATTGGTTCAGATCTGCAGGGGGTACCTGCCGTGCCCTCACCCTGAATCCGAAGTCTAGCTTGTGTTCTCAGACTTCCGTCCTCACTCTCCTGGCCCTGAAGCCCTCATGTTTGGCAATTCCGGACCGACAATGAAGCACTCTGCCTGCCCTCTAGAAAAAATATATTGCCTAATGAGCTGACCAGGCAGCTTAAATGAAGATAAACCTACACGGCACTCGAATGTACCCAAATTATATAGTCTAACCTGGGCACTAATGCACTGTCTGACACAACCTGAGCCCGGACCTGCTGACCAACACCCAGACAGCTGACTGCACCCTGAGCACATCAGACCCGCCCTGGCCTTAGGTCATCATCTCTTCCCTACCTCAGTTTTCAGGCTTCAGAACCTAGACTTTATCTCCAATCACTGCCCACGGGTGACTGTGATGCAGAAATCAGAACTCTTCCTGACCCATGGCAAGAAACCTTGTGGTTGGCATGTTGTCCAACGTTCAGTGTAGGAGAAAACAGCATTCACCCTGAGGCCCCGCCCATTCTTGAGTGCGACGAGAGCATAAACACGCATTGTGACCTCAGCGTGAGTCCTGTCCTCTAGTAAGTCCTCTCAGTGGCTGGACCATTAGATGTCATAATGGGCTTGACATGTCCCTAGTCCCCAATTTTTAACCAGATTTCTGGTTGTCCAGTCGCCCCACCCCAGGGCTCTACTCTGGAATCCCTCATTTGGTGGGACATCTGAGGTTGAAAAACAAAATGAAACAAATCGACAACAACAACAAAAAAACGGATTTCTTCCATCCCCAGAATGACCGCAAACTCTTTGGATGGGAAGGAACCCCCAGAGAGTAAGACTCGTCCATTTCCCATGAAGTCACCCGGCAATTTCACGACCATGAGTGACACGATATCCAGAGACAAAAACTTGAGCAAGAGCCTCACACTCGCCCTTTTTTCATATCCCGAAGTGTTCTCCTCATGGTCTGTAGATCAGTCCTGCCATACCTATGACCCAAAACATAAGCCGAGTTTGTGTTTTCAGACAACTGTCTAAACAGCTCTGGCCTACACACCCTACAGGCTCAGGGCCCTGGAGCCAAACCTGAGGACTGTACTTGCCCTCTCCAAGGGAATTGTATGTGCCCATTCCAATGGCCACAACCCTACTAGTAGGATAACCTCCAAAGTCCCTGAGGCCATCCCAATAGTTGTGGCTTCCCAGGACAAACAGGGGCAATCTGACCCCATCTGAGCACCTACCTGCACTCAGACCCGTAGACTGATGTCCCCAGAGGTAAAAAGGAACGAACAGGCCCCTAGGCACTAATCGGATCCATTGCTTTGGTTTCCAGGAAACTCTCATCAGAGGCCTGGATTTCAATACCAGCATATGAATGTTTCTTGACTCACCCATCAGAACAAATCTCATCTACACTTGGGAAACCTGCACGTTGGAGCTGTGTCAAAGCCTCTGTTTAGGAGAACCCTTCAGGGCCCCAGGGCCACTGCTTCATTCCAAGGTCTCCATAGACACAAAAACATATTAGGACACATCCACAGGAGAGTCCATTTCAACTCAGCCTCCTCGGTTGCCCCCCACATCCAGGAGATCTAACCTGTCTTGTTGCTTGAAGACAATTGGAATGCGAGGTGGGCTACCCAGCCATCCATCCTGAGAACCCTGCTCGGAATCGTTGGCCTGGAGCCAACCAACAGGTCTCAATTGTCCTGCAGAAGAATCTTTGCAGTTTGGAGCTTCTCACAACTCCCATCGTGGGAAAACCCCCATGTCCTCGTGATCCAACCCCCTTCAAGAAAGGGCCATCAGGGCAGAAAGTCCAACCTGAGCGATCGTCTGATCCTTGCCCTGACTTCAGATGCACGAGATCTCGATTGAGGTCTCTAGATTGTGCCTGCCATATCCTCACCCAAAAACCTAGGCCTAGCTTGGGTTCTCAGACTCCGTCCTCAGACTACTGGCCCACAAGCCCTCCATTTGGCAATCCAGAACTACAATGCCGCACTCTGCCTGCCCTACAGAAGTAAAATATTGCCCTCAGGGCTACCCCGAAACCCCAAATGAGGATCAACCTGCAGGCCATTCGGCTGTACCCCAAACATAGAGGCTGACCTGGGCACTATTTCCCCTTCTGACCCAGCCTGAGCCTGGACCTCCTGGTCCCACCCAGACAGCTGGACGCACACTGAGCACATCGGACCCGCCATGGCCTTAGGTCGTCATCTCTTCCCAACTGCGGTTTTCAGGCTCCAGAACCTAGACCTTATCTCCAACCACTGCACAGGGTTGAAAATGATGCAGAAATCAGAACTCTTTCCCCATGGCAAGAAACCTTGTGGTTGGCATGTTGTCCAACGTTCAGTGTAGTTGAAACAAGCGTGGCCCATGAGGCCCAGCCCATGCTTGCGGGCCACATTGGTCACAACACACATTGTGACCCTCAGCCTGAGCCCAGTCCTCAGGTAAGGCCTCTCAGGGCCTATATGAAGAGACAGCATATTGGGCTTGCCATGCCCCTAGGCCCCAATTTTTAACCATAGTTCGGGTTGTCCCTTCACTCTTCCCCAGGGCTCTGCTTTGGAATTCCTCTTTTGGTGGGACACCTGAGGTAACAAACCTGAAAGGAGTCCTCCCATCCCACAGATTGACGAAAAACAATTGGGATCGGGCCAAATCCACAGAGAGGAAGATTCGTCCATGGCCCATGAGACCTCCCCAACATTCCACGGCCATCGCTGAAACAAATCCAGAGACAAAAGCCTGAGCAAGCTCCTCAGACTCGCTCATTCTTCATATCCTGAAGAGTTCTTCTCATGGTTTGTAGATCGGGCGTGCCATACCTATGTCCCCAAACGTAAGCTGAGTTTGTGTTTTCAGTCTTCTGTCCTCAAAGTCCTGGGCCACACTCCCTACAGGCTGGGGCCCCTGGAGCCACACATTAGGACTGCCCCCACCCAATCCATTGAAATTCTTCCCATTCCATTGTCAAAAATCGTACAAATTAGGAGAACCCTCCAAAGTCCCTGAGGCCATCCCAATAGTGTAGGTCGCCCAGGACAAAAAAAGGGCCGTTGATACCGGCTGAGCATCTTCCTCCACTCATCTACCTCCACTCATACCAAGAAGATTGAACCAGACAGGACCCGAGGCCATATCGGATCCATTGCCTAGGTTTACAGGCATGTCTCCTCAAAAGCCTGGATTCCAATACCAGCAGAGGGGATTTCCTGAGGCACCCATCAGAACAAATCTCGTCTCCACAAGGAAACTTGTGCATGGGAGCTATGTCAAAGCTTAGGAGAATACTTCAGGGTCCCGGTGCCACCTCCCCATTCCAAGGCCCTCATGGACACAAACACACGTTAGGACCCATCCTCTGGAAAGTGCATTTCAACTCAGCCACCCCGGTTGCTCCCGCAGATCCATTAGATCTAAACTGTCTTGTTGCTAGGAGACAATTGGAAGGCGAGGCAGACTTCCCAGGCATCCATCCTCGAACGGTGCTCTGGAGTCATTCCATATGGGATGTCCTGGAGCTGTCCAACAGGTCTCAATTGTCCCGCAGAAGGAATCCTTGAAGGGGGCATCCCACATCTCCCAACGTGGAAAACCTCCATGGCCTCGAGATTCCGCTCCCTTCATGAAGGGGCCGTCATGCACAGAAACTCCAACCTGAGCCAACGTCGGATCCTCGCCCTGACTTCAGATGCATGAGATATTGGTTCAGATCTGCAGGGGGTACCTGCCGTGCCCTCACCTGAATCCGAAGTCTAGCTTGTGTTCTCAGACTTCCGTCCTCACTCTCCTGGCCCCGAAGCCCTCAAGTGTGGCAATTCCGGACCGACAATGAAGCACTCTGCCTGCCCTCTAGAAAAAATATATTGCCTAATGAGCAGCCCAGGCAGCTTAAATGAAGATAAACCTACACGGCACTCGAATGTACCCAAATTATATAGTCTAACCTGGGCACTAATGCAGTGTCTGACACAACCTGAGCCCGGACCTGCTGACCAACACCCAGACAGCTGACCGCACCCTGAGCACATCAGACCCGCCATGGCCTTAGGTCATCATCTCTTCCCTACCTCAGTTTTCAGGCTTCAGAACCTAGACCTTATCTCCAATCACTGCCCACGGGTGACTGTGATGCAGAAATCAGAACTCTTCCTGACCCATGGCAAGAAACCTTGTGGTTGGCATGTTGTCCAACGTTCAGTGTAGGAGAAAACAGCATTCACCCTGAGGCCCCGCCCATTCTTGAGTGCGACGAGAGCATAAACACGCATTGTGACCTCAGCGTGAGTCCTGTCCTCTAGTAAGTCCTCTCAGTGGCTGGACCATTAGATGTCATAATGGGCTTGACATGTCCCTAGTCCCCAATTTTTAACCAGATTTCTGGTTGTCCAGTCGCCCC
The DNA here is from genome assembly GCF_964662115.1 of Mustela nivalis. Taxonomy (NCBI): domain Eukaryota; kingdom Metazoa; phylum Chordata; class Mammalia; order Carnivora; family Mustelidae; genus Mustela; species Mustela nivalis. The sequence goes on along the minus strand of NW_028136508.1, from coordinate 852,284 downwards.
ACCCCAGGGCTCTACTCTGGAATCCCTCATTTGGTGGGACATCTGAGGTTGAAAAACAAAATGAAACAAATCGACAACAACAACAAAAAAACGGACTTCTTCCATCCCCAGAATGACCCCAAACTCTTTGGACGGGACCGAACCCCCAGAGAGTAAAACTCGTCCATTTCCCATGAAGTCACCCGGCAATTTCACGACCATGAGTGACACGATATCCAGAGACAAAAACTTGAGCAAGAGCCTCACACTCGCCCTTTTTTCATATCCCGAAGTGTTCTCCTCATGGTCTGTAGATCAGTCCTGCCATACCTATGACCCAAAACATAAGCCGAGTTTGTGTTTTCAGACAACTGTCCAAACAGCACTGGCCTACGCACCCTACAGGCTCAGGGCCCTGGAGCCAAACCTGAGGACTGTACTTGCCCTCTCCAAGGGAATTGTATGTGCCCATTCCAATGGCCACAACTCTACTAGTAGGATAACCTCCAAAGTCCCTGAGGCCATCCCAAGAGTTGTGGCTCCCAGGACAAACAGGGGCAATCTGAGCCCATCTGAGCACCTACCTGCACTCAGACCCGTAGACTGATGTCCCCAGAGGTAAAAAGGAACGAACAGACCCCTAGGCACTAATCGGATCCTTTGCTTTGGTTTCCAGGCATCTCTCCTCAGAGGCCTCGATTTCAATACCAGCATATGGCTGTTTCTTGACTCACCCATCAGAACAAATCTCATCTACACATGGGAAACATGCACGTTGGAGCTGTGTCAAAGCCTCTGTTTAGGAGAACCCTTCAGGGCCCCAGGGCCACCGCTTCATTCCAAGGTCTCCATAGACACAAAAACATATTAGGACACATCCACAGGAGAGTCCATTTCAACTCAGCCTCCTCGGTTGCCCCCCACATCCAGCAGATCTAACCTGTCTTGTTGCTTGGAGACCATTGGAATGCGAGGTGGGCTACCCAGCCATCCATCCTTAGAACCCTGCTCGGAATCGTTGGCCTGGAGCCAACCAACAGGTCTCAATTGTCCTGCAGAAGAATCTTTGCAGTTTGGAGCTTCTCACAACTCCCATCGTGGGAAAACCCCCATGTCCTCGTGATCCAACCCCCTTCAAGAAAGGGCCATCAGGGCAGAAAGTCCAACCTGAGCGATCGTCTGATCCTTGCCCTGACTTCAGATGCACGAGATCTCGATTGAGGACTGTTGACTGTGCCTGCCATATCCTCACCCAGAAACCTAGGCCTAGCTTGGGTTCTCAGACTCCGTCCTCAGACTACTGGCCCACAAGCCCTCCAGTTTGGCAATCCAGAACTACAATGCCGCACTCTGCCTGCCCTACAGAAGTAAAATATTGCCCTCAGGGCTACCCCGAAATCCCAAATGAGGATCAACCTGCAGGCCATTCGGCTGTACCCCAAACATATAGGCTGACCTTGGCACTATTTCCCCTTCTGACCCAGCCTGAGCCTGGACCTCCTGGTCCCACCCAGACAGCTGGCCGCACACTGAGCACATCGGACCCGCCATGGCCTTAGGTCGTCATCTCTTCCCAACTGCGGTTTTCAGGCTCCAGAACCTAGACCTTATCTCCAACCACTGCCCAGGGTTGAAAATGATGCAGAAATCAGAACTCTTTCCCCATGGCAAGAAACCTTGTGGTTGGCATGTTGTCCAACGTTCAGTGTAGTTGAAACAAGCGTGGCCCATGAGGCCCAGCCCATGCTTGCGGGCCACATTGGTCACAAACACACATTGTGACCCTCAGCCTGAGCCCAGTCCTCAGGTAAGGCCTCTCAGGGCCTATATGAAGAGACAGCATATTGGGCTTGCCATGCCCCTAGGCCCCAATTTTTAACCATAGTTCGGGGTGTCCCTTCACTCTTCCCCAGGGCTCTGCTTTGGAATTCCTCTTTTGGTGGGACACCTGAGGTAACAAACCTGAAAGGAGTCCTCCCATCCCACAGATTGACGAAAAACAATTGGGATCGTGCCAAATCCACAGAGAGGAGGATTCGTCCATGGCCCATGAGACCTCCCCAACATTCCACGGCCATCGCTGAAACAAAATCCAGAGACAAAAGCCTGAGCAAGCGCCTCAGACTCGCTCATTCTTCATATCCTGAAGAGTTCTTCTCATGGTTTGTAGATCGGGCGTGCCATACCTACATCCGCAAACTTAAGCTGAGTTTGTGTTTTCAGTCTTCTGTCCTCAAAGTCCTGGGCCACACTCCCTCCAGGCTGGGGCCCCTGGAGCCACACATTAGGACTGCCCCCACCCAATCCATGGGAATTCTGCCCATTCCATTGTCAAAAATCGTACAAATTAGGAGAACCCTCCAAAGTCCCTGAGGCCATTCCAATAGTGTAGGTCGCCCGGGACAAAAAAGGGCGGTTGATACCGGCTGAGCATATACCTCCACTCATCTACCTCCACTCATACCAAGAAGATTGAACCAGACAGGACCCGAGGCCATTATCGGATCCATTGCTTTGGTTTACAGGCATGTCTCCTCAAAAGCCTGGATTCCAATACCAGCAGAGGGGATTTCCTGAGGCACCCATCAGAACAAATCTGGTCTCCACAAAGAAACTTGTGCATGGGTGCTATGCCAAAGCTTAGGAGAATACTTCAGGGTCCCGGTGCCACCTCCCCATTCCAAGGCCCTCATGGACACAAACACACGTTAGGACCCATCCTCTGGAAAGTGCATTTCAACTCAGCCACCCCGGTTGCTCCCGCAGATCCATTAGATCTAAACTGTCTTGTTGCTAGGAGACAATTGGAAGGCGAGGCAGACTTCCCAGGCATCCATCCTCGAACGGTGCTCTGGAGTCATTCCATATGGGATGTCCTGGAGCTGTCCAACAGGTCACAATTGTCCCGCAGAAGGAATCCTTGAAGGGGGCATCCCACATCTCCCAACGTGGAAAAACTCCATGGCCTCGAGATTCCGCTCCCTTCATGAAGGGGCCGTCATGCACAGAAACTCCAACCTGAGCCAACGTCGGATCCTCGCCCTGACTTCAGATGCATGACATATTGGTTCAGATCTGCAGGGGGTACCTGCCGTGCCCTCACCCTGAATCCGAAGTCTAGCTTGTGTTCTCAGACTTCCGTCCTCACTCTCCTGGCCCCGAAGCCCTCAAGTGTGGCAATTCCGGACCGACAATGAAGCACTCTGCCTGCCCTCTAGAAAAAATATATTGCCTAATGAGCAGCCCAGGCAGCTTAAATGAAGATAAACCTACACGGCACTCGAATGTACCCAAATTATATAGTCTAACCTGGGCACTAATGCAGTGTCTGACACAACCTGAGCCCGGACCTGCTGACCAACACCCAGACAGCTGACCGCACGCTGAGCACATCAGACCCGCCATGGCCTTAGGTCATCATCTCTTCCCTACCTCAGTTTTCAGGCTTCAGAATCTAGACCTTATCTCCAATCACTGCCCACGGGTGACTGTGATGCAGAAATCAGAACTCTTCCTGACCCATGGCAAGAAACCTTGTGGTTGGCATTTTGTCCAACGTTCAGTGTAGGAGAAACCAGCATTCACCCTGAGGCCCCGCCCATTCTTGAGTGCGAAGAGAGCATAAACACGCATTGTGACCTCAGCGTAAGTCCTGTCCTCTAGTAAGTCCTCTCAGTGGCTGGACCATTAGATGTCATAATGGGCTTGACATGTCCCTAGTCCCCAATTTTTAACCAGATTTCTGGTTGTCCAGTCGCCCCACCCCAGGGCTCTCCTCTGGAATCCCTCATTTGGTGGGACATCGAAGGTTGAAAAACAAAATGAAACAAATCGACAACAACAACAAAAAAACGGACTTCTTCCATCCCCAGAATGACCCCAAACTCTTTGGACGGGACCGAACCCCCAGAGAGTAAGACTCGTCCATTTCCCATGAAGTCACCCGGCAATTTCACGACCATGAGTGACACGATATCCAGAGACAAAAACTTGAGCAAGAGCCTCACACTCGCCCTTTTTTCATATCCCGAAGTGTTCTCCTCATGGTCTGTAGATCAGTCCTGCCATACCTATGACCCAAAACATAAGCCGAGTTTGTGTTTTCAGACAACTGTCCAAACAGCTCTGGCCTACACACCCTACAGGCTCAGGGCCCTGGAGCCAAACCTGAGGACTGTACTTGCCCTCTCCAAGGGAATTGTATGTGCCCATTCCAATGGCCACAACCCTACTAGTAGGATAACCTCAGAAGTCCCTGAGGCCATCCCAAGAGTTGTGGCTTCCCAGGACAAACAGGGGCAATCTGAGCCCATCTGAGCACCTACCTGCACTCAGACCCGTAGACTGATGTCCCCAAGGGTAAAAAGGAAAGAACAGGCCCCTAGGCACTAATCGGATCCATTGCTTTGGTTTCCAGGCATTTCTCCTCAGAGGCCTGGATTTCAATACCAGCATATGGCTGTTTCTTGACTCACCCATCAGAACAAATCTCATCTACACATGGGAAACATGCACGTTGGAGCTGTGTCAAAGCCTCTGTTTAGGAGAACCCTTCAGGGCCCCAGGGCCACCGCTTCATTCCAAGGTATCCATAGACACAAAAACATATTAGGACACATCCACAGGAGAGTCCATTTCAACTCAGCCTCCTAGGTTGCCCCCCACATCCAGCAGATCTAACCTGTCTTGTTGCTTGGAGACCATTGGAATGCGAGGTGGGCTACCCAGCCATCCCTCCTTAGAACCCTGCTCGGAATCGTTGGCCTGGAGCCAACCAACAGGTCTCAATTGTCCTGCAGAAGAATCTTTGCAGTTTGGAGCTTCTCACAACTCCTATCGTGGGAAAACCCCCATGTCCTCGTGATCCAACCCCCTTCAAGAAAGGGCCATCAGGGCAGAAAGTCCAACCTGAGCGATCGTCTGATCCTTGCCCTGACTTCAGATGCACGAGATCTCTATTGAGGTCTGTAGATTGTGCCTGCCATATCCTCACCCAGAAACCTAGGCCTAGCTTGGGTTCTCAGACTCTGTCCTCAGACTACTGGCCCACAAGCCCTCCAGTTTGGCAATCCAGAACTACAATGCCGCACTCTGCCTGCCCTACAGAAGTAAAATATTGCCCTCAGGGCTACCCCGAAACCCCAAATGAGGATCAACCTGCACGCCATTCGGCTGTACCCCAAACATATAGGCTGACCTGGGCACTATTTCCACTTCTGACCCAGCCTGAGCCTGGACCTCCTGGTCCCACCCAGACAGCTGGCCGCACACTGAGCACATCGGACCCGCCATGGCCTTAGGTCGTCATCTCATCCCAACTGCGGTTTTCAGGCTCCAGAACCTAGACCTTATCTCCAACCACTGCCCAGGGTTGAAAATGATGCAGAAATCAGAACTCTTTCCCCATGGCAAGAAACCTTGTGCTTGGCATGTTGTCCAACGTTCAGTGTAGTTGAAACAAGCGTGGCCCATGAGGCCCAGCCCATGCTTGCGGGCCACATTGGTCACAAACACACATTGTGACCCTCAGCCTGAGCCCAGTCCTCAGGTAAGGCCTCTCAGGGCCTATATGAAGAGACAGCATATTGAGCTTGCCATGCCCGTAGGCCCCAATTTTTAACCATAGTTCGGGGTGTCCCTTCACTCTTCCCCAGGGCTCTGCTTTGGAATTCCTCTTTTGGTGGGACACCAGAGGTAACAAACCTGAAAGGAGTCCTACCATCCCACAGATTGACGAAAAACAATTGGGATCGGGCCAAATCCACAGAGAGGAAGATTCGTCCATGGCCCATGAGACCTCCCCAACATTCCACGGCCATCGCTGAAACAAATCCAGAGACAAAAGCCTGAGCAAGCTCCTCAGACTCGCTCATTCTTCATATCCTGAAGAGTTCTTCTCATGGTTTGTAGATTGGGCGTGCCATACCTACGTCCCCAAACTTAAGCTGAGTTTGTGTTTTCAGTCTTCTGTCCTCAAAGTCCTGGGCCACACTCCCTCCAGGCTGGGGCCCCTGGAGCCACACATTAGGACTGCCCCCACCCAATCCATGGGAATTCTGCCCATTCCATTGTCAAAAATCGTACAAATTAGGAGAACCCTCCAAAGTCCCTGAGGCCATCCCAATAGTGTAGGTCGCCCGGGACAAAAAAGGGCTGGTGATACCGGCTGAGCATCTTCCTCCACTCATCTACCTCCACTCATACCAAGAAGATTGAACCAGACAGGACCCGAGGCCATTATCGGATCCATTGCTTTGGTTTACAGGCATGTCTCCTCAAAAGCCTGGATTCCAATACCAGCAGAGGGGATTTCCTGAGGCACCCATCAGAACAAATCTCGTCTCCACAAGGAAACTTGTGCATGGGTGCTATACCAAAGCTTAGGAGAATACTTCAGGGTCCCGGTGCCACCTCCCCATTCCAAGGCCCTCATGGACACAAACACACGTTAGGACCCATCCTCTGGAAAGTGCATTTCAACTCAGCCACCCCGGTTGCTCCCGCAGATCCATTAGATCTAAACTGTCTTGTTGCTAGGAGACAATTGGAAGGCGAGGCAGACTTCCCAGGCATCCATCCTCGAACGGTGCTCTGGAGTCATTCCATATGGGATGTCCTGGAGCTGTCCAACAGGTCACAATTGTCCCGCAGAAGGTATCCTTGAAGGGGGCATCCCACATCTCCCAACGTGGAAAACCTCCAAGGCCTCGAGATTCCGCTCCCTTCATGAAGGGGCCGTCATGCACAGAAACTCCAACCTGAGCCAACCTCGGATCCTCGCCCTGACTTCAGATGCATGAGATATTAGTTCAGATCTGCAGGGGGTACCTGCCGTGCCCTCACCCTGAATCCGAAGTCTAGCTTGTGTTCTCAGACTTCCGTCCTCACTCTCCTGGCCCCGAAGCCCTCATGTTTGGCAATTCCGGACCGACAATGAAGCACTCTGCCTGCCCTCTAGAAAAAATATATTGCCTAATGAGCTGACCAGGCAGCTTAAATGAAGATAAACCTACACGGCACTCGAATGTACCCAAATTATATAGTCTAACCTGGGCACTAATGTACTGTCTGACACAACCTGAGCCCGGACCTGATGACCAACACCCAGACAGCTGATGCACCCTGAGCACATCAGACCCGCCCTGGCCTTAGGTCATCATCTCTTCCCTACCTCAGTTTTCAGGCTTCAGAACCTAGACTTTATCTCCAATCACTGCCCACGGGTGACTGTGATGCAGAAATCAGAACTCTTCCTGACCCATGGCAAGAAACCTTTTGGTTGGCATGTTGTCCAACGTTCAGTGTAGGAGAAAACAGCATTCACCCTGAGGCCCCGCCCATTCTTGAGTGCGAAGAGAGCATAAACACGCATTGTGACCTCAGCGTGAGTCCTGTCCTCTAGTAAGTCCTCTCAGTGGCTGGACCATTAGATGTCATAATGGGCTTGACATGTCCCTAGTCCCCAATTTTTAACCAGATTTCTGGTTTTCCAGTCGCCCCACCCCAGGGCTGTACTCTGGAATCCCTCATTTGGTGGGACATCTGAGGTTGAAAAACAAAATGAAACAAATCGACAACAACAACAAAAAAACGGACTTCTTCCATCCCCAGAATGACCCCAAACTCTTTGGACGGGACCGAACCCCCAGAGAGTAAGACTCGTCCATTTCCCATGAAGTCACCCGGCAATTTCACGACCATGAGTGACACGATATCCAGAGACAAAAACTTGAGCAAGAGCCTCACACTCGCCCTTTTTTCATATCCCGAAGTGTTCTCCTCATGGTCTGTAGATCAGTCCTGCCATACCTATGACCCAAAACATAAGCCGAGTTTGTGTTTTCAGACAACTCTCCAAACAGCTCTGGCCTACACACCCTACAGGCTCAGGGCCCTGGAGCCAAACCTGAGGACTGTACTTGCCCTCTCCAAGGGAATTGTATGTGCCCATTCCAATGGCCACAACCCTACTAATAGGATAACCTCCAAAGTCCCTGAGGCCATCCCAATAGTTGTGGCTTCCCAGGACAAACAGGGGGCAATCTGAGCCCATCTGAGCACCTACCTGCACTCAGACCCGTAGACTGATGTCCCCAGAGGTAAAAAGGAACGAACAGGCCCCTAGGCACTAATCGGATTCATTGCTTTGGTTTCCAGGAAACTCTCCTCAGAGGCCTGGATTTCAATACCAGCATATGAATGTTTCTTGACTCACCCATCAGAACAAATCTCATCTACACTTGGGAAACCTGCACGTTGGAGCTGTGTCAAAGCCTCTGTTTAGGAGAACCCTTCAGGGCCCCAGGGCCACTGCTTCATTCCAAGGTCTCCATAGACACAAAAACATATTAGGACACATCCACAGGAGAGTCCATTTCAACTCAGCCTCCTCGGTTGCCCCCCACATCCAGGAGATCTAACCTGTCTTTTTGCTTGGAGACAATTGGAATGCGAGGTGGGCTACCCAGCCATCCATCCTGAGAACTCTGCTCGGAATCGTTGGCCTGGAGCCAACCAACAGGTCTCAATTGTCCTGCAGAAGAATCTTTGCAGTTTGGAGCTTCTCACAACTCCCATCGTGGGAAAACCCCCATGTCCTCGTGATCCAACCCCCTTCAAGAAAGGGCCATCAGGGCAGAAAGTCCAACCTGAGCGATCGTCTGATCCTTGCCCTGACTTCAGATGCACGAGATCTCGATTGAGGTCTCTAGATTGTGCCTGCCATATCCTCACCCAGAAACCTAGGCCTAGCTTGGGTTCTCAGACTCCGTCCTCAGACTACTGGCCCACAAGCCCTCCAGTTTGGCAATCCAGAACTACAATGCCGCACTCTGCCTGCCCTACAGAAGTAAAATATTGCCCTCAGGGCTACCCCGAAACCCCAAATGAGGATCAACCTGCACGCCATTCGGCTATACCCCAAACATATAGGCTGACCTGGGCACTATTTCCCATTCTGACCCAGCCTGAGCCTGGACCTCCTGGTCCCACCCAGACAGCTGGCCGCACACTGAGCACATCGGACCCGCCATGGCCTTAGGTCGTCATCTCTTCCCAACTGCGGTTTTCAGGCTCCAGAACCTAGACCTTATCTCCAACCACTGCCCAGGGTTGAAAATGATGCAGAAATCAGAACACTTTCCCCATGGCAAGAAACCTTGTGCTTGGCATGTTGTCCAACGTTCAGTGTAGTTGAAACAAGCGTGGCCCATGAGGCCCAGCCCATGCTTGCACGCCACATTGGTCACAAACACACATTGTGACCCTCAGCCTGAGCCCAGTCCTAAGGTAAGGCCTCTCAGGGCCTATAAGAAGAGAGAGCATATTGGGCTTGCCATGCCCCTTGGCCCCAATTTTTAACCATAGTTCGGGGTGTCCCTTTACTCTTCCCCAGGGCTCTGCTTTGGAATTCCTCTTTTGGTGGGACACCTGAGGTAACAAACCTGAAAGGAGTCCTCCCATCCCACAGATTGACGAAAAACAATTGGGATCGGGCCAAATCCACAGAGAGGAAGATTCGTCCATGGCCCATGAGACCTCCCCAACATTCCACGGCCATCGCTGAAACAAAATCCAGAGACAAAAGCCTGAGCAAACGCCTCAGACTCGCTCATTCTTCATATCCTGAAGAGTTCGTCTCATGGTTTGTAGATCGGGCGTGCCATACCTACGTCCCCAAACTTAAGCTGAGTTTGTGTTTTCAGTCTTCTGTCCTCAAAGTCCTGGGCCACACTCCCTCCAGGCTGTGGCCCCTGGAGCCACACATTAGGACTGCCCCCACCCAATCCATGGGAATTCTGCCCATTCCATTGTCAAAAATCGTACAAATTACGAGAACCCTCCAAAATCCCTGAGGCCATCCCAATAGTGTAGATCGCCCGGGACAAAAAAGGGCGGTTGATACCAGCTGAGCATCTTCCTCCACTCATCTACCTCCACTCATACCAAGAAGATTGAACCAGACAGGACCCGAGGCCATTATCGGATCCATTGCTTTGGTTTACAGGCATGTCTCCTCAAAAGCCTGGATTCCAATACCAGCAGAGGGGATTTCCTGAGGCACCCATCAGAACAAATCTCGTCTCCACAAGGAAACTTGTGCATGGGAGCTATGCCAAAGCTTAGGAGAATACTTCAGGGTCCCGGTGCCACCTCCCCATTCCAAGGCCCTCATGGACACAAACACACATTAGGACCCATCCTCTGGAAAGTGCATTTCAACTCAGCCACCCCGTTGCTCCCGCAGATCCATTAGATCTAAACTGTCTTGTTGCTAGGAGACAATTGGAAGGCGAGGCGGACTTCCCAGGCATCCATCCTCGAATGGTGCTCTGGAGTCATTCCATATGGGATGTCCTGGAGCTGTCCAACAGGTCTCAATTGTCCCGCAGAAGGAATCCTTGAAGGGGGCATCCCACATCTCCCAACGTGGAAAACCTCCATGGCCTCGAGATTCCGCTCCCTTCATGAAGGGGCCGTCATGCACAGAAACTCCAACCTGAGCCAACGTCGGATCCTCGACCTGACTTCAGAAGCATGAGATATTGGTTCAGATCTGCAGGGGGTACCTGCCGTGCCCTCACCCTGAATCCGAAGTCTAGCTTGTGTTCTCAGACTTCCGTCCTCACTCTCCTGGCCCTGAAGCCCTCATGTTTGGCAATTCCGGACCGACAATGAAGCACTCTGCCTGCCCTCTAGAAAAAATATATTGCCTAATGAGCTGACCAGGCAGCTTAAATGAAGATAAACCTACACGGCACTCGAATGTACCCAAATTATATAGTCTAACCTGGGCACTAATGCACTGTCTGACACAACCTGAGCCCGGACCTGATGACCAACACCCAGACAGCTGACTGCACCCTGAGCACATCAGACCCGCCCTGGCCTTAGGTCATCATCTCTTCCCTACCTCAGTTTTCAGGCTTCAGAACCTAGACTTTATCTCCAATCACTGCCCACGGGTGACTGTGATGCAGAAATCAGAACTCTTCCTGACCCATGGCAAGAAACCTTGTGGTTGGCATGTTGTCCAACGTTCAGTGTAGGAGAAAACAGCATTCACCCTGAGGCCCCGCCCATTCTTGAGTGCGAAGAGAGCATAAACACGCATTGTGACCTCAGCGTGAGTCCTGTCCTCTAGTAAGTCCTCTCAGTGGCTGGACCATTAGATGTCATAATGGGCTTGACATGTCCCTAGTCCCCAATTTTTAACCAGATTTCTGGTTTTCCAGTCGCCCCACCCCAGGGCTGTACTCTGGAATCCCTCATTTGGTGGGACATCTGAGGTTGAAAAACAAAATGAAACAAATCGACAACAACAACAAAAAAACGGACTTCTTCCATCCCCAGAATGACCCCAAACTCTTTGGACGGGACCGAACCCCCAGAGAGTAAGACTCGTCCATTTCCCATGAAGTCACCCGGCAATTTCACGACCATGAGTGACACGATATCCAGAGACAAAAACTTGAGCAAGAGCCTCACACTCGCCCTTTTTTCATATCCCGAAGTGTTCTCCTCATGGTCTGTAGATCAGTCCTGCCATACCTATGACCCAAAACATAAGCCGAGTTTGTGTTTTCAGACAACTCTCCAAACAGCTCTGGCCTACACACCCTACAGGCTCAGGGCCCTGGAGCCAAACCTGAGGACTGTACTTGCCCTCTCCAAGGGAATTGTATGTGCCCATTCCAATGGCCACAACCCTACTAATAGGATAACCTCCAAAGTCCCTGAGGCCATCCCAATAGTTGTGGCTTCCCAGGACAAACAGGGGGCAATCTGAGCCCATCTGAGCACCTACCTGCACTCAGACCCGTAGACTGATGTCCCCAGAGGTAAAAAGGAACGAACAGGCCCCTAGGCACTAATCGGATTCATTGCTTTGGTTTCCAGGAAACTCTCCTCAGAGGCCTGGATTTCAATACCAGCATATGAATGTTTCTTGACTCACCCATCAGAACAAATCTCATCTACACTTGGGAAACCTGCACGTTGGAGCTGTGTCAAAGCCTCTGTTTAGGAGAACCCTTCAGGGCCCCAGGGCCACTGCTTCATTCCAAGGTCTCCATAGACACAAAAACATATTAGGACACATCCACAGGAGAGTCCATTTCAACTCAGCCTCCTCGGTTGCCCCCCACATCCAGGAGATCTAACCTGTCTTTTTGCTTGGAGACAATTGGAATGCGAGGTGGGCTACCCAGCCATCCATCCTGAGAACTCTGCTCGGAATCGTTGGCCTGGAGCCAACCAACAGGTCTCAATTGTCCTGCAGAAGAATCTTTGCAGTTTGGAGCTTCTCACAACTCCCATCGTGGGAAAACCCCCATGTCCTCGTGATCCAACCCCCTTCAAGAAAGGGCCATCAGGGCAGAAAGTCCAACCTGAGCGATCGTCTGATCCTTGCCCTGACTTCAGATGCACGAGATCTCGATTGAGGTCTCTAGATTGTGCCTGCCATATCCTCACCCAGAAACCTAGGCCTAGCTTGGGTTCTCAGACTGCGTCCTCAGACTACTGGCCCACAAGCCCTCCAGTTTGGCAATCCAGAACTACAATGCCGCACTCTGCCTGCCCTACAGAAGTAAAATATTGCCCTCAGGGCTACCCCGAAACCCCAAATGAGGATCAACCTGCACGCCATTCGGCTATACCCCAAACATATAGGCTGACCTGGGCACTATTTCCCATTCTGACCCAGCCTGAGCCTGGACCTCCTGGTCCCACCCAGACAGCTGGCCGCACACTGAGCACATCGGACCCGCCATGGCCTTAGGTCGTCATCTCTTCCCAACTGCGGTTTTCAGGCTCCAGAACCTAGACCTTATCTCCAACCACTGCCCAGGGTTGAAAATGATGCAGAAATCAGAACACTTTCCCCATGGCAAGAAACCTTGTGCTTGGCATGTTGTCCAACGTTCAGTGTAGTTGAAACAAGCGTGGCCCATGAGGCCCAGCCCATGCTTGCACGCCACATTGGTCACAAACACACATTGTGACCCTCAGCCTGAGCCCAGTCCTAAGGTAAGGCCTCTCAGGGCCTATAAGAAGAGAGAGCATATTGGGCTTGCCATGCCCCTTGGCCCCAATTTTTAACCATAGTTCGGGGTGTCCCTTTACTCTTCCCCAGGGCTCTGCTTTGGAATTCCTCTTTTGGTGGGACACCTGAGGTAACAAACCTGAAAGGAGTCCTCCCATCCCACAGATTGACGAAAAACAATTGGGATCGGGCCAAATCCACAGAGAGGAAGATTCGTCCATGGCCCATGAGACCTCCCCAACATTCCACGGCCATCGCTGAAACAAAATCCAGAGACAAAAGCCTGAGCAAACGCCTCAGACTCGCTCATTCTTCATATCCTGAAGAGTTCGTCTCATGGTTTGTAGATCGGGCGTGCCATACCTACGTCCCCAAACTTAAGCTGAGTTTGTGTTTTCAGTCTTCTGTCCTCAAAGTCCTGGGCCACACTCCCTCCAGGCTGTGGCCCCTGGAGCCACACATTAGGACTGCCCCCACCCAATCCATGGGAATTCTGCCCATTCCATTGTCAAAAATCGTACAAATTACGAGAACCCTCCAAAATCCCTGAGGCCATCCCAATAGTGTAGATCGCCCGGGACAAAAAAGGGCGGTTGATACCAGCTGAGCATCTTCCTCCACTCATCTACCTCCACTCATACCAAGAAGATTGAACCAGACAGGACCCGAGGCCATTATCGGATCCATTGCTTTGGTTTACAGGCATGTCTCCTCAAAAGCCTGGATTCCAATACCAGCAGAGGGGATTTCCTGAGGCACCCATCAGAACAAATCTCGTCTCCACAAGGAAACTTGTGCATGGGAGCTATGCCAAAGCTTAGGAGAATACTTCAGGGTCCCGGTGCCACCTCCCCATTCCAAGGCCCTCATGGACACAAACACACATTAGGACCCATCCTCTGGAAAGTGCATTTCAACTCAGCCACCCCGTTGCTCCCGCAGATCCATTAGATCTAAACTGTCTTGTTGCTAGGAGACAATTGGAAGGCGAGGCGGACTTCCCAGGCATCCATCCTCGAATGGTGCTCTGGAGTCATTCCATATGGGATGTCCTGGAGCTGTCCAACAGGTCTCAATTGTCCCGCAGAAGGAATCCTTGAAGGGGGCATCCCACATCTCCCAACGTGGAAAACCTCCATGGCCTCGAGATACCGCTCCCTTCATGAAGGGGCCGTCATGCACAGAAACTCCAACCTGAGCCAACGTCGGATCCTCGACCTGACTTCAGAAGCATGAGATATTGGTTCAGATCTGCAGGGGGTACCTGCCGTGCCCTCACCCTGAATCCGAAGTCTAGCTTGTGTTCTCAGACTTCCGTCCTCACTCTCCTGGCCCTGAAGCCCTCATGTTTGGCAATTCCGGACCGACAATGAAGCACTCTGCCTGCCCTCTAGAAAAAATATATTGCCTAATGAGCTGACCAGGCAGCTTAAATGAAGATAAACCTACACGGCACTCGAATGTACCCAAATTATATAGTCTAACCTGGGCACTAATGCACTGTCTGACACAACCTGAGCCCGGACCTGATGACCAACACCCAGACAGCTGACTGCACCCTGAGCACATCAGACCCGCCCTGGCCTTAGGTCATCATCTCTTCCCTACCTCAGTTTTCAGGCTTCAGAACCTAGACTTTATCTCCAATCACTGCCCACGGGTGACTGTGATGCAGAAATCAGAACTCTTCCTGACCCATGGCAAGAAACCTTGTGGTTGGCATGTTGTCCAACGTTCAGTGTAGGAGAAAACAGCATTCACCCTGAGGCCCCGCCCATTCTTGAGTGCGACGAGAGCATAAACACGCATTGTGACCTCAGCGTGAGTCCTGTCCTCTAGTAAGTCCTCTCAGTGGCTGGACCATTAGATGTCATAATGGGCTTGACATGTCCCTAGTCCCCAATTTTTAACCAGATTTCTGGTTGTCCAGTCGCCCCACCCCAGGGCTCTACTCTGGAATCCCTCATTTGGTGGGACATCTGAGGTTGAAAAACAAAATGAAACAAATCGACAACAACAACAAAAAAACGGATTTCTTCCATCCCCAGAATGACCCCAAACTCTTTGGATGGGAAGGAACCCCCAGAGAGTAAGACTCGTCCATTTCCCATGAAGTCACCCGGCAATTTCACGACCATGAGTGACACGATATCCAGAGACAAAAACTTGAGCAAGAGCCTCACACTCGCCCTTTTTTCATATCCCGAAGTGTTCTCCTCATGGTCTGTAGATCAGTCCTGCCATACCTATGACCCAAAACATAAGCCGAGTTTGTGTTTTCAGACAACTCTCCAAACAGCTCTGGCCTACACACCCTACAGGCTCAGGGCCCTGGAGCCAAACCTGAGGACTGTACTTGCCCTCTCCAAGGGAATTGTATGTGCCCATTCCAATGGCCACAACCCTACTAGTAGGATAACCTCCAAAGTCCCTGAGGCCATCCCAATAGTTGTGGCTTCCCAGGACAAACAGGGGGCAATCTGACCACATCTGAGCACCTACCTGCACTCAGACCCGTAGACTGATGTCCCCAGAGGTAAAAAGGAACGAACAGGCCCCTAGGCACAAATCGGATCCATTGCTTTGGTTTCCAGGAAACTCTCATCAGAGGCCTGGATTTCAATACCAGCATATGAATGTTTCTTGACTCACCCATCAGAACAAATCTCATCTACACTTGGGAAACCTGCACGTTGGAGCTGTGTCAAAGCCTCTGTTTAGGAGAACCCTTCAGGGCCCCAGGGCCACTGCTTCATTCCAAGGTCTCCATAGACACAAAAACATATTAGGACACATCCACAGGAGAGTCCATTTCAACTCAGCCTCCTCGGTTGCCCCCCACATCCAGGAGATCTAACCTGTCTTGTTGCTTGGAGACAATTGGAATGCGAGGTGGGCTACCCAGCCATCCATCCTGAGAACCCTGCTCGGAATCGTTGGCCTGGAGCCAACCAACAGGTCTCAATTGTCCTGCAGAAGAATCTTTGCAGTTTGGAGCTTCTCACAACTCCCATCGTGGGAAAACCCCCATGTCCTCGTGATCCAACCCCCTTCAAGAAAGGGCCATCAGGGCAGAAAGTCCAACCTGAGCGATCGTCTGATCCTTGCCCTGACTTCAGATGCACGAGATCTCGATTGAGGTCTCTAGATTGTGCCTGCCATATCCTCACCCAGAAACCTAGGCCTAGCTTGGGTTCTCAGACTCCGTCCTCAGACTACTGGCCCACAAGCCCTCCAGTTTGGCAATCCAGAACTACAATGCCGCACTCTCCCTGCCCTACAGAAGTAAAATATTGCCCTCAGGGCTACCCCGAAACCCCAAATGAGGATCAACCTGCACGCCATTCGGCTATACCCCAAACATATAGGCTGACCTGGGCACTATTTCCCATTCTGACCCAGCCTGAGCCTGGACCTCCTGGTCCCACCCAGACAGCTGGCCGCACACTGAGCACATCGGACCCGCCATGGCCTTAGGTCGTCATCTCTTCCCAACTGCGGTTTTCAGGCTCCAGAACCTAGACCTTATCTCCAACCACTGCCCAGGGTTGAAAATGATGCAGAAATCAGAACTCTTTCCCCATGGCAAGAAACCCTGTGCTTGGCATGTTGTCCAACGTTCAGTGTAGTTGAAACAAGCGTGGCCCATGAGGCCCAGCCCATGCTTGCGGGCCACATTGGTCACAAACACACATTGTGACCCTCAGCCTGAGCCCAGTCCTCAGGTAAGGCCTCTCAGGGCCTATATGAAGAGACAGCATATTGGGCTTGCCATGCCCCTAGTCCCCAATTTTTAACCATAGTTCGGGGTGTCCCTTTACTCTTCCCCAGGGCTCTGCTTTGGAATTCCTCTTTTGGTGGGACACCAGAGGTAACAAACCTGAAAGGAGTCCTCCCATCCCACAGACTGACGAAAAACAATTGGGATCGGGCCAAACACAGAGAGTAAGATTCGTCCATGGCCCATGAGACCTCCCCAACATTCCACGGCCATCGCTGAAACAAAATCCAGAGACAAAAGCCTGAGCAAGCGACCCAGACTCGCTCATTCTTCATATCCTGAAGAGTTCGTCTCATGGTTTGTAGATCGGGCGTGCCATACCTACGTCCCCAAACTTAAGCTGAGTTTGTGTTTTCAGTCTTCTGTCCTCAAAGTCCTGGGCCACAGTCCCTCCAGGCTGTGGCCCCTGGAGCCACACATTAGGACTGCCCCCACCCAATCCATGGGAATTCTGCCCATTCCATTGTCAAAAATCGTACAAATTAGGAGAACCCTCCAAAGTCCCTGAGGCCATCCCAATAGTGTAGGTCGCCCGGGACAAAAAAGGGCGGTTGATACCAGCTGAGCATCTTCCTCCACTCATCTACCTCCACTCATACCAAGAAGATTGAACCAGACAGGACCCGAGGCCATTATCGGATCCATTGCTTTGGTTTACAGGCATGTCTCCTCAAAAGCCTGGATTCCAATACCAGCAGAGGGGATTTCCTGAGGCACCCATCAGAACAAATCTCGTCTCCACAAGGAAACTTGTGCATGGGAGCTATGCCAAAGCTTAGGAGAATACTTCAGGGTCCCGGTGCCACCTCCCAATTCCAAGGCCCTCATGGACACAAACACACATTAGGACCCATCCTCTGGAAAGTGCATTTCAACTCAGCCACCCCGTTGCTCCCGCAGATCCATTAGATCTAAACTGTCTTGTTGCTAGGAGACAATTGGAAGGCGAGGCGGACTTCCCAGGCATCCATCCTCGAATGGTGCTCTGGAGTCATTCCATATGGGATGTCCTGGAGCTGTCCAACAGGTCTCAATTGTCCCGCAGAAGGAATCCTTGAAGGGGGCATCCCACATCTCCCAACGTGGAAAACCTCCATGGCCTCGAGATTCCGCTCCCTTCATGAAGGGGCCGTCATGCACAGAAACTCCAACTTGAGCCAACGTCGGATCCTCGACCTGACTTCAGATGCATGAGATATTGGTTCAGATCTGCAGGGGGTACCTGCCGTGCCCTCACCCTGAATCCGAAGTCTAGCTTGTGTTCTCAGACTTCCGTCCTCACTCTCCTGGCCCCGAAGCCCTCATGTTTGGCAATTCCAGACCGACAATGAAGCACTCTGCCTGCCCTCTAGAAAAAATATATTGCCTAATGAACTGACCAGGCAGCTTAAATGAAGATAAACCTACACGGCACTCGAATGTACCCAAATTATATAGTCTAACCTGGGCACTAATGCACTGTCTGACACAACCTGAGCCCGGACCTGCTGACCAACACCCAGACAGCTGACTGCACCCTGAGCACATCAGACCCGCCCTGGCCTTAGGTCATCATCTCTTCCCTACCTCAGTTTTCAGGCTTCAGAACCTAGACTTTATCTCCAATCACTGCCCACGGGTGACTGTGATGCAGAAATCAGAACTCTTCCTGACCCATGGCAAGAAACCTTTTGGTTGGCATGTTGTCCAACGTTCAGTGTAGGAGAAAACAGCATTCACCCTGAGGCCCCGCCCATTCTTGAGTGCGACGAGAGCATAAACACGCATTGTGACCTCAGCGTGAGTCCTGTCCTCTAGTAAGTCCTCTCAGTGGCTGGACCATTAGATGTCATAATGGGCTTGACATGTCCCTAGTCCCCAATTTTTAACCAGATTTCTGGTTGTCCAGTCGCCCCACCCCAGGGCTCTACTCTGGAATCCCTCATTTGGTGGGACATCTGAGGTTGAAAAACAAAATGAAACAAATCGACAACAACAACAAAAAAACGGATTTCTTCCATCCCCAGAATGACCGCAAACTCTTTGGATGGGACCGAACCCCCAGAGAGTAAGACTCGTCCATTTCCCATGAAGTCACCCGGCAATTTCACGACCATGAGTGACACGATATCCAGATACAAAAACTTGAGCAAGAGCCTCACACTCGCCCTTTTTTCATATCCCGAAGTGTTCTCCTCATGGTCTGTAGATCAGTCCTGCCATACCTATGACCCAAAACATAAGCCGAGTTTGTATTTTCAGACAACTGTCCAAACAGCTCTGGCCTACACACCCTACAGGCTCAGGGCCCTGGAGCCAAACCTGAGGACTGTACTTGCCCTCTCCAAGGGAATTGTATGTGCCCATTCCAATGGCCACAACCCTACTAATAGGATAACCTCCAAAGTCCCTGAGGCCATCCCAATAGTTGTGGCTTCCCAGGACAAACAGGGGCAATCTGAGCCCATCTGAGCACCTACCTGCACTCAGACCTGTAGACTGATGTCCCCAGAGGTAAAAAGGAATGAGCAGGCCCCTAGGCACTAATCGGATCCATTGCTTTGGTTTCCAGGAAACTCTCCTCAGAGGCCTGGATTTCAATACCAGCATATGGTTGTTTCTTGACTCACCCATCAGAACAAATCTCATCTACACTTGGGAAACATGCACGTTGGAGCTGTGTCAAAGCCTCTGTTTAGGAGAACCCTTCAGGGCCCCAGGGCCACCGCTTCATTCGAAGGTCTCCATAGACACAAAAACATATTAGGACACACCCACAGGAGAGTCCATTTCAACTCGGCCTCCTCGGTTGCCCCCCACATCCAGCAGATCTTACCTGTCTTGTTGCTTGGAGACAATTGGAATGCGAGGTGGCCTACCCAGCCATCCATCCTTAGAACCCTGCTCGAAATCGTTGGACTGGAGCCAACCAACAGGTCTCAATTGTCCTGCAGAAGAATCTTTGCAGTTTGGAGCTTCTCACAACTCCCATCGTGGGTAAACCCCCATGTCCTCGTGATCCAACCCCCTTCAAGAAAGGGCCATCAGGGCAGAAAGTCCAACCTGATCCTTGCCCTGACTTCAGATGCACGAGATCTCGATTGAGGTCTCTAGATTGTGCCTGCCATATCCTCACCCAGAAACCTAGGCCTAGCTTGGGTTCTCAGACTCCGTCCTCAGACTACTGGCCCACAAGCCCTCCAGTTTGGCAATCCAGAACTACAATGCCGCACTCTGCCTGCCCTACAGAAGTAAAATATTGCCCTCAGGGCTACCCCGAAACCCCAAATGAGGATCAACCTGCACGCCATTCGGCTATACCCCAAACATATAGGCTGACCTGGGCACTATTTCCCATTCTGACCCAGCCTGAGCCTGGACCTCCTGGTCCCACCCAGACAGCTGGCCGCACACTGAGCACATCGGACCCGCCATGGCCTTAGGTCGTCATCTCTTCCCAACTGCGGTTTTCAGGCTCCAGAACCTAGACCTTATCTCCAACCACTGCCCAGGGTTGAAAATGATGCAGAAATCAGAACACTTTCCCCATGGCAAGAAACCTTGTGCTTGGCATGTTGTCCAACGTTCAGTGTAGTTGAAACAAGCGTGGCCCATGAGGCCCAGCCCATGCTTGCGCGCCACATTGGTCACAAACACACATTGTGACCCTCAGCCTGAGCCCAGTCCTCAGGTAAGGCCTCTCAGGGCCTATAAGAAGAGAGAGCATATTGGGCTTGCCATGCCCCTTGGCCCCAATTTTTAACCATAGTTCGGGGTGTCCCTTTACTCTTCCCCAGGGCTCTGCTTTGGAATTCCTCTTTTGGTGGGACACCTGAGGTAACAAACCTGAAAGGAGTCCTCCCATCCCACAGATTGACGAAAAACAATTGGGATCGGGCCAAATCCACAGAGAGGAAGATTCGTCCATGGCCCATGAGACCTCCCCAACATTCCACGGCCATCGCTGAAACAAAATCCAGAGACAAAAGCCTGAGCAAACGCCTCAGACTCGCTCATTCTTCATATCCTGAAGAGTTCGTCTCATGGTTTGTAGATCGGGCGTGCCATACCTACGTCCCCAAACTTAAGCTGAGTTTGTGTTTTCAGTCTTCTGTCCTCAAAGTCCTGGGCCACACTCCCTCCAGGCTGTGGCCCCTGGAGCCACACATTAGGACTGCCCCCACCCAATCCATGGGAATTCTGCCCATTCCATTGTCAAAAATCGTACAAATTAGGAGAACCCTCCAAAATCCCTGAGGCCATCCCAATAGTGTAGATCGCCCGGGACAAAAAAGGGCGGTTGATACCAGCTGAGCATCTTCCTCCACTCATCTACCTCCACTCATACCAAGAAGATTGAACCAGACAGGACCCGAGGCCATTATCGGATCCATTGCTTTGGTTTACAGGCATGTCTCCTCAAAAGCCTGGATTCCAATACCAGCAGAGGGGATTTCCTGAGGCACCCATCAGAACAAATCTCGTCTCCACAAGGAAACTTGTGCATGGGAGCTATGCCAAAGCTTAGGAGAATACTTCAGGGTCCCGGTGCCACCTCCCCATTCCAAGGCCCTCATGGACACAAACACACATTCGGACCCATCCTCTGGAAAGTGCATTTCAACTCAGCCACCCCGTTGCTCCCGCAGATCCATTAGATCTAAACTGTCTTGTTGCTAGGAGACAATTGGAAGGCGAGGCGGACTTCCCAGGCATCCATCCTCGAATGGTGCTCTGGAGTCATTCCATATGGGATGTCCTGGAGCTGTCCAACAGGTCTCAATTGTCCCGCAGAAGGAATCCTTGAAGGGGGCATCCCACATCTCCCAACGTGGAAAACCTCCATGGCCTCGAGATTCCGCTCCCTTCATGAAGGGGCCGTCATGCACAGAAACTCCAACCTGAGCCAACGTCGGATCCTCGACCTGACTTCAGAAGCATGAGATATTGGTTCAGATCTGCAGGGGGTACCTGCCGTGCCCTCACCCTGAATCCGAAGTCTAGCTTGTGTTCTCAGACTTCCGTCCTCACTCTCCTGGCCCTGAAGCCCTCATGTTTGGCAATTCCGGACCGACAATGAAGCACTCTGCCTGCCCTCTAGAAAAAATATATTGCCTAATGAGCTGACCAGGCAGCTTAAATGAAGATAAACCTACACGGCACTCGAATGTACCCAAATTATATAGTCTAACCTGGGCACTAATGCACTGTCTGACACAACCTGAGCCCGGACCTGCTGACCAACACCCAGACAGCTGACTGCACCCTGAGCACATCAGACCCGCCCTGGCCTTAGGTCATCATCTCTTCCCTACCTCAGTTTTCAGGCTTCAGAACCTAGACTTTATCTCCAATCACTGCCCACGGGTGACTGTGATGCAGAAATCAGAACTCTTCCTGACCCATGGCAAGAAACCTTGTGGTTGGCATGTTGTCCAACGTTCAGTGTAGGAGAAAACAGCATTCACCCTGAGGCCCCGCCCATTCTTGAGTGCGACGAGAGCATAAACACGCATTGTGACCTCAGCGTGAGTCCTGTCCTCTAGTAAGTCCTCTCAGTGGCTGGACCATTAGATGTCATAATGGGCTTGACATGTCCCTAGTCCCCAATTTTTAACCAGATTTCTGGTTGTCCAGTCGCCCCACCCCAGGGCTCTACTCTGGAATCCCTCATTTGGTGGGACATCTGAGGTTGAAAAACAAAATGAAACAAATCGACAACAACAACAAAAAAACGGATTTCTTCCATCCCCAGAATGACCGCAAACTCTTTGGATGGGAAGGAACCCCCAGAGAGTAAGACTCGTCCATTTCCCATGAAGTCACCCGGCAATTTCACGACCATGAGTGACACGATATCCAGAGACAAAAACTTGAGCAAGAGCCTCACACTCGCCCTTTTTTCATATCCCGAAGTGTTCTCCTCATGGTCTGTAGATCAGTCCTGCCATACCTATGACCCAAAACATAAGCCGAGTTTGTGTTTTCAGACAACTGTCTAAACAGCTCTGGCCTACACACCCTACAGGCTCAGGGCCCTGGAGCCAAACCTGAGGACTGTACTTGCCCTCTCCAAGGGAATTGTATGTGCCCATTCCAATGGCCACAACCCTACTAGTAGGATAACCTCCAAAGTCCCTGAGGCCATCCCAATAGTTGTGGCTTCCCAGGACAAACAGGGGGCAATCTGACCCCATCTGAGCACCTACCTGCACTCAGACCCGTAGACTGATGTCCCCAGAGGTAAAAAGGAACGAACAGGCCCCTAGGCACTAATCGGATCCATTGCTTTGGTTTCCAGGAAACTCTCATCAGAGGCCTGGATTTCAATACCAGCATATGAATGTTTCTTGACTCACCCATCAGAACAAATCTCATCTACACTTGGGAAACCTGCACGTTGGAGCTGTGTCAAAGCCTCTGTTTAGGAGAACCCTTCAGGGCCCCAGGGCCACTGCTTCATTCCAAGGTCTCCATAGACACAAAAACATATTAGGACACATCCACAGGAGAGTCCATTTCAACTCAGCCTCCTCGGTTGCCCCCCACATCCAGGAGATCTAACCTGTCTTGTTGCTTGGAGACAATTGGAATGTGAGGTGGGCTACCCAGCCATCCATCCTGAGAACCCTGCTCGGAATCGTTGGCCTGGAGCCAACCAACAGGTCTCAATTGTCCTGCAGAAGAATCTTTGCAGTTTGGAGCTTCTCACAACTCCCATCGTGGGAAAACCCCCATGTCCTCGTGATCCAACCCCCTTCAAGAAAGGGCCATCAGGGCAGAAAGTCCAACCTGAGCGATCGTCTGATCCTTGCCCTGACTTCAGATGCACGAGATCTCGATTGAGGTCTCTAGATTGTGCCTGCCATATCCTCACCCAGAAACCTAGGCCTAGCTTGGGTTCTCAGACTCCGTCCTCAGACTACTGGCCCACAAGCCCTCCAGTTTGGCAATCCAGAACTACAATGCCGCACTCTCCCTGCCCTACAGAATTAAAATATTGCCCTCAGGGCTACCCCGAAACCCCAAATGAGGATCAACCTGCACGCCATTCGGCTATACCCCAAACATATAGGCTGACCTGGGCACTATTTCCCATTCTGACCCAGCCTGAGCCTGGACCTCCTGGTCCCACCCAGACAGCTGGCCGCACACTGAGCACATCGGACCCGCCATGGCCTTAGGTCGTCATCTCTTCCCAACTGCGGTTTTCAGGCTCCAGAACCTAGACCTTATCTCCAACCACTGCCCAGGGTTGAAAATGATGCAGAAATCAGAACTCTTTCCCCATGGCAAGAAACCCTGTGCTTGGCATGTTGTCCAACGTTCAGTGTAGTTGAAACAAGCGTGGCCCATGAGGCCCAGCCCATGCTTGCGGGCCACATTGGTCACAAACACACATTGTGACCCTCAGCCTGAGCCCAGTCCTCAGGTAAGGCCTCTCAGGGCCTATATGAAGAGACAGCATATTGGGCTTGCCATGCCCCTAGTCCCCAATTTTTAACCATAGTTCGGGGTGTCCCTTTACTCTTCCCCAGGGCTCTGCTTTGGAATTCCTCTTTTGGTGGGACACCAGAGGTAACAAACCTGAAAGGAGTCCTCCCATCCCACAGACTGACGAAAAACAATTGGGATCGGGCCAAACACAGAGAGTAAGATTCGTCCATGGCCCATGAGACCTCCCCAACATTCCACGGCCATCGCTGAAACAAAATCCAGAGACAAAAGCCTGAGCAAGCGACCCAGACTCGCTCATTCTTCATATCCTGAAGAGTTCGTCTCATGGTTTGTAGATCGGGCGTGCCATACCTACGTCCCCAAACTTAAGCTGAGTTTGTGTTTTCAGTCTTCTGTCCTCAAAGTCCTGGGCCACAGTCCCTCCAGGCTGTGGCCCCTGGAGCCACACATTAGGACTGCCCCCACCCAATCCATGGGAATTCTGCCCATTCCATTGTCAAAAATCGTACAAATTAGGAGAACCCTCCAAAGTCCCTGAGGCCATCCCAATAGTGTAGGTCGCCCGGGACAAAAAAGGGCGGTTGATACCAGCTGAGCATCTTCCTCCACTCATCTACCTCCACTCATACCAAGAAGATTGAACCAGACAGGACCCGAGGCCATTATCGGATCCATTGCTTTGGTTTACAGGCATGTCTCCTCAAAAGCCTGGATTCCAATACCAGCAGAGGGGATTTCCTGAGGCACCCATCAGAACAAATCTCGTCTCCACAAGGAAACTTGTGCATGGGAGCTATGCCAAAGCTTAGGAGAATACTTCAGGGTCCCGGTGCCACCTCCCAATTCCAAGGCCCTCATGGACACAAACACACATTAGGACCCATCCTCTGGAAAGTGCATTTCAACTCAGCCACCCCGTTGCTCCCGCAGATCCATTAGATCTAAACTGTCTTGTTGCTAGGAGACAATTGGAAGGCGAGGCGGACTTCCCAGGCATCCATCCTCGAATGGTGCTCTGGAGTCATTCCATATGGGATGTCCTGGAGCTGTCCAACAGGTCTCAATTGTCCCGCAGAAGGAATCCTTGAAGGGGGCATCCCACATCTCCCAACGTGGAAAACCTCCATGGCCTCGAGATTCCGCTCCCTTCATGAAGGGGCCGTCATGCACAGAAACTCCAACTTGAGCCAACGTCGGATCCTCGACCTGACTTCAGATGCATGAGATATTGGTTCAGATCTGCAGGGGGTACCTGCCGTGCCCTCACCCTGAATCCGAAGTCTAGCTTGTGTTCTCAGACTTCCGTCCTCACTCTCCTGGCCCCGAAGCCCTCATGTTTGGCAATTCCAGACCGACAATGAAGCACTCTGCCTGCCCTCTAGAAAAAATATATTGCCTAATGAACTGACCAGGCAGCTTAAATGAAGATAAACCTACACGGCACTCGAATGTACCCAAATTATATAGTCTAACCTGGGCACTAATGCACTGTCTGACACAACCTGAGCCCGGACCTGCTGACCAACACCCAGACAGCTGACTGCACCCTGAGCACATCAGACCCGCCCTGGCCTTAGGTCATCATCTCTTCCCTACCTCAGTTTTCAGGCTTCAGAACCTAGACTTTATCTCCAATCACTGCCCACGGGTGACTGTGATGCAGAAATCAGAACTCTTCCTGACCCATGGCAAGAAACCTTTTGGTTGGCATGTTGTCCAACGTTCAGTGTAGGAGAAAACAGCATTCACCCTGAGGCCCCGCCCATTCTTGAGTGCGACGAGAGCATAAACACGCATTGTGACCTCAGCGTGAGTCCTGTCCTCTAGTAAGTCCTCTCAGTGGCTGGACCATTAGATGTCATAATGGGCTTGACATGTCCCTAGTCCCCAATTTTTAACCAGATTTCTGGTTGTCCAGTCGCCCCACCCCAGGGCTCTACTCTGGAATCCCTCATTTGGTGGGACATCTGAGGTTGAAAAACAAAATGAAACAAATCGACAACAACAACAAAAAAACGGATTTCTTCCATCCCCAGAATGACCGCAAACTCTTTGGATGGGACCGAACCCCCAGAGAGTAAGACTCGTCCATTTCCCATGAAGTCACCCGGCAATTTCACGACCATGAGTGACACGATATCCAGATACAAAAACTTGAGCAAGAGCCTCACACTCGCCCTTTTTTCATATCCCGAAGTGTTCTCCTCATGGTCTGTAGATCAGTCCTGCCATACCTATGACCCAAAACATAAGCCGAGTTTGTATTTTCAGACAACTGTCCAAACAGCTCTGGCCTACACACCCTACAGGCTCAGGGCCCTGGAGCCAAACCTGAGGACTGTACTTGCCCTCTCCAAGGGAATTGTATGTGCCCATTCCAATGGCCACAACCCTACTAATAGGATAACCTCCAAAGTCCCTGAGGCCATCCCAATAGTTGTGGCTTCCCAGGACAAACAGGGGCAATCTGAGCCCATCTGAGCACCTACCTGCACTCAGACCTGTAGACTGATGTCCCCAGAGGTAAAAAGGAATGAGCAGGCCCCTAGGCACTAATCGGATCCATTGCTTTGGTTTCCAGGAAACTCTCCTCAGAGGCCTGGATTTCAATACCAGCATATGGTTGTTTCTTGACTCACCCATCAGAACAAATCTCATCTACACTTGGGAAACATGCACGTTGGAGCTGTGTCAAAGCCTCTGTTTAGGAGAACCCTTCAGGGCCCCAGGGCCACCGCTTCATTCGAAGGTCTCCATAGACACAAAAACATATTAGGACACACCCACAGGAGAGTCCATTTCAACTCGGCCTCCTCGGTTGCCCCCCACATCCAGCAGATCTTACCTGTCTTGTTGCTTGGAGACAATTGGAATGCGAGGTGGCCTACCCAGCCATCCATCCTTAGAACCCTGCTCGAAATCGTTGGACTGGAGCCAACCAACAGGTCTCAATTGTCCTGCAGAAGAATCTTTGCAGTTTGGAGCTTCTCACAACTCCCATCGTGGGTAAACCCCCATGTCCTCGTGATCCAACCCCCTTCAAGAAAGGGCCATCAGGGCAGAAAGTCCAACCTGATCCTTGCCCTGACTTCAGATGCACGAGATCTCGATTGAGGTCTCTAGATTGTGCCTGCCATATCCTCACCCAGAAACCTAGGCCTAGCTTGGGTTCTCAGACTCCGTCCTCAGACTACTGGCCCACAAGCCCTCCAGTTTGGCAATCCAGAACTACAATGCCGCACTCTGCCTGCCCTACAGAAGTAAAACATTGCCCTCAGGGCTACCCCGAAACCCCAAATGAGGATCAACCTGCACGCCATTCGGCTGTACCCCAAACATATAGGCTGACCTGGGCACTATTTCCCCTTCTGACCCAGCCTGAGCCTGGACCTCCTGGTCCCACCCAGACAGCTGGCCGCACACTGAGCACATCGGACCCGCCATGGCCTTAGGTCGTCATCTCTTCCCAACTGCGGTTTTCAGGCTCCAGAACCTAGACCTTATCTCCAACCACTGCCCAGGGTTGAAAATGATGCAGAAATCAGAACTCTTTCCCCATGGCAAGAAACCTTGTGCTTGGCATGTTGTCCAACGTTCAGTGTAGTTGAAACAAGCGTGGCCCATGAGGCCCAGCCCATGCTTGCGGGCCACATTGGTCAGAAACACACATTGTGACCCTCAGCCTGAGCCCAGTCCTCAGGTAAGGCCTCTCAGGGCCTATATGAAGAGACAGCATATTGGGCTTGCCATGACCCTAGGCCCCAATTTTTAACCATAGTTCGGGGTGTCCCTTTACTCTTCCCCAGGGCTCTGCTTTGGAATTCCTCTTTTGGTGGGACACCAGAGGTAACAAACCTGAAAGGAGTCCTCCCATCCCACAGATTGACGAAAAACAATTGGGATCGGGCCAAATCCACAGAGAGGAAGATTCGTCCATGGCCCATGAGACCTCCCCAACATTCCACGGCCATCGCTGAAACAAAATCCAGAGACAAAAGCCTGAGCAAGCGACCCAGACTCGCTCATTCTTCATATCCTGAAGAGTTCTTCTCATGGTTTGTAGATCGGGCGTGCCATACCTACGTCCCCAAACTTAAGCTGAGTTTGTGTTTTCAGTCTTCTGTCCTCAAAGTCCTGGGCCACACTCCCTCCAGGCTGTGGCCCCTGGAGCCACACATTAGGACTGCCCCCACCCAATCCATGGGAATTCTGCCCATTCCATTGTCAAAAATCGTACAAATTAGGAGAACCCTCCAAAGTCCCTGAGGCCATCCCAATAGTGTAGGTCGCCCGGGACAAAAAAGGGCGGTTAATACCAACTGAGCATCTTCCTCCACTCATCTACCTCCACTCATACCAAGAAGATTGAACCAGACAGGACCCGAGGCCATTATCGGATCCATTGCTTTGGTTTACAGGCATGTCTCCTCAAAAGCCTGGATTCCAATACCAGCAGAGGGGATTTCCTGAGGCACCCATCAGAACAAATCTCGTCTCCACAAGGAAACTTGTGCATGGGAGCTATGCCAAAGCTTAGGAGAATACTTCAGGGTCCCGGTGCCACCTCCCCATTCCAAGGCCCTCATGGACACAAACACACATTAGGACCCATCCTCTGGAAAGTGCATTTCAACTCAGCCACCCCGTTGCTCCCGCAGATCCATTAGATCTAAACTGTCTTGTTGCTAGGAGACAATTGGAAGGCGAGGCGGACTTCCCAGGCATCCATCCTCGAATGGTGCTCTGGAGTCATTCCATATGGGATGTCCTGGAGCTGTCCAACAGGTCTCAATTGTCCCGCAGAAGGAATCCTTGAAGGGGGCATCCCACATCTCCCAACGTGGAAAACCTCCATGGCCTCGAGATTCCGCTCCCTTCATGAAGGGGCCGTCATGCACAGAAACTCCAACCTGAGCCAACGTCGGATCCTCGACCTGACTTCAGATGCATGAGATATTGGTTCAGATCTGCAGGGGGTACCTGCCGTGCCCTCACCCTGAATCCGAAGTCTAGCTTGTGTTCTCACACTTCCGTCCTCACTCTCCTGGCCCCGAAGCCCTCATGTTTGGCAATTCCGGACCAACAATTAAGCACTCTGCCTGCCCTCTAGAAAAAATATATTGCCTAATGAGCTGACCAGGCAGCTTAAATGAAGATAAACCTACACGGCACTCGAATGTACCCAAATTATATAGTCTAACCTGGGCACTAATGCACTGTCTGACACAACCTGAGCCCGGACCTGCTGACCAACACCCAGACAGCTGACTGCACCCTGAGCACATCAGACCCGCCCTGTCCTTAGGTCATCATCTCTTCCCTACCTCAGTTTTCAGGCTTCAGAACCTAGACTTTATCTCCAATCACTGCCCACGGGTGAATGTGATGCAGAAATCAGAACTCTTCCTGAACCATGGCAAGAAACCTTGTGGTTGGCATGTTGTCCAACGTTCAGTGTAGGAGAAACCAGCATTCACCCTGAGGCCCCGCCCATTCTTGAGTGCGACGAGAGCATAAACACGCATTGTGACCTCAGCGTGAGTCCTGTCCTCTAGTAAGTCCTCTCAGTGGCTGGACCATTAGATGTCATAATGGGCTTGACATGTTCCTAGTCCCCAATTTTTAACCAGATTTCTGGTTGTCCAGTCGCCCCACCCCAGGGCTCTACTATGGAATCCCTCATTTGGTGGGACATCTGAGGTTGAAAAACAAAATGAAACAAATCGACAACAACAACAAAAACGGATTTCTTCCATCCCCAGAATGACCGCAATCTCTTTGGATGGGATCGAACGCCCAGAGAGTAAGACTCGTCCATTTCCCATGAAGTCACCCGGCAATTTCACGACCATGAGTGACACGATATCCAGAGACAAAAACTTGAACAAGAGCCTCACACTCGCCCTTTTTTCATATCCCGAAGTGTTCTCCTCATGGTCTGTAGATCAGTCCTGCCATACCTATGACCCAAAACATAAGCCGAGTTTGTGTTTTCAGACAACTGTCCAAACAGCTCTGGCCTACACACCCTACAGGCTCAGGGCCCTGGAGCCAAACCTGAGGACTGTACTTGCCCTCTCCAAGGGAATTGTATGTGCCCATTCCAATGGCCACAACCCTACTAATAGGATAACCTCCAAAGTCCCTGAGGCCATCCCAATAGTTGTGGCTTCCCAGGACAAACAGGGGCAATCTGAGCCCATCTGAGCACCTACCTGCACTCAGACCTGTAGACTGATGTCCCCAGAGGTAACAAGGAACGAGCAGGCCCCTAGGCACTAATCGGATCCATTGCTTTGGTTTCCAGGAAACTCTCCTCAGAGGCCTGGATTTCAATACCAGCATATGGTTGTTTCTTGACTCACCCATCAGAACAAATCTCATCTACACTTGGGAAACATGCACGTTGGAGCTGTGTCAAAGCCTCTGTTTAGGAGAACCCTTCAGGGCCCCAGGGCCACCGCTTCATTCGAAGGTCTCCATAGACACAAAAACATATTAGGACACACCCACAGGAGAGTCCATTTCAACTCAGCCTCCTCGGTTGCCCCCCACATCCAGCAGATCTAACCTGTCTTGTTGCTTGGAGACAATTGGAATGCGAGGTGGGCTACCCAGCCATCCATCCTTAGAACCCTGCTCGGAATCGTTGGACTGGAGCCAACCAACAGGTCTCAATTGTCCTGCAGAAGAATCTTTGCAGTTTGGAGCTTCTCACAACTCCCATCGTGGGTAAACCCCCATGTCCTCGTGATCCAACCCCCTTCAAGAAAGGGCCATCAGGGCAGAAAGTCCAACCTGATCCTTGCCCTGACTTCAGATGCACGAGATCTCGATTGAGGTCTCTAGATTGTGCCTGCCATATCCTCACCCAGAAACCTAGGCCTAGCTTGGGTTCTCAGACTCCGTCCTCAGACTACTGGCCCACAAGCCCTCCAGTTTGGCAATCCAGAACTACAATGCCGCACTCTGCCTGCCCTACAGAAGTAAAACATTGCCCTCAGGGCTACCCCGAAACCCCAAATGAGGATCAACCTGCACGCCATTCGGCTGTACCCCAAACATATAGGCTGACCTGGGCACTATTTCCCCTTCTGACCCAGCCTGAGCCTAGACCTCCTGGTCCCACCCAGACAGCTGGCCGCACACTGAGCACATCGGACCCGCCATGGCCTTAGGTCGTCATCTCTTCCCAACTGCGGTTTTCAGGCTCCAGAACCTAGACCTTATCTCCAACCACTGCCCAGGGTTGAAAATGATGCAGAAATCAGAACTGTTTCCCCATGGCAAGAAACCTTGTGCTTGGCATGTTGTCCAACGTTCAGTGTAGTTGAAACAAGCGTGGCCCATGAGGCCCAGCCCATGCTTGCGGGCCACATTGGTCACAAACACACATTGTGACCCTCAGCCTGAGCCCAGTCCTCAGGTAAGGCCTCTCAGGGCCTATATGAAGAGACAGCATATTGGGCTTGCCATGCCCCTAGTCCCCAATTTTTAACCATAGTTCGGGGTGTCCCTTTACTCTTCCCCAGGGCTCTGCTTTGGAATTCCTCTTTTGGTGGGACACCAGAGGTAACAAACCTGAAAGGAGTCCTCCCATCCCACAAATTGACGAAAAACAATTGGGATCGGGCCAAATCCACAGAGAGGAAGATTCGTCCATGGCCCATGAGACCTCCCCAACATTCCACGGCCATCGCTGAAACAAAATCCAGAGACAAAAGCCTGAGCAAGCGACCCAGACTCGCTCATTCTTCATATCCTGAAGAGTTCGTCTCATGGTTTGTAGATCGGGCGTGCCATACCTACGTCCCCAAACTTAAGCTGAGTTTGTGTTTTCAGTCTTCTGTCCTCAAAGTCCTGGGCCACACTCCCTCCAGGCTGTGGCCCCTGGAGCCACACATTAGGACTGCCCCCACCCAATCCATGGGAATTCTGCCCATTCCATTGTCAAAAATCGTACAAATTAGGAGAACCCTCCAAAGTCCCTGAGGCCATCCCATTAGTGTAGGTCGCCCGGGACAAAAAAGGGCGGTTGATACCAGCTGAGCATCTTCCTCCACTCATCTACCTCCACTCATACCAAGAAGATTGAACCAGACAGGACCCGAGGCCATTATCGGATCCATTGCTTTGGTTTACAGGCATGTCTCCTCAAAAGCCTGGATTCCAATACCAGCAGAGGGGATTTCCTGAGGCACCCATCAGAACAAATCTCGTCTCCACAAGGAAACTTGTGCATGGGAGCTATGCCAAAGCTTAGGAGAATACTTCAGGGTCCCGGTGCCACCTCCCCATTCCAAGGCCCTCATGGACACAAACACACATTAGGACCCATCCTCTGGAAAGTGCATTTCAACTCAGCCACCCCGTTGCTCCTGCAGATCCATTAGATCTAAACAGTCTTGTTGCTAGGAGACAATTGGAAGGCGAGGCGGACTTCCCAGGCATCCATCCTCGAATGGTGCTCTGGAGTCATTCCATATGGGATGTCCTGGAGCTGTCCAACAGGTCTCAATTGTCCCGCAGAAGGAATCCTTGAAGGGGGCATCCCACATCTTTCAACGTGGAAACCTCCATGGCCTCGAGATTCCGCTCCCTTCATGAAGGGGCCGTCATGCACAGAAACTCCAACCTGAGCCAACGTCGGATCCTCGACCTGACTTCAGAAGCATGAGATATTGGTTCAGATCTGCAGGGGGTACCTGCCGTGCCCTCACCCTGAATCCGAAGTCTAGCTTGTGTTCTCAGACTTCCGTCCTCACTCTCCTGGCCCCGAAGCCCTCATGTTTGGCAATTCCGGACCGACAATGAAGCACTCTGCCTGCCCTCTAGAAAAAATATATTGCCTAATGAGCTGACCAGGCAGCTTAAATGAAGATAAACCTACACGGCACTCGAATGTACCCAAATTATATAGTCTAACCTGGGCACTAATGCACTGTCTGACACAACCTGAGACCGGACCTGCTGACCAACACCCAGACAGCTGACTGCACCCTGAGCACATCAGACCCGCCCTGGCCTTAGGTCATCATCTCTTCCCTACCTCAGTTTTCAGGCTTCAGAACCTAGATTTTATCTCCAATCACTGCCCACGGGTGACTGTGATGCAGAAATCAGAACTCTTCCTGACCCATGGCAAGAAACCTTGTGGTTGGCATGTTGTCCAACGTTCAGTGTAGGAGAAAACAGCATTCACCCTGAGGCCCCGCCCATTCTTGAGTGCGACGAGAGCATAAACACGCATTGTGACCTCAGCGTGAGTCCTGTCCTCTAGTAAGTCCTCTCAGTGGCTGGACCATTAGATGTCATAATGGGCTTGACATGTCCCTAGTCCCCAATTTTTAACCAGATTTCTGGTTGTCCAGTCGCCCCACCCCAGGACTCTACTCTGGAATCCCTCATTTGGTGGGACATCTGAGGTTGAAAAACAAAATGAAACAAATCGACAACAACAACAAAAAAACGGATTTCTTCCATCCCCAGAATGACCGCAAACTCTTTGGATGGGACCGAACCCCCAGAGAGTAAGACTCGTCCATTTCCCATGAAGTCACCCGGCAATTTCACGACCATGAGTGACACGATATCCAGAGACAAAAACTTAAGCAAGAGCCTCACACTCGCCCTTTTTTCATATCCCGAAGTGTTCTCCTCGTGGTCTGTAGATCAGTCCTGCCATACCTATGACCCAAAATATAAGCCGAGTTTGTATTTTCAGACAACTGTCCAAACAGCTCTGGCCTACACACCCTACAGGCTCAGGGCCCTGGAGCCAAACCTGAGGACTGTACTTGCCCTCTCCAAGGGAATTGTATGTGCCCATTCCAATGGCCACAACCCTACTAGTAGGATATCCTCCAAAGTCCCTGAGGCCATCCCAATAGTTGTGGCTTCCCAGGACAAACAGGGGCAATCTGAGCCCATCTGAGCACCTACCTGCACTCAGACCTGTAGACTGATGTCCCCAGAGGTAAAAAGGAACGAGCAGGCCCCTAGGCACTAATCGGATCCATTGCTTTGGTTTCCAGGAAACTCTCCTCAGAGGCCTGGATTTCAATACCAGCATATGGTTGTTTCTTGACTCACCCATCAGAACAAATCTCATCTACACTTGGGAAACATGCACGTTGGAGCTGTGTCAAAGCCTCTGTTTAGGAGAACCCTTCAGGGCCCCAGGGCCACCGCTTCATTCGAAGGTCTCCATAGACACAAAAACATATTAGGACACACCCACAGGAGAGTCCATTTCAACTCAGCCTCCTCGGTTGCCCGCCACATGCAGCAGATCTAACCTGTCTTGTTGCTTGGAGACAATTGGAATGCGAGGTGGGCTACCCAGCCATCCATCCTTAGAACCCTGCTCGGAATCGTTGGACTGGAGCCAACCAACAGGTCACAATTGTCCTGCAGAAGAATCTTTGCAGTTTGGAGCTTCTCACAACTCCCATCGTGGGTAAACCCCCATGTCCTCGTGATCCAACCCCCTTCAAGAAAGGGCCATCAGGGCAGAAAGTCCAACCTGATCCTTGCCCTGACTTCAGATGCACGAGATCTCGATTGAGGTCTCTAGATTGTGCCTGCCATATCCTCACCCAGAAACCTAGGCCTAGCTTGGGTTCTCAGACTCCGTCCTCAGACTACTGGCCCACAAGCCCTCCAGTTTGGCAATCCAGAACTACAATGCCGCACTCTGCCTGCCCTACAGAAGTAAAACATTGCCCTCAGGGCTACCCCGAAACCCCAAATGAGGATCAACCTGCACGCCATTCGGCTGTACCCCAAACATATAGGCTGACCTGGGCACTATTTCCCCTTCTGACCCAGCCTGAGCCTGGACCTCCTGGTCCCACCCAGATCGCTGGCCGCACACTGAGCACATCGGACCCGCCATGGTCTTAGGTCGTCATCTCATCCCAACTGCGGTTTTCAGGCTCCAGAACCTAGACCTTATCTCCAACCACTGCCCAGGGTTGAAAATGATGCAGAAATCAGAACTCTTTCCCCATGGCAAGAAACCTTGTGCTTGGCATGTTGTCCAACGTTCAGTGTAGTTGAAACAAGCGTGGCCCATGAGGCCCAGCCCATGCTTGCGGGCCACATTGGTCACAAACACACATTGTGACCCTCAGCCTGAGCCCAGTCCTCAGGTAAGGCCTCTCAGGGCCTATATGAAGAGACAGCATATTGGGCTTGCCATGACCCTAGGCCCCAATTTTTAACCATAGTTCGGGGTGTCCCTTTACTCTTCCCCAGGGCTCTGCTTTGGAATTCCTCTTTTGGTGGGACACCAGAGGTAACAAACCTGAAAAGAGTCCTCCCATCCCACAGATTGACGAAAAACAATTGGGATCGGGCCAAATCCACAGAGAGGAAGATTCGTCCATGGCCCATGAGACCTCCCCAACATTCCACGGCCATCGCTGAAACAAAATCCAGAGACAAAAGCCTGAGCAAGCGACCCAGACTCGCCCATTCTTCATATCCTGAAGAGTTCGTCTCATGGTTTGTAGATCGGGCGTGCCATACCTACGTCCCCAAACTTAAGCTGAGTTTGTGTTTTCAGTCTTCTGTCCTCAAAGTCCTGGGCCACACTCCCTCCAGGCTGTGGCTCGTGGAGCCACACATTAGGACTGCCCCCACCCAATCCATGGGAATTCTGCCCATTCCATTGTCAAAAATCGTACAAATTAGGAGAACCCTCCAAAGTCCCTGAGGCCATCCCAATAGTGTAGGTCGCCCGGGACAGAAAAGGGCGGTTGATACCAGCTTAGCATCTTCCTTCACTCATCTACCTCCACTCATACCAAGAAGATTGAACCAGACAGGACCCGAGGCCATTATCGGATCCATTGCTTTGGTTTACAGGCATGTCTCCTCAAAAGCCTGGATTCCAATACCAGCAGAGGGGATTTCCTGAGGCACCCATCAGAACAAATCTCGTCTCCACAAGGAAACTTGTGCATGGGAGCTATGCCAAAGCTTAGGAGAATACTTCAGGGTCCCGGTGCCACCTCCCCATTCCAAGGCCCTCATGGACACAAACACACATTCGGACCCATCCTCTGGAAAGTGCATTTCAACTCAGCCACCCCGGTTGCTCCCGCAGATCCATTAGATCTAAACTGTCTTGTTGCTAGGAGCAATTGGAAGGCGAGGCGGACTTCCCAGGCATCCATCCTCGAACGGTGCTCTGGAGTCATTCCATATGGGATGTCCTGGAGCTGTCCAACAGGTCTCAATTGTCCCGCAGAAGGAATCCTTGAAGGGGGCATCCCACATCTCCCAACGTGGAAAACCTCCAAGGCCTCGAGATTCCGCTCCCTTCATGAAGGGGCCGTCATGCACAGAAACTCCAACCTGAGCCAACGTCGGATCCTCGCCCTGACTTCAGATGCATGACATATTGGTTCAGATCTGCAGGGGGTACCTGCCGTGCCCTCACCCTGAATCCGAAGTCTAGCTTGTGTTCTCAGACTTCCGTCCTCACTCTCCTGGCCCCGAAGCCCTCATGTTTGGCAATTCCGGACCGACAATGAAGCACTCTGCCTGCCCTCTAGAAAAAATATATTGCCTAATGAGCTGACCAGGCAGCTTAAATGAAGACAAACCTACACGGCACTCGAATGTACCCAAATTATATAGTCTAACCTGGGCACTAATGCACTGTCTGACACAACCTGAGCCCGGACCTGCTGACCAACACCCAGACAGCTGACCGCACCCTGAGCACATGAGACCCGCCCTGGCCTTAGGTCATCATCTCTTCCCTACCTCAGTTTTCAGGCTTCAGAACCTAGACCTTATCTCCAATCACTGCCCACGGGTGACTGTGATGCAGAAATCAGAAATCCTCCTGACCCATGGCAAGAAAACCTTGTGGTTGGCATGTTGTCCAACGTTCAGTGTAGGAGAAAACAGCATTCACCCTGAGGCCCCGCCCATTCTTGCGTGCGACGAGAGCATAAACACGCATTGTGACCTCAGCGTGAGTCCTGTCCTCTAGTAAGTCCTCTCAGTGGCTGGACCATTAGATGTCATAATGGGCTTGACATGTCCCTAGTCCCCAATTTTTAACCAGATTTCTGGTTGTCCAGTCGCCCCACCCAAGGGCTCTACTCTGAAATCCCTCATTTGGTGGGACATCTGAGGTTGAAAAACAAAATGAAACAAATCGACAACAACAACAAAAAAACGGACTTCTTCCATCCCCAGAATGACCGCAAACTCTTTGGACGGGACCGAACCCCCAGAGAGTAAGACTCGTCCATTTCCCATGATGTCACCCGGCAATTTCACGGCCATGAGTGACACGATATCCAGAGACAAAAACTTGAGCAAGAGCCTCAGACTCGTCCTTTTTTCATATCCCAAAGTGTTCTCCTCATGGTCTGTAGATCAGTCCTGCCATACCTATGACCCAAAACATAAGCCGAGTTTGTGTTTTCAGACAACTGTCCAAACAGCTCTGGCCTACACACCCTACAGGCTCAGGGCCCTGGAGCCAAACCTGAGGACTGTACTTGCCCTCTCCAAGGGAATTGTATGTGCCCATTCCAATGGCCACAACCCTACTAATAGGATAACCTCCAAAGTCCCTGAGGCCATCCCAATAGTTGTGGCTTCCCAGGACAAACAGGGGGCAATCTGAGCCCATTTGAGCACCTTCCTGCACTCAGACCCGTAGACTGATGTCCCCAGAGGTAAAAAGGAACGAACAGGCCCCTAGGCACTAATCGGATCCATTGCTTTGGTTTCAAGGAAACTCTCCTCAGAGGCCTGGATTTCAATACCAGCATATGGCTGTTTCTTGACTCACCCATCAGAACAAATCTCATCTACACTTGGGAGACCTGCACGTTGGAGCTGTGTCAAAGCCTCTGTTTAGGAGAACCCTTCAGGGCCCCAGGGCCACCGCTTCATTCGAAGGTCTCCATAGACACAAAAACATATTAGGACACACCCACAGGAGAGTCCATTTCAACTCAGCCTCCTCGGTTGCCCGCCACATGCAGCAGATCTAACCTGTCTTGTTGCTTGGAGACAATTGGAATGCGAGGTGGGCTACCCAGCC
Organism: Mustela nivalis; assembly: GCF_964662115.1. NCBI lineage: Eukaryota > Metazoa > Chordata > Mammalia > Carnivora > Mustelidae > Mustela > Mustela nivalis. The sequence continues at coordinate 813,965 of NW_028136508.1, read as the reverse complement.
ATCCATCCTTAGAACCCTGCTCGGAATCGTTGGACTGGAGCCAACCAACAGGTCTCAATTGTCCTGCAGAAGAATCTTTGCAGTTTGGAGCTTCTCACAACTCCCATCGTGGGAAAACCCCCATGTCCTCGTGATCCAACCCCCTTCAAGAAAGGGCCATCAGGGCAGAAAGTCCAACCTGAGCGATCGTCTGATCCTTGCCCTGACTTCAGATGCACGAGATCTCTATTGAGGTCTGTAGATTGTGCCTGCCATATCCTCACCCAGAAACCTAGGCTTGGCTTGGGTTCTCAGACTCCGTCCTCAGACTACTGGCCCACAAGCCTTCCAGTTTGGCAATCCAGAACTACAATGCCGCACTCTGCCTGCCCTACAGAAGTAAAACATTGCCCTCAGGGCTACCCCGAAACTCCAAATGAGGATCAACCTGCACACCATTCGGCTGTACCCCAAACATAGAGGCTGACCTGGGCACTCTTTCCCCTTCTGACCCAGCCTGATCCTGGACCTCCTGGTCCCACCCAGACAGCTGGCCGCACACTGAGCACATCGGACCCGCCATGGCCTTAGGTCGTCATCTCTTCCCAACTGCGGTTTTCAGGCTCCAGAACCTAGATCTTATATCCAAACACTGCCCAGGGTTGAAAATGATGCAGAAATCAGAACTCTTTCCCCATGGCACGAAACCTTGTGCTTGGCATGTTGTCCATCGTTCAGTGTAGTTGAAACAAGCATGGCCCATGAAGCCCAGCCCATGCTTGTGGGCCACATTGGTCACAAACACACATTGTGACCCTCAGCCTGAGCCCAGTCCTCAGGTAAGGCCTCTCAGGGCCTATATGAAGAGACAGCATATTGGGCTTGCCATGCCCCTAGGCCCCAATTTTTAACCATAGTTCGTGGTGTCCCTTCACTCTTCCCCAGGGCTCTGCTTTGGAATTCCTCTTTTGGTGGGTCACCTGAGGTAACAAACCTGAAAGGAGTCCTCCCATCCCACAGATTGACGAAAAACAATTGGGATCGGGCCAAATCCACAGAGAGGAAGATTCGTCCATGGCCCATGAGACATCCCCAACATTCCACGGCCATCGCTGAAACAAAATCCAGAGACAAAAGCCTGAGCAAGCGCCTCAGACTCGCTCATTCTTCATATCCTGAAGAGTTCTTCTCATGGTTTGTAGATCGGGCGTGCCATACCTACGTCCCCAAACTTAAGCTGAGTTTGTGTTTTCAGTCTTCTGTCCTCAAAGTCCTGGGCCACACTCCCTCCAGGCTGGGGCCCTTGGAGCCACACATTAGGACTGCCCCCACCCAATCCATGGGAATTCTGCCCATTCCATTGTCAAAAATCGTACACATTAGGAGAACCCTCCAAAGACCCTGAGGCCATCCCAATAGTGTAGGTCGCCCGGGACAAAAAAGGGCGGTTGATACCAGCTGAGCATCTTCCTCCACTCATCTACCTCCACTCATACCAAGAAGATTGAACCAGACAGGACCCGAGGCCATTATCGGATCCATTGCTTTGGTTTACAGGCATGTCTCCTCAAAAGCCTGGATTCCAATACCAGCAGAGGGGATTTCCTGAGGCACCCATCAGAACAAATCTCGTCTCCACAAGGAAACTTGTGCATGGGAGCTATGCCAAAGCTTAGGAGAATACTTCAGGGTCCCGGTGCCACCTCCCCATTCCAAGGCCCTCATGGACACAAACACACGTTAGGACCCATCCTCTGAAAAGTGCATTTCAACACAGCCACCCCGGTTGCTCCCGCAGATCCATTAGATCTAAACTGTCTTGTTGCTAGGAGACAATTGGAAGGCGAGGCGGACTTCCCAGGCATCCATCCTCGAACTGTGCTCTGGAGTCATTCCATAGGGGATGTCCTGGAGCTGTCCAACAGGTCTCAATTGTCCCGCAGAAGGAATCCTTGAAGGGGGCATCCCACATCTCCCAACGTGGAAAACCTCCATGGCCTCGAGATTCCGCTCCCTTCATGAAGGGGCCGTCATGCACAGAAACTCCAACCTGAGCCAACGTCGGATCCTCGCCCTGATTTAAGATGCATGAGATATTGGTTCAGATCTGTAGAAGGTACCTGCCGTGCCCTCACCCTGAATCCGAAGTCTAGCTTGTGTTCTCAGACTTCCGTCCTCACTCTCCTGGCCCCGAAGCCCTCATGTTTGGCAATTCCGTACCGACAATGAAGCACTCTGCCTGCCCTCTAGAAAAAATATATTGCCTAATGAGCTGACCAGGCAGCTTAAATGAAGATAAACCTACACGGCACTCGAATGTACCCAAATTATATAGTCTAACCTGGGCAGAAATGCACTGTATGACACAACCTGAGCCCGGACCTGCTGACCAACACACAGACAGCTGATTGCACCCTGAGTACATCAGACCCGCCATGGCCTTAGGTCATCATCTTTTCCCTACCTCAGTTTTCAGGCATCAGAACCTAGACATTATCTCCAATCACTGCCATGGGTGACTGATGCAGAAATCAGAACTCTTCCTGACCCATGGCAAGAAACCTTGTGGTTGGCATGTTGTCCAACGTTCAGTGTAGGAGAAACCAGCATTCACCCTGAGGCCCCGCCCATTCTTGAGTGCGAGGAGAGCATAAACACGCATTGTGACCTCAGCGTGAGTCCTGTCCTCTAGTAAGTCCTCTCAGTGGCTGGACCATTAGATGTCATAATGGGCTTGACATGTCCCTAGTCCCCAATTTTTAACCAGATTTCTGGTTGTCCAGTCGCCCCACCCCAGGGCTCTACTCTGGAATCCCTCATTTGGTGGGACATCTGAGGTTGAAAAACAAAATGAAACAAATCGACAACAACAACAAAAAAACGGACTTCTTCCATCCCCAGAATGACCGCAAACTCTTTGGATGGGACCGAACCCCCAGAGAGTAAGACTCGTCCATTTCCCATGAAGTCACCCGGCAATTTCACGACCATGAGTGACACGATATCCAGAGACAAAAACTTGAGCAAGAGCCTCACACTCGCCCTTTTTTCATATCCCGAAGTGTTCTCCTCATGGTCTGTAGATCAGTCCTGCCAAACCTATGACCCAAAACATAAGCCGAGTTTGTGTTTTCAGACAACTGTCCAAACAGCTCTGGCCTACACACCCTACAGGCTCAGGGCCCTGGAGCCAAACCTGAGGACTGTACTTGCCCTCTCCAAGGGAATTGTATGTGCCCATTCCAATGGCCACAACCCTACTAATAGGATAACCTCCAAAGTCCCTGAGGCCATCCCAAGAGTTGTGGCTTCCCAGGACAAACAGGGGCAATCTGAGCCCATCTGAGCACCTACCTGCACTCAGACCCGTAGACTGATGTCCCCAGAGGTAAAAAGGAACGAACAGGCCCCTAGGCACTAATCGGATCCATTGCTTTGGTTTCCAGGCATCTCTCCTCAGAGGCCTGGATTTCAATACCAGCATATGGCTGTTTCTTGACTCACCCATCAGAACAAATCTCATCTACACATGGGAAACATGCACGTTGGAGCTGTGTCAAAGCCTCTGTTTAGGAGAACCCTTCAGGGCCCCAGGGCCACCGCGTCATTCCAAGGTCTCCATAGACACAAAAACATATTAGGACACATCCACAGGAGAGTCCATTTCAACTCAGCCTCCTCGGTTGCCCCCCACATCCAGCAGATCTAACCTGTCTTGTTGCTTGGAGACTATTGGAATGCGAGGTGGGCTACCCAGCTATCCATCCTTAGAACCCTGCTCGGAATCGTTGGACTGGAGCCAACCAACAGGTCTCAATTGTCCTGCAGAAGAATCTTTGCAGTTTGGAGCTTCTCACAACTCGATCGTGGGAAAACCCCCATGTCCTCGTGATCCAACCCCCTTCAATAAAGGGCCATCAGGGCAGAAAGTCCAACCTGTGCGATCGTCTGATACTTGCCCTGACTTCAGATGCACGAGATCTCTATTGAGGTCTGTAGATTGTGCCTGCCATATCCTCACCTAGAAACCTAGGCCTAGCTTGGGTTCTCAGACTCCGTCCTCAGACTACTGGCCCACAAGCCCTCCAGATTGGCAATCCAGAACTACAATGCCGCACTCTGCCTGCCCTACAGAAGTAAAACATTGCCCTCAGGGCTACCCCGAAACCCCAAATGAGGATCAACCTGCACGCCAATCGGCTGTACCCCAAACATATAGGCTGACCTGGGCACTATTTCCCCTTCTGACCCAGCCTTAGCCTGGACCTCCTGGTCCCACCCAGACAGCTGGCCGCACACTGAGCACATCGGACCCGCCATGGCCTTAGGTCGTCATCTCTTCCCAACTGCGGTTTTCAGGCTCCAGAACCTAGACCTTATCTCCAACCACTGCCCAGGGTAGAAAACGATGCAGAAATCAGAACTCTTTCCCCATGGCAAGAAACCTTGTGCTTGGCATGTTGTCCAACGTTCAGTGTAGTTGAAACAAGCGTGGCCCATGAGGCCCAGCCCAAGCTTGCGGGCCACATTGGTCACAAACACACATTGTGACCCTCAGCCTGAGCCCAGTCCTCAGGTAAGGCCTCTCAGGGCCTATATGAAGAGACAGCATATTGGGCTTGCCATGCCCCTAGGCCCCAATTTTTAACCATAGTTCGTGGTGTCCCTTCACTCTTCCCCAGGGCTCTGCTTTGGAATTCCTCTTTTGGTGGGTCACCTGAGGTAACAAACCTGAAAGGAGTCCTCCCATCCCACAGATTGACGAAAAACTATTGGGATCGGGCCAAATCCACAGAGAGGAAGATTCGTCCATGGCCCATGAGACATCCCCAACATTCCACGGCCATCGCTGAAACAAAATCCAGAGACAAAAGCCTGAGCAAGCGCCTCAGACTCGCTCATTCTTCATTTCCTGAAGAGTTCTTCTCATGGTTTGTAGATCGGGCGTGCCATACCTACGTCCCCAAACTTAAGCTGAGTTTGTGTTTTCAGTCTTCTGTCCTCAAAGTCCTGGGCCACACTCCCTCCAGGCTGGGGCCCTTGGAGCCACACATTAGGACTGCCCCCACCCAATCCATGGGAATTCTGCCCATTCCATTGTCAAAAATCGTACAAATTAGGAGAACCCTCCAAAGACCCTGAGGCCATCCCAATAGTGTAGGTCGCCCGGGACAAAAAAGGGCGGTTGATACTAGCTGAGCATCTTCCTCCACTCATCTACCTCCACTCATACCAAGAATATTGAACCAGACAGGACCCGAGGCCATTATCGGATCCATTGCTTTGGTTTACAGGCATGTCTCCTCAAAAGCCTGGATTCCAATACCAGCAGAGGGGATTTCCTAAGGCACCCATCAGAACAAATCTCGTCTCCACAAGGAAACTTGTGCATGGGTGCTATGCCAAAGCTTAAAAGAATACTTCAGGGTCCCGGTGCCACCTCCCCATTCCAAGGCCCTCATGGACACAAACACACATTCGGACCCATCCTCTGGAAAGTGCATTTCAACTCAGCCACCCCGGTTGCTCCCGCAGATCCATTAGATCTAAACTGTCTTGTTGCTAGGAGACAATTGGAAGGCGAGGCGGACTTCCCAGGCATCCATCCTCGAACGGTGCTCTGGAGTCATTCCATATGGGATGTCCTGGAGCTGTCCAACAGGTCTCAATTGTCCCGCAGAAGGAATCCTTGAAGGGGGCATCCCACATCTCCCAACGTGGAAAACCTCCATGGCCTCGAGATTCCGCTCCCTTCATGAAGGGGCCGTCATGCACAGAAACTCCATCCTGAGCCAACGTCGGATCCTCGCCCTGACTTCAGATGCATGAGATATTGGTTCAGATCTGCAGGGGGTACCTGCCGTGCCCTCACCCTGAATCCGAAGTCTAGCTTGTGTTCTCAGACTTCCGTCCTCACTCTCCTGGCCCCGAAGCCCTCATGTTTGGCAATTCCGTACCGACAATGAAGCACTCTGCCTGCCCTCTAGAAAAAATATATTGCCTAATGAGCAGCCCAGGCAGCTTAAATGAAGATAAACCTACACGGCACTCGAATGTACCCAAATTATATAGTCTAACCTGGGCACTAATGCACTGTCTGACACAACCTGAGCCCGGACCTGCTGACCAACACCCAGACAGCTGACCGCACCCTGAGCACATAAGACCCGCCCTGACCTTAGGTCATCATCTCTTCCCTACCTCAGTTTTCAGGCTTCAGAACCTAGACCTTATCTCCAATCACTGCCCACGGGTGTGTGATGCAGAAATCAGAACTCTTCCTGACCCATGGCAAGAAACCTTGTGGTTGGCATGTTGTCCAACGTTCAGTTTAGGAGAAAACAGCATTCCCCTTGAGGCCCCGCCTATTCTTGAGTGCGACGAGAGCATAAACACGCATTGTGACCTCAGCGTGAGTCCTGTCCTCTAGTAAGTCCTCTCAGTGGCTGGACCATTAGATGTCATAATGGGCTTGACATGTCCCTAGTCCCCAATTTTTAACCAGATTTCTGGTTGTCCAGTCGCCCCACCCCAGGGCTCTACTCTCGAATCCCTCATTTGGTGGGACATCTGAGGTTGAAAAACAAAATGAAACAAATCGACAACAACAACAAAAAAACGGACTTCTTCCATCCCCAGAATGACCGCAAACTCTTTGGACGGGACCGAACCCCCAGAGAGTAAGACTCGTCCATTTCCCATGAAGTCACCCGGCAATTTCACGACCATGAGTGACATGATATCCAGAGACAAAAACTTGAGCAAGAGCCTCACACTCGCCCTTTTTTCATATCCCGAAGTGTTCTCCTCATGGTCTGTAGATCAGTCCTGCCATACCTATGACCCAAAACATAAGCCGAGTTTGTGTTTTCAGACAACTGTCCAAACAGCTCTGGCCTACACACCCTACAGGCTCAGGGCCCTGGAGCCAAACCTGAGGACTGTACTTGCCCTCTCCAAGGGAATTGTATGTGCCCATTCCAATGGCCACAACCCTACTAATAGGATATCCTCCAAAGTCCCTGAGGCCATCCCAAGAGTTGTGGCTTCCCAGGACAAACAGGGGCAATCTGAGCCCATCTGAGCACCTACCTGCACTCAGACCCGTAGACTGATGTCCCCAGAGGTAAAAAGGAACGAACAGGCCCCTGGGCACTAATCGGTTCCATTGCTTTGGTTTCCAGGCATCTCTCCTCAGAGGCCTAGATTTCAATACCAGCATATGGCTGTTTCTTGACTCACCCATCAGAACAAATCTCATCTACACATGGGAAACATGCACGTTGGAGCTGTGTCAAAGCCTCTGTTTAGGAGAACCCTTCAGGGCCCCAGGGCCACCGCTTCATTCCAAGGTCTACATAGACACAAAAACATATTAGGACACATCCACAGGAGAGTCCATTTCAACTCAGCCTCCTCGGTTGCCCCCCACATCCAGCAGATCTAACCTGTCTTGTTGCTTGGAGACCATTGGAATGCGAGGTGGGCTACCCAGCCATCCATCCTTAGAACCCTGCTCGGAATCGTTGGCCTGGAGCCAACCAACAGGTCTCAATTGTCCTGCAGAAGAATCTTTGCAGTTTGGAGCTTCTCACAACTCCCATCGTGGGAAAACCCCCATGTCCTCGTGATCCAACCCCCTTCAAGAAAGGGCCATCAGGGCAGAAAGTCCAACCTGAGCGATCGTCTGATCCTTGCCCTGACTTCAGATGCACGAGATCTCGATTGAGGTCTCTAGATTGTGCCTGCCATATCCTCACCCAGAAACCTAGGCATAGCTTGGGTTCTCAGACTCCGTCCTCAGACTACTGGCCCACAAGCCCTCCAGTTTGGCAATCCAGAACTACAATGCCGCACTCTGCCTGCCCTACAGAAGTAAAATATTGCCCTCAGGGCTACCCCGAAACCCCAAATGAGGATCAACCTGCACGCCATTTGGCTGTACCCCAAACATATAGGCTGACCTGGGCACTATTTCCCCTTCTGACCCAGCCTGAGCCTGGACCTCCTGGTCCCACCCAGACAGCTGTCCGCACACTGAGCACATCGGACCCGCCATGGCCTTAGGTCGTCATCTCTTCCCAACTGCGGTTTTCAGGCTCCAGAACCTAGACCTTATCTCCAACCACTGCCCAGGGTTGAAAACGATGCAGAAATCAGAACTCTTTCCCCATGGCAAGAAACCTTGTGCTTGGCATGTTGTCCAACGTTCAGTGTAGTTGAAACAAGCGTGGCCCATGAGGCCCAGCCCAAGCTTGCGGGCCACATTGGTCACAAACACACATTGTGACCCTCAGCCTGAGCCCAGTCCTCAGGTAAGGCCTCTCAGGCCCTATATGAAGAGACAGCATATTGGGCTTGCCATGCCCCTAGGCCCCAATTTTTAACCATAGTTCGGGGTGTCCCTTCACTCTTCCCCAGGTCTCTGCTTTGGAATTCCTCTTTTGGTGGGTCACCTGAGGTAACAAACCTGAAAGGAGGCCTCCCATCCCACAGATTGACGAAAAACAATTGGGATCGGGCAAAATCCACAGAGAGGAAGATTCGTCCATGGCCCATGAGACATCCCCAACATTCCACGGCCATCGCTGAAACAAAATCCAGAGACAAAAGCCTGAGCAAGCGCCTCAGACTCGCTCATTCTTCATATCCTGAAGAGTTCTTCTCATGATTTGTAGATCGGGCGTGCCATACCTACGTCCCCAAACTTAAGCTGAGTTTGTGTTTTCAGTCTTCTGTCCTCAAAGTCCTGGGCCACACTCCCTCCAGGCTGGGGCCCCTGGAGCCACACATTAGGACTGCCCCCACCCAATCCATGGGAATTCTGCCCATTCCATTGTCAAAAATCGTACAAATTAGGAGAACCCTCCAAAGTCCCTGAGGCCATCCCAATAGTGTAGGTCGCCCGGGACAAAAAAGGGCGGTTGATACCAGCTGAGCATCTTCCTCCACTCATCTACCTCCACTCATGCCAAGAAGATTGAACCAGACAGGACCCGAGGCCATTATCGGATCCATTGCTTTGGTTTACAGGCATGTCTCCTCAAAAGCCTGGATTCCTATACCAGCAGAGGGGATTTCCTGAGGCACCCATCAGAACAAATCTCATCTCCACAAGGAAACTTCTGCATGGGAGCTATGCCAAAGCTTAGGAGAATACTTCAGGGTCCCGGTGCCACCTCCCCATTCCAAGGCCCTCATGGACACAAACACACGTTAGGACCCATCCACTGGAAAGTGCATTTCAACTCAGCCACCCCGGTTGCTCCCGCAGATCCATTAGATCTAAACTGTCTTGTTGATAGGAGACAATTGGAAGGCGAGGCGGACTTCCCAGGCATCCATCCTCGAACGGTGCTCTGGAGTCATTCCATATGGGATGTCCTGGAGCTGTCCAACAGGTCTCAATTGTCCCGCAGAAGGAATCCTTGAAGGGGGCATCCCACATCTCCCAACGTGGAAAACCTCCATGGCCTCGAGATTCCGCTCCCTTCATGAAGGGGCCGTCATGCACAGAAACTCCAAACTGAGCCAACGTCGGATCCTCGAACCTGACTTCAGATGCATGAGATATTGGTTCAGATCTGCAGGGGGTACCTGCCGTGCCCTCACCCTGAATCCGAAGTCTAGCTTGTGTTCTCAGACTTCCGTCCTCACTCTCCTGGCCCCGAAGCCCTCATGTTTGGCAATTCCGGACCGACAATGAAGCACTCTGCCTGCCCTCTAGAAAAAATATATTGCCTAATGAGCTGACCAGGCAGCTTAAATGAAGATAAACCTACACGGCACTCGAATGTACCCAAATTATATAGTCTAACCTGGGCACTAATGCACTGTCTGACACAACCTGAGCCCGGACCTGCTGACCAACACCCAGACAGCTGACCGCACGCTGAGCACATCAGACCCGCCCTGACCTTAGGTCATCATCTCTTCCCTACCTCAGTTTTCAGGCTTCAGAACCTAGACCATATCTCCAATCACTGCCCACGGGTGACTGTGATGCAGAAATCAGAACTCTTCCTGACCCATGGCAAGAAACCTTGTGGTTGGCATGTTGTCCAACGTTCAGTTTAGGAGAAAACAGCATTCCCCTTGAGGCCCCGCCCATTCTTGAGTGCGACGAGAGCATAAACACGCATTGTGACCTCAGCGTGAGTCCTGTCCTCTAGTAAGTCCTCTCAGTGGCTGGACCATTAGATGTCATAATGGGCTTGACATGTCCCTAGTCCCCAATTTTTAACCAGATTTCTGGTTGTCCAGTCGCCCCACCCCAGGGCTCTACTCTGGAATCCCTCATTTGGTGGGACATCTGAGGTTGAAAAACAAAATGAAACAAATCTACAACAACAAAAAAACGGACTTCTTCCATCCCCAGAATGACCGCAAACTCTTTGGACGGGACCGAACCCCCAGAGAGTAAGACTCGTCCATTTCCCATGAAGTCACCCGGCAATTTCACGACCATGAGTGACACGATATCCAGAGACAAAAACTTGAGCAAGAGCCTCACACTCGCCCTTTTTTCATATCCCGAAGTGTTCTCCTCATGGTCTGTAGATCAGTCCTGCCATACCTATGACCCAAAACATAAGCCGAGTTTGTGTTTTCAGACAACTGTCCAAACAGCTCTGGCCTACACACCCTACAGGCTCAGGGCCCTGGATCCAAACCTGAGGACTGTACTTGCCCTCTCCAAGGGAATTGTATGTGCCCATTCCAATGGCCACGAACCTACTAATAGGATAACCTCCAAAGTCCCTGAGGCCATCCCAAGAGTTGTGGCTTCCCAGGACAAACAGGGGCAATCTGAGCCCATCTGAGCACCTACCTGCACTCAGACCCGTAGACTGATGTCCCCAGAGGTAAAAAGGAACGAACAGGCCCCTAGGCACTAATCGGATCCATTGCTTTGGTTTCAAGGCATCTCTCCTCAGAGGCCTGGATTTCAATACCAGCATATGGCTGTTTCCTGACTCACCCATCAGAACAAATCTCATCTAAACATGGGAAACATGCACGTTGGAGCTGTGTCAAAGCCTCTGTTTAGGAGAACCCTTCAGGGCCCCAGGGCCACCGCTTCATTCCAAGGTCTCCATAGACACAAAAACATATTAGGACACATCCACAGGAGAGTCCATTTCAACTCAGCCTCCTCGGTTGCCCCCACATCCAGCAGATCTAACCTGTCTTGTTGCTTGGAGACCATTGGAATGCGAGGTGGGCTACCCAGCCATCCATCCTTAGAACCCTGCTCGGAATCGTTGGCCTGGAGCCAACCAACAGGTCTCAATTGTCCTGCAGAAGAATCTTTGCAGTTTGGAGCTTCTCACAACTCCCATCGTGGGAAAACCCCCATGTCCTCGTGATCCAACCCCCTTCAAGAAAGGGCCATCAGGGCAGAAAGTCCAACCTGAGCGATCGTCTGATCCTTGCCCTGACTTCAGATGCACGAGATCTCGATTGAGGTCTGTAGATTGTGCCTGCCATATCCTCACCCAGAAACCTAGGCCTAGCTTGGGTTCTCAGACTCCGTCCTCAGACTACTGGCCCACAAGCCCTCCAGTTTGGCAATCCAGAACTACAATGCCGCACTCTGCCTGCCCTACAGAAGTAAAACATTGCCCTCAGGGCTACCCCGAAACCCCAAATGAGGATCAACCTGCACGCCATTCGGCTGTACCCCAAACATATAGGCTGACCTGGGCACTATTTCCCCTTCTGACCCAGCCTGAGCCTGGACCTCCTGGTCCCACCCAGACAGCTGTCCGCACACTGAGCACATCGGACCCGCCATGGCCTTAGGTCGTCATCTCTTCCCAACTGCGGTTTTCAGGCTCCAGAACCTAGACCTTATCTCCAACCACTGCCCAGGGTTGAAAACGATGCAGAAATCAGAACTCTTTCCCCATGGCAAGAAACCTTGTGCTTGGCATGTTGTCCAACGTTCAGTGTAGTTGAAACAAGCGTGGCCCATGAGGCCCAGCCCAAGCTTGCGGGCCACATTGGTCACAAACACACATTGTAACCCTCAGCCTGAGCCCAGTCCTCAGGTAAGGCCTCTCAGGGCCTATATGAAGAGACAGCATATTGGGCTTGCCATGCCCCTAGGCCCCAATTTTTAACCATAGTTCGGGGTGTCCCTTCACTCTTCCCCAGGGCTCTGCTTTGGAATTCCTCTTTTGGTGGGTCACCTGAGGTAACAAACCTGAAAGGAGGCCTCCCATCCCACAGATTGACGAAAAACAATTGGGATCGAGCCAAATCCACAGAGAGGAAGATTCGTCCATGGCCCATGAGACATCCCCAACATTCCACGGCCATCGCTGAAACAAAATCCAGACACAAAAGCCTGAGCAAGCGCCTCAGACTCGCTCATTCTTCATATCCTGAAGAGTTCTTCTCATGATTTGTAGATCGGGCGTGCCATACCTACGTCCCCAAACTTAAGCTGAGTTTGTGTTTTCAGTCTTCTGTCCTCAAAGTCCTGGGCCACACTCCCTGCAGGCTGGGGCCCCTGGAGCCACACATTAGGACTGCCCCCACCCAATCCATGGGAATTCTGCCCATTCCATTGTCAAAAATCGTACAAATTAGGAGAACCCTCCAAAGTCCCTGAGGCCATCCCAATAGTGTAGGTCGCCCGGGACAAAAAAGGGCGGTTGATACCAGCTGAGCATCTTCCTCCACTCATCTACCTCCACTCATGCCAAGAAGATTGAACCAGACAGGACCCAAGGCCATTATCGGATCCATTGCTTTGGTTTACAGGCATGTCTCCTCAAAAGCCTGGATTCCAATACCAGCAGAGGGGATTTCCTGAGGCACCCATCAGAACAAATCTCATCTCCACAAGGAAACTTCTGCATGGGAGCTATGCCAAAGCTTAGGAGAATACTTCAGGGTCCCGGTGCCACCTCCCCATTCCAAGGCCCTCATGGACACAAACACACATTCGGACCCATCCTCTGGAAAGTGCATTTCAACTCAGCCACCCCGGTTGCTCCCGCAGATCCATTAGATCTAAACTGTCTTGTTGCTAGGAGACAATTGGAAGGCGAGGCGGACTTCCCAGGCATCCATCCTGGAACGGTGCTCTGGAGTCATTCCATATGGGATGTCCTGGAGCTGTCCAACAGGTCTCAATTGTCCCGCAGAAGGAATCCTTGAAGTGGGCATCCCACGTCTCCCAAAGTGGAAAACCTCCATGGCCTCGAGATTCCGCTCCCTTCATGAAGGGGCCGTCATGCACAGAAACTCCAAACTGAGCCAACGTCGGATCCTCGCCCTGACTTCAGATGCATGAGATATTGGTTCATATCTGCAGGGGGTACCTGCCGTGCCCTCACCCTGAATCCGAAGTCTAGCTTGTGTTCTCAGACTTCCGTCCTCACTCTCCTGGCCCCGAAGCCCTCATGTTTGGCAATTCCGGACCGACAATGAAGCACTCTGCCTGCCCTCTAGAAAAAATATATTGCCTAATGAGCTGACCAGGCAGCTTAAATGAAGATAAACCTACACGGCACTCGAATGTACCCAAATTATATAGTCTAACCTGGGCACTAATGCACTGTCTGACACAACCTGAGCCCGGACCTGCTGACCAACACCCAGACAGCTGACCGCACCCTGAGCACATCAGACCCGCCATGACCTTAGGTCATCATCTCTTCCCTACCTCAGTTTTCAGGCTTCAGAACCTAGACCTTATCTCCAATCACTGCCACGGGTGACTGTGATGCAGAAATCAGAACTCTTCCTGACCCATGGCAAGAAACCTTGTGGTTGGCATGTTGTCCAACGTTCAGTTTAGGAGAAAACAGCATTCCCCTTGAGGCCCCGCCCATTCTTGAGTGCGACGAGAGCATAAACACGCATTGTGACCTCAGCGTGAGTCCTGTCCTCTAGTAAGTCCTCTCAGTGGCTGGACCATTAGATGTCATAATGGGCTTGACATGTCCCTAGTCCCCAATTTTTAACCAGATTTCTGGTTGTCCAGTCGCCCCACCCCAGGGCTCTACTCTGGAATCCCTCATTTGGTGGGACATCTGAGGTTGAAAAACAAAATGAAACAAATCGACAACAACAACAAAAAAACGGACTTCTTCCATCCCCAGAATGACCGCAAACTCTTTGGACGGGACCGAACCCCCAGAGAGTAAGACTCGTCCATTTCCCATGAAGTCACCCGGCAATTTCACGACCATGAGTGACACGATATCCAGAGACAAAAACTTGAGCAAGAGCCTCACACTCGCCCTTTTTTCATATCCCGAAGTGTTCTCCTCATGGTCTGTAGATCAGTCCTGCCATACCTATGACCCAAAACATAAGCCGAGTTTGTGTTTTCAGACAACTGTCCAAACAGCTCTGGCCTACACACCCTACAGGCTCAGGGCCCTGGAGCCAAACCTGAGGACTGTACTTGCCCTCTCCAAGGGAATTGTATGTGCCCATTCCAATGGCCACAACCCTACTAGTAGGATAACCTCCAAGTCCCTGAGGCCATCCCAATAGTTGTGGCTTCCCAGGACAAACAGGGGCAATCTGAGCCCATCTGAGCACCTACCTGCACTCAGACCCGTAGACTGATGTCCCCAGAGGTAAAAAGGAACAAACAGGCCCCTAGGCACTAATCGGATCCATTGCTTTGTTTTCCAGGCATCTCTCCTCAGAGGCCTCGATTTCAATACCAGCATATGGCTGTTTCTTGACTCACCCATCAGAACAAATCTCATCTACACATGGGAAACATGCACGTTGGAGCTGTGTCAAAGCCTCTGTTTAGGAGAACCCTTCAGGGCCCCAGGGCCACCGCTTCATTCCAAGGTCTCCATAGACACAAAAACATATTAGGACACATCCACAGGAGAGTCCATTTCAACTCAGCCTCCTCGGTTGCCCCCCACATCCAGCAGATCTAACCTGTCTTGTTGCTTGGAGACCATTGGAATGCGAGGTGGGCTACCCAGCCATCCATCCTTAGAACACTGCTCGGAATCGTTGGACTGGAGCCAACCAACAGGTCTCAATTGTCCTGCAGAAGAATCTTTGCAGTTTGGAGCTTCTCACAACTCCCATCGTGGGAAAAGCCCCATGTCCTCGTGATCCAACCCCCTTCAAGAAAGGGCCATCAGGGCAGAAAGTCCAACCTGAGCGATCGTCTGATCCTTGCCCTGACTTCAGATGCACGAGATCTCGATTGAGGTCTGTAGATTGTGCCTGCCATATCCTCACCCAGAAACCTAGGCCTAGCTTGGGTTCTCAGACTCCGTCCTCAGACTACTGGCCCACAAGCCCTCCAGTTTGGCAATCCAGAACTACAATGCCGCACTCTGCCTGCCCTACAGAAGTAAAACATTGCCCTCAGGGCTACCCCGAAACCGCAAATGAGGATCAACCTGCACGCCAATCTGCTGTACCCCAAACATATAGGCTGACCTGGGCACTATTTCCCCTTCTGACCCAGCCTGAGCCTGGACCTCCTGGTCCCACCCAGACAGCTGGCCGCACACTGAGCACATCGGACCCGCCATGGCCTTAGGTCGTCACCTCTTCCCAAGTGCGGTTTTCAGGCTCCAGAACCTAGACCTTATCTCCAACCACTGCCCAGGGTTGAAAATGATGCAGAAATCAGAACACTTTCCCCATGGCAAGAAACCTTGTGCTTGGCATGTTGTCCAACGTTCAGTGTAGTTGAAACAAGCGTGGCCCATGAGGCCCAGCCCATGCTTGCGCGCCACATTGGTCACAAACACACACTGTGACCCTCAGCCTGAGCCCAGTCCTCAGGTAAGGCCTCTCAGGGCCTATAAGAAGAGAGAGCATATTGGGCTTGCCATGCCCCTTGGCCCCAATTTTTAACCATAGTTCGGGGTGTCCCTTCACTCTTCCCCAGGGCTCTGCTTTGGAATTCCTCTTTTGGTGGGACACCTGAGGTAACAAACCTGAAAGGAGTCCTCCCATTCCACAGATTGACGAAAAACAATTGGGATCGGGCCAAATCCACAGAGAGGAAGATTCATCCATGGCCCATGAGAACTCCCCAAAATTCCACGGCCAACGCTGAAACAAAATCCCGAGACAAAAACCTGAGCAAGCGACTCATACTCGCTCATTCTTCATATCCTGAAGAGTTCTTCTCATGGTTTGTAGATCGGGCGTGCCATACCTACGTCCCCAAACTTAAGCTGAGTTTGTGTTTTCAGTCTTCTGTCCTCAAAGTCCTGGGCCACACCCCCTCCAGGCTGGGGCCCCTGGAGCCACACATTAGGACTGCCCCCACCCAATCCATGGGAATTCTGCCCATTCCATTGTCAAAAATCCTACAAATTAGGAGAACCCTCCAAAGTCCCTGAGGCCATCCCAATAGTGTAGGTCGCCCGGGACAAAAAAGGGCGGTAGATACCGGCTGAGCAACTACCTCCACTCATCTACCTCCACTCATACCAAGAAGATTGAACCAGACAGGACCCGAGGCCATTATCGGATCCATTGCTTTGATTTACAGGCATGTCTCCTCAAAAGCCTGGATTCCAATACCAGCAGAGGGGATTTCCTGAGGCACCCATCAGAACAAATTTCGTCTCCACAAGGAAACTTGTGCATGGGAGCTAAGCCAAAGCTTAGGAGAATACTTCAGGGTCCCGGTGCCACCTCCCCATTCCAAGGCCCTCATGGACACAAACACACGTTAGGACCCATCCTCTGGAAAGTGCATTTCAACTCAGCCACACCGGTGGCTCCCGCTGATCCATTAGATCTAAACTGTCTTGTTGCTAGGAGACAATTGGAAGGCGAGGCGGACTTCCCAGGCATCCATCCTCGAACGGTGCACTGGAGTCATTCCATATGGGATGTCCTGGAGCTGTCCAACAGGTCTCAATTGTCCCGCAGAAGGAATCCTTGAAGGGGGCATCCCACATCTCCCAACGTGGAAAACCTCCATGGCCTCGAGATTCCGCTCCCTTCATGAAGGGGCCGTCATGCACAGAAACTCCAACCTGAGCCAACGTCGGATCCTCGCCCTGACTTCAGATGCATGAGATGTTGGTTCAGATCTGCAGGGGGTACCTGCCGTGCCCTCACCCTGAATCCGAAGTCTAGCTTGTGTTCTCAGACTTTCGTCCTCACTCTCCTGGCCCCGAAGCCCTCAAGTTTGGCAATTGCGGACCGACAATGAAGCACTCTGCCATGTCCTCTAGAAAAAATATATTGCCTAATGAGCAGCCCAGGCAGCTTAAGTGAGGATAAACCTACACGGCACTCGAATGTACCCAAATTATATAGTCTAACCTGGGCACTAATGCACTGTCTGACACAACCTGAGCCCGGACCTGCTGACCAACACCCAGACAGCTGACCGCACGCTGAGCACATCAGACCCGCCATGGCCTTAGGTCATCATCTCTTCCCTACCTCAGTTTTCAGGCTTCAGAACCTAGACCTTAATTCCAATCACTGCCCACGGGTGACTCTGATGCAGAAATCAGAACTCTTCCTGACCCATGGCAAGAAACCTTGTGGTTGGCATGTTGTCCAACGTTCAGTGTAGGAGAAAACAGCATTCACCCTGAGGCCCCACCCATTCTTGACTGCGACGAGAGCATAAACACGGATTGTGACCTCAGCGTGAGTCCTGTCCTCTAGTAAGTCCTCTCAGTGGCTAGGACATTAGATGTCATAATGGGCTTGACATATCCCTAGTCCCCAATTTTTAACCAGAATTCTGGTTGTCCAGTCGCCCCACCCCAGGGCTCTACTCTGGAATCCCTCATTTGGTGGGACATCTGAGGTTGAAAAACAAAATGAAACAAATCGACAACAACAACAAAAAAACGGACTTCTTCCATCCCCAGAATGACCCCAAACTCTTTGGATGGGACCGAACCCCCAGAGAGTAAGACTCGTCCATTTCCCATGAAGTCACCCGGCAATTTCACGACCATGAGTGACACGATATCCAGAGACAAAAACTTGAGCAAGAGCCTCACACTCGCCCTTTTTTCATATCCCGAAGTGTTCTCCTCATGGTCTGTAGATCAGTCCTGCCATACCTTTGACCCAAAACATAAGCCGAGTTTGTGTTTTCAGACAACTGTCCAAACAGCTCTGGCCTACACACCCTACAGGCTCAGGGCCCTGGAGCCAAACCTGAGGACTGTACTTGCCCTCTCCAAGGGAATTGTATGTGCCCATTACAATGGCCACAACCCTACTAGTAGGATAACCTCCAAAGTCCCTGAGGCCATCCCAATAGTTGTGGCTTCCCAGGACAAACAGGGGCAATCTGAGCCCATCTGTGCACCTACCTGCACTCAGACCCGTAGACTGATGTCCCCAGAGGTAAAAAGGAAGGAACAGGCCCCTAGGCACTAATCGGATCCATTGCTTTGGTTTCCAGGCATCTCTCCTCAGAGGCCTGGATTTCAATACCAGCATATGGCTGTTTTTTGACTCACCCATCAGAATAAATCTCATCTACACATGGGAAACCTGCACGTTGGAGCTGTGTCAAAGCCTCTGTTTAGGAGAACCCTTCAGGGCCCCAGGGCCACCGCTTCATTCCAAGGTCTCCATAGACACAAAAACATATTAGGACACATCCACAGGAGAGTCCATTTCAACTCAGCCTCCTCGGTTGCCCCCCACATCCAGCAGATCTAACCTGTCTTGTTGCTTGGAGACAATTGGAATGCGAGGTGGGCTACCCAGCCATCCATCCTTAGAACCCTGCTCGGAATCGTTGGCCTGGAGCCAACCAACAGGTCTCAATTGTCCTGCAGAAGAATCTTTGCAGTTTGGAGCTTCTCACAACTCCCATCGTGCGAAAACCCTCATGTCCTCGTGATCCAACCCCCTTCAAGAAAGGGCCATCAGGGCAGAAAGTCCAACCTGAGCGATCGTCTGATCCTTGCCCTGACTTCAGATGCACGAGATCTCGATTGAGGTCTGTAGATTGTGCCTGCCATATCCTCACCCAGAAACCTAGGCCTAGCTTGGGTTCTCAGACTCCGTCCTCAGACTACTGGCCCACAAGCCCTCCAGTTTGGCAATCCAGAACTACAATGCCGCACTCTGCCTGCCCTACAGAAGTAAAACATTGCCCTCAGGGCTACCCCGAAACCGCAAATGAGGATCAACCTGCACGCCATTCGGCTGTACCCCAAACATATAGGCTGACCTGGGCACTATTTCCCCTTCTGACCCAGCCTGAGCCTGGACCTCCTGGTCCTACCCAGACAGCTGGCCGCACACTGAGTACATCGGACCCGCCATGGCCTTAGGTCGTCATCTCTTCCCAACTGCGGTTTTCAGGCTCCAGAACCTAGACCTTATCTCCAACCACTGCCCAGGGTTGAAAATGATGCAGAAATGAGAACTCTTTCCCCATGGCAAGAAACCTTGTGGTTGGCATGTTGTCCAACGTTCAGTGTAGTTGAAACAAGCGTGGCCCATGAGGCCCAGCCCATGCTTGCGGCCACATTGGTCACAAACACACATTGTGACCCTCAGCCTGAGCCCAGTCCTCAGGTAAGGCCTCTCTGGGCCTATATGAAGAGACAGCATATTGGGCTTGCCATGCCCCTAGGCCCCAATCTTTAACCATAGTTCGGGTTGTCCCTTCACTCTTCCCCAGGGCTCTGCTTTGGAATTCCTCTTTTGGTGGGACACCTGAGGTAACAAACCTGAAAGGAGTCCTCCCATCCCACAGATTGACGAAAAACAATTGGGATCGGGCGAAATCCACAGAGAGGAAGATTCGTCCATGGCCCATGAGACCTCCCCAACATTCCACGGCCATCGCTGAAACAAAATCCAGAGACAAAAGCCTGAGCAAGCGACTCAGACTCGCTCATTCTTCATATCCTGAAGAGTTCTTCTCATGGTTTGTAGATCGGGCGTGCCATACCTACGTCCCCAAACTTAAGCTGAGTTTGTGTTTTCAGTCTTCTGTCCTCAAAGTCCTGGGCCACACTCCCTCCAGGCTGGGGCCCCTGGAGCCACACATTAGGACTGCCCCCACCCAATCCATGGGAATTCTGCCCATTCCATTGTCAAAAATCGTACAAATTAGGAGAACCCTCCAAAGTCCCTGAGGCCTTCCCAATAGTGTAGGTCGCCCGGGACAAAAAAGGGCGGTTGATACCAGCTGAGCATCTACCTCCACTCATCTACCTCCACTCATACCAAGAAGATTGAACCAGACAGGACCCGAGGCCATTATCGGATCCATTGCTTTGGTTTACAGGCATGTCTCCTCAAAAGCCTGGATTCCCATACCAGCAGAGGGGATTTCCTGAGGCACCCATCAGAACAAATCTCATCTCCACAAGTAAACTTGTGCATGGGAGCTAAGGAAAGCTTAGGAGAATACTTCAGGGTCCCGGTGCCACCTCCCCATTCCAAGGCCCTCATGGACACAAACACACGTTAGGACCCATCCTCTGGAAAGTGCATTTCAACTCAGCCACCCCGGTTGCTCCCGCAGATCCTTTTGATCTAAACTGTCATGTTGCTAGGAGACAATTGGAAGGCGAGGCGGACTTCCCAGGCATCCATCCTGGAACGGTGCTCTGGAGTCATTCCATATGGGATGTCCTGGAGCTGTCCAACAGGTCTCAATTGTCCCGCAGAAGGAATCCTTGAAGGGGGCATCCCACATCTCCCAACGTGGAAAACCTCCATGGCCTCGAGATTCCGCTCCCTTCATGAAGGGGCCGTCATGCACAGAAACTCCAACCTGAGCCAACGTGGGATACTCGCCCTGACTTCAGATGCATGAGATATTGGTTCAGAACTGCAGGGGGTACCTGCCGTGCCCTCACCCTGAATCCGAAGTCTAGCTTGTGTTCTCAGACTTCTGTCCTCACTCTCCTGGCCCCGAAGCCCTCAAGTTTGGCAATTCCGGACCGATAATGAAGCACTCTGCCTGCCCTCTAGAAAAAATATATTGCCTAATGAGCAGCCCAGGCAGCTTAAATGAGGATAAACCTACACGGCACTCGAATGTACCCAAATTATATAGTCTAACCTGGGCACTAATGCACTGACACAACCTGAGCCCTGACCTGCTGACCAACACCCAGAAAGGTGACCGCACGCTGAGCACATCAGACCCGCCATGGCCTTAGGTCATCATCTCTTCCCTACCTCAGTTTTCAGGCTTTAGAACCTAGACCTTATCTCCAATCACTGCCCACGGGTGACTGTGATGCAGAAATCAGAACTCTTCCTGACCCATGGAAAGAAACCTTGTGGTTGGCATGTTGTCCAACGTTCAGTGTAGGAGAAACCAGCATTCACCCTGAGGCCCCGCCCATTCTTGAGTGCGACGAGAGCATAAACACGCATTGTAACCTCAGCGTGAGTCCTGTCCTCTAGTAAGTCCTCTCAGTGGCTGGACCATTAGATGTCATAATGGGCTTGACATGTCCCTAGTCCCCAATTTTTAACCAGATTTCTGGTTGTCCAGTCGCCCCACCCCAGGGCTTCCTCTGGAATCCCTCATTTGTGGGACATCTGAGGTTGAAAAACAAAATGAAACAAATCGACAACAACAACAAAAAAACGGACTTCTTCCATCCCCAGAATGACCACAAACTCTTTGGAGGGGACCGAACCCCCAGAGACTAAGACTCGTCCATTTCCCATGAAGTCACCCGGCAATTTCACGACCATGAATGACACGATATCCAGAGACAAAAACTTGAGCAAGAGCCTCACACTCGCCCTTTTTTCATATCCCGAAGTGTTCTCCTCATGGTCTGTAGATCAGTCCTGCCAAACCTATGACCCAAAACATAAGCCGAGTTTGTGTTTTCAGACAACTGTCCAAACAGCTCTGGCCTACACACCCTACAGGCTCAGGGCCCTGGAGCCAAACCTGAGGACTGTACTTGCCCTCTCCAAGGGAATTGTATGTGCCCATTCCAATGGCCACAACCCTACTAGTAGGTAAACCTCCAAAGTCCCTGAGGCCATCCCAATAGTTGTGGCTTCCCAGGACAAACAGGGGCAATCTGAGCCCATCTGAGCACCTACCTGCACTCAGACCCGTAGACTGATGTCCCCAGAGGTAAAAAGGAACGAACAGGCCCCTAGGCACTAATCCGGTCCATTGCTTTGGTTTCCAGGCATCTCTCCTCAGAGGCCTGGATTTCAATACCAGCATATGGCTGTTTCTTGACTCACCCATCAGAACAAATCTCATCTACACATGGGAAACATGCACGTTGGAGCTGTGTCAAAGCCTCTGTTTAGGAGAACCCTTCAGGGCCCCAGGGCCACCGCTTCATTCCAAGGTCTCCATAGACACAAAAACATATTAGGACACATCCACAGGAGAGTCCATTTCAACTCAGCCTCCTCGGTTGCCCCCCACATCCAGCAGATCTAACCTGTCTTGTTGCTTGGAGACAATTGGAATGCGAGGTGGGCTACCCAGCCATCCATCCTTAGAACCCTGCTCGGAATCGTTGGCCTGGAGCCAACCAACAGGTCTCAATTGTCCTGCAGAAGAATCTTTACAGTTTGGAGCTTCTCACAACTCCCATCGTGGGAAAACCCCCATATCCTCGTGATCCAACCCCCTTCAAGAAAGGGCCATCAGGGCAGAAAGTCCAACCTGAGCGATCGTCTGATCCTTGCCCTGACTTCAGATGCACGTGATCTTGATTGAGGTCTGTAGATTGTGCCTGCCATATCCTCACCCAGAAACCTAGGCCTAGCTTGGGTTCTCAGACTCCGTCCTCAGACTACTGGCCCACAAGCCCTCCAGTTGGGCAAACCAGAACTACAATGCCGCACTCTGCCTGCCCTACAGAAGTAAAACATTGCCCTCAGGGCTACCCCGAAACCCCAAATGAGGATCAACCTGCACTCCATTCGGCTGTACCCCAAACATATAGCCTGACCTGGGCACTATTTCCCCTTCTGACCCAGCCTGAGCCTGGACCTCCTGGTCCCACCCAGACAGCTGGCCGCACACTGAGCACATCGGACCCGCCATGGCCTTAGGTCGTCATCTCTTCCCAACTGCGGTTTTCAGGCTCCAGAACCTAGACCTTATCTCCAACCACTGCCCAGGGTTGAAAATGATGCAGAAATCAGAACTCTTTCCCCATGGCAAGAAACCTTGTGGTTGGCATGTTGTCCAACGTTCAGTGTAGTTGAAACAAGCGTGGCCCATGAGGCCCAGCCCATGCTTGCGGGCCACATTGGTCACAAACACACATTGTGACACTCAGCCTGAGCCCAGTCCTCAGGTAAGGCCTCTTAGGGCCTATATGAAGAGACAGCATATTGGGCTTGCCATGCCCCTAGGCCCCAATTTTTAACCATAGTTCGGGTTGTCCCTTCACTCTTCCCCAGGGCTCTGCTTTGGAATTCCTCTTTAGGTGGGTCACCTGTGGTAACAAACCTGAAAGGTGTCCTCCCATCCCACAGATTGACGAAAAACAATTGGGATCGGGTCAAATCAACTGAGAGGAAGATTCGTCCATGGCCCATGAGACCGCCCCAACATTCCACGGCCATCGCTGAAACAAAATCCAGAGACAAAAGCCTGAGCAACTCCTCAGACTCGCTCATTCTTCATATCATGAAGAGTTCTTCTCATGGTTTGTAGATCGTGCGTGCCATACCTACGTGCCCACACTTAAGCTGAGTTTGTGTTTTCAGTCTTCTGTCCTCAAAGTCCTGGGCCACACTCCCTCCAGGCTGGGGCCCCTGGAGCCACACATTAGGACTGCCCCCACCCAATCCATGGGAATTCTGCCCATTCCATTGTCAAAAATCGTACAAATTAGGAGAACCCTCCAAAGTCCCCGAGGCCATCCCAATAGTGTAGGTCGCCCGGGACAAAAAAGGGCGGTTGATACCGGCTGAGCATCTACCTCCACTCATCTACCTCCACTCATACCAAGAAGATTGAACCAGACAGGACCCGAGGCCATTATCGGATCCATTGCTTTGGTTTATAGGCATGTCTCCTCAAAAGCCTGGATTCCAATACCAGCAGAGGGGATTTCCTGAGGCACCCATCAGAACAAATCTCGTCTCCACAAGGAAACTTGTGCATGGGAGCTATGCCAAAGCTTAGGAGAATACTTCAGGGTCCCGGTGCCACCTCCCCATTCCAAGGCCCTCATGGACACAAACACACGTTAGGACCCATCCTCTGGAAAGTGCATTTCAACTCAGCCACCCCGGTTGCTCCCGCAGATCCATTAGATCTAAACTGTCTGTTGCTAGGAGACAATTGGAAGGCGAGGCGGACTTCCCAGGCATCCATCCTGGAACGGTGCTCTGGAGTCATTCCATAAGGGATGAACTGGAGCTGTCCAACAGGTCTCAATTGTCCCGCAGAAGGAATCCTTTAAGGGGGCATCCCACATCTCCCAACGTGGAAAACCTCCAAGGCCTCGAGATTCCGCTCCCTTCATGAAGGGGCCGTCATGCACAGAAACTCCAACCTGAGCCAACGTCGGATCCTCGCCCTGACTTCAGATGCATGACATATTGGTTCAGATCTGCAGGGGGTACCTGCCGTGCCATCACCCTGAATCCGAAGTCTAGCTTGTGTTCTCAGACTTCCGTCCTCACTCTCCTGGCCCCGAAGCCCTCATGTTTGGCAATTCCGGACCGACAATAAAGCACTCTTCCTGCCCTCTAGAAAAAAAATATTGCCTAATGAGCAGGCCAGGCAGCTTAAATGAAGATAAACCTACACGGCACTCGAATGTACCCTAATTATATAGTCTAACCTGGGCACTAATGCAGTGTCTGACACAACCTGAGCCCGGACCTGCTGACCAACACCCAGACAGCTGACCGCACGCTGAGCACATCAGACCCGCCATGGCCTTAGGTCATCATCTCTTCCCTACCTCAGTTTTCAGGCTTCAGAACCTAGACCTTATCTCCACACTGCCCACGGGTGACTGTGATGCAGAAATCAGAACTCTTCCTGACCCATGGCAGAAACCTTGTGGTTGGCATGTTGTCCAACGTTCAGTGTAGGAGAAACCAGCATTCACCCTGAGGCCCCGCCCATTCTTGAGTGCGACGAGAGCATAAACACGCATTGTGACCTCAGCGTGAGTCCTGTCCTCTAATAAGTCCTCTCAGTGGCTGGACCATTACATGTCATAATGGGCTTGACATGTCCCTAGTCCCCAATTTTTAACCAGATTTCTGGTTGTCCAGTCGCCCCACCCCAGGGCTTCCTCTGGAATCCCTCATTTGTGGGACATCTGAGGTTGAAAAACATAATGAAACAAATCGACAACAACAACAAAAAAAACGGACTTCTTCCATCCCCAGAATGACCACAAACTCATTGGAGGGGACCGGACCCCCAGAGAGTAAGACTCGTCCATTTCCCATGAAGTCACCCGGCAATTTCACGACCATGAGTGACACGATATCCAGAGACAAAAACTTGAGCAAGAGCCTCACACTCGCCCTTTTATCATATCCTGAAGTGTTCTCCTCATGGTCTGTAGATCAGTCCTGCCATACCTATGACCCAAAACATAAGCCGAGTTTGTGTTTTCAGACAACTGTCCAAACAGCTCTGGCCTACACACCCTACAGGCTCAGGGCCCTGGAGCCAAACCTGAGGACTGTACTTGCCCTCTCCAAGGGAATTGTATGTGCCCATTCCAATGGCCACAACCCTACTAGTAGGATAACCTCCAAAGTCCCTGAGGCCATCCCAATAGTTGTGGCTTCCCAGGACAAACAGGGGCAATCTGAGCCCTTCTGAGCACCTACCTGCACTCAGACCCGTAGACTGATGTCCCCAGAGGTAAAAAGGAACGAACAGGCCCCTAGGCACTAATCGGATCCATTGCTTTGGTTTCCAGGCATCTCTCCTCAGAGGCCTGGAATTCAATACCAGCATATGGCTGTTTCTTGACTCACCCATCAGAACAAATCTCATCTACACATGGGAAACATGCACGTTGGAGCTGTGTCAAAGCCTCTGTTTAGGAGAACCCTTCAGGGCTCCAGGGCCACCGCTTCATTCCAAGGTCTCCATAGACACAAAAACATATTAGGACACATCCACAGGAGAGTCCATTTCAACTCAGCCTCCTCGGTTGCCCCCCACATCCAGCAGATCTAACCTGTCTTTTTGCTTGGAGACCATTGGAATGCGAGGTGGGCTACCCAGCCATCCATCCTTAGAACCCTGCTCGGAATCGTTGGCCTGGAGCCAACCAACAGGTCTCAATTGTCCTGCAGAAGAATCTTTGCAGTTTGGAGCTTCTCACAACTCCCATCGTGGGAAAACCCCCATGTCCTCGTGATCCAACCCCCTTCAAGAACGGGCCATCAGGGCAGAAAGTCCAACCTGAGCGATCGTCTGATCCTTGCCCTGACTTCAGATGCACGAGATCTCGATTGAGGTCTGTAGATTGTGCCTGCCATAACCTCACCCAGAAACCAGGGCCTAGCTTGGGTTCTCAGACTCCGTCCTCAGACTACTGGCCCACAAGCCCTCCAGTTGGGCAATCCAGAACTACAATGCCGCACTCTGCCTGCCCTACAGAAGTAAAACATTGCCCTCAGGGCTACCCCGAAACCGCAAATGAGGATCAACCTGCACGCCATTCGGCTGTACCCCAAACATATAGCCTGACCTGGGCACTATTTCCCCTTCTGACCCAGCCTGAGCCTGGACCTCCTGGTCCCACCCAGACAGCTGGCCGCACACTGAGCACATCGGACCTGAAATGGCCTTAGGGCGTCATCTCTTCCCAACTGCGGTTTTCAGGCTCCAGAACCTAGACCTTATCTCCAACCACTGCCCAGGGTTGAAAATGATGCAGAAATCAGAACTCTTTCCCCATGGCAAGAAACCTTGTGGTTGGCATGTTGTCCAACGTTCAGTGTAGTTGAAACAAGCGTGGCCCATGAGGCCCAGCCCATGCTTGCGGGCCACATTGGTCACAAACACACATTGTGACCCTCAGCCTGAGCCCAGTCCTCATGTATGGCCTCTCTGGGCCTATATGAAGAGACAGCATATTGGGCTTGCCATGCCCCTAGGCCCGAATTTTTAACCATAGTTCGGGTTGTCCCTTCACTCTTCCCCAGGGCTCTGCTTTGGAATTCCTCTTTTCGTGGGACACCTGAGGTAACAAATCTGAAAGGTGTCCTCCCATTCCACAGATTGACGAAAAACAATTGGGATCGGGCCAAATCCACAGAGAGGAAGATTCTTCCATGGCCCATGAGACCTCCCCACATTCCACGGCCATCGCTGAAACAAAATCCAGAGACAAAAGCCTGAGCAATCTCCTCAGACTCGCTCATTCTTCATATCCTGAAGAGTTCTTCTCATGGTTTGTAGATCGGGCGTGCCATACCTACGTCCCCACACTTAAGCTGAGTTTGTGTTTTCAGTCTTCAGTCCTCAAAGTCCTGGGCCACACTCCCTCCAGGCTGGGGCCCCTGGAGCCACACATTAGGACTGCCCCCACCCAATCCATGGGAATTCTGCCCATTCCATTGTCAAAAATCGTACAAATTAGGAGAACCCTCCAAAGTCCCTGAGGCCATCCCAATAGTGTAGGTCGCCCGGGACAAAAAAGGCCGGTTGATACCGGCTGAGAATCTACCTCCACTCATCTACCTCAACTCATACCAAGAAGATTGATCCAGACAGGACCCGAAGCCATTACCGGATCCATTGCTTTGGTTTACAGGCATGTCTCCTCAAAAGCCTGGATTCCAATACCAGCAGAGGGGATTTCCTGAGCCACCCATCAGAACAAATCTCGTCTCCACAAGGAAACTTGTGCATGGGAGCTATGCCAAAGCTTAGGAGAATACTTCAGGGTCCCGGTGCCACCTCCCCATTTTAAGGCCCTCATGGACACAAACACACGTTAGGACCCATCCTCTGGAAAGTGCATTTCAACTCAGCCACCCCGGTTGCTCCCGCAGATCCATTAGATCTAATCTGTATTGTTGCTAGGAGACAATTGGAAGGCGAGGCGGACTTCCCAGGCATCCATCCTGGAACGGTGCTCTGGAGTCATTCCATAAGGGATGAACTGGAGCTGTCCAACAGGTCTCAATAGTCCCGCAGAAGGAATCCTTGAAGGGGGCATCCCACATCTCCCAACGTGGAAAACCTCCATGGCCTCGAGATTCCGCTCCCTTCATGAAGGGGCCGTCATGCACAGAAACTCCAACCTGAGCCAACGTCGGATCCTCACCCTGACTTCAGATGCATGAGATATTGGTTCAGATCTGCACGGGGTACCTGCCGTGCCCTCACCCTGAATCCGAAGTCTAGCTTGTGTTCTCAGACTTCCGTCCTCACTCTCCTGGCCCCGAAGCCCTCAAGTTTGGCAATTGCGGACCGACAATGAAGCACTCTTCCTGCCCTCTAGAAAAAATATATTGCCTAATGAGCAGCCCAGGCAGCCTAAATGAGTATATACCTACACGGCACTCGAATGTACCCAAATTATATAGTCTAACCTGGGCACTAATTCACTGTCTGACACAACCTGAGCCCGGACCTGCTGACCAACACCCAGACAGCTGACCGCACGCTGAGCACATCAGACCCGCCATGGCCTTAGGTCATCATCTCTTCCCTACCTCAGTTTTCAGGCTTCAGAACCTAGACCTTATCTCCAATCACTGCCCACGGGTGACTGTGATGCAGAAATCAGAACTCTTCCTGACCCAAGGCAAGAAACCTTGTGGTTGGCATGTTGTCCAACGTTCAGTGTAGGAGAAACCAGCATTCTCCCTGAGGCCCCGCCCATTCTTGAGTGTGACGAGAGCATAAACACGCATTGTGACCTCAGCGTGAGTCCTGTCCTCTAGTAAGTCCTCTCAGTGGCTGGATCATTAGATGTCATAATGGGCTTGACATGTCCCTAGTCCCCAATTTTTAACCAGATTTCTGGTTGTCCAGTCGCACCACCCCAGGGCTCTACTCTGGAATCCCTCATTTGGTGGGACATCTGAGTTTGAAAAACAAAATGAAACAAATCGACAACAACAACAAAAAAACGGACTTCTTCCATCCCCAGAATGACCCCAAACTCTTTGGACGGGACCGAACCCCCAGAGAGTAAGACTCGTCCATTTCCCATGAAGTCACCCGGCAATTTCACGACCATGAGTGACACCATAATCAGAGACAAAAACTTGAGCAAGAGCCTCACACTCGCCCTTTTTTCATATCCCGAAGTGTTCTCCTCATGGTCTGTAGATCAGTCCTGCCATACCTATGACCCAAAACATAAGCCGATTTTGTGTTTTCAGACAACTGTCCAAACAGCTCTGGCCTACACACCCTACAGGCTCAGGGCCCTGGAGCCAAACCTGAGGACTGTACTTGCCCTCTCCAAGGGAATTGTATGTGCCCATTCCAATGGCCACAACCCTACTAGTAGGACAACCTCCAAAGTCCCTGAGGCCATCCCAATAGTTGTGGCTTCCCAGGACAAACAGGGGCAATCTGAGCCCATCTGAGCACCTACCTGCACTCAGACCCGTAGACTGATGTCCCCAGAGGTAAAAAGGAACGAACAGGCCCCTAGGCACTAATCGGATCCATTGCTTTGGTTTCCAGGCATCTCTCCTCAGAGGCCTGGATTTCAATACCAGCATATGGCTGTTTCTTGACTCACCCATCAGAACAAATCTCATCTACACATGGGAAACATGCACGTTGGAGCTGTGTCAAAGCCTCTGTTTAGGAGAACCCTTCAGGGCCCCAGGGCCACCGCTTCATTCCAAGGTCTCCATAGACACAAAAACATATTAGGACACATCCACAGGAGAGTCCATTTCAACTCAGCCTCCTCGGTTGCCCCCCACATCCAGCAGATCTAACCTGTCTTGTTGCTTGGAGACAATTGGAATGCGAGGTGGGCTACCCAGCCATCCATCCTTAGAACCCTGCTCGGAATCGTTGGCCTGGAGCCAACCAACAGGTCTCAATTGTCCTGCAGAAGAATCTTTGCAGTTTGGAGCTTCTCACAACTCCCATCGTGGGAAAACCCCCATGTCCTCGTGATCCAACCCCCTTCAAGAAAGGGCCATCAGGGCAGAAAGTCCAACCTGAGCGATCGTCTGATCCTTGCCCTGACTTCAGATGCACGAGATCTCGATTGAGGTCTCTAGATTGTGCTTGTCATATCCTCACCCAGAAACCTAGTCCTAGCTTGGGTTCTCAGACTCCGTCCTCAGACTACTGGCCCACAAGCCCTCCAGTTGGGCAATCCAGAACTACAATGCCGCACTCTGACTGCCCTACAGAAGTAAAACATTGCCCTCAGGGCTACCCCGAAACCCCAAATGAGGACCTACCTGCACGCCATTCAGCTGTACCCCAAACATATAGGCTGACCTGGGCACTATTTCCCCTTCTGACCCAGCCTGTGCCTGGACCTCCTGGTCCCACCCAGAAAGCTGGCCGCACACTGAGCACATCGGACCCGCCATGGCCTTAGGTCGTCATCTCTTCCCAACTGCGGTTTTCAGGCTCCAGAACCTAGACCTTATCACCAACCACTGCCCAGTTTGAAAATGATGCAGAAATCAGAACTCTTTCCCCATGGCAAGAAACCTTGTGGTTGGCATGTTGTCCAACGTTCAGTGTAGTTGAAACAAGCGTGGCCCATGAGGCCCAGCCCATGCTTGCGGGCCACATTGGTCACAAACACACATTGTGACCCTCAGCCTGAGCCCAGTCCTCAGGTAAGGCCTCTCAGGGCCTATATGAAGAGACAGCATATTAGGCTTGCCATGCCCCTAGGCCCCAATTTTTAACCATAGTTCGGGTTGTCCCTTCACTCTTCCCCAGGGCTCTGCTTTGGAATTCCTCTTTTGGTGGGACACCTGAGGTAACAAACCTGAAAGGAGTCCTCCCATCCCACAGATTGACGAAAAATTATTGGGATCGGGCCAAATCCACAGAGAGGAAGATTCGTCCATGGCCCATGAGACCTCCCCAACATTCCACGGCCATCGCTGAAACAAAATCCAGAGACAAAACCCTGAGCAAGCGCATCAGACTCGCTCATTCTTCATATCTTGAAGAGTTCTTCTCATGGTTTGTAGATCGGGCGTGCCATACCTACGTCCCCAAACTTAAGCTGAGTTTGTGCTTTCAGTCTTCTGTCCTCAAAGTCCTGGGCCACACTCCCTCCAAGCTGGGGCCCCTGGAGCCACACATTAGGACTGCCCCCACCCAATCCATGGGAATTCTGCCCATTCCATTGTCAAAAATCGTACAAATTAGGAGAACCCTCCAAAGTCCCTGAGGCCATCCCAATAGTGTAGGTCGCCCGGGACAAAAAAGGGCGGTTGATACCGGCTGAGCAACTACCTCCACTCATCTACCTCCACTCATACCAAGAAGATTGAACCAGACAGGACCCGAGGCCATTATCGGATCCATTGCTTTGGTTTACAGGCATGTCTCCTCAAAAGTCTGCATTCCAATACCAGCAGAGGGGATTTCCTGAGGCACCCATCAGAATAAATCTCGTCTCCACAAGGAAACTTGTGCATGGGAGTATGCCAAAGCTTAGGAGAATACTTCAGGGTCCCGGTGCCACCTCCCCATTCCAAGGCCCTCATGGACACAAACACACGTTAGGACCCATCCTCTGGAAAGTGCATTTCAACTCAGCCACCCCGGTTGCTCCCGCAGATCCATTAGATCTAAACTGTCTTGTTGCTAGGAGACAATTGGAAGGCGAGGCGGACTTCCCAGGCATCCATCCTCGAACGGTGCTCTGGAGTCATTCCATATGGGATGTCCTGGAGCTGTCCAACAGGTCTCAATTGTCCCGCAGAAGGAATCCTTGAAGGGGGCATCCCACATCTCCCAACGTGGAAAACCTCCATGGCCTTGAGATTCCGCTCTCTTCATGAAGGGGCCGTCATGCACAGAAACTCCAACCTGAGCCACCGTGGGATCCTCGCCCTGACTTCAGATGCATGAGATGTTGGTTCAGATCTGCAGGGGGTACCTGCCGTGCCCTCACCCTGAATCCGAAGTCTAGCTTGTGTTCTCAGACTTCCGTCCTCACTCTCCTGGCCCCGAAGCCCTCAAGTTTGGCAATTGCGGACCGACAATGAAGCACTCTGCCATGTCCTCTAGAAAAAATATATTGCCTAATGAGCAGCCCAGGCAGCTTAAATGAGGATAAACCTACACGGCACTCGAATGTACCCAAATTATATAGTCTAACCTGGGCACTAATGCACTGTCTGACACAACCTGAGCCCGGACCTGCTGACCAACACCCAGACAGCTGACCGCACGCTGAGCACATCAGACCCGCCATGGCCTTAGGTCATCATCTCTTCCCTACCTCAGTTTTCAGGCTTCAGAACCTAGACCTTATCTCCAATCACTGCCCACGGGTGACTGTGATGCAGAAATCAGAACTCTTCCTGACCCATGGCAAGAAACCTTGTGGTTGGCATGTTGTCCAACGTTCAGTGTAGGAGAAACCAGCATTCACCCTGAGGCCCCGCCCATTCTTGAGTGCGACGAGAGCATAAACACGCATTGTGACCTCAGCGTGAGTCCTGTCCTCTAGTAAGTCCTCTCAGTGGCTGGACCATTAGATGTCATAATGGGCTTGACATGTCCCTAGTCCCCAATTTTTAACCAGATTTCTGGTTGTCCAGTCGCCCCACCCCAGGGCTCTACTCTGGAATCCCTCATTTGGTGGGACATCTGAGGTTGAAAAACAAAATGAAACAAATCGACAACAACAACAAAAAAACGGACTTCTTCCATCCCCAGAATGACCCCAAACTCTTTGGACGGGACCGAACCCCCAGAGAGTAAGACTCGTCCATTTCCCATGATGTCACCCGGCAATTTCACGACCATGAGTGACACGATATCCAGAGACAAAAACTTGAGCCAGAGCCTCACACTCGCCCTTTTTTCATATCCCGAAGTGTTCTCCTCATGGTCTGTAGATCAGTCCTGCCATACCTATGACCCAAAACATAAGCCGAGTTTGTGTTTTCAGACAACTGTCCAAACAGCTCTGGCCTACACACCCGACAGGCTCAGGGCCCTGGAGCCAAACCTGAGGACTGTACTTGCCCTCTCCAAGGGAATTGTATGTGCCCATTCCAATGGCCACAACCCTACTAGTAGGATAACCTCCAAAGTCCCTGAGGCCATCCCAATATTTGTGGCTTCCCAGTACAAACAGGGGCAATCTGAGCCCATCTGAGCACCTACCTGCACTCAGACCCATAGACTGATGTCCCCAGAGGTAAAAAGGAACGAACAGGCCCCTAGGCACTAATCGGATCCATTGCTTTGGTTTCCAGGCATCTCTCCTCAGAGGCCTGGATTTCAATACCAGCATATGGCTGTTTCTTGACTCACCCATCAGAACAAATCTCATCTACACATGGGAAACATGCACGTTGGAGCTGTGTCAAAGCCTCTGTTTAGGAGAACCCTTCAGGGCCCCAGTGCCACCGCTTCATTCCAAGGTCTCCATAGACACAAAAACATATTAGGACACATCCACAGGAGAGTCCATTTCAACTCAGCCTCCTCGGTTGCCCGCCACATGCAGCAGATCTAACCTGTCTTGTTGCTTGGAGACAATTGGAATGCGAGGTGGGCTACCCAGCCATCCATCCTTAGAACCCTGCTCGGAATCGTTGGCCTGGAGCCAACCAACAGGTCTCAATTGTCCTGCAGAAGAATCTTTGCAGTTTGGAGCTTCTCACAACTCCCATCGTGGGAAAACCCCCATGTCCTCGTGATCCAACCCCCTTCAAGAAAGGGCCATCAGGGCAGAAAGTCCAACCTGAGCGATTGTCTGATCCTTGCCCTGACTTCAGATGCACGAGATCTCGATTGAGGTCTGTAGATTGTGCCTGCCATATCCTCACCCAGAAACCTAGGCCTAGCTTGGGTTCTCAGACTCCGTCCTCAGACTACTGGCCCACAAGCCCTCCAGTTTGGCAATCCAGAACTACAATGCCGCACTTTGCCTGCCCTACAGAAGTAAAACATTGCCCTCAGGGCTACCCCGAAACCCCAAATGAGGATCAACCTGCACGACATTCGGCTGTACCCCAAACATATAGGCTGACCTGGGCACTATTTCCCCTTCTTACCCAGCCTGAGCCTGGAACTCCTGGTCCCACCCAGACAGCTGGCCGCACACTGAGCACACGGACCCGCCATGGCCTTAGGTCGTCATCCCTTTCCAACTGCGGTTTTCAGGCTCTAGAATCTAGACCTAATCTCCAAACACTGCCCAGGTTTGAAAATGATGCAGAAACCAGAACTCTTTCCCCATGGCAAGAAACCTTGTGGTTGGCATGTTGTCCAACGTTCAGTGTAGTTGAAACAAGCGTGGCCCATGAGGCCCAGCCCATGCTTGTGGTCCACATTGGTCACAAACACACATTGTCACCCTTAGCCTGAGCCCAGTCCTCAGGTAAGGCCTCTCAGGGCCTATATGAAGAGACAGCATATTGGGCTTGCCATGCCCCTAGGCCCCAATTTTTAACCATATTTCGGGTTGTCCCTTCACTCTTCCCCAGGGCTCTGCTTTGGAATTCCTCTTTTGGTGGGACACCTGACGTAACAAACCTAAAAGGAGTCCTCCCATCCCAGAGATTGACGAAAAACAATTGGGATCGGGCCAAATCGACAGAGAGGAAGATTTGTCCATGGCCCATGAGACCTCCCCAACATTCCACGGCCATCGCTGAAACATAATCCAGAGACAAAAGCCTGAGCAAGCGCCTCAGACTCGCTCATTCTTCATATCCTGAAGAGTTCTTCTCATGGTTTGTAGATCGGGCGTGCCATACCTACGTCCCCAAACTGAAGCTGAGTTTGTGTTTTCAGTCTTCTGTCCTCAAAGTCCTGGGCCACACTCCCTCCAGGCTGGGGCCCCTGGAGCCACACATTAGGACTGCCCCCCCCCCAATCCATTCGAATTCTGCCCATTCCATTGTCAAAAATCGTACAAATTAGGAGAACCCTCCAAAGTCCCCGAGGCCATCCCAATAGTGTAGGTCGCCCAGCACAAAAAATGGGTGGTTGATACCGGCTGAGCATCTACCTCCACTCTTCTACCTCCACTCATACCAAGGAGATTGAACCAGACAGGACCCGAGGCCATTATCGAATCCATTGCTTTGGTATACAGGCATGTCTCCTCAAAAGCCTGGATTCCAATACCAGCAGAGGGGATTTCCTGAGGCACCCAACAGAACAAATCTCGTCTCCACAAGGAAACTTGTGCATGGGAGCTAAGCCAAAGCTTAGGAGAATACTTCAGGGTCCCGGTGCCACCTCCCCATTCCAAGGCCCTCATGGACACAAACACACGTTAGGACCCATCCTCTGGAAAGTGCATTTCAACTCAGCCACCCCGGTTGCTCCCGCAGATCCATTTGATCTAAACTGTCTTGTTGCTAGGAGACAATTGGAAGGCGAGGCGGACTTCCCAGGCATCCATCCTGGAACGGTGCTCTGGAGTCATTCCATATGGGATGTCCTGGAGCTGTCCAACAGGTCTCAATTGTCCCGCAGAAGGAATCCTTGAAGGGGGCATCCCACATCTCCCAACGTGGAAATCCTCCATGGCCTCGAGATTCCGCTCCCTTCATGAAGGGGCCGTCATGCACAGAAACTCCAAACTGAGCCAACGTCGGATCCTCGCCCTGACTTCAGATGCATGAGATATTGGTTCAGATCTGCAGGGGGTACCTGCCGTGCCCTCACCCTGAATCCGAAGTCTAGCTTGTGTTCTCAGACTTCCGTCCTCACTCTCCTGGCCCCGAAGCCCTCAAGTTTGACAATTCCGGACCGACAATGAAGCACTCTGCCTGCCCTCTAGAAAAAATATATTGCCTAATGAGCAGCCCAGGCAGCTTAAATGAGGATAAACCTACACGGCACTCGAATGTACCCAAATTATATAGTCTAACCTGGGCACTAATGCACTGTCTGACACAACCTGAGCCCGGACCTGCTGACCAACACCCAGACAGCTGACCGCACGCTGAGCACATCAGACCCGCCATGGCCTTAGGTCATCATCTCTTCCCTACCTCAGTTTTCAGGCTTCAGAACCTAGACCTTATCTCCAATCACTGCCCACGGGTGACTGTGATGCAGAAATCAGAACTCTTCCTGACCCATGGCAAGAAACCTTGTGGTTGGCATGTTGTCCAACGTTCAGTGTAGGAGAAACCAGCATTCACCCTGAGGCCCCGCCCATTCTTGAGTGCGACGAGAGCATAAACACGCATTGTGACCTCAGCGTGAGTCCTGTCCTCTAGTAAGTCCTCTCAGTGGCTGGACCATTAGATGTCATAATGGGCTTGACATGTCCCTAGTCCCCAATTTTTAACCAGATTTCTGGTTGTCCAGTCGCCCCACCCCAGGGCTCTACTCTGGAATCCCTCATTTGGTGGGACATCTGAGGTTGAAAAACAAAATGAAACAAATCGACAACAACAACAAAAAAACGGACTTCTTCCATCCCCAGAATGACCCCAAACTCTTTGGACGGGACCGAACCCCCAGAGAGTAAGACTCGTCCATTTCCCATGATGTCACCCGGCAATTTCACGACCATGAGTGACACGATATCCAGAGACAAAAACTTGAGCCAGAGCCTCACACTCGCCCTTTTTTCATATCCCAAAGTGTTCTCCTCATGGTCTGTAGATCAGTCCTGCCATACCTATGACCCAAAACATAAGCCGAGTTTGTGTTTTCAGACAACTGTCCAAACAGCTCTGGCCTACACACCCTACAGGCTCAGGGCCCTGGAGCCAAACCTGAGAACTGTACTTGCCCTCTCCAAGGGAATTGTATGTGCCCATTCCAATGGCCACAACCCTACTAGTAGGATAACCTCCAATGTCCCTGAGGCCATCCCAATAGTTGTGGCTTCCCAGGACAAACAGGGGCAATCTGAGCCCATCTGAGCACCTACCTGCACTCAGACCCGTAGACTGATGTCCCCAGAGGTAAAAAGGAACGAACAGGCCCCTAGGCACTAATCGGATCCATTGCTTTGGTTTCCAGGCATCTCTCCTCAGAGGCCTGGATTTCAATACCAGCATATGGCTGTTTCTTGACTCACCCATCAGAACAAATCTCAACTACACATGGGAAACATGCACGTTGGAGCTGTGTCAAAGCCTCTGTTTAGGAGAACCCTTCAGGGCCCCAGGGCCACCGCTTCATTCCAAGGTCTCCATAGACACAAAAACATATTAGGACACATCCACAGGAGAGTCCATTTCAACTCAGCCTCCTCGGTTTCCCCCCACATCCAGCAGATCTAACCTGTCTTGTTGCTTGGAGACAATTGGAATGCGAGGTGGGCTACCCAGCCATCCATCCTTAGAACCCTGCTTGGAATCGTTGGCCTGGAGCCAACCAACAGGTCTCAATTGTCCTGCAGAAGAATCTTTGCAGTTTGGAGCTTCTCACAACTCCCATCGTGGTAAAACCCCCATGTGCTCGTGATCTAACGCCCTTCAAGAAAGGGCCATCAGGGCAGAAAGTCCAACCTGAGCGATCGTCTGATCCTTGCCCTGACTTCAGATGCACGAGATCTCGATTGAGGTCTGTAGATTGTGCCTGCCATATCCTCACCAAGAAACCTAGTCCTAGCTTGGGTTCTCAGACTCCGTCCTCAGACTACTGGCCCACAAGCCCTCCAGTTGGGCAATCCAGAACTACAATGCCGCACTCTGACTGCCCTACAGAAGTAAAACATTGCCCTCAGGGCTACCCCGAAACCGCAAATGAGGATCAACCTGCACGCCATTCGGCTGTACCCCAAACATATAGGCTGACCTGGGCACTATTTCCCCTTCTGACCCAGCCTGAGACTGGACCTCCTGGTCCCACCCAGACAGCTGTCCGCACACTGAGCACATCGGACCCGCCAAGGACTTAGGTCGTCATCTCTTCCCAACTGCGGTTTTCAGGCTCCAGAACCTAGACCTTATCTCCAACCACTGCCCAGGTTTGAAAATGATGCTGAAATCAGAACTCTTTCCCCATGGCAAGAAACCTGTGGTTGGCATGTTGTCCAACGTTCAGTGTAGTTGAAACAAGCGTGGCCCATGAGGCCCAGCCCATGCTTGCGGGCCACATTGGTCACAAACACACATTGTGACCCTCAGCCTGAGCCCAGTCCTCAGGTAAGGCCTCTCAGGTCCTATATGAAGAGACAGCATATTAGGCTTGCCATGCCCCTAGGCCACAATTTTTAACCATAGTTCGGGTTGTCCCATCACTCTTCCCCAGGGCTCTGCTTTGGAATTCCTCTTTTGGTGGGACACCTGAGGTAACAAATCTGAAAGGAGTCCTCCCATCCCACAGATTGACGAAAAACAATTGGGATCGGGCCAAATCCACAGAGAGGAAGATTCGCCCATGGCCCATGAAGCCTCCCCGACATTCCACGGCCATCGCTGATACAAAATCCAGAGACAAAAGCCTGAGCAAGCGCCTCAGACTCGCTCATTCTTCATATCCTCAAGAGTTCTTCTCATGGTTTGTAGATCGGGCGTGCCATACCTACGTCCCCAAACTTAAGCTGAGTTTGTGTTTTCAGTCTTCTGTCCTCAAAGTCCTGGGCCACACCCCCTCCAGGCTGGGGCCCCTGGAGCCACACATTAGGACTGCCCCCACCCAATCCATGGCAATTCTGCCCATTCCATTGTCAAAAATCGTACAAATTAGGAGAACCCTCCAAAGTCCCTGAGGCCATCCCAATAGTGTAGGTCGCCCGGGACAAAAAATGGGCGGTTGATACCGGCTGAGCATCTACCTCCACTCATCTACCTCCACTCATACCAAGTAGATTGAACCAGACAAGACCCGAGGCCATTATCGAATCCATTGCTTTGGTTTACAGGCATGTCTCCTCAAAAGCCTGGATTCCAATACCAGCAGAGGGGATTTCCTGAGGCACTCATCAGAACAAATCTCGTCTCCACAAGGAAACTTGTGCATGGGAGCTAAGCCAAAGCTTAGGAGAATACTTCAGGGTCCCGGTGCCACCTCCCCATTCCAAGGCCCTCATGGACACAAATACACGTTAGGACCCATCCTCTGGAATGTGCATTTCAACTCAGCCATCCCGGTTGCTCCCGCAGATCCATTAGATCTAAACTGTCTTGTTGCTAGGAGACAATTGGAAGGCGAGGCGGACTTCCCAGGCATCCATCCTGGATCGGTGCTCTGGAGTCATTCCATATGGGATGTCCTGTAGCTGTCCAACAGGTCTCAATTGTCCCACAGAAGGAATCCCTGAAGGGGGCATCCCACATCTCCCAACGTGGAAAACCTCCATGGCCTCGAGATTCCGCTCCCTTCATGAAGGGGCCGTCATGCACAGAAACTCCAACCTGAGCCAACTTCGGATCCTCGCCCTGACTTCAGATGCATGAGATATTGGTTCAGATCTGCAGGGGGTACCTGCCGTGCCCTCACCCTGAATCCGAAGTCTAGCTTGTGTTCTCAGACTTCCGTCCTCACTCTCCTGGCCCCGAAGCCCTCAAGTTTGGCAATTCCGGACCGACAATGAAGCACTCTGCCTGCCCTCTAGAAAAAATATATGGCCTAATGAGCAGCCCAGGCAGCTTAAATGAGGATAAGCCTACACGGCACTCGAATGTACCCAAATTATATAGTCTAACCTGGGCACTAATGCACTGTCTGACACAACCTGAGCCCGGACCTGCTGACCAACACCCAGACAGC
The DNA here is from genome assembly GCF_964662115.1 of Mustela nivalis. Taxonomy (NCBI): domain Eukaryota; kingdom Metazoa; phylum Chordata; class Mammalia; order Carnivora; family Mustelidae; genus Mustela; species Mustela nivalis. Next base: position 774,196 of record NW_028136508.1, on the reverse strand, counting down.
TGACCGCACGCTGAGCACATCAGACCCGCCATGGCCTTAGGTCATCATCTCTTCCCTACTTCAGTTTTCAGGCTTCAGAACCTAGACCTTATCTCCAATCACTGCCCACGGGTGACTGTGATGCAAAAATCAGAACTCTTCCTGACCCATGGCAAGAAACCTTGTGGTTGGCATGTTGTCCAAAGTTCAGTGTAGGAGAAACCAGCATTCACCTTGAGGCCCCGCCCATTCTTGAGTGCGACGACAGCATAAACACGCATTGTGACCTCAGCGTGTGTCCTGTCCTCTAGTAAGTCCTCTCAGTGGCTGAACCATTAGATGTCATAATGGGCTTGACATGTCCCTAGTCCCCAATTTTTAACCAGATTTCTGGTTGTCCAGTCGCCCCACCCCAGGGCTCTACTCTGGAATCCCTCAATAGGTGGGACATCTGAGGTTGAAAAACAAAATGAAATAAATCGACAACAACAACAAAAAAACGGACTTCTTCCATCCCCAGAATGACCCCAAACTCTTTGGACGGGACCGAACCCCCAGAGAGTAAGACTCGTCCATTTCCCATGATGTCACCCGGCAATTTCACGACCATGAGTGACACGATATCCAGAGACAAAAACTTGAGCAAGAGCCTCACACTCGCCCTTTTTTCATATCCCGAAGTGTTCTCCTCATGGTCTGTAGATCAGTCCTGCCATACCTATGACCCAAAACATAAGCCGAGTTTGTGTTTTCAGACAACTGTCCAAACAGCTCTGGCCTACACACCCTACAGGCTCAGGGCCCTGGAGCCAAACCTGAGGACTGTACTTGCCCTCCCAAAGGGAATTGTATGTGCCCATTCCAATGGCCACAACCCTACTAGTAGGATAACCTCCAAAGTCCCTGAGGCCATCCCAATAGTTGTGGCTTCCCAGGACAAACAGGGGCAATCTGAGCCCATCTGAGCACCTACCTGCACTCAGACCCGTAGACTGATGTCCCCAGAGGTAAAAAAAAAACGAACAGGCCCCTAGGCACTAATCGGGTCCATTGCTTTGGTTTCCAGGCATCTCTCCTCAGAGGCCTGGATTTCAATACCAGCATATGGCTGTTTCTTGACTCACCCATCAGAACAAATCTCATCTACACATGGGAAACATGCACGTTGGAGCTGTGTCAAAGCCTCTGTTTAGGAGAACCCTTCAGGGCCCCAGGGCCACCGCTTCATTCCAAGGTCTCCATAGACACAAAAACATATTAGGACACATCCACAGAAGAGTCCATTTCAACTCAGCCTCCTCGGTTGCCCCCCACATCCAGCAGATCTAACCTGTCTTGTTGCTTGGAGACAATTGGAATGCGAGGTGGGCTACCCAGCCATCCATCCTTAGAACCCTGCTCGGAATCGTTGGCCTGGAGCCAACCAACAGGTCTCAATTGTCCTGCAGAAGAATCTTTGCAGTTTAGAGCTTCTCACAACTCCCTTCGTGGGAAAACCCCCATGTCCTCGTGATCCAACCCCCTTCAAGAAAGGGCCATCAGGGCAGAAAGTCCAACCTGAGCGATCGTCTGATCCTTGCCCTGACTTCAGTTGCACGAGATCTCGATTGAGGTCTGTAGATTGTGCCTGCCATATCCTCACCCAGAAACCTAGGCCTAGCTTGGGTTTCAGACTCCGTCCTCAGACTACTGGCCCACAAGCCCTCCAGTTGGGCAATCCAGAACTACAATGCCGCACTCTGCCTGCCCTACAGAAGTAAAACATTGCCCTCAGGGCTACCCCGAAACCGCAAATGAGGATCAACCTGCACGCCATTCGGCTGTACCCCAAACATATAGGCTTACCTGGGCACTATTTCCCCTTCTGACCCAGCCTGGGACTGGACCTCCTGGTCCCACCCAGACAGCTGGGCGCACACTGAGCACATCGGACCCACCATGGCCTTAGGTCGTCATCTCTTCCCAACTGCGGTTTTCAGGCTCCAGAACCTAGACCTTATCTCCAACCACTGCCCAGGGATGAAAATGATGCAGAAATCAGAACTCTCTCCCCATCGAAAAAACCTTGTGGTTGGCATGTTTTCCAACGTTCAGTGTAGTTGAAACAAGCGTGGCCCATGAGGACCACCCCATGCTTGCGGGCCACATTGGTCACAAACACACATTGTGACCCTCAGCCTGAGCCCAGTCCTCAGGTAAGGCCTCTCAGGGCCTATATGAAGAGACAGCATATTGGGATTGCCATGCCCCTAGGCCCCAATTTTTAACCATAGTTAGGGTTGTCCCTTCACTCTTCCCCAGGGCTCTGCTTTGGATTTCCTCTTTTGGTGGGACACCTGAGGTAACAAACCTGAAAGGAGTCCTCCCATCCCACAGATTGACGAAAAACAATTGGGATCTTGCCAAATCCACAGAGAGGAAGATTCGTCCATGGCCCATGAGACCACCCCAACATTCCACGGCCATCGCTGAAACAAAATCCAGAGACAAAAGCCTGAGCAAGCTCCTCAGACTCGCTCATTCTTCATATCCTGAAGAGTTCTTCTCATGGTTTGTAGATCGGGCGTGCCATACCTACGTCCCCAAACTTAAGCTGAGTTTGTGCTTTCAGTCTTCTGTCCTCAAAGTCCTGGGCCACACTCCCTCCAAGCTGGGGCCCCTGGAGCCACACATTAGGACTGCCCCCACCCAATCCATGGGAATTCTGCCCATTCCATTGTCAAAAATCGTACAAATTAGGAGAACCCTCCAAAGTCCCTGAGGCCATCCCAATAGTGTAGGTCGCCCGGGACAAAAAAGGGCGGTTGATACCGGCTGAGCAACTACCTCCACTCATCTACCTCCACTCATACCAAGAAGATTGAACCAGACAGGACCCGAGGCCATTATCGGATCCATTGCTTTGGTTTACAGGCATGTCTCCTCAAAAGTCTGCATTCCAATACCAGCAGAGGGGATTTCCTGAGGCACCCATCAGAATAAATCTCGTCTCCACAAGGAAACTTGTGCATGGGAGTATGCCAAAGCTTAGGAGAATACTTCAGGGTCCCGGTGCCACCTCCCCATTCCAAGGCCCTCATGGACACAAACACACGTTAGGACCCATCCTCTGGAAAGTGCATTTCAACTCAGCCACCCCGGTTGCTCCCGCAGATCCATTAGATCTAAACTGTCTTGTTGCTAGGAGACAATTGGAAGGCGAGGCGGACTTCCCAGGCATCCATCCTCGAACGGTGCTCTGGAGTCATTCCATATGGGATGTCCTGGAGCTGTCCAACAGGTCTCAATTGTCCCGCAGAAGGAATCCTTGAAGGGGGCATCCCACATCTCCCAACGTGGAAAACCTCCATGGCCTTGAGATTCCGCTCTCTTCATGAAGGGGCCGTCATGCACAGAAACTCCAACCTGAGCCACCGTGGGATCCTCGCCCTGACTTCAGATGCATGAGATGTTGGTTCAGATCTGCAGGGGGTACCTGCCGTGCCCTCACCCTGAATCCGAAGTCTAGCTTGTGTTCTCAGACTTCCGTCCTCACTCTCCTGGCCCCGAAGCCCTCAAGTTTGGCAATTGCGGACCGACAATGAAGCACTCTGCCATGTCCTCTAGAAAAAATATATTGCCTAATGAGCAGCCCAGGCAGCTTAAATGAGGATAAACCTACACGGCACTCGAATGTACCCAAATTATATAGTCTAACCTGGGCACTAATGCACTGTCTGACACAACCTGAGCCCGGACCTGCTGACCAACACCCAGACAGCTGACCGCACGCTGAGCACATCAGACCCGCCATGGCCTTAGGTCATCATCTCTTCCCTACCTCAGTTTTCAGGCTTCAGAACCTAGACCTTATCTCCAATCACTGCCCACGGGTGACTGTGATGCAGAAATCAGAACTCTTCCTGACCCATGGCAAGAAACCTTGTGGTTGGCATGTTGTCCAACGTTCAGTGTAGGAGAAACCAGCATTCACCCTGAGGCCCCGCCCATTCTTGAGTGCGACGAGAGCATAAACACGCATTGTGACCTCAGCGTGAGTCCTGTCCTCTAGTAAGTCCTCTCAGTGGCTGGACCATTAGATGTCATAATGGGCTTGACATGTCCCTAGTCCCCAATTTTTAACCAGATTTCTGGTTGTCCAGTCGCCCCACCCCAGGGCTCTACTCTGGAATCCCTCATTTGGTGGGACATCTGAGGTTGAAAAACAAAATGAAACAAATCGACAACAACAACAAAAAAACGGACTTCTTCCATCCCCAGAATGACCCCAAACTCTTTGGACGGGACCGAACCCCCAGAGAGTAAGACTCGTCCATTTCCCATGATGTCACCCGGCAATTTCACGACCATGAGTGACACGATATCCAGAGACAAAAACTTGAGCCAGAGCCTCACACTCGCCCTTTTTTCATATCCCGAAGTGTTCTCCTCATGGTCTGTAGATCAGTCCTGCCATACCTATGACCCAAAACATAAGCCGAGTTTGTGTTTTCAGACAACTGTCCAAACAGCTCTGGCCTACACACCCGACAGGCTCAGGGCCCTGGAGCCAAACCTGAGGACTGTACTTGCCCTCTCCAAGGGAATTGTATGTGCCCATTCCAATGGCCACAACCCTACTAGTAGGATAACCTCCAAAGTCCCTGAGGCCATCCCAATATTTGTGGCTTCCCAGTACAAACAGGGGCAATCTGAGCCCATCTGAGCACCTACCTGCACTCAGACCCATAGACTGATGTCCCCAGAGGTAAAAAGGAACGAACAGGCCCCTAGGCACTAATCGGATCCATTGCTTTGGTTTCCAGGCATCTCTCCTCAGAGGCCTGGATTTCAATACCAGCATATGGCTGTTTCTTGACTCACCCATCAGAACAAATCTCATCTACACATGGGAAACATGCACGTTGGAGCTGTGTCAAAGCCTCTGTTTAGGAGAACCCTTCAGGGCCCCAGTGCCACCGCTTCATTCCAAGGTCTCCATAGACACAAAAACATATTAGGACACATCCACAGGAGAGTCCATTTCAACTCAGCCTCCTCGGTTGCCCGCCACATGCAGCAGATCTAACCTGTCTTGTTGCTTGGAGACAATTGGAATGCGAGGTGGGCTACCCAGCCATCCATCCTTAGAACCCTGCTCGGAATCGTTGGCCTGGAGCCAACCAACAGGTCTCAATTGTCCTGCAGAAGAATCTTTGCAGTTTGGAGCTTCTCACAACTCCCATCGTGGGAAAACCCCCATGTCCTCGTGATCCAACCCCCTTCAAGAAAGGGCCATCAGGGCAGAAAGTCCAACCTGAGCGATTGTCTGATCCTTGCCCTGACTTCAGATGCACGAGATCTCGATTGAGGTCTGTAGATTGTGCCTGCCATATCCTCACCCAGAAACCTAGGCCTAGCTTGGGTTCTCAGACTCCGTCCTCAGACTACTGGCCCACAAGCCCTCCAGTTTGGCAATCCAGAACTACAATGCCGCACTTTGCCTGCCCTACAGAAGTAAAACATTGCCCTCAGGGCTACCCCGAAACCCCAAATGAGGATCAACCTGCACGACATTCGGCTGTACCCCAAACATATAGGCTGACCTGGGCACTATTTCCCCTTCTTACCCAGCCTGAGCCTGGAACTCCTGGTCCCACCCAGACAGCTGGCCGCACACTGAGCACACGGACCCGCCATGGCCTTAGGTCGTCATCCCTTTCCAACTGCGGTTTTCAGGCTCTAGAATCTAGACCTAATCTCCAAACACTGCCCAGGTTTGAAAATGATGCAGAAACCAGAACTCTTTCCCCATGGCAAGAAACCTTGTGGTTGGCATGTTGTCCAACGTTCAGTGTAGTTGAAACAAGCGTGGCCCATGAGGCCCAGCCCATGCTTGTGGTCCACATTGGTCACAAACACACATTGTCACCCTTAGCCTGAGCCCAGTCCTCAGGTAAGGCCTCTCAGGGCCTATATGAAGAGACAGCATATTGGGCTTGCCATGCCCCTAGGCCCCAATTTTTAACCATATTTCGGGTTGTCCCTTCACTCTTCCCCAGGGCTCTGCTTTGGAATTCCTCTTTTGGTGGGACACCTGACGTAACAAACCTAAAAGGAGTCCTCCCATCCCAGAGATTGACGAAAAACAATTGGGATCGGGCCAAATCGACAGAGAGGAAGATTTGTCCATGGCCCATGAGACCTCCCCAACATTCCACGGCCATCGCTGAAACATAATCCAGAGACAAAAGCCTGAGCAAGCGCCTCAGACTCGCTCATTCTTCATATCCTGAAGAGTTCTTCTCATGGTTTGTAGATCGGGCGTGCCATACCTACGTCCCCAAACTGAAGCTGAGTTTGTGTTTTCAGTCTTCTGTCCTCAAAGTCCTGGGCCACACTCCCTCCAGGCTGGGGCCCCTGGAGCCACACATTAGGACTGCCCCCCCCCCAATCCATTCGAATTCTGCCCATTCCATTGTCAAAAATCGTACAAATTAGGAGAACCCTCCAAAGTCCCCGAGGCCATCCCAATAGTGTAGGTCGCCCAGCACAAAAAATGGGTGGTTGATACCGGCTGAGCATCTACCTCCACTCTTCTACCTCCACTCATACCAAGGAGATTGAACCAGACAGGACCCGAGGCCATTATCGAATCCATTGCTTTGGTATACAGGCATGTCTCCTCAAAAGCCTGGATTCCAATACCAGCAGAGGGGATTTCCTGAGGCACCCAACAGAACAAATCTCGTCTCCACAAGGAAACTTGTGCATGGGAGCTAAGCCAAAGCTTAGGAGAATACTTCAGGGTCCCGGTGCCACCTCCCCATTCCAAGGCCCTCATGGACACAAACACACGTTAGGACCCATCCTCTGGAAAGTGCATTTCAACTCAGCCACCCCGGTTGCTCCCGCAGATCCATTTGATCTAAACTGTCTTGTTGCTAGGAGACAATTGGAAGGCGAGGCGGACTTCCCAGGCATCCATCCTGGAACGGTGCTCTGGAGTCATTCCATATGGGATGTCCTGGAGCTGTCCAACAGGTCTCAATTGTCCCGCAGAAGGAATCCTTGAAGGGGGCATCCCACATCTCCCAACGTGGAAATCCTCCATGGCCTCGAGATTCCGCTCCCTTCATGAAGGGGCCGTCATGCACAGAAACTCCAAACTGAGCCAACGTCGGATCCTCGCCCTGACTTCAGATGCATGAGATATTGGTTCAGATCTGCAGGGGGTACCTGCCGTGCCCTCACCCTGAATCCGAAGTCTAGCTTGTGTTCTCAGACTTCCGTCCTCACTCTCCTGGCCCCGAAGCCCTCAAGTTTGACAATTCCGGACCGACAATGAAGCACTCTGCCTGCCCTCTAGAAAAAATATATTGCCTAATGAGCAGCCCAGGCAGCTTAAATGAGGATAAACCTACACGGCACTCGAATGTACCCAAATTATATAGTCTAACCTGGGCACTAATGCACTGTCTGACACAACCTGAGCCCGGACCTGCTGACCAACACCCAGACAGCTGACCGCACGCTGAGCACATCAGACCCGCCATGGCCTTAGGTCATCATCTCTTCCCTACCTCAGTTTTCAGGCTTCAGAACCTAGACCTTATCTCCAATCACTGCCCACGGGTGACTGTGATGCAGAAATCAGAACTCTTCCTGACCCATGGCAAGAAACCTTGTGGTTGGCATGTTGTCCAACGTTCAGTGTAGGAGAAACCAGCATTCACCCTGAGGCCCCGCCCATTCTTGAGTGCGACGAGAGCATAAACACGCATTGTGACCTCAGCGTGAGTCCTGTCCTCTAGTAAGTCCTCTCAGTGGCTGGACCATTAGATGTCATAATGGGCTTGACATGTCCCTAGTCCCCAATTTTTAACCAGATTTCTGGTTGTCCAGTCGCCCCACCCCAGGGCTCTACTCTGGAATCCCTCATTTGGTGGGACATCTGAGGTTGAAAAACAAAATGAAACAAATCGACAACAACAACAAAAAAACGGACTTCTTCCATCCCCAGAATGACCCCAAACTCTTTGGACGGGACCGAACCCCCAGAGAGTAAGACTCGTCCATTTCCCATGATGTCACCCGGCAATTTCACGACCATGAGTGACACGATATCCAGAGACAAAAACTTGAGCCAGAGCCTCACACTCGCCCTTTTTTCATATCCCAAAGTGTTCTCCTCATGGTCTGTAGATCAGTCCTGCCATACCTATGACCCAAAACATAAGCCGAGTTTGTGTTTTCAGACAACTGTCCAAACAGCTCTGGCCTACACACCCTACAGGCTCAGGGCCCTGGAGCCAAACCTGAGAACTGTACTTGCCCTCTCCAAGGGAATTGTATGTGCCCATTCCAATGGCCACAACCCTACTAGTAGGATAACCTCCAATGTCCCTGAGGCCATCCCAATAGTTGTGGCTTCCCAGGACAAACAGGGGCAATCTGAGCCCATCTGAGCACCTACCTGCACTCAGACCCGTAGACTGATGTCCCCAGAGGTAAAAAGGAACGAACAGGCCCCTAGGCACTAATCGGATCCATTGCTTTGGTTTCCAGGCATCTCTCCTCAGAGGCCTGGATTTCAATACCAGCATATGGCTGTTTCTTGACTCACCCATCAGAACAAATCTCAACTACACATGGGAAACATGCACGTTGGAGCTGTGTCAAAGCCTCTGTTTAGGAGAACCCTTCAGGGCCCCAGGGCCACCGCTTCATTCCAAGGTCTCCATAGACACAAAAACATATTAGGACACATCCACAGGAGAGTCCATTTCAACTCAGCCTCCTCGGTTTCCCCCCACATCCAGCAGATCTAACCTGTCTTGTTGCTTGGAGACAATTGGAATGCGAGGTGGGCTACCCAGCCATCCATCCTTAGAACCCTGCTTGGAATCGTTGGCCTGGAGCCAACCAACAGGTCTCAATTGTCCTGCAGAAGAATCTTTGCAGTTTGGAGCTTCTCACAACTCCCATCGTGGTAAAACCCCCATGTGCTCGTGATCTAACGCCCTTCAAGAAAGGGCCATCAGGGCAGAAAGTCCAACCTGAGCGATCGTCTGATCCTTGCCCTGACTTCAGATGCACGAGATCTCGATTGAGGTCTGTAGATTGTGCCTGCCATATCCTCACCAAGAAACCTAGTCCTAGCTTGGGTTCTCAGACTCCGTCCTCAGACTACTGGCCCACAAGCCCTCCAGTTGGGCAATCCAGAACTACAATGCCGCACTCTGACTGCCCTACAGAAGTAAAACATTGCCCTCAGGGCTACCCCGAAACCGCAAATGAGGATCAACCTGCACGCCATTCGGCTGTACCCCAAACATATAGGCTGACCTGGGCACTATTTCCCCTTCTGACCCAGCCTGAGACTGGACCTCCTGGTCCCACCCAGACAGCTGTCCGCACACTGAGCACATCGGACCCGCCAAGGACTTAGGTCGTCATCTCTTCCCAACTGCGGTTTTCAGGCTCCAGAACCTAGACCTTATCTCCAACCACTGCCCAGGTTTGAAAATGATGCTGAAATCAGAACTCTTTCCCCATGGCAAGAAACCTGTGGTTGGCATGTTGTCCAACGTTCAGTGTAGTTGAAACAAGCGTGGCCCATGAGGCCCAGCCCATGCTTGCGGGCCACATTGGTCACAAACACACATTGTGACCCTCAGCCTGAGCCCAGTCCTCAGGTAAGGCCTCTCAGGTCCTATATGAAGAGACAGCATATTAGGCTTGCCATGCCCCTAGGCCACAATTTTTAACCATAGTTCGGGTTGTCCCATCACTCTTCCCCAGGGCTCTGCTTTGGAATTCCTCTTTTGGTGGGACACCTGAGGTAACAAATCTGAAAGGAGTCCTCCCATCCCACAGATTGACGAAAAACAATTGGGATCGGGCCAAATCCACAGAGAGGAAGATTCGCCCATGGCCCATGAAGCCTCCCCGACATTCCACGGCCATCGCTGATACAAAATCCAGAGACAAAAGCCTGAGCAAGCGCCTCAGACTCGCTCATTCTTCATATCCTCAAGAGTTCTTCTCATGGTTTGTAGATCGGGCGTGCCATACCTACGTCCCCAAACTTAAGCTGAGTTTGTGTTTTCAGTCTTCTGTCCTCAAAGTCCTGGGCCACACCCCCTCCAGGCTGGGGCCCCTGGAGCCACACATTAGGACTGCCCCCACCCAATCCATGGCAATTCTGCCCATTCCATTGTCAAAAATCGTACAAATTAGGAGAACCCTCCAAAGTCCCTGAGGCCATCCCAATAGTGTAGGTCGCCCGGGACAAAAAATGGGCGGTTGATACCGGCTGAGCATCTACCTCCACTCATCTACCTCCACTCATACCAAGTAGATTGAACCAGACAAGACCCGAGGCCATTATCGAATCCATTGCTTTGGTATGTAAAGGCATGTCTCCTCAAAAGCCTGGATTCCAATACCAGCAGAGGGGATTTCCTGAGGCACTCATCAGAACAAATCTCGTCTCCACAAGGAAACTTGTGCATGGGAGCTAAGCCAAAGCTTAGGAGAATACTTCAGGGTCCCGGTGCCACCTCCCCATTCCAAGGCCCTCATGGACACAAATACACGTTAGGACCCATCCTCTGGAATGTGCATTTCAACTCAGCCATCCCGGTTGCTCCCGCAGATCCATTAGATCTAAACTGTCTTGTTGCTAGGAGACAATTGGAAGGCGAGGCGGACTTCCCAGGCATCCATCCTGGATCGGTGCTCTGGAGTCATTCCATATGGGATGTCCTGTAGCTGTCCAACAGGTCTCAATTGTCCCACAGAAGGAATCCCTGAAGGGGGCATCCCACATCTCCCAACGTGGAAAACCTCCATGGCCTCGAGATTCCGCTCCCTTCATGAAGGGGCCGTCATGCACAGAAACTCCAACCTGAGCCAACGTCGGATCCTCGCCCTGACTTCAGATGCATGAGATATTGGTTCAGATCTGCAGGGGGTACCTGCCGTGCCCTCACCCTGAATCCGAAGTCTAGCTTGTGTTCTCAGACTTCCGTCCTCACTCTCCTGGCCCCGAAGCCCTCAAGTTTGGCAATTCCGGACCGACAATGAAGCACTCTGCCTGCCCTCTAGAAAAAATATATGGCCTAATGAGCAGCCCAGGCAGCTTAAATGAGGATAAGCCTACACGGCACTCGAATGTACCCAAATTATATAGTCTAACCTGGGCACTAATGCACTGTCTGACACAACCTGAGCCCGGACCTGCTGACCAACACCCAGACAGCTGACCGCACGCTGAGCACATCAGACCCGCCATGGCCTTAGGTCATCATCTCTTCCCTACTTCAGTTTTCAGGCTTCAGAACCTAGACCTTATCTCCAATCACTGCCCACGGGTGACTGTGATGCAAAAATCAGAACTCTTCCTGACCCATGGCAAGAAACCTTGTGGTTGGCATGTTGTCCAAAGTTCAGTGTAGGAGAAACCAGCATTCACCTTGAGGCCCCGCCCATTCTTGAGTGCGACGACAGCATAAACACGCATTGTGACCTCAGCGTGTGTCCTGTCCTCTAGTAAGTCCTCTCAGTGGCTGAACCATTAGATGTCATAATGGGCTTGACATGTCCCTAGTCCCCAATTTTTAACCAGATTTCTGGTTGTCCAGTCGCCCCACCCCAGGGCTCTACTCTGGAATCCCTCAATAGGTGGGACATCTGAGGTTGAAAAACAAAATGAAATAAATCGACAACAACAACAAAAAAACGGACTTCTTCCATCCCCAGAATGACCCCAAACTCTTTGGACGGGACCGAACCCCCAGAGAGTAAGACTCGTCCATTTCCCATGATGTCACCCGGCAATTTCACGACCATGAGTGACACGATATCCAGAGACAAAAACTTGAGCAAGAGCCTCACACTCGCCCTTTTTTCATATCCCGAAGTGTTCTCCTCATGGTCTGTAGATCAGTCCTGCCATACCTATGACCCAAAACATAAGCCGAGTTTGTGTTTTCAGACAACTGTCCAAACAGCTCTGGCCTACACACCCTACAGGCTCAGGGCCCTGGAGCCAAACCTGAGGACTGTACTTGCCCTCCCAAAGGGAATTGTATGTGCCCATTCCAATGGCCACAACCCTACTAGTAGGATAACCTCCAAAGTCCCTGAGGCCATCCCAATAGTTGTGGCTTCCCAGGACAAACAGGGGCAATCTGAGCCCATCTGAGCACCTACCTGCACTCAGACCCGTAGACTGATGTCCCCAGAGGTAAAAAAAAAACGAACAGGCCCCTAGGCACTAATCGGGTCCATTGCTTTGGTTTCCAGGCATCTCTCCTCAGAGGCCTGGATTTCAATACCAGCATATGGCTGTTTCTTGACTCACCCATCAGAACAAATCTCATCTACACATGGGAAACATGCACGTTGGAGCTGTGTCAAAGCCTCTGTTTAGGAGAACCCTTCAGGGCCCCAGGGCCACCGCTTCATTCCAAGGTCTCCATAGACACAAAAACATATTAGGACACATCCACAGAAGAGTCCATTTCAACTCAGCCTCCTCGGTTGCCCCCCACATCCAGCAGATCTAACCTGTCTTGTTGCTTGGAGACAATTGGAATGCGAGGTGGGCTACCCAGCCATCCATCCTTAGAACCCTGCTCGGAATCGTTGGCCTGGAGCCAACCAACAGGTCTCAATTGTCCTGCAGAAGAATCTTTGCAGTTTAGAGCTTCTCACAACTCCCTTCGTGGGAAAACCCCCATGTCCTCGTGATCCAACCCCCTTCAAGAAAGGGCCATCAGGGCAGAAAGTCCAACCTGAGCGATCGTCTGATCCTTGCCCTGACTTCAGTTGCACGAGATCTCGATTGAGGTCTGTAGATTGTGCCTGCCATATCCTCACCCAGAAACCTAGGCCTAGCTTGGGTTTCAGACTCCGTCCTCAGACTACTGGCCCACAAGCCCTCCAGTTGGGCAATCCAGAACTACAATGCCGCACTCTGCCTGCCCTACAGAAGTAAAACATTGCCCTCAGGGCTACCCCGAAACCGCAAATGAGGATCAACCTGCACGCCATTCGGCTGTACCCCAAACATATAGGCTTACCTGGGCACTATTTCCCCTTCTGACCCAGCCTGGGACTGGACCTCCTGGTCCCACCCAGACAGCTGGGCGCACACTGAGCACATCGGACCCACCATGGCCTTAGGTCGTCATCTCTTCCCAACTGCGGTTTTCAGGCTCCAGAACCTAGACCTTATCTCCAACCACTGCCCAGGGATGAAAATGATGCAGAAATCAGAACTCTCTCCCCATCGAAAAAACCTTGTGGTTGGCATGTTTTCCAACGTTCAGTGTAGTTGAAACAAGCGTGGCCAATGAGGACCACCCCATGCTTGCGGGCCACATTGGTCACAAACACACATTGTGACCCTCAGCCTGAGCCCAGTCCTCAGGTAAGGCCTCTCAGGGCCTATATGAAGAGACAGCATATTGGGATTGCCATGCCCCTAGGCCCCAATTTTTAACCATAGTTAGGGTTGTCCCTTCACTCTTCCCCAGGGCTCTGCTTTGGATTTCCTCTTTTGGTGGGACACCTGAGGTAACAAACCTGAAAGGAGTCCTCCCATCCCACAGATTGACGAAAAACAATTGGGATCTTGCCAAATCCACAGAGAGGAAGATTCGTCCATGGCCCATGAGACCACCCCAACATTCCACGGCCATCGCTGAAACAAAATCCAGAGACAAAAGCCTGAGCAAGCTCCTCAGACTCGCTCATTCTTCATATCCTGAAGAGTTCTTCTCATGGTTTGTAGATCGGGCGTGCCATACCTACGTCCCCAAACTTAAGCTGAGTTTGTGTTTTCAGTCTTCTGTCCTCAAAGTCCTGGGCCACACTCCCTCCAGGCTGGGGCCCCTGGAGCCACACATTAGGACTGCCCCCACCCAATCCATGGGAATTCTGCCCATTCCATTGTCAAAAATCGTACAAATTAGGAGAACCCTCCAAAGTCTCTGAAGCCATCCCAATAGTGTAGGTCGCCCGGGACAAAAAAGGGCGGTTGATACCGGCTGAGCATCTACCTCCACTCATCTACCTCCACTCATACCAAGAAGATTGAACCAGACAGGACCCGAGGCCATTATCGGATCCATTGCTTTGGTTTACAGGCATGTCTCCCCAAAAGCCTGGATTCCAATTCCAGCAGAGGGGATATCCTGAGGCACCCATCAGAACAAATCTCGTCTTCACAAGGAAACTTGTGCATGGGAGCTATGCCAAAGCTTAGGAGAATACTTCGGGTCCCGGTGCCAGCTCCCCATTCCAAGGCCCTCATGGACACAAACACACGTTAGGACCCATCCTCTGGAAAGTGCATTTCAACTCAGCCACCCCGGTTGCTCCCGCAGATCCATTAGATCTAAACTGTCTTGTTGCAAGGAGAGAATTGGAAGGCGAGGCGGACGTCCCAGGCATCCATTTTGGAACGGTGCTCTGGAGTCATTCCATATGGGATGTCCTGGAGCTGTCCAACAGGACTCTATTGTCCCGCAGAAGGAATCCTTGAAGGGGGCATCCCACATCTCCCAACGTGGAAAACCTCCATGGCCTCGAGATTCCGCTCTCTTCATGAAGGGGCCGTCATGCACAGAAACTCCAACCTGAGCCAACGTGGGATCCTCGCCCTGACTTCAGATGCATGAGATATTGGTTCAGATCTGCAGGGGGTACCTGCCGTGCCCTCACACTGAATCCGAAGTCTAGCTTGTGTTCTCAGACTTCCGTCCTCACTCTCCTGGCCCCGTAGCCCTCATGTTTGGCAATTCCGGACCGACAATGAAGCACTCTGCCTGCCCTCTAGAAAAAATATATTGCCTAATGAGCTGACCAGGCAGCTTAAATGAAGATAAACCTACACGGCACTCGAATGTACCCAAATTATATAGTCTAACCTGGGCACTAATGCACTGTCTGACACAACCTGAGCCCAGACCTGCTGACCAACACCCAGACAGCTGACCGCACGCTGAGCACATCAGACCCTCCATGGCCTTAGGTCATCATCTCTTCCCTACCTCAGTTTTCAGGCTTCAGAACCTAGACCTTATCTCCAATCACTGCCCACGGGTGACTGTGATGCAGAAATCAGAACTCTTCCTGACCCATGGTAAGAAACCTTGTGGTTGGCATGTTGTCCAATGTTCAGTGTAGGAGAAACCAGCATTCACCCAGAGGCCCCGCCCATTCTTGAGTGCGACGAGAGCATAAACACGCATTGTGACCTCAGCGTGAGTCCTGTCCTCTAGTAAGTCCTCTCAGTGGCTGGACCATTAGATGTCATAATGGGCTTGACATGTCCCTAGTCCCCAATTTTTAACCAGATTTCTGGTTGTCCAGTCGCCCCACCCCAGGGCTCTACTCTGGAATCCCTCATTTGGTGGGACACCTGAGGTTGAAAAACAATATGAAACAAATCGACAACAACAACAAAAAAACGGACTGCTTCCATCCGCAGAATGACCCCAAACTTTTTGGACGGGACCGAACCCCCAGAGAGTAAGACTCGTCCATTTCCCATGAAGTCACCCGGCAATTTCACGACCATGAGTGACACGATATCCAGAGACAAAAACTTGAGCAAGAGCCGCACACTCGCCCTTTTTTCATATCCCGAAGTGTTCTCCTCATGGTCTGTAGATCAGTCCTGCCATACCTATGACCCAAAACATAAGCCGAGTTTGTGTTTTCAGACAACTGTCCAAACAGCTCTGGCCTACACACCCTACAGGCTCAGGGCCCTGGAGCCAAACCTGAGGACTGTACTTGCCCTCTCCAAGGGAATTGTATGTGCCCATTCCAATGGCCACAACCCTACTAGTAGGATAACCTCCAAGTCCCTGAGGCCATCCCAATAGTTGTGGCTTCCCAGGACAAACAGGGGCAATCTGAGCCCATCTGAGCACCTACCTGCACTCAGACCCGTAGACTGATGTCCCCAGAGGTAAAAAGGAACAAACAGGCCCCTAGGCACTAATCGGATCCATTGCTTTGTTTTCCAGGCATCTCTCCTCAGAGGCCTGGATTTCAATACCAGCATATGGCTGTTTCTTGACTCACCCATCAGAACAAATCTCATCTACACATGGGAAACATGCACGTTGGAGCTGTGTCAAAGCCTCTGTTTAGGAGAACCCTTCAGGGCCCCAGGGCCACCGCTTCATTCCAAGGTCTCCATAGACACAAAAACATATTAGGACACATCCACAGGAGAGTCCATTTCAACTCAGCCTCCTCGGTTGCCCCCCACATCCAGCAGATCTAACCTGTCTTGTTGCTTGGAGACCATTGGAATGCGAGGTGGGCTACCCAGCCATCCATCCTTAGAACCCTGCTCGGAATCGTTGGACTGGAGCCAACCAACAGGTCTCAATTGTCCTGCAGAAGAATCTTTGCAGTTTGGAGCTTCTCACAACTCCCATCGTGGGAAAAGCCCCATGTCCTCGTGATCCAACCCCCTTCAAGAAAGGGCCATCAGGGCAGAAAGTCCAACCTGAGCGATCGTCTGATCCTTGCCCTGACTTCAGATGCACGAGATCTCGATTGAGGTCTGTAGATTGTGCCTGCCATATCCTCACCCAGAAACCTAGGCCTAGCTTGGGTTCTCAGACTCCGTCCTCAGACTACTGGCCCACAAGCCCTCCAGTTTGGCAATCCAGAACTACAATGCCGCACTCTGCCTGCCCTACAGAAGTAAAACATTGCCCTCAGGGCTACCCCGAAACCGCAAATGAGGATCAACCTGCACGCCAATCTGCTGTACCCCAAACATATAGGCTGACCTGGGCACTATTTCCCCTTCTGACCCAGCCTGAGCCTGGACCTCCTGGTCCCACCCAGACAGCTGGCCGCACACTGAGCACATCGGACCCGCCATGGCCTTAGGTCGTCACCTCTTCCCAAGTGCGGTTTTCAGGCTCCAGAACCTAGACCTTATCTCCAACCACTGCCCAGGGTTGAAAATGATGCAGAAATCAGAACACTTTCCCCATGGCAAGAAACCTTGTGCTTGGCATGTTGTCCAACGTTCAGTGTAGTTGAAACAAGCGTGGCCCATGAGGCCCAGCCCATGCTTGCGCGCCACATTGGTCACAAACACACATTGTGACCCTCAGCCTGAGCCCAGTCCTCAGGTAAGGCCTCTCAGGGCCTATAAGAAGAGAGAGCATATTGGGCTTGCCATGCCCCTTGGCCCCAATTTTTAACCATAGTTCGGGGTGTCCCTTCACTCTTCCCCAGGGCTCTGCTTTGGAATTCCTCTTTTGGTGGGACACCTGAGGTAACAAACCTGAAAGGAGTCCTCCCATTCCACAGATTGACGAAAAACAATTGGGATCGGGCCAAATCCACAGAGAGGAAGATTCATCCATGGCCCATGAGAACTCCCCAAAATTCCACGGCCAACGCTGAAACAAAATCCCGAGACAAAAACCTGAGCAAGCGACTCATACTCGCTCATTCTTCATATCCTGAAGAGTTCTTCTCATGGTTTGTAGATCGGGCGTGCCATACCTACGTCCCCAAACTTAAGCTGAGTTTGTGTTTTCAGTCTTCTGTCCTCAAAGTCCTGGGCCACACCCCCTCCAGGCTGGGGCCCCTGGAGCCACACATTAGGACTGCCCCCACCCAATCCATGGGAATTCTGCCCATTCCATTGTCAAAAATCCTACAAATTAGGAGAACCCTCCAAAGTCCCTGAGGCCATCCCAATAGTGTAGGTCGCCCGGGACAAAAAAGGGCGGTAGATACCGGCTGAGCAACTACCTCCACTCTTCTACCTCCACTCATACCAAGAAGATTGAACCAGACAGGACCCGAGGCCATTATCGGATCCATTGCTTTGATTTACAGGCATGTCTCCTCAAAAGCCTGGATTCCAATACCAGCAGAGGGGATTTCCTGAGGCACCCATCAGAACAAATTTCGTCTCCACAAGGAAACTTGTGCATGGGAGCTAAGCCAAAGCTTAGGAGAATACTTCAGGGTCCCGGTGCCACCTCCCCATTCCAAGGCCCTCATGGACACAAACACACGTTAGGACCCATCCTCTGGAAAGTGCATTTCAACTCAGCCACACCGGTGGCTCCCGCTGATCCATTAGATCTAAACTGTCTTGTTGCTAGGAGACAATTGGAAGGCGAGGCGGTCTTCCCAGGCATCCATCCTCGAACGGTGCACTGGAGTCATTCCATATGGGATGTCCTGGAGCTGTCCAACAGGTCTCAATTGTCCCGCAGAAGGAATCCTTGAAGGGGGCATCCCACATCTCCCAACGTGGAAAACCTCCATGGCCTCGAGATTCCGCTCCCTTCATGAAGGGGCCGTCATGCACAGAAACTCCAACCTGAGCCAACGTCGGATCCTCGCCCTGACTTCAGATGCATGAGATGTTGGTTCAGATCTGCAGGGGGTACCTGCCGTGCCCTCACCCTGAATCCGAAGTCTAGCTTGTGTTCTCAGACTTTCGTCCTCACTCTCCTGGCCCCGAAGCCCTCAAGTTTGGCAATTGCGGACCGACAATGAAGCACTCTGCCATGTCCTCTAGAAAAAATATATTGCCTAATGAGCAGCCCAGGCAGCTTAAGTGAGGATAAACCTACACGGCACTCGAATGTACCCAAATTATATAGTCTAACCTGGGCACTAATGCACTGTCTGACACAACCTGAGCCCGGACCTGCTGACCAACACCCAGACAGCTGACCGCACGCTGAGCACATCAGACCCGCCATGGCCTTAGGTCATCATCTCTTCCCTACCTCAGTTTTCAGGCTTCAGAACCTAGACCTTAATTCCAATCACTGCCCACGGGTGACTCTGATGCAGAAATCAGAACTCTTCCTGACCCATGGCAAGAAACCTTGTGGTTGGCATGTTGTCCAACGTTCAGTGTAGGAGAAAACAGCATTCACCCTGAGGCCCCACCCATTCTTGACTGCGACGAGAGCATAAACACGGATTGTGACCTCAGCGTGAGTCCTGTCCTCTAGTAAGTCCTCTCAGTGGCTAGGACATTAGATGTCATAATGGGCTTGACATATCCCTAGTCCCCAATTTTTAACCAGAATTCTGGTTGTCCAGTCGCCCCACCCCAGGGCTCTACTCTGGAATCCCTCATTTGGTGGGACATCTGAGGTTGAAAAACAAAATGAAACAAATCGACAACAACAACAAAAAAACGGACTTCTTCCATCCCCAGAATGACCCCAAACTCTTTGGATGGGACCGAACCCCCAGAGAGTAAGACTCGTCCATTTCCCATGAAGTCACCCGGCAATTTCACGACCATGAGTGACACGATATCCAGAGACAAAAACTTGAGCAAGAGCCTCACACTCGCCCTTTTTTCATATCCCGAAGTGTTCTCCTCATGGTCTGTAGATCAGTCCTGCCATACCTTTGACCCAAAACATAAGCCGAGTTTGTGTTTTCAGACAACTGTCCAAACAGCTCTGGCCTACACACCCTACAGGCTCAGGGCCCTGGAGCCAAACCTGAGGACTGTACTTGCCCTCTCCAAGGGAATTGTATGTGCCCATTACAATGGCCACAACCCTACTAGTAGGATAACCTCCAAAGTCCCTGAGGCCATCCCAATAGTTGTGGCTTCCCAGGACAAACAGGGGCAATCTGAGCCCATCTGTGCACCTACCTGCACTCAGACCCGTAGACTGATGTCCCCAGAGGTAAAAAGGAAGGAACAGGCCCCTAGGCACTAATCGGATCCATTGCTTTGGTTTCCAGGCATCTCTCCTCAGAGGCCTGGATTTCAATACCAGCATATGGCTGTTTTTTGACTCACCCATCAGAATAAATCTCATCTACACATGGGAAACCTGCACGTTGGAGCTGTGTCAAAGCCTCTGTTTAGGAGAACCCTTCAGGGCCCCAGGGCCACCGCTTCATTCCAAGGTCTCCATAGACACAAAAACATATTAGGACACATCCACAGGAGAGTCCATTTCAACTCAGCCTCCTCGGTTGCCCCCCACATCCAGCAGATCTAACCTGTCTTGTTGCTTGGAGACAATTGGAATGCGAGGTGGGCTACCCAGCCATCCATCCTTAGAACCCTGCTCGGAATCGTTGGCCTGGAGCCAACCAACAGGTCTCAATTGTCCTGCAGAAGAATCTTTGCAGTTTGGAGCTTCTCACAACTCCCATCGTGCGAAAACCCTCATGTCCTCGTGATCCAACCCCCTTCAAGAAAGGGCCATCAGGGCAGAAAGTCCAACCTGAGCGATCGTCTGATCCTTGCCCTGACTTCAGATGCACGAGATCTCGATTGAGGTCTGTAGATTGTGCCTGCCATATCCTCACCCAGAAACCTAGGCCTAGCTTGGGTTCTCAGACTCCGTCCTCAGACTACTGGCCCACAAGCCCTCCAGTTTGGCAATCCAGAACTACAATGCCGCACTCTGCCTGCCCTACAGAAGTAAAACATTGCCCTCAGGGCTACCCCGAAACCGCAAATGAGGATCAACCTGCACGCCATTCGGCTGTACCCCAAACATATAGGCTGACCTGGGCACTATTTCCCCTTCTGACCCAGCCTGAGCCTGGACCTCCTGGTCCTACCCAGACAGCTGGCCGCACACTGAGCACATCGGACCCGCCATGGCCTTAGGTCGTCATCTCTTCCCAACTGCGGTTTTCAGGCTCCAGAACCTAGACCTTATCTCCAACCACTGCCCAGGGTTGAAAATGATGCAGAAATGAGAACTCTTTCCCCATGGCAAGAAACCTTGTGGTTGGCATGTTGTCCAACGTTCAGTGTAGTTGAAACAAGCGTGGCCCATGAGGCCCAGCCCATGCTTGCGGCCACATTGGTCACAAACACACATTGTGACCCTCAGCCTGAGCCCAGTCCTCAGGTAAGGCCTCTCTGGGCCTATATGAAGAGACAGCATATTGGGCTTGCCATGCCCCTAGGCCCCAATCTTTAACCATAGTTCGGGTTGTCCCTTCACTCTTCCCCAGGGCTCTGCTTTGGAATTCCTCTTTTGGTGGGACACCTGAGGTAACAAACCTGAAAGGAGTCCTCCCATCCCACAGATTGACGAAAAACAATTGGGATCGGGCGAAATCCACAGAGAGGAAGATTCGTCCATGGCCCATGAGACCTCCCCAACATTCCACGGCCATCGCTGAAACAAAATCCAGAGACAAAAGCCTGAGCAAGCGACTCAGACTCGCTCATTCTTCATATCCTGAAGAGTTCTTCTCATGGTTTGTAGATCGGGCGTGCCATACCTACGTCCCCAAACTTAAGCTGAGTTTGTGTTTTCAGTCTTCTGTCCTCAAAGTCCTGGGCCACACTCCCTCCAGGCTGGGGTCCCTGGAGCCACACATTAGGACTGCCCCCACCCAATCCATGGGAATTCTGCCCATTCCATTGTCAAAAATCGTACAAATTAGGAGAACCCTCCAAAGTCCCTGAGGCCTTCCCAATAGTGTAGGTCGCCCGGGACAAAAAAGGGCGGTTGATACCAGCTGAGCATCTACCTCCACTCATCTACCTCCACTCATACCAAGAAGATTGAACCAGACAGGACCCGAGGCCATTATCGGATCCATTGCTTTGGTTTACAGGCATGTCTCCTCAAAAGCCTGGATTCCCATACCAGCAGAGGGGATTTCCTGAGGCACCCATCAGAACAAATCTCATCTCCACAAGTAAACTTGTGCATGGGAGCTAAGGAAAGCTTAGGAGAATACTTCAGGGTCCCGGTGCCACCTCCCCATTCCAAGGCCCTCATGGACACAAACACACGTTAGGACCCATCCTCTGGAAAGTGCATTTCAACTCAGCCACCCCGGTTGCTCCCGCAGATCCATTTGATCTAAACTGTCATGTTGCTAGGAGACAATTGGAAGGCGAGGCGGACTTCCCAGGCATCCATCCTGGAACGGTGCTCTGGAGTCATTCCATATGGGATGTCCTGGAGCTGTCCAACAGGTCTCAATTGTCCCGCAGAAGGAATCCTTGAAGGGGGCATCCCACATCTCCCAACGTGGAAAACCTCCATGGCCTCGAGATTCCGCTCCCTTCATGAAGGGGCCGTCATGCACAGAAACTCCAACCTGAGCCAACGTGGGATACTCGCCCTGACTTCAGATGCATGAGATATTGGTTCAGAACTGCAGGGGGTACCTGCCGTGCCCTCACCCTGAATCCGAAGTCTAGCTTGTGTTCTCAGACTTCTGTCCTCACTCTCCTGGCCCCGAAGCCCTCAAGTTTGGCAATTCCGGACCGATAATGAAGCACTCTGCCTGCCCTCTAGAAAAAATATATTGCCTAATGAGCAGCCCAGGCAGCTTAAATGAGGATAAACCTACACGGCACTCGAATGTACCCAAATTATATAGTCTAACCTGGGCACTAATGCACTGACACAACCTGAGCCCTGACCTGCTGACCAACACCCAGAAAGGTGACCGCACGCTGAGCACATCAGACCCGCCATGGCCTTAGGTCATCATCTCTTCCCTACCTCAGTTTTCAGGCTTTAGAACCTAGACCTTATCTCCAATCACTGCCCACGGGTGACTGTGATGCAGAAATCAGAACTCTTCCTGACCCATGGAAAGAAACCTTGTGGTTGGCATGTTGTCCAACGTTCAGTGTAGGAGAAACCAGCATTCACCCTGAGGCCCCGCCCATTCTTGAGTGCGACGAGAGCATAAACACGCATTGTAACCTCAGCGTGAGTCCTGTCCTCTAGTAAGTCCTCTCAGTGGCTGGACCATTAGATGTCATAATGGGCTTGACATGTCCCTAGTCCCCAATTTTTAACCAGATTTCTGGTTGTCCAGTCGCCCCACCCCAGGGCTTCCTCTGGAATCCCTCATTTGTGGGACATCTGAGGTTGAAAAACAAAATGAAACAAATCGACAACAACAACAAAAAAACGGACTTCTTCCATCCCCAGAATGACCACAAACTCTTTGGAGGGGACCGAACCCCCAGAGACTAAGACTCGTCCATTTCCCATGAAGTCACCCGGCAATTTCACGACCATGAATGACACGATATCCAGAGACAAAAACTTGAGCAAGAGCCTCACACTCGCCCTTTTTTCATATCCCGAAGTGTTCTCCTCATGGTCTGTAGATCAGTCCTGCCAAACCTATGACACAAAACATAAGCCGAGTTTGTGTTTTCAGACAACTGTCCAAACAGCTCTGGCCTACACACCCTACAGGCTCAGGGCCCTGGAGCCAAACATGAGGACTGTACTTGCCCTCTCCAAGGGAATTGTATGTGCCCATTCCAATGGCCACAACCCTACTAGTAGGTAAACCTCCAAAGTCCCTGAGGCCATCCCAATAGTTGTGGCTTCCCAGGACAAACAGGGGCAATCTGAGCCCATCTGAGCACCTACCTGCACTCAGACCCGTAGACTGATGTCCCCAGAGGTAAAAAGGAACGAACAGGCCCCTAGGCACTAATCCGGTCCATTGCTTTGGTTTCCAGGCATCTCTCCTCAGAGGCCTGGATTTCAATACCAGCATATGGCTGTTTCTTGACTCACCCATCAGAACAAATCTCATCTACACATGGGAAACATGCACGTTGGAGCTGTGTCAAAGCCTCTGTTTAGGAGAACCCTTCAGGGCCCCAGGGCCACCGCTTCATTCCAAGGTCTCCATAGACACAAAAACATATTAGGACACATCCACAGGAGAGTCCATTTCAACTCAGCCTCCTCGGTTGCCCCCCACATCCAGCAGATCTAACCTGTCTTGTTGCTTGGAGACAATTGGAATGCGAGGTGGGCTACCCAGCCATCCATCCTTAGAACCCTGCTCGGAATCGTTGGCCTGGAGCCAACCAACAGGTCTCAATTGTCCTGCAGAAGAATCTTTACAGTTTGGAGCTTCTCACAACTCCCATCGTGGGAAAACCCCCATATCCTCGTGATCCAACCCCCTTCAAGAAAGGGCCATCAGGGCAGAAAGTCCAACCTGAGCGATCGTCTGATCCTTGCCCTGACTTCAGATGCACGTGATCTTGATTGAGGTCTGTAGATTGTGCCTGCCATATCCTCACCCAGAAACCTAGGCCTAGCTTGGGTTCTCAGACTCCGTCCTCAGACTACTGGCCCACAAG
This sequence comes from Mustela nivalis, assembly GCF_964662115.1. Lineage (NCBI taxonomy): Eukaryota > Metazoa > Chordata > Mammalia > Carnivora > Mustelidae > Mustela > Mustela nivalis. The sequence goes on along the minus strand of NW_028136508.1, from coordinate 750,078 downwards.
CCCTCCAGTTGGGCAAACCAGAACTACAATGCCGCACTCTGCCTGCCCTACAGAAGTAAAACATTGCCCTCAGGGCTACCCCGAAACCCCAAATGAGGATCAACCTGCACTCCATTCGGCTGTACCCCAAACATATAGCCTGACCTGGGCACTATTTCCCCTTCTGACCCAGCCTGAGCCTGGACCTCCTGGTCCCACCCAGACAGCTGGCCGCACACTGAGCACATCGGACCCGCCATGGCCTTAGGTCGTCATCTCTTCCCAACTGCGGTTTTCAGGCTCCAGAACCTAGACCTTATCTCCAACCACTGCCCAGGGTTGAAAATGATGCAGAAATCAGAACTCTTTCCCCATGGCAAGAAACCTTGTGGTTGGCATGTTGTCCAACGTTCAGTGTAGTTGAAACAAGCGTGGCCCATGAGGCCCAGCCCATGCTTGCGGGCCACATTGGTCACAAACACACATTGTGACACTCAGCCTGAGCCCAGTCCTCAGGTAAGGCCTCTTAGGGCCTATATGAAGAGACAGCATATTGGGCTTGCCATGCCCCTAGGCCCCAATTTTTAACCATAGTTCGGGTTGTCCCTTCACTCTTCCCCAGGGCTCTGCTTTGGAATTCCTCTTTAGGTGGGTCACCTGTGGTAACAAACCTGAAAGGTGTCCTCCCATCCCACAGATTGACGAAAAACAATTGGGATCGGGTCAAATCAACTGAGAGGAAGATTCGTCCATGGCCCATGAGACCGCCCCAACATTCCACGGCCATCGCTGAAACAAAATCCAGAGACAAAAGCCTGAGCAACTCCTCAGACTCGCTCATTCTTCATATCATGAAGAGTTCTTCTCATGGTTTGTAGATCGTGCGTGCCATACCTACGTGCCCACACTTAAGCTGAGTTTGTGTTTTCAGTCTTCTGTCCTCAAAGTCCTGGGCCACACTCCCTCCAGGCTGGGGCCCCTGGAGCCACACATTAGGACTGCCCCCACCCAATCCATGGGAATTCTGCCCATTCCATTGTCAAAAATCGTACAAATTAGGAGAACCCTCCAAAGTCCCCGAGGCCATCCCAATAGTGTAGGTCGCCCGGGACAAAAAAGGGCGGTTGATACCGGCTGAGCATCTACCTCCACTCATCTACCTCCACTCATACCAAGAAGATTGAACCAGACAGGACCCGAGGCCATTATCGGATCCATTGCTTTGGTTTACAGGCATGTCTCCTCAAAAGCCTGGATTCCAATACCAGCAGAGGGGATTTCCTGAGGCACCCATCAGAACAAATCTCGTCTCCACAAGGAAACTTGTGCATGGGAGCTATGCCAAAGCTTAGGAGAATACTTCAGGGTCCCGGTGCCACCTCCCCATTCCAAGGCCCTCATGGACACAAACACACGTTAGGACCCATCCTCTGGAAAGTGCATTTCAACTCAGCCACCCCGGTTGCTCCCGCAGATCCATTAGATCTAAACTGTCTGTTGCTAGGAGACAATTGGAAGGCGAGGCGGACTTCCCAGGCATCCATCCTGGAACGGTGCTCTGGAGTCATTCCATAAGGGATGAACTGGAGCTGTCCAACAGGTCTCAATTGTCCCGCAGAAGGAATCCTTTAAGGGGGCATCCCACATCTCCCAACGTGGAAAACCTCCAAGGCCTCGAGATTCCGCTCCCTTCATGAAGGGGCCGTCATGCACAGAAACTCCAACCTGAGCCAACGTCGGATCCTCGCCCTGACTTCAGATGCATGACATATTGGTTCAGATCTGCAGGGTGTACCTGCCGTGCCATCACCCTGAATCCGAAGTCTAGCTTGTGTTCTCAGACTTCCGTCCTCACTCTCCTGGCCCCGAAGCCCTCATGTTTGGCAATTCCGGACCGACAATAAAGCACTCTTCCTGCCCTCTAGAAAAAAAATATTGCCTAATGAGCAGGCCAGGCAGCTTAAATGAAGATAAACCTACACGGCACTCGAATGTACCCTAATTATATAGTCTAACCTGGGCACTAATGCAGTGTCTGACACAACCTGAGCCCGGACCTGCTGACCAACACCCAGACAGCTGACCGCACGCTGAGCACATCAGACCCGCCATGGCCTTAGGTCATCATCTCTTCCCTACCTCAGTTTTCAGGCTTCAGAACCTAGACCTTATCTCCACACTGCCCACGGGTGACTGTGATGCAGAAATCAGAACTCTTCCTGACCCATGGCAGAAACCTTGTGGTTGGCATGTTGTCCAACGTTCAGTGTAGGAGAAACCAGCATTCACCCTGAGGCCCCGCCCATTCTTGAGTGCGACGAGAGCATAAACACGCATTGTGACCTCAGCGTGAGTCCTGTCCTCTAGTAAGTCCTCTCAGTGGCTGGACCATTACATGTCATAATGGGCTTGACATGTCCCTAGTCCCCAATTTTTAACCAGATTTCTGGTTGTCCAGTCGCCCCACCCCAGGGCTTCCTCTGGAATCCCTCATTTGTGGGACATCTGAGGTTGAAAAACATAATGAAACAAATCGACAACAACAACAAAAAAAACGGACTTCTTCCATCCCCAGAATGACCACAAACTCATTGGAGGGGACCGGACCCCCAGAGAGTAAGACTCGTCCATTTCCCATGAAGTCACCCGGCAATTTCACGACCATGAGTGACACGATATCCAGAGACAAAAACTTGAGCAAGAGCCTCACACTCGCCCTTTTATCATATCCTGAAGTGTTCTCCTCATGGTCTGTAGATCAGTCCTGCCATACCTATGACCCAAAACATAAGCCGAGTTTGTGTTTTCAGACAACTGTCCAAACAGCTCTGGCCTACACACCCTACAGGCTCAGGGCCCTGGAGCCAAACCTGAGGACTGTACTTGCCCTCTCCAAGGGAATTGTATGTGCCCATTCCAATGGCCACAACCCTACTAGTAGGATAACCTCCAAAGTCCCTGAGGCCATCCCAATAGTTGTGGCTTCCCAGGACAAACAGGGGCAATCTGAGCCCTTCTGAGCACCTACCTGCACTCAGACCCGTAGACTGATGTCCCCAGAGGTAAAAAGGAACGAACAGGCCCCTAGGCACTAATCGGATCCATTGCTTTGGTTTCCAGGCATCTCTCCTCAGAGGCCTGGAATTCAATACCAGCATATGGCTGTTTCTTGACTCACCCATCAGAACAAATCTCATCTACACATGGGAAACATGCACGTTGGAGCTGTGTCAAAGCCTCTGTTTAGGAGAACCCTTCAGGGCTCCAGGGCCACCGCTTCATTCCAAGGTCTCCATAGACACAAAAACATATTAGGACACATCCACTGGAGAGTCCATTTCAACTCAGCCTCCTCGGTTGCCCCCCACATCCAGCAGATCTAACCTGTCTTTTTGCTTGGAGACCATTGGAATGCGAGGTGGGCTACCCAGCCATCCATCCTTAGAACCCTGCTCGGAATCGTTGGCCTGGAGCCAACCAACAGGTCTCAATTGTCCTGCAGAAGAATCTTTGCAGTTTGGAGCTTCTCACAACTCCCATCGTGGGAAAACCCCCATGTCCTCGTGATCCAACCCCCTTCAAGAACGGGCCATCAGGGCAGAAAGTCCAACCTGAGCGATCGTCTGATCCTTGCCCTGACTTCAGATGCACGAGATCTCGATTGAGGTCTGTAGATTGTGCCTGCCATAACCTCACCCAGAAACCAGGGCCTAGCTTGGGTTCTCAGACTCCGTCCTCAGACTACTGGCCCACAAGCCCTCCAGTTGGGCAATCCAGAACTACAATGCCGCACTCTGCCTGCCCTACAGAAGTAAAACATTGCCCTCAGGGCTACCCCGAAACCGCAAATGAGGATCAACCTGCACGCCATTCGGCTGTACCCCAAACATATAGCCTGACCTGGGCACTATTTCCCCTTCTGACCCAGCCTGAGCCTGGACCTCCTGGTCCCACCCAGACAGCTGGCCGCACACTGAGCACATCGGACCTGAAATGGCCTTAGGGCGTCATCTCTTCCCAACTGCGGTTTTCAGGCTCCAGAACCTAGACCTTATCTCCAACCACTGCCCAGGGTTGAAAATGATGCAGAAATCAGAACTCTTTCCCCATGGCAAGAAACCTTGTGGTTGGCATGTTGTCCAACGTTCAGTGTAGTTGAAACAAGCGTGGCCCATGAGGCCCAGCCCATGCTTGCGGGCCACATTGGTCACAAACACACATTGTGACCCTCAGCCTGAGCCCAGTCCTCATGTATGGCCTCTCTGGGCCTATATGAAGAGACAGCATATTGGGCTTGCCATGCCCCTAGGCCCGAATTTTTAACCATAGTTCGGGTTGTCCCTTCACTCTTCCCCAGGGCTCTGCTTTGGAATTCCTCTTTTCGTGGGACACCTGAGGTAACAAATCTGAAAGGTGTCCTCCCATTCCACAGATTGACGAAAAACAATTGGGATCGGGCCAAATCCACAGAGAGGAAGATTCTTCCATGGCCCATGAGACCTCCCCACATTCCACGGCCATCGCTGAAACAAAATCCAGAGACAAAAGCCTGAGCAATCTCCTCAGACTCGCTCATTCTTCATATCCTGAAGAGTTCTTCTCATGGTTTGTAGATCGGGCGTGCCATACCTACGTCCCCACACTTAAGCTGAGTTTGTGTTTTCAGTCTTCAGTCCTCAAAGTCCTGGGCCACACTCCCTCCAGGCTGGGGCCCCTGGAGCCACACATTAGGACTGCCCCCACCCAATCCATGGGAATTCTGCCCATTCCATTGTCAAAAATCGTACAAATTAGGAGAACCCTCCAAAGTCCCTGAGGCCATCCCAATAGTGTAGGTCGCCCGGGACAAAAAAGGCCGGTTGATACCGGCTGAGAATCTACCTCCACTCATCTACCTCAACTCATACCAAGAAGATTGATCCAGACAGGACCCGAAGCCATTACCGGATCCATTGCTTTGGTTTACAGGCATGTCTCCTCAAAAGCCTGGATTCCAATACCAGCAGAGGGGATTTCCTGAGCCACCCATCAGAACAAATCTCGTCTCCACAAGGAAACTTGTGCATGGGAGCTATGCCAAAGCTTAGGAGAATACTTCAGGGTCCCGGTGCCACCTCCCCATTTTAAGGCCCTCATGGACACAAACACACGTTAGGACCCATCCTCTGGAAAGTGCATTTCAACTCAGCCACCCCGGTTGCTCCCGCAGATCCATTAGATCTAAACTGTATTGTTGCTAGGAGACAATTGGAAGGCGAGGCGGACTTCCCAGGCATCCATCCTGGAACGGTGCTCTGGAGTCATTCCATAAGGGATGAACTGGAGCTGTCCAACAGGTCTCAATAGTCCCGCAGAAGGAATCCTTGAAGGGGGCATCCCACATCTCCCAACGTGGAAAACCTCCATGGCCTCGAGATTCCGCTCCCTTCATGAAGGGGCCGTCATGCACAGAAACTCCAACCTGAGCCAACGTCGGATCCTCACCCTGACTTCAGATGCATGAGATATTGGTTCAGATCTGCACGGGGTACCTGCCGTGCCCTCACCCTGAATCCGAAGTCTAGCTTGTGTTCTCAGACTTCCGTCCTCACTCTCCTGGCCCCGAAGCCCTCAAGTTTGGCAATTGCGGACTGACAATGAAGCACTCTTCCTGCCCTCTAGAAAAAATATATTGCCTAATGAGCAGCCCAGGCAGCCTAAATGAGTATATACCTACACGGCACTCGAATGTACCCAAATTATATAGTCTAACCTGGGCACTAATTCACTGTCTGACACAACCTGAGCCCGGACCTGCTGACCAACACCCAGACAGCTGACCGCACGCTGAGCACATCAGACCCGCCATGGCCTTAGGTCATCATCTCTTCCCTACCTCAGTTTTCAGGCTTCAGAACCTAGACCTTATCTCCAATCACTGCCCACGGGTGACTGTGATGCAGAAATCAGAACTCTTCCTGACCCAAGGCAAGAAACCTTGTGGTTGGCATGTTGTCCAACGTTCAGTGTAGGAGAAACCAGCATTCTCCCTGAGGCCCCGCCCATTCTTGAGTGTGACGAGAGCATAAACACGCATTGTGACCTCAGCGTGAGTCCTGTCCTCTAGTAAGTCCTCTCAGTGGCTGGATCATTAGATGTCATAATGGGCTTGACATGTCCCTAGTCCCCAATTTTTAACCAGATTTCTGGTTGTCCAGTCGCACCACCCCAGGGCTCTACTCTGGAATCCCTCATTTGGTGGGACATCTGAGTTTGAAAAACAAAATGAAACAAATCGACAACAACAACAAAAAAACGGACTTCTTCCATCCCCAGAATGACCCCAAACTCTTTGGACGGGACCGAACCCCCAGAGAGTAAGACTCGTCCATTTCCCATGAAGTCACCCGGCAATTTCACGACCATGAGTGACACCATAATCAGAGACAAAAACTTGAGCAAGAGCCTCACACTCGCCCTTTTTTCATATCCCGAAGTGTTCTCCTCATGGTCTGTAGATCAGTCCTGCCATACCTATGACCCAAAACATAAGCCGATTTTGTGTTTTCAGACAACTGTCCAAACAGCTCTGGCCTACACACCCTACAGGCTCAGGGCCCTGGAGCCAAACCTGAGGACTGTACTTGCCCTCTCCAAGGGAATTGTATGTGCCCATTCCAATGGCCACAACCCTACTAGTAGGACAACCTCCAAAGTCCCTGAGGCCATCCCAATAGTTGTGGCTTCCCAGGACAAACAGGGGCAATCTGAGCCCATCTGAGCACCTACCTGCACTCAGACCCGTAGACTGATGTCCCCAGAGGTAAAAAGGAACGAACAGGCCCCTAGGCACTAATCGGATCCATTGCTTTGGTTTCCAGGCATCTCTCCTCAGAGGCCTGGATTTCAATACCAGCATATGGCTGTTTCTTGACTCACCCATCAGAACAAATCTCATCTACACATGGGAAACATGCACGTTGGAGCTGTGTCAAAGCCTCTGTTTAGGAGAACCCTTCAGGGCCCCAGGGCCACCGCTTCATTCCAAGGTCTCCATAGACACAAAAACATATTAGGACACATCCACAGGAGAGTCCATTTCAACTCAGCCTCCTCGGTTGCCCCCCACATCCAGCAGATCTAACCTGTCTTGTTGCTTGGAGACAATTGGAATGCGAGGTGGGCTACCCAGCCATCCATCCTTAGAACCCTGCTCGGAATCGTTGGCCTGGAGCCAACCAACAGGTCTCAATTGTCCTGCAGAAGAATCTTTGCAGTTTGGAGCTTCTCACAACTCCCATCGTGGGAAAACCCCCATGTCCTCGTGATCCAACCCCCTTCAAGAAAGGGCCATCAGGGCAGAAAGTCCAACCTGAGCGATCGTCTGATCCTTGCCCTGACTTCAGATGCACGAGATCTCGATTGAGGTCTCTAGATTGTGCTTGTCATATCCTCACCCAGAAACCTAGTCCTAGCTTGGGTTCTCAGACTCCGTCCTCAGACTACTGGCCCACAAGCCCTCCAGTTGGGCAATCCAGAACTACAATGCCGCACTCTGACTGCCCTACAGAAGTAAAACATTGCCCTCAGGGCTACCCCGAAACCCCAAATGAGGACCTACCTGCACGCCATTCAGCTGTACCCCAAACATATAGGCTGACCTGGGCACTATTTCCCCTTCTGACCCAGCCTGTGCCTGGACCTCCTGGTCCCACCCAGAAAGCTGGCCGCACACTGAGCACATCGGACCCGCCATGGCCTTAGGTCGTCATCTCTTCCCAACTGCGGTTTTCAGGCTCCAGAACCTAGACCTTATCACCAACCACTGCCCAGTTTGAAAATGATGCAGAAATCAGAACTCTTTCCCCATGGCAAGAAACCTTGTGGTTGGCATGTTGTCCAACGTTCAGTGTAGTTGAAACAAGCGTGGCCCATGAGGCCCAGCCCATGCTTGCGGGCCACATTGGTCACAAACACACATTGTGACCCTCAGCCTGAGCCCAGTCCTCAGGTAAGGCCTCTCAGGGCCTATATGAAGAGACAGCATATTAGGCTTGCCATGCCCCTAGGCCCCAATTTTTAACCATAGTTCGGGTTGTCCCTTCACTCTTCCCCAGGGCTCTGCTTTGGAATTCCTCTTTTGGTGGGACACCTGAGGTAACAAACCTGAAAGGAGTCCTCCCATCCCACAGATTGACGAAAAATTATTGGGATCGGGCCAAATCCACAGAGAGGAAGATTCGTCCATGGCCCATGAGACCTCCCCAACATTCCACGGCCATCGCTGAAACAAAATCCAGAGACAAAAGCCTGAGCAAGCGCATCAGACTACTCATTCTTCATATCTTGAAGAGTTCTTCTCATGGTTTGTAGATCGGGCGTGCCATACCTACGTCCCCAAACTTAAGCTGAGTTTGTGCTTTCAGTCTTCTGTCCTCAAAGTCCTGGGCCACACTCCCTCCAAGCTGGGGCCCCTGGAGCCACACATTAGGACTGCCCCCACCCAATCCATGGGAATTCTGCCCATTCCATTGTCAAAAATCGTACAAATTAGGAGAACCCTCCAAAGTCCCTGAGGCCATCCCAATAGTGTAGGTCGCCCGGGACAAAAAAGGGCGGTTGATACCGGCTGAGCAACTACCTCCACTCATCTACCTCCACTCATACCAAGAAGATTGAACCAGACAGGACCCGAGGCCATTATCGGATCCATTGCTTTGGTTTACAGGCATGTCTCCTCAAAAGCCTGCATTCCAATACCAGCAGAGGGGATTTCCTGAGGCACCCATCAGAATAAATCTCGTCTCCACAAGGAAACTTGTGCATGGGAGTATGCCAAAGCTTAGGAGAATACTTCAGGGTCCCGGTGCCACCTCCCCATTCCAAGGCCCTCATGGACACAAACACACGTTAGGACCCATCCTCTGGAAAGTGCATTTCAACTCAGCCACCCCGGTTGCTCCCGCAGATCCATTAGATCTAAACTGTCTTGTTGCTAGGAGACAATTGGAAGGCGAGGCGGACTTCCCAGGCATCCATCCTCGAACGGTGCTCTGGAGTCATTCCATATGGGATGTCCTGGAGCTGTCCAACAGGTCTCAATTGTCCCGCAGAAGGAATCCTTGAAGGGGGCATCCCACATCTCCCAACGTGGAAAACCTCCATGGCCTTGAGATTCCGCTCTCTTCATGAAGGGGCCGTCATGCACAGAAACTCCAACCTGAGCCACCGTGGGATCCTCGCCCTGACTTCAGATGCATGAGATGTTGGTTCAGATCTGCAGGGGGTACCTGCCGTGCCCTCACCCTGAATCCGAAGTCTAGCTTGTGTTCTCAGACTTCCGTCCTCACTCTCCTGGCCCCGAAGCCCTCAAGTTTGGCAATTGCGGACCGACAATGAAGCACTCTGCCATGTCCTCTAGAAAAAATATATTGCCTAATGAGCAGCCCAGGCAGCTTAAATGAGGATAAACCTACACGGCACTCGAATGTACCCAAATTATATAGTCTAACCTGGGCACTAATGCACTGTCTGACACAACCTGAGCCCGGACCTGCTGACCAACACACAGACAGCTGACCGCACGCTGAGCACATCAGACCCGCCATGGCCTTAGGTCATCATCTCTTCCCTACCTCAGTTTTCAGGCTTCAGAACCTAGACCTTATCTCCAATCACTGCCCACGGGTGACTGTGATGCAGAAATCAGAACTCTTCCTGACCCATGGCAAGAAACCTTGTGGTTGGCATGTTGTCCAACGTTCAGTGTAGGAGAAACCAGCATTCACCCTGAGGCCCCGCCCATTCTTGAGTGCGACGAGAGCATAAACACGCATTGTGACCTCAGCGTGAGTCCTGTCCTCTAGTAAGTCCTCTCAGTGGCTGGACCATTAGATGTCATAATGGGCTTGACATGTCCCTAGTCCCCAATTTTTAACCAGATTTCTGGTTGTCCAGTCGCCCCACCCCAGGGCTCTACTCTGGAATCCCTCATTTGGTGGGACATCTGAGGTTGAAAAACAAAATGAAACAAATCGACAACAACAACAAAAAAACGGACTTCTTCCATCCCCAGAATGACCCCAAACTCTTTGGACGGGACCGAACCCCCAGAGAGTAAGACTCGTCCATTTCCCATGATGTCACCCGGCAATTTCACGACCATGAGTGACACGATATCCAGAGACAAAAACTTGAGCCAGAGCCTCACACTCGCCCTTTTTTCATATCCCGAAGTGTTCTCCTCATGGTCTGTAGATCAGTCCTGCCATACCTATGACCCAAAACATAAGCCGAGTTTGTGTTTTCAGACAACTGTCCAAACAGCTCTTGCCTACACACCCTACAGGCTCAGGGCCCTGGAGCCAAACCTGAGGACTGTACTTGCCCTCTCCAAGGGAATTGTATGTGCCCATTCCAATGGCCACAACCCTACTAGTAGGATAACCTCCAAAGTCCCTGAGGCCATCCCAATATTTGTGGCTTCCCAGTACAAACAGGGGCAATCTGAGCCCATCTGAGCACCTACCTGCACTCAGACCCATAGACTGATGTCCCCAGAGGTAAAAAGGAACGAACAGGCCCCTAGGCACTAATCGGATCCATTGCTTTGGTTTCCAGGCATCTCTCCTCAGAGGCCTGGATTTCAATACCAGCATATGGCTGTTTCTTGACTCACCCATCAGAACAAATCTCATCTACACATGGGAAACATGCACGTTGGAGCTGTGTCAAAGCCTCTGTTTAGGAGAACCCTTCAGGGCCCCAGTGCCACCGCTTCATTCCAAGGTCTCCATAGACACAAAAACATATTAGGACACATCCACAGGAGAGTCCATTTCAACTCAGCCTCCTCGGTTGCCCGCCACATGCAGCAGATCTAACCTGTCTTGTTGCTTGGAGACAATTGGAATGCGAGGTGGGCTACCCAGCCATCCATCCTTAGAACCCTGCTCGGAATCGTTGGCCTGGAGCCAACCAACAGGTCTCAATTGTCCTGCAGAAGAATCTTTGCAGTTTGGAGCTTCTCACAACTCCCATCGTGGGAAAACCCCCATGTCCTCGTGATCCAACCCCCTTCAAGAAAGGGCCATCAGGGCAGAAAGTCCAACCTGAGCGATTGTCTGATCCTTGCCCTGACTTCAGATGCACGAGATCTCGATTGAGGTCTGTAGATTGTGCCTGCCATATCCTCACCCAGAAACCTAGGCCTAGCTTGGGTTCTCAGACTCCGTCCTCAGACTACTGGCCCACAAGCCCTCCAGTTTGGCAATCCAGAACTACAATGCCGCACTTTGCCTGCCCTACAGAAGTAAAACATTGCCCTCAGGGCTACCCCGAAACCCCAAATGAGGATCAACCTGCACGACATTCGGCTGTACCCCAAACATATAGGCTGACCTGGGCACTATTTCCCCTTCTTACCCAGCCTGAGCCTGGAACTCCTGGTCCCACCCAGACAGCTGGCCGCACACTGAGCACACGGACCCGCCATGGCCTTAGGTCGTCATCCCTTTCCAACTGCGGTTTTCAGGCTCTAGAATCTAGACCTAATCTCCAAACACTGCCCAGGTTTGAAAATGATGCAGAAACCAGAACTCTTTCCCCATGGCAAGAAACCTTGTGGTTGGCATGTTGTCCAACGTTCAGTGTAGTTGAAACAAGCGTGGCCCATGAGGCCCAGCCCATGCTTGTGGTCCACATTGGTCACAAACACACATTGTCACCCTTAGCCTGAGCCCAGTCCTCAGGTAAGGCCTCTCAGGGCCTATATGAAGAGACAGCATATTGGGCTTGCCATGCCCCTAGGCCCCAATTTTTAACCATATTTCGGGTTGTCCCTTCACTCTTCCCCAGGGCTCTGCTTTGGAATTCCTCTTTTGGTGGGACACCTGACGTAACAAACCTAAAAGGAGTCCTCCCATCCCAGAGATTGACGAAAAACAATTGGGATCGGGCCAAATCGACAGAGAGGAAGATTTGTCCATGGCCCATGAGACCTCCCCAACATTCCACGGCCATCGCTGAAACATAATCCAGAGACAAAAGCCTGAGCAAGCGCCTCAGACTCGCTCATTCTTCATATCCTGAAGAGTTCTTCTCATGGTTTGTAGATCGGGCGTGCCATACCTACGTCCCCAAACTGAAGCTGAGTTTGTGTTTTCAGTCTTCTGTCCTCAAAGTCCTGGGCCACACTCCCTCCAGGCTGGGGCCCCTGGAGCCACACATTAGGACTGCCCCCCCCCCAATCCATTCGAATTCTGCCCATTCCATTGTCAAAAATCGTACAAATTAGGAGAACCCTCCAAAGTCCCCGAGGCCATCCCAATAGTGTAGGTCGCCCAGCACAAAAAATGGGTGGTTGATACCGGCTGAGCATCTACCTCCACTCTTCTACCTCCACTCATACCAAGGAGATTGAACCAGACAGGACCCGAGGCCATTATCGAATCCATTGCTTTGGTATACAGGCATGTCTCCTCAAAAGCCTGGATTCCAATACCAGCAGAGGGGATTTCCTGAGGCACCCAACAGAACAAATCTCGTCTCCACAAGGAAACTTGTGCATGGGAGCTAAGCCAAAGCTTAGGAGAATACTTCAGGGTCCCGGTGCCACCTCCCCATTCCAAGGCCCTCATGGACACAAACACACGTTAGGACCCATCCTCTGGAAAGTGCATTTCAACTCAGCCACCCCGGTTGCTCCCGCAGATCCATTTGATCTAAACTGTCTTGTTGCTAGGAGACAATTGGAAGGCGAGGCGGACTTCCCAGGCATCCATCCTGGAACGGTGCTCTGGAGTCATTCCATATGGGATGTCCTGGAGCTGTCCAACAGGTCTCAATTGTCCCGCAGAAGGAATCCTTGAAGGGGGCATCCCACATCTCCCAACGTGGAAATCCTCCATGGCCTCGAGATTCCGCTCCCTTCATGAAGGGGCCGTCATGCACAGAAACTCCAAACTGAGCCAACGTCGGATCCTCGCCCTGACTTCAGATGCATGAGATATTGGTTCAGATCTGCAGGGGGTACCTGCCGTGCCCTCACCCTGAATCCGAAGTCTAGCTTGTGTTCTCAGACTTCCGTCCTCACTCTCCTGGCCCCGAAGCCCTCAAGTTTGACAATTCCGGACCGACAATGAAGCACTCTGCCTGCCCTCTAGAAAAAATATATTGCCTAATGAGCAGCCCAGGCAGCTTAAATGAGGATAAACCTACACGGCACTCGAATGTACCCAAATTATATAGTCTAACCTGGGCACTAATGCACTGTCTGACACAACCTGAGCCCGGACCTGCTGACCAACACCCAGACAGCTGACCGCACGCTGAGCACATCAGACCCGCCATGGCCTTAGGTCATCATCTCTTCCCTACCTCAGTTTTCAGGCTTCAGAACCTAGACCTTATCTCCAATCACTGCCCACGGGTGACTGTGATGCAGAAATCAGAACTCTTCCTGACCCATGGCAAGAAACCTTGTGGTTGGCATGTTGTCCAACGTTCAGTGTAGGAGAAACCAGCATTCACCCTGAGGCCCCGCCCATTCTTGAGTGCGACGAGAGCATAAACACGCATTGTGACCTCAGCGTGAGTCCTGTCCTCTAGTAAGTCCTCTCAGTGGCTGGACCATTAGATGTCATAATGGGCTTGACATGTCCCTAGTCCCCAATTTTTAACCAGATTTCTGGTTGTCCAGTCGCCCCACCCCAGGGCTCTACTCTGGAATCCCTCATTTGGTGGGACATCTGAGGTTGAAAAACAAAATGAAACAAATCGACAACAACAACAAAAAAACGGACTTCTTCCATCCCCAGTATGACCCCAAACTCTTTGGACGGGACCGAACCCCCAGAGAGTAAGACTCGTCCATTTCCCATGATGTCACCCGGCAATTTCACGACCATGAGTGACACGATATCCAGAGACAAAAACTTGAGCCAGAGCCTCACACTCGCCCTTTTTTCATATCCCAAAGTGTTCTCCTCATGGTCTGTAGATCAGTCCTGCCATACCTATGACCCAAAACATAAGCCGAGTTTGTGTTTTCAGACAACTGTCCAAACAGCTCTGGCCTACACACCCTACAGGCTCAGGGCCCTGGAGCCAAACCTGAGAACTGTACTTGCCCTCTCCAAGGGAATTGTATGTGCCCATTCCAATGGCCACAACCCTACTAGTAGGATAACCTCCAATGTCCCTGAGGCCATCCCAATAGTTGTGGCTTCCCAGGACAAACAGGGGCAATCTGAGCCCATCTGAGCACCTACCTGCACTCAGACCCGTAGACTGATGTCCCCAGAGGTAAAAAGGAACGAACAGGCCCCTAGGCACTAATCGGATCCATTGCTTTGGTTTCCAGGCATCTCTCCTCAGAGGCCTGGATTTCAATACCAGCATATGGCTGTTTCTTGACTCACCCATCAGAACAAATCTCAACTACACATGGGAAACATGCACGTTGGAGCTGTGTCAAAGCCTCTGTTTAGGAGAACCCTTCAGGGCCCCAGGGCCACCGCTTCATTCCAAGGTCTCCATAGACACAAAAACATATTAGGACACATCCACAGGAGAGTCCATTTCAACTCAGCCTCCTCGGTTTCCCCCCACATCCAGCAGATCTAACCTGTCTTGTTGCTTGGAGACAATTGGAATGCGAGGTGGGCTACCCAGCCATCCATCCTTAGAACCCTGCTTGGAATCGTTGGCCTGGAGCCAACCAACAGGTCTCAATTGTCCTGCAGAAGAATCTTTGCAGTTTGGAGCTTCTCACAACTCCCATCGTGGTAAAACCCCCATGTGCTCGTGATCTAACGCCCTTCAAGAAAGGGCCATCAGGGCAGAAAGTCCAACCTGAGCGATCGTCTGATCCTTGCCCTGACTTCAGATGCACGAGATCTCGATTGAGGTCTGTAGATTGTGCCTGCCATATCCTCACCAAGAAACCTAGTCCTAGCTTGGGTTCTCAGACTCCGTCCTCAGACTACTGGCCCACAAGCCCTCCAGTTGGGCAATCCAGAACTACAATGCCGCACTCTGCCTGCCCTACAGAAGTAAAACATTGCCCTCAGGGCTACCCCGAAACCGCAAATGAGGATCAACCTGCACGCCATTCGGCTGTACCCCAAACATATAGGCTGACCTGGGCACTATTTCCCCTTCTGACCCAGCCTGAGACTGGACCTCCTGGTCCCACCCAGACAGCTGTCCGCACACTGAGCACATCGGACCCGCCAAGGACTTAGGTCGTCATCTCTTCCCAACTGCGGTTTTCAGGCTCCAGAACCTAGACCTTATCTCCAACCACTGCCCAGGTTTGAAAATGATGCTGAAATCAGAACTCTTTCCCCATGGCAAGAAACCTGTGGTTGGCATGTTGTCCAACGTTCAGTGTAGTTGAAACAAGCGTGGCCCATGAGGCCCAGCCCATGCTTGCGGGCCACATTGGTCACAAACACACATTGTGACCCTCAGCCTGAGCCCAGTCCTCAGGTAAGGCCTCTCAGGTCCTATATGAAGAGACAGCATATTAGGCTTGCCATGCCCCTAGGCCACAATTTTTAACCATAGTTCGGGTTGTCCCATCACTCTTCCCCAGGGCTCTGCTTTGGAATTCCTCTTTTGGTGGGACACCTGAGGTAACAAATCTGAAAGGAGTCCTCCCATCCCACAGATTGACGAAAAACAATTGGGATCGGGCCAAATCCACAGAGAGGAAGATTCGCCCATGGCCCATGAAGCCTCCCCGACATTCCACGGCCATCGCTGATACAAAATCCAGAGACAAAAGCCTGAGCAAGCGCCTCAGACTCGCTCATTCTTCATATCCTCAAGAGTTCTTCTCATGGTTTGTAGATCGGGCGTGCCATACCTACGTCCCCAAACTTAAGCTGAGTTTGTGTTTTCAGTCTTCTGTCCTCAAAGTCCTGGGCCACACTCCCTCCAGGCTGGGGCCCCTGGAGCCACACATTAGGACTGCCCCCACCCAATCCATGGCAATTCTGCCCATTCCATTGTCAAAAATCGTACAAATTAGGAGAACCCTCCAAAGTCCCTGAGGCCATCCCAATAGTGTAGGTCGCCCGGGACAAAAAAGGGCGGTTGATACCGGCTGAGCATCTACCTCCACTCATCTACCTCCACTCATACCAAGTAGATTGAACCAGACAAGACCCGAGGCCATTATCGAATCCATTGCTTTGGTTTACAGGCATGTCTCCTCAAAAGCCTGGATTCCAATACCAGCAGAGGGGATTTCCTGAGGCACTCATCAGAACAAATCTCGTCTCCACAAGGAAACTTGTGCATGGGAGCTAAGCCAAAGCTTAGGAGAATACTTCAGGGTCCCGGTGCCACCTCCCCATTCCAAGGCCCTCATGGACACAAATACACGTTAGGACCCATCCTCTGGAATGTGCATTTCAACTCAGCCATCCCGGTTGCTCCCGCAGATCCATTAGATCTAAACTGTCTTGTTGCTAGGAGACAATTGGAAGGCGAGGCGGACTTCCCAGGCATCCATCCTGGATCGGTGCTCTGGAGTCATTCCATATGGGATGTCCTGTAGCTGTCCAACAGGTCTCAATTGTCCCACAGAAGGAATCCCTGAAGGGGGCATCCCACATCTCCCAACGTGGAAAACCTCCATGGCCTCGAGATTCCGCTCCCTTCATGAAGGGGCCGTCATGCACAGAAACTCCAACCTGAGCCAACGTCGGATCCTCGCCCTGACTTCAGATGCATGAGATATTGGTTCAGATCTGCAGGGGGTACCTGCCGTGCCCTCACCCTGAATCCGAAGTCTAGCTTGTGTTCTCAGACTTCCGTCCTCACTCTCCTGGCCCCGAAGCCCTCAAGTTTGGCAATTCCGGACCGACAATGAAGCACTCTGCCTGCCCTCTAGAAAAAATATATGGCCTAATGAGCAGCCCAGGCAGCTTAAATGAGGATAAGCCTACACGGCACTCGAATGTACCCAAATTATATAGTCTAACCTGGGCACTAATGCACTGTCTGACACAACCTGAGCCCGGACCTGCTGACCAACACCCAGACAGCTGACCGCACGCTGAGCACATCAGACCCGCCATGGCCTTTGGTCATCATCTCTTCCCTACTTCAGTTTTCAGGCTTCAGAACCTAGACCTTATCTCCAATCACTGCCCACGGGTGACTGTGATGCAAAAATCAGAACTCTTCCTGACCCATGGCAAGAAACCTTGTGGTTGGCATGTTGTCCAAAGTTCAGTGTAGGAGAAACCAGCATTCACCTTGAGGCCCCGCCCATTCTTGAGTGCGACGACAGCATAAACACGCATTGTGACCTCAGCGTGTGTCCTGTCCTCTAGTAAGTCCTCTCAGTGGCTGAACCATTAGATGTCATAATGGGCTTGACATGTCCCTAGTCCCCAATTTTTAACCAGATTTCTGGTTGTCCAGTCGCCCCACCCCAGGGCTCTACTCTGGAATCCCTCAATAGGTGGGACATCTGAGGTTGAAAAACAAAATGAAATAAATCGACAACAACAACAAAAAAACGGACTTCTTCCATCCCCAGAATGACCCCAAACTCTTTGGACGGGACCGAACCCCCAGAGAGTAAGACTCGTCCATTTCCCATGATGTCACCCGGCAATTTCACGACCATGAGTGACACGATATCCAGAGACAAAAACTTGAGCAAGAGCCTCACACTCGCCCTTTTTTCATATCCCGAAGTGTTCTCCTCATGGTCTGTAGATCAGTCCTGCCATACCTATGACCCAAAACATAAGCCGAGTTTGTGTTTTCAGACAACTGTCCAAACAGCTCTGGCCTACACACCCTACAGGCTCAGGGCCCTGGAGCCAAACCTGAGGACTGTACTTGCCCTCCCAAAGGGAATTGTATGTGCCCATTCCAATGGCCACAACCCTACTAGTAGGATAACCTCCAAAGTCCCTGAGGCCATCCCAATAGTTGTGGCTTCCCAGGACAAACAGGGGCAATCTGAGCCCATCTGAGCACCTACCTGCACTCAGACCCGTAGACTGATGTCCCCAGAGGTAAAAAAAAAACGAACAGGCCCCTAGGCACTAATCGGGTCCATTGCTTTGGTTTCCAGGCATCTCTCCTCAGAGGCCTGGATTTCAATACCAGCATATGGCTGTTTCTTGACTCACCCATCAGAACAAATCTCATCTACACATGGGAAACATGCACGTTGGAGCTGTGTCAAAGCCTCTGTTTAGGAGAACCCTTCAGGGCCCCAGGGCCACCGCTTCATTCCAAGGTCTCCATAGACACAAAAACATATTAGGACACATCCACAGAAGAGTCCATTTCAACTCAGCCTCCTCGGTTGCCCCCCACATCCAGCAGATCTAACCTGTCTTGTTGCTTGGAGACAATTGGAATGCGAGGTGGGCTACCCAGCCATCCATCCTTAGAACCCTGCTCGGAATCGTTGGCCTGGAGCCAACCAACAGGTCTCAATTGTCCTGCAGAAGAATCTTTGCAGTTTAGAGCTTCTCACAACTCCCTTCGTGGGAAAACCCCCATGTCCTCGTGATCCAACCCCCTTCAAGAAAGGGCCATCAGGGCAGAAAGTCCAACCTGAGCGATCGTCTGATCCTTGCCCTGACTTCAGTTGCACGAGATCTCGATTGAGGTCTGTAGATTGTGCCTGCCATATCCTCACCCAGAAACCTAGGCCTAGCTTGGGTTTCAGACTCCGTCCTCAGACTACTGGCCCACAAGCCCTCCAGTTGGGCAATCCAGAACTACAATGCCGCACTCTGCCTGCCCTACAGAAGTAAAACATTGCCCTCAGGGCTACCCCGAAACCGCAAATGAGGATCAACCTGCACGCCATTCGGCTGTACCCCAAACATATAGGCTTACCTGGGCACTATTTCCCCTTCTGACCCAGCCTGGGACTGGACCTCCTGGTCCCACCCAGACAGCTGGGCGCACACTGAGCACATCGGACCCACCATGGCCTTAGGTCGTCATCTCTTCCCAACTGCGGTTTTCAGGCTCCAGAACCTAGACCTTATCTCCAACCACTGCCCAGGGATGAAAATGATGCAGAAATCAGAACTCTCTCCCCATCGAAAAAACCTTGTGGTTGGCATGTTTTCCAACGTTCAGTGTAGTTGAAACAAGCGTGGCCCATGAGGACCACCCCATGCTTGCGGGCCACATTGGTCACAAACACACATTGTGACCCTCAGCCTGAGCCCAGTCCTCAGGTAAGGCCTCTCAGGGCCTATATGAAGAGACAGCATATTGGGATTGCCATGCCCCTAGGCCCCAATTTTTAACCATAGTTAGGGTTGTCCCTTCACTCTTCCCCAGGGCTCTGCTTTGGATTTCCTCTTTTGGTGGGACACCTGAGGTAACAAACCTGAAAGGAGTCCTCCCATCCCACAGATTGACGAAAAACAATTGGGATCTTGCCAAATCCACAGAGAGGAAGATTCGTCCATGGCCCATGAGACCACCCCAACATTCCACGGCCATCGCTGAAACAAAATCCAGAGACAAAAGCCTGAGCAAGCTCCTCAGACTCGCTCATTCTTCATATCCTGAAGAGTTCTTCTCATGGTTTGTAGATCGGGCGTGCCATACCTACGTCCCCAAACTTAAGCTGAGTTTGTGTTTTCAGTCTTCTGTCCTCAAAGTCCTGGGCCACACTCCCTCCAGGCTGGGGCCCCTGGAGCCACACATTAGGACTGCCCCCACCCAATCCATGGGAATTCTGCCCATTCCATTGTCAAAAATCGTACAAATTAGGAGAACCCTCCAAAGTCTCTGAAGCCATCCCAATAGTGTAGGTCGCCCGGGACAAAAAAGGGCGGTTGATACCGGCTGAGCATCTACCTCCACTCATCTACCTCCACTCATACCAAGAAGATTGAACCAGACAGGACCCGAGGCCATTATCGGATCCATTGCTTTGGTTTACAGGCATGTCTCCCCAAAAGCCTGGATTCCAATTCCAGCAGAGGGGATATCCTGAGGCACCCATCAGAACAAATCTCGTCTTCACAAGGAAACTTGTGCATGGGAGCTATGCCAAAGCTTAGGAGAATACTTCGGGTCCCGGTGCCAGCTCCCCATTCCAAGGCCCTCATGGACACAAACACACGTTAGGACCCATCCTCTGGAAAGTGCATTTCAACTCAGCCACCCCGGTTGCTCCCGCAGATCCATTAGATCTAAACTGTCTTGTTGCAAGGAGAGAATTGGAAGGCGAGGCGGACGTCCCAGGCATCCATTTTGGAACGGTGCTCTGGAGTCATTCCATATGGGATGTCCTGGAGCTGTCCAACAGGACTCTATTGTCCCGCAGAAGGAATCCTTGAAGGGGGCATCCCACATCTCCCAACGTGGAAAACCTCCATGGCCTCGAGATTCCGCTCTCTTCATGAAGGGGCCGTCATGCACAGAAACTCCAACCTGAGCCAACGTGGGATCCTCGCCCTGACTTCAGATGCATGAGATATTGGTTCAGATCTGCAGGGGGTACCTGCCGTGCCCTCACACTGAATCCGAAGTCTAGCTTGTGTTCTCAGACTTCCGTCCTCACTCTCCTGGCCCCGTAGCCCTCATGTTTGGCAATTCCGGACCGACAATGAAGCACTCTGCCTGCCCTCTAGAAAAAATATATTGCCTAATGAGCTGACCAGGCAGCTTAAATGAAGATAAACCTACACGGCACTCGAATGTACCCAAATTATATAGTCTAACCTGGGCACTAATGCACTGTCTGACACAACCTGAGCCCAGACCTGCTGACCAACACCCAGACAGCTGACCGCACGCTGAGCACATCAGACCCTCCATGGCCTTAGGTCATCATCTCTTCCCTACCTCAGTTTTCAGGCTTCAGAACCTAGACCTTATCTCCAATCACTGCCCACGGGTGACTGTGATGCAGAAATCAGAACTCTTCCTGACCCATGGTAAGAAACCTTGTGGTTGGCATGTTGTCCAACGTTCAGTGTAGGAGAAACCAGCATTCACCCAGAGGCCCCGCCCATTCTTGAGTGCGACGAGAGCATAAACACGCATTGTGACCTCAGCGTGAGTCCTGTCCTCTAGTAAGTCCTCTCAGTGGCTGGACCATTAGATGTCATAATGGGCTTGACATGTCCCTAGTCCCCAATTTTTAACCAGATTTCTGGTTGTCCAGTCGCCCCACCCCAGGGCTCTACTCTGGAATCCCTCATTTGGTGGGACACCTGAGGTTGAAAAACAATATGAAACAAATCGACAACAACAACAAAAAAACGGACTGCTTCCATCCGCAGAATGACCCCAAACTTTTTGGACGGGACCGAACCCCCAGAGAGTAAGACTCGTCCATTTCCCATGAAGTCACCCGGCAATTTCACGACCATGAGTGACACGATATCCAGAGACAAAAACTTGAGCAAGAGCCGCACACTCGCCCTTTTTTCATATCCCGAAGTGTTCTCCTCATGGTCTGTAGATCAGTCCTGCCATACCTATGACCCAAAACATAAGCCGAGTTTGTGTTTTCAGACAACTGTCCAAACAGCTCTGGCCTACACACCCTACAGGCTCAGGGCCCTGGAGCCAAACCTGAGAACTGTACTTGCCCTCTCCAAGGGAATTGTATGTGCCCATTCCAATGGCCACAACCCTACTAGTAGGATAACCTCCAAAGTCCCTGAGGCCATCCCAATAGTTGTGGCTTCCCAGGACAAACAGGGGCAATCTGAGCCCATCTGAGCACCTACCTGCACTCAGACCCGTAGACTGATGTCCCCAGAGGTAAAAAGGAACGAACAGGCCCCTAGGCACTTATCGGATCCATTGCTTTGGTTTCCAGGCATCTCTCCTCAGAGGCCTGTATTTCAATACCAGCATATGGCTGTTTCTTGACTCACCCATCAGAACAAATCTCATCTACACATGGGAAACATGCACGTTGGAGCTGTGTCAAAGCCTCCTTTTAGGAGAACCCTTCAGGGCCCCAGGGCCACCGCTTCATTCCAAGGTCTCCATAGACACAAAAACATATTAGGACACATCCACAGGAGAGTCCATTTCAACTCAGCCTCCTCGGTTGCCCCCCACATCCAGCAGATCTAACCTGTCTTGTTGCTTGGAGACCATTGGAATGCGAGGTGGGCTACCCAGCCATCCATCCTTAGAACCCTGCTCGGAATCGTTGGCCTGGAGCCAACCAACAGGTCTCAATTGTCCTGCAGAAGAGTCTTTGCAGTTTGGAGCTTCTCACAACTCCCATCGTGCGAAAATCGCCATGTCCTCGTGATCCAACCCCCTTCAAGAAAGGGCCATCAGGGCAGAAAGTCCAACCTGAGCGATCGTCTGATCCTTGCCCTGACTTCAGATGCACAAGATCTCTATTGAGGTCTGTAGATTGTGCCTGCCATATCCTCACCCAGAAACCTAGGCCTAGCTTGGTTTCTCAGACTCCGTCGTCAGACTACTGGCCCACAAGCCCTCCAGTTGGGCAATCCAGAACTACAATGCCGCACTCTGCCTGCCCTACAGAATTATAACATTGCCCTCAGGGCTACCCCGAAACCGCAAATGAGGATCAACCTGCACGCCATTCGGCTGTACCCCAAACATATAGGCTGACCTGGGCACTATTTCACCTTCTGACCCAGCCTGAGCCTGGACCTCCTGGTCCCACCCAGACAGCTGGACGCACACTGAGCACATCGGACCCGCCATGGCCTTAGGTCGTCATCTCTTCCCAACTGCGGTTTTCAGGCTCCAGAACCTAGACCTTATCTCCAACCACTGCCCAGGGTTGAAAATGATGCAGAAATCAGAACTCTTTCCCCATGGCAAGAAACCTTGTGGTTGGCATGTTGTCCAACGTTCAGTGTAGTTGAAACAAGCGTGGCCCATGAGGCCCAGCCCATGCTTGCGGCCCACATTGGTCACAAACACACATTGTGACCCTCAGCCTGAGCCCAGTCCTCAGGTAAGGCCTCTCAGGGCCTATATGAAGAGACAGCATATTGGGCTTGGCCTGCCCCTAGGCCGCAATTTTTAACCATAGTTCGGGTTGTCCCTTCACTCTTCCCCAGGGCTCTGCTTTGGAATTCCTCTTTTGGTGGGAAACCTGTGGTAACAAACCTGAAAGGAGTCCTCCCATCCCACAGATTGACAAAAAACAATTGGGATCGGGCCAAATCCACAGAGAGGAAGATTCGTCCATGGCACATGAGATCTCCCCAAAATTCCACGGCCATTGCTGAAACAAAAGTCAGAGACAAAATCCTGAGGAAGCGCCTAAGACTCGCTCATTCTTCATATCCTGAAGAGTTCTTCTCATGGTTTGTAGATCGGGCGTGCCATACCTACGTCCCCAAACTTAAGCTGAGTTTGTGTTTTCAGTCTTCTGTCCTCAAAGTCCTGGGCCACACTCCCTCCAGGCTGGGGCCCCTGGAGCCACACATTAGGACTGCCCCCACCCAATCCATGGGAATTCTGCCCATTCCATTGTCAAAAATCGTACAAATTAGGAGAACCCTCCAAAGTCCCTGAGGCCATCCCTATAGTGTAGGTCGCCCGGGACAAAAAAGGGCGGTTGATACCAGCTGAGCATCTACCTCCACTCATCTACCTCCACTCATACCAAGAAGACTGAACCAGACAGGACCCGAGGCCATTATCGGATCCATTGCTTTGGTTTACAGGCATGTCTCCTCAAAAGCCTGGATTCCAATGCCAGCAGAGGGGATTTCCTGAGGCACCCATCAGAACAAATCTCGTCTCCACAAGGAAACTTGTGCATGGGAGCTATGCCAAAGCTTAGGAGAATACTTCAGGGTCCCGGTGCCACCACCCCATTCCAAGGCCCTCATGGACACAAAAACACATTAGAACCCATCCTCTGGAAAGTGCATTTGAACTCAGGCACCCCGGTTGCTCCCGCATATCCATTAGATCTAAACTGTCTTGTTGCTAGGAGACAATTGGAAGGTGAGGCGGACTTCGCAGGCATCCATCCTGGAACGGTGCTCTGGAGTCATTCCATATGGGATGTCCTGGAGCTGTCCAACAGGTCTCAATTGTCCCGCAGAAGGAATCCTTGAAGGGGGCATCCCACATCTCCCAACGTGGAAAACCTCCATGGCCTCGAGATTCCGTTCCCTTCATGAAGGGGCCGTCATGCACAGAAACTCCAACCTGAGCCAACGACGGATCCTCGCCCTGACTTCAGATGCATGAGATATTGGTTCAGACTGTAGGGGGTACCTGCCGTGCCCTCACCCTGAATCCGAAGTCTAGCTTGTGTTCTCAGAATTCCGTCCTCACTCTCCTGGCCCCGAAGCCCTCAAATTTGGCAATTCCGGACCGACAATGAAGCACTCTGCCTGCCCTCTAGAAAAAATATATTGCCTAATGAGCAGCCCAGGCAGCTTAAATGAGGATAAACCTACACGGCACTCGAATGTACCCAAATTATATAGTCTAACCTGGGCACTAATGCACTGTCTGACACAACCTGAGCCCGGACCTGCTGACCAACACCCAGACAGCTGACCGCACGCTGAGCACATCAGACCCGCCATGGCCTTAGGTCATCATCTCTTCCCTACCTCAGTTTTCAGGCTTCAGAACCTAGACCTTATCTCCAATCACTGCCCACGGGTGACTGTGATGCAGAAATCAGAACTCTTCCTGACCCATGGTAAGAAACCTTGTGGTTGGCATGTTGTCCAACGTTCAGTGTAGGAGAAACCAGCATTCACCCAGAGGCCCCGCCCATTCTTGAGTGCGACGAGAGCATAAACACGCATTGTGACCTCAGCGTGAGTCCTGTCCTCTAGTAAGTCCTCTCAGTGGCTGGACCATTAGATGTCATAATGGGCTTGACATGTCCCTAGTCCCCAATTTTTAACCAGATTTCTGGTTGTCCAGTCGCCCCACCCCAGGGCTCTACTATGGAATCCCTCATTTGGTGGGACATCTGAGGTTGAAAAACAAAATGAAACAAATCGACAACAACAAAAAAACGGACTTCTTGCATCCCAAGAATGACCCCAAACTCTTTGGACGGGACCGAACCCCCAGAGAGTAAGACTCGTCCATTTCCCATGAAGTCACCCGGCAATTTCACGACCATGAGTGACACGATATCCAGAGACAATAACTTGAGCAAGAGCCTCACACTCGCCCTTTTTTCATATCCCGAAGTGTTCTCCTCATGGTCTGTAGATCAGTCCTGCCATACCTATGACCCAAAACATAAGCCGAGTTTGTGTTTTCAGACAACTGTCCAAACAGCTCTGGCCTACACACCCTACAGGCTCAGGGCCCTGGAGCCAAACCTGAGGACTGTACTTGCCCTCAGCAAGGGAATTGTATGTGCCCATTCCAATGGCCAAAACCCTACTAGTAGGATAACCTCCAAAGTCCCTGAGGCCATCCCAATAGTTGTGGCTTCCCAGGACAAACAGGGGCAATCTGAGCCCATCTGAGCACCTACCTGCACTCAGACCCGTAGACTGATGTCCCCAAAGGTAAAAAGGAACGAACAGGCCCCTAGGCACTAATCGGATCCATTGCTTTGGTTTCCAGGCATCTCTCCTCAGAGGCCTGGATTTCAATACCAGCATATGGCTGTTTCTTGACTCACCCATCAGAACAAATCTCATTTACACATGGGAAACATGCACGTTGGAGCTGTGTCAAAGCCTCTGTTTAGGAGAACCCTTCAGGGCCCCAGGGCCACCGCTTCATTCCAAGGTCTCCATAGACACAAAAACATATTAGGACACATCCACAGGAGAGTCCATTTCAACTCAGCCTCCTCGGTTGCCCCCCACATCCAGCAGATCTAACCTGTCTTGTTGCTTGGAGACAATTGGAATGCGAGGTGGGCTACCCAGCCATCCATCCTTAGAACCCTGCTCGGAATCGTTGGCCTGGAGACAACCAACAGGTCTCAATTGTCCTGCAGAAGAATCTTTGCAGTTTGGAGCTTCTCACAACTCCCATCGTGGGAAAACCCCCATGTCCTCGTGATCCAACCTCCTTCAAGAAAGGGCCATCAGGGCAGAAAGTCCAACCTGAGCGATCGTCTGATCCTTGCCCTGACTTCAGATGCACGAGATCTCGATTGAGGTCTCTAGATTGTGCCTGCCATATCCTCACCCAGAAACCTAGGCCTAGCTTGGGTTCTCAGACTCCGTCCTCAGACTACTGGCCCACAAGCCCTCCAGTTGGGCAATCCAGAACTACAATGCCGCACTCTGCCTGCCCTACAGAAGTAAAACATTGCCCTCAGGGCTACCCCGAAACCGCAAATGAGGATCAACCTGCACGCCATTCGGCTGTACCCCAAACATATAGGCTGACCTGGGCACTATTTCCCCTTCTGACCCAGCCTGAGCCTTGGACCTCCTGGTCCCACCCAGACAGCTGGCTGCACACTGAGCACATCGGACCCGCCATGGCCTTAGGTCGTCATCTCTTCCCAACTGCGGTTTTCAGGCTCCAGAACCTAGACCTTATCTCCAACCACTGCCCAGGGTTGAAAATGATGCAGAAATCAGAACTCTTTCCCCATGGCAAGAAACCTTGTGGTTGGCATGTTGTCCAACGTTCAGTGTAGTTGAAACAAGCGTGGCCCATGAGGCCCAGCCCATGCTTGCGGCCCACATTGGTCACAAACACACATTGTGACCCTCAGCCTGAGCCCAGTCCTCAGGTAAGGCCTCTCAGGGCCTATATGAAGAGACAGCATATTGGGCTTGGCCTGCCCCTAGGCCGCAATTTTTAACCATAGTTCGGGTTGTCCCTTCACTCTTCCCCAGGGCTCTGCTTTGGAATTCCTCTTTTGGTGGGAAACCTGTGGTAACAAACCTGAAAGGAGTCCTCCCATCCCACAGATTGACAAAAAACAATTGGGATCGGGCCAAATCCACAGAGAGGAAGATTCGTCCATGGCACATGAGATCTCCCCAAAATTCCACGGCCATTGCTGAAACAAAAGTCAAGGACAAAATCCTGAGCAAGCGCCTCAGACTCGCTCATTCTTCATATCCTGAAGAGTTCTTCTCATGGTTTGTAGATCGGGCGTGCCATACCTACGTCCCCAAACTTAAGCTGAGTTTGTGTTTTCAGTCTTCTGTCCTCAAAGTCCTGGGCCACACTCCCTCCAGGCTGGGGCCCCTGGAGCCACACATTAGGACTGCCCCCACCCAATCCATGGGAATTCTGCCCATTCCATTGTAAAAAATCGTACAAATTAGGAGAACCCTCCAAAGTCCCTGAGGCCATCCCAATAGTGTAGGTCGCCCGGGACAAAAAAGGGCGGTTGATACCAGCTGAGCATCTACCTCCACTCATCTACCTCCACTCATACCAAGAAGACTGAACCAGACAGGACCCGAGGCCATTATCGGATCCATTGCTTTGGTTTACAGGCATGTCTCCTCAAAAGCCTGGATTCCAATGCCAGCAGAGGGGATTTCCTGAGGCACCCATCAGAACAAATCTCGTCTCCACAAGGAAACTTGTGCATGGGAGCTATGCCAAAGCTTAGGAGAATACTTCAGGGTCCCGGTGCCACCTCCCCATTCCAAGGCCCTCATGGACACAAAAACACATTAGAACCCATCCTCTGGAAAGTGCATTTCAACTCAGGCACCCCGGTTGCTCCCGCATATCCATTAGATCTAAACTGTCTTGTTGCTAGGAGACAATTGGAAGGTGAGGCGGACTTCGCAGGCATCCATCCTGGAACGGTGCTCTGGAGTCATTCCATATGGGATGTCCTGGAGCTGTCCAACAGGTCTCAATTGTCCCGCAGAAGGAATCCTTGAAGGGGGCATCCCACATCTCCCAACGTGGAAAACCTCCATGGCCTCGAGATTCCGTTCCCTTCATGAAGGGGCCGTCATGCACAGAAACTCCAACCTGAGCCAACGACGGATCCTCGCCCTGACTTCAGATGCATGAGATATTGGTTCAGATCTGCAGGGGGTACCTGCCGTGCCCTCACCCTGAATCCGAAGTCTAGCTTGTGTTCTCAGACTTCCGTCCTCACTCTCCTGGCCCCGAAGCCCTCAAGTTTGGCAATTCCGGACCGACAATGAAGCACTCTGCCTGCCCTCTAGAAAAAATATATTGCCTAATGAGCAGCCCAGGCAGCTTAAATGAGGATAAAACTACACGGCACTCGAATGTACCCAAATTATATAGTCTAACCTGGGCACTAATGCACTGTCTGACACAACCTGAGCCCGGACCTGCTGACCAACACCCAGACAGCTGACCGCACGCTGAGCACATCAGACCCGCCATGGCCTTAGGTCATCATCTCTTCCCTACCTCAGTTTTCAGGCTTCAGAACCTAGACCTTATCTCCAATCACTGCCCACGGGTGACTGTGATGCAGAAATCAGAACTCTTCCTGACCCATGGTAAGAAACCTTGTGGTTGGCATGTTGTCCAACGTTCAGTGTAGGAGAAACCAGCATTCACCCAGAGGCCCCGCCCATTCTTGAGTGCGACGAGAGCATAAACACGCATTGTGACCTCAGCGTGAGTCCTGTCCTCTAGTAAGTCCTCTCAGTGGCTGGACCATTAGATGTCATAATGGGCTTGACATGTCCCTAGTCCCCAATTTTTAACCAGATTTCTGGTTGTCCAGTCGCCCCACCCCAGGGCTCTACTCTGGAATCCCTCATTTGGTGGGACATCTGAGGTTGAAAAACAAAATGAAACAAATCGACAACAACAAAAAAACGGACTTCTTCCATTCCAAGAATGACCCCAAACTCTTTGGATGGGACCGAACCCCCAGAGAGTAACTCGTCCATTTCCCATGAAGTCACCCGGCAATTTCACGACCATGAGTGACACGATATCCAGAGACAAAAACTTGAGCAAGAGCCTCACACTCGCCCTTTTTTCATATCCCGAAGTGTTCTCCTCATGGTCTGTAGATCAGTCCTGCCATACCTATGACCCAAAACATAAGCCGAGTTTGTGTTTTCAGACAACTGTCCAAACAGCTCTGGCCTACACACCCTACAGGCTCAGGGCCCTGGAGCCAAACCTGAGGACTGTACTTGCCCTCTCCAAGGGAATTGTATGTGCCCATTCCAATGGCCACAACCCTACTAGTAGGATAACCTCCAAAGTCCCTGAGGCCATTCCAATAGTTGTGGCTTCCCAGGACAAACAGGGGCAATCTGAGCCCATCTGAGCACCTACCTGCACTCAGACCCGTAGACTGATGTCCCCAGAGGTAAAAAGGAACGAACAGGCCCCTAGGCACTAATCGGATCCATTGCTTTGGTTTCCAGGCATCTATCCTCAGAGGCCTGGATTTCAATACCAGCATATGGCTGTTTCTTGACTCACCCATCAGAACAAATCTCATCTATACATGGGAAACATGCACGTTGGAGCTGTGTCAAAGCCTCTGTTTAGGAGAACCCTTCAGGGCCCCAGGGCCACCGCTTCATTCCAAGGTCTCCATAGACACAAAAACATATTAGGACACATCCACAGGAGAGTCCATTTCAACTCAGCCTCCTCGGTTGCCCCCCACATCCAGCAGATCTAACCTGTCTTGTTGCTTGGAGACAATTGGAATGCGAGGTGGGCTACCCAGCCATCCATCCTTAGAACCCTGCTCGGAATCGTTGGCCTGGAGACAACCAACAGGTCTCAATTGTCCTGCAGAAGAATCTTTGCAGTTTGGAGCTTCTCACAACTCCCATCGTGGGAAAACCCCCATGTCCTCGTGATCCAACCTCCTTCAAGAAAGGGCCATCAGGGCAGAAAGTCCAACCTGAGCGATCATCTGATCCTTGCCCTGACTTCAGATGCACGAGATCTCGATTGAGGTCTGTAGATTGTGCCTGCCATATCCTCACCCAGAAACCTAGGCCTAGCTTGGGTTCTCAGACTCCGTCCTCAGAATACTGGCCCACAAGCCCTCCAGTTGGGCAATCCAGAACTACAATGCCACACTCTGCCTGCCCTACAGAAGTAAAACATTGCCCTCAGGGCTACCCCGAATCCGCAAATGAGGATCAACCTGCACGCCATTCGGCTGTACCCCAAACATATAGGCTGACCTGGGCACTATTTCCCCTTCTGACCCAGCCTGAGCCTGGACCTCCTGGTCCCACCCAGACAGCTGGCCGCACACTGAGCACATCGGACCCGCCATGCCTTAGGTCGTCATCTCTTCCCAACTGCGGTTTTCAGGCTCCAGAACCTAGACCTTATCTCCAACCACTGCCCAGGGTTGAAAATGATGCAGAAATCAGAACTCTTTCCCCATGGCAAGAAACTTGTGGTGGGCATGTTGTCCAACGTTCAGTGTAGTTGAAACAAGCGTGGCCCATGAGGCCCAGCCCATGCTTGCGGGCCACATTGGCACAAACACACATTGTGACCCTCAGCCTGAGCCCAGTCCTCAGGTAAGGCCTCTCAGGGCCTATATGAAGAGACAGCATATTGGGCTTGGCCTGCCCCTAGGCCGCAATTTTTAACCATAGTTCGGGTTGTCCCTTCACTCTTCCCCAGGGCTCTGCTTTGGAATTCCTCTTTTGGTGGGAAACCTGTGGTAACAAACCTGAAAGGAGTCCTCCCATCCCACAGATTGACGAAAAACAATTGGGATCGGGCCAAATCCACAGAGAGGAAGATTCGTCCATGGCCCATGAGACCTCCCCAACATTCCACGGCCATCGCTGAAACAAAATCCAGAGACAAAAGCCTGAGCAAGCGCCTCAGACTCGCTCATTCTTCATATCCTGAAGAGTTCTTCTCATGGTTTGTAGATCGGGCGTGCCATACCTACGTCCCCAAACTTAAGCTGAGTTTGTGTTTTCAGTCTTCTGTCCTCAAAGTCCTGGGTCACACTCCCTCCAGGCTGGGGCCCCTGGAGCCACACATTAGGACTGCCCCCACCCAATCCATGGGAATTCTGCCCATTCCATTGTCAAAAATCGTACAAATTAGGAGAACCCTTCAAAGTACCTGAGGCCATCCCAATAGTGTAGGTCGCCCGGGACAAAAAAGGGCGGTTGATACCGGCTGAGCATCTACCTCCACTCATCTACCTCCACTCATACCAAGAAGATTGAACCAGACAGAACCCGAGGCCATTATCGGATCCATTGCTTTGGTTTACAGGCATGTCTCCTCAAAAGCCTGGATTCCAATACCAGCAGAGGGGATTTCCTGAGGCACCCATCAGAACAAATCTCGTCTCCACAAGGAAACTTGTGCATGGGAGCTAACCCAAAGCTTAGGAGAATACTTCAGGGTCCCGGTGCCACCTCCCCATTCCAAGGCCCTCATGGACACAAACACACGTTAGGACCCATCCTCTGGAAAGTGCATTTCAACTCAGCCACCCCGGTTGCTCCCGCAGATCCATTAGATCTAAACTGTCTTGTTGCTAGGAGACAATTGGAAGGTGAGGCGGACTTCGCAGGCATCCATCCTGGAACGGTGCTCTGGAGTCATTCCATATGGGATGTCCTGGAGCTGTCCAACAGGTCTCAATTGTCCCGCAGAAGGAATCCTTGAAGGGGGCATCCCACATCTCCCAACGTGGAAAACCTCCATGGCCTCGAGATTCCGTTCCCTTCATGAAGGGGCCGTCATGCACAGAAACTCCAACCTGAGCCAACGACGGATCCTCGCCCTGACTTCAGATGCATGAGATATTGGTTCAGATCTGCAGGGGGTACCTGCCGTGCCCTCACCCTGAATCCGAAGTCTAGCTTGTGTTCTCAGACTTCCGTCCTCACTCTCCTGGCCCCGAAGCCCTCAAGTTTGGCAATTCCGGACCGACAATGAAGCACTCTGCCTGCCCTCTAGAAAAAATATATTGCCTAATGAGCAGCCCAGGCAGCTTAAATGAGGATAAAACTACACGGCACTCGAATGTACCCAAATTATATAGTCTAACCTGGGCACTAATGCACTGTCTGACACAACCTGAGCCCGGACCTGCTGACCAACACCCAGACAGCTGACCGCACGCTGAGCACATCAGACCCGCCATGGCCTTAGGTCATCATCTCTTCCCTACCTCAGTTTTCAGGCTTCAGAACCTAGACCTTATCTCCAATCACTGCCCACGGGTGACTGTGATGCAGAAATCAGAACTCTTCCTGACCCATGGTAAGAAACCTTGTGGTTGGCATGTTGTCCAACGTTCAGTGTAGGAGAAACCAGCATTCACCCAGAGGCCCCGCCCATTCTTGAGTGCGACGAGAGCATAAACACGCATTGTGACCTCAGCGTGAGTCCTGTCCTCTAGTAAGTCCTCTCAGTGGCTGGACCATTAGATGTCATAATGGGCTTGACATGTCCCTAGTCCCCAATTTTTAACCAGATTTCTGGTTGTCCAGTCGCCCCACCCCAGGGCTCTACTCTGGAATCCCTCATTTGGTGGGACATCTGAGGTTGAAAAACAAAATGAAACAAATCGACAACAACAAAAAAACGGACTTCTTCCATTCCAAGAATGACCCCAAACTCTTTGGATGGGACCGAACCCCCAGAGAGTAACTCGTCCATTTCCCATGAAGTCACCCGGCAATTTCACGACCATGAGTGACACGATATCCAGAGACAAAAACTTGAGCAAGAGCCTCACACTCGCCCTTTTTTCATATCCCGAAGTGTTCTCCTCATGGTCTGTAGATCAGTCCTGCCATACCTATGACCCAAAACATAAGCCGAGTTTGTGTTTTCAGACAACTGTCCAAACAGCTCTGGCCTACACACCCTACAGGCTCAGGGCCCTGGAGCCAAACCTGAGGACTGTACTTGCCCTCTCCAAGGGAATTGTATGTGCCCATTCCAATGGCCACAACCCTACTAGTAGGATAACCTCCAAAGTCCCTGAGGCCATTCCAATAGTTGTGGCTTCCCAGGACAAACAGGGGCAATCTGAGCCCATCTGAGCACCTACCTGCACTCAGACCCGTAGACTGATGTCCCCAGAGGTAAAAAGGAACGAACAGGCCCCTAGGCACTAATCGGATCCATTGCTTTGGTTTCCAGGCATCTATCCTCAGAGGCCTGGATTTCAATACCAGCATATGGCTGTTTCTTGACTCACCCATCAGAACAAATCTCATCTATACATGGGAAACATGCACGTTGGAGCTGTGTCAAAGCCTCTGTTTAGGAGAACCCTTCAGGGCCCCAGGGCCACCGCTTCATTCCAAGGTCTCCATAGACACAAAAACATATTAGGACACATCCACAGGAGAGTCCATTTCAACTCAGCCTCCTCGGTTGCCCCCCACATCCAGCAGATCTAACCTGTCTTGTTGCTTGGAGACAATTGGAATGCGAGGTGGGCTACCCAGCCATCCATCCTTAGAACCCTGCTCGGAATCGTTGGCCTGGAGACAACCAACAGGTCTCAATTGTCCTGCAGAAGAATCTTTGCAGTTTGGAGCTTCTCACAACTCCCATCGTGGGAAAACCCCCATGTCCTCGTGATCCAACCTCCTTCAAGAAAGGGCCATCAGGGCAGAAAGTCCAACCTGAGCGATCATCTGATCCTTGCCCTGACTTCAGATGCACGAGATCTCGATTGAGGTCTGTAGATTGTGCCTGCCATATCCTCACCCAGAAACCTAGGCCTAGCTTGGGTTCTCAGACTCCGTCCTCAGAATACTGGCCCACAAGCCCTCCAGTTGGGCAATCCAGAACTACAATGCCACACTCTGCCTGCCCTACAGAAGTAAAACATTGCCCTCAGGGCTACCCCGAATCCGCAAATGAGGATCAACCTGCACGCCATTCGGCTGTACCCCAAACATATAGGCTGACCTGGGCACTATTTCCCCTTCTGACCCAGCCTGAGCCTGGACCTCCTGGTCCCACCCAGACAGCTGGCCGCACACTGAGCACATCGGACCCGCCATGCCTTAGGTCGTCATCTCTTCCCAACTGCGGTTTTCAGGCTCCAGAACCTAGACCTTATCTCCAACCACTGCCCAGGGTTGAAAATGATGCAGAAATCAGAACTCTTTCCCCATGGCAAGAAACTTGTGGTGGGCATGTTGTCCAACGTTCAGTGTAGTTGAAACAAGCGTGGCCCATGAGGCCCAGCCCATGCTTGCGGGCCACATTGGCACAAACACACATTGTGACCCTCAGCCTGAGCCCAGTCCTCAGGTAAGGCCTCTCAGGGCCTATATGAAGAGACAGCATATTGGGCTTGGCCTGCCCCTAGGCCGCAATTTTTAACCATAGTTCGGGTTGTCCCTTCACTCTTCCCCAGGGCTCTGCTTTGGAATTCCTCTTTTGGTGGGAAACCTGTGGTAACAAACCTGAAAGGAGTCCTCCCATCCCACAGATTGACGAAAAACAATTGGGATCGGGCCAAATCCACAGAGAGGAAGATTCGTCCATGGCCCATGAGACCTCCCCAACATTCCACGGCCATCGCTGAAACAAAATCCAGAGACAAAAGCCTGAGCAAGCGCCTCAGACTCGCTCATTCTTCATATCCTGAAGAGTTCTTCTCATGGTTTGTAGATCGGGCGTGCCATACCTACGTCCCCAAACTTAAGCTGAGTTTGTGTTTTCAGTCTTCTGTCCTCAAAGTCCTGGGTCACACTCCCTCCAGGCTGGGGCCCCTGGAGCCACACATTAGGACTGCCCCCACCCAATCCATGGGAATTCTGCCCATTCCATTGTCAAAAATCGTACAAATTAGGAGAACCCTTCAAAGTACCTGAGGCCATCCCAATAGTGTAGGTCGCCCGGGACAAAAAAGGGCGGTTGATACCGGCTGAGCATCTACCTCCACTCATCTACCTCCACTCATACCAAGAAGATTGAACCAGACAGAACCCGAGGCCATTATCGGATCCATTGCTTTGGTTTACAGGCATGTCTCCTCAAAAGCCTGGATTCCAATACCAGCAGAGGGGATTTCCTGAGGCACCCATCAGAACAAATCTCGTCTCCACAAGGAAACTTGTGCATGGGAGCTAACCCAAAGCTTAGGAGAATACTTCAGGGTCCCGGTGCCACCTCCCCATTCCAAGGCCCTCATGGACACAAACACACGTTAGGACCCATCCTCTGGAAAGTGCATTTCAACTCAGCCACCCCGGTTGCTCCCGCAGATCCATTAGATCTAAACTGTCTTGTTGCTAGGAGACAATTGGAAGGCGAGGCGGACTTCCCAGGCATCCATCCTCGAACGGTGCTCTGGAGTCATTCCATATGGGATGTCCTGGAGCTGTCCAACAGGTCTCAATTGTCCCGCAGAAGGAATCCTTGAAGGGGGCATCCCACATCTCCCAACGTGGAAAACCTCCATGGCCTCGAGATTCCGCTCCCTTCATGAAGGGGCCGTCATGCACAGAAACTCCAACCTGAGCCAACGTCGGATCCTCGCCCTGACTTCAGATGCATGAGATATTGGTTCAGATCTGCAGGGGGTACCTGCCGTGCCCTCACCCTGAATTCGAAGTCTAGCTTGTGTTCTCAGACTTCCGTCCTCACTCTCCTGGCCCCGAAGCCCTCAAGTTTGGCGATTCCGGACCGACAATGAGGCACTCTGCCTGCCCTCTAGAAAAAATATATTGCCTAATGAGCAGCCCAGGCAGCTTAAATGAAGATAAATCTACACGGCACTCGAATGTACCCAAATTATGCACTGTCTGACACAACCTGAGCCCGGACCTGCTGACCAACACGCAGACAGCTGACCGCACGCTGAGCACATCAGACCCGCCATGGCCTTAGGTCATCATCTCTTTCCTACCTCAGTTTTCAGGCTTCAGATCCTAGACCTTATCTCCAATCACTGCCCACGGGTGACTGTGATGCAGAAATCAGAACTCTTCCTGACCCATGGTAAGAAACCTTGTGGTTGGCATGTTGTCCAACGTTCAGTGTAGGAGAAACCAGCATTCACCCAGAGGCCCCGCCCATTCTTGGGTGCGACGAGAGCATAAACACGCATTGTGACCTCAGCGTGAGTCCTGTCCTCTAGTAAGTCCTCTCAGTGGCTGGACCATTAGATGTCATAATGGGCTTGACATGTCCCTAGTCCCCAATTTTTAACCAGATTTCTGGTTGTCCAGTCGCCCCACCCCAGGGCTCTACTCTGGAATCCCTCATTTGGTGGGACATCTGAGGTTGAAAAACAAAATGAAACAAATCGACAACAACAACAAAAAAACGGACTTCTTCCATCCCCAGAATGACCCCAAACTCTTTGGACGGGACCGAACCCCCAGAGAGTAAGACTCGTCCATTTCCCATGAAGTCACCCGGCAATTTCACGACCATGAGTGACACGATATCCAGAGACAAAAACTTGAGCAAGAGCCGCACACTCGCCCTTTTTTCATATCCCGAAGTGTTCTCCTCATGGTCTGTAGATCAGTCCTGCCATACCTATGACCCAAAACATAAGCCGAGTTTGTGTTTTCAGACAACTGTCCAAACAGCTCTGGCCTACACACCCTACAGGCTCAGGGCCCTGGAGCCAAACCTGAGGACTGTACTTGCCCTCTCCAAGGGAATTGTATGTGCCCATTCCAATGGCCACAACCCTACTAGTAGGATAACCTCCAAAGTCCCTGAGGCCATTCCAATAGTTGTGGCTTCCCAGGACAAACAGGGGCAATCTGAGCCCATCTGAGCACCTACCTGCACTCAGACCCGTAGACTGATGTCCCCAGAGGTAAAAAGGAACGAACAGGCCCCTAGGCACTAATCGGATCCATTGCTTTGGTTTCCAGGCATCTATCCTCAGAGGCCTGGATTTCAATACCAGCATATGGCTGTTTCTTGACTCACCCATCAGAACAAATCTCATCTATACATGGGAAACATGCACGTTGGAGCTGTGTCAAAGCCTCTGTTTAGGAGAACCCTTCAGGGCCCCAGGGCCACCGCTTCATTCCAAGGTCTCCATAGACACAAAAACATATTAGGACACATCCACAGGAGAGTCCATTTCAACTCAGCCTCCTCGGTTGCCCCCCACATCCAGCAGATCTAACCTGTCTTGTTGCTTGGAGACAATTGGAATGCGAGGTGGGCTACCCAGCCATCCATCCTTAGAACCCTGCTCGGAATCGTTGGCCTGGAGACAACCAACAGGTCTCAATTGTCCTGCAGAAGAATCTTTGCAGTTTGGAGCTTCTCACAACTCCCATCGTGGGAAAACCCCCATGTCCTCGTGATCCAACCTCCTTCAAGAAAGGGCCATCAGGGCAGAAAGTCCAACCTGAGCGATCATCTGATCCTTGCCCTGACTTCAGATGCACGAGATCTCGATTGAGGTCTGTAGATTGTGC
The DNA here is from genome assembly GCF_964662115.1 of Mustela nivalis. Taxonomy (NCBI): domain Eukaryota; kingdom Metazoa; phylum Chordata; class Mammalia; order Carnivora; family Mustelidae; genus Mustela; species Mustela nivalis. Next base: position 712,795 of record NW_028136508.1, on the reverse strand, counting down.
CTGCCATATCCTCACCCAGAAACCTAGGCCTAGCTTGGGTTCTCAGACTCCGTCCTCAGAATACTGGCCCACAAGCCCTCCAGTTGGGCAATCCAGAACTACAATGCCACACTCTGCCTGCCCTACAGAAGTAAAACATTGCCCTCAGGGCTACCCCGAATCCGCAAATGAGGATCAACCTGCACGCCATTCGGCTGTACCCCAAACATATAGGCTGACCTGGGCACTATTTCCCCTTCTGACCCAGCCTGAGCCTGGACCTCCTGGTCCCACCCAGACAGCTGGCCGCACACTGAGCACATCGGACCCGCCATGCCTTAGGTCGTCATCTCTTCCCAACTGCGGTTTTCAGGCTCCAGAACCTAGACCTTATCTCCAACCACTGCCCAGGGTTGAAAATGATGCAGAAATCAGAACTCTTTCCCCATGGCAAGAAACTTGTGGTGGGCATGTTGTCCAACGTTCAGTGTAGTTGAAACAAGCGTGGCCCATGAGGCCCAGCCCATGCTTGCGGGCCACATTGGCACAAACACACATTGTGACCCTCAGCCTGAGCCCAGTCCTCAGGTAAGGCCTCTCAGGGCCTATATGAAGAGACAGCATATTGGGCTTGGCCTGCCCCTAGGCCGCAATTTTTAACCATAGTTCGGGTTGTCCCTTCACTCTTCCCCAGGGCTCTGCTTTGGAATTCCTCTTTTGGTGGGAAACCTGTGGTAACAAACCTGAAAGGAGTCCTCCCATCCCACAGATTGACGAAAAACAATTGGGATCGGGCCAAATCCACAGAGAGGAAGATACGTCCATGGCCCATGAGACCTCCCCAACATTCCACGGCCATCGCTGAAACAAAATCCAGAGACAAAAGCCTGAGCAAGCGCCTCAGACTCGCTCATTCTTCATATCCTGAAGAGTTCTTCTCATGGTTTGTAGATCGGGCGTGCCATACCTACGTCCCCAAACTTAAGCTGAGTTTGTGTTTTCAGTCTTCTGTCCTCAAAGTCCTGGGTCACACTCCCTCCAGGCTGGGGCCCCTGGAGCCACACATTAGGACTGCCCCCACCCAATCCATGGGAATTCTGCCCATTCCATTGTCAAAAATCGTACAAATTAGGACAACCCTTCAAAGTACCTGAGGCCATCCCAATAGTGTAGGTCGCCCGGGACAAAAAAGGGCGGTTGATACCGGCTGAGCATCTACCTCCACTCATCTACCTCCACTCATACCAAGAAGATTGAACCAGACAGAACCCGAGGCCATTATCGGATCCATTGCTTTGGTTTACAGGCATGTCTCCTCAAAAGCCTGGATTCCAATACCAGCAGAGGGGATTTCCTGAGGCACCCATCAGAACAAATCTCGTCTCCACAAGGAAACTTGTGCATGGGAGCTAACCCAAAGCTTAGGAGAATACTTCAGGGTCCCGGTGCCACCTCCCCATTCCAAGGCCCTCATGGACACAGACACACGTTAGGACCCATCCTCTGGAAAGTGCATTTCAACTCAGCCACCCCGGTTGCTCCCGCAGATCCATTAGATCTAAACTGTCTTGTTGCTAGGAGACAATTGGAAGGCGAGGCGGACTTCCCAGGCATCCATCCTCGAACGGTGCTCTGGAGTCATTCCATATGGGATGTCCTGGAGCTGTCCAACAGGTCTCAATTGTCCCGCAGAAGGAATCCTTGAAGGGGGCATCCCACATCTCCCAACGTGGAAAACCTCCATGGCCTCGAGATTCCGCTCCCTTCATGAAGGGGCCGTCATGCACAGAAACTCCAACCTGAGCCAACGTCGGATCCTCGCCCTGACTTCAGATGCATGAGATATTGGTTCAGATCTGCAGGGGGTACCTGCCGTGCCCTCACCCTGAATTCGAAGTCTAGCTTGTGTTCTCAGACTTCCGTCCTCACTCTCCTGGCCCCGAAGCCCTCAAGTTTGGCGATTCCGGACCGACAATGAGGCACTCTGCCTGCCCTCTAGAAAAAATATATTGCCTAATGAGCAGCCCAGGCAGCTTAAATGAAGATAAATCTACACGGCACTCGAATGTACCCAAATTATGCACTGTCTGACACAACCTGAGCCCGGACCTGCTGACCAAAGGCAGACAGCTGACCGCACGCTGAGCACATCAGACCCGCCATGGCCTTAGGTCATCATCTCTTTCCTACCTCAGTTTTCAGGCTTCAGAACCTAGACCTTATCTCCAATCACTGCCCACGGGTGACTGTGATGCAGAAATCAGAACTCTTCCTGACCCATGGTAAGAAACCTTGTGGTTGGCATGTTGTCCAACGTTCAGTGTAGGAGAAACCAGCATTCACCCAGAGGCTCCGCCCATTCTTGGGTGCGACGAGAGCATAAACACGCATTGTGACCTCAGCGTGAGTCCTGTCCTCTAGTAAGTCCTCTCAGTGGCTGGACCATTAGATGTCATAATGGGCTTGACATGTCCCTAGTCCCCAATTTTTAACCAGATTTCTGGTTGTCCAGTCGCCCCACCCCAGGGCTCTACTCTGGAATCCCTCATTTGGTGGGACACCTGAGGTTGAAAAACAAAATGAAACAAATCGACAACAACAACAAAAAAACGGACTTCTTCCATCCCCAGAATGACCCCAAACTCTTTGGACGGGACCGAACCCCCAGAGAGTAAGACTCGTCCATTTCCCATGAAGTCACCCGGCAATTTCACGACCATGAGTGACACGATATCCAGAGACAAAAACTTGAGCAAGAGCCGCACACTCGCCCTTTTTTCATATCCCGAAGTGTTCTCCTCATGGTCTGTAGATCAGTCCTGCCATACCTATGACCCAAAACATAAGCCGAGTTTGTGTTTTCAGACAACTGTCCAAACAGCTCTGGCCTACACACCCTACAGGCTCAGGGCCCTGGAGCCAAACCTAAGAACTGTACTTGCCCTCTCCAAGGGAATTGTATGTGCCCATTCCAATGGCCACAACCCTACTAGTAGGATAACCTCCAAAGTCCCTGAGGCCATCCCAATAGTTGTGGCTTCCCAGGACAAACAGGGGCAATCTGAGCCCATCTGAGCACCTACCTGCACTCAGACCCGTAGACTGATGTCCCCAGAGGTAAAAAGGAACGAACAGGCCCCTAGGCACTAATCGGATCCATTGCTTTGGTTTCCAGGCATCTCTCCTCAGAGGCCTGGATTTCAATACCAGCATATGGCTGTTTCTTGACTCACCCATCAGAACAAATCTCATCTACACATGGGAAACATGCACGTTGGAGCTGTGTCAAAGCCTCCGTTTAGGAGAACCCTTCAGGGCCCCAGGGCCACCGCTTCATTCCAAGGTCTCCATAGACACAAAAACATATTAGGACACATCCACAGGAGAGTCCATTTCAACTCAGCCTCCTCGGTTGCCCCCCACATCCAGCAGATCTAACCTGTCTTGTTGCTTGGAGACAATTGGAATGCGAGGTGGGCTACCCAGCCATCCATCCTTAGAACCCTGCTCGGAATCGTTGGCCTGGTGCCAACCAACAGGTCTCAATTGTCCTGCAGAAGAATCTTTGCAGTTTGGAGCTTCTCACAACTCCCATCATGCGAAAACCGCCATGTCCTCGTGATCCAACCCCCTTCAAGAAAGGGCCATCAGGGCAGAAAGTCCAACCTGAGCGATCGTCTGATCCTTGCCCTGACTTCAGATGCACGAGATCTCGATTGAGGTCTGTAGATTGTGCCTGCCATATCCTCACCCAGAAACCTAGGCCTAGCTTGGTTTCTCAGACTCCGTCGTCAGACTACTGTCCCACAAGCCCTCCAGTTGGGCAATCCAGAACTACAATGCCGCACTCTGCCTGCCCTACAGAAGTATAACATTGCCCTCAGGGCTACCCCGAAACCGCAAATGAGGATCAACCTGCACGCCATTCGGCTGTAACCCAAACATATAGGCTGACCTGGGCACTATTTCACCTTCTGACCCAGCCTGAGCCTGGACCTCCTGGTCCCACCCAGACAGCTGGCCGCACACTGAGCACATCGGACCCGCCATGGCCTTAGGTCGTCATCTCTTCCCAACTGCGGTTTTCAGGCTCCAGAACCTAGACCTTATCTCCAACCACTGCCCAGGGTTGAAAATGATGCAGAAATCAGAACTCTTTCCCCATGGCAAAAAACCTTGTGGTTGGCATGTTGTCCAACGTTCAGTGTAGTTGAAACAAGCGTGGCCCATGAGGCCCAGGCCATGCTTGCGGGCCACATTGGTCACAAACACACATTGTGACCCTCAGCCTGAGCCCAGTCCTCAGGTAAGGCCTCTCAGGGCCTATATGAAGAGACAGCATATTGGGCTTGGCCTGCCCCTAGGCCGCAATTTTTAACCATAGTTCGGGTTGTCCCTTCACTCTTCCCCAGGGCTCTGCTTTGGAATTCCTCTTTTGGTGGGAAACCTGTGGTAACAAACCTGAAAGGAGTCCTCCCATCCCACAGATTGACGAAAAACAATTGGGATCGGGCCAAATCCACAGAGAGGAAGATTCGTCCATGGCCCATGAGATCTCCCCAATATTCCACGGCCATCGCTGAAACAAAATCCAGAGACAAAATCCTGAGCAAGCGCCTCAGACTCGCTCATTCTTCATATCCTGAAGAGTTCTTCTCATGGTTTGTAGATCGGGCGTGCCATACCTACGTCCCCAAACTTAAGCTGAGTTTGTGTTTTCAGTCTTCTGTCCTCAAAGTCCTGGGCCACACTCCCTCCAGGCTGGGGCCCCTGGAGCCACACATTAGGACTGCCCACACCCAATCCATGGGAATTCTGCCCATTCCATTGTCAAAAATCGTACAAATTAGGAGAACCCTCCAAAGTCCCTGAGGCCATCCCAATAGTGTAGGTCGCCCGGGACAAAAAAGGTCGGTTGATACCGGCTGAGCATCTACCTCCACTCATCTACCTCCACTCATACCAAGAAGACTGAACCAGACAGGACCCGAGGCCATTATCGGATCCATTGCTTTGGTTTACAGGCATGTCTCCTCAAAAGCCTGGATTCCAATACCAGCAGAGGGGATTTCCTGAGGCACCCATCAGAACAAATCTCGTCTCCACAAGGAAACTTGTGCATGGGAGCTATGCCAAAGCTTAGGAGAATACTTCAGGGTCCCGGTGCCACCTCCCCATTCCAAGGCCCTCATGGACACAAAAACACATTAGAACCCATCCTCTGGAAAGTGCATTTCAACTCAGGCACCCCGGTTGCTCCCGCATATCCATTAGATCTAAACTGTCTTGTTGCTAGGAGACAATTGGAAGGTGAGGCGGACTTCCCAGGCATCCATCCTGGAACGGTGCTCTGGAGTCATTCCATATGGGATGTCCTGGAGCTGTCCAACAGGTCTCAATTGTCCCGCAGAAGGAATCCTTGAAGGGGGCATCCCACATCTCCCAACGTGGAAAACCTCCATGGCCTCGAGATTCCGTTCCCTTCATGAAGGGGCCGTCATGCACAGAAACTCCAATCTGAGTCAACGACGGATCCTCGCCCTGACTTCAGATGCATGAGATATTGGTTCAGATCTGCAGGGGGTACCTGCCGTGCCCTCACCCTGAATCCGAAGTCTAGCTTGTGTTCTCAGACTTCCGTCCTCACTCTCCTGGCCCCGAAGCCCTCAAGTTTGGCAATTCCGGACCGACAATGAAGCACTCTGCCTGCCCTCTAGAAAAAATATATTGCCTAATGAGCAGCCCAGGCAGCTTAAATGAGGATAAACCTACACGGCACTCGAATGTACCCAAATTATATAGTCTAACCTGGGCACTAATGCACTGTCTGACACAACCTGAGCCCGGACCTGCTGACCAACACCCAGACAGCTGACCGCACGCTGAGCACATCAGACTCGCCATGGCCTTAGGTCATCATCTCTTCCCTACCTCAGTTTTCAGGCTTCAGAACCTAGACCTTATCTTCAATCACTGCCCACGGGTGACTGTGATGCAGAAATCAGAACTCTTCCTGACCCATGGTAAGAAACCTTGTGGTTGGCATGTTGTCCAACGTTCAGTGTAGGAGAAACCAGCATTCACCCAGAGGCCCCGCCCATTCTTGAGTGCGACGAGAGCATAAACACGCATTGTGACCTCAGCGTGAGTCCTGTCCTCTAGTAAGTCCTCTCAGTGGCTGGACCATTAGATGTCATAATGGGCTTGACATGTCCCTAGTCCCCAATTTTTAACCAGATTTCTGGTTGTCCAGTCGCCCCACCCCAGGGCTCTACTATGGAATCCCTCATTTGGTGGGACATCTGAGGTTGAAAAACAAAAGGAAACAAATCGACAACAACAAAAATACGGACTTCTTCCATCCCCAGAATGACCGCAAACTCTTTGGACGGGACCGAACCCCCAGAGAGTAAGACTCGTCCATTTCCCATGAAGTCACCCGGCAATTTCACGACCATGAGTGACACGATATCCAGAGACAAAAACTTGAGCAAGAGCCTCACACTCGCCCTTTTTTCATATCCCAAAGTGTTCTCCTCATGGTCTGTAGATCAGTCCTGCCATAACTATGACCCAAAACATAAGCCGAGTTTGTGTTTTCAGACAACTGTCCAAACAGCTCTGGCCTACACACCCTACAGGCTCAGGGCCCTGGAGCCAAACCTGAGGACTGTACTTGCCCTCTCCAAGGGAATTGTATGTGCCCATTCCAATGGCCACAACCCTACTAGTAGGATAACCTCCAAGTCCCTGAGGCCATCCCAATAGTTGTGGCTTCCCAGGACAAACAGGGGCAATCTGAGCCCATCTGAGCACCTACCTGCACTCAGACCCGTAGACTGATGTCCCCAGAGGTAAAAAGGAACGAACAGGCCCCTAGGCACTAATCGGATCCATTGCTTTGGTTTCCAGGCATCTCTCCTCAGAGGCCTGGATTTCAATACCAGCATATGGCTGTTTCTTGACTCACCCATCAGAACAAATCTCATCTACACATGGGAAACATGCACGTTGGAGCTGTGTCAAAGCCTCTGTTTAGGAGAACCCTTCAGGGCCCCAGGGCCACCGCTTCATTCCAAGGTCTCCATAGACACAAAAACATATTAGGACACATCCACAGGAGAGTCCATTTCAACTCAGCCTCCTCGGTTGCCCCCCACATCCAGCAGATCTAACCTGTCTTGTTGCTTGGAGACCATTGGAATGCGAGGTGGGCTACCCAGCCATCCATCCTTAGTACCCTGCTCGGAATCGTTGGCCTGGAGCCAACCAACAGGTCTCAATTGTCCTGCAGAAGAATCTTTGCAGTTTGGAGCTTCTAACAACTCCCATCGTGGGAAAACCCCCATGTCCTCGTGATCCATCCTCCTTCAAGAAAGGCCCATCAGGGCAGAAAGTCCAACCTGAGCGATCGTCTGATCCTTTCACTGACTTCAGATGCACGAGATCTCTATTGAGGTCTGTAGATTGTGCCTGCCATATCCTCACCCAGAAACCTAGGCTTAGCTTGGGTTCTCAGACTCCGTCCTCAGACTACTGGCCCACAGGCCCTCCAGTTTGGCAATCCAGAACTACAATGCCGCACTCTGCCTGCCCTACAGAAGTAAAACATTGCCCTCAGGGCTACCCCGAAACCGCAAATGAGGATCAACCTGCACGCCATTCGGCTGTACCCCAAACATATAGGCTGACCTGGGCACTATTTCCCCTTCTGACCCAGCCTGAGCCTGGACCTCCTGGTCCCACCCAGACAGCTGGCTGCACACTGAGCACATCAGACCCGCCATGGCCTTAGGTCGTCATCTCTTCCCAACTGCGGTTTTCAGGCTCCAGAACCTAGACCTTATCTCCAACCACTGCCCAGGGTTGAAAATGATGCAGAAATCAGAACTCTTTCCCCATGGCAAGAATCCTTGTGGTTGGCATGTTGTCCAACGTTCAGTGTAGTTGAAACAAGCGTGGCCCATGAGGCCCAGCCCATGCTTGCGGGCCACATTGGTCACAAACACACATTGTGACCCTCAGCCTGAGCCCAGTCCTCAGGTAAGGCCTCTCAGGGCCTATATGAAGAGACAGCATATTGGGCTTGGCCTGCCCCTAGGCCGCAATTTTTAACCATAGTTCGGGTTGTCCCTTCACTCTTCCCCAGGGCTCTGCTTTGGAATTCCTCTTTTGGTGGGAAACCTGTGGTAACAAACCTGAAAGGAGTCCTCCCATCCCACAGATTGACGAAAAACAATTGGGATCGGGCCAAATCCACAGAGAGGAAGATTCGTCCATGGCCCATGAGACCTCCCCTACATTCCACGGCCATCGCTGAAACAAAATCCAGAGACAAAAGCCTGAGCAAGCGACTCAGACTCGCTCATTCTTCATATCCTGAAGAGTTCTTCTCATGGTTTGTAGATCGGGCGTGCCATACCTACGTCCCCAAACTTAAGCTGAGTTTGTGTTTTCAGTCTTCTGTCCTCAAAGTCCTGGGCCACACTCCCTCCAGGCTGGGGCCCCTGGAGCCACACATTAGGACTGCCCCCACCCAATCCATGGGAATTCTGCCCATTCCATTGTCAAAAATCGTACAAATTAGGAGAACCCTCCAAAGTCCCTGAGGCCATCCCAATAGTGTAGGTCGCCCGGGACAAAAAAGGGCGGTTGATACCGGCTGAGCATCTACCTCCACTCATCTACCTCCACTCATACCAAGAAGATTGAACCAGACAGAACCCGAGGCCATTATCGGATCCATTGCTTTGGTTTACAGGCATGTCTCCTCAAAAGCCTGGATTCCAATGCCAGCAGAGGGGATTTCCTGAGGCACCCATCAGAACAAATCTCGTCTCCACAAGGAAACTTGTGCATGGGAGCTATGCCAAAGCTTAGGAGAATACTTCAGGGTCCCGGTGCCACCTCCCCATTCCAAGGCCCTCATGGACATAAAAACACATTAGAACCCATCCTCTGGAAAGTGCATTTCAACTCAGGCACCCCGGTTGCTCCCGCAGATCCATTAGATCTAAACTGTCTTGTTGCTAGGAGACAATTGGAAGGTGAGGCGGACTTCCCAGGCATCCATCCTGGAACGGTGCTCTGGAGTCATTCCATATGGGATGTCCTGGAGCTGTCCAACAGGTCTCAATTGTCCCGCAGAAGGAATCCTTGAAGGGGGCATCCCACATCTCCCAACGTGGAAAACCTCCATGGCTCGAGATTCCGCTCCCTTCATGAAGGGGCCGTCATGCACAGAAACTCCAACCTGAGCCAACGACGGATCCTCGCCCTGACTTCAGATGCATGAGATATTGTTTCAGATCTGCAGGGGGTACCTGCCGTGCCCTCACCCTGAATCCGAAGTCTAGCTTGTGTTCTCAGACTTCCGTCCTCACTCTCCTGGCCCCGAAGCCCTCAAGTTTGGCAATTCCGGACCGACAATGAAGCACTCTGCCTGCCCTCTAGAAAAAATATATTGCCTAATGAGCAGCCCAGGCAGCTTAAATGAGGATAAAACTACACGGCACTCGAATGTACCCAAATTATATAGTCTAACCTGGGCACTAATGCACTGTCTGACACAACCTGAGCCTGGACCTGCTGACCAACACCCAGACAGCTGACCGCACGCTGAGCACATCAGACCCGCCATGGCCTTAGGTCATCATCTCTTCCCTACCTCAGTTTTCAGGCTTCAGAACCTAGACCTTATCTCCAATCACTGCCCACGGGTGACTGTGATGCAGAAATCAGAACTCTTCCTGACCCATGGCAAGAAACCTTGTGGTTGGCATGTTGTCCAACGTTCAGTGTAGGAGAAAACAGCATTTACCCTGAGGCCCCGCCCATTCTTGAGTCCGACGAGAGCATAAACACGCATTGTGACCTCAGCGTGAGTCCTGTCCTCTAGTAAGTCATCTCAGTGGCTGGACCATTAGATGTCATAATGGGCTTGACATGTCCTTAGTCCCCAATTTTTAACCAGATTTATGGTTTTCCAGTCGCCCCACCCCAGGGCTCTACTCTGGAATCCCTCATTTGGTGGGACATCTGAGGTTGAAAAACAAAATGAAACAAATCGACAACAACAACAAAAAAACGGACTTCTTCAATCCCCAGAATGACCCCAAACTCTTTGTACGGGACCGAACCCCCAGAGAGTAAGACTCGTCCATTTCCCATGATGTCACCCGGCAATTTCACGACCATGAGTGACACGATATCCAGAGACAAAAACTTGAGCAAGAGCCTCACACTCGCCCTTTTTTCATATCCCGAAGTGTTCTCTTCATGGTCTGTAGATCAGTCCTGCCATACCTATGACCCAAAACATAAGCCGAGTTTGTGTTTTCAGACAACTGTCCAAACAGCTCTGGCCTACACACCCTACAGGCTCAGGGCCCTGGAGCCAAACCTGAGGACTGTACTTGCCCTCTCCAAGGGAATTGTATGTGCCCATTCCAATGGCCACAACCCTACTAGTAGGATAACCTCCAAAGTCCCTGAGGCCATCCCAATAGTTGTGGCTTCCCAGGACAAACAGGGGCAATCTGAGCCCATCTGAGCACCTACCTGCACTCAGACCCGTAGACTGATGTCCCCAGAGGTAAAAAGGAACGAACAGGCCCCTAGGCACTAATCGGATCCATTGCTTTGGTTTCCAGGCATCTCTCCTCAGAGGCCTGGATTTCAATACCAGCATATGGCTGTTTCTTGACTCACCCATCAGAACAAATCTCATCTACACATGGGAAACATGCACGTTGGAGCTGTGTCAAAGCCTCTGTTTAGGAGAACCCTTCAGGGCCCCAGGGCCACCGCTTCATTCCAAGGTCTCCATAGACACAAAATCATATTAGGACACATCCACAGGAGAGTCCATTTCAACTCAGCCTCCTCGGTTGCCCCCCACATCCAGCAGATCTAACCTGTCTTGTTGCTTGGAGACCATTGGAATGCGAGGTGGGCTACCCAGCCATCCATCCTTAGAACCCTGCTCGGAATCGTTGGCCTGTAGCCAACCAACAGGTCTCAATTGTCCTGCAGAAGAATCTTTGCAGTTTGGAGCTTCTCACAACTCCCATCGTGGGAAAACCCCCATGCCCTCGTGATCCAACCTCCTTCAAGAAAGGGCCATCAGGGCAGAAAGTCCAACCTGAGCGATCGTCTGATCCTTTCACTGACTTCAGATGCACGAGATCTCTATTGAGGTCTGTAGATTGTGCCTGCCATATCCTCACCCAGAAACCTAGGCTTAGCTTGGGTTCTCAGACTCCGTCCTCAGACTACTGGCCCACAGGCCCTCCAGTTTGGCAATCCAGAACTACAATGCCGCACTCTGCCTGCCTTACAGAAGTAAAACATTGCCCTCAGGGCTACCCCGAAACCGCAAATGAGGCTCAACATGCACGCCATTCGGCTGTACCCCAAACATATAGGCTGACCTGGGCACTATTTCCCCTTCTGACCCAGCCTGAGCCTGGACCTCCTGGTCCCACCCAGACAGCTGGCTGCACACTGAGCACATCGGACCCGCCATGGCCTTAGGTCGTCATCTCTTCCCAACTGCGGTTTTCAGGCTCCAGAACCTAGACCTTATCTCCAACCACTGCCCAGGGTTGAAAATGATGCAGAAATCAGAACTCTTTCCCCATGGCAAGAATCCTTGTGGTTGGCATGTTGTCCAACGTTCAGTGTAGTTGAAACAAGCGTGGCCCATGAGGCCCAGGCCATGCTTGCGGGCCACATTGGTCACAAACACACATTGTGACCCTCAGCCTGAGCCCAGTCCTCAGGTAAGGCCTCTCACGGCCTATATGAAGAGACAGCATACTGGGCTTGGCGTGCCCCTAGGCCGCAATTTTTAACCATAGTTCGGGTTGTCCCTTCACTCTTCCCCAGGGCTCTGCTTTGGAATTCCTCTTTTGGTGGGAAACCTGTGGTAACAAACCTGAAAGGAGTCCTCCCATCCCACAGATTGACGAAAAACAATTGGGATCGGGCCAAATCCACAGAGAGGAAGATTCGTCCATGGCCCATGAGACCTCCCCAACATTCCACGGCCATCGCTGAAACAAAAGTCAGAGACAAAAGCCTGAGCAAGCGCCTCAGACTCGCTCATTCTTCATATCCTGAAGAGTTCTTCTCATGGTTTGTAGATCGGGCGTGCCATACCTACGTCCCCAAACTTAAGCTGAGTTTGTGTTTCCAGTCTTCTGTCCTCAAAGTCCTGGGCCACACTCCCTCCAGGCTGGGGCCCCTGGAGCCACACATTAGGACTGCCCCCACCCAATCCATGGGAATTCTGCCCATTCCATTGTCAAAAATCGTACAAATTAGGAGAACCCTCCAAAGTCCCTGAGGCCATCCCAATAGTGTAGGTCGCCCGGGACAAAAAAGGGCGGTTGATACCGGCTGAGCATCTACCTCCACTCATCTACCTCCACTCATACCAAGAAGATTGAACCAGACAGGACCCGAGGCCATTATCGGATCCATTGCTTTGGTTTACAGGCATGTCTCCTCAAAAGCCTGGATTCCAATGCCAGCAGAGGGGATTTCCTGAGGCACCCATCAGAACAAATCTCGTCTCCACAAGGAAACTTGTGCATGGGAGCTATGCCAAAGCTTAGGAGAATACTTCAGGGTCCCGGTGCCACCTCCCCATTCCAAGGCCCTCATGGACACAAAAACACATTAGAACCCATCCTCTGGAAAGTGCATTTGAACTCAGGCACCCCGGTTGCTCCCGCATATCCATTAGATCTAAACTGTCTTGTTGCTAGGAGACAATTGGAAGGTGAGGCGGACTTCCCAGGCATCCATCCTGGAACGGTGCTCTGGAGTCATTCCATATGGGATGTCCTGGAGCTGTCCAACAGGTCTCAATTGTCCCGCAGAAGGAATCCTTGAAGGGGGCATCCCACATCTCCCAACGTGGAAAACCTCCATGGCTCGAGATTCCGTTCCCTTCATGAAGGGGCCGTCATGCACAGAAACTCCAACCTGAGCTAACGACGGATCCTCGCCCTGACTTCAGATGCATGAGATATTGTTTCAGATCTGCAGGGGGTACCTGCCGTGCCCTCACCCTGAATCCGAAGTCTAGCTTGTGTTCTCAGACTTCCGTCCTCACTCTCCTGGCCCCGAAGCCCTCAAGTTTGGCAATTCCGGACCGACAATGAAGCACTCTGCCTGCCCTCTAGAAAAAATATATTGCCTAATGAGCAGCCCAGGCAGCTTAAATGAGGATAAAACTACACGGCACTCGAATGTACCCAAATTATATAGTCTAACCTGGGCACTAATGCACTGTCTGACACAACCTGAGCCTGGACCTGCTGACCAACACCCAGACAGCTGACCGCACGCTGAGCACATCAGACCCGCCATGGCCTTAGGTCATCATCTCTTCCCTACCTCAGTTTTCAGGCTTCAGAACCTAGACCTTATCTCCAATCACTGCCCACGGGTGACTGTGATGCAGAAATCAGAACTCTTCCTGACCCATGGCAAGAAACCTTGTGGTTGGCATGTTGTCCAACGTTCAGTGTAGGAGAAAACAGCATTTACCCTGAGGCCCCGCCCATTCTTGAGTGCGACGAGAGCATAAACACGCATTGTGACCTCAGCGTGAGTCCTGTCCTCTAGTAAGTCATCTCAGTGGCTGGACCATTAGATGTCATAATGGGCTTGACATGTCCTTAGTCCCCAATTTTTAACCAGATTTATGGTTTTCCAGTCGCCCCACCCCAGGGCTCTACTCTGGAATCCCTCATTTGGTGGGACATCTGAGGTTGAAAAACAAAATGAAACAAATCGACAACAACAACAAAAAAACGGACTTCTTCAATCCCCAGAATGACCCCAAACTCTTTGTACGGGACCGAACCCCCAGAGAGTAAGACTCGTCCATTTCCCATGATGTCACCCGGCAATTTCACGACCATGAGTGACACGATATCCAGAGACAAAAACTTGAGCAAGAGCCTCACACTCGCCCTTTTTTCATATCCCGAAGTGTTCTCCTCATGGTCTGTAGATCAGTCCTGCCATACCTATGACCCAAAACATAAGCCGAGTTTGTGTTTTCAGACAACTGTCCAAACAGCTCTTGCCTACACACCCTACAGGCTCAGGGCCCTGGAGCCAAACCTGAGGACTGTACTTGCCCTCTCCAAGGGAATTGTATGTGCCCATTCCAATGGCCACAACCCTACTAGTAGGATAACCTCCAAAGTCCCTGAGGCCATCCCAATAGTTGTGGCTTCCCAGGACAAACAGGGGCAATCTGAGCCCATCTGAGCACCTACCTGCACTCAGACCCGTAGACTGATGTCCCCAGAGGTAAAAAGGAACGAACAGGCCCCTAGGCACTAATCGCATCCATTGCTTTGGTTTCCAGGCATCTCTCCTCATAGGCCTGGATTTCAATACCAGCATATGGCTGTTTCTTGACTCACCCATCAGAACAAATCTCATCTACACATGGGAAACATGCACGTTGGAGCTGTGTCAAAGCCTCTGTTTAGGAGAACCCTTCAGGGCCCCAGGGCCACCGCTTCATTCCAAGGTCTCCATAGACACAAAATCATATTAGGACACATCCACAGGAGAGTCCATTTCAACTCAGCCTCCTCGGTTGCCCCCCACATCCAGCAGATCTAACCTGTCTTGTTGCTTGGAGACCATTGGAATGTGAGGTGGGCTACCCAGCCATCCATCCTTAGAACCCTGCTCGGAATCGTTGGCCTGGAGCCAACCAACAGGTCTCAATTGTCCTGCAGAAGAATCTTTGCAGTTTGGAGCTTCTCACAACTCCCATCGTGGGAAAACCCCCATGCCCTCGTGATCCAACCTCCTTCAAGAAAGGGCCATCAGGGCAGAAAGTCCAACCTGAGCGATCGTCTGATCCTTTCACTGACTTCAGATGCACGAGATCTCTATTGAGGTCTGTAGATTGTGCCTGCCATATCCTCACCCAGAAACCTAGGCTTAGCTTGGGTTCTCAGACTCCGTCCTCAGACTACTGGCCCACAGGCCCTCCAGTTTGGCAATCCAGAACTACAATGCCGCACTCTGCCTGCCCTACAGAAGTAAAACATTGCCCTCAGGGCTACCCCGAAACCGCAAATGAGGCTCAACATGCACGCCATTCGGCTGTACCCCAAACATATAGGCTGACCTGGGCACTATTTCCCCTTCTGACCCAGCCTGAGCCTGGACCTCCTGGTCCCACCCAGACAGCTGGCTGCACACTGAGCACATCGGACCCGCCATGGCCTTAGGTCGTCATCTCTTCCCAACTGCGGTTTTCAGGCTCCAGAACCTAGACCTTATCTCCAACCACTGCCCAGGGTTGAAAATGATGCAGAAATCAGAACTCTTTCCCCATGGCAAGAATCCTTGTGGTTGGCATGTTGTCCAACGTTCAGTGTAGTTGAAACAAGCGTGGCCCATGAGGCCCAGGCCATGCTTGCGGGCCACATTGGTCACAAACACACATTGTGACCCTCAGCCTGAGCCCAGTCCTCAGGTAAGGCCTCTCAGGGCCTATATGAAGAGACAGCATACTGGGCTTGGCCTGCCCCTAGGCCGCAATTTTTAACCATAGTTCGGGTTGTCCCTTCACTCTTCCCCAGGGCTCTGCTTTGGAATTCCTCTTTTGGTGGGAAACCTGTGGTAACAAACCTGAAAGGAGTCCTCCCATCCCACAGATTGACGAAAAACAATTGGGATCGGGCCAAATCCACAGAGAGGAAGATTCGTCCATGGCCCATGAGACCTCCCCAACATTCCACGGCCATCGCTGAAACAAAAGTCAGAGACAAAAGCCTGAGCAAGCGCCTCAGACTCGCTCATTCTTCATATCCTGAAGAGTTCTTCTCATGGTTTGTAGATCGGGCGTGCCATACCTACGTCCCCAAACTTAAGCTGAGTTTGTGTTTCCAGTCTTCTGTCCTCAAAGTCCTGGGCCACACTCCCTCCAGGCTGGGGCCCCTGGAGCCACACATTAGGACTGCCCCCACCCAATCCATGGGAATTCTGCCCATTCCATTGTCAAAAATCGTACAAATTAGGAGAACCCTCCAAAGTCCCTGAGGCCATCCCAATAGTGTAGGTCGCCCGGGACAAAAAAGGGCGGTTGATACCGGCTGAGCATCTACCTCCACTCATCTACCTCCACTCATACCAAGAAGATTGAACCAGACAGGACCCGAGGCCATTATCGGATCCATTGCTTTGGTTTACAGGCATGTCTCCTCAAAAGCCTGGATTCCAATGCCAGCAGAGGGGATTTCCTGAGGCACCCATCAGAACAAATCTCGTCTCCACAAGGAAACTTGTGCATGGGAGCTATGCCAAAGCTTAGGAGAATACTTCAGGGTCCCGGTGCCACCTCCCCATTCCAAGGCCCTCATGGACACAAAAACACATTAGAACCCATCCTCTGGAAAGTGCATTTGAACTCAGGCACCCCGGTTGCTCCCGCATATCCATTAGATCTAAACTGTCTTGTTGCTAGGAGACAATTGGAAGGTGAGGCGGACTTCCCAGGCATCCATCCTGGAACGGTGCTCTGGAGTCATTCCATATGGGATGTCCTGGAGCTGTCCAACAGGTCTCAATTGTCCCGCAGAAGGAATCCTTGAAGGGGGCATCCCACATCTCCCAACGTGGAAAACCTCCATGGCTCGAGATTCCGTTCCCTTCATGAAGGGGCCGTCATGCACAGAAACTCCAACCTGAGCCAACGACGGATCCTCGCCCTGACTTCAGATGCATGAGATATTGTTTCAGATCTGCAGGGGGTACCTGCCGTGCCCTCACCCTGAATCCGAAGTCTAGCTTGTGTTCTCAGACTTCCGTCCTCACTCTCCTGGCCCCGAAGCCCTCAAGTTTGGCAATTCCGGACCGACAATGAAGCACTCTGCCTGCCCTCTAGAAAAAATATATTGCCTAATGAGCAGCCCAGGCAGCTTAAATGAGGATAAAACTACACGGCACTCGAATGTACCCAAATTATATAGTCTAACCTGGGCACTAATGCACTGTCTGACACAACCTGAGCCTGGACCTGCTGACCAACACCCAGACAGCTGACCGCACGCTGAGCACATCAGACCCGCCATGGCCTTAGGTCATCATCTCTTCCCTACCTCAGTTTTCAGGCTTCAGAACCTAGACCTTATCTCCAATCACTGCCCACGGGTGACTGTGATGCAGAAATCAGAACTCTTCCTGACCCATGGCAAGAAACCTTGTGGTTGGCATGTTGTCCAACGTTCAGTGTAGGAGAAAACAGCATTTACCCTGAGGCCCCGCCCATTCTTGAGTGCGACGAGAGCATAAACACGCATTGTGACCTCAGCGTGAGTCCTGTCCTCTAGTAAGTCATCTCAGTGGCTGGACCATTAGATGTCATAATGGGCTTGACATGTCCTTAGTCCCCAATTTTTAACCAGATTTATGGTTTTCCAGTCGCCCCACCCCAGGGCTCTACTCTGGAATCCCTCATTTGGTGGGACATCTGAGGTTGAAAAACAAAATGAAACAAATCGACAACAACAACAAAAAAACGGACTTCTTCCATCCCCAGAATGACCCCAAACTCTTTAGACGGGACCGAACCCCCAGAGAGTAAGACTCGTCCATTTCCCATGATGTCACCCGGCAATTTCACGACCATGAGTGACACGATATCCAGAGACAAAAACTTGAGCAAGAGCCTCACACTCGCCCTTTTTTCATATCCCGAAGTGTTCTCCTCATGGTCTGTAGATCAGTCCTGCCATACCTATGACCCAAAACATAAGCCGAGTTTGTGTTTTCAGACAACTGTCCAAACAGCTCTTGCCTACACACCCTACAGGCTCAGGGCCCTGGAGCCAAACCTGAGGACTGTACTTGCCCTCTCCAAGGGAATTGTATGTGCCCATTCCAATGGCCACAACCCTACTAGTAGGATAACCTCCAAAGTCCCTGAGGCCATCCCAATAGTTGTGGCTTCCCAGGACAAACAGGGGCAATCTGAGCCCATCTGAGCACCTACCTGCACTCAGACCCGTAGACTGATGTCCCCAGAGGTAAAAAGGAAGGAACAGGCCCCTAGGCACTAATTGGATCCATTGCTTTGGTTTCCAGGCATCTCTCCTCAGAGGCCTGGATTTCAATACCAGCATATGGCTGTTTCTTGACTCACCCATCAGAACAAATCTCATCTACACATGGGAAACATGCACGTTGGAGCTATGTCAAAGCCTCTGTTTAGGAGAACCCTTCAGGGCCCCAGGGCCACCGCTTCATTCCAAGGTCTCCATAGACACAAAATCATATTAGGACACATCCACAGGAGAGTCCATTTCAACTCAGCATCCTCGGTTGCCCCCCACATCCAGCAGATCTAACCTGTCTTGTTGCTTGGAGACCATTGGAATGCGAGGTGGGCTACCCAGCCATCCATCCTTAGAACCCTGCTCGGAATCGTTGGCCTGGAGCCAACCAACAGGTCTCAATTGTCCTGCAGAAGAATCTTTGCAGTTTGGAGCTTCTCACAACTCCCATCGTGGGAAAACCCCCATGCCCTCGTGATCCAACCTCCTTCAAGAAAGGGCCATCAGGGCAGAAAGTCCAACCTGAGCGATCGTCTGATCCTTTCACTGACTTCAGATCCACGAGATCTCTATTGAGGTCTGTAGATTGTGCCTGCCATATCCTCACCCAGAAACCTAGGCTTAGCTTGGGTTCTCAGACTCCGTCCTCAGACTACTGGCCCACAGGCCCTCCAGTTTGGCAATCCAGAACTACAATGCCGCACTCTGCCTGCCCTACAGAAGTAAAACATTGCCCTCAGGGCTACCCCGAAACCGCAAATGAGGCTCAACATCCACGCCATTCGGCTGTACCCCAAACATATAGGCTGACCTGGGCACTATTTCCCCTTCTGACCCAGCCTGAGCCTGGACCTCCTGGTCCCACCCAGACAGCTGGCTGCACACTGAGCACATCGGACCCGCCATGGCCTTAGGTCGTCATCTCTTCCCAACTGCGGTTTTCAGGCTCCAGAACCTAGATCTATCTCCAACCACTGCCCAGGGTTGAAAATGATGCAGAAATCAGAACTCTTTCCCCATGGCAAGAATCCTTGTGGTTGGCATGTTGTCCAACGTTCAGTGTAGTTGAAACAAGCGTGGCCCATGAGGCCCAGCCCATGCTTGCGGGCCACATTGGTCACAAACACACATTGTGACCCTCAGCCTGAGCCCAGTCCTCAGGTAAGGCCTCTCAGGGCCTATATGAAGAGACAGCATACTGGGCTTGGCCTGCCCCTAGGCCGCAATTTTTAACCATAGTTCGGGTTGTCCCTTCACTCTTCCCCAGGGCTCTGCTTTGGAATTCCTCTTTTGGTGGGAAACCTGTGGTAACAAACCTGAAAGGAGTCCTCCCATCCCACAGATTGACGAAAAACAATTGGGATCGGGCCAAATCCACAGAGAGGAAGATTCGTCCATGGCCCATGAGACCTCCCCAACATTCCACGGCCATCGCTGAAACAAAATTCAGAGACAAAAGCCTGAGCAAGCGCCTCAGACTCGCTCATTCTTCATATCCTGAAGAGTTCTTCTCATGGTTTGTAGATCGGGCGTGCCATACCTACGTCCCCAAACTTAAGCTGAGTTTGTGTTTTCAGTCTTCTGTCCTCAAAGTCCTGGGCCACACTCCCTCCAGGCTGGGGCCCCTGGAGCCACACATTAGGACTGCCCCCACCCAATCCATGGGAATTCTGCCCATTCCATTGTCAAAAATCGTACAAATTAGGAGAACCCTCCAAAGTCCCTGAGGCCATCCCAATAGTGTAGGTCGCCCGGGACAAAAAAGGGCGGTTGATACCGGCTGAGCATCTACCTCCACTCATCTACCTCCACTCATACCAAGAAGACTGAACCAGACAGGACCCGAGGCCATTATCGGATCCATTGCTTTGGTTTACAGGCATGTCTCCTCAAAAGCCTGGATTCCAATGCCAGCAGAGGGGATTTCCTGAGGCACCCATCAGAACAAATCTCGTCTCCACAAGGAAACTTGTGCATGGGAGCTATGCCAAAGCTTAGGAGAATACTTCAGGGTCCCGGTGCCACCTCCCCATTCCAAGGCCCTCATGGACACAAAAACACATTAGAACCCATCCTCTGGAAAGTGCATTTGAACTCAGGCACCCCGGTTGCTCCCGCATATCCATTAGATCTAAACTGTCTTGTTGCTAGGAGACAATTGGAAGGTGAGGCGGACTTCCCAGGCATCCATCCTGGAACGGTGCTCTGGAGTCATTCCATATGGGATGTCCTGGAGCTGTCCAACAGGTCTCAATTGTCCCGCAGAAGGAATCCTTGAAGGGGGCATCCCACATCTCCCAACGTGGAAAACCTCCATGGCTCGAGATTCCGTTCCCTTCATGAAGGGGCCGTCATGCACAGAAACTCCAACCTGAGCCAACGACGGATCCTCGCCCTGACTTCAGATGCATGAGATATTGTTTCAGATCTGCAGGGGGTACCTGCCGTGCCCTCACCCTGAATCCGAAGTCTAGCTTGTGTTCTCAGACTTCCGTCCTCACTCTCCTGGCCCCGAAGCCCTCAAGTTTGGCAATTCCGGACCGACAATGAAGCACTCTGCCTGCCCTCTAGAAAAAATATATTGCCTAATGAGCAGCCCAGGCAGCTTAAATGAGGATAAAACTACACGGCACTCGAATGTACCCAAATTATATAGTCTAACCTGGGCACTAATGCACTGTCTGACACAACCTGAGCCTGGACCTGCTGACCAACACCCAGACAGCTGACCGCACGCTGAGCACATCAGACCCGCCATGGCCTTAGGTCATCATCTCTTCCCTACCTCAGTTTTCAGGCTTCAGAACCTAGACCTTATCTCCAATCACTGCCCACGGGTGACTGTGATGCAGAAATCAGAACTCTTCCTGACCCATGGCAAGAAACCTTGTGGTTGGCATGTTGTCCAACGTTCAGTGTAGGAGAAAACAGCATTTACCCTGAGGCCCCGCCCATTCTTGAGTGCGACGAGAGCATAAACACGCATTGTGACCTCAGCGTGAGTCCTGTCCTCTAGTAAGTCATCTCAGTGGCTGGACCATTAGTTGTCATAATGGGCTTGACATGTCCTTAGTCCCCAATTTTTAACCAGATTTATGGTTTTCCAGTCGCCCCACCCCAGGGCTCTACTCTGGAATCCCTCATTTGGTGGGACATCTGAGGTTGAAAAACAAAATGAAACAAATCGACAACAACAACAAAAAAACGGACTTCTTCAATCCCCAGAATGACCCCAAACTCTTTGTACGGGACCGAACCCCCAGAGAGTAAGACTCGTCCATTTCCCATGATGTCACCCGGCAATTTCACGACCATGAGTGACACGATATCCAGAGACAAAAACTTGAGCAAGAGCCTCACACTCGCCCTTTTTTCATATCCCGAAGTGTTCTCTTCATGGTCTGTAGATCAGTCCTGCCATACCTATGACCCAAAACATAAGCCGAGTTTGTGTTTTCAGACAACTGTCCAAACAGCTCTGGCCTACACACCCTACAGGCTCAGGGCCCTGGAGCCAAACCTGAGGACTGTACTTGCCCTCTCCAAGGGAATTGTATGTGCCCATTCCAATGGCCACAACCCTACTAGTAGGATAACCTCCAAAGTCCCTGAGGCCATCCCAATAGTTGTGGCTTCCCAGGACAAACAGGGGCAATCTGAGCCCATCTGAGCACCTACCTGCACTCAGACCCGTAGACTGATGTCCCCAGAGGTAAAAAGGAAGGAACAGGCCCCTAAGCACTAATCGGATCCATTGCTTTGGTTTCCAGGCATCTCTCCTCAGAGGCCTGGATTTCAATACCAGCATATGGCTGTTTCTTGACTCACCCATCAGAACAAATCTCATCTACACATGGGAAACATGCACGTTGGAGCTGTGTCAAAGCCTCTGTTTAGGAGAACCCTTCAGGGCCCCAGGGCCACCGCTTCATTCCAAGGTCTCCATAGACACAAAAACATATTAGGACACATCCACAGGAGAGTCCATTTCAACTCAGCCTCCTCGGTTGCCCCCCACATCCAGCAGATCTAACCTGTCTTGTTGCTTGGAGACCATTGGAATGCGAGGTGGGCTACCCAGCCATCCATCCTTAGAACCCTGCTCGGAATCGTTGGCCTGGAGCCAACCAACAGGTCTCAATTGTCCTGCAGAAGAATCTTTGCAGTTTGGAGCTTCTCACAACTCCCATCGTGGGAAAACCCCCATGCCCTCGTGATCCAACCTCCTTCAAGAAAGGGCCATCAGGGCAGAAAGTCCAACCTGAGCGATCGTCTGATCCTTTCACTGACTTCAGATGCACGAGATCTCTATTGAGGTCTGTAGATTGTGCCTGCCATATCCTCACCCAGAAACCTAGGCTTAGCTTGGGTTCTCAGACTCCGTCCTCAGACTACTGGCCCACAGGCCCTCCAGTTTGGCAATCCAGAACTACAATGCCGCACTCTGCCTGCCCTACAGAAGTAAAACATTGCCCTCAGGGCTACCCCGAAACCGCAAATGAGGCTCAACATGCACGCCATTCGGCTGTACCCCAAACATATAGGCTGACCTGGGCACTATTTCCCCTTCTGACCCAGCCTGAGCCTGGACCTCCTGGTCCCACCCAGACAGCTGGCTGCACACTGAGCACATCGGACCCGCCATGGCCTTAGGTCGTCATCTCTTCCCAACTGCGGTTTTCAGGCTCCAGAACCTAGACCTTATCTCCAACCACTGCCCAGGGTTGAAAATGATGCAGAAATCAGAACTCTTTCCCCATGGCAAGAATCCTTGTGGTTGGCATGTTGTCCAACGTTCAGTGTAGTTGAAACAAGCGTGGCCCATGAGGCCCAGGCCATGCTTGCGGGCCACATTGGTCACAAACACACATTGTGACCCTCAGCCTGAGCCCAGTCCTCAGGTAAGGCCTCTCAGGGCCTATATGAAGAGACAGCATATTGGGCTTGGCCTGCCCCTAGGCCGCAATTTTTAACCATAGTTCGGGTTGTCCCTTCACTCTTCCCCAGGGCTCTGCTTTGGAATTCCTCTTTTGGTGGGAAACCTGTGGTAACAAACCTGAAAGGAGTCCTCCCATCCCACAGATTGACGAAAAACAATTGGGATCGGGCCAAATCCACAGAAGGGAAGAATCGTCCATGCCCCATGAGACCTCCCCAACATTCCACGGCCATCGCTGAAACAAAATTCAGAGACAAAAGCCTGAGCAAGCGCCTCAGACTCGCTCATTCTTCATATCCTGAAGAGTTCTTCTCATGGTTTGTAGATCGGGCGTGCCATACCTACGTCCCCAAACTTAAGCTGAGTTTGTGTTTTCAGTCTTCTGTCCTCAAAGTCCTGGGCCACACTCCCTCCAGGCTGGGGCCCCTGGAGCCACACATTAGGACTGGCCCCACCCAATCCATGGGAATTCTGCCCATTCCATTGTCAAAAATCGTACAAATTAGGAGAACCCTCCAAAGTCCCTGAGGCCATCCCAATAGTGTAGGTCGCCCGGGACAAAAAAGGGCGGTTGATACCGGCTGAGCATCTACCTCCACTCATCTACCTCCACTCATACCAAGAAGACTGAACCAGACAGGACCCGAGGCCATTATCGGATCCATTGCTTTGGTTTACAGGCATGTCTCCTCAAAAGCCTGGATTCCAATGCCAGCAGAGGGGATTTCCTGAGGCACCCATCAGAACAAATCTCGTCTCCACAAGGAAACTTGTGCATGGGAGCTAAGCCAAAGCTTAGGAGAATACTTCAGGGTCCCGGTGCCACCTCCCCATTCCAAGGCTCTCATGGACACAAAAACACATTAGAACCCATCCTCTGGAAAGTGCATTTGAACTCAGGCACCCCGGTTGCTCCCGCATATCCATTAGATCTAAACTGTCTTGTTGCTAGGAGACAATTGGAAGGCGAGGCGGACTTCCCAGGCATCCATCCTGGAACGGTGCTCTGGAGTCATTCCATATGGGATGTCCTGGAGCTGTCCAACAGGTCTCAATTGTCCCGCAGAAGGAATCCTTGAAGGGGGCATCCCACATCTCCCAACGTGGAAAACCTCCATGGCTCGAGATTCCGTTCCCTTCATGAAGGGGCCGTCATGCACAGAAACTCCAACCTGAGCCAACGACGGATCCTCGCCCTGACTTCAGATGCATGAGATATTGTTTCAGATCTGCAGGGGGTACCTGCCGTGCCCTCACCCTGAATCCGAAGTCTAGCTTGTGTTCTCAGACTTCCGTCCTCACTCTCCTGGCCCCGAAGCCCTCAAGTTTGGCAATTCCGGACTGACAATGAAGCACTCTGCCTGCCCTCTAGAAAAAATATATTGCCTAATGAGCAGCCCAGGCAGCTTAAATGAGGATAAACCTACACGGCACTCGAATGTACCCAAATTATATAGTCTAACCTGGGCACAAATGCACTGTCTGACACAACCTGAGCCCGGACCTGCTGACCAACACCCAGACAGCTGACCGCACGCTGAGCACATCAGACCCGCCATGGCCTTAGGTCATCATCTCTTCCCTACCTCAGTTTTCAGGCTTCAGAACCTAGACCTTATCTCCAATCACTGCCCACGGGTGACTGTGATGCAGAAATCAGAACTCTTCCTGACCCATGGTAAGAAACTTTGTGGTTGGCATGTTGTCCAACGTTCAGTGTAGGAGAAACCAGCATTCACACAGAGGCCCCGCCCATTCTTGAGTGCGACGAGAGCATAAACACGCATTGTGACCTCAGCGTGAGTCCTGTCCTCTAGTAAGTCCTCTCAGTGGCTGGACCATTAGATGTCATAATGGGCTTGACATGTCCCTAGTCCCCAATTTTTAACCAGAATTCTGGTTGTCCAGTCGCCCCACCCCAGGGCTCTACTATGGAATCCCTCATTTGGTGGGAAATCTGAGGTTGAAAAACAAAATGAAACAAATCGACAACAACAAAAAAACGGACTTCTTCCATCCCAAGAATGCCCCCAAACTCTTTGGACGGGACCGAACCCCCAGAGAGTAAGACTCGTCCATTTCCCATGAAGTCACCCGGCAATTTCACGACCATGAGTGACACGATATCCAGAGACAAAAACTTGAGCAAGAGCCTCACACTCGCCCTTTTTTCATATCCCGAAGTGTTCTCCTCATGGTCTGTAGATCAGTCCTGCCATACCTATGACCCAAAACATAAGCCGAGTTTGTGTTTTCAGACAACTGTCCAAACAGCTCTTGCCTACACACCCTACAGGCTCAGGGCCCTGGAGCCAAACCTGAGGACTGTACTTGCCCTCTCCAAGGGAATTGTATGTGCCCATTCCAATGGCCACAACCCTACTAGTAGGATAACCTCCAAAGTCCCTGAGGCCATCCCAATAGTTGTGGCTTCCCAGGACAAACAGGGGCAATCTGAGCCCATCTGAGCACCTACCTGCACTCAGACCCGTAGACTGATGTCCCCAGAGGTAAAAAGGAACGAACAGGCCCCTAGGCACTAATCGGATCCATTGCTTTGGTTTCCAGGCATCTCTCCTCAGAGGCCTGGATTTCAATACCAGCATATGGCTGTTTCTTGACTCACCCATCAGAACAAATCTCATCTACACATGGGAAACATGCACGTTGGAGCTGTGTCAAAGCCTCTGTTTAGGAGAACCCTTCAGGGCCCCAGGTCCACCGCTTCATTCCAAGGTCTCCATAGACACAAAAACATATTAGGACACATCCACAGGAGAGTCCATTTCAACTCAGCCTCCTCGGTTGACCCCACATCCAGCAGATCTAACCTGTCTTGTTGCTTGGAGACCATTGGAATGCGAGGTGGGCTACCCAGCCATCCATCCTTAGAACCCTGCTCGGAATCGTTGGCCTGGAGCCAACCAACAGGTCTCAATTGTCCTGCAGAAGAATCTTTGCAGTTTGGAGCTTCTCACAACTCCCATCGTGGGAAAACCCCCATGCCCTCGTGATCCAACCCCCTTCAAGAAAGGGCCATCAGGGCAGAAAGTCCAACCTGAGCGATCGTCTGATCCTTTCACTGACTTCAGATGCACGAGATCTCTATTGAGGTCTGTAGATTGTGCCTGCCATATCCTCACCCAGAAACCTAGGCTTAGCTTGGGTTCCTAGACTCCGTCCTCAGACTACTGGCCCACAGGCCCTCCAGTTTGGCAATCCAGAACTACAATGCCGCACTCTGCCTGCCCTACAGAAGTAAAACATTGCCCTCAGGGCTACCCCGAAACCGCAAATGAGGCTCAACATGCACGCCATTCGGCTGTACCCCAAACATATAGGCTGACCTGGGCACTATTTCCCCTTATGACCCAGCCTGAGCTTGGACCTCCTGGTCCCACCCAGACAGCTGGCTGCACACTGAGCACATCGGACCCGCCATGGCCTTAGGTCGTCATCTCTTCCCAACTGCGGTTTTCAGGCTCCAGAACCTAGACCTTATCTCCAACCACTGCCCAGGGTTGAAAATGATGCAGAAATCAGAACTCTTTCCCCATGGCAAGAATCCTTGTGGTTGGCATGTTGTCCAACGTTCAGTGTAGTTGAAACAAGCGTGGCCCATGAGGCCCAGGCCATGCTTGCGGGCCACATTGGTCACAAACACACATTGTGACCCTCAGCCTGAGCCCAGTCCTCAGGTAAGGCCTCTCAGGGCCTATATGAAGAGACAGCATATTGGGCTTGCCATGCCCCTAGGCCGCAATTTTTAACCATAGTTCGGGTTGTCCCTTCACTCTTCCCCAGGGCTCTGCTTTGGAATTCCTCTTTTGGTGGGACACCTGAGGTAACAAACCTGAAAGGAGTCCTCCCATCCCACAGATTGACGAAAAACAATTGGGAACGGGCCAAATCCACAGAGGGGAAGATTCGTCCATGGCCCATGAGACCTCCCCAACATTCCACGGCCATCGCTGAAACAAAATCCAGAGACAAAAGCCTGACCAAGCGCCTCAGACTCGCTCATTCTTCATATCCTGAAGAGTTCTTCTCATGATTTGTAGATCGTGCGTGCCATACCTACGTCCCCAAACTTAAGCTGAGTTTGTGTTTTCAGTCTTCTGTCCTCAAAGTCCTGGGCCACACTCCCTACAGGCTGGGGCCCCTGGAGCCACACATTAGGACTGCCCCCACCCAATATATGGGAATTCTGCCCATTCCATTGTCAAAAATCATACAAATTAGGAGAACCCTCCAAAGTCCCTGAGGCCATCCCAATAGTGTAGGTCGCCCGGGACAAAAAAGGGCGGTTTATACCGGCTGAGCATCTACCTCCACTCATCTACCTCCACTCATACCAAGAAGATTGAACCAGACAGGACCCGAGGCCATTATCGGATCCATTGCTTTGGTTTACAGGCATGTCTCCTCAAAAGCCTGGATTCCAATACCAGCAGAGTGGATTTCCTGAGGCACCCATCAGAACAAATCTCGTCTCCACAAGGAAACTTGTGCATGGTAGCTAAGCCAAAGCTTAGGAGAATACTTCAGGGTCCCGGTGCCACCTCCCCATTCCAAGGCCCTCATGGACACAAACACACGTTAGGACCCATCCTCTGGAAAGTGCATTTCAACTCAGCCACCCCGGTTGCTCCCGCAGATCCATTAGATCTAAACTGTCTTGTTGCTAGGAGACAATTGGAAGGCGAGGCGGACTTCCCAGGCATCCATCCTGGAACGGTGCTCTGGAGTCATTCCATATGGGATGTCCTGGAGCTGTCCAACAGGTCTCAATTGTCCCGCAGAAGGAATCCTTGAAGGGGGCATCCCACATCTCCCAACGTGGAAAACCTCCATGGCCTCGAGATTCCGCTCCCTTCATGAAGGGGCCGTCATGCACAGAAACTCCAACCTGAGCCAACGTCGGATCCTCGCCCTGACTTCAGATGCATGAGATGTTGGTTCAGATCTGCAGGGGGTACCTGCCGTGCCCTCACCCTGAATCCGAAGTCTAGCTTGTGTTCTCAGACTTCCGTCCTCACTCTCCTGGCCCCGAAGCCCTCAAGTTTGGCAATTCCGGACCGACAATGAAGCACTCTGCCATGTCCTCTAGAAAAAATATATTGCCTAATGAGCAGCCCAGGCAGCTTAAATGAGGATAAACCTACACGGCACTCGAATGTACCCAAATTATATAATCTAACCTGGGCACTAAAGCACTGTCTGACACAACCTGAGCCCGGACCTGTTGACCAACACCCAGACAGCTGACCGCACGCTGAGCACATCAGACCCGCCATGGCCTTAGGTCATCATCTCTTCCCTACCTCAGTTTTCAGGCTTCAGAACCTAGACCTTATCTCCAATCACTGCCCACGGGTGACTGTGATGCAGAAATCAGAACTCTTCCTGACCCATGGCAAGAAACCTTGTGGTGGGCATGTTGTCCAACGTTCAGTGTAGGAGAAACCAGCATTCACCCTGAGGCCCCACCCATTCTTGAGTGCGACGAGAGCATAAACACGGATGTGACCTCAGCGTGAGTCCTGTCCTCTAGTAAGTCCTCTCAGTGGCTGGACCATTAGATGTCATAATGGGCTTAACATATCCCTAGTCCCCAATTTTTAACCAGAATTCTGGTTGTCCTGTCGACCCACCCCAAGGCTCTACTCTGGAATCCCTCATTTGGTGGGACATCTGAGGTTGAAAAACAAAATGAAACAAATCGACAACAACAAAAAAACGGACTTCTTCCATCCCCAGAATGACCCCAAACTCTTTGGACGGGACCGAACCCCCAGAGAGTAAGACTCGTCCATTTCCCATGAAGTCACCCGGCAATTTCACGACCATGAGTGACACGATATCCAGAGACAAAAACTTGAGCAAGAGCCTCACACTCGACCTTTTTTCATATCCCGAAGTGTTCTCCTCATAGTCTGTAGATCAGTCCTGCCATACCTATGACCCAAAACATAAGCCGAGTTTGTGTTTTCAGACAACTGTCCAAACAGCTCTGGCCTACACACCCTACAGGCTCAGGGCCCTGGAGCCAAACCTGAGGACTGTACTTGCCCTCTCCAAGGGAATTGTATGTGCCCATTCCAATGGCCACAACCCTACTAGTAGGATAACCTTCAAAGTCCCTGAGGCCATCCCAATAGTTGTGGCTTCCCAGGACAAACAGGGGCAATCTGAGCCCATCTGAGCACCTACCTGCACTCAGACCCGTAGACTGATGTCCCCAGAGGTAAAAAGGAACGAACAGGCCCCTAGGCACTAATCGGATCCATTGCTTTGGTTTCCAGGCATCTCTCCTCAGAGGCCTGGATTTCAATACCAGCATATGGCTGTTTCTTGACTCACCCATCAGAACAAATCTCATCTACACATGGGAAACATGCACGTTGGAGCTGTGTCAAAGCCTCTGTTTAGGAGAACCCTTCAGGGCCCCAGGGCCACCGCTTCATTCCAAGGTCTCCATAGACACAAAAACATATTAGGACACATCCACAGGAGAGTCCATTTCAACTCAGCCTCCTCGGTTGCCCCCCACATCCAGCAGATCTAACCTGTCTTGTTGCTTGGAGACCATTGGAATGCGAGGTGGGCTACCCAGCCATCCATCCTTAGAACCCTGCTTGGAATCGTTGGCCTGGAGCCAACCAACAGGTCTCAATTGTCCTGCAGAAGAATCATTGCAGTTTGGAGCTTCTCACAACTCCCATCGTGGGAAAACCCCCATGCCCTCGTGATCCAACCCCCTTCAAGAAAGGGCCATCAGGGCAGAAAGTCCAACCTGAGCGATCGTCTGATCCTTGCCCTGACTTCAGATGCACGAGATCTCGATTGAGGTCTGTAGATTGTGCCTGCCATATCCTCACCCAGAAACCTAGGCCTAGCTTGGGTTCTCAGACTCCGTCCTCAGACTACTGGCCCACAAGCCCTCCAGTTGGGCAATCCAGAACTACAATGCCGCACTCTGCCTGCCCTACAGAAGTAAAACATTGCCCTCAGGGCTACCCCGAAACCGCAAATGAGGATCAACCTGCACGCCATTCGGCTGTACCCCAAACATATAGGCTGACCTGGGCACTATTTCCCCTTCTGACCCAGCCTGAGCCTGGACCTCCTGGTCTCACCCAGACAGCTGGCCGCACACTGAGCACATCGGACCCGCCATGGCCTTAGGTCGTCATCTCTTCCCAACTGCGGTTTTCAGGCTCCAGAACCTAGATCTATCTCCAACCACTGCCCAGGGTTGAAAATGATGCAGAAATCAGAACTCTTTCCCCATGGCAAGAAACCTTGTGGTTGGCGTGTTGTCCAACGTTCAGTGTAGTTGAAACAAGCGTGGCCCATGAGGCCCAGCCCATGCTTGCGGGCCACATTGGTCACAAACACACATTGTCACCCTCAGCCTGAGCCCAGTCCTCATGTAAGGCCTCTCAGGGCCTATATGAAGAGACAGCATATTGGGCTTGCCATGCCCCTGGGCCCCAATTTTTAATCATAGTTCGGGTTGTCCCTTCACTCTTCCCCAGGGCTCTGCTCTGGAATTCCTCTTTTGGTGGGACACCTGAGGTAAGAAACCTGAAACGAGTCCTCCCATCCCACAGATTGACGAAAAACAATTTGGATCGGGCCAAATCCACAGATGAAGATTCGTCCATGTCCCATGAGACCTCCCCAACATTCCACGGCCATCGCTGAAACAAAAGTCAGAGACAAAAGCCTGAGCAAGCGCCTCAGACTCGCTCATTCTTCATATCCTGAAGAGTTCTTCTCATGGTTAGTAGATCGGGCGTGCCATACCTACGTCCCCAAACTTAAGCTGAGTTTGTGTTTTCAGTATTCTGTCCTCAAAGTCCTGGGCCACACTCCCTCCAGGCTGGGGCCCCTGGAGCCACACATTAGGACTGCCCCCACCCAATCCATGGGAATTCTGCCCATTCCATTGTCAAAAATCGTACAAATTAGGAGAACCCTCCAAAGTCCCTGAGGCCATCCCAATAGTGTAGGTCGCCCAGGACAAAAAAGGGCGGTTGATACCGGCTGAGCATCTACCTCCACTCATCTACCTCCACTCATACCAAGAAGATTGAACCAGACAGGACCCGAGGCCATTATCGGATCCATTGCTTTGGTTTACAGGCATGTCTCCTCAAAAGCCTGGATTCCAATACCAGCAGAGGGGATTTCCTGAGGCACCCATCAGAACAAATCTCGTCTCCACAAGGAAACTTGTGCATGGTAGCTAAGCCAAAGCTTAGGAGAATACTTCAGGGTCCCGTTGCCACCTCCCCATTCCAAGGCCCTCATGGACACAAACACACGTTAGGACCCATCCTCTGGAAAGTGCATTTCAACTCAGCCACCCCGGTTGCTCCCGCAGATCCATTAGATCTAAACTGTCTTGTTGCTAGGAGACAATTGGAAGGCGAGGCGGACTTCCCAGGCATCCATCCTGGAACGGTGCTCTGGAGTCATTCCATATGGGATGTCCTGGAGCTGTCCAACAGGTCTCAATTGTCCCGTAGAAGGAA
The DNA here is from genome assembly GCF_964662115.1 of Mustela nivalis. Lineage (NCBI taxonomy): Eukaryota > Metazoa > Chordata > Mammalia > Carnivora > Mustelidae > Mustela > Mustela nivalis. The sequence goes on along the minus strand of NW_028136508.1, from coordinate 681,233 downwards.
TCCTTGAAGGGGGCATCCCACATCTCCCAACGTGGAAAACCTCCATGGCCTCGAGATTCCGCTCCCTTCATGAAGGGGCCGTCATGCACAGAAACTCCAACCTGAGCCAACGTCGGATCCTCGCCCTGACTTCAGATGCATGAGATGTTGGTTCAGATCTGCAGGGGGTACCTGCCGTGCCCTCACCCTGAATCCGAAGTCTAGCTTGTGTTCTCAGACTTCCGTCCTCACTCTCCTGGCCCCGAAGCCCTCAAGTTTGGCAATTCCGGACCGACAATGAAGCACTCTGCCATGTCCTCTAGAAAAAATATAGTGCCTAATGATCAGCCCAGGCAGCTTAAATGAGGATAAACCTACACGGCACTCGAATGTACCCAAATTATATAGTCTAACCTGGGCACTAATGCACTGTCTGACACAACCTGAGCCCGGACCTGCTGACCAACACCCAGACAGCTGACCGCACGCTGAGCACATCAGACCCGCCCTGGCCTTAGGTCATCATCTCTTCCCTACCTCAGTTTTCAGGCTTCAGAACCTAGACCTTATCTCCAATCACTGCCCACGGGTGACTGTGATGCAGAAATCAGAACTCTTCCTGACCCATGGTAAGAAACTTTGTGGTTGGCATGTTGTCCAACGTTCAGTGTAGGAGAAACCAGCATTCACACAGAGGCCCCGCCCATTCTTGAGTGCGACGAGAGCATAAACACGCATTGTGACCTCAGCGTGAGTCCTGTCCTCTAGTAAGTCCTCTCAGTGGCTGGACCATTAGATGTCATAATGGGCTTGACATGTCCCTAGTCCCCAATTTTTAACCAGAATTCTGGTTGTCCAGTCGCCCCACCCCAGGGCTCTACTATGGAATCCCTCATTTGGTGGGAAATCTGAGGTTGAAAAACAAAATGAAACAAATCGACAACAACAAAAAAACGGACTTCTTCCATCCCAAGAATGCCCCCAAACTCTTTGGACGGGACCGAACCCGCAGAGAGTAAGACTCGTCCATTTCCCATGAAGTCACCCGGCAATTTCACGACCATGAGTGACACGATATCCAGAGACAAAAACTTGAGCAAGAGCCTCACACTCGCCCTTTTTTCATATCCCGAAGTGTTCTCCTCATGGTCTGTAGATCAGTCCTGCCATACCTATGACCCAAAACATAAGCCGAGTTTGTGTTTTCAGACAACTGTCCAAACAGCTCTTGCCTACACACCCTACAGGCTCAGGGCCCTGGAGCCAAACCTGAGGACTGTACTTGCCCTCTCCAAGGGAATTGTATGTGCCCATTCCAATGGCCACAACCCTACTAGTAGGATAACCTCCAAAGTCCCTGAGGCCATCCCAATAGTTGTGGCTTCCCAGGACAAACAGGGGCAATCTGAGCCCATCTGAGCACCTACCTGCACTCAGACCCGTAGACTGATGTCCCCAGAGATAAAAAGGAAGGAACAGGCCCCTAGGCACTAATCGGATCCATTGCTTTGGTTTCCAGGCATCTCTCCTCAGAGGCCTGGATTTCAATACCAGCATATGGCTGTTTCTTGACTCACCCATCAGAACAAATCTCATCTACACATGGGAAACATGCACGTTGGAGCTGTGTCAAAGCCTCTGTTTAGGAGAACCCTTCAGGGCCCCAGGTCCACCGCTTCATTCCAAGGTCTCCATAGACACAAAAACATATTAGGACACATCCACAGGAGAGTCCATTTCAACTCAGCCTCCTCGGTTGACCCCACATCCAGCAGATCTAACCTGTCTTGTTGCTTGGAGACCATTGGAATGCGAGGTGGGCTACCCAGCCATCCATCCTTAGAACCCTGCTCGGAATCGTTGGCCTGGAGCCAACCAACAGGTCTCAATTGTCCTGCAGAAGAATCTTTGCAGTTTGGAGCTTCTCACAACTCCCATCGTGGGAAAACCCCCATGCCCTCGTGATCCAACCCCCTTCAAGAAAGGGCCATCAGGGCAGAAAGTCCAACCTGAGCGATCGTCTGATCCTTTCACTGACTTCAGATGCACGAGATCTCTATTGAGGTCTGTAGATTGTGCCTGCCATATCCTCACCCAGAAACCTAGGCTTAGCTTGGGTTCCTAGACTCCGTCCTCAGACTACTGGCCCACAGGCCCTCCAGTTTGGCAATCCAGAACTACAATGCCGCACTCTGCCTGCCCTACAGAAGTAAAACATTGCCCTCAGGGCTACCCCGAAACCGCAAATGAGGCTCAACATGCACGCCATTCGGCTGTACCCCAAACATATAGGCTGACCTGGGCACTATTTCCCCTTTTGACCCAGCCTGAGCTTGGACCTCCTGGTCCCACCCAGACAGCTGGCTGCACACTGAGCACATCGGACCCGCCATGGCCTTAGGTCGTCATCTCTTCCCAACTGCGGTTTTCAGGCTCCAGAACCTAGACCTTATCTCCAACCACTGCCCAGGGTTGAAAATGATGCAGAAATCAGAACTCTTTCCCCATGGCAAGAATCCTTGTGGTTGGCATGTTGTCCAACGTTCAGTGTAGTTGAAACAAGCGTGGCCCATGAGGCCCAGGCCATGCTTGCGGGCCACATTGGTCACAAACACACATTGTGACCCTCAGCCTGAGCCCAGTCCTCAGGTAAGGCCTCTCAGGGCCTATATGAAGAGACAGCATATTGGGCTTGCCATGCCCCTAGGCCGCAATTTTTAACCATAGTTCGGGTTGTCCCTTCACTCTTCCCCAGGGCTCTGCTTTGGAATTCCTCTTTTGGTGGGACACCTGAGGTAACAAACCTGAAAGGAGTCCTCCCATCCCACAGATTGACGAAAAACAATTGGGAACGGGCCAAATCCACAGAGGGGAAGATTCGTCCATGGCCCATGAGACCTCCCCAACATTCCACGGCCATCGCTGAAACAAAATCCAGAGACAAAAGCCTGACCAAGCGCCTCAGACTCGCTCATTCTTCATATCCTGAAGAGTTCTTCTCATGATTTGTAGATCGTGCGTGCCATACCTACGTCCCCAAACTTAAGCTGAGTTTGTGTTTTCAGTCTTCTGTCCTCAAAGTCCTGGGCCACACTCCCTACAGGCTGGGGCCCCTGGAGCCACACATTAGGACTGCCCCCACCCAATATATGGGAATTCTGCCCATTCCATTGTCAAAAATCATACAAATTAGGAGAACCCTCCAAAGTCCCTGAGGCCATCCCAATAGTGTAGGTCGCCCGGGACAAAAAAGGGCGGTTTATACCGGCTGAGCATCTACCTCCACTCATCTACCTCCACTCATACCAAGAAGATTGAACCAGACAGGACCCGAGGCCATTATCGGATCCATTGCTTTGGTTTACAGGCATGTCTCCTCAAAAGCCTGGATTCCAATACCAGCAGAGTGGATTTCCTGAGGCACCCATCAGAACAAATCTCGTCTCCACAAGGAAACTTGTGCATGGTAGCTAAGCCAAAGCTTAGGAGAATACTTCAGGGTCCCGGTGCCACCTCCCCATTCCAAGGCCCTCATGGACACAAACACACGTTAGGACCCATCCTCTGGAAAGTGCATTTCAACTCAGCCACCCCGGTTGCTCCCGCAGATCCATTAGATCTAAACTGTCTTGTTGCTAGGAGACAATTGGAAGGCGAGGCGGACTTCCCAGGCATCCATCCTGGAACGGTGCTCTGGAGTCATTCCATATGGGATGTCCTGGAGCTGTCCAACAGGTCTCAATTGTCCCGCAGAAGGAATCCTTGAAGGGGGCATCCCACATCTCCCAACGTGGAAAACCTCCATGGCCTCGAGATTCCGCTCCCTTCATGAAGGGGCCGTCATGCACAGAAACTCCAACCTGAGCCAACGTCGGATCCTCGCCCTGACTTCAGATGCATGAGATGTTGGTTCAGATCTGCAGGGGGTACCTGCCGTGCCCTCACCCTGAATCCGAAGTCTAGCTTGTGTTCTCAGACTTCCGTCCTCACTCTCCTGGCCCCGAAGCCCTCAAGTTTGGCAATTCCGGACCGACAATGAAGCACTCTGCCATGTCCTCTAGAAAAAATATATTGCCTAATGAGCAGCCCAGGCAGCTTAAATGAGGATAAACCTACACGGCACTCGAATGTACCCAAATTATATAATCTAACCTGGGCACTAAAGCACTGTCTGACACAACCTGAGCCCGGACCTGTTGACCAACACCCAGACAGCTGACCGCACGCTGAGCACATCAGACCCGCCATGGCCTTAGGTCATCATCTCTTCCCTACCTCAGTTTTCAGGCTTCAGAACCTAGACCTTATCTCCAATCACTGCCCACGGGTGACTGTGATGCAGAAATCAGAACTCTTCCTGACCCATGGCAAGAAACCTTGTGGTGGGCATGTTGTCCAACGTTCAGTGTAGGAGAAACCAGCATTCACCCTGAGGCCCCACCCATTCTTGAGTGCGACGAGAGCATAAACACGGATGTGACCTCAGCGTGAGTCCTGTCCTCTAGTAAGTCCTCTCAGTGGCTGGACCATTAGATGTCATAATGGGCTTAACATATCCCTAGTCCCCAATTTTTAACCAGAATTCTGGTTGTCCTGTCGACCCACCCCAAGGCTCTACTCTGGAATCCCTCATTTGGTGGGACATCTGAGGTTGAAAAACAAAATGAAACAAATCGACAACAACAAAAAAACGGACTTCTTCCATCCCCAGAATGACCCCAAACTCTTTGGACGGGACCGAACCCCCAGAGAGTAAGACTCGTCCATTTCCCATGAAGTCACCCGGCAATTTCACGACCATGAGTGACACGATATCCAGAGACAAAAACTTGAGCAAGAGCCTCACACTCGACCTTTTTTCATATCCCGAAGTGTTCTCCTCATAGTCTGTAGATCAGTCCTGCCATACCTATGACCCAAAACATAAGCCGAGTTTGTGTTTTCAGACAACTGTCCAAACAGCTCTGGCCTACACACCCTACAGGCTCAGGGCCCTGGAGCCAAACCTGAGGACTGTACTTGCCCTCTCCAAGGGAATTGTATGTGCCCATTCCAATGGCCACAACCCTACTAGTAGGATAACCTTCAAAGTCCCTGAGGCCATCCCAATAGTTGTGGCTTCCCAGGACAAACAGGGGCAATCTGAGCCCATCTGAGCACCTACCTGCACTCAGACCCGTAGACTGATGTCCCCAGAGGTAAAAAGGAACGAACAGGCCCCTAGGCACTAATCGGATCCATTGCTTTGGTTTCCAGGCATCTCTCCTCAGAGGCCTGGATTTCAATACCAGCATATGGCTGTTTCTTGACTCACCCATCAGAACAAATCTCATCTACACATGGGAAACATGCACGTTGGAGCTGTGTCAAAGCCTCTGTTTAGGAGAACCCTTCAGGGCCCCAGGGCCACCGCTTCATTCCAAGGTCTCCATAGACACAAAAACATATTAGGACACATCCACAGGAGAGTCCATTTCAACTCAGCCTCCTCGGTTGCCCCCCACATCCAGCAGATCTAACCTGTCTTGTTGCTTGGAGACCATTGGAATGCGAGGTGGGCTACCCAGCCATCCATCCTTAGAACCCTGCTTGGAATCGTTGGCCTGGAGCCAACCAACAGGTCTCAATTGTCCTGCAGAAGAATCATTGCAGTTTGGAGCTTCTCACAACTCCCATCGTGGGAAAACCCCCATGCCCTCGTGATCCAACCCCCTTCAAGAAAGGGCCATCAGGGCAGAAAGTCCAACCTGAGCGATCGTCTGATCCTTGCCCTGACTTCAGATGCACGAGATCTCGATTGAGGTCTGTAGATTGTGCCTGCCATATCCTCACCCAGAAACCTAGGCCTAGCTTGGGTTCTCAGACTCCGTCCTCAGACTACTGGCCCACAAGCCCTCCAGTTGGGCAATCCAGAACTACAATGCCGCACTCTGCCTGCCCTACAGAAGTAAAACATTGCCCTCAGGGCTACCCCGAAACCGCAAATGAGGATCAACCTGCACGCCATTCGGCTGTACCCCAAACATATAGGCTGACCTGGGCACTATTTCCCCTTCTGACCCAGCCTGAGCCTGGACCTCCTGGTCTCACCCAGACAGCTGGCCGCACACTGAGCACATCGGACCCGCCATGGCCTTAGGTCGTCATCTCTTCCCAACTGCGGTTTTCAGGCTCCAGAACCTAGATCTATCTCCAACCACTGCCCAGGGTTGAAAATGATGCAGAAATCAGAACTCTTTCCCCATGGCAAGAAACCTTGTGGTTGGCGTGTTGTCCAACGTTCAGTGTAGTTGAAACAAGCGTGGCCCATGAGGCCCAGCCCATGCTTGCGGGCCACATTGGTCACAAACACACATTGTCACCCTCAGCCTGAGCCCAGTCCTCATGTAAGGCCTCTCAGGGCCTATATGAAGAGACAGCATATTGGGCTTGCCATGCCCCTGGGCCCCAATTTTTAATCATAGTTCGGGTTGTCCCTTCACTCTTCCCCAGGGCTCTGCTCTGGAATTCCTCTTTTGGTGGGACACCTGAGGTAAGAAACCTGAAACGAGTCCTCCCATCCCACAGATTGACGAAAAACAATTTGGATCGGGCCAAATCCACAGATGAAGATTCGTCCATGTCCCATGAGACCTCCCCAACATTCCACGGCCATCGCTGAAACAAAAGTCAGAGACAAAAGCCTGAGCAAGCGCCTCAGACTCGCTCATTCTTCATATCCTGAAGAGTTCTTCTCATGGTTAGTAGATCGGGCGTGCCATACCTACGTCCCCAAACTTAAGCTGAGTTTGTGTTTTCAGTATTCTGTCCTCAAAGTCCTGGGCCACACTCCCTCCAGGCTGGGGCCCCTGGAGCCACACATTAGGACTGCCCCCACCCAATCCATGGGAATTCTGCCCATTCCATTGTCAAAAATCGTACAAATTAGGAGAACCCTCCAAAGTCCCTGAGGCCATCCCAATAGTGTAGGTCGCCCAGGACAAAAAAGGGCGGTTGATACCGGCTGAGCATCTACCTCCACTCATCTACCTCCACTCATACCAAGAAGATTGAACCAGACAGGACCCGAGGCCATTATCGGATCCATTGCTTTGGTTTACAGGCATGTCTCCTCAAAAGCCTGGATTCCAATACCAGCAGAGGGGATTTCCTGAGGCACCCATCAGAACAAATCTCGTCTCCACAAGGAAACTTGTGCATGGTAGCTAAGCCAAAGCTTAGGAGAATACTTCAGGGTCCCGTTGCCACCTCCCCATTCCAAGGCCCTCATGGACACAAACACACGTTAGGACCCATCCTCTGGAAAGTGCATTTCAACTCAGCCACCCCGGTTGCTCCCGCAGATCCATTAGATCTAAACTGTCTTGTTGCTAGGAGACAATTGGAAGGCGAGGCGGACTTCCCAGGCATCCATCCTGGAACGGTGCTCTGGAGTCATTCCATATGGGATGTCCTGGAGCTGTCCAACAGGTCTCAATTGTCCCGTAGAAGGAATCCTTGAAGGGGGCATCCCACATCTCCCAACGTGGAAAACCTCCATGGCCTCGAGATTCCGCTCCCTTCATGAAGGGGCCGTCATGCACAGAAACTCCAACCTGAGCCAACGTCGGATCCTCGCCCTGACTTCAGATGCATGAGATGTTGGTTCAGATCTGCAGGGGGTACCTGCCGTGCCCTCACCCTGAATCCGAAGTCTAGCTTGTGTTCTCAGACTTCCGTCCTCACTCTCCTGGCCCCGAAGCCCTCAAGTTTGGCAATTCCGGACCGACAATGAAGCACTCTGCCATGTCCTCTAGAAAAAATATAGTGCCTAATGATCAGCCCAGGCAGCTTAAATGAGGATAAACCTACACGGCACTCGAATGTACCCAAATTATATAGTCTAACCTGGGCACTAATGCACTGTCTGACACAACCTGAGCCCGGACCTGCTGACCAACACCCAGACAGCTGACCGCACGCTGAGCACATCAGACCCGCCCTGGCCTTAGGTCATCATCTCTTCCCTACCTCAGTTTTCAGGCTTCAGAACCTAGACCTTATCTCCAATCACTGCCCACGGGTGACTGTGATGCAGAAATCAGAACTCTTCCTGACCCATGGCAAGAAACCTTGTGGTGGGCATGTTGTCCAACGTTCAGTGTAGGAGAAACCAGCATTCACCCTGAGGCCCCACCCATTCTTGAGTGCGACGAGAGCATAAACACGGATGTGACCTCAGCGTGAGTCCTGTCCTCTAGTAAGTCCTCTCAGTGGCTGGACCATTAGATGTCATAATGGGCTTGACATATCCCTAGTCCCCAATTTTTAACCAGAATTCTGGTTGTCCTGTCGACCCACCCGAGGGCTCTACTCTGGAATCCCTCATTTGGTGGGACATCTGAGGTTGAAAAACAAAATGAAACAAATCGACAACAACAAAAAAACGGACTTCTTCCATCCCCAGAATGACCCCAAACTCTTTGGACGGGACCGAACCCCCAGAGAGTAAGACTCGTCCATTTCCCATGAAGTCACCCGGCAATTTCACGACCATGAGTGACACGATATCCAGAGACAAAAACTTGAGCAAGAGCCTCACACTCGACCTTTTTTCATATCCCGAAGTGTTCTCCTCATAGTCTGTAGATCAGTCCTGCCATACCTATGACCCAAAACATAAGCCGAGTTTGTGTTTTCAGACAACTGTCCAAACAGCTCTGGCCTACACACCCTACAGGCTCAGGGCCCTGGAGCCAAACCTGAGGACTGTACTTGCCCTCTCCAAGGGAATTGTATGTGCCCATTCCAATGGCCACAACCCTACTAGTAGGATAACCTCCAAAGTCCCTGAGGCCATCCCAATAGTTGTGGCTTCCCAGGACAAACAGGGGCAATCTGAGCCCATCTGAGCACCTACCTGCACTCAGACCCGTAGACTGATGTCCCCAGAGGTAAAAAGGAATGAACAGGCCCCTAGGCACTAATCGGATCCATTGCTTTGGTTTCCAGGCATCTCTCCTCAGAGGCCTGGAGTTCAATACCAGCATATGGCTGTTTCTTGACTCACCCATCAGAACAAATCTCATCTACACATGGGAAACATGCACGTTGGAGCTGTGTCAAAGCCTCTGTTTAGGAGAACCCTTCAGGGCCCCAGGGCCACCGCTTCATTCCAAGGTCTCCATAGACACAAAAACATATTAGGACACATCCACAGGAGAGTCCATTTCAACTCAGCCTCCTCGGTTGCCCCCCACATCCAGCAGATCTAACCTGTCTTGTTGCTTGGAGACCATTGGAATGCGAGGTGGGCTACCCAGCCATCCATCCTTAGAACCCTGCTCGGAATTGTTGGCCTGGAGCCAACCAACAGGTCTCAATTGTCCTGCAGAAGAATCATTGCAGTTTGGAGCTTCTCACAACTCCCATCGTGGGAAAACCCCCATGTCCTCGTGATCCAACCCCCTTCAAGAAAGGGCCATCAGGGCAGAAAGTCCAACCTGAGCGATCGTCTGATCCTTGCCCTGACTTCAGATGCACGAGATCTCGATTGAGGTGTAGATTGTGCCTGCCATATCCTCACCCAGAAACCTAGGCCTAGCTTGGGTTCTCAGACTCCGTCCTCAGACTACTGGCCCACAAGCCCTCCAGTTGGGCAATCCAGAACTACAATGCCGCACTCTGCCTGCCCTACAGGAGTAAAACATTGCCCTCAGGGCTACCCCGAAACCGCAAATGAGGATCAACCTGCACGCCATTCGGCTGTACCCCAAACATATAGGCTGACCTGGGCACTATTTCCCCTTCTGACCCAGCCTGAGCCTGGACCTCCTGGTCTCACCCAGACAGCTGGCCGCACACTGAGCACATCGGACCCGCCATGGCCTTAGGTCGTCATCTCTTCCCAACTGCGGTTTTCAGGCTCCAGAACCTAGACCTTATCTCCAACCACTGCCCAGGGTTGAAAATGATGCAGAAATCAGAACTCTTTCCCCATGGCAAGAAACCTTGTGGTTGGCGTGTTGTCCAACGTTCAGTGTAGTTGAAACAAGCGTGGCCCATGAGGCCCAGCCCATGCTTGCGGGCCACATTGGTCACAAACACACATTGTGACCCTCAGCCTGAGCCCAGTCCTCAGGTAAGGCCTCTCAGGGCCTATATGAAGAGACAGCATATTGGGCTTGCCATGCCCGTAGGCCGCAATTTTTAACCATAGTTCGGGTTGTCCCTTCACTCTTCCCCAGGGCTCTGCTTTGGAATTCCTCTTTTGGTGGGACACCTGAGGTAACAAACCTGAAAGGAGTCCTCCCATCCCACAGATTGAAGAAAAACAATTGGGATCGGGCCAAATCCACAGAGAGGAAGATTCGTCCATGGCCCATGAGACCTCCCCAACATTCCACGGCCATCGCTGAAACTAAAGTCAGAGACAAAAGCCTGAGCAAGCGCCTCAGACTCGCTCATTCTTCATATCCTGAAGAGTTCTTCTCATGGTTTGTAGATCGGGCGTGCCATACCAACGTCCCCAAACTTAAGCTGAGTTTGTGTTTTCAGTCTTCTGTCCTCAAAGTCCTGGGCCACACTCCCTCCAGGCTGGGGCCCCTGGAGCCACACATTAGGACTGCCCCCACCCAATCCATGGGAATAATGCCCATTCCATTGTCAAAAATCGTACAAATTAGGAGAACCCTCCAAAGTCCCTGAGGCCATCCCAATAGTGTAGGTCGCCCAGGACAAAAAAGGGCGGTTGATACCGGCTGAGCAACTACCTCCACTCATCTACCTCCACTCATACCAAGAAGATTGAACCAGACAGGACCCGAGGCCATTATCGGATCCATTGCTTTGGTTTACAGGCATGTCTCCTCAAAAGCCTGGATTCCAATACCAGCAGAGGGGATTTCCTGAGGCACCCATCAGAACAAATCTCGTCTCCACAAGGAAACTTGTGCATGGGAGCTAAGCCAAAGCTTAGGAGATACTTCAGGGTCCCGGTGCCACCTCCCCATTCCAAGGCCCTCATGGACACAAACACACGTTAGGACCCATCCTCTGGAAAGTGCATTTCAACTCAGCCACCCCGGTTGCTCCCGCAGATCCATTAGATCTAAACTGTCTTGTTGCTAGGAGACAATTGGAAGGCGAGGCGGACTTCCCAGGCATCCATCCTCGAACAGTGCTCTGGAGTCATTCCATATGGGATGTCCTGGAGCTGTCCAACAGGTCTCAATTGTCCCGCAGAAGGAATCCTTGAAGGGGGCATCCCACATCTCCCAACGTGGAACACCTCCATGGCCTCGAGATTCCGCTCCCTTCATGAAGCGGCCGTCATGCACAGAAACTCCAACCTGAGCCAACGTGGGATCCTCGCCCTGACTTCAGATGCATGAGATATTGGTTCAGATCTGCAGGGGGTACCTGCCGTGCCCTCACCCTGAATCCGAAGTCTAGCTTGTGTTCTCAGACTTCCGTCCTCACTCCCCTGGCCCCGAAGCCCTCAAGTTTGGCAATTCCGGACCGACAATGAAGCACTCTGCCTGCCCTCTAGAAAAAATATATTGCCTAATGAGCAGCCCAGGCAGCTTAAATGAGGATAAACCTACACGGCACTCGAATGTACCCAAATTATATAGTCTAACCTGGGCACTAATGCACTGTCTGACACAACCTGAGCCCGGACCTGCTGACCAACACCCAGACAGCTGACCGCACGCTGAGCACATCAGACCCGCCATGGCCTTAGGTCATCATCTCTTCCCTACCTCAGTTTTCAGGCTTCAGAACCTAGACCTTATCTCCAATCACTGCCCACGGGTGACTGTGATGCAGAAATCAGAACTCTTCCTGACCCATGGTAAGAAACCTTGTGGTTGGCATGTTGTCCAACGTTCAGTGTAGGAGAAACCAGCATTCACCCTGAGGCCCCGCCCATTCTTGAGTGCGACGAGAGCATAAACACGGATTGTGACCTCAGCGTGAGTCTTATCCTCTAGTAAGTCCTCTCAGTGGCTGGACTATTAGATGTCATAATGGGCTTGACATATCCCTAGTCCGCAATTTTAAACCAGATTTCTGGTTGTCCAGTCGACCCACCCCAGGGCTCTACTCTGGAATCCCTCATTTGGTGGGACATCTGAGGTTGAAAAACAAAATGAAACAAATCGACAACAACAAAAAAACGGACTTCTTCCATCCGCAGAATGACCCCAAACTCTTTGGATGGGACCGAAGCCCCAGAGAGTAAGACTCGTCCATTTCCCATGAAGTCACCCGGCAATTTCACGACCATGAGTGACACGATATCCAGAGACAAAAACTTGAGCAAGAGCCTCACACTCGACATTTTTTCATATCCCGAAGTGTTCTCCTCATGGTCTGTAGATCAGTCCTGCCATACCTATGACCCAAAACATAAGCCGAGTTTGTGTTTTCAGACAACTGTCCAAACAGCTCTGGCCTACACACCCTACAGGCTCAGGGCCCTGGAGCCAAACCTGATGACTGTACTTGCCCTCTCCAAGGGAATTGTATATGCCCATTCCAATGGCCACAACCCTACTAGTAGGATAACCTCTAAAGTCCCTGAGGCCATCCAAATAGTTGTGGCTTCCCAGGACAAACAAGGGCAATCTGAGCCCATCTGAGCACCTACCTGCACTCAGACCCATAGACTGATGTCCCCAGAGGTAAAAAGGAACGAACAGGCCCCTAGGCACTAATCGGATCCATTGCTTTGGTTTCCAGGCATCTCTCCTCAGAGGCCTGGATTTCAATACCAGCATATGGCTGTTTCTTGACTCACCCATCAGAACAAATCTCATCTACACATGGGAAACATGCACGTTGGAGCTGTGTCAAAGCCTCTGTTTAGGAGAACCCTTCAGGGCCCCAGGGCCACCGCTTCATTCCAAGGTCTCCATAGACACAAAAACATATTAGGACACATCCACAGGAGAGTCCATTTCAACTCAGCCTCCTCGGTTGCCCCCCACATCCAGCAGATCTAACCTGTCTTGTTGCTTGGAGACCATTGGAATGCGAGGTGGGCTACCCAGCCATCCATCCTTAGAACCCTGCTTGGAATCGTTGGCCTGGAGCCAACCAACAGGTCTCAATTGTCCTGCAGAAGAATCTTTGCAGTTTGGAGCTTCTCACAACTCCCATCGTGGGAAAACCCCCATGCCCTCGTGATCCAACCTCCTTCAAGAAAGGGCCATCAGGGCAGAAAGTCCAACCTGAGCGATCGTCTGATCCTTTCACTGACTTCAGATGCACGAGATCTCTATTGAGGTCTGTAGATTGTGCCTTCCATATCCTCACCCAGAAACCTAGGCCTAGCTTGGGTTCTCAGACTCCGTCCTCAGACTACTGGCCCACAAGCCCTCCAGTTGGGCAATCCAGAACTACAATGCCGCACTCTGCCTGCCCTACAGAAGTAAAACATTGCCCTCAGGGCTACCCCGAAACCGCAAATGAGGATCAACCTGCACGCCATTCAGCTGTACCCCAAACATATAGGCTGACCTTGGCACTATTTCCCCTTCTGACCCAGCCTGAGCCTGGACCTCCTGGTCCCACCCAGACAGCTGGCCGCACACTGAGCACATCGGACACGCCATGGCGTTAGGTCGTCATCTCTTCCCAACTGCGGTTTTCAGGCTCCAGAACCTAGACCTTATCTTCAACCACTGCCCAGGGTTGAAAATGATGCAGAAATCAGAACTCTTTCCCCATGGCAAGAAACCTTGTGGTTGGCATGTTGTCCAACGTTCAGTGTAGTTGAAACAAGCGTGGCCCATGAGGCCCAGCCCATGCTTGCGGGCCACATTGGTCACAAACACACATTGTGACCCTCAGCCTGAGCCCAGTCCTCAGGTAAGGCCTCTCAGGGCCTATATGAAGAGACAGCATATTGGGCTTGCCATGCCCGTAGGCCGCAATTTTTAACCATAGTTCGGGTTGTCCCTTCACTCTTCCCCAGGGCTCTGCTTTGGAATTCCTCTTTTGGTGGGACACCTGAGGTAACAAACCTGAAAGGAGTCCTCCCATCCCACAGATTGAAGAAAAGCAATTGGGATCGGGCCAAATCCACAGAGAGGAAGATTCGTCCATGGCCCATGAGACCTCCCCAACATTCCACGGCCATCGCTGAAACAAAAGTCAGAGACAAAATCCTGAGCAAGCGCCTCAGACTCGCTCATTCTTCATATCCTGAAGAGTTCTTCTCATAGTTTGTAGATCGGGCGTGCCATACCAACGTCCCCAAACTTAAGCTGAGTTTGTGTTTTCAGTCTTCTGTCCTCAAAGTCCTGGGCCACACTCCCTCCAGGCTGGGGCCCCTGGAGCCACACATTAGGACTGCCCCCACCCAATCCATGAGAATTCTGCCCATTCCATTGTCAAAAATCGTACAAATTAGGAGAACCCTCCAAAGTCCCTGAGGCCATCCCAATAGTGTAGGTCGCCCAGAACAAAAAAGGGCGGTTGATACCGGCTGAGCAACTACCTCCACTCATCTACCTCCACTCATACCAAGAAGATTGAACCAGACAGGACCCGAGGCCATTATCGGATCCATTGCTTTGGTTTACAGGCATGTCTCCTCAAAAGCCTGGATTCCAATACCAGCACAGGGGATTTCCTGAGGCACCCATCAGAACAAATCTCGTCTCCACAAGGAAACTTGTGCATGGGAGCTATGCCAAAGTTTAGGAGAATACTTCAGGGTCCCGGTGCCACCTCCCCATTCCAAGGCCCTCATGGACACAAACACACGTTAGGACCCATCCTCTGGAAAGTGCATTTCAACTCAGCCACCCCGGTTGCTCCCGCAGATCCATTAGATCTAAACTGTCTTGTTGCTAGGAGACAATAGGAAGGCGAGGCGGACTTCCCAGGCATCCATCCTGGAACGATGCTCTGGAGTCAATCCATATGGGATGTCCTGGAGCTTTCCAACAGGTCTCAATTGTCCCGCAGAAGGAATCCTTGAAGGGGGCATCCCACATCTCCCAACGTGGAAAACCTCCATGGCCTCGAGATTCCGCTCCCTTCATGAAGGGGCCGTCATGCACAGAAATTCCAACCTGAGCCAACGTCGGATCTTCGCCCTGACTTCAGATGCATGAGATGTTGGTTCAGATCTGCAGGGGGTACCTGCCGTGCCCTCACCCTGAATCCGAAGTCTAGCTTGTGTTCTCAGACTTCCGTCCTCACTGTCCTGGCACCGAAGCCCTCAAGTTTGGCAATTCCGGACCGACAATGAAGCACTCTGCCATGTCCTCTAGAAAAAATATATTGCCTAATGAGCAGCCCAGGCAGCTTAAATGAGGATAAACCTACACGGCACTCGAATGTACCCAAATTATAAGGTCTAACCTGGGCACTAATGCACTGTCTGACACAACCTGAGCCCACCTGCTGACCAACACCCAGACAGCTGACCGCACCCTGAGCACATCAGACCCGCCCTGGCCTTAGGTCATCATCTCTTCCCTACCTCAGTTTTCAGGCTTCAGAACCTAGACCTTATATCCAATCACTGCCCACGGGTGACTGTGATGCAGAAATCAGAACTCTTCCTGACCCATGGCAAGAAACCTTGTGGTTGGCATGTTGTCCAACGTTCAGTGTAGGAGAAACCAGCATTCACCCTGAGGCCCCGCCCATTCTTGCATGCGACGAGAGCATATACACGCATTGTGACCTCAGCGTGAGTCCTGTCCTCTAGTAAGTCCTCTCAGTGGCTGCATCATTAGATGTCATAATGGGCTTGACATGTTCCTAGTCCCCAATTTTTAACCAGATTTATGGTTGTCCAGTCGCCCCAACCCAGGGCTCTACTCTGGAATCCCTCATTTGGTGGGACATCTGAGGTTGAAAAACAAATGAAACAAATCGACAACAACAAAAAAACGGACTTCTTCCATCCCCAGAATGACCCCAAACTCTTTGGACGGGACCGAACCCCCAGAGAGTAAGACTCGTCCATTTCCCATGAAGTCACCCGGCAATTTCACGACCATGAGTGACACGATATCCAGAGACAAAAACTTGAGCAAGAGTCTCACACTCGCCCTTTTTTCATATCCCGAAGTGTTCTCCTCATGGTCTGTAGATCAGTCCTGCCATACCTATGACCCAAAACATAAGCCGAGTTTGTGTTTTCAGACAACTGTCCAAGCAGCTCTGGCCTACACACCCTACAGGCTCAGGGCCCTGGAGCCAAACCTGAGGACTGTACTTGCCCTCTCCAAGGGAATTGTATGTGCCCATTCCAATGGCCACAACCCTACTAGTAGGATAACCTCCAAAGTCCCTGAGGCCATCCCAATATTTGTGGCTTCCCAGGACAAACAGGGCAATCTGAGCCCATCTGAGCACCTACCTGCACTCAGACCCGTAGACTGATGTCCCCAGAGGTAAAAAGGAACGAACAGGCCCCTAGGCACTAATCGGATCCATTGCTTTGGTTTCCAGGCATCTCTCCTCAGAGGCCTGGAGTTCAATACCAGCATATGGCTGTTTCTTGACTCACCCATCAGAACAAATCTCATCTACACATGGGAAACATGCACGTTGGAGCTGTGTCAAAGCCTCTGTTTAGGAGAACCCTTCAGGGCCCCAGGGCCACCGCTTCATTCCAAGGTCTCCATAGACACAAAATCATATTAGGACACATCCACAGGAGAGTCCATTTCAACTCAGCCTCCTCGGTTGCCCCCCACATCCAGCAGATCTAACCTGTCTTGTTGCTTGGAGACAATTGGAATGTGAGGTGGGCTACCCAGCCATCCATCCTTAGAACCCTGCTCGGAATCATTGGCCTGGAGCCAACCAACAGGTCTCAATTGTCCTGCAGAAGAATCTTTGCAGTTTGGAGCTTCTCACAACTCCGATCGTGGGAAAACCCCCATGTCCTAGTGATCCAACCCCCTTCAAGAAAGGGCCATCAGGGCAGAAAGTCCAACCTGAGCGATCGTCTGATCCTTGCCCTGACTTCAGAGGCACGAGATCTCGATTGAGGTCTGTTGACTGTGCCTGCCATATCCTCACCCAGTAACCTAGGCCTAGCTTGGGTTCTCAGACTCCGTCCTCAGACTACTGGCCCACAAGCCCTCCAGTTTGGCAATCCAGAACTACAATGCCGCACTCTGCCTGCCCTACAGAAGTAAAACATTGCCCTCAGGGCTACCCCGAAACCCCAAATGAGGATCAACCTGCACGACATTCGGCTGTACCCCAAACATATAGGCTGACCTGGGCACTATTTCCCCTTCTGAACCAGCCTGAGCCTGGGCCTCCTGGTCCCACCGAGACATCTGGCCACACACTGAGCACATCGGACCCGCCATGGCCTTAGGTCGTCATCTCTTCCCAACTGCGGTTTTCAGGCTCCAGAACCTAGACCTTATCTCCAACCACTGCCCAGGGTTGAAAATGATGCAGAAATCAGAACTCTTTCCCCATGGCAAGAAACCTTGTGGTTGGCATGTTGTCCAACGTTCAGTGTAGTTGAAACAAGTGTGGCCCATGAGGCCCAGCCCATGCTTGCGGGGCACATTGGTCACAAACACACATTGTGCCCTCAGCCTGAGCCCAGTCCTCAGGTAAGGCCTCTCAGAGCCTATATGAAGAGACAGCATATTGGGCTAGCCATGCCCCTAGGCCCCAATTTTTAACCATAGTTCGGGGTGTCCCTTCACTCTTCCCCAGGGCTCTGCTTTGGAATTCCTCTTTTGGTGGGACACCAGAGGTAACAAACCTGAAAGGAGTCCTCCCATCCCACTGATTGACGAAAAACAATTGGGATCGGGCCAAATCCACCGAGAGGAAGATTCGTCCATGGCCCATGAGACCTCCCCAACATTCCACGGCCATCGCTGAAACAAAATCCAGAGACAAAAGCCTGAGCAAGCGCCTCAGACTCGCTCATTCTTCATATCCTGAAGAGTTCTTCTCATGGTTTGTAGATCGGGCGTGCCATACCTACGTCCCCAAACTTAAGCTGAGTTTGTGTTTTCAGTCTTCTGTCCTCAAAGTCCTGGGCCACACTACCTCCAGGCTAGGGCCCCTGGAGCCACACATTAGGACTGCCCTCACCCAATCCATGGGAATTCTGCCCATTCCATTGTCAAAAATCGTACAAATTAGGAGAACCCTCCAAAGTCCCTGAGGCCATCCCAATAGTGTAGGTCGCCCGGGAAAAAAAAGGGCGTTTGATACCGGCTGAGCATCTACCTCCACTCATCTACCTCCACTCATACCAAGAAGATTGAACCAGACAGGACCCGAGGCCATATCGGATCCATTGCTTTGGTTTACAGGCATGTCTCCTCAAAAGCCTGGATTCCAATACCAGCAGAGGGGATTTCCTGAGGCACCCATCAGAACAAATCTCGTCTCCACAAGGAAACTTGTGCATGGGAGCTATGCCAAAGTTTAGGAGAATACTTCAGGGTCCCGGTGCCACCTCCCCATTCCAAGGCCCTCATGGACACAAACACACGTTAGGACCCATCCTCTGGAAAGTGCATTTCAACTCAGCGACCCCCGTTGCTCCCGCAGATCCATTAGATCTAAATTGTCTTGTTGCTACGAGACAATTGGAAGGCGAGGCAGACTTCCCAAGCATCCATCCTCGAACGGTGCTCTGGAGTCATTCCATATGGGATGTCCTGGAGCTGTCCAACAGGTCTCAATTGTCCCGCAGAAGGAATCCTTGAAGGGGGCTTCCCACATGTCCCAACGTGGAAAACCTCCATGACCTCGAGATTCCGCTCCCTTCATGAAGGGGCCGTCATGCACAGAAAGGCCAACCAGAGCCAACGTCGGATCCTCGCCCTGACTTCAGATGCATGAGATATTGGTTCAGATCTGCAGGGGGTACCTGCCTGCCCTCACCCTGAATCCGAAGTCTAGCTTGTGTTCTCAGACTTCCGTCCTCACTCTCCTGGCCCCGAAGCCCTCAAGTTTGGCAATTCCGGACCGACAATGAAGCACTCTGCCTGCCCTCTAGAAAAAATATATTGCCTAATGAGCAGCCCAGGCAGCTTAAATGAAGATAAACCTACACGGCACTCGAATGTACCCAAATTATATAGTCTAACCTGGGCACTAATGCACTGTCTGACACAACCTGAGCCCGGACCTGCTGACCAACACCCAGACAGCTGACCGCACGCTGAGCACACCAGACCCGCCATGGCCTTAGGTCATCATCTCTTCCCTACCTCAGTTTTCAGGCTTCAGAACCTAGACCTTATCTCCAATCACTGCCCACGGGTGACTGTGATGCAGAAATCAGAACTCTTCCTGACCCATGGCAAGAAACCTTGTGGTTGGCATGTTGTCCAACGTTCAGTGTAGGAGAATCCAGCATTCACCCTGAGGCCCCGCCCATTCTTGGGTGCGAGGAGAGCATAAACACGCATTGTGACCTCAGCGTGAGTCCTGTCCTCTAGTAAGTCCTCTCAGTGGCTGGACCATTAGATGTCATAATGGGCTTGACATGTCCCTATTCCCCAATTTTTAACCAGATTTCTGGTTTTCCAGTCGCCCCACCCCAGGGCTCTACTCTGGAATCCCTCATTTGGTGGGACATCTGAGGTTGAAAAACAAAATGAAACAAATCCACAACAACAACAAAAAAACGGACTTCTTCCATCCCCAGAATGACCCCAAACTCTTTGGACGGGACCGAACCCCCAGAGAGTAAGACTCGTCCATTTCCCATGAAGTCACCCGGCAATTTCACGACCATGAGTGACACGATATCCAGAGACAAAAACTTGAGCAAGAGCCTCACACTCGTCCTGTTTTCATGTCCCGAAGTGTTCTCCTCATGGTCTGTAGATCAGTCCTGCCATACCTATGACCCAAAACATAAGCCGAGTTTGTGTTTTCAGACAACTGTCCAAACAGCTCTGGCCTACACACCCTACAGGCTCAGGGCCCTGGAGCCAAACCTGAGGACTGTACTTGCCCTCTCCAAGGGAATTGTACGTGCCCATTCCAATGGCCACTACCCTACTAGTAGGATAACCTCCAAAGTCCCTGAGGCCATCCCAAGAGTTGTGGCTTCCCAGGAGAAACAGGGGCAATCTGAGCCCATCTGAGCACCTACCTGCACTCAGACCCGTAGACTGATGTCCCCAGAGGTAAAAAGGAACGAAGAGGCCCCTAGGCACTAATCGGATCCTTTGCTTTGGTTTCCAGGCATCTCTCCTCAGAGGCCTGGATTTCAATACCAGCATATGGCTGTTTCTTGACTCACCCATCAGAAGAAATCTCATCTACACATGGGAAACATGCACGTTGGAGCTGTGTCAACGCCTCTGTTTAGGAGAACCCTTCAGGGCCCCAGGGCCACCGCTTCATTCCAAGGTCTCCATAGACACAAAAACATATTAGGACACATCCACAGGAGAGTCCATTTCAACTCAGCCTCCTCGGTTGCCCCCCACATCCAGCAGATCTAACCTGTCTTGTTGCTTGGAGACCATTGGAATGCGAGGTGGGCTACCCAGCCATCCATCCTTAGAACCCTGCTCGGAATCGTTGGCCTGGAGCCAACCAACAGGTCTCAATTGTCCTGCAGAAGAATCTTTGCAGTTTGGAGCTTCTCACAACTCCCATCGTGGGAAAACCCCCATGTCCTCGTGATCCAACCCCCTTCAAGAAAGGGCCATCAGGGCAGAAAGTCCAACCTGAGCGATCGTCTGATCCTTGCCCTGACTTCAGATGCACGAGATCTCGATTGAGGTCTGTAGATTGTGCCTGCCATATCCTCACCCAGAAACCTAGGCCTAGCTTGGGTTCTCAGACTCCGTCCTCAGACTACTGGCCCACAAGCCCTCCAGTTTGGCAATCCAGAACTACAATGCCGCACTCTGCCTGCCCTACAGAAGTAAAACATTGCCCTCAGGGCTACCCCGAAACCCCAAATGAGGATCAACCTGCACGCCATTCGGCTGTACCCCAAACATATAGGCTGACCTGGGCACTATTTCCCCTTCTGACCCAGCCTGAGCCTGGACCTCCTGGTCCCACCCAGACAGCTGGCCGCACACTGAGCACATCGGACCCGCCATGGCCTTAGGTCGTCATCTCTTCCCAACTGCGGTTTTCAGGCTCCAGAACCTAGACCTTATCTCCAACCACTGCCCAGGGTTGAAAATGATGCAGAAATCAGAACTCTTTCCCCATGGCAAGAAACCTTGTGCTTGGCATGTTGTCCAACGTTCAGTGTAGTTGAAACAAGCGTGGCCCATGAGGCCCAGCCCATGCTTGCGGGCCACATTGTTCACAAACACACATTGTGACCCTCAGCCTGAGCCCAGTCCTAAGGTAATGCCTCTCAGGGCCTATATGAAGAGACAGCATATTGGGCATGCCATGCCCCTAGGCCCCAATTTTTAACCATCGTTCGGGGTGTCCCTTCACTCTTCCCCAGGGCTCTGCTTTGGAATTCCACTTTTGGTGGGACACCAGAGGTAACAAACCTGAAAGGAGTCCTCCCATCCCACAGATTGATGAAAAACAATTGGGATCGGGCCAAATCCACAGAGAGGAAGATTCGTCCATGGCCCATGAGACCTCCCCAACATTCCACGGCCATCGCTGAAACAAAATCCAGAGACAAAAGCCTGAGCAAGCGACTCAGACTCGCTCATTCTTCATATCCTGAAGAGTTCTTCTCATGGTTTGTAGATCGGGCGTGCCATACCTACGTCCCAAAACTTAAGCTGAGTTTGTGTTTTCAGTCTTCTGTCTTCAAAGTCCTGGGCCACACTCGATCCAGGCTGGGGCCCCTGGAGCCACACATTAGGACTGCCCCCACCCAATCCATGGGAATTCTGCCCATTCCATTGTCAAAAATCGTACAAATTAGGAGAACCCTCCAAAGTCCCTGAGGCCATCCCAATAGTGTAGGTCGCCCGGGACAAAAAAGGGCGTTTGATACCGGCTGAGCATCTACCTCCACTCATCTTCCTCCACTCATACCAAGAAGATTGAACCAAACAGGACCCGAGGCCATTATCGGATCCATTGCTTTGGTTTACAGGCATGTCTCCTCAAAAGCCTGGATTCCAATACCAGCAGAGGGGATTTCCTGAGGCACCCATCAGAACAAATCTCGTCTCCATAAGGAAACATGGGCATGGGAGCTATGTCAACGCTTAGGAGAATACTTCAGGGTCCCGGTGCCACCTCCCCATTCCAAGGCCCTCATGGACACAAACACACATTAGGACCCATCCTCTGGAAAGTGCATTTCAACTCAGCCACCCCGGTTGCTCCCGCAGATCCATTAGATCTAAACTCTCTTGTTGCTAGGAGACAATTGGAAGGCGATGCGGACTTCCCAGGCATCCATCCTCGAACGGTGCTCTGGAGTAATTCCATATGGGATATCCTGGAGCTGTCCAACAGGTCTCAATTGTCCCGCAGAAGGAATCCTTGAAGGGGGCATCCCACATCTCCCAACGTGGAAAACCTCCATGGCCTCGAGATTCCGCTCCCTTCATGAAGGGGCCGTCATGCACAGAAACTCCAACATGAGCCAACGTCAGATCTTCGCCCTGACTTCAGATGCATGAGATATTGGTTCAGATCTGCAGGGGGTACCTGCCGTGCTCTCACCCTGAATCCGAAGTCTAGCTTGTGTTCTCAGTCTTCCGTCCTCACACTCCTGACCCCGAAGCCCTCAAGTTTGGCAATTCCGGACCGACAATGAAGCACTCTGCCTGCCCTCTAGAAAAAATATATTGCCTAATGAGCTGACCAGGCAGCTTAAATGAAGATAAACCTACACGGCACTCGAATGTACCCAAATTATATAGTCTAACCTGGGCACTAATGCACTGTCTGACACAACCTGAGCCCGGAACTGCTGACCAACACCCAGACAGCTGACTGCACGCTGAGCACATCAGACCCGCCATGACTTAGGTCATCATCTGTCCTCTACCGCAGTTTTCAGGTTTCAGAACCTTGACCTTATCTCCAATCACTGCCCACGGGTGACTGTGATGCAGAAATCAGAACTCTTCCTGACCCATGGCAAGAAACCTTGTGGTTGGCATGTTGTCCAACGTTCAGTGTAGGAGAAAACAGCATTCACCCTGAGGCCCCGCCCATTCTTGAGTGCGACGAGAGCATAAACACGGATTGTGACCTCAGCGTGAGTCCTGTCCTCTAGTAAGTCCTCTCAGTGGCTGGACCATTAGATGTCATAATGCGCTTGACATGTCCCTAGTCCCCAATTTTTAACCAGATTTCTGGTTGTCCAGTCGCCCCACCCCAGGGCTCTACTCTGGAATCCCTCATTTGGTGGGACATCTGAGGTTGAAAAACAAAATGAAACAAATCGACAACAACAAAAAAACGGACTTCTTCCATCCCCAGAATGACCCCAAACTCTTTGGACGGGACCGAATCCCCAGAGAGTAAGACTCGTCCATTTCCCATAAAGTCACCCGGCAATTTCACGACCATGAGTGACACGATATCCACAGACAAAAACTTGAGCAAGAGCCTCACACTCGCCCTTTTTTCATATCCCGAAGTGTTCTCCTCATGGTCTGTAGATCAGTCCTGCCATACCTATGACCGAAAACATAAGTCGAGTTTGTGTTTTCAGACAACTGTCCAAACAGCTCTGGCCTACACACCCTACAGGCTCAGGGCCCTGGAGCCAAACCTGAGGACTGTACTTGCCCTCTCCAAGGGAATTGTATGTGCCCATTCCAATGGCCACAACCCTACTAATAGGATAACCTCCAAAGTCCCTGAGGCCATCCCAATAGTTGTGGCTTCCCAGGACAAACAAGGGCAATCTGAGCCCATCTGAGCACCTACCTGCACTCAGACCTGTAGACTGATGTCCCCAGAGGTAAAAAGGAACGAGCAGGCCCCTAGGCACTAATCGGATCCATTGCTTTGGTTTCTAGGCATCTCTCCTCAGAGGCCTGGATTACAATACCAGCATATGGCTGTTTCTTGACTCACCCATCAGAACAAATCTCATCTACACATGGGAAACATGCACGTTGGAGCTGTGTCAAAGCCTCTGTTTAGGAGAACCCTTCAGGGCCCCAGGGCCACCGCTTCATTCCAAGGTCTCCATAGACACAAAAACATATTAGGACACATCCACAGGAGCGTCCATTTCAACTCAGCCTCCTCGGTTGCCCCCCATATCCAGCAGATCTAACCTGTCTTGCTGCTTGGAGACAATTGGAATGCGAGGTGGGCTACCCAGCCATCCATCCTTAGAACCCTGCTCGGAATCCTTGGCCTGGAGCCAACCAACAGGTCTCAATTGTCCTGCAGAAGAATCTTTGCAGTTTGGAGCTTCTCACAACTCCCATCATGGGAAAACCCCCATGTCCTCGTGATCCAACCCCCTTCAAGAAAGGGCCATCAGGGCAGAAAGTCCAACCTGAGTGATCGTCTGATCCTTGCCCTGACTTCAGATGCACGAGATCTCGATTGAGGTCTGTAGATTGTGCCTGCCATATCCTCACCCAGAAACCTAGGCCTAGCTTGGGTTCTCAGACTCCGTCCTCAGACTACTGGCCCACAAGCCCTCCAGTTGGGCAATCCAGAACTACAATGCCGCACTCTGCCTGCCCTACAGAAGTAAAACATTGCCCTCTGGGCTACCCCGAAACCCCAAATGAGGATCAACCTGCACGCCATTCGGCTGTACCCCAAACATATAGGCTGACCTGGGCACTATTTCCCCTTCTGACCCAGCCTGAGCCTGGACCTCCTGGTCCCACCCAGACAGCTGGCCGCACACTGAGTACATCGGACCCGCCATGGCCTTAGGTCGTCATCTCTTCCCAACTGCGGTTTTCAGGCTCCAGAACCTAGACCTTATCTCCAACCACTGCCCAGGGTTGAAAATGATGCAGAAATCAGAACTCTTTCCCCATGGCAAGAAACCTTGTGCTTGGCATGTTGTCCAACGTTCAGTGTAGTTGAAACAAGCATGGCCCATGAGGCCCAGCCCATGCTTGCGGGCCACATTGGTCACAAACACACATTGTGACCCTGAGCCTGAGCCCAGTCCTCAGGTAAGGCCTCTCAGGGCCTATATGAAGAGACAGCATATTGGGCTTGCCATGCCCCTAGGACCCAATTTTTAACCATAGTTCGGGGTGTCCTTCACTCTTCCCCAGCGCTCTGCTTTGGAATTCCTCTTTTGGTGGGACACCAGAGGTAACAAACCTGAAAGGAGTCCTCCCATCCCAGAGATTGACGAAAAACAATTGGGATCGGGCCAAATCCACAGAGAGGAAAATTCGTCCATGGCCCATGAGACCTCCCCAACATTCCAAGGCCATCGCTGAAACAACATCCAGAGACAAAAGCCTGAGCAAGCGACTCAGACTCGCTCATTCTTCATATCCTGAAGAGTTCTTCTCATGGTTTGTAGATCGGGCGTGCCATACCAACGTCCCCAAACTTAAGCTGAGTTTGTGTTTTCAGTCTTCTGTCCTCAAAGTCCTGGGCCACACTCCCTCCAGGCTGGGGCCCCTGGAGCCACACATTAGGACTGCCCCCACCCAATCCATGGGAATTCTGCCCATTCCATTGTCAAAAATCGTACAAATTAGGAGAACCCTCCAAAGTCCCTGAGGCCATCCCAATAGTGTAGGTCGCCCGGGACAAAAAAGGCCGGTTGATACCAGCTGAGCATCTACCTCCACTCATCTACCTCCACTCATACCAAGAAGATTGAACCAGACAGGACCCGAGGCCATTATCGGATCCATTGCTTTGGTTTACAGGCATGTCTCCTCAGAAGCCTTGATTCCAAAACCAGCAGAGGGGATTTCCTGAGGCACCCATCAGAACAAATCTCGTCTCCACATGGAAACTTGTGCATGGGAGCTATGCCAAAGCTTAGGAGAATACTTCAGGGTCCCGGTGCCACCTCCCCATTCCAAGGCCCTCATGGACACAAACACACATTAGGACCCATCCTCTGGAAAGTGCATTTCAACTCAGCCACCCCGGTTGCTCCCGCAGATCCATTAGATCTAAACTGTCTTGTTGCTAGGAGACAATTGGAAGGCGAGGCGGACTTCCCAGGCATCCATCCTGGAACGGTGCTCTGGAGTCATTCCATATGGGATGTCCTGGAGCTGTCCAACAGGTCTCAATTGTCCCGCAGAAGGAATCCTTGAAGGGGGCATCCCACATCTCCCAACGTGGAAAACCTCCATGGCCTCGAGATTCCGCTCCCTTCATGAAGGGGCCGTCATGCACAGAAACTCCAACCTGAGCCAACCTCGTTCCTCGCCCTGACTTCAGATGCATGAGATATTGGTTCAGATCTGCAGGGGGTACCTGCCATGCCCTCACCCTGAATCCGAAGTCTAGCTTGTGTTCTCAGACTTCCGTCCTCACTCTCCTGGCCCCGAAGCCCTCATGTTTGGCAATTCCGGACCGACAATGAAGCACTCTGCCTGCCCTCTAGAAAAAATATATTGCCTAATGAGCTGACCAGGCAGCTTAAATGAAGATAAACCTACACGGCACTCGAATGTACCCAAATTATATAGTCTAACCTGGGCACTAATGCACTGTCTGACACAACCTGAGCCCGGACCTGCTGACCAACACCCAGACAGCTGACGCACCCTGAGCACATCAGACCCGCCCTGACCTTAGGTCATCATCTCTTCCCTACCTCAGTTTTCAGGCTTCAGAACCTAGACTTTATCTCCATTCACTGCCCACGGGTGATTCTGATGCAGAAATCAGAACTCTTCCTGACCCATGGCAAGAAACCTTGTGGTTGGCATGTTGTCCAACGTTCAGTGTAGGAGAAACCAGCATTCACCCTGAGGCCCCGCCCATTCTTGAGTGCGACGAGAGCATAAACACGCATTGTGACCTCAGCGTGAGTCCTGTCCTCTAGTAAGTCCTCTCAGTGGCTGGACCATTAGATGTCATAATGGGCTTGACATGTCCCTAGTCCCCAATTTTTAACCAGATTTCTGGTTGTCCAGTCGCCCCACCCCAGGGCTCTACTCTGGAATCCCTCATTTGTTGGGACATCTGAGGTTGAAAAACAAAATGAAACAAATCGACAACAACAACAAAAAAACGGACTTCTTCCATCCCCAGAATGACCCCAAACTCTTTGGACGGGACCGAACCCCCAGAGAGTAAGACTCGTCCATTTCCCATGAAGTCACCCGGCAATTTCACGACCATGAGTGACACGATATCCAGAGACAAAAACTTGAGCAAGAGCCTCACACTCGCCCTTTTTTCATATCCCGAAGTGTTCTCCTCATGGTCTGTAGATCAGTCCTGCCATACCTATGACCCAAAACATAAGCCGAGTTTGTGTTTTCAGACAACTGTCCAAACAGCTCTGGCCTACACAACCTACAGTCTCAGGGCCCTGGATCCAAACCTGAGGACTGTACTTGCCCTCTCCAAGGGAATTGTATGTGCCCATTCCAATGGCCACAACCCTACTAGTAGGATAACCTCCAAAGTCCCTGAGGCCATCCCAATAGTTGTGGCTTCCCAGGACAAACAGGGGGCAATCTGAGCCCATCTGAGCACCTACCTGCACTCAGACCCGTAGACTGATGTCCCCAGAGGTAAAAAGAAACGAACAGGCCCCTAGGCACTAATCGGATCCATTGCTTTGGTTTCCAGGAAACTCTCCTCAGAGGCCTGGATTACAATACCAGCATATGAATGTTTCTTGACTCACCCATCAGAACAAATCTCATCTACACTTGGGAAACCTGCACGTTGGAGCTGTGTCAAAGCCTCTGTTTAGGAGAACCCTTCAGGGCCCCAGGGCCACCGCTTCATTCCAAGGTCTCCATAGACACAAAAACATATTAGGACACATCCACAGGAGAGTCCATTTCAACTCAGCCTCCTCGGTTGCCCCCCACATCCAGCAGATCTAACCTGTCTTGTTGCTTGGAGACAATTGGAATGCGATGTGGGCTACCCAGCCATCCATCCTTAGAACCCTGCTCGGAATCATTGGCCTGGAGCCAACCAACAGGTCTCAATTGTCCTGCAGAAGAATCTTTGCAGTTTGGAGCTTCTCACAACTCCCATCGTGGGAAAACCCCCATGTCCTCGTGATCCAACCCCCTTCAAGAAAGGGCCATCAGGGCAGAAAGTCCAACCTGAGCGATCGTCTGATCCTTGCCCTGACTTCAGATGCACGAGATCTCTATTGAGGTCTGTAGATTGTGCCTGCCATATCCTCACCCAGAAACCTAGGCCTAGCTTGGGTTCTCAGACTCTGTCCTCAGACTACTGGCCCACAAGCCCTCCAGTTTGGCAATCCAGAACTAAAATGCCGCACTCTGCCTGCCCTACAGAAGTAAAACATTGCCCTCAGGTCTACCCCGAAACCCCAAATGAGGATCAACCTGCATGCCAATCGGCTGTACCCGAAACATATAGGCTGACCTGGGCACTATTTCCCCTTCTGACCCAGCCTGAGCCTGGACCTCCTGGTCCCACCCAGACAGCTGGCCGCACACTGAGCACATCGGACCCGCCATGGCCTTAGGTCGTCATCTCTTCCCAACTGCGGTTTTTAGGCTCCAGAACCTAGACCTTATAACCAACCACTGCCCAGGGTTGAAAATGATGCAGAAATCAGAACTCTTTCCCCATGGCAAGAAACCTTGTGCTTGGCATGTGGTCCAACGTTCAGTGTAGTTGAAACAAGCGTGGCCCATGAGGCCCAGCCCATGCTTGCGGGCCACATTGGTCACAAACACACATTGTGACCCTCAGCCTGAGCACAGTCCTCAGGTAAGGCCTCTCAGGGCCTATATGAAGAGACAGCATATTGGGCTTGCCATGCCCCTAGGCCCCAAATTTTAACCATAGTTCGGGGTGTCCCTTCACTCTTCCCCAGGGCTCTGCTATTGAATTCCTCTTTTGGTGGGACACCAGAGGTAACAAACCTGAAAGGAGTCCTCCCATCCCACAGATTGACGAAAAACAATTGGAGTCGGGCCAAATCCACAGAGAGGAAGATTCGTCCATGGCCCATGAGACCTCCCCAACATTCCACGGCCATCGCTGAAACAAAATCCAGAGACAAACGCCTGAGCTTGCGACTCAGACTCGCTCATTCTTCATATCCTGAAGAGTTCGTATCATGGTTTGTAGATCGGGCGTGCCATACCTACGTCCCCAAACTTAGGCTGAGTTTGTGTTTTCAGTCTTCTGTCCTCAAAGTCCTGGGCCACACTCCCTCCAGGCTGGGGCCCCTGGAGCCACACATTAGGATTGCCCCCACCCAATCCATGGGAATTCTGCCCA
The DNA here is from genome assembly GCF_964662115.1 of Mustela nivalis. Classification (NCBI taxonomy): domain Eukaryota; kingdom Metazoa; phylum Chordata; class Mammalia; order Carnivora; family Mustelidae; genus Mustela; species Mustela nivalis. The sequence continues at coordinate 651,932 of NW_028136508.1, read as the reverse complement.
TTCCATTGTCAAAAATCGTACAAATTAGGAGAACCCTCCAAAGTCCCTGAGGCCATCCCAATAGTGTAGGTCGCCCGGGACATAAAAGGGCGGTTGATACCAGCTGAGCATCTACCTCCACTCATCTACCTCCACTCATACCAAGAAGATTGAACCAGACAGGACCCGAGGCCATTATCGGATCCATTGCTTTGGTTTACAGGCATGTCTCCTCAAAAGCCTTGATTCCAAAACCAGCAGAGGGGATTTCCTGAGGCACCCATCAGAACAAATCTCGTCTCCACAAGGAAACTTGTGCATGGGAGCTATGCCAAAGCTTAGGAGAATACTTCAGGGTCCCGGTGCCACCTCCCCATTCCAAGGCCCTCATGGACACAAACACACATTAGGACCCATCCTCTGGAAAGTGCATTTCAACTCAGCCACCCCGGTTGCTCCCGCAGATCCATTAGATCTAAACTGTCTTGTTGCTAGGAGACAATTGGAAGGCGAGGCGGACTTCCCAGGCATCCATCCTCGAACGGTGCTCTGGTGTCATTCCATATGGGATGTCCTGGAGCTGTCCAACAGGTCTCAATTGTCCCGCAGAAGGAATCCTTGAAGGGGGCATCCCACATCTCCCAACGTGGAAAACCTCCATGGCCTCGAGATTCCGCTCCCTTCATGAAGGGGCCGTCATGCACAGAAACTCCAACCTGAGCCAACCTCGTTCCTCGCCCTGACTTAAGATGCATGAGATATTGGTTCAGATCTGCAGGGGGTACCTGCCATGCCCTCACCCTGAATCCGAAGTCTAGCTTGTGTTCTCAGACTTCCGTCCTCACTCTCCTGGCCCCGAAGCCCTCATGTTTGGCAATTCCGGACCGACAATGAAGCACTCTGCCTGCCCTCTAGAAAAAATATATTGCCTAATGAGCTGACCAGGCAGCTTAAATGAAGATAAACCTACACGGCACTCGAATGTACCCAAATTATATAGTCTAACCTGGGCACTAATGCACTGTCTGACACAACCTGAGCCCGGACCTGCTCACCAACACCCAGACAGCTGACGCACCCTGAGCACATCAGACCCGCCCTGGCCTTAGGTCATCATCTCTTCCCTACCTCAGTTTTCAGGCTTCAGAACCTAGACTTTATCTCCAATCACTGCCCACGGGTGACTCTGATGCAGAAATCAGAACTCTTCCTGACCCATGGCAAGAAACCTTGTGGTTGGCATGTGTCCAACGTTCAGTGTAGGAGAAAACAGCATTCACCCTGAGGCCCCGCCCATTCTTGAGTGCGACGAGAGCATAAACACGCATTGTGACCTCAGCGTGAGTCCTGTCCTCTAGTAAGTCCTCTCAGTGGCTGGACCATTAGATGTCATAATGGGCTTGACATGTCCCTAGTCCCCAATTTTTAACCAGATTTCTGGTTGTCCAGTCGCCCCACCCCAGGGCTCTACTCTGGAATCCCTCATTTGGTGGGACATCTGAGGTTGAAAAACAAAATGAAACAAATCGACAACAACAACAAAAAAACGGACTTCTTCCATCCCCAGAATGACCCCAAACTCTTTGGACTGGACCGAACCCCCAGAGAGTAAGACTCGTCCATTTCCCATGTAGTCACCCGGCAATTTCACGACCATGAGTGACACGATATCCAGAGACAAAAACTTGAGCAAGAGCCTCACACTCGTCCTGTTTTCATATCCCGAAGTGTTCTCCTCATGTTCTGTAGATCAGTCCTGCCATACCTATGACCCAAAACATAAGCCGAGTTTGTGTTTTCAGACAACTGTCCAAACAGCTCTGGCCTACACACCCTACAGGCTCAGGGCCCTGGAGCCAAACCTGAGGACTGTACTTGCCCTCTCCAAGGGAATTGTATGTGCCCATTCCAATGGCCACAACCCTACTAGTAGGATAACCTCCAAAGTCCCTGAGGCCATCCCAAGAGTTGTGGCTTCCCAGGACAAACAGGGGCAATCTGAGCCCATCTGAGCACCTACCTGCACTCAGACCCGTAGACTGATGTCCCCAGAGGTAAAAAGGACCGAACAGGCCCCTAGGCACTAATCGGATCCTTTGCTTTGGTTTCCAGGCATCTCTCCTCTGAGGCCTGGATTTCAATACCAGCATATGGCTGTTTCTTGACTCACCCATCAGAACAAATCTCATCTACACATGGGAAACATGCACGTTGGAGCTGTGTCAAAGCCTCTGTTTAGGAGAACCCTTCAGGGCCCCAGGGCCACCGCTTCATTCCAAGGTCTCCATAGACACAAAAACATATTAGGACACATCCACAGGAGAGTCCATTTCAACTCAGCCTCCTCGGTTGCCCGCCACATCCAGCAGATCTAACCTGTCTTGTTGCTTGGAGACAATTGAAATGCGAGGTGGGCTACCCAGCCATCCATCCTTAGAACCCTGCTCGGAATCGTTGGCCTGGAGCCAACCAACAGGTCTCAATTGTCCTGCAGAAGAATCTTTGCAGTTTGGAGCTTCTCACAACTCCCATCGTGGGAAAACCCCCATGTCCTCGTGATCCAACCCCCTTCAAGAAAGGGCCATCAGGGCAGAAAGTCCAACCTGAGCGATCGTCTGATCCTTGCCCTGACTTCAGATGCACGAGATCTCGATTGAGGTCTGTAGATTGTGCCTGCCATATCCTCACCCAGAAACCTAGGCCTAGCTTGGGTTCTCAGACTCCGTCCTCAGACTACTGGCCCACAAGCACTCCAGTTTGGCAATCCAGAACTACAATGCCGCACTCTGCCTGCCTACAGAAGTAAAACATTGCCCTCAGGGCTACCCCGAAACCCCAAATGAGGATCAACCTGCACGCCATTCGGCTGTACCCCAAACATATAGGCTGACCTGGGCACTATTTCCCCTTCTGACCCAGCCTGAGCCTGGACCTCCTGGTCCCACCCAGACAGCTGGCCGCACACTGAGCACATCGGACCCGCCATGGCCTTAGGTCGTCATCTCTTCCCAACTGCGGTTTTCAGGCTCCAGAACCTAGATCTTATCTCCAACCACTGCCCAGGGTTGAAAATGATGCAGAAATCAGAACTCTTTCCCCATGGCAAGAAACCTTGTGCTTGGCATGTTGTCCAACGTTCAGTGTAGTTGAAACAAGCGTGGCCCATGAGGCCCAGCCCATGTTTGCGGGCCACATTGTTCACAAACACACATTGTGACCCTCAGCCTGAGCCCAGTCCTCAGGTAATGCCTCTCAGGGCCTATATGAAGAGACAGCATATTGGCCTTGCCATGCCCCTAGACCCCAATTTTTAACCATCGTTCAGGGTGTCCCTTCACTCTTCCCCAGGGCTCTGCTTTTGAATTCCTCTTTTGGTAGGATACCAGAGGTAACACCCCTGAAAGGAGTCCTCCCATCCCACAGATTGACGAAAAACAATTGGGATCGGGCCAAATCCACAGAGAGGAAGATTCGTCCATGGCCCATGAGACCTCCCCAACATTCCACGGCCATCGCTGAAACAAAATCCAGAGACAAAAGCCTGAGCAAGCGACTCAGACTCGCTCATTCTTCATATCCTGAAGAGTTCTTCTCATGGTTTGTAGATCGGGCGTGCCATACCTACGTCCCAAAACTTAAGCTGAGTTTGTGTTTTCAGTCTTCTGTCTTCAAAGTCCTGGGCCACACTCCCTCCAGGCTGGGGCCCCTGGAGCCACACATTAGGACTGCCCCCACCCAATCCATGGGAATTCTGCCCATTCCATTGTCAAAAATCGTACAAATTAGGAGAACCCTCCAAAGTCCCTGAGGCCATCCCAATAGTGTAGGTCGCCCGGGACAAAAAAGGGCGTTTGATACCGGCTGAGCATCTACCTCCACTCATCTACCTCCACTCATACCAAGAAGATTGAACCAAACAGGACCCGAGGCCATTATCGGATCCATTGCTTTGGTTTACAGGCATGTCTCCTCAAATGCCTGGATTGCAATACCAGCAGAGGGGATTTCCTGAGGCACCCATCAGAACAAATCTCGTCTCCATAAGGTAACTTGGGCATGGGAGCTATGCCAACGCTTAGGAGAATACTTCAGGGTCCCGGTGCCACCTCCCCATTCCAAGGCCCTCATGGACACAAACACACATTAGGACCCATCCTCTGGAAAGTGCATTTCAAATCAGCCACCCCGGTTGCTCCCGCAGATCCATTAGATCTAAACTCTCTTGTTGCTAGGAGACAATTTGAAGGCGATGCGGACTTCCCAGGCATCCATCCTCGAACGGTGCTCTGGAGTCATTCCATATGGGATATCCTGGAGCTGTCCAACAGGTCTCAATTGTCCCGCAGAAGGAAACCTTGAAGGGGGCATCCCACATCTCCCAAAGTGGAAAACCTCCATGGCCTCGAGATTCCGCTCCCTTCATGAAGGGGCCGTCATGCACAGAAACTCCAACCTGAGCCAACGTGGGATCCTCGCCCTGACTTCAGATGCATGAGATATTGGTTCAGATCGGCAGGGGGTACCTGCCGTGCTCTCACCCTGAATCCGAAGTCTAGCTTGTGTTCTCAGACTTCCGTCCTCACACTCCTGACCCCGAAGCCTTCAAGTTTGGCAATTCCGGACCGACAATGAAGCACTCTGGCTGCCCTCTAGAAAAAATATATTGCCTAATGAGCTGACCAGGCAGCTTAAATGAAGATAAACCTACACGGCACTCGAATGTACCCAAATTATATAGTCTAACCTGGGCACTAATGCACTGTCTGACACAACCTGAGCCCGGAACTGCTGACCAACACCCAGACAGCTGACTGCACGCTGAGCACATCAGACCCGCCATGACTTAGGTCATCATCTGTCCTCTACCTCAGTTTTCAGGCTTCAGAACCTTGACCTTATCTCCAATCACTGCCCACGGGTGACTGTGATGCAGAAATCAGAACTCTTCCTGACCCATGGCAAGAAACCTTGTGGTTGGCATGTTGTCCAACGTTCAGTGTAGGAGAAAACAGCATTCACCCTGAGGCCCCGCCCATTCTTGAGTGCGACGAGAGCATAAACACGGATTGTGACCTCAGCGTGAGTCCTGTCCTCTAGTAAGTCCTCTCAGTGGCTGGACCATTAGATGTCATAATGGGCTTGACATGTCCCTAGTCCCCAATTTTTAACCAGATTTCTGGTTGTCCAGTCGCCCCACCCCAGGGCTCTACTCTGGAATCCCTCATTTGGTGGGACATCTGAGGTTGAAAAACAAAATGAAACAAATCGACAACAACAACAAAAAAACGGACTTCTTCCATCCCCAGAATGACCCCAAACTCTTTAGACGGGACCGAATCCCCAGAGAGTAAGACTCGTCCATTTCCCATAAGGTTACCCGGCAATTTCACGACCATGAGTGACACGATATCCAGAGACAAAAACTTGAGCAAGAGCCTCACACTCGCCCTTTTTTCATATCCCGAAGTGTTCTCCTCATGGTCTGTAGATCAGTCCTGCCATACCTATGACCGAAAACATAAGTCGAGTTTGTGTTTTCAGACAACTGTCCAAACAGCTCTGGCCTACACACCCTACAGGCTCAGGGCCCTGGAGCCAAACCTGAGGACTGTACTTGCCCTCTCCAAGGGAATTGTATGTGCCCATTCCAATGGCCACAACCCTACTAGTAGGATAACCTCCAAAGTCCCTGAGGCCATCCCAAGAGTTGTGGCTTCCCAGGACAAACAGGGGCAATCTGAGCCCATCTGAGCACCTACCTGCACTCAGACCCGTAGACTGATGTCCCCAGAGGTAAAAAGGACCGAACAGGCCCCTAGGCACTAATCGGATCCTTTGCTTTGGTTTCCAGGCATCTCTCCTCTGAGGCCTGGATTTCAATACCAGCATATGGCTGTTTCTTGACTCACCCATCAGAACAAATCTCATCTACACATGGGAAACATGCACGTTGGAGCTGTGTCAAAGCCTCTGTTTAGGAGAACCCTTCAGGGCCCCAGGGCCACCGCTTCATTCCAAGGTCTCCATAGACACAAAAACATATTAGGACACATCCACAGGAGAGTCCATTTCAACTCAGCCTCCTCGGTTGCCCGCCACATCCAGCAGATCTAACCTGTCTTGTTGCTTGGAGACAATTGAAATGCGAGGTGGGCTACCCAGCCATCCATCCTTAGAACCCTGCTCGGAATCGTTGGCCTGGAGCCAACCAACAGGTCTCAATTGTCCTGCAGAAGAATCTTTGCAGTTTGGAGCTTCTCACAACTCCCATCGTGGGAAAACCCCCATGTCCTCGTGATCCAACCCCCTTCAAGAAAGGGCCATCAGGGCAGAAAGTCCAACCTGAGCGATCGTCTGATCCTTGCCCTGACTTCAGATGCACGAGATCTCGATTGAGGTCTGTAGATTGTGCCTGCCATATCCTCACCCAGAAACCTAGGCCTAGCTTGGGTTCTCAGACTCCGTCCTCAGACTACTGGCCCACAAGCCCTCCAGTTTGGCAATCCAGAACTACAATGCCGCACTCTGCCTGCCTACAGAAGTAAAACATTGCCCTCAGGGCTACCCCGAAACCCCAAATGAGGATCAACCTGCACGCCATTCGGCTGTACCCCAAACATATAGGCTGACCTGGGCACTATTTCCCCTTCTGACCCAGCCTGAGCCTGGACCTCCTGGTCCCACCCAGACAGCTGGCCGCACACTGAGCACATCGGACCCGCCATGGCCTTAGGTCGTCATCTCTTCCCAACTGCGGTTTTCAGGCTCCAGAACCTAGATCTTATCTCCAACCACTGCCCAGGGTTGAAAATGATGCAGAAATCAGAACTCTTTCCCCATGGCAAGAAACCTTGTGCTTGGCATGTTGTCCAACGTTCAGTGTAGTTGAAACAAGCGTGGCCCATGAGGCCCAGCCCATGCTTGCGGGCCACATTGTTCACAAACACACATTGTGACCCTCAGCCTGAGCCCAGTCCTCAGGTAATGCCTCTCAGGGCCTATATGAAGAGACAGCATATTGGCCTTGCCATGCCCCTAGACCCCAATTTTTAACCATCGTTCAGGGTGTCCCTTCACTCTTCCCCAGGGCTCTGCTTTTGAATTCCTCTTTTGGTAGGACACCAGAGGTAACACCCCTGAAAGGAGTCCTCCCATCCCACAGATTGACGAAAAACAATTGGGATCGGGCCAAATCCACAGAGAGGAAGATTCGTCCATGGCCCATGAGACCTCCCCAACATTCCACGGCCATCGCTGAAACAAAATCCAGAGACAAAAGCCTGAGCAAGCGACTCAGACTCGCTCATTCTTCATATCCTGAAGAGTTATTCTCATGGTTTGTAGATCGGGCGTGCCATACCTACGTCCCAAAACTTAAGCTGAGTTTGTGTTTTCAGTCTTCTGTCTTCAAAGTCCTGGGCCACACTCCCTCCAGGCTGGGGCCCCTGGAGCCACACATTAGGACTGCCCCCACCCAATCCATGGGAATTCTGCCCATTCCATTGTCAAAAATCGTACAAATTAGGAGAACCCTCCAAAGTCCCTGAGGCCATCCCAATAGTGTAGGTCGCCCGGGACAAAAAAGGGCGTTTGATACCGGCTGAGCATCTACCTCCACTCATCTACCTCCACTCATACCAAGAATATTGAACCAAACAGGACCCGAGGCCATTATCGGATCCATTGCTTTGGTTTACAGGCATGTCTCCTCAAATGCCTGGATTGCAATACCAGCAGAGGGGATTTCCTGAGGCACCCATCAGAACAAATCTCGTCTCCATAAGGTAACTTGGGCATGGGAGCTATGCCAACGCTTAGGAGAATACTTCAGGGTCCCGGTGCCACCTCACCATTCCAAGGCCCTCATGGACACAAACACACATTAGGACCCATCCTCTGGAAAGTGCATTTCAACTCAGCCACCCCGGTTGCTCCCGCAGATCCATTAGATCTAAACTCTCTTGTTGCTAGGAGACAATTTGAAGGCGATGCGGACTTCCCAGGCATCCATCCTCGAACGGTGCTCTGGAGTCATTCCATATGGGATATCCTGGAGCTGTCCAACAGGTCTCAATTGTCCCGCAGAAGGAAACCTTGAAGGGGGCATCCCACATCTCCCAAAGTGGAAAACCTCCATGGCCTCGAGATTCCGCTCCCTTCATGAAGGGGCCGTCATGCACAGAAACTCCAACCTGAGCCAACGTGGGATCCTCGCCCTGACTTCAGATGCATGAGATATTGGTTCAGATCGGCAGGGGGTACCTGCCGTGCTCTCACCCTGAATCCGAAGTCTAGCTTGTGTTCTCAGACTTCCGTCCTCACACTCCTGACCCCGAAGCCTTCAAGTTTGGCAATTCCGGACCGACAATGAAGCACTCTGGCTGCCCTCTAGAAAAAATATATTGCCTAATGAGCTGACCAGGCAGCTTAAATGAAGATAAACCTACACGGCACTCGAATGTACCCAAATTATATAGTCTAACCTGGGCACTAATGCACTGTCTGACACAACCTGAGCCCGGAACTGCTGACCAACACCCAGACAGCTGACTGCACGCTGAGCACATCAGACCCGCCATGACTTAGGTCATCATCTGTCCTCTACCTCAGTTTTCAGGCTTCAGAACCTTGACCTTATCTCCAATCACTGCCCACGGGTGACTGTGATGCAGAAATCAGAACTCTTCCTGACCCATGGCAAGAAACCTTGTGGTTGGCATGTTGTCCAACGTTCAGTGTAGGAGAAAACAGCATTCACCCTGAGGCCCCGCCCATTCTTGAGTGCGACGAGAGCATAAACACGGATTGTGACCTCAGCGTGAGTCCTGTCCTCTAGTAAGTCCTCTCAGTGGCTGGACCATTAGATGTCATAATGGGCTTGACATGTCCCTAGTCCCCAATTTTTAACCAGATTTCTGGTTGTCCAGTCGCCCCACCCCAGGGCTCTACTCTGGAATCCCTCATTTGGTGGGACATCTGAGGTTGAAAAACAAAATGAAACAAATCGACAACAACAACAAAAAAACGGACTTCTTCCATCCCCAGAATGACCCCAAACTCTTTAGACGGGACCGAATCCCCAGAGAGTAAGACTCGTCCATTTCCCATAAGGTTACCCGGCAATTTCACGACCATGAGTGACACGATATCCAGAGACAAAAACTTGAGCAAGAGCCTCACACTCGCCCTTTTTTCATATCCCGAAGTGTTCTCCTCATGGTCTGTAGATCAGTCCTGCCATACCTATGACCGAAAACATAAGTCGAGTTTGTGTTTTCAGACAACTGTCCAAACAGCTCTGGCCTACACACCCTACAGGCTCAGGGCCCTGGAGCCAAACCTGAGGACTGTACTTGCCCTCTCCAAGGGAATTGTATGTGCCCATTCCAATGGCCACAACCCTACTAATAGGATAACCTCCAAAGTCCCTGAGGCCATCCAAATAGTTGTGGCTTCCCAGGACAAACAGGGGCAATCTGAGCCCATCTGAGCACCTACCTGCACTCAGACCTGTAGACTGATGTCCCCAGAGGTAAAAAGGAACGAGCAGGCCCCTAGGCACTAATCGGATCCATTGCTTTGGTTTCTAGGCATCTCTCCTCAGAGGCCTGGATTACAATACCAGCATATGGCTGTTTCTTGACTCACCCATCAGAACAAATCTCATCTACACATGGGAAACATGCACGTTGGAGCTGTGTCAAAGCCTCTGTTTAGGAGAACCCTTCAGGGCCCCAGGGCCACCGCTTCATTCCAAGGTCTCCATAGACACAAAAACATATTAGGACACATCCACAGGAGAGTCCATTTCAACTCAGCCTCCTCGGTTGCCCGCCACATCCAGCAGATCTAACCTGTCTTGTTGCTTGGAGACAATTGAAATGCGAGGTGGGCTACCCAGCCATCCATCCTTAGAACCCTGCTCGGAATCGTTGGCCTGGAGCCAACCAACAGGTCTCAATTGTCCTGCAGAAGAATCTTTGCAGTTTGGAGCTTCTCACAACTCCCATCGTGGGAAAACCCCCATGTCCTCGTGATCCAACCCCCTTCAAGAAAGGGCCATCAGGGCAGAAAGTCCAACCTGAGCGATCGTCTGATCCTTGCCCTGACTTCAGATGCACGAGATCTCGATTGAGGTCTGTAGATTGTGCCTGCCATATCCTCACCCTGAAACCTAGGCCTAGCTTGGGTTCTCAGACTCCGTCCTCAGACTACTGGCCCACAAGCCCTCCAGTTGGGCAATCCAGAACTACAATGCCGCACTCTGCCTGCCCTACAGAAGTAAAACATTGCCCTCAGGGCTACACCGAAACCCCAAATGAGGATCAACCTGCACGCCATTCGGCTGTACCCCAAACATATAGGCTGACCTGGGCACTATTTCCCCTTCTGACCCAGCCTGAGCCTGGACCTCCTGGTCCCACCCAGACAGCTGGCCGCACACTGAGCACATCGGACCCGCCATGGCCTTAGGTCGTCATCTCTTCCCAACTGCGGTTTCAGGCTCCAGAACCTAGACCTTATCTCCAACCACTGCCCAGGGTTGAAAATGATGCAGAAATCAGAACTCTTTCCCCATGGCAAGAAACCTTGTGCTTGGCATGTTGGCCAACGTTCAGTGTAGTTGAAACAAGCATGGCCCATGAGGCCCAGCCCATGCTTGCGGGCCACATTGGTCACAAACACACATTGTGACCCTGAGCCTGAGCCCAGTCCTCAGGTAAGGCCTCTCAGGGCCTATATGAAGAGACAGCATATTGGGCTTGCCATGCCCCTAGGCCCCAATTTTAACCATAGTTCGGCGTGTCCTTCACTCTTCCCCAGGGCTCTGCTTTAGAATTCCTCTTTTGGTGGGACACCAGAGGTAACAAACCTGAAAGGAGTCCTCCCATCCCACAGATTGACGAAAAACTATTGGGATCGGGCCAAATCCACAGAGAGGAAAATTCGTCCATGGCCCATGAGACCTCCCCAACATTCCAAGGCAATCGCTGAAACAAAATCCAGAGACAAAAGCCTGAGCAAGCGACCCAGACTCGCTCATTCTTCATATCCTGAAGAGTTATTCTCATGGTTTGTAGATCGGGCGTGCCATACCAACGTCCCCAAACTTAAGCTGAGTTTGTGTTTTCAGGCTTCTGTCCTCAAAGTCCTGGGCCACACTCCCTCCAGGCTGGGGCCCCTGGAGCCACACATTAGGACTGCCCCCACCCAATCCATGGGAATTCTGCCCATTCCATTGTCAAAAATCGTACAAATTAGGAGAACCCTCCAAAGTCCCTGAGGCCATCCCAATAGTGTAGGTCGCCCGGGACAAAAAAGGGCGGTTGATACCAGCTGAGCATCTACCTCCACTCATCTACCTCCACTCATACCAAGAAGATTGAACCAGACAGGACCCGAGGCCATTATCGGATCCATTGCTTTGGTTTACAGGCATGTCTCCTCAAAAGCCTGGATTCCAAAACCAGCAGAGGGGATTTCCTGAGGCACCCATCAGAACAAATCTCGTCTCCACAAGGAAACTTGTGCATGGGAGCTATGCCAAAGCTTAGGAGAATACTTCAGGGTCCCGGTGCCACCTCCCCATTCCAAGGCCCTCATGGACACAAACACACATTAGGACCCATCCTCTGGAAAGTGCATTTCAACTCAGCCACCCCGGTTGCTCCCGCAGATCCATTAGATCTAAACTGTCTTGTTGCTAGGAGACAATTGGAAGGCGAGGCGGACATCCCAGGCATCCATCCTCGAACGGTGCTCTGGTGTCATTCCATATGGGATGTCCTGGAGCTGTCCAACAGGTCTCAATTGTCCCGCAGAAGGAATCCTTGAAGGGGGCATCCCACATCTCCCAACGTGGAAAACCTCCATGGCCTCGAGATTCCGCTCCCTTCATGAAGGGGCCGTCATGCACAGAAACTCCAACCTGAGCCAACCTCGTTCCTCGCCCTGATTTCAGATGCATGAGATATTGGTTCAGATCTGCAGGGGGTACCTGCCATGCCCTCACCCTGAATCCGAAGTCTAGCTTGTGTTCTCAGACTTCCGTCCTCACTCTCCTGGCCCCGAAGCCCTCATGTTTGGCAATTCCGGACCGACAATGAAGCACTCTGCCTGCCCTCTAGAAAAAATATATTGCCTAATGAGCTGACCAGGCAGCTTAAATGAAGATAAACCTACACGGCACTCGAATGTACCCAAATTATATAGTCTAACCTGGGCACTAATGCACTGTCTGACACAACCTGAGCCCGGACCTGCTGACCAACACCCAGACAGCTGACCGCACCCTGAGCACATCAGACCCGCCCTGGCCTTAGGTCATCATCTCTTCCCTACCTCAGTTTTCAGGCTTCAGAACCTAGACTTTATCTCCAATCACTGCCCACGGGTGACTGTGATGCAGAAATCAGAACTCTTCCTGACCCATGGCAAGAAACCTTGTGGTTGGCATGTTGTCCAACGTTCAGTGTAGGAGAAAACAGCATTCACCCTGAGGCCCCGCCCATTCTTGAGTGCGACGAGAGCATAAACACGGATTGTGACCTCAGCGTGAGTCCTGTCCTCTAGTAAGTCCTCTCAGTGGCTGGACCATTAGATGTCATAATGGGCTTGACATGTCCCTAGTCCCCAATTTTTAACCAGATTTCTGGTTGTCCAGTCGCCCCACCCCAGGGCTCTACTCTGGAATCCCTCATTTGGTGGGACATCTGAGGTTGAAAAACAAAATGAAACAAATCGACAACAACAACAAAAAAACGGACTTCTTCCATCCCCAGAATGACCGCAAACTCTTTGGACGGGACCGAACCCCCAGAGAGTAAGACTCGTCCATTTCCCATGAAGTCACCCGGCAATTTCACGACCATGAGTGACACGATATCCAGAGACAAAAACTTGAGCAAGAGCCTCACACTCGCCCTTTTTTCATATCCCGAAGTGTTCTCCTCATGGTCTGTAGATCAGTCCTGCCATACCTATGACCCAAAACATAAGCCGAGTTTGTGTTTTCAGACAACTGTCCAAACAGCTCTGGCCTACACACCCTACAGGCTCAGGGCCCTGGAGCCAAACCTGAGGACTGTACTTGTCCTCTCCAAGGGAATTGTATGTGCCCATTCCAATGGCCACAACCCTACTAGTAGGATAACCTCCAAAGTCCCTGAGGCCATCCCAATAGTTGTGGCTTCCCAGGACAAACAGGGGGCAATCTGAGCCCATCTGAGCACCTACCTGCACTCAGACCCGTAGACTGATGTCCCCAGAGGTAAAAAGGAACGAACAGGCCCCTAGGCACTAATCGGATCCATTGCTTTGGTTTCCAGGAAACTCTCCTCAGAGGCCTGGATTTCAATACCAGCATATGAATGTTTCTTGACTCACCCATCAGAACAAATCTCATCTACACTTGGGAAACCTGCACGTTGGAGCTGTGTCAAAGCCTCTGTTTAGGAGAACCCTTCAGGGCCCCAGGGCCACCGCTTCATTCCAAGGTCTCCATAGACACAAAAACATATTAGGACACATCCACAGGAGAGTCCATTTCAACTCAGCCTCCTCGGTTGCCCCCCACATCCAGCAGATCTAACCTGTCTTGTTGCTTGGAGACAATTGGAATGCGAGGTGGGCTACCCAGCCATCCATCCTTAGAACCCTGCTCGGAATCGTTGGCCTGGAGCCAACCAACAGGTCTCAATTGTCCTGCAGAAGAATCTTTGCAGTTTGGAGCTTCTCACAACTCCCATCGTGGGAAAACCCCCATGTCCTCGTGATCCAACCCCCTTCAAGAAAGGGCCATCAGGGCAGAAAGTCCAACCTGAGTGATCGTCTGATCCTTGCCCTGACTTCAGATGCACGAGATCTCTATTGAGGTCTGTAGATTGTGCCTGCCATATCCTCACCCAGAAACCTAGGCCTAGCTTGGGTTCTCAGACTCCGTCCTCAGACTACTGGCCCACAAGCCCTCCAGTTGGGCAATCCAGAACTACAATGCCGCACTCTGCCTGCCCTACAGAAGTAAAACATTGCCCTCAGGGCTACCCCGAAACCGCAAATGAGGATCAACCTGCACGCCATTCGGCTGTACCCCAAACATATAGGCTGACCTGGGCACTATTTCCCCTTCTGACCCAGCCTGAGCCTGGACCTCCTGGTCCCACCCAGACAGCTGGCCGCACACTGAGCACATCGGACCCGCCATGGCCTTAGGTCGTCATCTCTTCCCAACTGCGGTTTTCAGGCTCCAGAACCTAGACCTTATCTCCAACCACTGCCCAGGGTTGAAAATGATGCAGAAATCAGAACTCTTTCCCCATGGCAAGAAACCTTGTGCTTGGCATGTTGTCCAACGTTCAGTGTAGTTGAAACAAGCATGGCCCATGAGGCCCAGCCCATGCTTGCGGGCCACATTGGTCACAAACACACATTGTGACCCTGAGCCTGAGCCCAGTCCTCAGGTAAGGCCTCTCAGGGCCTATATGAAGAGACAGCATATTGGGCTTGCCATGCCCCTAGGCCCCAATTTTTAACCATAGTTCGGGGTGTCCTTCACTCTTCCCCAGGGCTCTGCTTTAGAATTCCTCTTTTGGTGGGACACCAGAGGTAACAAACCTGAAAGGAGTCCTCCCATCCCACAGATTGACGAAAAACTATTGGGATCGGGCCAAATCCACAAAGAGGAAAATTCGTCCATGGCCCATGAGACCTCCCCAACATTCCAAGGCAATCGCTGAAACAAAATCCAGAGACAAAAGCCTGAGCAAGCGACCCAGACTCGCTCATTCTTCATATCCTGAAGAGTTATTCTCATGGTTTGTAGATCGGGCGTGCCATACCAACGTCCCCAAACTTAAGCTGAGTTTGTGTTTTCAGGCTTCTGTCCTCAAAGTCCTGGGCCACACTCCCTCCAGGCTGGGGCCCCTGGAGCCACACATTAGGACTGCCCCCACCCAATCCATGGGAATTCTGCCCATTCCATTGTCAAAAATCGTACAAATTAGGAGAACCCTCCAAAGTCCCTGAGGCCATCCCAATAGTGTAGGTCGCCCGGGACAAAAAAGGGCGGTTGATACCAGCTGAGCATCTACCTCCACTCATCTACCTCCACTCATACCAAGAAGATTGAACCAGACAGGACCCGAGGCCATTATCGGATCCATTGCTTTGGTTTACAGGCATGTCTCCTCAAAAGCCTGGATTGCAAAACCAGCAGAGGGGATTTCCTGAGGCACCCATCAGAACAAATCTCGTCTCCACAAGGAAACTTGTGCATGGGAGCTATGCCAAAGCTTAGGAGAATACTTCAGGGTCCCGGTGCCACCTCCCCATTCCAAGGCCCTCATGGACACAAACACACATTAGGACCCATCCTCTGGAAAGTGCATTTCAACTCAGCCACCCCGGTTGCTCCCGCAGATCCATTAGATCTAAACTGTCTTGTTGCTAGGAGACAATTGGAAGGCGAGGCGGACTTCCCAGGCATCCATCCTCGAACGGTGCTCTGGTGTCATTCCATATGGGATGTCCTGGAGCTGTCCAACAGGTCTCAATTGTCCCGCAGAAGGAATCCTTGAAGGGGGCATCCCACATCTCCCAACGTGGAAAACCTCCATGGCCTCGAGATTCCGCTCCCTTCATGAAGGGGCCGTCATGCACAGAAACTCCAACCTGAGCCAACCTCGTTCCTCGCCCTGATTTCAGATGCATGAGATATTGGTTCAGATCTGCAGGGGGTACCTGCCATGCCCTCACCCTGAATCCGAAGTCTAGCTTGTGTTCTCAGACTTCCGTCCTCACTCTCCTGGCCCCGAAGCCCTCATGTTTGGCAATTCCGGACCGACAATGAAGCACTCTGCCTGCCCTCTAGAAAAAATATATTGCCTAATGAGCTGACCAGGCAGCTTAAATGAAGATAAACCTACACGGCACTCGAATGTACCCAAATTATATAGTCTAACCTGGGCACTAATGCACTGTCTGACACAACCTGAGCCCGGACCTGCTGACCAACACCCAGACAGCTGACCGCACCCTGAGCACATCAGACCCGCCCTGGCCTTAGGTCATCATCTCTTCCCTACCTCAGTTTTCAGGCTTCAGAACCTAGACTTTATCTCCAATCACTGCCCACGGGTGACTGTGATGCAGAAATCAGAACTCTTCCTGACCCATGGCAAGAAACCTTGTGGTTGGCATGTTGTCCAACGTTCAGTGTAGGAGAAAACAGCATTCACCCTGAGGCCCCGCCCATTCTTGAGTGCGACGAGAGCATAAACACGCATTGTGACCTCAGCGTGAGTCCTGTCCTCTAGTAAGTCCTCTCAGTGGCTGGACCATTAGATGTCATAATGGGCTTGACATGTCCCTAGTCCCCAATTTTTAACCAGATTTCTGGTTGTCCAGTCGCCCCACCCCAGGGCTCTACTCTGGAATCCCTCATTTGGTGGGACATCTGAGGTTGAAAAACAAAATGAAACAAATCGACAACAACAACAAAAAAACGGACTTCTTCCATCCCCAGAATGACCGCAAACTCTTTGGACGGGACCGAACCCCCAGAGAGTAAGACTCGTCCATTTCCCATGAAGTCACCCGGCAATTTCACGACCATGAGTGACACGATATCCAGAGACAAAAACTTGAGCAAGAGCCTCACACTCGCCCTTTTTTCATATCCCGAAGTGTTCTCCTCATGGTCTGTAGATCAGTCCTGCCATACCTATGACCCAAAACATAAGCCGAGTTTGTGTTTTTAGACAACTGTCCAAACAGCTCTGGCCTACACACCCTACAGGCTCAGGGCCCTGGAGCCAAACCTGAGGACTGTACTTGCCCTCTCCAAGGGAATTGTATGTGCCCATTCCAATGGCCACAACCCTACTAGTAGGATAACCTCCAAAGTCCCTGAGGCCATCCCAATAGTTGTGGCTTCCCAGGACAAACAGGGGGCAATCTGAGCCCATCTGAGCACCTACCTGCACTCAGACCCGTAGACTGATGTCCCCAGAGGTAAAAAGGAACGAACAGGCCCCTGGGCACTAATCGGATCCATTGCTTTGGTTTCCAGGAAACTCTCCTCAGAGGCCTGGATTTCAATACCAGCATATGAATGTTTCTTGACTCACCCATCAGAACAAATCTCATCTACACTTGGGAAACCTGCACGTTGGAGCTGTGTCAAAGCCTCTGTTTAGGAGAACCCTTCAGGGCCCCAGGGCCACCGCTTCATTCCAAGGTCTCCATAGACACAAAAACATATTAGGACACATCCACAGGAGAGTCCATTTCAACTCAGCCTCCTCGGTTGCCCCCCACATCCAGCAGATCTAACCTGTCTTGTTGCTTGGAGACAATTGGAATGCGAGGTGGGCTACCCAGCCATCCATCCTTAGAACCCTGCTCGGAATCGTTGGCCTGGAGCCAACCAACAGGTCTCAATTGTCCTGCAGAAGAATCTTTGCAGTTTGGAGCTTCTCACAACTCCCATCGTGGGAAAACCCCCATGTCCTCGTGATCCAACCCCCTTCAAGAAAGGGCCATCAGGGCAGAAAGTCCAACCTGAGCGATCGTCTGATCCTTGCCCTAACTTCAGATGCACGAGATCTCGATTGAGGTCTGTTGACTGTGCCTGCCATATCCTCACCCAGAAACCTAGGCCTAGCTTGGGTTCTCAGACTCCGTCCTCAGACTACTGGCCCACAAGCCCTCCAGTTTGGCAATCCAGAACTACAATGCCGCACTCTGCCTGCCCTACAGAAGTAAAACATTGCCCTCAGGTCTACCCCGAAACCCCAAATGAGGATCAACCTGCATGCCAATCGGCTGTACCCCAAATATATAGGCTGACCTGGGCACTATTTCCCCTTCTGACCCAGCCTGAGCCTGGACCTCCTGGTCCCACCCAGACAGGTGGCCGCACACTGAGCACATCGGACCCGCCATGGCCTTAGGTCGTCATCTCTTCCCAACTGCGGTTTTTAGGCTCCAGAACCTAGACCTTATAACCAACCACTGCCCAGGGTTGAAAATGATGCAGAAATCAGAACTCTTTCCCCATGGCAAGAAACCTTGTGCTTGGCATGTGGTCCAACGTTCAGTGTAGTTGAAACAAGCGTGGCCCATGAGGCCCAGCCCATGCTTGCGGGCCACATTGGTCACAAACACACATTGTGACCCTCAGCCTGAGCCCAGTCCTCAGGTAAGGCCTCTCAGGGCCTATATGAAGAGACAGCATATTGGGCTTGCCATGCCCCTAGGCCCCAAATTTTAACCATAGTTCGGGGTGTCCCTTCACTCTTCCCCAGGGCTCTGCTATGGAATTCCTCTTTTGGTGGGACACCAGAGGTAACAAACCTGAAAGGAGTCCTCCCATCCCAGAGATTGACGAAAAACAATTGGGATCGGGCCAAATCCACAGAGAGGAAGATTCGTCCATGGCCCATGAGACCTCCCCAACATTCCACGGCCAAGGCTGAAACAAAATCCAGAGACAAAAGCCTGAGCTTGCGACTCAGACTCGCTCATTCTTCATATCCTGAAGAGTTCGTCTCATGGTTTGTAGATCGGGGTGCCATACCTACGTCCCCAAACTTAAGCTGAGTTTGTGTTTTCAGTCTTCTGTCCTCAAAGTCCTGGGCCACACTCCCTCCAGGCTGGGGCCCCTGGAGCCACACATTAGGACTGCCCCCACCCAATCCATGTGAATTCTGCCCATTCCATTGTCAAAAATCGTACAAATTAGGAGAACCCTCCAAAGTCCCTGAGGCCATCCCAATAGTGTAGGTCGCCCGGGACAAAAAAGGGCGGTTGATACCAGCTGAGCATCTACCTCCACTCATCTACCTCCACTCATACCAAGAAGATTGAACCAGACAGGACCCGAGGCCATTATCGGATCCATTGCTTTGGTTTACAGGCATGTCTCCTCAAAAGCCTGGATTCCAAAACCAGCAGAGGGGATTTCCTGAGGCACCCATCAGAACAAATCTCGTCTCCACAAGGAAACTTGTGCATGGAGCTATGCCAAAGCTTAGGAGAATACTTCAGGGTCCCGGTGCCACCTCCCCATTCCAAGGCCCTCATGGACACAAACACACATTAGGACCCATCCTCTGGAAAGTGCATTTCAACTCAGCCACCCCGGTTGCTCCCGCAGATCCATTAGATCTAAACTGTCTTGTTGCTAGGAGACAATTGGAAGGCGAGGCGGACTTCCCAGGCATCCATCCTCGAACGGTGCTCTGGTGTCATTCCATATGGGATGTCCTGGAGCTGTCCAACAGGTCTCAATTGTCCCGCAGAAGGAATCCTTGAAGGGGGCATCCCACATCTCCCAACGTGGAAAACCTCCATGGCCTCGAGATTCCGCTCCCTTCATGAAGGGGCCGTCATGCACAGAAACTCCAACCTGAGCCAACCTCGGATCCTCGCCCTGACTTCAGATGCATGAGATATTGGTTCAGATCTGCAGGGGGTACCTGCCATGCCCTCACCCTGGATCCGAAGTCTAGCTTGTGTTCTCAGACTTCCGTCCTCACTCTCCTGGCCCCGAAGCCCTCATGTTTGGCAATTCCGGACCGACAATGAAGCACTCTGCCTGCCCTCTAGAAAAAATATATTGCCTAATGAGCTGACCAGGCAGCTTAAATGAAGATAAACCTACACGGCACTCGAATGTACCCAAATTATATAGTCTAACCTGGGCACTAATGCACTGTCTGACACAACCTGAGCCCGGACCTGCTGACCAACACCCAGACAGCTGACCGCACCCTGAGCACATCAGACCCGCCCTGGCCTTAGGTCATCATCTCTTCCCTACCTCAGTTTTCAGGCTTCAGAACCTAGACTTTATCTCCAATCACTGCCCACGGGTGACTGTGATGCAGAAATCAGAACTCTTCCTGACGCATGGCAAGAAACCTTGTGGTTGGCATGTTGTCCAACGTTCAGTGTAGGAGAAAACAGCATTCACCCTGAGGCCCCGCCCATTCTTGAGTGCGACGAGAGCATAAACATGCATTGTGACCTCAGCGTGAGTCCTGTCCTCTAGTAAGTCCTCTCAGTGGCTGGACCATTAGATGTCATAATGGGCTTGACATGTCCCTACTCCCCAATTTTTAACCAGATTTCTGGTTGTCCAGTCGCCCCACCCCAGGGCTCTACTCTGGAATCCCTCATTTGGTGGGACATCTGAGGTTGAAAAACAAAATGAAACAAATCGACAACAACAACAAAAAAACGGACTTCTTCCATCCCCAGAATGACCGCAAACTCTTTGGACGGGACCGAACCCCCAGAGAGTAAGACTCGTCCATTTCCCATGAAGTCACCCGGCAATTTCACGACCATGAGTGACACGATATCCAGAGACAAAAACTTAAGCAAGAGCCTCACACTCGCCCTTTTTTCATATTTCGAAGTGTTCTCCTCATGGTCTGTAGATCAGTCCTGCCATACCTATGACCCAAAACATAAGCCGAGTTTGTGTTTTCAGACAACTGTCCAAACAGCTCTGGCCTACACACCCTACAGGCTCAGGGCCCTGGAGCCAAACCTGAGGACTGTACTTGCCCTCTCCAAGGGAATTGTATGTGCCCTTTCCAATGGCCACAACCCTACTAGTAGGATAACATCCAAAGTCCCTGAGGCCATCCCAATAGTTGTGGCTTCCCAGGACAAACAGGGGGCAATCTGAGCCCATCTGAGCACCTACCTGCACTCAGACCCGAAGACTGATGTCCCCAGAGGTAAAAAGGAACGAACAGGCCCCTAGGCACTAATCGGATCCATTGCTTTGGTTTCCAGGAAACTCTCCTCAGAGGCCTGGATTTCAATACCAGCATATGAATGTTTCTTGACTCACCCATCAGAACAAATCTCATCTACACTTGGGAAACCTGCACATTGGAGCTGTGTCAAAGCCTCTGTTTAGGAGAACCCTTCAGGGCCCCAGGGCCACCGCTTCATTCCAAGGTCTCCATAGACACAAAAACATATTAGGACACATCCACAGGAGAGTCCATTTCAACTCAGCCTCCTCGGTTGCCCCCCACATCCAGCAGATCTAACCTGTCTTGTTGCTTGGAGACAATTGGAATGCGAGGTGGGCTACCCAGCCATCCATCCTTAGAACCCTGCTCGGAATCGTTGGACTGGAGCCAACCAACAGGTCTCAATTGTCCTGCAGAAGAATCTTTGCAGTTTGGAGCTTCTCACAACTCCCATCGTGGGAAAACCCCCATGTCCTCGTGATCCAACCCCCTTCAAGAAAGGGCCATCAGGGCAGAAAGTCCAACCTGAGCGATCGTCTGATCCTTGCCCTGACTTCAGATGCACGAGATCTCTATTGAGGTCTGTAGATTGTGCCTGCCATATCCTCACCCAGAAACCTAGGCCTAGCTTGGGTTCTCAGACTCTGTCCTCAGACTACTGGCCCACAAGCCCTCCAGTTTGGCAATCCAGAACTACAATGCCGCACTCTGCCTGCCCTACAGAAGTAAAACATTGCCGTCAGGTCTACCCCGAAACCCCAAATGAGGAACAACCTGCATGCCAATCGGCTGTACCCCAAACATATAGGCTGACCTGGGCACTATTTCCCCTTCTGACCCAGCCTGAACCTGGACCTCCTGGTCCCACCCAGACAGCTGGCCGCACACTGAGCACATCGGATCCGCCATGGCCTTAGGTCGTCATCTCTTTTCAACTGCGGTTTTCAGGCTCCAGAACCTAGACCTTATAACCAAGCACTGCCCAGGGTTGAAAATGATGCAGAAATCAGAACTCTTTCCCCATGGCAAGAAACCTTGTGCTTGGCATGTGGTCCACGTTCAGTGTAGTTGAAACAAGCGTGGACCATGAGGCCCAGCCCATGCTTGCGGGCCACATTGGTCACAAACACACATTGTGACCCTCAGCCTGAGCCCAGTCCTCAGGTAAGGCCTCTCAGGGCCTATATGAAGAGACAGCATATTGGGCTTGCCATGCCCCTAGGCCCCAAATTTTAACCATAGTTCGGGGTGTCCCTTCACTCTTCCCCAGGGCTCTGCTATGGAATTCCTCTTTTGGTGGGGCACCAGAGGTAACAAACCTGAAATGAGTCCTCCCATCCCACAGATTGACGAAAAGCAATTGGGGTCGGGCCAAATCCACAGAGAGGAAGATTCGTCCATGGCCCATGAGACCTCCCCAACATTCCACGGCCAAGGCTGAAACAAAATCCAGAGACAAAAGCCTGAGCTTGCGACTCAGACTCGCTCATATTCATATCCTGAAGAGTTCGTCTCATGGTTTGTAGATCGGGGTGCCATACCTACGTCCCCAAACTTAAGCTGAGTTTGTGTTTTCAGTCTTCTGTCCTCAAAGTCCTGGGCCACACTCCCTCCAGGCTGGGGCCCCTGGAGCCACACATTAGGACTGCCCCCACCCAATCCATGGGAATTCTGCCCATTCCATTGTCAAAAATCGTACAAATTAGGAGAACCCTCCAAAGTCCCTGAGGCCATCCCAATAGTGTAGGTCGCCCGGGACAAAAAAGGGCGGTTGATACCAGCTGAGCATCTACCTCCACTCATCTACCTCCACTCATACCAAGAAGATTGAACCAGACAGGACCCGAGGCCATTATCGGATCCATTGCTTTGGTTTACAGGCATGTCTCCTCAAAAGCCTGGATTCCAAAACCAGCAGAGGGGATGTCCTGAGGCACCCATCAGAACAAATCTCGTCTCCACAAGGAAACTTGTGCATGGGAGCTATGCCAAAGCTTAGGAGAATACTTCAGGGTCCCGGTGCCACCTCCCCATTCCAAGGCCCTCATGGACACAAACACACATTAGGACCCATCCTCTGGAAAGTGCATTTCAACTCAGCCACCCCGGTTGCTCCCGCAGATCCATTAGATCTAAACTGTCTTGTTGCTAGGAGACAATTGGAAGGCGAGGCGGACTTCCCAGGCATCCATCCTCGAACGGTGCTCTGGTGTCATTCCATATGGGATGTCCTGGAGCTGTCCAACAGGTCTCAATTGTCCCGCAGAAGGAATCCTTGAAGGGGGCATCCCACATCTCCCAACGTGGAAAACCTCCATGGCCTCGAGATTCCGCTCCCCTCATGAAGGGGCCGTCATGCACAGAAACTCCAACCCGAGCCAACCTCGGATCCTCGCCCTGACTTCAGATGCATGAGATATTGGTTCAGATCTGCAGGGGGTACCTGCCATGCCCTCACCCTGAATCCGAAGTCTAGCTTGTGTTCTCAGACTTCCGTCCTCACTCTCCTGGCCCCGAAGCCCTCATGTTTGGCAATTCCGGACCGACAATGAAGCACTCTGCCTGCCCTCTAGAAAAAATATATTGCCTAATGAGCTGACCAGGCAGCTTAAATGAAGATAAACCTACACGGCACTCGAATGTACCCAAATTATATAGTCTAACCTGGGCACTAATGCACTGTCTGACACAACCTGAGCCCGGACCTGCTGACCAACACCCAGACAGCTGACCGCACCCTGAGCACATCAGACCCGCCCTGGCCTTAGGTCATCATCTCTTCCCTACCTCAGTTTTCAGGCTTCAGAACCTAGACTTTATCTCCAATCACTGCCCACGGGTGACTGTGATGCAGAAATCAGAACTCTTCCTGACGCATGGCAAGAAACCTTGTGGTTGGCATGTTGTCCAACGTTCAGTGTAGGAGAAAACAGCATTCACCCTGAGGCCCCGCCCATTCTTGAGTGCGACGAGAGCATAAACACGCATTGTGACCTCAGCGTGAGTCCTGTCCTCTAGTAAGTCCTCTCAGTGGCTGGACCATTAGATGTCATAATGGGCTTGACATGTCCCTAGTCCCCAATTTTTAACCAGATTTCTGGTTGTCCAGTCGCCCCACCCCAGGGCTCTACTCTGGAATCCCTCATTTGGTGGGACATCTGAGGTTGAAAAACAAAATGAAACAAATCGACAACAACAACAAAAAAACGGACTTCTTCCATCCCCAGAATGACCGCAAACTCTTTGGACGGGACCGAACCCCCAGAGAGTAAGACTCGTCCATTTCCCATGAAGTCACCCGGCAATTTCACGACCATGAGTGACACGATATCCAGAGACAAAAACTTGAGCAAGAGCCTCACACTCGCCCTTTTTTCATATTTCGAAGTGTTCTCCTCATGGTCTGTAGATCAGTCCTGCCATACCTATGACCCAAAACATAAGCCGAGTTTGTGTTTTCAGACAACTGTCCAAACAGCTCTGGCCTACACACCCTACAGGCTCAGGGCCCTGGAGCCAAACCTGAGGACTGTACTTGCCCTCTCCAAGGGAATTGTATGTGCCCATTCCAATGGCCACAACCCTACTAATAGGATAACATCCAAAGTCCCTGAGGCCATCCCAATAGTTGTGGCTTCCCAGGACAAACAGGGGGCAATCTGAGCCCATCTGAGCACCTACCTGCACTCAGACCCGAAGACTGATGTCCCCAGAGGTAAAAAGGAACGAACAGGCCCCTAGGCACTAATCGGATCCATTGCTTTGGTTTCCAGGAAACTCTCCTCAGAGGCCTGGATTTCAATACCAGCATATGAATGTTTCTTGACTCACCCATCAGAACAAATCTCATCTACACTTGGGAAACCTGCACGTTGGAGCTGTGTCAAAGCCTCTGTTTAGGAGAACCCTTCAGGGCCCCAGCGCCACCGCTTCATTCGAAGGTCTCCATAGACACAAAAACATATTAGGACACATCCACAGGGGAGTCCATTTCAACTCAGCCTCCTCGGTTGCCCCCCACATCCAGCAGATCTAACCTGTCTTGTTGCTTGGAGACAATTGGAATGCGAGGTGGGCTACCCAGCCATCCATCCTTAGAACCCTGCTCGGAATCGTTGGACTGGAGCCAACCAACAGGTCTCAATTGTCCTGCAGAAGAATCTTTGCAGTTTGAGCTTCTCACAACTCCCATCGTGGGTAAACCCACATGTCCTCGTGATCCAACCCCCTTCAAGAAAGGGCCATCAGGGCAGAAAGTCCAACCTGAGCGATCGTCTGATCCTTGCCCTGACTTCAGATGCACGAGATCTCTATTGAGGTCTGTAGATTGTGCCTGCCATATCCTCACCCAGAAACCTAGGCCTAGCTTGGGTTCTCAGACTCTGTCCTCAGACTACTGGCCCACAAGCCCTCCAGTTTGGCAATCCAGAACTACAATGCCGCACTCTGCCTGCCCTACCGAAGTAAAACATTGCCCTCAGGTCTACCCCGAAACCCCAATGAGGATCAACCTGCATGCCAATCGGCTGTACCCCAAACATATAGGCTGACCTGGGCACTATTTCCCCTTCTGACCCAGCCTGAGCCTGGACCTCCTGGTCCCACCCAGACAGCTGGCCGCACACTGAGCACATCGGACCCGCCATGGCCTTAGGTCGTCATCTCTTCCCAACTGCGGTTTTCAGGCTCCAGAACCTAGACCTTATAACCAACCACTGCCCAGGGTTGAAAATGATGCAGAAATCAGAACTCTTTCCCCATGGCAAGAAACCTTGTGCTTGGCATGTGGTCCAACGTTCAGTGTAGTTGAAACAAGCGTGGCCCATGAGGCCCAGCCCATGTTTGCGGGCCACATTGGTCACAAACACACATTGTGACCCTCAGCCTGAGCCCAGTCCTCAGGTAAGGCCTCTCAGGGCCTATATGAAGAGACAGCATATTGGGCTTGCCATGCCCCTAGGCCCCAAATTTTAACCATAGTTCGGGGTGTCCCTTCACTCTTCCCCAGGGCTCTGCTATGGAATTCCTCTTTTGGTGGGACACCAGAGGTAACAAACCTGAAAGGAGTCCTCCCATCCCAGAGATTGACGAAAAACAATTGGGATCGGGCCAAATCCACAGAGAGGAAGATTCGTCCATGGCCCATGAGACCTCCCCAACATTCCACGGCCAAGGCTGAAACAAAATCCAGAGACAAAAGCCTGAGCTTGCGACTCAGACTCGCTCATTCTTCATATCCTGAAGAGTTCGTCTCATGGTTTGTAGATCGGGGTGCCATACCTACGTCCCCAAACTTAAGCTGAGTTTGTGTTTTCAGTCTTCTGTCCTCAAAGTCCTGGGCCACACTCCCTCCAGGCTGGGGCCCCTGGAGCCACACATTAGGACTGCCCCCACCCAATCCATGGGAATTCTGCCCATTCCATTGTCAAAAATCGTACAAATTAGGAGAACCCTCCAAAGTCCCTGAGGCCATCCCAATAGTGTAGGTCGCCCGGGACAAAAAAGGGCGGTTGATACCAGCTGAGCATCTACCTCCACTCATCTACCTCCACTCATACCAAGAAGATTGAACCAGACAGGACCCGAGGCCATTATCGGATCCATTGCTTTGGTTTACAGGCATGTCTCCTCAAAAGCCTGGATTCCAAAACCAGCAGAGGGGATGTCCTGAGGCACCCATCAGAACAAATCTCGTCTCCACAAGGAAACTTGTGCATGGGAGCTATGCCAAAGCTTAGGAGAATACTTCAGGGTCCCGGTGCCACCTCCCCATTCCAAGGCCCTCATGGACACAAACACACATTAGGACCCATCCTCTGGAAAGTGCATTTCAACTCAGCCACCCCGGTTGCTCCCGCAGATCCATTAGATCTAAACTGTCTTGTTGCTAGGAGACAATTGGAAGGCGAGGCGGACTTCCCAGGCATCCATCCTCGAACGGTGCTCTGGTGTCATTCCATATGGGATGTCCTGGAGCTGTCCAACAGGTCTCAATTGTCCCGCAGAAGGAATCCTTGAAGGGGGCATCCCACATCTCCCAACGTGGAAAACCTCCATGGCCTCGAGATTCCGCTCCCTTCATGAAGGGGCCGTCATGCACAGAAACTCCAACCTGAGCCAACCTCGGATCCTCGCCCTGACTTCAGATGCATGAGATATTGGTTCAGATCTGCAGGGGGTACCTGCCATGCCCTCACCCTGAATCCGAAGTCTAGCTTGTGTTCTCAGACTTCCGTCCTCACTCTCCTGGCCCCGAAGCCCTCATGTTTGGCAATTCCGGACCGACAATGAAGCACTCTGCCTGCCCTCTAGAAAAAATATATTGCCTAATGAGCTGACCAGGCAGCTTAAATGAAGATAAACCTACACGGCACTCGAATGTACCCAAATTATATAGTCTAACCTGGGCACTAATGCACTGTCTGACACAACCTGAGCCCGGACCTGCTGACCAACACCCAGACAGCTGACCGCACCCTGAGCACATCAGACCCGCCCTGGCCTTAGGTCATCATCTCTTCCCTACCTCAGTTTTCAGGCTTCAGAACCTAGACTTTATCTCCAATCACTGCCCACGGGTGACTGTGATGCAGAAATCAGAACTCTTCCTGACCCATGGCAAGAAACCTTGTGGTTGGCATGTTGTCCAACGTTCAGTGTAGGAGAAAACAGCATTCACCCTGAGGCCCCGCCCATTCTTGAGTGCGACGAGAGCATAAACACGCATTGTGACCTCAGCGTGAGTCCTGTCCTCTAGTAAGTCCTCTCAGTGGCTGGACCATTAGATGTCATAATGGGCTTGACATGTCCCTAGTCCCCAATTTTTAACCAGATTTCTGGTTGTCCAGTCGCCCCACCCCAGGGCTCTACTCTGGAATCCCTCATTTGGTGGGACACCTGAGGTTGAAAAACAAAATGAAACAAATCGACAACAACAACAAAAAAACGGACTTCTTCCATCCCCAGAATGACCGCAAACTCTTTGGACGGGACCGAACCCCCAGAGAGTAAGACTCGTCCATTTCCCATGAAGTCACCCGGCAATTTCACGACCATGAGTGACACGATATCCAGAGACAAAAACTTGAGCAAGAGCCTCACACTCGCCCTTTTTTCATATCCCGAAGTGTTCTCCTCATGGTCTGTAGATCAGTCCTGCCATACCTATGACCCAAAACATAAGCCGAGTTTGTGTTTTCAGACAACTGTCCAAACAGCTCTGGCCTACACACCCTACAGGCTCAGGGCCCTGGAGCCAAACCTGAGGACTGTACTTGCCCTCTCCAAGGGAATTGTATGTGCCCATTCCAATGGCCACAACCCTACTAGTAGGATAACCTCTAAAGTCCCTGAGGCCATCCCAATAGTTGTGGCATCCCAGGACAAACAGGGGGCAATCTAAGCCCATCTGAGCACCTACCTGCACTCAGATCCGTAGACTGATGTCCCCAGAGGTAAAAAGGAACGAACAGGCCCCTAGGCACTAATCGGATCCATTGCTTTGGTTTCCAGGAAACTCTCCTCAGAGGCCTGGATTTCAATACCAGCATATGAATGTTTCTTGACTCACCCATCAGAACAAATCTCATCTAAACTTGGGAAACCTGCACATTGGAGCTGTGTCAAAGCCTCTGTTTAGGAGAACCCTTCAGGGCCCCAGGGCCACCGCTTCATTCCAAGGTCTCCATAGACACAAAAACATATTAGGACACATCCACAGGAGAGTCCATTTCAACTCAGCCTCCTCGGTTGCCCCCCACATCCAGCAGATCTAACCTGTCTTGTTGCTTGGAGACAATTGGAATGCGAGGTGGGCTACCCAGCCATCCATCCTTAGAACCCTGCTCGGAATCGTTGGCCTGGAGCCAACCAACAGGTCTCAATTGTCCTGCAGAAGAATCTTTGCAGTTTGGAGCTTCTCACAACTC
This sequence comes from Mustela nivalis, assembly GCF_964662115.1. NCBI lineage: Eukaryota > Metazoa > Chordata > Mammalia > Carnivora > Mustelidae > Mustela > Mustela nivalis. Next base: position 623,251 of record NW_028136508.1, on the reverse strand, counting down.
CCATCGTGGGAAAACCCCCATGTCCTCGTGATCCAACCCCCTTCAAGAAAGGGCCATCAGGGCAGAAAGTCCAACCTGAGCTATCGTCTGATCCTTGCCCTGACTTCAGATGCACGAGATCTCTATTGAGGTCTGTAGATTGTGCCTGCCATATCCTCACCCAGAAACCTAGGCCTAGCTTGGGTTCTCAGACTCTGTCCTCAGACTACTGGCCCACAAGCCCTCCAGTTTGGCAATCCAGAACTACAATGCCGCACTCTGCCTGCCCTACAGAAGTAAAACATTGCCCTCAGGGCTACCCCGAAACCCCAAATGAGGATCAACCTGCATGCCAATCGGCTGTACCCCAAACATATAGGCTGACCTGGGCACTATTTCCCCTTCTGACCCAGCCTGAGCCTGGACCTCCTGGTCCCACCCAGACAGCTGGCCGCACACTGAGCACATCGGACCCGCCATGGCCTTAGGTCGTCATCTCTTCCCAACTGCGGTTTTCAGGCTCCAGAACCTAGACCTTATAACCAACCACTGCCCAGGGTTGAAAATGATGCAGAAATCAGAACTCTTTCCCCATGGCAAGAAACCTTGTGCTTGGCATGTGGTCCAACGTTCAGTGTAGTTGAAACAAGCGTGGCCCATGAGGCCCAGCCCATGCTTGCGGGCCACATTGGTCACAAACACACATTGTGACCCTCAGCCTGAGCCCAGTCCTCAGGTAAGGCCTCTCAGGGCCTATATGAAGAGACAGCATATTGGGCTTGCCATGCCCCTAGGCCCCAAATTTTAACCATAGTTCGGGGTGTCCCTTCACTCTTCCCCAGGGCTCTGCTATGGAATTCCTCTTTTGGTGGGACACCAGAGGTAACAAACCTGAAAGGAGTCCTCCCATCCCAGAGATTGACGAAAAACAATTGGGATCGGGCCAAATCCACAGAGAGGAAGATTCGTCCATGGCCCATGAGACCTCCCCAACATTCCACGGCCAAGGCTGAAACAAAATCCAGAGACAAAAGCCTGAGCTTGCGACTCAGACTCGCTCATTCTTCATATCCTGAAGAGTTCTTCTCATGGTTTGTAGATCGGGCGTGCCATACCTACGTCCCCAAACTTAAGCTGAGTTTGTGTTTTCAGTCTTCTGTCCTCAAAGTCCTGGGCCACACTCCCTCCAGGCTGGGGCCCCTGGAGCCACACATTAGGACTGCCCCCACCCAATCCATGGAAATGCTGCCCATTCCATTGTCAAAAATCGTACAAATTAGGAGAACCCTCCAAAGTCCCTGAGGCCATCCCAATAGTGTAGGTCGCCCGGGACAAAAAAGGGCGGTTGATACCAGCTGAGCATCTACCTCCACTCATCTACCTCCACTCATACCAAGAAGATTGAACCAGACAGGACCCGAGGCCATTATCGGATCCATTGCTTTGGTTTACAGGCATGTCTCCTCAAAAGCCTTGATTCCAAAACCAGCAGAGGGGATTTCCTGAGGCACCCATCAGAACAAATCTCGTCTCCACAAGGAAACTTGTGCATGGGAGCTATGCCAAAGCTTAGGAGAATACTTCAGGGTCCCGGTGCCACCTCCCCATTCCAAGGCCCTCATGGACACAAACACACATTAGGACCCATTCTCTGGAAAGTGCATTTCAACTCAGCCACCCCGGTTGCTCCCGCAGATCCATTAGATCTAAACTGTCTTGTTGCTAGGAGACAATTGGAAGGCGAGGCGGACTTCCCAGGCATTCATCCTCGAACGGTGCTCTGGAGTCATTCCATACGGGATGTCCTGGAGCTGTCCAACAGGTCTCAATTGTCCCGCAAAAGGAGTCCTTGAAGGGGGCATCCCACATCTCCCAACGTGGAAAACCTCCATGGCCTCGAGATTCCGCTCCCTTCATGAAGGGGCCGTCATGCACAGAAACTCCAACCTGAACCAACGTCGGATCATCGCCCTGACTTCAGATGCATGAGATATTGGTTCAGATCTGCAGGGGGTACCTGCCGTGCCCTCACCCTGAATCCGAAGTCTAGCTTGTGTTCTCAGACTTCCGTCCTCACTCTCCTGGCCCCGAAGCCCTCATGTTTGGCAATTCCGGACCGACAATGAAGCACTCTGCCTGCCCTCTAGAAAAAATATATTGCCTAATGAGCTGACCAGGCAGCTTAAATGAAGATAAACCTACACGGCACTCGAATGTACCCAAATTATATAGTCTAACCTGGGCACTAATGCACTGTCTGACACAACCTGAGCCCGGACCTGCTGACCAACACCCAGACAGCTGACCGCACCCTGAGCACATCAGACCCGCCCTGGCCTTAGGTCATCATCTCTTCCCTACCTCAGTTTTCAGGCTTCAGAACCTAGACTTTATCTCCAATCACTGCCCACGGGTGACTGTGATGCAGAAATCAGAACTCTTCCTGACGCATGGCAAGAAACCTTGTGGTTGGCATGTTGTCCAACGTTCAGTGTAGGAGAAAACAGCATTCACCCTGAGGCCCCGCCCATTCTTGAGTGCGACGAGAGCATAAACACGCATTGTGACCTCAGCGTGAGTCCTGTCCTCTAGTAAGTCCTCTCAGTGGCTGGACCATTAGATGTCATAATGGGCTTGACATGTCCCTACTCCCCAATTTTTAACCAGATTTCTGGTTGTCCAGTCGCCCCACCCCAGGGCTCTACTCTGGAATCCCTCATTTGGTGGGACATCTGAGGTTGAAAAACAAAATGAAACAAATCGACAACAACAACAAAAAAACGGACTTCTTCCATCCCCAGAATGACCGCAAACTCTTTGGACGGGACCGAACCCCCAGAGAGTAAGACTCGTCCATTTCCCATGAAGTCACCCGGCAATATCACGACCATGTGTGACACGATATCCAGAGACAAAAACTTGAGCAAGAGCCTCACACTCGCCCTTTTTTCATATCCCGAAGTGTTCTCCTCATGGTCTGTAGATCAGTCCTGCCATACCTATGACCCAAAACATAAGCCGAGTTTGTGTTTTCAGACAACTGTCCAAACAGCTCTGGCCTACACACCCTACAGGCTCAGGGCCCTGGAGCCAAACCTGAGGACTGTACTTGCCCTCTCCAAGGGAATTGTATGTGCCCATTCCAATGGCCACAACCCTACTAGTAGGATAACCTCCAAAGTCCCTGAGGCCATCCCAATAGTTGTGGCTTCCCAGGACAAACAGGGGGCAATCTGAGCCCATCTGAGCACCTACCTGCACTCAGACCCGAAGACTGATGTCCCCAGAGGTAAAAAGGAACGAACAGGCCCCTAGGCACTAATCGGATCCATTGCTTTGGTTTCCAGGAAACTCTCCTCAGAGGCCTGGATTTCAATACCAGCATATGAATGTTTCTTGACTCACCCATCAGAACAAATCTCATCTACACTTGGGAAACCTGCACGTTGGAGCTGTGTCAAAGCCTCTGTTTAGGAGAACCCTTCAGGGCCCCAGGGCCACCGCTTCATTCCAAGGTCTCCATAGACACAAAAACATATTAGGACACATCCACAGGAGAGTCCATTTCAACTCAGCCTCCTCGGTTGCCCCCCACATCCAGCAGATCTAACCTGTCTTGTTGCTTGGAGACAATTGGAATGCGAGGTGGGCTACCCAGCCATCCATCCTTAGAACCCTGCTCGGATTCGTTGGCCTGGAGCCAACCAACAGGTCTCAATTGTCCTGCAGAAGAATCTTTGCAGTTTGGAGCTTCTCACAACTCCCATCGTGGGAAAACCCCCATGTCCTCGTGATCCAACCCCCTTCAAGAAAGGGCCATCAGGGCAGAAAGTCCAACCTGAGCGATCGTCTGATCCTTGCCCTGACTTCAGATGCACGAGATCTCTATTGAGGTCTGTAGATTGTGCCTGCCATATCCTCACCCAGAAACCTAGGCCTAGCTTGGGTTCTCAGACTCTGTCCTCAGACTACTGGCCCACAAGCCCTCCAGTTTGGCAATCCAGAACTACAATGCCGCACTCTGCCTGCCCTACCGAAGTAAAACATTGCCCTCAGGTCTACCCCGAAACCCCAATGAGGATCAACCAGCATGCCAATCGGCTGTACCCCAAACATATAGGCTGACCTGGGCACTATTTCCCCTTCAGACCCAGCCTGAGCCTGGACCTCCTGGTCCCACCCAGACAGCTGGACGCACACTGAGCACATCGGACCCGCCATGGCCTTAGGTCGTCATCTCTTCCCAACTGCGGTTTTCAGGCTCCAGAACCTAGACCTTATCTCCAACCACTGACCAGGGTTGAAAATGATGCAGAAATCAGAACTCTTTCCCCATGGCAAGAAACCTTGTGGTTGGCATGTTGTCCAACGTTCAGTGTAGTTGAAACAAGCGTGGCCCATGAGGCCCAGCCCATGCTTGCGGGCCACATTGGTCACAAACACACATTGTGACCCTCAGCCTGAGCCCAGTCCTCAGGTAAGGCCTCTCAGTGCCTATATGAAGAGACAGCATATTGGGCTTGCCATGCCCCTAGGCCCCAATTTTTAACCATAGTTCGGGGTGTCCCTTCACTCTTCTCCAGGGCTCTGCTTTGGAATTCCTCTTTTGGTGGGACACCTGAGGTAACAAACCTGAAAGGAGTCCTCCCATCCCACAGATTGACGAAAAACAATGGGGATCGGGCCAAATCCACAGAGAGGAAGATTCGTCCATGGCCCATGAGACCTCCCCAACATTCCACGCCATCGCTGAAACAAAATCCAGAGACAAAAGCCTGAGCAAGCGACCCAGACTCGCTCATTCTTCATATCCTGAAAAGTTCGTCTCATGGTTTGTAGATCGGGCGTGCCATACCTACGTCCCCAAACTTAAGCTGAGTTTGTGTTTTCAGTCTTCTGTCCTCAAAGTCCTGGGCCACACTCCCTCCAGGCTGTGGCCCCTGGAGCCACACATTAGGACTGCCCCCACCCAATCCATGGGAATTCTGCCCATTCCATTGTCATAAATCGTACAAATTAGGAGAACCCTCCAAAGTCCCTGAGGCCATCCCAATAGTGTAGATCGCCCGGGACAAAAAACGGCGGTTGATACCAGCTGAGCATCTTCCTCCACTCATCTACCTCCACTCATACCAAGAAGATTGAACCAGACAGGACCCGAGGCCATTATCGGATCCATTGCTTTGGTTTACAGGCATGTCTCCTCAAAAGCCTGGATTCCAATACCAGCAGAGGGGATTTCCCGAGGCACCCATCAGAACAAATCTCGTCTCCACGTGGAAACTTGTGCATGGGAGCTATGCCAAAGCTTAGGAGAATACTTCAGGGTCCCGGTGCCACCTCCCCATTCCAAGGCCCTCATGGACACAAACACACATTAGGACCCATCCTCTGGAAAGTGCATTTCAACTCAGCCACCCCGGTTGCTCCCGCAGATCCATTAGATCTAAACTGTCTTGTTGCTAGGAGACAATTGGAAGGCGAGGCGGACTTCCCAGGCATCCATCCTCGAATGGTGCTCTGGAGTCATTCCATATGGGATGTCCTGAAGCTGTCCAACAGGTCTCAATTGTCCCGCAGAAGGAATCCTTGAAGGGGGCATCCACATCTCCCAACGTGGAAAACCTCCATGGCCTCGAGATTCCGCTCCCTTCATGAAGGGGCCGTCATGCACAGAAACTCCAACCTGAGCCAAAGTCGGATCCTCGACCTGACTTCAGATGCATGAGATATTGGTTCAGATCTGCAGGGGGTACCTGCCGTGCCCTCACCCTGAATCCGAAGTCTAGCTTGTGTTCTCAGACTTCCGTCCTCACTCTCCTGGCCCCGAAGCCCTCATGTTTGGCAATTCCGGACTGACAGTGAAGCACTCTGCCTGCCCTCTAGAAAAAATATATTGCCGAATGAGCTGACCAGGCAGCTTAAATGAAGTTAAACCTACACGGCAATCGAATGTACCCAAATTATATAGTCTAACCTGGGCACTAATGCACTGTCTGACACAACCTGAGCCCGGACCTGCTGACCAACACCCAGACAGCTGACCGCACCCTGAGCACATCAGACCCGCCCTGGCCTTAGGTCATCATCTCTTCCCTACCTCAGTTTTCAGGCTTCAGAACCTAGACTTTATCTCCAATCACTGCCCACGGGTGACTGTGATGCAGAAATCAGAACTCTTCCTGACCCATGGCAAGAAACCTTGTGGTTGGCATGTTGTCCAACGTTCAGTGTAGGAGAAAACAGCATTCACCCTGAGGCCCCGCCCATTCTTGAGTGCGACGAGAGCATAAACACGGATTGTGACCTCAGCGTGAGTCCTGTCCTCTAGTAAGTCCTCTCAGTGGCTGGACCATTAGATGTCATAATGGGCTTGACATGTCCCTAGTCCCCAATTTTTAACCAGATTTCTGGTTGTCCAGTCGCCCCACCCCAGGGCTCTACTCTGGAATCCCTCATTTGGTGGGACATCTGAGGTTGAAAAACAAAATGAAACAAATCGACAACAACAACAAAAAAACGGACTTCTTCCATCCCCAGAATGACCGCAAACTCTTTGGACGGGACCGAACCCCCAGAGAGTAAGACTCGTCCATTTCCCATGAAGTCACCCGGCAATTTCACGACCATGAGTGACACGATATCCAGAGACAAAAACTTGAGCAAGAGCCTCACACTCGCCCTTTTTTCATATCCCGAAGTGTTCTCCTCATGGTCTGTAGATCAGTCCTGCCATACCTATGACCCAAAACATAAGCCGAGTTTGTGTTTTCAGACAACTGTCCAAACAGCTCTGGCCTACACACCCTACAGGCTCAGGGCCCTGGAGCCAAACCTGAGGACTGTACTTGCCCTCTCCAAGGGAATTGTATGTGCCCATTCCAATGGCCACAACCCTACTAATAGGATAACCTCCAAAGTCCGTGAGGCCATCCTAATAGTTGTGGCTTCTCAGGACAAACAGGGGGCAATCTGAGCCCATCTGAGCACCTACCTGCACTCAGACCCGTAGACTGATGTCCCCAGAGGTAAAAAGGAACGAACAGGCCCCTCGGCACTAATCGGATCCATTGCTTTGGTTTCCAGGCATCTCTCCTCAGAGGCCTGGATTTCAATACCAGCATATGGCTGTTTCTTGACTCACCCATCAGAACAAATCTCATCTACACATGGGAAACATGCACGTTGGAGCTGTGTCAAAGCCTCTGTTTAGGAGAACCCTTCAGGGCCCCAGGTCCACCGCTTCATTCGAAGGTCTCCATAGACACAAAAACATATTAGGACACACCCACAATAGAGTCCATTTCAACTCAGCCTCCTCGGTTGCCCCCCACATCCAGCAGATCTAACCTGTCTTGTTGCTTGGAGACAATTGGAATGCGAGGTGGGCTACCCAGCCATCCATCCTTAGAACCCTGCTCGGAATCGTTGGACTGGAGCCAACCAACAGGTCTCAATTGTCCTGCAGAAGAATCTTTGCAGTTTGGAGCTTCTCACAACTCCCATCGTGGGAAAACCCCCATGTCCTCGTGATCCAACCCCCTTCAAGAAAGGGCCATCAGGGCAGAAAGTCCAAACTCAGCGATCGTCTGATCGTTGCCCTGAATTCAGATGCACGAGATCTCGATTGAGGGTCTAGATTGTGCCTGCCATATTCTCACCCAGAAACCTAGGCCTAGCTTGGGATCTCAGACTCCGTCCTCAGACTACTGGCCCACAAGCCCTCCAGTTTGGCAATCCAGAACTACAATGCCGCACTCTGCCTGCCCTACAGAAGTAAAACATTGCCCTCAGGGCTACCCCGAAACCTCAAATGAGGATCAACCTGCACGCCATTCGGCTGTACCCCAAACATATAGGCTGACCTGGGCACTATTTCCCCTTCTGACCCAGCCTGAGCCTGGACCTCCTGGTCCCACCCAGACAGCTGGCCGCACACTGAGCACATCGGACCCGCCATGGCCTTAGGTCGTCATCTCTTCCCAACTGCGGTTTACAGGCTCCAGAACCTAGACCTTATCTCCAACCACTGCCCAGGGTTGAAAATGATGCAGAAATGAGAACTCTTTCCCCATGGCAAGAAACCTTGTGCTTGGCATGTTGTCCAACGTTCAGTGTAGTTGAAACAAGCGTGGACCATGAGGCCCAGCCCATGCTTGCGGGCCACATTGGTCACAAACACACATTGTGACCCTCAGCCTGAGCCCAGTCCTCAGGTAAGGCCTCTCAGGGCCTATATGAAGAGACAGCATATTGGGCTTGCCATGCCCCTAGGCCCCAAATTTTAACCATAGTTCGGGGTGTCCCTTCACTCTTCCCCAGGGCTCTGCTATGGAATTCCTCTTTTGGTGGGACACCAGAGGTAACAAACCTGAAAGGAGTCCTCCCATCCCACAGATTGACGAAAAACAATTGGGATCGGGCCAAATCCACAGAGAGGAAGATTCGTCCATGGCCCATGAGACCTCCCCAACATTCCACGGCCATCGCTGAAACAAAATCCAGAGACAAAAGCCTGAGCATGCGACTCAGACTCGCTCATTCTTCATATCCTGAAGAGTTCTTCTCATGGTTTGTAGATCGGGCGTGCCATACCTACGTCCCCAAACTTAAGCTGAGTTTGTGTTTTCAGTCTTCTGTCCTCAAAGTACTGGGCCACACTCCCTCCAGGCTGGGGCCCCTGGAGCCACACATTAGGACTGCCCCCACCCAATCCATGGGAATTCTGCCCATTCCATTGTCAAAAATCGTACAAATTAGGAGAACCCTCCAAGGTCCCTGAGGCCATCCCAATAGTGTAGGTCACCCGGGACAAAAAAGGGCGGTTGATACCAGCTGAGCATCTACCTCCACTCATCTACCTCCACTCATACCAAGAAGATTGAACCAGACAGGACCCGAGGCCATTATCGGATCCATTGCTTTGGTTTACAGGCATGTCTCCTCAAAAGCCTTGATTCCAAAACCAGCAGAGGGGATTTCCTTAGGCACCCATCAGAACAAATCTCGTCTCCACAAGGAAACTTGTGCATGGGAGCTATGCCAAAGCTTAGGAGAATACTTCAGGGTCCCGGTGCCACCTCCCCATTCCAAGGCCCTCATGGACACAAACACACATTAGGACCCATTCTCTGGAAAGTGCATTTCAACTCAGCCACCCCGGTTGCTCCCGCAGATCCATTAGATCTAAACTGTCTTGTTGCTAGGAGACAATTGGAAGGCGAGGCGGACTTCCCAGGCATCCATCCTCGAACGGTGCTCTGGTGTCATTCCATATGGGATGTCCTGGAGCTGTCCAACAGGTCTCAATTGTCCCGCAGAAGGAATCCTTGAAGGGGGCATCCCACATCTCCCAACGTGGAAAACCTCCATGGCCTCGAGATTCCGCTCCCTTCATGAACGGGCCGTCATGCACAGAAACTCCAACCTGAGCCAACCTCGGATCCTCGCCCTGACTTCAGATGCATGAGATATTGGTTCAGATCTGCAGGGGGTACCTGCTATGCCCTCACCCTGAATCCGAAGTCTAGCTTGTGTTCTCAGACTTCCGTCCTCACTCTCCTGGCCCCGATTCCCTCATGTTTGGCAATTCCGGACCGACAATGAAGCACTCTGCCTGCCCTCTAGAAAAAATATATTGCCTAATGAGCTGACCAGGCAGCTTAAATGAAGATAAACCTACACGGCACTCGAATGTACCCAAATTATATAGTCTAACCTGGGCACTAATGCACTGTCTGACACAACCTGAGCCCGGACCTGCTGACCAACACCCAGACAGCTGACCGCACCCTGAGCACATCAGACCCGCCCTGGCCTTAGGTCATCATCTCTTCCCTACCTCAGTTTTCAGGCTTCAGAACCTAGACTTTATCTCCAATCACTGCCCACGGGTGACTGTGATGCAGAAATCAGAACTCTTCCTGACCCATGGCAAGAAACCTTGTGGTTGGCATGTTGTCCAACGTTCAGTGTAGGAGAAAACAGCATTCACCCTGAGGCCCCGCCCATTCTTGAGTGCGACGAGAGCATAAACACGCATTGTGACCTCAGCGTGAGTCCTGTCCTCTAGTAAGTCCTCTCAGTGGCTGGACCATTAGATGTCATAATGGGCTTGACATGTCCCTAGTCCCCAATATTTAACCAGATTTCTGGTTGTCCAGTCGCCCCACCCCAGGGCTCTACTCTGGAATCCCTCATTTGGTGGGACATCTGAGGTTGAAAAACAAAATGAAACAAATCGACAACAACAACAAAAAAACGGACTTCTTCCATCCCCAGAATGACCGCAAACTCTTTGGACGGGACCGAACCCCCAGAGAGTAAGACTCGTCCATTTCCCATGAAGTCACCCGGCAATTTCACGACCATGAGTGACACGATATCCAGAGACAAAAACTTGAGCAAGAGCCTCACACTCGCCCTTTTTTCATATCCCGAAGTGTTCTCCTCATGGTCTGTAGATCATTCCTGCCATACCTATGACCCAAAACATAAGCCGAGTTTGTGTTTTCAGACAACTGTCCAAACAGCTCTGGCCTACACACCCTACAGGCTCAGGGCCCTGGAGCCAAACCTCAGGACTGTACTTGCCCTCTCCAAGGGAATTGTATGTGCCCATTCCAATGGCCACAACCCTACTAGTAGGATAACCTCCAAAGTCCCTGAGGCCATCCCAATAGTTGTGGCTTCCCAGGACAAACAGGGGGCAATCTGAGCCCATCTGAGCACCTACCTGCACTCAGACCCGTAGACTGATGTCCCCAGAGGTAAAAAGGAACGAACAGGCCCCTAGGCACTAATCGGATCCATTGCTTTGGTTTCCAGGAAACTCTCCTCAGAGGCCTGGATTTCAATACCAGCATATGAATGTTTCTTGACTCACCCATCAGAACAAATCTCATCTACACTTGGGAAACCTGCACGTTGGAGCTGTGTCAAAGCCTCTGTTTAGGAGAACCCTTCAGGGCCCCAGGGCCACCGCTTCATTCCAAGGTCTCCATAGACACAAAAACATATTAGGACACATCCACAGGAGAGTCCATTTCAACTCAGCCTCCTCGGTTGCCCCCCACATCCAGCAGATCTAACCTGTCTTGTTGCTTGGAGACAATTGGAATGCGAGGTGGGCTACCCAGCCATCCATCCTTAGAACCCTGCTCGGAATCGTTGGCCTGGAGCCAACCAACAGGTCTCAATTGTCCTGCAGAAGAATCTTTGCAGTTTGGAGCTTCTCACAACTCCCATCGTGGGAAAACCCCCATGTCCTCGTGATCCAACCCCCTTCAAGAAAGGGCCATCATGGCAGAAAGTCCAACCTGAGCGATCGTCTGATCCTTGCCCTGTCTTCAGATGCACGAGATCTCTATTGAGGTCTGTAGATTGTGCCTGCCATATCCTCACCCAGAAACCTAGGCCTAGCTTGGGTTCTCAGACTCTGTCCTCAGACTACTGGCCCACAAGCCCTCCAGTTGGGCAATCCAGAACTACAATGCCGCACTCTGCCTGCCCTACCGAAGTAAAACATTGCCCTCCGGTCTACCCCGAAACCCCAATGAGGATCAACCAGCATGCCAATCGGCTGTACCCCAAACATATAGGCTGACCTGGGCACTATTTCCCCTTCTGACCCAGCCTGAGCCTGGACCTCCTGGTCCCACCCAGACAGCTGGCCGAACACTGAGCACATCGGACCCGCCATGGCCTTAGGTCGTCATCTCTTCCCAACTGCGGTTTTCAGGCTCCAGAACCTAGACCTTATCTCCAACCACTGACCAGGGTTGAAAATGATGCAGAAATCAGAACTCTTTCCCCATGGCAAGAAACCTTGTGCTTGGCATGTGGTCCAACGTTCAGTGTAGTTGAAACAAGCGTGGCCCATGAGGCCCAGCCCATGCTTGCGGGCCACATAGGTCACAAACACACATTGTGACCCTCAGCCTGAGCCCAGTCCTCAGGTAAGGCCTCTCAGGGCCTATATGAAGAGACAGCATATTGGGCTTGCCATGCCCCTAGGCCCCAAATTTTAACCATAGTTCGGGGTGTCCCTTCACTCTTCCCCAGGGCTCTGCTATGGAATTCCTCTTTTGGTGGGACACCAGAGGTAACAAACCTGAAAGGATTCCTCCCATCCCACAGATTGACGAAAAACAATTGGGATCGGGCCAAATCCACAGAGAGGATGATTCGTCCATGGCCCATGAGACCTCCCCAACATTCCACGGCCAAGGCTGAAACAAAATCCAGAGACAAAAGCCTGAGCATGCGACTCAGACTCGCTCATTCTTCATATCCTGAAGAGTTCTTCTCATGGTTTGTAGATCGGGCGTGCCATACCTACGTCCCCAAACTTAAGCTGAGTTTGTGTTTTCAGTCTTCTGTCCTCAAAGTACTGGGCCACACTCCCTCCAGGCTGGGGCCCCTGGAGCCACACATTAGGACTGCCCCCACCCAATCCATGGGAATTCTGCCCATTCCATTGTCAAAAATCATACAAATTAGGAGAACCCTCCAAGGTCCCTGAGGCCATCCCAATAGTGTAGGTCGCCCGGGACAAAAAAAGGGCGGTTGATACCAGCTGAGCATCTACCTCCACTCATCTACCTCCACTCATACCAAGAAGATTGAACCAGACAGGACCCGAGGCCATTATCGGATCCATTGCTTTGGTTTACAGGCATGTCTCCTCAAAAGCCTTGATTCCAAAACCAGCAGAGGGGATTTCCTTAGGCACCCATCAGAACAAATCTCGTCTCCACAAGGAAACTTGTGCATGGGAGCTATGCCAAAGCTTAGGAGAATACTTCAGGGTCCCGGTGCCACCTCCCCATTCCAAAGCCCTCATGGACACAAACACACATTAGGACCCATTCTCTGGAAAGTGCATTTCAACTCAGCCACCCCGGTTGCTCCCGCAGATCCATTAGATCTAAACTGTCTTGTTGCTAGGAGACAATTGGAAGGCGAGGCGGACTTCCCAGGCATCCATCCTCGAACGGTGCTCTGGTGTCATTCCATATGGGATGTCCTGGAGCTGTCCAACAGGTCTCAATTGTCCCGCAGAAGGAATCCTTGAAGGGGGCATCCCACATCTCCCAACGTGGAAAACCTCCATGGCCTCGAGATTCCGCTCCCTTCATGAAGGGGCCGTCATGCACAGAAACTCCAACCTGAGCCAACCTCGGATCCTCGCCCTGACTTCAGATGCATGAGATATTGGTTCAGATCTGCAGGGGGTACCTGCTATGCCCTCACCCTGAATCCGAAGTCTAGCTTGTGTTCTCAGACTTCCGTCCTCACTCTCCTGGCCCCGAATCCCTCATGTTTGGCAATTCCGGACCGACAATGAAGCACTCTGCCTGCCCTCTAGAAAAAATATATTGCCTAATGAGCTGACCAGGCAGCTTAAATGAAGATAAACCTACACGGCACTCGAATGTACCCAAATTATATAGTCTAACCTGGGCACTAATGCACTGTCTGACACAACCTGAGCCCGGACCTGCTGACCAACACCCAGACAGCTGACCGCACCCTGAGCACATCAGACCCGCCCTGGCCTTAGGTCATCATCTCTTCCCTACCTCAGTTTTCAGGCTTCAGAACCTAGACTTTATCTCCAATCACTGCCCACGGGTGACTGTGATGCAGAAATCAGAACTCTTCCTGACCCATGGCAAGAAACCTTGTGGTTGGCATGTTGTCCAACGTTCAGTGTAGGAGAAAACAGCATTCACCCTGAGGCCCCGCCCATTCTTGAGTGCGACAAGAGCATAAACACGCATTGTGACCTCAGCGTGAGTCCTGTCCTCTAGTAAGTCCTCTCAGTGGCTGGACCATTAGATGTCATAATGGGCTTGACATGTCCCTAGTCCCCAATTTTTAACCAGATTTCTGGTTGTCCAGTCGCCCCACCCCAGGGCTCTACTCTGGAATCCCTCATTTGGTGGGACATCTGAGGTTGAAAAACAAAATGAAACAAATCGACAACAACAACAAAAAAACGGACTTCTTCCATCCCCAGAATGACCGCAAACTCTTTGGACGGGACCGAACCCCCAGAGAGTAAGACTCGTCCATTTCCCATGAAGTCACCCGGCAATTTCACGACCATGAGTGACACGATATCCAGAGACAAAAACTTGAGCAAGAGCCTCACACTCGCCCTTTTTTCATATCCCGAAGTGTTCTCCTCATGGTCTGTAGATCAGTCCTGCCATACCTATGACCCAAAACATAAGCCGAGTTTGTGTTTTCAGACAACTGTCCAAACAGCTCTGGCCTACACACCCTACAGGCTCAGGGCCCTGGAGCCAAACCTGAGGACTGTACTTGCCCTCTCCAAGGGAATTGTATGTGCCCATTCCAATGGCCACAACCCTACTAGTAGGATAACCTCCAAAGTCCCTGAGGCCATCCCAATAGTTGTGGCTTCCCAGGACAAACAGGGGCAATCTGAGCCCATCTGAGCACCTACCTGCACTCAGACCCGTAGACTGATGTCCCCAGAGGTAAAAAGGAACGAACAGGCCCCTAGGCACTAATCGGATCCATTGCTTTGGTTTCCAGGAAACTCTCCTCAGAGGCCTGGATTTCAATACCAGCATATGAATGTTTCTTGACTCACCCATCAGAACAAATCTCATCTACACTTGGGAAACCTGCACGTTGGAGCTGTGTCAAAGCCTCTGTTTAGGAGAACCCTTCAGGGCCCCAGGGCCACCGCTTCATTCCAAGGTCTCCATAGACACAAAAACATATTAGGACACATCCACAGGAGAGTCCATTTCAACTCAGCCTCCTCGGTTGCCCCCCACATCCAGCAGATCTAACCTGTCTTGTTGCTTGGAGACAATTGGAATGCGAGGTGGGCTACCCAGCCATCCATCCTTAGAACCCTGCTCGGAATCGTTGGCCTGGAGCCAACCAACAGGTCTCAATTGTCCTGCAGAAGAATCTTTGCAGTTTGGAGCTTCTCACAACTCCCATCGTGGGAAAACCCCCATGTCCTCGTGATCCAAACCCCTTCAAGAAAGGGCCATCAGGGCAGAAAGTCCAACCTGAGCGATCGTCTGATCCTTGCTCTGACTTCAGATGCACGAGATCTCTATTGAGGTCTGTAGATTGTGCCTGCCATATCCTCACCCAGAAACCTAGGCCTAGCTTGGGTTCTCAGACTCCGTCCTCAGACTACTGGCCCACAAGCCCTCCAGTTGGGCAATCCAGAACTACAATGCCACACTCTGCCTGCCCTACAGAAGTAAAACATTGCCCTCAGGGCTACCCCGAAACCCCAAATGAGGATCAACCTGCATGCCAATCGGCTGTACCCCAAACATATAGGCTGACCTGGGCACTCTTTCCCCTTCTGACCCAGCCTGAGCCTGACCTCCTGGTCCCACCCAGACAGCTGGCCGCACACTGAGCACATCGGACCCGCCATGGCCTTAGGTCGTCATCTCTTCCCAACTGCGGTTTTCAGGCTCCAGAACCTAGACCTTATCTCCAACCACTGACCAGGGTTGAAAATGATGCAGAAATCAGAACTCTTTCCCCATGGCAAGAAACCTTGTGGTTGGCATGTTGTCCAACGTTCAGTGTAGTTGAAACAAGCGTGGCCCATGAGGCCCAGCCCATGCTTGCGGGCCACATTGGTCACAAACACACATTGTGACCCTCAGCCTGAGCCCAGTCCTCAGGTAAGGCCTCTCAGGGCCTATATGAAGAGACAGCATATTGGGCTTGCCATGCCCCTAGGCCCCAAATTTTAACCATAGTTCGGGGTGTCCCTTCACTCTTCCCCAGGGCTCTGCTATGGAATTCCTCTTTTGGTGGGACACCAGAGTTAACAAACCTGAAAGAAGTCGTCCCATCCCACAGATTGACGAAAAACAATTGGGATCGGGCCAAATCCACAGAGAGGAAGATTCGTCCATGCCCATGAGACCTCCCCAACATTCCACGGCCATCGCTGAAACAAAATCCAGAGACAAAAGCCTGAGCAAGCGACTCAGACTCGCTCATTCTTCATATCCTGAAGAGTTCTTCTCATGGTTTGTAGATCGGGCGTGCCATACCTACGTCCCTAAACTTAAGCTGAGTTTGTGTTTTCAGTCTTCTCTCCTGAAAGTACTGGGCCACACTCCCTCCAGGCTGGGGCCCCTGGAGCCACACATTAGGACTGCCCCCACCCAATCCATGGGAATTCTGCCCATTCCATTGTCAAAAATCGTACAAATTAGGAGAACCCTCCAAAGTCCCTGAGGCCATCCCAATAGTGTAGGTCGCCCGGGACAAAAAAGGGCGGTTGATACCAGCTGAGCATCTACCTCCACTCATCTACCTCCACTCATACCAAGAAGATTGAACCAGACAGGACCCGAGGCCATTATCGGATCCATTGCTTTGGTTTACAGGCATGTCTCCTCAAAAGCCTGGATTCCAATACCAGCAGAGAGGATTTCCTGAGGCACCCATCAGAACAAATCTCGTCTCCACAAGGAAACTTGTGCATGGGAGCTATGCCAAAGCTTAGGAGAATACTTCAGGGTCCCGGTGCCACCTCCCCATTCCAAGGCCCTCATGGACACAAACACACATTAGGACCCATCCTCTGGAAAGTGCATTTCAACTCAGCCACCCCGGTTGCTCCCACAGATCCATTAGATCTAAACTGTCTTGTTGCTAGGAGACAATTGGAAGGCGAGGCGGACTTCCCAGGCATCCATCCTCGAATGGTGCTCTGGAGTCATTCCATATGGGATGTCCTGGAGCTGTCCAACAGGTCTCAATTGTCCCGCAGAAGGAATCCTTGAAGGGGGCATCCCACATCTCCCAACGTGGAAAACCTCCATGGCCTCGAGATTCCGCTCCCTTCATGAAGGGGCCGTCATGCACAGAAACTCCAACCTGAGCCAACGTCGGATCCTCGCCCTGACTTCAGATGCATGAGATATTGGTTCAGATCTGCAGGGGGTACCTGCCGTGCCCTCACCCTGAATCCGAAGTCTAGCTTGTGTTCTCAGACTTCCGTCCTCACTCTCCTGGCCCCGAAGCCCTCATGTTTGGCAATTCCGGACAGACAATGAAGCACTCTGCCTGCCCTCTAGAAAAAATATATTGCCTAATGAGCTGACCAGGCAGCTTAAATGAAGATAAACCTACACGGCACTCGAATGTACCCAAATTATATAGTCTAACCTGGGCACTAATGCACTGTCTGACACAACCTGAGCCCGGACCGGCTGACCAACACCCAGACAGCTGACCGCACCCTGAGCACATCAGACCCGCCCTGGCCTTAGGTCATCATCTCTTCCCTACCTCAGTTTTCAGGCTTCAGAACCTAGACCTTATCTGCAATCACTGCCCACGGGTGAGTGTGATGCAGAAATCAGAACTCTTCCTGACCCATGGCAAGAAACCTTGTGGTTGGCATGTTGTCCAACGTTCAGTGTAGGAGAAAACAGCATTCACCCTGAGGCCCCGCCCATTCTTGAGTGCGACGAGAGCATAAACACGCATTGTGACCTCAGCGTGAGTCCTGTCCTCTAGTAAGTCCTCTCAGTGGCTGGACCATTAGATGTCATAACGGGCTTGACATGTCCCTAGTCCCCAATTTTTAACCAGATTTCTGGTTGTCCAGTCGCCCCACCCCAGGGCTCTACTCTGGAATCCCTCATTTGGTGGGACATCTGAGGTTGAAAAACAAAATGAAACAAATCGACAACAACAACAAAAAAACGGACTTCTTCCATCCCCAGAATGACCGCAAACTCTTTGGACGGGACCGAACCCCCAGAGAGTAAGACTCGTCCATTTCCCATGAAGTCACCCGGCAATTTCACGACCATGAGTGACACGATATCCAGAGACAAAAACTTGAGCAAGAGCCTCACACTCGCCCTTTTTTCATATCCCGAAGTGTTCTCCTCATGGTCTGTAGATCAGTCCTGCCATACCTATGACCCAAAACATAAGCCGAGTTTGTGTTTTCAGACAACTGTCCAAACAGCTCTGGCCTACACACCCTACAGGCTCAGGGCCCTGGAGCCAAACCTGAGGACTGTACTTGCCCTCTCCAAGGGAATTGTATGTGCCCATTCCAATGGCCACAACCCTACTAATAGGATAACCTCCAAAGTCCCTGAGGCCATCCCAAGAGTTGTGGCTTCCCAGGACAAACAGGGGCAATCTGAGCCCATCTGAGCACCTACCTGCACTCAGACCCGTAGACTGATGTCCCCAGAGGTAAAAAGGAACGAACAGGCCCCTAGGCACTAATCGGATCCATTGCTTTGGTTTCCAGGCATCTCTCCTCAGAGGCCTGGATTTCAATACCAGCATATGGCTGTTTCTTGACTCACCCATCAGAACAAATCTCATCTACACATGGGAAACATGCACGTTGGAGCTGTGTCAAAGCCTCTGTTTAGGAGAACCCTTCAGGGCCCCAGGGCCACCGCTTCATTCCAAGGTCTCCATAGACACAAAAACATATTAGGACACATCCACAGGAGAGTCCATTTCAACTCAGCCTCCTCGGTTGCCCCCCACATCCAGCAGATCTAACCTGTCTTGTTGCTTGGAGACAATTGGAATGCGAGGTGGGATACCCAGCCATCCATCCTTAGAACCCTGCTCGGAATCGTTGGCCTGGAGCCAACCAACAGGTCTCAATTGTCCTGAAGAAGAATCTTTGCAGTTTGGAGCTTCTCACAACTCCCATCGTGGGAAAACCCCCATGTCCTAGTGATCCAACCCCCTTCAAGAAAGGGCCATCAGGGCAGAAAGTCCAACCTAAGCGATCGTCTGATCCTTGCCCTGACTTCAGATGCACGAGATCTCTATTGAGGTCTGTAGATTGTGCCTGCCATATCTTCACCCAGAAACCTAGGCCTGGCTTGGGTTCTCAGACTCCGTCCTCAGACTACTGGCCCACAAGCCCTCCAGTTTGGCAATCCAGAACTACAATGCCGCACTCTGCCTGCCCTACAGAAGTAAAACATTGCCCTCAGGGCTACCCCGAAACCCCAAATGAGGATCAACCTGCACGCCAATCGGCTGTACCCCAAACATATAGGCTGACCTGGGCACTATTTCCCCTTCTGACCCAGCCTGAGCCTGGACCTCCTGGTCCCACCCAGACAGCTGGCCGCACACTGAGCACATCGGACCCGCCATGGCCTTAGGTCGTCATCTCTTCCCAACTGCGGTTTTCAGGCTCCAGGACCCAGACCTTATCTCCAACCACTGCCCAGGGTTGAAAACGATGCAGAAATCAGAACTCTTTCCCCATGGCAAGAAACCTTGTGGTTGGCATGTTGTCCAAAGTTCAGTGTAGTTGAAACAAGCGTGGCCCATGAGGCCCAGCCCATGCTTGCGGGCCACATTGGTCACAAACACACATTGTGACCCTCAGCCTGAGCCCAGTCCTCAGGTAAGGCCTCTCAGGGCCTATATGAAGAGACAGCATATTGGGCTTGCCATGCCCCTAGGCCCCAATTTTTAACCATAGTTCGGGGTGTCCCTTCACTCTTCCCCAGGGCTCTGCTTTGGAATTCCTCTTTTGGTGGGTCACCTGAGGTAACAAACCTGAAAGGAGTCCTCCCATCCCACAGATTGACGAAAAACAATTGGGATCGGGCCAAATCCACAGAGAGGAAGATTCTTCCATGGCCCATGAGACATCCCCAACATTCCACGGCCATCGCTGAAACAAAATCCAGAGACAAAAGCCTGAGCAAGCGCCTCAGACTCGCTCATTCTTCATATCCTGAAGAGTTCTTCTCATGGTTTGTAGATCGGGCGTGCCATACCTACGTCCCCAAACTTAAGCTGAGTTTGTGTTTTCAGTCTTCTGTCCTCAAAGTCCTGGGCCACACTCCCTCCAGGCTGGGGCCCCTGGAGCCACACATTAGGACTGCCCCCACCCAATCCATGGGAATTCTGCCCATTCCATTGTCAAAAATCGTACAAATTAGGAGAACCCTCCAAAGTCCCTGAGGCCATCCCAATAGTGTAGGTCGCCCAGGACAAAAAAAGGGCCGTTGATACCGGCTGAGCATCTACCTCCACTCATCTACCTCCACTCATACCAAGAAGATTGAACCAGACAGGACCCGAGGCCATTATCGGATCCATTGCTTTGGTTTACAGGCATGTCTCCTCAAAAGCCTGGATTCCAATGCCAGCAGAGGGGATTTCCTGAGGCACCCATCAGAACAAATCTCGTCTCCACAAGGAAACTTGTGCATGGGAGCTATGCCAAAGCTTAGGAGAATACTTCAGGGTCCCGGTGCCACCTCCCCATTCCAAGGCCCTCATGGACACAAACACACATTCGGACCCATCCTCTGGAAAGTGCATTTCAACTCAGCCACCCCGGTTGCTCCCGCAGATCCATTAGATCTAAACTGTCTTGTTGCTAGGAGACAATTGGAAGGCGAGGCGGACTTCCCAGGCATCCATCCTCGAACGGTGCTCTGGAGTCATTCCATATGGGATGTGCTGGAGCTGTCCAACAGGTCTCAATTGTCCCGCAGAAGGAATCCTTGAAGGGGGCATCCCACATCTCCCAACGTGGAAAACCTCCATGGCCTCGAGATTCCGCTCCCTTCATGAAGGGGCCGTCATGCACAGAAACTCCAACCTGAGCCAACGTCGGATCCTCGCCCTGACTTCAGATGCATGAGATATTGGTTCAGATCTGCAGGGGGTACCTGCCGTGCCCTCACCCTGAATCCGAAGTCTAGCTTGTGTTCTCAGACTTCCGTCCTCACTCTCCTGGCCCCGAAGCCCTCATGTTGGCAATTCCGGACCGACAATGAAGCACTCTGCCTGCCCTCTAGAAAAAATATATTGCCTAATGAGCTGACCAGGCAGCTTAAATGAAGATAAACCTACACGGCACTCGAATGTACCCAAATTATATAGTCTAACCTGGGCACTAATGCACTGTCTGACACAACCTGAGCCCGGACCGGCTGACCAACACCCAGACAGCTGACCGCACCCTGAGCACATCAGACCCGCCCTGGCCTAGGTCATCATCTCTTCCCTACCTCAGTTTTCAGGCTTCAGAACCTAGACCTTATCTCCAATCACTGCCCACGGGTGACTGTGATGCAGAAATCAGAACTCTTCCTGACCCATGGCAAGAAACCTTGTGGTTGGCATGTTGTCCAACGTTCAGTGTAGGAGAAAACAGCATTCACCCTGAGGCCCCGCCCATTCTTGAGTGCGACGAGAGCATAAACACGCATTGTGACCTCAGCGTGAGTCCTGTCCTCTAGGAAGTCCTCTCAGTGGCTGGACCATTAGATGTCATAATGGGCTTGACATGTCCCTAGTCCCCAATTTTTAACCAGATTTCTGGTTGTCCAGTCGCCCCACCCCAGGGCTCTACTCTGGAATCCCTCATTTGGTGGGACATCTGAGGTTGAAAAACAAAATGAAACAAATCGACAACAACAACAAAAAAACGGACTTCTTCCATCCCCAGAATGACCGCAAACTCTTTGGACGGGACCGAACCCCCAGAGAGTAAGACTCGTCCATTTCCCATGAAGTCACCCGGCAATTTCACGACCATGAGTGACACGATATCCAGAGACAAAAACTTGAGCAAGAGCCTCACACTCGCCCTTTTTTCATATCCCGAAGTGTTCTCCTCATGGTCTGTAGATCAGTCCTGCCATACCTATGACCCAAAACATAAGCCGAGTTTGTGTTTTCAGACAACTGTCCAAACAGCTCTGGCCTACACACCCTACAGGCTCAGGGCCCTGGAGCCAAACCTGAGGACTGTACTTGCCCTCTCCAAGGGAATTGTATGTGCCAATTCCAATGGCCACAACCCTACTAATAGGATAACCTCCAAAGTCCCTGAGGCCATCCCAAGAGTTGTGGCTTCCCAGGACAAACAGGGGCAATCTGAGCCCATCTGAGCACCTACCTGCACTCAGACCCGTAGACTGATGTCCCCAGAGGTAAAAAGGAACGAACAGGCCCCTAGGCACTAATCGGATCCATTGCTTTGGTTTCCAGGCATCTCTCCTCAGAGGCCTGGAGTTCAATACCAGCATATGGCTGTTTCTTGACTCACCCATCAGAACAAATCTCATCTACACATGGGAAACATGCACGTTGGAGCTGTGTCAAAGCCTCTGTTTAGGAGAACCCTTCAGGGCCCCAGGGCCACCGCTTCATTCCAAGGTCTCCATAGACACAAAAACATATTAGGACACATCCACAGGAGAGTCCATTTCAACTCAGCCTCCTCGGTTGCCCCCCACATCCAGCAGATCTAACCTGTCTTGTTGCTTGGAGACAATTGGAATGCGAGGTGGGCTACCCAGCCATCCATCCTTAGAACCCTGCTCGGAATCGTTGGCCTGGAGCCAACCAACAGGTCTCAATTGTCCTGCAGAAGAATCTTTGCAGTTTGGAGCTTCTCACAACTCCCATCGTGGGAAAACCCCCATGTCCTCGTGATCAAACCCCCTTCAAGAAAGGGCCATCAGGGCAGAAAGTCCAACCTGAGCGATCGTCTGATCCTTGCCCTGACTTCAGATGCACGAGATCTCTATTGAGGTCTGTAGATTGTGCCTGCCATATCCTCACCCAGAAACCTAGGCCTAGCTTGGGTCTCAGACTTCCGTCCTCAGACTACTGGCCCACAAGCCCTCCAGTTTGGCAATCCAGAACTACAATGCCGCACTCTGCCTGCCCTATAGAAGTAAAGCATTGCACACAGGGCTACCCCGAAACCCCAAATGAGGATCAACCTGCACGCCAATTGGCTGTACCCCAAACATATAGGCTGACCTGGGCACTATTTCCCCTTCTGACCCAGCCTGAGCCTGGACCTCCTGGTCCCACCCAGACAGCTGGCCGCACACTGAGCACATCGGACCCGCCATGGCCTTAGGTCGTCATCTCTTCCCAACTGCGGTTTTCAGGCTCCAGAACCTAGACCTTATCTCCAACCACTGCCCAGGGTTGCAAACGATGCAGAAATCAGAACTCTTTCCCCATGGCAAGAAACCTTGTGCTTGGCATGTTGTCCAACGTTCAGTGTAGTTGAAACAAGCGTGGCCCATGAGGCCCAGCCCATGCTTGCGGGCCACATTGGTCACAAACACACATTGTGACCCTCAGCCTGAGCCCAGTCCTCAGGTATGACCTTTCAGGGCCTATATGAAGAGACAGCATATTGGGCTTGCCATGCCACTAGGCCCCAATTTTTAACCATAGTTCGGGGTGTCCCTTCACTCTTCCCCAGGGCTCTGCTTTGGAATTCCTCTTTTGGTGGGTCTCCTTAGGTAACAAACCTGAAAGGAGTCCTCCCATCCCACAGATTGACGAAAAACAATTGGGATCGGGCCAAATCCACAGAGAGGAAGATTCGTCCATGGCCCATGAGACATCCCCAACATTCCACGGCCATCGCTGAAACAAAATCCAGAGACAAAAGCCTGAGCAAGCGCCTCAGACTCGCTCATTCTTCATATCCTGAAGAGTTCTTCTCATGGTTTGTAGATCGGGCGTGCCATACCTACGTCCCCAAACTTAAGCTGAGTTTGTGTTTTCAGTCTTCTGTCCTCAAAGTCCTGGGCCACACTCCCTCCAGGCTGGGGCCCCTGGAGCCACACATTAGGACTGCCCCCACCCAATCCATGGGAATTCTGCCCATTCCATTGTCAAAAATCGTACAAATTAGGAGAACCCTCCAAAGTCCCTGAGGCCATCCCAATAGTGTAGGTCGCCCGGGACAAAAAAGGGCGGTTGATACCAGCTGAGCATCTTCCTCCACTCATCTACCTCCACTCATACCAAGAAGATTGAACCAGACAGGACCCGAGGCCATTATCGGATCCATTGCTTTGGTTTACAGGCATGTCTCCTCAAAAGCCTGGATTCCAATACCAGCAGAGGGGATTTCCTGAGGCACCCATCAGAACAAATCTCGTCTCCACAAGGAAACTTGTGCATGGGAGCTATGCCAAAACTTAGGAGAATACTTCAGGGTCCCGGTGCCACCTCCCCATTCCAAGGCCCTCATGGACACAAACACACATTCGGACCCATCCTCTGGAAAGTGCATTTCAACTCAGCCACCCCTGTTGCTCCCGCAGATCCATTAGATCTAAACTGTCTTGTTGCTAGGAGACAATTGGAAGGCGAGGCGGACTTCCCAGGCATCCATCCTCGAACGGTGCTCTGGAGTCATTCCATATGGGATGTCCTGGAGCTGTCCAACAGGTCTCAATTGTCCCGCAGAAGGAATCCTTGAAGGGGGCATCCCACAACTCCCAACGTGGAAAACCTCCATGGCCTCGAGATTCCGCTCCCTTCATGAAGGGGCCATCATGCACAGAAACTCCAACCTGAGCCAACGTCGGATCCTCGCCCTGACTTCAGATGCATGAGATATTGGTTCAGATCTGCAGGGGGTACCTGCCGTGCCCTCACCCTGAATCCGAAGTCTAGCTTGTGTTCTCAGACTTCCGTCCTCACTCTCCTGGCCCCGAAGCCCTCATGTTTGGCAATTCCGGACCGACAATGAAGCACTCTGCCTGCCCTCTAGAAAAAATATATTGCCTAATGAGCTGACCAGGCAGCTTAAATGAAGATAAACCTACACGGCAATCGAATGTACCCAAATTATATAGTCTAACCTGGGCACTAATGCACTGTCTGACACAACCTGAGCCCGGACCGGCTGACCAACACCCAGACAGCTGACCGCACC
The DNA here is from genome assembly GCF_964662115.1 of Mustela nivalis. NCBI lineage: Eukaryota > Metazoa > Chordata > Mammalia > Carnivora > Mustelidae > Mustela > Mustela nivalis. The sequence goes on along the minus strand of NW_028136508.1, from coordinate 598,518 downwards.
CTGAGCACATCAGACCCGCCCTGGCCTTAGGTCATCATCTCTTCCCTACCTCAGTTTTCAGGCTTCAGAACCTAGACCTTATCTCCAATCACTGCCCACGGGTGACTGTGATGCAGAAATCAGAACTCTTCCTGACCCATGGCAAGAAACCTTGTGGTTGGCATGTTGTCCAACGTTCAGTGTAGGAGAAAACAGCATTCACCCTGAGGCCCCGCCCATTCTTGAGTGCGACAAGAGCATAAACACGCATTGTGACCTCAGCGTGAGTCCTGTCCTCTAGTAAGTCCTCTCAGTGGCTGGACCATTAGATGTCATAATGGGCTTGACATGTTCCTAGTCCCCAATTTTTAACCAGATTTCTGGTTGTCCAGTCGCCCCACCCCAGGGCTCTACTCTGGAATCCCTCATTTGGTGGGACATCTGAGGTTGAAAAACAAAATGAAACAAATCGACAACAACAACAAAAAAACGGACTTCTTCCATCCCCAGAATGACCGCAAACTCTTTGGACGGGACCGAACCCCCAGAGAGTAAGACTCGTCCATTTCCCATGAAGTCACCCGGCAATTTCACGACCATGAGTGACACGATATCCAGAGACAAAAACTTGAGCAAGAGCCTCACACTCGCCCTTTTTTCATATCCCGAAGTGTTCTCCTCATGGTCTGTAGATCAGTCCTGCCATACCTATGACCCAAAACATAAGCCGAGTTTGTGTTTTCAGACAACTGTCCAAACAGCTCTGGCCTACACACCCTACAGGCTCAGGGCCCTGGAGCCAAACCTGAGGACTGTACTTGCCCTCTCCAAGGGAATTGTATGTGCCCATTCCAATGGCCACAACCCTACTAATAGGATAACCTCCAAAGTCCCTGAGGCTCTCCCAAGAGTTGTGGCTTCCCAGGACAAACAGGGGCAATCTGAGCCCATCTGAGCACCTACCTGCACTCAGACCCGTAGACTGATGTCCCCAGAGGTAAAAAGGAACGAACAGGCCCCTAGGCACTAATCGGATCCATTGCTTTGGTTTCCAGGCATCTCTCCTCAGAGGCCTGGAGTTCAATACCAGCATATGGCTGTTTCTTGACTCACCCATCAGAACAAATCTCATCTACACATGGGAAACATGCACGTTGGAGCTGTGTCAAAGCCTCTGTTTAGGAGAACCCTTCAGGGCCCCAGGGCCACCGCTTCATTCCAAGGTCTCCATAGACACAAAAACATATTAGGACACATCCACAGGAGAGTCCATTTCAACTCAGCCTCCTCGGTTGCCCCCCACATCCAGCAGATCTAACCTGTCTTGTTGCTTGGAGACAATTGGAATGCGAGGTGGGCTACCCAGCCATCCATCCTTAGAACCCTGCTCGGAATCGTTGGCCTGGAGCCAACCAACAGGTCTCAATTGTCCTGCAGAAGAATCTTTGCAGTTTGGAGCTTCTCACAACTCCCATCGTGGGAAAACCCCCATGTCCTCGTGATCCAACCCCCTTCAAGAAAGGGCCATCATGGCAGAAAGTCCAACCTGAGCGATCGTCTGATCCTTGCCCTGTCTTCAGATGCACGAGATCTCTATTGAGGTCTGTAGATTGTGCCTGCCATATCCTCACCCAGAAACCTAGGCCTAGCTTGGGTTCTCAGACTCTGTCCTCAGACTACTGGCCCACAAGCCCTCCAGTTGGGCAATCCAGAACTACAATGCCGCACTCTGCCTGCCCTACCGAAGTAAAACATTGCCCTCCGGTCTACCCCGAAACCCCAATGAGGATCAACCAGCATGCCAATCGGCTGTACCCCAAACATATAGGCTGACCTGGGCACTATTTCCCCTTCTGACCCAGCCTGAGCCTGGACCTCCTGGTCCCACCCAGACAGCTGGCCGAACACTGAGCACATCGGACCCGCCATGGCCTTAGGTCGTCATCTCTTCCCAACTGCGGTTTTCAGGCTCCAGAACCTAGACCTTATCTCCAACCACTGACCAGGGTTGAAAATGATGCAGAAATCAGAACTCTTTCCCCATGGCAAGAAACCTTGTGCTTGGCATGTGGTCCAACGTTCAGTGTAGTTGAAACAAGCGTGGCCCATGAGGCCCAGCCCATGCTTGCGGGCCACATAGGTCACAAACACACATTGTGACCCTCAGCCTGAGCCCAGTCCTCAGGTAAGGCCTCTCAGGGCCTATATGAAGAGACAGCATATTGGGCTTGCCATGCCCCTAGGCCCCAAATTTTAACCATAGTTCGGGGTGTCCCTTCACTCTTCCCCAGGGCTCTGCTATGGAATTCCTCTTTTGGTGGGACACCAGAGGTAACAAACCTGAAAGGATTCCTCCCATCCCACAGATTGACGAAAAACAATTGGGATCGGGCCAAATCCACAGAGAGGATGATTCGTCCATGGCCCATGAGACCTCCCCAACATTCCACGGCCAAGGCTGAAACAAAATCCAGAGACAAAAGCCTGAGCATGCGACTCAGACTCGCTCATTCTTCATATCCTGAAGAGTTCTTCTCATGGTTTGTAGATCGGGCGTGCCATACCTACGTCCCCAAACTTAAGCTGAGTTTGTGTTTTCAGTCTTCTGTCCTCAAAGTACTGGGCCACACTCCCTCCAGGCTGGGGCCCCTGGAGCCACACATTAGGACTGCCCCCACCCAATCCATGGGAATTCTGCCCATTCCATTGTCAAAAATCATACAAATTAGGAGAACCCTCCAAGGTCCCTGAGGCCATCCCAATAGTGTAGGTCGCCCGGGACAAAAAAAGGGCGGTTGATACCAGCTGAGCATCTACCTCCACTCATCTACCTCCACTCATACCAAGAAGATTGAACCAGACAGGACCCGAGGCCATTATCGGATCCATTGCTTTGGTTTACAGGCATGTCTCCTCAAAAGCCTTGATTCCAAAACCAGCAGAGGGGATTTCCTTAGGCACCCATCAGAACAAATCTCGTCTCCACAAGGAAACTTGTGCATGGGAGCTATGCCAAAGCTTAGGAGAATACTTCAGGGTCCCGGTGCCACCTCCCCATTCCAAAGCCCTCATGGACACAAACACACATTAGGACCCATTCTCTGGAAAGTGCATTTCAACTCAGCCACCCCGGTTGCTCCCGCAGATCCATTAGATCTAAACTGTCTTGTTGCTAGGAGACAATTGGAAGGCGAGGCGGACTTCCCAGGCATCCATCCTCGAACGGTGCTCTGGTGTCATTCCATATGGGATGTCCTGGAGCTGTCCAACAGGTCTCAATTGTCCCGCAGAAGGAATCCTTGAAGGGGGCATCCCACATCTCCCAACGTGGAAAACCTCCATGGCCTCGAGATTCCGCTCCCTTCATGAAGGGGCCGTCATGCACAGAAACTCCAACCTGAGCCAACCTCGGATCCTCGCCCTGACTTCAGATGCATGAGATATTGGTTCAGATCTGCAGGGGGTACCTGCTATGCCCTCACCCTGAATCCGAAGTCTAGCTTGTGTTCTCAGACTTCCGTCCTCACTCTCCTGGCCCCGAATCCCTCATGTTTGGCAATTCCAGACCGACAATGAAGCACTCTGCCTGCCCTCTAGAAAAAATATATTGCCTAATGAGCTGACCAGGCAGCTTAAATGAAGATAAACCTACACGGCACTCGAATGTACCCAAATTATATAGTCTAACCTGGGCACTAATGCACTGTCTGACACAACCTGAGCCCGGACCTGCTGACCAACACCCAGACAGCTGACCGCACCCTGAGCACATCAGACCCGCCCTGGCCTTAGGTCATCATCTCTTCCCTACCTCAGTTTTCAGGCTTCAGAACCTAGACTTTATCTCCAATCACTGCCCACGGGTGACTGTGATGCAGAAATCAGAACTCTTCCTGACCCATGGCAAGAAACCTTGTGGTTGGCATGTTGTCCAACGTTCAGTGTAGGAGAAAACAGCATTCACCCTGAGGCCCCGCCCATTCTTGAGTGCGACAAGAGCATAAACACGCATTGTGACCTCAGCGTGAGTCCTGTCCTCTAGTAAGTCCTCTCAGTGGCTGGACCATTAGATGTCATAATGGGCTTGACATGTCCCTAGTCCCCAATTTTTAACCAGATTTCTGGTTGTCCAGTCGCCCCACCCCAGGGCTCTACTCTGGAATCCCTCATTTGGTGGGACATCTGAGGTTGAAAAACAAAATGAAACAAATCGACAACAACAACAAAAAAACGGACTTCTTCCATCCCCAGAATGACCGCAAACTCTTTGGACGGGACCGAACCCCCAGAGAGTAAGACTCGTCCATTTCCCATGAAGTCACCCGGCAATTTCACGACCATGAGTGACACGATATCCAGAGACAAAAACTTGAGCAAGAGCCTCACACTCGCCCTTTTTTCATATCCCGAAGTGTTCTCCTCATGGTCTGTAGATCAGTCCTGCCATACCTATGACCCAAAACATAAGCCGAGTTTGTGTTTTCAGACAACTGTCCAAACAGCTCTGGCCTACACACCCTACAGGCTCAGGGCCCTGGAGCCAAACCTGAGGACTGTACTTGCCCTCTCCAAGGGAATTGTATGTGCCCATTCCAATGGCCACAACCCTACTAGTAGGATAACCTCCAAAGTCCCTGAGGCCATCCCAATAGTTGTGGCTTCCCAGGACAAACAGGGGCAATCTGAGCCCATCTGAGCACCTACCTGCACTCAGACCCGTAGACTGATGTCCCCAGAGGTAAAAAGGAACGAACAGGCCCCTAGGCACTAATCGGATCCATTGCTTTGGTTTCCAGGAAACTCTCCTCAGAGGCCTGGATTTCAATACCAGCATATGAATGTTTCTTGACTCACCCATCAGAACAAATCTCATCTACACTTGGGAAACCTGCACGTTGGAGCTGTGTCAAAGCCTCTGTTTAGGAGAACCCTTCAGGGCCCCAGGGCCACCGCTTCATTCCAAGGTCTCCATAGACACAAAAACATATTAGGACACATCCACAGGAGAGTCCATTTCAACTCAGCCTCCTCGGTTGCCCCCCACATCCAGCAGATCTAACCTGTCTTGTTGCTTGGAGACAATTGGAATGCGAGGTGGGCTACCCAGCCATCCATCCTTAGAACCCTGCTCGGAATCGTTGGCCTGGAGCCAACCAACAGGTCTCAATTGTCCTGCAGAAGAATCTTTGCAGTTTGGAGCTTCTCACAACTCCCATCGTGGGAAAACCCCCATGTCCTCGTGATCCAAACCCCTTCAAGAAAGGGCCATCAGGGCAGAAAGTCCAACCTGAGCGATCGTCTGATCCTTGCTCTGACTTCAGATGCACGAGATCTCTATTGAGGTCTGTAGATTGTGCCTGCCATATCCTCACCCAGAAACCTAGGCCTAGCTTGGGTTCTCAGACTCCGTCCTCAGACTACTGGCCCACAAGCCCTCCAGTTGGGCAATCCAGAACTACAATGCCACACTCTGCCTGCCCTACAGAAGTAAAACATTGCCCTCAGGGCTACCCCGAAACCCCAAATGAGGATCAACCTGCATGCCAATCGGCTGTACCCCAAACATATAGGCTGACCTGGGCACTCTTTCCCCTTCTGACCCAGCCTGAGCCTGACCTCCTGGTCCCACCCAGACAGCTGGCCGCACACTGAGCACATCGGACCCGCCATGGCCTTAGGTCGTCATCTCTTCCCAACTGCGGTTTTCAGGCTCCAGAACCTAGACCTTATCTCCAACCACTGACCAGGGTTGAAAATGATGCAGAAATCAGAACTCTTTCCCCATGGCAAGAAACCTTGTGGTTGGCATGTTGTCCAACGTTCAGTGTAGTTGAAACAAGCGTGGCCCATGAGGCCCAGCCCATGCTTGCGGGCCACATTGGTCACAAACACACATTGTGACCCTCAGCCTGAGCCCAGTCCTCAGGTAAGGCCTCTCAGGGCCTATATGAAGAGACAGCATATTGGGCTTGCCATGCCCCTAGGCCCCAAATTTTAACCATAGTTCGGGGTGTCCCTTCACTCTTCCCCAGGGCTCTGCTATGGAATTCCTCTTTTGGTGGGACACCAGAGTTAACAAACCTGAAAGAAGTCGTCCCATCCCACAGATTGACGAAAAACAATTGGGATCGGGCCAAATCCACAGAGAGGAAGATTCGTCCATGCCCATGAGACCTCCCCAACATTCCACGGCCATCGCTGAAACAAAATCCAGAGACAAAAGCCTGAGCAAGCGACTCAGACTCGCTCATTCTTCATATCCTGAAGAGTTCTTCTCATGGTTTGTAGATCGGGCGTGCCATACCTACGTCCCTAAACTTAAGCTGAGTTTGTGTTTTCAGTCTTCTCTCCTGAAAGTACTGGGCCACACTCCCTCCAGGCTGGGGCCCCTGGAGCCACACATTAGGACTGCCCCCACCCAATCCATGGGAATTCTGCCCATTCCATTGTCAAAAATCGTACAAATTAGGAGAACCCTCCAAAGTCCCTGAGGCCATCCCAATAGTGTAGGTCGCCCGGGACAAAAAAGGGCGGTTGATACCAGCTGAGCATCTACCTCCACTCATCTACCTCCACTCATACCAAGAAGATTGAACCAGACAGGACCCGAGGCCATTATCGGATCCATTGCTTTGGTTTACAGGCATGTCTCCTCAAAAGCCTGGATTCCAATACCAGCAGAGAGGATTTCCTGAGGCACCCATCAGAACAAATCTCGTCTCCACAAGGAAACTTGTGCATGGGAGCTATGCCAAAGCTTAGGAGAATACTTCAGGGTCCCGGTGCCACCTCCCCATTCCAAGGCCCTCATGGACACAAACACACATTAGGACCCATCCTCTGGAAAGTGCATTTCAACTCAGCCACCCCGGTTGCTCCCACAGATCCATTAGATCTAAACTGTCTTGTTGCTAGGAGACAATTGGAAGGCGAGGCGGACTTCCCAGGCATCCATCCTCGAATGGTGCTCTGGAGTCATTCCATATGGGATGTCCTGGAGCTGTCCAACAGGTCTCAATTGTCCCGCAGAAGGAATCCTTGAAGGGGGCATCCCACATCTCCCAACGTGGAAAACCTCCATGGCCTCGAGATTCCGCTCCCTTCATGAAGGGGCCGTCATGCACAGAAACTCCAACCTGAGCCAACGTCGGATCCTCGCCCTGACTTCAGATGCATGAGATATTGGTTCAGATCTGCAGGGGGTACCTGCCGTGCCCTCACCCTGAATCCGAAGTCTAGCTTGTGTTCTCAGACTTCCGTCCTCACTCTCCTGGCCCCGAAGCCCTCATGTTTGGCAATTCCGGACAGACAATGAAGCACTCTGCCTGCCCTCTAGAAAAAATATATTGCCTAATGAGCTGACCAGGCAGCTTAAATGAAGATAAACCTACACGGCACTCGAATGTACCCAAATTATATAGTCTAACCTGGGCACTAATGCACTGTCTGACACAACCTGAGCCCGGACCGGCTGACCAACACCCAGACAGCTGACCGCACCCTGAGCACATCAGACCCGCCCTGGCCTTAGGTCATCATCTCTTCCCTACCTCAGTTTTCAGGCTTCAGAACCTAGACCTTATCTGCAATCACTGCCCACGGGTGAGTGTGATGCAGAAATCAGAACTCTTCCTGACCCATGGCAAGAAACCTTGTGGTTGGCATGTTGTCCAACGTTCAGTGTAGGAGAAAACAGCATTCACCCTGAGGCCCCGCCCATTCTTGAGTGCGACGAGAGCATAAACACGCATTGTGACCTCAGCGTGAGTCCTGTCCTCTAGTAAGTCCTCTCAGTGGCTGGACCATTAGATGTCATAACGGGCTTGACATGTCCCTAGTCCCCAATTTTTAACCAGATTTCTGGTTGTCCAGTCGCCCCACCCCAGGGCTCTACTCTGGAATCCCTCATTTGGTGGGACATCTGAGGTTGAAAAACAAAATGAAACAAATCGACAACAACAACAAAAAAACGGACTTCTTCCATCCCCAGAATGACCGCAAACTCTTTGGACGGGACCGAACCCCCAGAGAGTAAGACTCGTCCATTTCCCATGAAGTCACCCGGCAATTTCACGACCATGAGTGACACGATATCCAGAGACAAAAACTTGAGCAAGAGCCTCACACTCGCCCTTTTTTCATATCCCGAAGTGTTCTCCTCATGGTCTGTAGATCAGTCCTGCCATACCTATGACCCAAAACATAAGCCGAGTTTGTGTTTTCAGACAACTGTCCAAACAGCTCTGGCCTACACACCCTACAGGCTCAGGGCCCTGGAGCCAAACCTGAGGACTGTACTTGCCCTCTCCAAGGGAATTGTATGTGCCCATTCCAATGGCCACAACCCTACTAATAGGATAACCTCCAAAGTCCCTGAGGCTCTCCCAAGAGTTGTGGCTTCCCAGGACAAACAGGGGCAATCTGAGCCCATCTGAGCACCTACCTGCACTCAGACCCGTAGACTGATGTCCCCAGAGGTAAAAAGGAACGAACAGGCCCCTAGGCACTAATCGGATCCATTGCTTTGGTTTCCAGGCATCTCTCCTCAGAGGCCTGGATTTCAATACCAGCATATGGCTGTTTCTTGACTCACCCATCAGAACAAATCTCATCTACACATGGGAAACATGCACGTTGGAGCTGTGTCAAAGCCTCTGTTTAGGAGAACCCTTCAGGGCCCCAGGGCCACCGCTTCATTCCAAGGTCTCCATAGACACAAAAACATATTAGGACACATCCACAGGAGAGTCCATTTCAACTCAGCCTCCTCGGTTGCCCCCCACATCCAGCAGATCTAACCTGTCTTGTTGCTTGGAGACAATTGGAATGCGAGGTGGGATACCCAGCCATCCATCCTTAGAACCCTGCTCGGAATCGTTGGCCTGGAGCCAACCAACAGGTCTCAATTGTCCTGAAGAAGAATCTTTGCAGTTTGGAGCTTCTCACAACTCCCATCGTGGGAAAACCCCCATGTCCTAGTGATCCAACCCCCTTCAAGAAAGGGCCATCAGGGCAGAAAGTCCAACCTAAGCGATCGTCTGATCCTTGCCCTGACTTCAGATGCACGAGATCTCTATTGAGGTCTGTAGATTGTGCCTGCCATATCTTCACCCAGAAACCTAGGCCTGGCTTGGGTTCTCAGACTCCGTCCTCAGACTACTGGCCCACAAGCCCTCCAGTTTGGCAATCCAGAACTACAATGCCGCACTCTGCCTGCCCTACAGAAGTAAAACATTGCCCTCAGGGCTACCCCGAAACCCCAAATGAGGATCAACCTGCACGCCAATCGGCTGTACCCCAAACATATAGGCTGACCTGGGCACTATTTCCCCTTCTGACCCAGCCTGAGCCTGGACCTCCTGGTCCCACCCAGACAGCTGGCCGCACACTGAGCACATCGGACCCGCCATGGCCTTAGGTCGTCATATCTTCCCAACTGCGGTTTTCAGGCTCCAGGACCCAGACCTTATCTCCAACCACTGCCCAGGGTTGAAAACGATGCAGAAATCAGAACTCTTTCCCCATGGCAAGAAACCTTGTGGTTGGCATGTTGTCCAAAGTTCAGTGTAGTTGAAACAAGCGTGGCCCATGAGGCCCAGCCCATGCTTGCGGGCCACATTGGTCACAAACACACATTGTGACCCTCAGCCTGAGCCCAGTCCTCAGGTAAGGCCTCTCAGGGCCTATATGAAGAGACAGCATATTGGGCTTGCCATGCCCCTAGGCCCCAATTTTTAACCATAGTTCGGGGTGTCCCTTCACTCTTCCCCAGGGCTCTGCTTTGGAATTCCTCTTTTGGTGGGTCACCTGAGGTAACAAACCTGAAAGGAGTCCTCCCATCCCACAGATTGACGAAAAACAATTGGGATCGGGCCAAATCCACAGAGAGGAAGATTCTTCCATGGCCCATGAGACATCCCCAACATTCCACGGCCATCGCTGAAACAAAATCCAGAGACAAAAGCCTGAGCAAGCGCCTCAGACTCGCTCATTCTTCATATCCTGAAGAGTTCTTCTCATGGTTTGTAGATCGGGCGTGCCATACCTACGTCCCCAAACTTAAGCTGAGTTTGTGTTTTCAGTCTTCTGTCCTCAAAGTCCTGGGCCACACTCCCTCCAGGCTGGGGCCCCTGGAGCCACACATTAGGACTGCCCCCACCCAATCCATGGGAATTCTGCCCATTCCATTGTCAAAAATCGTACAAATTAGGAGAACCCTCCAAAGTCCCTGAGGCCATCCCAATAGTGTAGGTCGCCCAGGACAAAAAAAGGGCCGTTGATACCGGCTGAGCATCTACCTCCACTCATCTACCTCCACTCACAGAGAAGAAGATTGAACCAGACAGGACCCTAGGCCATAATCGGATCATTTCTTTGGTTTACAGGCATGTCTCCTCAAAAGCCTGGATTCCAAGACCAGCATAGGGGTTTACTGAGGCACCCATCAGAACAAATCTCGTCTCCACAAGGAAACTTGTGCATGGGACCTATGTCAAAAGCTTAGGAGAATACTTCAGGGTCCCGGTGCTACCGCCACATTGCAAGGCTTTAATGTACAGAAACACATATTAGGCCCCATCCTCAGGAAAGTCCATTTCAACTCAGCCACCCCGGTTGCTCCCGCAGAGCCATCAGATCTCAACTGTCTTGTTGCTTGGAGACAATTGGAATACGAGGCCCGCTTCCCTGGCATCCATCCTCGAACGGTGCTCTGGAGTCTTTCCATATGGGATATCCTGGAGCTGCCCAACAGGTCTCAATTGTCCCGCAGAAGGAATTTTTGAAGGGGGCATCCCACAACTCCCAACGTGGGAAAACCTCAATGGCCTCGAGATTCTGCTCCCTTCATGAAGCGGCCGTCATGCACAGAAACTCCACCTGAGCCAACGTCTGATCCTCGCCCTGACTTCAGATGCATGAGATATTGGTTCAGATCTGCAGGGGGTACCTGCCGTGCCCTCACCCTGAATCCGAAGTCTAGCTTGTGTTCTCAGACTTCCGTCCTCACTCTCCTGGCCCCGAAGCCCTCATGTTGGCAATTCCGGACCGACAATGAAGCACTCTGCCTGCCCTCTAGAAAAAATATATTGCCTAATGAGCTGACCAGGCAGCTTAAATGAAGATAAACCTACACGGCACTCGAATGTACCCAAATTATATAGTCTAACCTGGGCACTAATGCACTGTCTGACACAACCTGAGCCCGGACCGGCTGACCAACACCCAGACAGCTGACCGCACCCTGAGCACATCAGACCCGCCCTGGCCTAGGTCATCATCTCTTCCCTACCTCAGTTTTCAGGCTTCAGAACCTAGACCTTATCTCCAATCACTGCCCACGGGTGACTGTGATGCAGAAATCAGAACTCTTCCTGACCCATGGCAAGAAACCTTGTGGTTGGCATGTTGTCCAACGTTCAGTGTAGGAGAAAACAGCATTCACCCTGAGGCCCCGCCCATTCTTGAGTGCGACGAGAGCATAAACACGCATTGTGACCTCAGCGTGAGTCCTGTCCTCTAGGAAGTCCTCTCAGTGGCTGGACCATTAGATGTCATAATGGGCTTGACATGTCCCTAGTCCCCAATTTTTAACCAGATTTCTGGTTGTCCAGTCGCCCCACCCCAGGGCTCTACTCTGGAATCCCTCATTTGGTGGGACATCTGAGGTTGAAAAACAAAATGAAACAAATCGACAACAACAACAAAAAAACGGACTTCTTCCATCCCCAGAATGACCGCAAACTCTTTGGACGGGACCGAACCCCCAGAGAGTAAGACTCGTCCATTTCCCATGAAGTCACCCGGCAATTTCACGACCATGAGTGACACGATATCCAGAGACAAAAACTTGAGCAAGAGCCTCACACTCGCCCTTTTTTCATATCCCGAAGTGTTCTCCTCATGGTCTGTAGATCAGTCCTGCCATACCTATGACCCAAAACATAAGCCGAGTTTGTGTTTTCAGACAACTGTCCAAACAGCTCTGGCCTACACACCCTACAGGCTCAGGGCCCTGGAGCCAAACCTGAGGACTGTACTTGCCCTCTCCAAGGGAATTGTATGTGCCAATTCCAATGGCCACAACCCTACTAATAGGATAACCTCCAAATTCCCTGAGGCCATCCCAAGAGTTGTGGCTTCCCAGGACAAACAGGGGCAATCTGAGCCCATCTGAGCACCTACCTGCACTCAGACCCGTAGACTGATGTCCCCAGAGGTAAAAAGGAACGAACAGGCCCCTAGGCACTAATCGGATCCATTGCTTTGGTTTCCAGGCATCTCTCCTCAGAGGCCTGGAGTTCAATACCAGCATATGGCTGTTTCTTGACTCACCCATCAGAACAAATCTCATCTACACATGGGAAACATGCACGTTGGAGCTGTGTCAAAGCCTCTGTTTAGGAGAACCCTTCAGGGCCCCAGGGCCACCGCTTCATTCCAAGGTCTCCATAGACACAAAAACATATTAGGACACATCCACAGGAGAGTCCATTTCAACTCAGCCTCCTCGGTTGCCCCCCACATCCAGCAGATCTAACCTGTCTTGTTGCTTGGAGACAATTGGAATGCGAGGTGGGCTACCCAGCCATCCATCCTTAGAACCCTGCTCGGAATCGTTGGCCTGGAGCCAACCAACAGGTCTCAATTGTCCTGCAGAAGAATCTTTGCAGTTTGGAGCTTCTCACAACTCCCATCGTGGGAAAACCCCCATGTCCTCGTGATCAAACCCCCTTCAAGAAAGGGCCATCAGGGCAGAAAGTCCAACCTGAGCGATCGTCTGATCCTTGCCCTGACTTCAGATGCACGAGATCTCTATTGAGGTCTGTAGATTGTGCCTGCCATATCCTCACCCAGAAACCTAGGCCTAGCTTGGGTCTCAGACTTCCGTCCTCAGACTACTGGCCCACAAGCCCTCCAGTTTGGCAATCCAGAACTACAATGCCGCACTCTGCCTGCCCTATAGAAGTAAAGCATTGCACACAGGGCTACCCCGAAACCCCAAATGAGGATCAACCTGCACGCCAATTGGCTGTACCCCAAACATATAGGCTGACCTGGGCACTATTTCCCCTTCTGACCCAGCCTGAGCCTGGACCTCCTGGTCCCACCCAGACAGCTGGCCGCACACTGAGCACATCGGACCCGCCATGGCCTTAGGTCGTCATCTCTTCCCAACTGCGGTTTTCAGGCTCCAGAACCTAGACCTTATCTCCAACCACTGCCCAGGGTTGCAAACGATGCAGAAATCAGAACTCTTTCCCCATGGCAAGAAACCTTGTGCTTGGCATGTTGTCCAACGTTCAGTGTAGTTGAAACAAGCGTGGCCCATGAGGCCCAGCCCATGCTTGCGGGCCACATTGGTCACAAACACACATTGTGACCCTCAGCCTGAGCCCAGTCCTCAGGTATGACCTTTCAGGGCCTATATGAAGAGACAGCATATTGGGCTTGCCATGCCACTAGGCCCCAATTTTTAACCATAGTTCGGGGTGTCCCTTCACTCTTCCCCAGGGCTCTGCTTTGGAATTCCTCTTTTGGTGGGTCTCCTTAGGTAACAAACCTGAAAGGAGTCCTCCCATCCCACAGATTGACGAAAAACAATTGGGATCGGGCCAAATCCACAGAGAGGAAGATTCGTCCATGGCCCATGAGACATCCCCAACATTCCACGGCCATCGCTGAAACAAAATCCAGAGACAAAAGCCTGAGCAAGCGCCTCAGACTCGCTCATTCTTCATATCCTGAAGAGTTCTTCTCATGGTTTGTAGATCGGGCGTGCCATACCTACGTCCCCAAACTTAAGCTGAGTTTGTGTTTTCAGTCTTCTGTCCTCAAAGTCCTGGGCCACACTCCCTCCAGGCTGGGGCCCCTGGAGCCACACATTAGGACTGCCCCCACCCAATCCATGGGAATTCTGCCCATTCCATTGTCAAAAATCGTACAAATTAGGAGAACCCTCCAAAGTCCCTGAGGCCATCCCAATAGTGTAGGTCGCCCGGGACAAAAAAGGGCGGTTGATACCAGCTGAGCATCTTCCTCCACTCATCTACCTCCACTCATACCAAGAAGATTGAACCAGACAGGACCCGAGGCCATTATCGGATCCATTGCTTTGGTTTACAGGCATGTCTCCTCAAAAGCCTGGATTCCAATACCAGCAGAGGGGATTTCCTGAGGCACCCATCAGAACAAATCTCGTCTCCACAAGGAAACTTGTGCATGGGAGCTATGCCAAAACTTAGGAGAATACTTCAGGGTCCCGGTGCCACCTCCCCATTCCAAGGCCCTCATGGACACAAACACACATTCGGACCCATCCTCTGGAAAGTGCATTTCAACTCAGCCACCCCTGTTGCTCCCGCAGATCCATTAGATCTAAACTGTCTTGTTGCTAGGAGACAATTGGAAGGCGAGGCGGACTTCCCAGGCATCCATCCTCGAACGGTGCTCTGGAGTCATTCCATATGGGATGTCCTGGAGCTGTCCAACAGGTCTCAATTGTCCCGCAGAAGGAATCCTTGAAGGGGGCATCCCACAACTCCCAACGTGGAAAACCTCCATGGCCTCGAGATTCCGCTCCCTTCATGAAGGGGCCATCATGCACAGAAACTCCAACCTGAGCCAACGTCGGATCCTCGCCCTGACTTCAGATGCATGAGATATTGGTTCAGATCTGCAGGGGGTACCTGCCGTGCCCTCACCCTGAATCCGAAGTCTAGCTTGTGTTCTCAGACTTCCGTCCTCACTCTCCTGGCCCCGAAGCCCTCATGTTTGGCAATTCCGGACCGACAATGAAGCACTCTGCCTGCCCTCTAGAAAAAATATATTGCCTAATGAGCTGACCAGGCAGCTTAAATGAAGATAAACCTACACGGCAATCGAATGTACCCAAATTATATAGTCTAACCTGGGCACTAATGCACTGTCTGACACAACCTGAGCCCGGACCGGCTGACCAACACCCAGACAGCTGACCGCACCCTGAGCACATCAGACCCGCCCTGGCCTTAGGTCATCATCTCTTCCCTACCTCAGTTTTCAGGCTTCAGAACCTAGACCTTATCTCCAATCACTGCCCACGGGTGACTGTGATGCAGAAATCAGAACTCTTCCTGACCCATGGCAAGAAACCTTGTGGTTGGCATGTTGTCCAACGTTCAGTGTAGGAGAAAACAGCATTCACCCTGAGGCCCCGCCCATTCTTGAGTGCGACAAGAGCATAAACACGCATTGTGACCTCAGCGTGAGTCCTGTCCTCTAGTAAGTCCTCTCAGTGGCTGGACCATTAGATGTCATAATGGGCTTGACATGTTCCTAGTCCCCAATTTTTAACCAGATTTCTGGTTGTCCAGTCGCCCCACCCCAGGGCTCTACTCTGGAATCCCTCATTTGGTGGGACATCTGAGGTTGAAAAACAAAATGAAACAAATCGACAACAACAACAAAAAAACGGACTTCTTCCATCCCCAGAATGACCGCAAACTCTTTGGACGGGACCGAACCCCCAGAGAGTAAGACTCGTCCATTTCCCATGAAGTCACCCGGCAATTTCACGACCATGAGTGACACGATATCCAGAGACAAAAACTTGAGCAAGAGCCTCACACTCGCCCTTTTTTCATATCCCGAAGTGTTCTCCTCATGGTCTGTAGATCAGTCCTGCCATACCTATGACCCAAAACATAAGCCGAGTTTGTGTTTTCAGACAACTGTCCAAACAGCTCTGGCCTACACACCCTACAGGCTCAGGGCCCTGGAGCCAAACCTGAGGACTGTACTTGCCCTCTCCAAGGGAATTGTATGTGCCCATTCCAATGGCCACAACCCTACTAATAGGATAACCTCCAAAGTCCCTGAGGCTCTCCCAAGAGTTGTGGCTTCCCAGGACAAACAGGGGCAATCTGAGCCCATCTGAGCACCTACCTGCACTCAGACCCGTAGACTGATGTCCCCAGAGGTAAAAAGGAACGAACAGGCCCCTAGGCACTAATCGGATCCATTGCTTTGGTTTCCAGGCATCTCTCCTCAGAGGCCTGGAGTTCAATACCAGCATATGGCTGTTTCTTGACTCACCCATCAGAACAAATCTCATCTACACATGGGAAACATGCACGTTGGAGCTGTGTCAAAGCCTCTGTTTAGGAGAACCCTTCAGGGCCCCAGGGCCACCGCTTCATTCCAAGGTCTCCATAGACACAAAAACATATTAGGACACATCCACAGGAGAGTCCATTTCAACTCAGCCTCCTCGGTTGCCCCCCACATCCAGCAGATCTAACCTGTCTTGTTGCTTGGAGACAATTGGAATGCGAGGTGGGCTACCCAGCCATCCATCCTTAGAACCCTGCTCGGAATCCTTGGCCTGGAGCCAACCAACAGGTCTCAATTGTCCTGCAGAAGAATCTTTGCAGTTTGGAGCTTCTCACAACTCCCATCGTGGGAAAACCCCCATGTCCTCGTGATCCAACCCCCTTCAAGAAAGGGCCATCAGGGCAGAAAGTCCAACCTGAGCGATCGTCTGATCCTTGCCCTGACTTCAGATGCACGAGATCTCTATTGAGGTCTGTAGATTGTGCCTGCCATATCCTCACCCAGAAACCTAGGCCTAGCTTGGGTTCTCAGACTTCCGTCCTCAGACTACTGGCCCACAAGCCCTCCAGTTTGGCAATCCAGAACTACAATGCCGCACTCTGCCTGCCCTACAGAAGTAAAGCATTGCCCTCAGGGCTACCCCGAAACCCCAAATGAGGATCAACCTGCACGCCAATCGGCTGTACCCCAAACATATAGGCTGACCTGGGCACTATTTCCCCTTCTGACCCAGCCTGAGCCTGGACATCCTGGTCCCACCCAGACAGCTGGCCGCACAATGAGCACATTGGACCCGCCATGGCCTTAGGTCGTCATCTCTTCCCAACTGCGGTTTTCAGGCTCCAGGACCTAAACCATATTTCCAACCACTGCCCAGGGTTGAAAACGATGCAGAAATCAGAACTCTTTCCCCATGGCAAGAAACCTTGTGCTTGGCATGTTGTCCAACGTTCAGTGTAGTTGAAACAAGCGTGGCCCATGAGGCCCAGCCCATGCTTGCGGGCCACATTGGTCACAAACACACATTGTGACCCTCAGCCTGAGCCCAGTCCTCAGGTAAGGCCTCTCAGGGCCTATATGAAAAGACAGCATATTGGGCTTGCCATGCCCCTAGGCCCCAATTTTTAACCATAGTTCGGAGTGTCCCTTCACTCTTCCCCAGGGCTCTGCTTTGGAATTCCTCTTTTGGTGGGTCACCTGAGGTAACAAACCTGAAAGGAGTCCTCCCATCCCACAGATTGACGAAAAACAATTGGGATCGGGCCAAATCCACAGAGAGGAAGATTCGTCCATGGCCCATGAGACCTCCCCAAATTCCACGGCCATCATTGATACAAAATCCAAAGACAAAAGCCTGAGCAAGTACCTCAGACTCGCTCTTTCTTCATATCCTGTAGAGTTCTTCTCATGGTTTGTAGAATACGCCTGCCATACCTACGTCCCCAAACCTAAGCTGAGTTTCTGTTTTCAATCTTCTGTCCTCAAAGTCCTGGGCCACTGACCCTCCAGGCTGGGGCGCCAGGAGCCACACATTAGTACTGTGCCTACCCAATCCATGGGAATTCTGCCCATTCCATTGTCCCAAATCGTACAAATTAGGAGAACCCTCCAAAGTCCCTGAGGCCCTCCCAATAGTGTATGTCTCCGGGGACAAACAGGGCGGTCTGACACCAGATGATCTTCTACCTCCACTCATTCCATAGATGGAGAACCCCAGAGAAGAAGATTGAACCAGACAGGACCCTAGGCCATAATCGGGTCCATTGCTTTGGTTTACAGGCATGTGTCCTCAAAAGCCTGGATTCCAATACCAGCATAAGGGGTTTCCTGAGGCACCCATCAGAAAAAATCTCGTCTCCACAAGGAAACTTTTGCATGGGAGCTATGTCAAAAGCTTAGGAGAATACTTCAGGGTCCCGGTGCCACCGCCCTAATCCAAGGCCCTCATGGACACAACACACATTAGGCCCCATCCTCAGGAAAGTCCATTTCAACTCAGCCACCCCCGTTGCTCCGGCAGAGCCATCCGATTTCAACTGTCTTGTTGCTAGGAGACAATTGGAATGCGAGGCAGGCTTCCCTGGCATCCATCCTCCAACTGTGCTCTGCAGTCATTCCATATGGGATGTCCTGGAGCTGCCCGACAGGTCTCAATTGTCCCGCAGAAGGAATCCGTGAAGGGGGCATCCCACAACTCCCAACGTGGGAAAACCTCCAGGCCCTTGAGATTCCGCTCCGTTCATGAAGGATAGTCATGCACAGAAACTCCAACCTGAGCCAACGTCTGATACTCGCCGTGATTTCAGATGCTTGAGATATTGGTTCAGATCTGCAGGGGGTACCTGCAGTGCCCTCGGCCAGAAGCCCAAGTCGAGCTTGTGTTCTCAGACTTCTGTCCTCACACTCCTGGCCCAGAAGCCCTCAAGTTTGGCAATTCCGGACCCACAATGCAGCACTCTGCCTGCCCTCTAGAAAAAATATCTTCCCTAATGAGCTGCCTGGACACCTCAAATGAGGATAAACCTACAAGGCACTCGAATGTACCCAAATTATATAATCTAACCTGGGCACTAATGCACTGTCTGACACAACCTGAGCCAGAACCTCCTGACCAACACCCAGGCAGCTGACCACACAGTGAGCCTATCAGACCCGCCATGCCCTTAGGTGGTCATCTCTTCCCAACAGCGGTTTTTCGGGCTTCAGAACCTAGGCCTTATCTCCAACCACGGCCCATGGTTGAAAATGATGCAGAAATCAGAACACCCTTTCCATGGTTAGAGACCATGTGATTGGCAAGTTGTCCAAAGTCCAGTGTAGTTGAAACCAGTGTGGCACATAAGGCCCCGCCCATGCTCGCAGGCCATATTGGTCACAAACTCACATTGTGACCCTCAGCATGAGCCCAGTCCTCATCAGGCCTCTCAGTTGCTGGATGAAGAGACAGCATATTGGGCGTGCCATGCCCCTAGGCCCCAATTTTTAAACATAGTTTGGGTTGTCCCTTCACTCTTCCCCAGCACTCTGTTTTGGAATTCCGCTTATGTTCAGACACCTGAGTTAATAAACCTGAAAGGAGACCTCCCATTCCACAGATTTATGAAAAACAATTGGGACTGGGCCAAATCCACAGAGAGGAAGATTCGTCCATGGGCCATGA
Source organism: Mustela nivalis (assembly GCF_964662115.1). Classification (NCBI taxonomy): domain Eukaryota; kingdom Metazoa; phylum Chordata; class Mammalia; order Carnivora; family Mustelidae; genus Mustela; species Mustela nivalis. Next base: position 579,287 of record NW_028136508.1, on the reverse strand, counting down.
GGCCTCCCCAAATTAAACGGCCATCATTGATACAAAATCCAAATACAAAAGCCTGAGCAAGTACCTCAGACTCGCTCTTTCTTCATATCCTGTAGAGTTCTTCTCATGGTTTGTAGAATACGCCTGCCATACCTACGTCCCCAAACCTAAGCTGAGTTTCTGTTTTCAATCTTCTGTCCTCTAAGTCCTGGGCCACACACCCTCCAGGCTGGGGCGCCAGGAGCCACACATTAGTACTGTGCCTACCCAATCCATGGGAATTCTGCCCATTCCATTGTCCCAAATCGTCCAAATTAGGAGAACCCTCCAAAGTCCCCGAGGCCCTCCCAATAGTGTATGTCTCCGGGGACAAACAGGGCGGTCTGACACCAGGTGATCATCTACCTCCACTCATTCCATAGATGGAGAACCCCAGAGAAGAAGATTGAACCAGACAGGACCCTAGGCCATAATCGGGTCCATTGCTTTGGTTTACAGGCATTTGTCCTCAAAAGCCTGGATTCCAATACCAGCATAAGGGGTTTTCTGAGGCACCCATCAGAAAAAATCTCGTCTCCACAAGGAAACTTTTGCATGGGAGCTATGTCAAAAGCTTAGGAGAATACTTCAGGGTCCCGGTGCCACCGCCCTAATCCAAGGCCCTCATGGACACAACACACATTAGGCCCCATCCTCAGGAAAATCCATTTCAACTCAGCCACCTCGGTTGCTCCCACAGAGCCACCGATCTCAAATCTATTGTTGCTAGGAGACAATTGTAATGCGAGGCGGGCTTCCCTGGCATCCATCCTCCAACGGTGCTCTGGAGTCATTCCATATGGGATGTCCTGGAGCTGCCCAACAGGTCTCAATTGTCCCACAGAAGGAATCCTTGAAGAGGGCATCCATAAACTCCCAACGTGGGAAAACCTCCATGGCCTTGAGATTCCTCTCCGTTCATGAAGGGGCAGGCATGCACAGAAACTCCAACCTGAGCCAACGTCTGATCCTCGCCTTGGCTTCAGATGCTTGAGATATTGGTTCAGATCTGCAGGGGGTACATGCCGTGCCCTCGGCCTGAAGCCCAAGTCTAGCTTGTGTTCTCAGACTTCTGTCCTCACACTCCTGGCCCAGAAGCTCTCAAGTTTGGCAATTCTGGACCCACAATGCAGCACTCTGCCTGCCCTCTAGAAAAAACATCTTGCCTAATGAGCTGCCCAGGAACCTAAAAGGGGGATAAACCTACACGGAACTCGACTGTACTCAAATTATATAGTCTAACCTGGTCACTAATGCACTGTCTGACACACCCTGAGCTAGAACCTCCTGACCAAAACCCAGGCAGATGAATGCACACTGAGCGTATGAGACCCACCATGGCCTTAGGTCGTCATCTCTTCCCAACTGCGATTTTTCAGGCTTCAGAACCTAGACCTTATCTCCAACCACTGCCCAGGGTTGAAAATGATGCAGAAATCAGAACACCTTCCCCATGGCAAGAGACCTTGTGATTGGCATGTTGTCCAAATCCAGTGTAGTTGAAACCAGTGTGGCCCATAAGGCCCCGCCCATGCTCGCAGGCCATATTGGTCACAAACTCACATTGTGACCCTCAGCATGAGCCCAGTCCTCAAGTCAGGCCTCTCAGTGGCTGGATGAAGAGACAGCATATTGGGCCTGCCATGCCCCTAGTCCCCAATTTTTAACCATAGTTTGGGTTGTACCTTCACTCTTTCCCAAGGCTCTGCTTTGGAATTCCTCTTTTGTTCGGACACCTGAGTTAATAAACAGGAAAGGAGACCTCCCATCCCACAGATTGACGAAAAACAATTGGGACCGGGCCAAATCCACAGAGAGGAAGATTCGTCCATGGCCCATGAGGCCTCCCCACATTCCACGGCCATCATTGATATAAAATGCAGAGGCAAAACCTGATCAAGTGCCTCAGACTCGCTCTTTCTTCATATCCTGAAGAGTTCTTCTCATGGTTTGTAGATTGGGCCTGCATACCTACGTCCCCAAACCTGAGCTGAGTTTGTGTTTTTGGAATACTCTCCTCAAATTCCTTTGCCACACACCCTCCAGGCTGGGTCCCCTGGAGCCACCCATTAGGATTGTGCCCTCTCAATCCATGGGAATTCTTCCCATCCATTGTCCAAAATCGTACAAATTAGGAGAACTCTCCAAAGTCCCCGAGGCCATCCCAATAGTGTAGGTTTCGGGGACAAACAAGGGCGGTCTGACACCAGGTGAGCATCTACCTCCACTCATACCATACATGGATGTCCCCAGAGAAGAAGATTGAACCAGAGAGTACACTAGGCCATAATCAGATCCATTGCTTTGGTTTACAGGCATGTCTCCTCAAAAGCCTGGATTCCAATACAAGCATAAGTGGTTGCTGAGGCACCCATCAGAACAAATCTCGTCTCCACAAGGAAACTTGTGCATGGGATCTATGTCAAAAGCTTAGGAGAATACTACAGGGTCCCGGTGCCACCGCCCCATTCCAAGGCCCTCATGGACACAAACACACATTAGGCCCCATTCTCAGGAAAGTCTATTTCAACTAAGCCACCCAGGTTGCTCCCGCAGAGTCATCCGATCTCAAATGTATTGTTGCTAGGAGACAATTGGAATGCGAGGCGGGCTTCCCTGGCATCCATCTTCCAACGGTGCTCTGGAGTTAATCCATATGGGATGTCCTGGAGCTGCCCAACATGTCTCAATTGTCCCCAGAAGGAATCCTTGAAGGGGGCATCCCATAACTCCCAACATGGGAAAAACTCCATGGCCTTGAGATTCCGCTCCGTTCATGAAGGGGCAGTCATGCACAGAAACTCCAACCTGAGCCAACATCTGATCCTCGCCGTGACTTCAGATGTATGAGATATTGGTTCAGATCTGCAGGGGGTACCTGCCGCGCCCTCGGCCTGATGTCCAAGTCAACTTGTGTCCTCAAACTTTTGTCCTCACACTCCTGGCCGAGAAGACCGCAAGTTTGGCAATTCCGGACCCACAATGCAGCACTCTGCCTGCACTCTAGAAAAAATATGTTGCCTAATGAGCTGCCCAGGCACCTCAAATGTGGATAAACCTACACGGCACTCGACTGTACCCAAATTATATAGTCTAACCTGAGCTCTAATGCACTCTCTGACACAACCTGAGCCTGAACCTCCAGATCAACATCCAGGCAGCTGACCACACACTGAGCACATCAGAGCCGCCATGGCCTTAGGTCATCATCTCTACCAAACTGCGGTTTTCAGGCTTCAGAAACTATTCCTTATCTCCAATCACTGCCCAGGGTTGAAAATGATGCAGAAATCACACCTTCCCCATGGAAAGAGACCTTGTGATTGGCATGTTGTCCAAGGTCCCGTGTAGTTGAAATTAGTGTGGCCCATGAGGCCCCGCCCATGCTCGCGGGCCACATTGGTCACAAACACACATTGTGACCCTCAGCCTGAGCCGTGTCCTCAAGTAAGGGCACTCAGTGGCTGGATGAAGAGACAGCATATTGGGCGTGCCATGCCCCTAGGCCCCAATTTTTAACCATAGTTTAGTTTGTCCCTTCACTCTTCCCCAGGTCTCTGCTTTGGAATTCCTCTTTTGTTCGGACACTTGAGGTAATAAACCTGAAAGGAGACCTCCCATCCCACAGATTGACGAAAAACAATTGGGACCGGGCCAAAACCACAGAGAGGAAGATTCGTCCATGGCCCATGAGGCCTCCCCACATTCCACGGCCATCGTTGATACAAAATACAGATACTAAAGCCTGAGCAAGTGCCTCAGACTCGCTCTTTCTTCATATCCTGAAGAGTTCTTCTCATGGTTTGTAGATTGGGCCTGCCATTCCTACGTCCCCAAACCTTAGCTGAGTTTGTGTTTTCAGACTTCTGTCCTCAAAGTCCTGGGCCAAACACCCTCCAGGCTGGGGCCCCTGGAGCCACACATTAGGACTGTGCCTACCCAATCTATGGGAATTCTGCCCATTCCATTGTCCAAAATCGTACAAATTAGGAGAACTCTCCAAAGTCCCAGGGGCCATCCCAATAGTGTAGGACTCGGGGGACAAACAAGGGTGGTCTGACAACAGGTGAACATCTACCTCCACTCATTCCATAGATGGATATCCCCAGAGAAGAAGATTGAACCAGACAGGACCCTAGGCCATAATTGGATCCATTGCTTTGGTTTGCAGGCATGTCTCCTCAAAAGCCTGGTATCCAATACGAGCATAAGGGGTTTCCGGAGGCACCCATCAAAACAAATCTAGTCTCCACAAGGAAACTTGTGCATGGGAGCTATATCAAAAGCTTAGGAGAATACTTAGGGTCCCGGAACCACCGCCCCATTCCAAGGCCCTAATGGACAAAAACACACATTAGGCCCAATCCTCAGGAAAGTCCATTTCAACTCAGCCACCCCGGTTGCTCCCGCAGAGCCATCCGATTTCAACTGTCTTGTTGCTAGGAGACAATTGGAATGCGAGGCAGGCTTCCCTGGCATCCATCCTCCAACTGTGCTCTGCAGTCATTCCATATGGGATGTCCTGGAGCTGCCCAACAGGTCTCAATTGTCCCGCAGAAGGAATCCTTGAAGGGGGCATCCCACAACTCCCAACGTGGGAAAACCTCCAGGCCCTTGAGATTCCGCTCCGTTCATGAAGGATAGTCATGCACAGAAACTCCAACCTGAGCCCACGTCTGATACTCGCTGTGATTTCAGATGCTTGAGATATTGGTTCAGATCTGCAGGGGGTACCTGCAGTGCCCTCGGCCAGAAGCCCAAGTCGAGCTTGTGTTCTCAGACTTCTGTCCTCACACTCCTGGCCCAGAAGCCCTCAAGTTTGGCAATTCCGGACCCACAATGCAGCACTCTGCCTGCCCTCTAGAAAAAATATCTTCCCTAATGAGCTGCCTGGACACCTCAAATGAGGATAAACCTACAAGGCACTCGAATGTACCCAAATTATATAGTCTAACCTGGGCACTAATGCACTGTCTGACACAACCTGAGCCAGAACCTCCTGACCAACACCCAGGCAGCTGACCACACACAGTGAGCCTATCAGATCCGCCATGGCCTTAGGTGGTCATCTCTTCCCAACAGCGGTTTTTCGGGCTTCAGAACCTAGGCCTTATCTCCAACCACGGCCCATGGTTGAAAATGATGCAGAAATCAGAACACCCTTCCCATGGTTAGAGACCTTGTGATTGGCAAGTTGTCCAAAGTCCAGTGTAGTTGAAACCAGGGTGGCCCATGAGGCCCCGCCCATGCTCGCAAAACCACATTGGTCACAAACAGACATTGTGACCCTCAGCCTGAGCCCAGTCCTCAAGTACGGCCTCTCAGTGGCTGGATGAAGAGACAGCATATTGGGCGTGCCATGCCCCTAGGCCCCAATTTTTAAACATAGTTTGGGTTTTCCCTTCACTCTTCCCCAGCACTCTGTTTTGGAATTCCGCTTATGTTCAGACACCTGAGTTTATAAACCTGAAAGGAGACCTCCCATTCCACAGATTGATGAAAAACAATTGGGACTGGGCCAAATCCACAGAGAGGAAGATTCGTCCATGGGCCATGAGGCCTCCCCAAATTCCACGGCCATCATTGATACAAAATCCAAAGACAAAAGCCTGAGCAAGTACCTCAGACTCGCTCTTTCTTCATATCCTGAAGAGTTCTTCACATGGTTTGTAGATTACGCCTGCCATACCTACGTCCCCAAACCTAAGCTGAGTTTCTGTTTTCAATCTTCTGTCCTCAAAGTCCTGGGCCACACACCCTCCAGGCTGGGGCGCCAGGAGCCACACATTAGTACTATGCTTACCCAGTCCATGGGAATTCTGCCCATTCCATTGTCCCAAATCGTACAAATTAGGAGAACCCTCCAAAGTCCCCGAGGCCCTCCCAATAGTGTATGTCTCCGGGGACAAACAGGGCGGTCTGACACCAGGTGATCATCTACCTCCACTCATTCCATAGATGGAGAACCCCAGAGAAGAAGATTGAACCAGACAGGACCCTAGGCCATAATCGGGTCCATTGCTTTGGTTTACAGGCATGTGTCCTCAAAAGCCTGGATTCCAATACCAGCATAAGGGGTTTCCTGAGGCACCCATCAGAAAAAATCTCGTCTCCACAAGGAAACTTTTGCATGGGAGCTATGTCAAAAGCTTAGGAGAATACTTCAGGGTCCCGGTGCCACCGCCCTAATCCAAGGCCCTCATGGACACAACACACATTAGGCCCCATCCTCAGGAAAATCCATTTCAACTCAGCCACCTCGGTTGCTCTCACAGAGCCACCGATCTCAACGCTATTGTTGCTAGGAGACAATTGTAATGCGAGGCGGGCTTCCCTGGCATCCATCCTCCAACGGTGCTCTGGAGTCATTCCATATGGGATGTCCTGGAGCTGCCCAACAGGTCTCAATTGTCCCACAGAAGGAATCCTTGAAGAGGGCATCCATAAACTCCCAACGTGGGAAAACCTCCATGGCCTTGAGATTCCGCTCCGTTCATGAAGGGGCATGCATGCACAGAAACTCCAACCTGAGCCAACGTCTGATCCTCGCCTTGCCTCAGATGCTTGAGATATTGGTTCCGATCTGCAGGGGGTACATGCCGTGCCCTCGGCCTGAAGCACAAGTCTAGCTTGTGTTCTCAGACTTCTGTCTTCACACTCCTGGCCCAGAAGCTCTCAAGTTTGGCAATTCCGGACCCACAATGCAGCACTCTGCCTGCCCTCTAGAAAAAACATCTTGCCTAATGAGTTGCCCAGGAACCTAAAAGGGGGATAAACCTACACGGCACTCGACTGTACCCAAATTATATAGTCTAACCTGGTCACTAATGCACTGTCTGACACACCCTGAGCTAGAACCTCCTGACCAAAACCCAGGCAGATGAATGCACACTGAGCGTATGAGACCCACCATGGCCTTAGGTCCTCATCTCTTCCCAACTGCGATTTTTCAGGCTTCAGAACCTAGACCTTATCTCCAACCACTACCCAGGGTTGAAAATGATGCAGAAATCAGAACACCTTCCCCATGGCAAGAGACCTTGTGATTGGCATGTTGTCCAAATCCAGTGTAGTTGAAACCAGTGTGGCCCATAAGGCCCCGCCCATGCTCGCAGGCCATATTGGTCACAAACTCACATTGTGACCCTCAGCATGAGCCCAGTCCTCAAGTCAGGCCTCTCAGTGGCTGGATGAAGAGACAGCATATTGGGCCTGCCATGCCCCTAGTCCCCAATTTTTAACCATAGTTTGGGTTGTCCCTTCACTCTTTCCCAAGGCTCTGCTTTGGAATTCCTCTTTTGTTCGGACACCTGAGTTAATAAACAGGAAAGGAGACCTCCCATCCCACAGATTGACGAAAAACAATTGGGCCGGGCCAAATCCACAGAGAGGAAGATTCGTCCATGGACCATGAGGCCTCCCCACATTCCACGGCCATTGTTGATATAAATTGCAGCGGCAAAACCTGATCAAGTGCCTCAGACTCGCTCTTTCTTCATATCCTGAAGAGTTCTTCTCATGGTTTGTAGATTGGGCCTGCATACCTACGTCCCCAAACCTGAGCTGAGTTTGTGTTTTTAGAATACTGTCCTCAAAGTCCTTTGCCACACACCCTCCAGGCTGGGTCCCCTGGAGCCACCCATTAGGACTGTGCCTACTCAATCCATGGGAATTCTTCCCATCCATTGTCCAAAATCGTACAAATTAGGAGAAGTCTCCAAAGTCCCCGAGGCCATCCCAATTGTGTAGGTTTACGGGGACAAACAAGGGCGGTCTGACACCAGGTGAGCATCTACCTCCACTCATACCATACATGGATGTCCCCAGAGAAGAAGATTGAACCAGAGAGTACGCTAGGCCATAATCAGATCCATTGCTTTGGTTTACAGGCATGTCTCCTCAAAAGCCTGGATTCCAATACAAGCATAAGTGGTTTGCTGAGGCACCCATCAGAACAAATCTCGTCTCCACAAGGAAACTTGTGCATGGGGTCTATGTCAAAAGCTTAGGAGAATACTACAGGGTCCCGGTGCCACCGCCCCATTCCAAGGCCCTCATGGACACAAACACACATTAGGCCCCATTCTCAGGAAAGTCTATTTCAACTAAGCCACCCAGGTTGCTCCCGCAGAGTCATCCGATCTCAAATGTATTGTTGCTAGGAGACAATTGGAATGCGAGGCGGGCTTCCCTGGCATCCATCTTCCAATGGTGCTCTGGAGTTAATCCATATGGGATGTCCTGGAGCTGCCCAACATGTCTCAATTGTCCCCAGAAGGAATCCTTGAAGGGGGCATCCCATAACTCCCAACATGGGAAAAACTCCATTGCCTTGAGATTCCGCTCCGTTCATGAAGGGGCAGTCATGCACAGAAACTCCAACCTGAGCCAACGTCTGATCCTCGCCGTGACTTCAGATGTATGAGATATTGGTTCAGATCTGCAGGGGGTACCTGCCGCGCCCTCGGCCTGATGTCCAAGTCAACTTGTGTTCTCAAACTTTTGTCCTCACACTCCTGGCCGAGAAGACCGCAAGTTTGGCAATTCCGGACCCACAATGCAGCACTCTGCCTGCACTCTAGAAAAAATATCTTGCCTAATGAGCTGCCCAGGCACCTCAAATGTGGATAAACCTACACGGCACTCGACTGTACCCAAATTATATAGTCTAACCTGAGCTCTAATGCACTCTCTGACACAACCTGAGCCTGAACCTCCAGATCAACATCCAGGCAGCTGACCACACACTGAGCACATCAGAGCCGCCATGGCCTTAGGTCATCATCTCTACCCAACTGCGGTTTTCAGGCTTCAGAACCTAGTCCTTATCTCCAATCACTGCCCAGGGTTGAAAATGATGCAGAAATCACACCTTCCCCATGGAAAGAGACCTTGTGATTGGCATGTTGTCCAAGGTCCCGTGTAGTTGAAATTAGTGTGGCCCATGAGGCCCCGCCCATGCTCGCGGGCCACATTGGTCACAAACACACATTGTGACCCTCAGCCTGAGCCGAGTCCTCATAAGGCCTCTCAGTGGCTGGATGAAGAGACAGCTTATTGGGCATGCCATGCCCCTAGGCCCCAATTTTTAACCATAGTTTGGGTTGTCCCTTCACTCTTCCCCAGGTCTCTGCTTTGGAATTCCTCTTTTGTTCGGACACTTGAGGTAATAAACCTGAAAGGAGACCTCCCATCCCACAGATTGACGAAAAACAATTGGGACCGGGCCAAAACCACAGAGAGGATGATTCGTCCATGGCCCATGAGGCCTCCCCACATTCCACGGCCATCGTTGATACAAAATACAGATACAAAAGCCTGAGCAAGTGCCTCAGACTCGCTCTTTCTTCATATCCTGAAGAGTTCTTCTCATGGTTTGTAGATTGGGCCTGCCATTCCTACGTCCCCAAACCTAAGCTGAGTTTGTGTTTTCAGACTTCTGTCCTCAAAGTCCTGGGCCAAACACCCTCCAGGCTGGGGCCCCTGGAGCCACACATTAGGACTGTGCCTACCCAATCTATGGGAATTCTGCCCATTCCATTGTCCAAAATCGTACATATTAGGAGAACTCTCCAAAGTTCCAGGGGCCATCCCAATAGTGTAGGACTCCGGGGACAAACAAGGGTGGTCTGACAACAGGTGAGCATCTACCTCCACTCATTCCATAGATGGATATCCCCAGAGAAGAAGATTGAACCAGACAGGACCCTAGGCCATAATTGGATCCATTGCTTTGGTTTGCAGGCATGTCTCCTCAAAAGCCTGGTATCCAATACGAGCATAAGGGGTTTCCGGAGGCACCCATCAAAACAAATCTAGTCTCCACAAGGAAACTTGTGCATGGGAGCTATATCAAAAGCTTAGGAGAATACTTAGGGTCCCGGTGCCACCGCCCCATTCCAAGGCCCTAATGGACAAAAACACACATTAGGCCCCATCCTCAGGAAAGTCCATTTCAACTCAGCCACCCTGGTTGCTCCCGCAGAGCCATCCGATTTCAACTGTCTTGTTGCTAGGAGACAATTGGAATGCGAGGCAGGCTTCCCTGGCATCCATCCTCCAACTGTGCTCTGCAGTCATTCCATATGGGATGTCCTGGAGCTGCCCAACAGGTCTCAATTGTCCCGCAGAAGGAATCCTTGAAGGGGGCATCCCACAACTCCCAACGTGGGAAAACCTCTAGGCCCTTGAGATTCCGCTCCGTTCATGAAGGATAGTCATGCACAGAAACTCCAACCTGAGCCCACGTCTGATACTCGCCGTGATTTCAGATGCTTGAGATATTGGTTCAGATCTGCAGGGGGTACCTGCAGTGCCCTCGGCCAGAAGCCCAAGTCGAGCTTGTGTTCTCAGACTTCTGTCCTCACACTCCTGGCCCAGAAGCCCTCAAGTTTGGCAATTCCGGACCCACAATGCAGCACTCTGCCTGCCCTCTAGAAAAAATATCTTCCCTAATGAGCTGCCTGGACACCTCAAATGAGGATAAACCTACAAGGCACTCGAATGTACCCAAATTATATAGTCTAACCTGGGCACTAATGCACTGTCTGACACAACCTGAGCCAGAACCTCCTGACCAACACCCAGGCAGCTGACCACACACAGTGAGCCTATCAGACCCGCCATGGCCTTAGGTGGTCATCTCTTCCCAACAGCGGTTTTTCGGGCTTCAGAACCTAGGCCTTATCTCCAACCACGGCCCATGGTTGAAAATGATGCAGAAATCAGAACACCCTTCCCATGGTTAGAGACCTTGTGATTGGCAAGTTGTCCAAAGTCCAGTGTAGTTGAAACCAGTGTGGCCCATGAGGCCCCGCCCATGCTCGCAAAACCACATTGGTCACAAACACACATTGTGACCCTCAGCCTGAGCCCAGTCCTCAAGTACGGCCTCTCAGTGGCTGGATGAAGAGACAGCATATTGGGCGTGCCATGCCCCTAGGCCCCAATTTTTAAACATAGTTTGGGTTGTCCCTTCACTCTTCCCCAGCGCTCTGTTTTGGAATTCCTCTTATGTTCGGACACCTGAGGTAATAAACCTGAAAGGAGACCTCCCATTCCACAGATTGATGAAAAACAATTGGGACTGGGCCAAATCCACAGAGAGGAAGATTCGTCCATGGGCCATGAGGCCTCCCCAAATTCCACGGCCATCATTGATACAAAATCCAAAGACAAAAGCCTGAGCAAGTACCTCAGACTCGCTCTTTCTTCATATCCTGAAGAGTTCTTCTCATGGTTTGTAGATTACGCCTGCCATACCTACGTCCCCAAACCTAAGCTGAGTTTCTGTTTTCCATCTTCTGTCCTCAAAGTCCTGGGCCACACACCCTCCAGGCTGGGGCGCCAGAACCACACATTAGTACTGTGCCTACCCAATCCATGGGAATTCTGCCCATTCCATTGTCCCAAATCGTACAAATTAGGAGAACCCTCCAAAGTCCCCGAGGCCCTCCCAATAGTGTATGTCTCCGGGGACAAACAGGGTGGTCTGACACCAGGTGATCATCTACCTCCACTCATTCCATAGATGGAGAACCCCAGAGAAGAAGATTGAACCAGACAGGACCCTAGGCCATAATCGGGTCCATTGCTTTGGTTTACAGGCATGTGTCCTCAAAAGCCTGGATTCCAATACCAGCATAAGGGGTTTCCTGAGGCACCCATCAGAAAAAATCTCGTCTCCACACGGAAACTTTTGCATGGGAGCTATGTCAAAAGCTTAGGAGAATACTTCAGGGTCCCGGTGCCACCGCCCTAATCCAAGGCCCTCATGGACACAACACACATTAGACCCCAACCTCAGGAAAATCCATTTCAACTCAGCCACCTCGGTTGCTCTCACAGAGCCACCGATCAACGCTATTGTTGCTAGGAGACAATTGTAATGCGAGGCGGGCTTCCCTGGCATCCATCCTCCAACGGTGCTCTGGAGTCATTCCATATGGGATGTCCTGGAGCTGCCCAACAGGTCTCAATTGTCCCACAGAAGGAATCCTTGAAGAGGGCATCCATAAACTCCCAACGTGGGAAAACCTCCATGGCCTTGAGATTCCTCTCCGTTCATGAAGGGGCATGCATGCACAGAAACTCCAACCTGAGCCAAAGTCTGATCCTCGCCTTGCCTCAGATGCTTGAGATATTGGTTCCGATCTGCAGGGGGTACATGCCGTGCCCTCGGCCTGAAGCCCAAGTCTAGCTTGTGTTCTCAGACTTCTGTCCTCACACTCCTGGCCCAGAAGCTCTCAAGTTTGGCAATTCCGGACCCACAATGCAGCACTCTGCCTGCCCTCTAGAAAAAACATCTTGCCTAATGAGCTGCCCAGGAACCTAAAAGGGGGATAAACCTACACGGCACTCGACTGTACCCAAATTATATAGTCTAACCTGGTCACTAATGCACTGTCTGACACACCCTGAGCTAGAACCTCCTGACCAAAACCCAGGCAGATGAATGCACACTGAGCGTATGAGACCCACCATGGCCTTAGGTCGTCATCTCTTCCCAACTGCGATTTTTCAGGCTTCAGAACCTAGACCTTATCTCCAACCACTACCCAGGGTTGAAAATGATGCAGAAATCAGAACACCTTCCCCATGGCAAGAGACCTTGTGATTGGCATGTTGTCCAAATCCAGTGTAGTTGAAACCAGTGTGGCCCATAAGGCCCCGCCCATGCTCGCAGTCCATATTGGTCACAAACTCACATTGTGACCCTCAGCATGAGCCCAGTCCTCAAGTCAGGCCTCTCAGTGGCTGGATGAAGAGACAGCATATTGGGCCTGCCATGCCCCTAGTCCCCAATTTTTAACCATAGTTTGGGTTGTCCCTTCACTCTTTCCCAAGGCTCTGCTTTGGAATTCCTCTTTTGTTCGGACACCTGAGTTAATGAACAGGAAAGGAGACCTCCCATCCCACAGATTGACGAAAAACAATTGGGACCGGGCCAAATCCACAGAGAGGAAGATTCATCCATGGCCCATGAGGCCTCCCCACATTCCACGGCCATCGTTGATATAAAAGGCAGAGGCAAAACCTGATCAAGTGCCTCACACTCGCTCTTTCTTCATATCCTGAAGAGTTCTTCTCATGGTTTGTAGATTGTGCCTGCATACCTACGTCCCCAAACCTGAGCTGAGTTTGTGTTTTTAGAATACTGTCCTCAAAGTCCTTTGCCACACACCCTCCAGGCTGGGTCCCCTGGAGCCACCCATTAGGACTGTGCCCACTCAATCCATGGGAATTCTTCCCATCCATTGTCCAAAATCGTACAAATTAGGAGAAGTCTCCAAAGTCCCTGAGGCCATCCCAATAGTGTAGGTTTCCGGGGACAAACAAAGGCGGTCTGACACCAGGTGAGCATCTACCTCCACGCATACCATACATGGATGTCCCCAGAGAAGAAGATTGAACCAGACAGTACGCTAGGCCATAATCAGATCCATTGCTTTGGTTTAGGCATGTCTCCTCAAAAGCCTGGATTCCAATACAAGCATAAGTGGTTTGCTGAGGCACCCATCAGAACAAATCTCGTCTCCACAAGGAAACTTGTGCATGGGATCTATGTCAAAAGCTTAGGAGAATACTACAGGGTCCCGGTGCCACCGCCCCATTCCAAGGCCCTCATGGACACAAACACACATTAGGCCCCATTCTCAGGAAAGTCTATTTCAACTAAGCCACCCAGGTTGCTCCCGCAGAGTCATCCGATCTCAAATGTATTGTTGCTAGGAGACAATTGGAATGCGAGGCGGGCTTCCCTGGCATCCATCTTCCAACGGTGCTCTGGAGTTAATCCATATGGGATGTCCTGGAGCTGCCCAACATGTCTCAATTGTCCCCAGAAGGAATCCTTGAAGGGGGCATTCCACAACTCCCAACATGGGAAAAACTCCATGGCCTTGAGATTCCGCTCCGTTCATGAAGGGGCAGTCATGCACAGAAACTCCAACCTGAGCCAACGTCTGATCCTCGCCGTGACTTCAGATGTATGAGATATTGGTTCAGATCTGCAGGGGGTACCTGCCGCGCCCTCGGCCTGATGTCCAAGTCAACTTGTGTTCTCAAACTTTTGTCCTCACACTCCTGGCCGAGAAGACCGCAAGTTTGGCAATTCCGGACCCACAATGCAGCACTCTGCCTGCACTCTAGAAAAAATATCTTGCCTAATGAGCTGCCCAGGCACCTCAAATGTGGATAAACCTACACGGCACTCGACTGTACCCAAATTATATAGTCTAACCTGAGCTCTAATGCACTCTCTGACACAACCTGAGCCTGAACCTCCAGATCAACATCCAGGCAGCTGACCACACACTGAGCACATCAGAGCCGCCATGGCCTTAGGTCATCATCTCTACCAAACTGCGGTTTTCAGGCTTCAGAACCTAGTCCTTATCTCCAATCACTGCCCAGGGTTGAAAATGATGCAGAAATCACACCTTCCCCATGGAAAGAGACCTTGTGATTGGCATGTTGTCCAAGGTCCCGTGTAGTTGAAATTAGTGTGGCCCATGAGGCCCCGCCCATGCTCGCGGGCCACATTGGTCACAAACACACATTGTGACCCTCAGCCTGAGCCGAGTCCTCATAAGGCCTCTCAGTGGCTGGATGAAGAGACAGCTTATTGGGCGTGCAATGCCCCTAGGCCCCAATTTTTAACCATAGTTTGGGTTGTCCCTTCACTCTTCCCCAGGTCTCTGCTTTGGAATTCCTCTTTTGTTCGGACACTTGAGGTAATAAACCTGAAAGGAGACCTCCCATCCCACAGATTGACGAAAAACAATTGGGACCGGGCCAAAACCACAGAGAGGAAGATTCGTCCATGGCCCATGAGGCCTCCCCACATTCCACGGCCATCGTTGATACAAAATACAGATACTAAAGCCTGAGCAAGTGCCTCAGACTCGCTCTTTCTTCATATCCTGAAGAGTTCTTCTCATGGTTTGTAGATTGGGCCTGCCATTCCTACGTCCCCAAACCTAAGCTGAGTTTGTGTTTTCAGACTTCTGTCCTCAAAGTCCTGGGCCAAACACCCTCCAGGCTGGGGCCCCTGGAGCCACACATTAGGACTGTGCCTACCCAATCTATGGGAATTCTGCCCATTCCATTGTCCAAAATCGTACAAATTCGGAGAACGCTCCAAAGTCCCAGGGGCCATCCCAATAGTGTAGGACTCCGGGGACAAACAAGGGTGGTCTGACAACAGGTGAGCATCTACCTCCACTCATTCCATAGATGGATATCCCCAGAGAAGAAGATTGAACCAGACAGGACCCTAGGCCATAATTGGATCCATTGCTTTGGTTTGCAGGCATGTCTCCTCAAAAGCCTGGTATCCAATACGAGCATAAGGGGTTTCCGGAGGCACCCATCAAAACAAATCTAGTCTCCACATGGAAACTTGTGCATGGGAGCTATGTCAAAAGCTTAGGAGAATACTTAGGGTCCCGGTGCCACCGCCCCATTCCAAGGCCCTAATGGACACAAACACACATTAGGCCCCATCCTCAGGAAAGTCCATTTCAACTCAGCCACCCTGGTTGCTCCCGCAGAGCCATCCGATTTCAACTGTCTTGTTGCTAGGAGACAATTGGAATGCGAGGCAGGCTTCCCTGGCATCCATCCTCAAACTGTGCTCTGCAGTCATTCCATATGGGATGTCCTGGAGCTGCCCAACAGGTCTCAATTGTCCCGCAGAAGGAATCCTTGAAGGGGGCATCCCACAACTCCCAACGTGGGAAAACCTCCAGGCCCTTGAGATTCCGCTCCGTTCATGAAGGATAGTCATGCACAGAAACTCCAACCTGAGCCCACGTCTGATACTCGCCGTGATTTCAGATGCTTGAGATATTGGTTCAGATCTGCAGGGGGTACCTGCAGTGCCCTCGGCCAGAAGCCCAAGTCAAGCTTGTGTTCTCAGACTTCTGTCCTCACACTCCTGGCCCAGAAGCCCTCAAGTTTGGCAATTCCGGACCCACAATGCAGCACTCTGCCTGCCCTCTAGAAAAAATATCTTCCCTAATGAGCTGCCTGGACACCTCAAATGAGGATAAACCTACAAGGCACTCGAATGTACCCAAATTATATAGTCTAACCTGGGCACTAATGCACTGTCTGACACAACCTGAGCCAGAACCTCCTGACCAACACCCAGGCAGCTGACCACACACAGTGAGCCTATCAGACCCGCCATGGCCTTAGGTGGTCATCTCTTCCCAACAGCGGTTTTTCGGGCTTCAGAACCTAGGCCTTATCTCCAACCACGGCCCATGGTTGAAAATGATGCAGAAATCAGAACACCCTTCCCATGGTTAGAGACCTTGTGATTGGCAAGTTGTCCAAAGTCCAGTGTAGTTGAAACCAGTGTGGCCCATGAGGCCCCGCCCATGCTCGCAAAACCACATTGGTCACAAACACACATTGTGACCCTCAGCCTGAGCCCAGTCCTCAAGTACGGCCTCTCAGTGGCTGGATGAAAGGACAGCATATTGGGCGTGCCATGCCCCTAGGCCCCAATTTTTAAACATAGTTTGGGTTGTCCCTTCACTCTTCCCCAGCGCTCTGTTTTGGAATTCCTCTTATGTTCGGACACCTGAGGTAATAAACCTGAAAGGAGACCTCCCATTCCACAGATTGATGAAAAACAATTGGGACTGGGCCAAATCCACAGAGAGGAAGATTCGTCCATGGGCCATGAGGCCTCCCCAAATTCCACGGCCATCATTGATACAAAATCCAAAGACAAAAGCCTGAGCAAGTACCTCAGACTCGCTCTTTCTTCATATCCTGAAGAGTTCTTCTCATGGTTTGTAGATTACGCCTGCCATACCTACGTCCCCAAACCTAAGCTGAGTTTCTGTTTTCAATCTTCTGTCCTCAAAGTCCTGGGCCACACACCCTCCAGGCTGGGGCGCCAGGAGCCACACATTAGTACTGTGCCTACCCAATCCATGGGAATTCTGCCCATTCCATTGTCCCAAATCGTACAAATTAGGAGAACCCTCCAAAGTCCCCGAGGCCCTCCCAATAGTGTATGTCTCCGGGGACAAACGGGGCGGTCTGACACCAGGTGATCATCTACCTCCACTCATTCCATAGATGGAGAACCCCAGAGAAGAAGATTGAACCAGACAGGACCCTAGGCCATAATCGGGTCCAAGGCTTTGGTTTACAGGCATGTGTCCTCATAAGCCTGGATTCCAATACCAGCATAAGGGGTTTCCTGAGGCACCCATCAGAAAAAATCTCGTCTCCACAAGGAAACTTTTGCATGGGAGCTATGTCAAAAGCTTAGGAGAATACTTCAGGGTCCCGGTGCCACCGCCCTAATCCAAGGCCCTCATGGACACAACACACATTAGGCCCCATCCTCAAGAAAATCCATTTCAACTCAGCCACCTCGGTTGCTCCCACAGAGCCACCGATCTCAACTCTATTGTTGCTAGGAGACATTTGTAATGCGAGGCGGGCTTCCCTGGCATCCATCCTCCAACGGTGCTCTGGAGTCATTCCATATGGGATGTCCTGGAGCTGCCCAACAGGTCTCAATTGTCCCACAGAAGGAATCCTTTAAGAGGGCATTCATAAACTCCCAACGTGGGAAAACCTCCATCGCCTTGAGATTCCTCTCCGTTCATGAAGGGGCAGTTATGCTCAGAAACTCCAACCTGAGCCAACGTCTGACCTTCGCCTTGGCTTCAGATGCTTGAGATATTGGTTCCGATCTGCAGGGGGTACATGTCGTGCCCTCGGCCTGAAGCCCAAGTCTAACTTGTGTTCTCAGACTTCTGTCCTCACACTCCTGGCCCAGAAGCTCTCAAGTTTGGCAATTCCGGACCCACAATGCAGCACTCTGCCTGCCCTCTAGAAAAAACATCTTGCCTAATGAGCTGCCCAGGAACCTAAAAGGGGGATAAACCTACACGGCACTCGACTGTACCCAAATTATATAGTCTAACCTGGTCACTAATGCACTGTCTGACACACCCTGAGCTAGAACCTCCTGACCAAAACCCAGGCAGATGAATGCACACTGAGCGTATGAGACCCACCATGGCCTTAGGTCGTCATCTCTTCCCAACTGCGATTTTTCAGGCTTCAGAACCTAGACCTTATCTCCAACCACTGCTCATGGTTGAAAATGATGCAGAAATCAGAACACCTTCCCCATGGCAAGAGACCTTGTGATTGGCATGTTGTCCAAATTCCAGTGTAGTTGAAACCAGTGTGGCCCATGAGGCCCCGCCCATGCTCGCGGGCCACATTGGTCACAAACTCACATTGTGACCCTCAGCATGAGCCCAGTCCTCAAGTCAGGCCTCTCAGTGGCTGGATGAAGAGACAGCATATTGGGCCTGCCATGCCCCTAGTCCCCAATTTTTAACCATAGTTTGGGTTGTCCCTTCACTCTTTCCCAAGGCTCTGCTTTGGAATTCCTCTTTTGTTCGGACACCTGAGTTAATAAACAGGAAAGGAGACCTCCCATCCCACAGATTGACGAAAAACAATTGGGACCGGGCCAAATCCACAGAGAGGAAGATTCGTCCATGGCCCATGAGGCCTCCCCACATTCCACGGCCATCGTTGATATAAAAGGCAGAGGCAAAACCTGATCAAGTGCCTCACACTCGCTCTTTCTTCATATCCTGAAGAGTTCTTCTCATGGTTTGTAGATTGGGCCTGCATACCTACGTCCCCAAACCTGAGCTGAGTTTGTGTTTTTAGAATACTGTCCTCAAAGTCCTTTGCCACACACCCTCCAGGCTGGGTCCCCTGGAGCCACACATTAGGACTGTGCCTACTCAATCCATGGGAATTCTTCCCATCCATTGTCCAAAATCGTACAAATTCGGAGAACTCTCCAAAGTCCCCGAGGCCATCCCAATAGTGTAGGTTTCCGGGGACAAACAAGGGCGGTCTGACACCAGGTGAGCATCTACCTCCACTCATACCATACATGGATGTCCCCAGAGAAGAAGATTGAACCAGACAGTACGCTAGGCCATAATCGGATCCATTGCTTTGGTTTACAGGCATGTCTCCTCAAAAGCCTGGATTCCAATACAAGCATAAGTGGTTTGCTGAGGCACCCATCAGAACAAATCTCGTCTCCACAAGGAAACTTGTGCATGGGATCTATGTCAAAAGCTTAGGAGAATACTACAGGGTCCCGGTGCCACCGCCCCATTCCAAGGCCCTCATGGACACAAACACACATTAGGCCCCATTCTCAGGAAAGTCTATTTCAACTAAGCCACCCAGGTTGCTCCCGCAGAGTCATCCGATCTCAAATGTATAGTTGCTAGGAGACAATTGGAATGCGAGGCGGGCTTCCCTGGCATCCATCTTCCAACGGTGCTCTGGAGTTAATCCATATGGGATGTCCTGGAGCTGCCCAACATGTCTCAATTGTCCCCAGAAGGAATCCTTGAAGGGGGCATTCCACAACTCCCAACATGGGAAAAACTCCATGGC
The DNA here is from genome assembly GCF_964662115.1 of Mustela nivalis. Taxonomy (NCBI): domain Eukaryota; kingdom Metazoa; phylum Chordata; class Mammalia; order Carnivora; family Mustelidae; genus Mustela; species Mustela nivalis. The sequence goes on along the minus strand of NW_028136508.1, from coordinate 559,793 downwards.
CTTGAGATTCCGCTCCGTTCATGAAGGGGCAGTCATGCACAGAAACTCCAACCTGAGCCAACGTCTGATCCTCGCCGTGACTTCAGATGTATGAGATATTGGTTCAGATCTGCAGGGGGTACCTGCCGCGCCCTCGGCCTGATGTCCAAGTCAACTTGTGTTCTCAAACTTTTGTCCTCACACTCCTGGCCGAGAAGACCGCAAGTTTGGCAATTCCGGACCCACAATCCAGCACTCTGCCTGCACTCTAGAAAAAATATCTTGCCTAATGAGCTGCCCAGGCACCTCAAATGTGGATAAACCTACACGGCACTCGACTGTACCCAAATTATATAGTCTAACCTGAGCTCTAATGCACTCTCTGACACATCCTGAGCCTGAACCTCCAGATCAACATCCAGGCAGCTGACCACACACTGAGCACATCAGAGCCGCCATGGCCTTAGGTCATCATCTCTACCCAACTGCGGTTTTCAGGCTTCAGAACCTAGTCCTTATCTCCAATCACTGCCCAGGGTTGAAAATGATGCAGAAATCACACCTTCCCCATGGAAAGAGACCTTGTGATTGGCATGTTGTACAAAGTCCCGTGTAGTTGAAATTAGTGTGGCCCATGAGGCCCCGCCCATGCTCGCGGGCCACATTGGTCACAAACACACATTGTGACCCTCAGCCTGAGCCGAGTCCTCATAAGGCCTCTCAGTGGCTGGATGAAGAGACAGCTTATTGGGCATGCCATGCCCCTAGGCCCCAATTTTTAACCATAGTTTGGGTTGTCCCTTCACTCTTCCCCAGGTCTCTGCTTTGGAATTCCTCTTTTGTTCGGACACTTGAGGTAATAAACCTGAAAGGAGACCTCCCATCCCACAGATTGACGAAAAACAATTGGGACCGGGCCAAAACCACAGAGAGGAAGATTCGTCCATGGCCCATGAGGCCTCCCCACATTCCACGGCCATCGTTGATACAAAATACAGATACTAAAGCCTGAGCAAGTGCCTCAGACTTGCTCTTTCTTCATATCCTGAAGAGTTCTTCTCATGGTTTGTAGATTGGGCCTGCCATTCCTACGTCCCCAAACCTAAGCTGAGTTTGTGTTTTCAGACTTCTGTCCTCAAAGTCCTGGGCCAAACACCCTCCAGGCTGGGGCCCCTGGAGCCATACATTAGGACTGTGCCTACCCAATCTATGGGAATTCTGCCCATTCCATTGTCCAAAATCGTACAAATTCGGAGAACACTCCAAAGTCCCAGGGGCCATCCCAATAGTGTAGGACTCCGGGGACAAACAAGGGTGGTCTGACAACAGGTGAGCATCTACCTCCACTCATTCCATAGATGGATATCCCCAGAGAAGAAGATTGAACCAGACAGGACCCTAGGCCATAATTGGATCCATTGCTTTGGTTTGCAGGCATGTCTCCTCAAAAGCCTGGTATCCAATACGAGCGTAAGGGGTTTCCGGAGGCACCCATCAAAACAAATCTAGTCTCCACAAGGAAACTTGTGCATGGGAGCTATGTCAAAAGCTTAGGAGAATACTTAGGGTCCCGGTGCCACCGCCCCATTCCAAGGCCCTAATGGACACAAACACACATTAGGCCCCATCCTCAGGAAAGTCCATTTCAACTCAGCCACCCCGGTTGCTCCCGCAGAGCCATCCGATTTCAACTGTCTTGTTGCTAGGAGACAATTGGAATGCGAGGCAGGCTTCCCTGGCATCCATCCTCCAACTGTGCTCTGCAGTCATTCCATATGGGATGTCCTGGAGCTGCCCAACATGTCTCAATTGTCCCGCAGAAGGAATCCTTGAAGGGGGCATCCCACAACTCCCAACGTGGGAAAACCTCCAGGCCCTTGAGATTCCGCTCCGTTCATGAAGGATAGTCATGCACAGAAACTCCAACCTGAGCCAACGTCTGATACTCGCCGTGATTTCAGATGCTTGAGATATTGGTTCAGATCTGCAGGGGGTACCTGCAGTGCCCTCGGCCAGAAGCCCAAGTCGAGCTTGTGTTCTCAGACTTCTGTCCTCACACTCCTGGCCCAGAAGCCCTCAAGTTTGGCAATTCCGGACCCACAATGCAGCACTCTGCCTGCCCTCTAGAAAAAATATCTTCCCTAATGAGCTGCCTGGACACCTCAAATGAGGATAAACCTACAAGGCACTCGAATGTACCCAAATTATATAGTCTAACCTGGGCACTAATGCACTGTCTGACACAACCTGAGCCAGAACCTCCTGACCAACACCCAGGCAGCTGACCACACAGTGAGCCTATCAGACCCGCCATGCCCTTAGGTGGTCATCTCATCCCAACAGCGGTTTTTCGGGCTTCAGAACCTAGGCCTTATCTCCAACCACGGCCCATGGTTGAAAATGATGCAGAAATCAGAACACCCTTCCCATGGTTAGAGACCTTGTGATTGGCAAGTTGTCCAAAGTCCAGTGTAGTTGAAACCAGTGTGGCCCATGAGGCCCCGCCCATGCTCGCAAAACCACATTGGTCACAAACACACATTGTGACCCTCAGCCTGAGACCAGTCCTCAAGTACGGCCTCTCAGTGGCTAGATGAAGAGACAGCATATTGGGCGTGCCATGCCCCTAGGCCCCAATTTTTAAACATAGTTTGGGTTGTCCCTTCACTCTTCCCCAGCACTCTGTTTTGGAATTCCGCTTATGTTCAGACACCTGAGTTAATAAACCTGAAAGGAGACCTCCCATTCCACAGATTTATGAAAAACAATTGGGACTGGGCCAAATCCACAGAGAGGAAGATTCGTCCATGGGCCATGAGGCCTCCCCAAATTCCACGGCCATCATTGATACAAAATCCAAAGACAAAAGCCTGAGCAAGTACCTCAGACTCGCTCTTTCTTCATATTCTGAAGAGTTCTTCTCATGGTTTGTAGATTACGCCTGCCATACCTACGTCCCCAAACCTAAGCTGAGTTTCTGTTTTCAATCTTCTGTTCAAAGTCCTGGGCCACACACCCTCCAGGCTGGGGCGCCAGGAGCCACACATTAGTACTGTGCCTACCCAATCCATGGGAATTCTGCCATTCCATTGTCCCAAATCGTACAAATTAGGAGAACCCTCCAAAGTCCCCGAGGCCCTCCCAATAGTGTATGTCTCCGGGGACAAACAGGGCGGTCTGACACCAGGTGATCATCTACCTCCACTCATTCCATAGATGGAGAACCCCAGAGAAGAAGATTGAACCAGACAGGACCCTAGGCCATAATCGGGTCCATTGCTTTGGTTTACAGGCATGTGTCCTCAAAAGCCTGGATTCCAATACCAGCATAAGGGGTTTCCTGAGGCACCCATCAGAAAAAATCTCGTCTCCACACGGAAACTTTTGCATGGGAGCTATGTCAAAAGCTTAGGAGAATACTTCAGGGTCCCGGTGCCACCGCCCTAATCCAAGGCCCTCATGGACACAACACACATTAGGCCCCATCCTCAGGAAAATCCATTTCAACTCAGCCACCTCGGTTGCTCCCACAGAGCCACCGATCTCAACTCTATTGTTGCTAGGAGACATTTGTAATGCGAGGCGGGCTTCCCTGGCATCCATCCTCCAACGGTGCTCTGGAGTCATTCCATATGGGATGTCCTGGAGCTGCCCAACAGGTCTCAATTGTCCCACAGAAGGAATCCTTTAAGAGGGCATTCATAAACTCCCAACGTGGGAAAACCTCCATGGCCTTGAGATTCCTCTCCGTTCATGAAGGGGCAGTTATGCTCAGAAACTCCAACCTGAGCCAACGTCTGATCCTCGCCTTGGCTTCAGATGTATGAGATATTGGTTCCGATCTGCAGGGGGTACCTGCCGCGCCCTCGGCCTGATGTCCAAGTCAACTTGTGTTCTCAAACTTTTGTCCTCACACTCCTGGCCGAGAAGACCGCAAGTTTGGCAATTCCGGACCCACAATGCAGCACTCTGCCTGCACTCTAGAAAAAATATCTTGCCTAATGAGCTGCCCAGGCACCTCAAATGTGGATAAACCTACACGGCACTCGACTGTACCCAAATTATATAGTCTAACCTGAGCTCTAATGCACTCTCTGACACAACCTGAGCCTGAACCTCCAGATCAACATCCAGGCAGCTGATCACACACTGAGCACATCAGAGCCGCCATGGCCTTAGGTCATCATCTCTACCCAACTGCGGTTTTCAGGCTTCAGAACCTAGTCCTTATCTCCAATCACTGCCCAGGGTTGAAAATGATGCAGAAATCACACCTTCCCCATGGAAAGAGACCTTGTGATTGGCATGTTGTACAAAGTCCCGTGTAGTTGAAATTAGTGTGGCCCATGAGGCCCCGCCCATGCTCGCGGGCCACATTGGTCACAAACACACATTGTGACCCTCAGCCTGAGCCGAGTCCTCATAAGGCCTCTCAGTGGCTGGATGAAGAGACAGCTTATTGGGCATGCCATGCCCCTAGGCCCCAATTTTTAACCATAGTTTGGGTTGTCCCTTCACTCTTCCCCAGGTCTCTGCTTTGGAATTCCTCTTTTGTTCGGACACTTGAGGTAATAAACCTGAAAGGAGACCTCCCATCCCACAGATTGACGAAAAACAATTGGGACCGGGCCAAAACCACAGAGAGGAAGATTCGTCCATGGCCCATGAGGCCTCCCCACATTCCACGGCCATCGTTGATACAAAATACAGATACTAAAGCCTGAGCAAGTGCCTCAGACTTGCTCTTTCTTCATATCCTGAAGAGTTCTTCTCATGGTTTGTAGATTGGGCCTGCCATTCCTACGTCCCCAAACCTAAGCTGAGTTTGTGTTTTCAGACTTCTGTCCTCAAAGTCCTGGGCCAAACACCCTCCAGGCTGGGGCCCCTGGAGCCATACATTAGGACTGTGCCTACCCAATCTATGGGAATTCTGCCCATTCCATTGTCCAAAATCGTACAAATTCGGAGAACACTCCAAAGTCCCAGGGGCCATCCCAATAGTGTAGGACTCCGGGGACAAACAAGGGTGGTCTGACAACAGGTGAGCATCTACCTCCACTCATTCCATAGATGGATATCCCCAGAGAAGAAGATTGAACCAGACAGGACCCTAGGCCATAATTGGATCCATTGCTTTGGTTTGCAGGCATGTCTCCTCAAAAGCCTGGTATCCAATACGAGCGTAAGGGGTTTCCGGAGGCACCCATCAAAACAAATCTAGTCTCCACAAGGAAACTTGTGCATGGGAGCTATGTCAAAAGCTTAGGAGAATACTTAGGGTCCCGGTGCCACCGCCCCATTCCAAGGCCCTAATGGACACAAACACACATTAGGCCCCATCCTCAGGAAAGTCCATTTCAACTCAGCCACCCTGGTTGCTCCCGCAGAGCCATCCGATTTCAACTGTCTTGTTGCTAGGAGACAATTGGAATGCGAGGCAGGCTTCCCTGGCATCCATCCTCCAACTGTGCTCTGCAGTCATTCCATATGGGATGTCCTGGAGCTGCCCAACAGGTCTCAATTGTCCCGCAGAAGGAATCCTTGAAGGGGGCATCCCACAACTCCCAACGTGGGAAAACCTCCAGGCCCTTGAGATTCCGCTCCGTTCATGAAGGATAGTCATGCACAGAAACTCCAACCTGAGCCAACGTCTGATACTCGCCGTGATTTCAGATGCTTGAGATATTGGTTCAGATCTGCAGGGGGTACCTGCAGTGCCCTCGGCCAGAAGCCCAAGTCGAGCTTGTGTTCTCAGACTTCTGTCCTCACACTCCTGGCCCAGAAGCCCTCAAGTTTGGCAATTCCGGACCCACAATGCAGCACTCTGCCTGCCCTCTAGAAAAAATATCTTCCCTAATGAGCTGCCTGGACACCTCAAATGAGGATAAACCTACAAGGCACTCGAATGTACCCAAATTATATAGTCTAACCTGGGCACTAATGCACTGTCTGACACAACCTGAGCCAGAACCTCCTGACCAACACCCAGGCAGCTGACCACACAGTGAGCCTATCAGACCCGCCATGCCCTTAGGTGGTCATCTCATCCCAACAGCGGTTTTTCGGGCTTCAGAACCTAGGCCTTATCTCCAACCACGGCCCATGGTTGAAAATGATGCAGAAATCAGAACACCCTTCCCATGGTTAGAGACCTTGTGATTGGCAAGTTGTCCAAAGTCCAGTGTAGTTGAAACCAGTGTGGCCCATGAGGCCCCGCCCATGCTCGCAAAACCACATTGGTCACAAACACACATTGTGACCCTCAGCCTGAGACCAGTCCTCAAGTACGGCCTCTCAGTGGCTAGATGAAGAGACAGCATATTGGGCGTGCCATGCCCCTAGGCCCCAATTTTTAAACATAGTTTGGGTTGTCCCTTCACTCTTCCCCAGCACTCTGTTTTGGAATTCCGCTTATGTTCAGACACCTGAGTTAATAAACCTGAAAGGAGACCTCCCATTCCACAGATTTATGAAAAACAATTGGGACTGGGCCAAATCCACAGAGAGGAAGATTCGTCCATGGGCCATGAGGCCTCCCCAAATTCCACGGCCATCATTGATACAAAATCCAAAGACAAAAGCCTGAGCAAGTACCTCAGACTCGCTCTTTCTTCATATTCTGAAGAGTTCTTCTCATGGTTTGTAGATTACGCCTGCCATACCTACGTCCCCAAACCTAAGCTGAGTTTCTGTTTTCAATCTTCTGTTCAAAGTCCTGGGCCACACACCCTCCAGGCTGGGGCGCCAGGAGCCACACATTAGTACTGTGCCTACCCAATCCATGGGAATTCTGCCATTCCATTGTCCCAAATCGTACAAATTAGGAGAACCCTCCAAAGTCCCCGAGGCCCTCCCAATAGTGTATGTCTCCGGGGACAAACAGGGCGGTCTGACACCAGGTGATCATCTACCTCCACTCATTCCATAGATGGAGAACCCCAGAGAAGAAGATTGAACCAGACAGGACCCTAGGCCATAATCGGGTCCATTGCTTTGGTTTACAGGCATGTGTCCTCAAAAGCCTGGATTCCAATACCAGCATAAGGGGTTTCCTGAGGCACCCATCAGAAAAAATCTCGTCTCCACACGGAAACTTTTGCATGGGAGCTATGTCAAAAGCTTAGGAGAATACTTCAGGGTCCCGGTGCCACCGCCCTAATCCAAGGCCCTCATGGACACAACACACATTAGGCCCCATCCTCAGGAAAATCCATTTCAACTCAGCCACCTCGGTTGCTCCCACAGAGCCACCGATCTCAACTCTATTGTTGCTAGGAGACATTTGTAATGCGAGGCGGGCTTCCCTGGCATCCATCCTCCAACGGTGCTCTGGAGTCATTCCATATGGGATGTCCTGGAGCTGCCCAACAGGTCTCAATTGTCCCACAGAAGGAATCCTTTAAGAGGGCATTCATAAACTCCCAACGTGGGAAAACCTCCATGGCCTTGAGATTCCTCTCCGTTCATGAAGGGGCAGTTATGCTCAGAAACTCCAACCTGAGCCAACGTCTGATCCTCGCCTTGGCTTCAGATGCTTGAGATATTGGTTCCGATCTGCAGGGGGTACATGCCGTGCCCTCGGCCTGAAGCCCAAGTCTAGCTTGTGTTCTCAGACTTCTGTCCTCACACTCCTGGCCCAGAAGCTCTCAAGTTTGGCAATTCCGGACCCACAATGCAGCACTCTGCCTGCCCTCTAGAAAAAACATCTTGCCTAATGAGCTGCCCAGGAACCTAAAAGGGGGATAAACCTACACGGCACTCGACTGTACCCAAATTATATAGTCTAACCTGGTCACTAATGCACTGTCTGACACACCCTGAGCTAGAACCTCCTGACCAAAACCCAGGCAGATGAATGCACAATGAGCGTATGAGACCCACCATGGCCTTAGGTCGTCATCTCTTCCCAACTGCGATTTTTCAGGCTTCAGAACCTAGACCTTATCTCCAACCACTGCCCATGGTTGAAAATGATGCAGAAATCAGAACACCTTCCCCATGGCAAGAGACCTTGTGATTGGCATGTTGTCCAAAGTCCAGTGTAGTTGAAACCAGTGTGGCCCATGAGGCCCCGCCCATGCTCGCGGGCCACATTGGTCACAAACTCACATTGTGACCCTCAGCATGAGCCCAGTCCTCAAGTCAGGCCTCTCAGTGGCTGGATGAAGCGACAGTATATTGGGCCTGCCATGCCCCTAGTCCCCAATTTTTAACCATAGTTTGGGTTGTCCCTTCACTCTTTCCCAAGGCTCTGCTTTGGAATTCCTCTTTTGTTCGGACACCTGAGTTAATAAACAGGAAAGGAGACCTCCCATCCCACAGATTGACGAAAAACAATTGGTACCGGGCCAAATCCACAGAGAGGAAGATTCGTCCATGGCCCATGAGGCCTCCCCACATTCCACGGCCATCGTTGATATAAAAGGCAGAGGCAAAACCTGATCAAGTGCCTCACACTCGCTCTTTCTTCATATCCTGAAGAGTTCTTCTCATGGTTTGTAGATTGGGCCTGCATACCTACGTCCCCAAACCTGAGCTGAGTTTGTGTTTTTAGAATACTGTCCTCAAAGTCCTTTGCCACACACCCTCCAGGCTGGGTCCCCTGGAGCCACACATTAGGACTGTGCCTACTCAATCCATGGGAATTCTTCCCATCCATTGTCCAAAATCGTACAAATTCGGAGTACTCTCCAAAGTCCCCGAGGCCATCCCAATAGTGTAGGTTTCCGGGGACAAACAAGGGCGGTCTGACACCAGGTGAGCATCTACCTCCACTCATACCATACATGGATGTCCCCAGAGAAGAAGATTGAACCAGACAGTACGCTAGGCCATAATCGGATCCATTGCTTTGGTTTACAGGCATGTCTCCTCAAAACCATGGATTCCAATACAAGCATAAGTGGTTTGCTGAGGCACCCATCAGAACAAATCTCGTCTCCACAAGGAAACTTGTGCATGGGATCTATGTCAAAAGCTTAGGAGAATACTACAGGGTCCCTGTGCCACCGCCCCATTCCAAGGCCCTCATGGACACAAACACACATTAGGCCCCATTCTCAGGAAAGTCTATTTCAACTAAGCCACCCAGGTTGCTCCCGCAGAGTCATCCGATCTCAAATGTATAGTTGCTAGGAGACAATTGGAATGCGAGGCGGGCTTCCCTGGCATCCATCTTCCAACGGTGCTCTGGAGTTAATCCATATGGGATGTCCTGGAGCTGCTCAACATGTCTCAATTGTCCCCAGAAGGAATCCTTGAAGGGGGCATCCCATAACTCCCAACATGGGAAAAACTCCATGGCCTTGAGATTCCGCTCCGTTCATGAAGGGGCAGTCATGCACAGAAACTCCAACCTGAGCCAACGTCTGATCCTCGCCGTGACTTCAGATGTATGAGATATTGGTTCAGATCTGCAGGGGGTACCTGCCGCGCCCTCGGCCTGATGTCCAAGTCAACTTGTGTTCTCAAACTTTTGTCCTCACACTCCTGGCCGAGAAGACCGCAAGTTTGGCAATTCCGGACCCACAATGCAGCACTCTGCCTGCACTCTAGAAAAAATATCTTGCCTTATGAGCTGCCCAGGCACCTCAAATGTGGATAAACCTACACGGCACTCGACTGTACCCAAATTATATAGTCTAACCTGAGCTCTAATGCACTCTCTGACACAACCTGATCCTGAACCTCCAGATCAACATCCAGGCAGCTGACCACACACTGAGCACATCAGAGCCTCCATGGCCTTAGGTCATCATCTCTACCCAACAGTGGTTTTCAGGCTTCAGAACCTAGTCCTTATCTCCAATCACTGCCCAGGGTTGAAAATGACGCAGAAATCACACCTTACCCATGGAAAGAGACCTTGTGATTCGCATGTTGTCCAAATCCCGTGTAGTTGAAATTAGTGTGGCCCATGAGGCCCCGCCCATGCTCGCGGGCCACATTGGTCACAAACACGCATTGTGACCCTCAGCCTGAGCCGAGTCCTCAAGTAAGGCCTCTCAGTGGCTGGATGAAGAGACAGCATATTGGGCGTGCCATGCCCCTAGGCCCCAATTTTTAACCCTAGTTTGGGTTGTCCCTTCACTCTTCCCCAGGGCTCTGCTTTGGAATTCCTCTTTTGTTCGGATACCTGATGTAATAAACCCAAAAGGAGACCCTCCATCGCACAGATTGACGAAAAACAATTGGGACCGGGCCAAATCCACAAAGAGGAAGATTCGTCCATGGCCCATGAGGCCTCCCCACATTCCATGGCTACCGTTGATAAAAATCCAGAGACAAAATCTTGAGCAAGCGCCTAAGACTCGATCTTTCTTCCTTTCCTGAAAAGTTTTTCTCATGGATTGTATATTGGACCTGCCATACCTACATCCCCAAACCTAAGCTGTGTTTGTGTATTTTGACTTCAGTCCTCAATGTCCTGGGCCAGACACCCTCCAGGCTGGGGCCCCTGGAGCCACACATTAGGACTGTGCCTACCAAATACATGGGAATTCTGCCTACTCCATTTTCCAAATTCGTAGATATTAGGAGAACTCTCCAAAGTCCCCGAGGCCATCCCAATAGTGTAGGTCTCCGGGGACAAACAAGTGCGGTCTGACACCAGGTGAGCATCTACCTCCACTCATTCCATAGATGGATATCCCCTGAGAAGAAGATTGAACCAGACAGGACCCTAGGCCATAATCGCATCCATTGCTTTGGTTTACAGGCATGTCTCCTCAAAGCCTGGATTCCAATACCAGCATAGGGGGTTTACTGAGGCACCCATCAGAACAAATCCCGTCTCCACAAGGAAACCTGTGCTTGGGAGCTATGTAAAAGCTTAGGAGAATACTTCAGGGTCCCGAATCAACCGCCCATTCCAAGGCCATCATGGACACAAACACACATTAGGCCCCATCCTCAGGAAAGTCCATTTCAACTCAGCCACCCCGGTTGCTCCCACATAGCCATCCGATCTCAACTGTCTTGTTGCTAGGAGACAATTGGAATGCAAGGCGGCTTCCCTGGCATCCATCCTCCAAGGGTGCTCTGGAGTCATTCCATATGGGATGTCCTGGACCTGCCCAACAGGTGTCAATTGTCCAGCAGAAGGAATCCTTGAAGGGGGCATCCCACAACTCCCAACGTGGGAAAACCTTCATTGACTTGAGATTTTGCTCCGTTCAAGAAGGGGCAATCCTGCACACAAACTCCAACCTGAGCCAACGTCTAATCCTCGCCGTGACTTCAGATGCATGAGATATTGGTTCAGATCTGCAAGGGGTACCTGCCGTGCCCTCGGCCCGAAGCCCAAGTCTAGCTTGTGTTCTCAGACTTCTGTCCTCACCCTCCTGGCCCAGAAGCCCTCAAGTTTGGCAATTCCGGACCCACAATACAGTACTCTTCCTGCCCTCTAGAAAAAATATCTTGCCTAATGAGCTGCCCAGGCACCTCAATGAGGATAATCATACACGGCACTCGACTGTACCCAAATTATATAGTTTAACCTGAGCTCTAATGCACTCTCTGACACAAACTGAGCCCAAACCTCCTGACCAACACCCAGCCAGCTGACCGCACAGTGAGCACATCAGACCGCCATGGCCTAGGTCATCATCTCATCCCAATTGCGGTTTTCAGGCTTCAGAACTAGACCTTATCTCGAAACACTGCCCAGGGTTGAAAATGTTGCAGAAATCAGAACTCCTTCCCCATGGCAAGAGACCTTGTGATTGGCATGTTGTCCTAAGTTCAGTGTAGTTGAAACCAGTGTGGCCCATGAGGCCCCGCCCATGCTCACAGGCCAAATTGGTCACAAACACACATTGTGGCCCTCAGCCTGAGCCGAGTCCTCAAGTAAGGCCTCTCAGTGTCTGGATGAAGAGAAAGCTATTGGGCCTGACATGCCCCTAGGCTCCAATTTTTAACCATAGTTTGGGTTGTCCCTTCACTCTTCCCCAGGGCTCTGCTTTGGAATTCTTCTTTGTTTGGGACACGTTAGATAACAAACCCGAAAGGAGACATCCATCCCACAGATTGACAGAAAACAAATGGGACCGGGCCAAATCCACAGAGAGGAATATTCATCCATGGTGCATGAGGCCTCCACACATACCACGGCATTCGTTGAATCAAAATCCAGAGACAAAAGCCTGAGCAAGGGCCTCAGACTCTATCTTTCTTCATTTCTTGAAGAGTTCTTCTCATGGTTTGTAGATTGGGCCTGCCATACCTACGTCCCCATGCTTAAGCTGAGTTTGTGTTTTCAGACTTCTGTCCTCAAAGTCATGAGCCACACCCCTACAGGCTGGGGCCCCTGGAGCCACAAATAGGACTGTGCCTACCCAATCCATGAGACTTCTGCCCATTCCATTTTCCAAAATCGTACAAATTAGGAGTAACCTCCAAATTCCGAGGCCATCTCAATTGTGTAGGTCTCCGGGGAAAAACAAGGGCGGTGTGATACCAGCTGAGCACCTACCTCCACTCATACCATAGATGGATATACCCAGAGAAGAAGATTGAACCAGACAGTACGCTAGGCCATAATCGGATCCATTGCTTTGGTTTACAGGCATGTCTCCTCAAAATCCTGGATTCCAATACAAGCATAAGTGGTTTGCTGAGGCACCCATCAGAACAAATCTCGTCTCCACAAGGAAACTTGTGCATGGGATCTATGTCAAAAGCTTAGGAGAATACTTCAGGGTCCCGGTGCCACAGCCCCATTCCAAGGCCCTCATGGACACAAACACACATTAGGCCCCATTCTCAGGAAAGTCTATTTCAACTAAGCCACCCAGGTTGCTCCCGTAGAGTCATCCGATCTCAACTGTATTGTTGCTAGGAGACAATTGGAATGCGAGGCTGGCTTCCCTGGCATCCATCTTCCAACGGTGCTCTGGAGTTAATCCATATGGGATGTCCTGGAGCTGCCCAGCATGTCTCAATTGTCCCCCAAAAGGAATCCTTGAAGGGGGCATCCCACAACTCCCAACATGGGAAAACCTCCATGGCCTTGAGATTCCGCTCCGTTAAAAAGGGGCAGTCATGCACAGAAACTCCAACCTGAGCCAACGTCTGATCCTCGCCGTGACTTCAGATGTATGAGATATTGGTTCAGATCTGCAGGGGGTACCTGCCGTGCCCTCGGCCTGATGTCCAAGTCAACTTGTGTTCTCAAACTTTTGTCCTCACACTCCTGGCCGAGAAGACCGCAAGTTTGGCAATTCCGGACCCACAATGCAGCACTCTGCCTGCACTCTAGATAAAATATCTTTCCTAATAGGCTGCCCAGGCACCTCAAATTTGGATAAAACTACACGGCACTCGACTGTACCCAAATTATATAGTCTAACCTGAGCTCTAATGCACTCTCTGACAAAACCTGAGCCTGAACCTCCAGATCAACATCCAGGCAGCTGACCACACACTGAGCACATCAGACCCGCCATGGGCTTAGGTCATCATCTCTACCCAACTGCGGTTTTCAGGCTTCAAAACCTAGACCTTATCTCCAACCACTGCCCAGGGTTGAAAATGATGCAGAAATCACACCTTCCCCATGGAAAGAGACCTGTGATTGGCATGTTGTCCAAAGTCCCGTGTAGTTGAAATCAGTGTGGCCCATGAGGCCCCGCCCATGCTCGCGGGCCACATTGGTCATAAACACACATTGTGACCCTCAGCCTGAGCCGAGTCCTCAAGTAAGTCCTCTCAGTGGCTGGATGAAGAGACAGCATATTGGGCGTGCCATGCCCCTAGGCCCCAATTTTTAACCCTAGTTTGGGTTGTCCCTTCACTCTTCCCCAAGGCTCTGCTTTGGAATTCCTCTTTTTGTGGGACACCTGTGGTAATAAACCTGAAAGGAGACCTCCCATCCCACATATTGACGAAAAACAATTGGGACCGGGGCATATCCACAGAGAGGAAGATTCATCCATGACCCATGAGGTCTCCCCACATTCCACGGCCACCGTTGATACAAAATCCAGAGACAAAATCCTGAGCAAGCGCCTAAGACTCGCTCTTTCTTCATTTCCTGAAAAGTTCTTCTCATGGTTAGTATATTGGGCCTGCCATACCTACGTCCCCAAACCTAAGCTGAGTTTGTGTATTCTGACTTCAGTCCTCAAAGTCCTGGGCCACACAACCTCCAGGCTGGGGCCCCTGGAGCCACACATTAGGTCTGTGCCTACCAAATACATAGGAATTCTGCCCACTCCATTTTCAAAAATCGTACAAATTAGGAGAACTCTCCAAATTCCTCGAGGCCATCCCAATAATGTAGGTCTCCGGGGACAAACAAGGGTGGTCTGACACCACTGAGCATCTCCCTCCACTCATACCATAGATGGATGTCCCCAGAGAAGAAGATTGAACCAGACAGGACCCTAGGACATAAACGGATCCATTGCTTTGGTTTACAGGCATGTCTCCTCAAAAGTCTGGATTCCATGACCAGCTTAGGGGTTTTTCTGAGGCACCCATCAGAACAAATCTCATCTCCACTAGGAAACTTGTGCATGGGAACTATATCAAAAGCTTAGGAGAACACTTCATGGTCCCGGTGCCACTGCCCTATTCCAAGGCCCTCATGGACACAAACAAACTTTAGGCCCCATCCTCAGGAAAGTCCATTTCAACTCAGCCACCCCGGTTGCTCCGGCAGAGCCATCCGATCTCAAGTGTCTTGTTGCTAGGAGACAATTAGAATGCGATGCAGGCTTCCCTGGCATCCATCCTTGAACGGTGCTCTGGATTCGTTCCATATCGGATGTCCTGGAGCTGCCCAACATGTCTCAATTGTCCCGCAGAAGGAATACTTGAAGGGGGTATCCCACAACTCCCAAAGTGGGAAAACCTCCATGGCCTTGAGATTCCACTCCGTTCATGAAGGGGCAGTCATGCACCCGATACTCCAATCTGAGCCAACGTCTGATCCTCGCCGTGACTTCAGATGCATGAGATATTGTTTCAGATCTGCAGGAGTACCTGCCGTGCCCTGGCCGAAGGCCAATCTAGCTTGTGTTCTCAGACTTCTGTCCTCACACTCCTGGCCCAGAAGACCTCACGTTTGGCAATTCCAAACCCACAATGCAGCACTCTGTCTGTCCTCTAGAAAAAAATACTTTGCCTAATGAGCTGCCCAGGTACCTCAAATGAGGATAAACCTACACGGCACTCGACTATACCCAAATTATATAGTCTAACCTGAGCACTAATGCACTCTCTGACACAACCTGAGCCCGAACCTCCTGACCAACACCCAGGCAGCTGACCGCACAGTGAGCACATCAGACCCACCAAGGCCTTAGGTCGTCATCTATTCCCATTTGCGGTTTTCATGCTTCAGAACCTACACCATATCGCCAACCACTGCCCTGGGTTGAAAATGATGCAGAAATCAGAACTCTTTCTCCATGGCAAGAGAGCTTGTGCTTGGAATGTTGTCCAAAGTTCAGTGTCGTTGAAACCAATGTGGCCCATGAGACCCCGCCCATGATCGTGGGCCACTATGGTCACAAACACACATTGTGACCCTCAGCCTGAGCCCAGTCCTCAAGTAAGGCCTCTCAGTGGCTGGATGAAGAGACAGCATATAGGTCCTGCCATGCCCCAAGCCACAATTTTAACCATAGTTTGGGTTGTCCCTCCACTGTTCCCCAGGGCTCTGCTTTGGAATTCCTTTTTGGTTGGGACACCTGAGGTAACAAACCTGAAAGGAGACCTCCCATCCCAGAGATTGATGAAAAAGAATTCTGACCTGACCAAATCCACAGAGAGGAAGATTTGTCCATGGCCCATGAGGCCTCCCCACTTTCCACGGCCATCGTTGATTCAAAATCCATAGACAAAATCCTGAGCAAGCGCCTCTGACTCTTTCTTCATACCCTGAAGAGTTCTTCTCATGGGTTTTTAAATTGGGCCTGCCATATCTACGTCCCAAACCTAAGCCGAGATTGTATTTTCAGGTTTCTTTCCTCAAAGTCCTGGGGCACACCCTCCCGGCAGGAACCCCTGGAGCCACACATTAGACTGTGCCTACCCAATCCATGGGAATTCTGCCCATTCCATTGTCCAGAATCGTACAAATCAGGAGATCCCTCCAAAGTCCCGGAGGCCATCCCAATATTGTAGGTCTCCTGGGACAAACAAGGGCGGTCTGAAAGCAGCTGAGCATCTACCTCCACTCATATCATAGATGGATGTCCCCAGAGAAGAAGATTGAACCAGACAGGAACCTAGGCCATAATCGGATCCATTGCTTTGGTTTACAGGCATGTCTCCTCAAAAGCCTGGATTCCAATACAAGCATAGGGGGTTTCCTGAGGCACCCATCAGAACAAATCTCAACTCCACAAGGAAACTTGTGCTTGGGAGCTATGTCAAAAGCTTAGGAGAATAATTCAGGGTCCAGTGCCACCACCCCATTCCAAGGCCCTCATGGACACAAACACACATTAGGCCCAATCCTCAGGAAAGTCCATTTCAACTCAGCCACCCCGGTTGCTCCCGCAGAGCTATCCGATCTCAACTGTCTTGTTGTTAGGAGAAAATTGTAATGCGAGGCAGGCTTCCCTGGCATCCATCCTCGAACGGTGCTCTCGAGTCATTCCATATTGGATATCCTGGAGGTGCCCAACAGGTCTCAATTGTCCCGCAGAAGGAATCCTTAAAGGGGGCATCCCAAAACTCCCAACGTGGGAAAACCTCCATGGCCTTGAGATTCTGCTCCGTTCATGAAGGGGAAGTCATGCACAGAAACTCCAACCTGAGCCATCGTCTGATCCTCGCTGATACATCAGATACTTGAGATATTAGTTCAGATCTGCAGGGGGTAACTGCCATGCCGTCGGCCTGAAGCCCAAGTCTAGCTTGTATTCTCAGACTTCTGTCCTCACGCTCCTGACCTAGAAGTCCTCAAGTTTGGCAATTCTGGACCCACAATGCAGCACTCTGCCTGCCCTCAAAAAAAAAATATCTTGCCTAATGAGCTGCCCAGGCACCTCAAATGAGCATAAACCTACACGGCACTCGACTGTACCCAAATTATATAGTCTACCCTGACCACTAATGTACTCTCTGACACAACCTGAGCGCAAACCTCCTGACCAACACCCAGGCAGCTGACTGCACAGTGAGCATATCAGACCCGCCATGGCCTTATGTCGTCATCTATACCCAACTGCGGATTTCAGGCTTTAGAACCTAGACCTTATCTCCAACCACTGCCCAGGGTTGAAAATGATGCAGAAATCAGAACTCTTTTCCCATGGCAAGAGAGTTTGTGCTTGGAATGTTGTCCAAAGTTCAGTGTATTTGAAACCAGTGCGGCCCATTAGGCCCCGTCCATGCTCACGGGCCACATTGGTCACAAACACACATTTTGACCCTCAGCCTGAGCCCAGTACTCAAGTAAGGCCTCTCAGTGGCTAGATGAAGAGAGAGCATATTGGGCCTGCCATGCCACTAGGCCCCAATTTTTAACTATAATTTGGGTTGTCCCTTCACTCTTCCCCAAGGACAATTTGGAATTCCTCTTTGTTTGGGACACCTAAGTTAACAAACCGGAAAGGAGACCTCCCATCCCACAGCTTGACGAAAAACAATTGGGACCGGGCCAAATCCACACAGAGGAAGATTCGTCCATGGCCCATGAGGCCTCCCCACAGTTCACGGCCATCGTTGATATAAAATCCAGAGACAAAAGCCTGAGCAAGCACCTCAAACTCGCTCTTTCTTCATATCCTGAAGAGTTCTTCTCATGGATTGTAGATTGGGCCTGCCCTACCTACGTCCCCAAACCTAAGCTGAGTTTGTGTTTTCAGATTCTGTCCTCAAAGTCCTGGGACACACACCCTCCAGGCTGGGGCCCCTGGAGCCACACATTAGGACTGTACCTACCCGATCCATGGGAATTCAGCCCATTCCACTGTCCAAAATCGTACAAATTTGGACAACACTCCAAAGTCCCCGAGGCCATCCCAATAGTGTAGGATTCCAGGAAAAACAAGGGCGGTCTGACACCAGCTGAGCATCTACCTCCACTCATACCATAGATAGATGTTCCCAGAGAAGAATATTGAACCAGACTGGACCCTAGGCCTTAATCGGATCCATTGCTTTGGTTTACAGGCATGTCTCCTCAAAAGCCTGGATTCCAATATCAGCATAGTGGGTTTTCTGAGCCACCCATCAGAACAAATCTCGTCTCCACAAGGAAACTTGTGCATGGGAGATATGTCAAAAGCTTAGGAGAATACTTCAGTGTCCTGGTGCCACCGCCCCATTCCAAGGCCCTCATGGACACACACACACACATTAGGCCCCATCCTCAGGAAAGTCCATTTTAATTCAGGCACCCCGGTTGCTCTCACAGAGCTATCCGATCTCAACTGTCTTGTTGCTAGGAGAAATTGGAATGAGAGGCTGCCTTTCCTGGCATCCATTCTCGAACGGCGCTCTGGAGTCATTCCATATGGGATGTCCTGGAGCTCCCCAACAGGTCTCAAATGTCGCACAGGAGGAATCCTTGAAGGGGGAATCACACAACTCACAACGTGGGAAAACCTCCATGGCCTTGAGATTCCGCTCCGTTCATGATGGGGCAGTCATGCACAGAAACTCCAACCTGAGCCAACGTCTGATCCTCGCCATTACTTCAGATACTTGAGATATTAGTTCAGATCTGCAGGGGGTACCTACCGTGCCCTCGGCCTGAAGCCCAAGTCTAGCTTGTATTCTCAAACTTCTGTCCTCACACTCCTGACCTAGAAGTCCTCAAGTTTGTATATTCCGGACCCACAATGCAGCACTCTGCCTGCCCTCTAGAAAAAATATCTTGCCTAATGAGCTGCCCAGGCACCTCAAATGAGCATAAACCTACAGGGCACTCGACTGTATCCAAATTATATAGTCTACCCTGACCACTAATGTACTCTCTGACACAACCTGAGCGCAAACCTCCTAACCAACACCCAGGCAGCTGACCGCACAGTGAGCATATCAGACCCGCCATGGCCTTATGTCGTCATCTATACCCAACTGCAGTTTTCAGGCTTCAGAACCTACACCTTATCTCCAACCACTGCCCAGGGTTGAAAATGATGCAGAAATCAGAACTCTTTATCCATGGCAAGAGAGCTTGTGCTTGGAATGTTGTCCAAAGTTCAGTGTAGTTGAAACCAGTGTGGCCCATGAGACCCCGCCCATGATCGCGGGTCACATTGGTCACAAACACAGCCTGAGCCCAGTCCTCAAGTAAGGCCTCTCAGTGGCTGGATGAAGAGACAGCATATAGGGCCTGCCATGCCCCTAGCCACAATTTTTAACCATAGTTTGGGTTGTCCCTTCACTCTTCCCCAGGGCTCTGCTTTGGAATTCCACTTTGGTTGGGACACCTGAGGTAACAAACCTGAAAGGAGATTGATGAAAAAGAATTCGGACCGGACCAAATCCACAGAGAGGAAGATTCATCCATGGCCCATGAGGCCTCCAACATTCCACGGCCATCGTTGATAAAAAATCCAGAGACAAAATCCTGAGCAAGCACCTCTGACTCGCTCTTTTTCATATTCTGAAGAGTTCTTCTCATGGGTTTTTAGTTTGGGCCTGCCATACCATCGTCCCAAACCTAAGCCGAGTTTGTGTTTTCAGATTTCCGTCCTCAAAGACCTGGGGCAAACCCTCCCGGCTGGAGCCTCTGGAGCCACACATTAGACTGTGCCTACCAATCCATGGGAATTCTGCCCATACCATTGCCAAGAATCGTACAAATCAGGAGATCCCTCCAATGTCCCAAAGGCCATCCCAATAGTATAGGTCTCCTGGGACAAACAAGGGCAGTCTGACAGCAGCTGAGCATCTACATCCACTCATATCATAGATGGATGTCCCCAGAGAAGAAGATTGAACCAGACAGGACCCTAGGCCAAATCGGATCCATTGCTTTGGTTTACAGTCATGTCTCCTCAAAAGCCTGGATTCCAATACGAGCATAGGGGGTTTCCTGAGGCACCCATCAGAACAAATCTCGCCTCTACAAGGAAACATGTCCATGGGAGCTATGTCAAAGCTTAGGAGAATACTTCAGGTTCCTGGTGCCACCGCCCCATTCCAAGGCCCTCATGGACACAAACACACATTAGGCCCCATACTCAGGAAAGTCCATTTCAACTCAGCCACCCCGGTTGCTCCCGCAGAGCTATCCGAGCTCAACTGCCTGTTGTTAGAAAAAAATTGGAATGCGAGGCTGGCTTCCCTGGCATCCATCCTCGAACGGTGCTCTGGAGTCATTCCATATTGGATATCCTGGAGCTGCCCAACAGGTCTCAATTGTCCCGCAGAAGGAATCCTTGAAGGGGGCATCCCAGAACTCCCAACGTGGGAAAACCTACATGGCCTTGAGATTCCATTCCGTTCATGAAGGGGCAGTCATGCACAGAAACTCCAACCCGAGCCAACGTCTGATCCTCGCCATTACTTCAGATACTTGAGATATTAGTTCAGATCTGCAGGGGGTACCTACCCTGCCCTCGGCCTGAAGCCCAAGTCTAGCTTGTATTCTCAAACTTCTGTCCTCACACTCCTGACCTAGAAGTCCTCAAGTTTGTATATTCCGGACCCACAATGCAGCACTCTGCCTGCCCTCTAGAAAAAATATCTTGCCTAATGAGCTGCCTGGACACCTCAAATGAGGATAAACCTACACTGCACTCGACTGTACCCACATTATATAGTCTAACCTGAACACTAATGCACTGTCTGACACAACCTGAGCCCGAACCTCCTGACCCACACCCAGGCAGCTGACCGCACAGTGAGCACATCAGACCCGTCATGGCCTTAGGTTGTCATCTCTTCCCAACTGCCGTTTTCATGCTTCAGAACCTCGACCTTATCTCCAACCACTGCCCAGGGTTGAAAATGATGCAGAAATCAGAACACCTTCCCCATGGCAAGAGACCTTGTGATTGGCATCTTGTCCAAAGTTCAGTGTAGTTGAAACCAGTGTAGCCCATGAGGCCCCGGCCATGCTCGTGGGCCACATTGGTCACAAACATACATTGTGACTCTCAGCCTGAGCCCAGTCTTCAAGTAAGACCTCTCAGTGGCTGGATAAAGAGACAGCATATTGGGCGTGCCATGCCCCTAGGCCCCAATTTTAACCATAGTTTGGGTTGTCCCTTCACTCATCCCTAGGGCTCTGCTTTGGATTTCCTCTTTGGTTGTTACACTTGAGGTAACCAACCTTAAAGGAGACCTCCCATCCCACTGCTTGACAAAAAACAATTGGGACCAGAACAAATCCACAGAGAGGAAGATTCATCCATGGCCCATGAGGCCTCCCCACATTCGACGGCCATCGTTGATACAAAATCCAGAGACGAAAGCCTGAGCAAGCGCCTCAGATTAATTCTTTCTTCATATCCTGAAGAGTTCTTCTCATGGTTTGTAGATTGGGCCTGCCATACCCACGTCCCCAAACATATGCTGAGTTTGTGTTTTCAGACTTCTGTCCTCAAAGTCCTGGGCCAAACACCCTCCTGGCTGGGGCCCCTAGAGCCACTAATTAGGACTGTGTCTACCCAATCCATGGGAATTCTGCCCATTCCATTGTTGAAATCGTACAAATTAGGAGAACCCCCCAAAATCCCCGAGGCCATCCCAATAGTATAGGTCTCCGGGGACAAAAAAGGGCGGTCTGACAGCAGCTGAGAATCTACCTCCACTCATACCATAGATGGATGTCCCCAGAGAAGAAGATTGAACCATACAGGACCCTAGGCCATTATCGGATCCATTGCTTTGGTTTACAGGCATGTCTCCTCAAAAGCCTGGATTCCAATACCAGCATAAGGGGTTTCCAAGGCACCCATCAGAACAATTATCCTCTCCACAAGGAAACTTGTGCATGGGAGCTATGCCAAAAGCTTAGGAGAATACTTCAGGGTCCCGGTGCCACCGCCCTATTCCAAGGCCCTCATGGACACAAACACAAATTAGGTCCCATCATCAGGAAAGTCCATTTCAACTCAGCCACCCCGGTTGCTCGCCCAGAGCCATCTGATCTCAACTGTCTTGTTGCTAGGAGACAATTGTAATGGGATGCGGCTACCCTGGCATCCATCCTCGAAAGGTGCTCTGGAGTCATTCCAAATGGGATATCCTGGAGCTGCTCAACAGGTCTCAAATGAGCCACAGATATAATTCTTAAAAGGGGCATCCCACAACTCGCAACGTGGGAAAACCTCCATGGCCTTGAGATTCCGCTCCGTTCATGAAGGGGCAGTCATGCACAGAAACTCCAACCTGAGCCAACGTCTGTTCCTCGCGGTGACTTCAGATGCATGAGATATTGGTTCAGATATGCAGGGGGTACCTGCCGTGCCCTCGGCCTGAAGCCCAAGTCTAGCTTGTGTTCTCAGACTTCTGTCCTCACACTCCTGGCCCAGAAGCCCTCAAGTTTGGCAATTCCGGACCCACAATGCAGCACTCTGCCTGCACTCTATGAAAAATATCTTGCCTAATGAGCTGCCCAGGCACCTCAAAAGAGGATAAACCTACACGGCACTCGACTGTACCCAAATTATATAGTCTAACCTGAACACTAATGCACTGTCTGACACAACCTGAGCCCGAACCTCCTGACCAACACTCAGGCAGCTGACCGCACAGTGAGCACATCAGACTTGCCATGGCCTTCGTTCGTCATCCCTTCCCAACTGCGGTTTTCAGGTTTCAGAACCTAGACCTTATCTCCAACCACTGCCCAGGGTTGAAAATGATGCAGAAATCAGAACTCCTTCCCCATGGCAAGAAACCTTGTTATTGGCATGTTGTCCAAAGTTCAGTGAAGTTGAAACCAGTGTGGCCCATGAGGCCCCGTTCATGCTCGTGGGCTACATTGGTCATAAACACACATTGTGACCCTCAGCTTTAGACCAGTCCTCAATTAAGGGCTCTCAGAAGCTGGATGTATAGACAGCATATTGGGCCTGCCATGCCACTAGGCCCCAATTTTTAACCATAGATTGGCTTGTCCCTTCACTCTTCCTGTTGGCTCTGCTTTGGAATGCCTCTTTTGTTGGGACACCTGAGGTAACAAACCTGAAAAGAGACCCCCCATCCCACAGCTTGACGAAAAACAATTGGGACCGGGCCAAATCCACAGAGAGGAGGATTCGTCCATGGCCCATGAGACCTCCCCACATTCCACGGCCATCGTTGATACAAAATCCAGATACAAAAGCATGAGCAAGTGCCTCAGATTTGGTCTTTCTTAATATCCTGAGGAGTTCTTCTAATGGTTTGTAGATTGGGCCACCCATACGTACGTCCCCAACCTATGCTGAGTTTGTGTTTTCAGACTTCTGTCCTCAAAGTCCTGGGTCACACACCCTCCAGGCTGGGGCCCCTGGAGCCACTCATTAGGACTGTTCCTAACAAATCCATGGGAATTCTGCACATTCCATTGTCTAAAATCGTACAAAATAAGAGGACCCTACAAATTCTTGAGTCCCTGCTTATAGTGTAGGTCTCCCGGGACAAACAAGGGCGGTCTGACACCAGCTGAAATCTACCTCCACTCATACCATAGATGGATGTCCCCAGAGAAGAAATTGAACTACACAGGACCCTAGGCCATAATCGGAACCATTGCTTTGGTTTACAGGCATGTCTCCTCAAAAGTCTGGAATCCAATACCAGCATAGGGGGTTTCCGGAGGCACCCATCAGAACAAATCTCGTCTCCACAAGGAAACTTGTGCATTGGAGCTATGTCAAAAGCTTTGGAGAATACTTCAGGGTCCCGGTGCCACTGACCCATTCCAAGGCCCTCATGGACACAAATACACATTAGGACCCATCCTCAGGAATGTCCATTTCAACAGCCACCCTTGTTGTTCCCGCAGAGCTATCCGATCTCAACTGTATTGTTTCTAGGAGACAATTGGAATGCGAGGCGGGCTTCCCTGGCATCCATCCTCCAATGCTGCTCTGGAGTCATTCCATATGGCATGTCCTGGAGCTGCCCAACAGGTCTCAATTGTCAGGCAGAAGGAATCCTTGAAGGGGGCATCCCAAAACTCCCTACGTGGGAAAACCGCCAAGGCCTTGAGATTCCGCTCCGTTCATGAAGGGGCAGTCATGCACAGAAACTCCAACCTGAGCCAACGTCTGATCCTCGCCGTGACTTCAGATGCTTGAGATATTGGTTCAGATCTGCGGGTGTACCTTCTGTGTCCTCGGCCTGAAGCCCAATTCGAGCTTGTGTTCTCAGACTTCTGTCCTCACACTCCTGGCCCAGAAGCCCTCATGTTTGGCAATTCCGGACCCACAATGCAGCACTCTGCCTGCCCTCTAGAAAAAATATCTTGCCTATTGAGCTGCCCAGGCACCTCAAATGAGAATAAATCTACACGGCACTCGACGGTACCCAAATTATATAGTCTAACTAGGGCACTAATACACTGTCTGACACAACCTGAAGCTGAGCCTCCTGACCAAGACCCAGCAGCTGACCGCACAGTGAGCACATCAGTCCCGCCAAGGCCTAGGTCGTCATCTCTTCCCAACTGCGGTATTCAGGCTTCAGAACCTAGACCTTATCTCCAACCACTGCCCAGGGTTGAAAATGATGCAGAAATCAGAACTCCTTCACCATGGCAAGAGACCTTCTGATTGGCATCTTGTCCAAAGTTCAGTGTAGTTGAAACCAGTGTAGCCCATGAGCACCCGGCCATGCTCGCGGGCCACATTGGTCACAAACACACATTGTGACTCTCAGCTCAGCCCAGTCCTCAAGTAAGTCCTCTCAGTGGCTGGATGGAGAGACAGCATATTGGGCCTGCCATGCCCATATGCCCCAATTTTTAACCATAGTTTGGGTTGTCCCTTCACTCTTCCCTAGGTCTCTGGTTTGCAATTTCTCTTTGGTGGGGGCACATTAGGTAACAACACTGAGAGGAGACCTCCCATCCCACAGCTTGACGAAAAACAATTGGGACTGGACCAAATCCACAGATAGGAAGATTCGTCCATGGACCATGAGGCCTCCCCACATTCCACTGCCATCGTTGATACAAAATCCAGAGACAAAAGCCTGAGGAAGTGCCGCAGATTCGCTCTTTCTTCATATCCTGAAGAGTTCTTCTCATGGTTTGTAGATTGGTCCTGCCATACCTACGTCCCCAAACCTATGCTGAGTTTGTGTTTTCAGACTTCTGTCCTCAAAGTCCTGGGCCACACACCCTCCAGGCTGGGGCCCCTGGAGCCACATATTAGGAGTGTGCCTACCCAATACGTGGGAATTCTGCCCACTACATTTTCCAAAATCGTACAAATTAGCAGAACTCTCCAATGTACCCGAGGCCATCCCAAAAGTATAGGTCTCCCAGCATAAACAAGGGCGGTCTGACACCAGCTGAAATCTACCTCCACTCATACCATAGATGGATGTCCCCAGAGAAGAAATTGAACTACACAGGACCCTAGGCCATAATCGGAACCATTGCTTTGGTTTACAGGCATGTCTCCTCAAAAGTCTGGAATCCAATACCAGCATAGGGGGTTTCCGGAGGCACCCATCAGAACAAATCTCGTCTCCACAAGGAAACTTGTGCATTGGAGCTATGTCAAAAGCTTGGGAGAATACTTCAGGGTCCCGGTGCCACCGCCCCATTCCAAGGCCCTCATGGACACAAACACACATTAGGACCCATCCTCAGGAATGTCCATTTCAACAGCCACCCTTGTTGTTCCCGCAGAGCTATCCGATCTCAACTGTATTGTTTCTAGGAGACAATTGGAATGCGAGGCGGGCTTCCCTGGCATCCATCCTCCAACGCTGCTCTGGAGTCATTCCATATGGCATGTCCTGGAGCTCCCCAACAGGTCTCAATTGTCAGGCAGAAGGAATCCTTGAAGGGGGCATCCCACAACTCCCTACGTGGCAAAACCTCCAAGGCCTTGAGATTCCGCTCCGTTCATGAAGAGGCAGTCATGCACAGAAACTCCAACCTGAGCCAACGTCTGATCCTCGCTGTGACTTCAGATGCTTGAGATATTGGTTCAGATCTGCGGGTGTACCTTCTGTGTCCTCGGCCTGAAGCCCAATTCGAGCTTGTGTTCTCAGACTTCTGTCCTCACACTCCTGGCCCAGAAGCCCTCAAGTTTGGCAATTACGGACCCACAATGCAGCACTCTGCCTGCCCTCTAGAAAAAATATCTTGCCTATTGAGCTGCCCAGGCACCTCAAATGAGGATAAACCTACACGGAACTCGACTGTACCCAAATGATATAGTCTATCCTGGGCACTAATACACTGTCTGACACAACCTGAAGCTGAGCCTCCTGACCAAAACCCAGGCAGCTGACCGCACAGTGAGCAAATCAGACCTGCCATGGTTTTAGTTCGTCATCTCTTCCTAACTACGGTTCAGGACTCAGAATCTAGACATTATCTACAACCACTGCCCAGGGTTGAAAATAATGCAGAAATCAGAACTCCTTCCCCATGGCAAGAGACCTTTTGATTGGCATGTTGTTCAAAGTTCAGTGTAGTTGAAAAAAGTGTGGCCCATGAGGCCCCGCCCATGCTCGCGGGGAAAATTGATCACAAACAAACATTGTGACCCTCAGCCTTAGCTCAGTCCTCAAGTAAGGCCTCTCAGTGGCTGGATGAAGAGACAGCATATTGGGCCTGCCATGCCCCTAGGCCGCAATTTTTACCATAGTTTGGGTTGTACCTTCACTCTTTCACAGGGCTCTGCTTTGGAAATCCTCTTTTGTTCGACACCTGAGGTAATGAAACTGAAAGGAGTCTTCCCATTCCACAGATTGACGTAAAACAATTTGGGTCGGGCCAAATCCACAGAGAGGAAAATTCGTCCATGGCCCATGAGGACTCCCCACATTCCACGGCCATCGATGATACAAAATCCAGAGACTAAAGGCTGAGCAAGTTCCTCAGAATCACTCTTTCTTCATATCCTGAAGAGTTCTTCTCATGGTTTGTAGATTGGGCTGCCATACCTACGTCCCCAAACCTAACCTGAGTTTGGGTTTTCAGACTTCTGTCCTCAAAGTCCTGGGCCACACACCGTCAAGGCTGGGGCCCCTGGAGCCACACATTAGGACTGTGCCTGCCCAATCCATGGGAATTCTCCCCATTCCATTGTCCAAAATCTTAAAAATTAAGAGAACTCTCCAAAGACCCCGAGGCCATCCCAATAGTGTAGGTCTCCGGGGACAAACAAGGGAGGTCTGACACCAGTTGAGCATCTACCTCCACACATTCCTTCGATGGATATCACCAGAGAATAAGATTGAACCAGACAGGACCCTAGGCCATAATCGGATCCATTGATTTGGTTTACAGGCATGTCTCCTCAAAAGCCAGGATTCCAATACCAGCATAAGGGGTTCCCGAGGCACCCATCAGAACAAATCCCGTCTCCAAAAGGAAACTTGTGCATGGGAGCTATGTCAAAAGCTCAGGAGAATACTTCAGGGTCCCGGTGCCACCGCCCCATTCCAAGGCCCCCATGGACACAAACACACATTAGACCCCAAGCTAAGGAAAGTCCATTTCATCTAGGCCACCCCGGTTGCTCCCACAGAGCCATCCGATCTCAAATGTATTGCTAGGAGACAATTGGAATGCGAGGCAGGCTTCCGGCCATCCATCCTCCAATGGTGCGATGGAGTCATTCCATATGGGATGTCCTGGAGCTGCCCAACAGGTCTCAATTGTCCTGCAGAAGGAATCCTTGAAGGGGGCATCCCACAACTCCCAACGTGGGAAAACCTCCATGGCCTTGAGATTCCGCTCCGTTCATGAAGGGTCAGTCATGCAGAGAAACTCCAACCTGAGCCAACGTCTGATCCTCGCCGTGACTTCAGATGCTTGAGATATTTGTTCAGATCTGCGGGTGTACCTGCCGTGTCCTCGGCCTGAAGCCAAAGTCGAGCTTGTGTTCTCAGACTCCTGTCCTAACACTCCTGGCCCAGAGGCCCTCACTTTTGTCAATTTCGGAACCACAATGCAGCACTCTGCCTGCCCTCTAGAAAAAATATCATGCCTAATGAGCTGCCCAGGCACCGCAAATGAGGATAAACCTACACGGCACTCGACTGTACCAAATTTTATAGTCTAACCTGGGCACTAATGCACTGTCTGACACAACCTGAGCCAGAACCTCCTGACCAAAACCCAGGCAGCTGACCGCTCACTGAGCTTATCAGACCCGCCATGGCCTTAGGTCGTCATCTCTTCCCAACTGCTTCTTTTCAGGCTTCAGGACCTAGACGTTATCTCCAACCACTGCCCAGGGTTGAAAATGATGCAGAAATCAGAACACCTTCCCCATGGCAAGAGACCTTGTGATTGGCATGTTGTCCAAATTCCAGTGTAGTTGAAACCAGTGTGGCCCATGAGCCGCGCCCATGCTCGCAGGCCACATTGGTCACAAACACACATTGTGACCCTCAGCCTGTGCCCAGTTATCAAGTAAGGCCTCAGTTGCTGGATGAAGAGACAGCATATTGGGCCTGCCATGCCCGTAGGCCCCAATTTTTAACCATAGTTTGGTTTGTCCCTTCACTCTTCCCCAGGCCTCCTCTTTGGAATTCCTCTTTGGTTCGGACACCTGAGGTAATAAACCTGAAAGGAGACCTCCCTTCCCACAGATTGACGAAAAAAATTGGGACTGGGCCAAATCCACAGAGAGGAAGATTCGTCCATGGCCCATGAGGCCTACCAACATTCCACGGCCATCGTTGATACAAAATCCAGAGACAAACGCCTGAGCAATTCCTCAGAATCGCTCTTTCTTCATCAACTGAAGAGTTCTTCTCATGGTTTGTAGATTGGGCCTGCCAAACCTACGTCCCCAAACCTAAGCTGAGTTTGTGTTTTCAGAATTCTGTCCTCAAAGTCCTGGGCCACACACCCTCCAGGCTGGGGCCCCTGGAGCCACACATTAGGACTGTGCCTACCCAATCCATGGGAATTCTGCCCATTCCATTGTCCAAAATCATACGAATTAGGAGAACTCTCCAAAGTCCCCGAGGCCATCCCAATACTGTAGGTCTCCGGGGACAAACAAGGGCGGTCTGACACCAGGTGAGCATCTACCTCCACTCATTCCATAGATGGATATCCCCAGAGAAGAAGATTGAACCAGACAGGCCGTAGGCCATAATCGGATCCATTGCTTTCGTTTACAGGCATGTCTCCTCAAAAGCCTGAATTCCAATACCATCATAAGGGGTTTCCTGAGGCACCCATCAGAACAAATCTCGTCTCCAAATTGAAACTTGTGCATGGGAGCTATGTCAAAAGCTTAGGAGAATACTTCAGGGTCCTGGTGCCACCTCCCCATTCCAAGGTCCTCATGGACACAAACACATATTAGGCCCCATCCTCAGGAAAGTCCATTTCAACACAGCCACCAAGGTTTCTCCCGCAGAGCCATCCGATCTCAACTCTCTTGTTGCTATGAGACAATTGGAATGCGAGGCGGGCTTCCCTGGCATCCATCCTCCAAAGTTGCTCTGGCGTCATTCCATATGGGATGTCCTGGAGCTGCCCAACATGTCTCTATTATCCCGCAGAAGGAATCCTTGAAGGGGGCATCCCACAACCCCAACGTTGGAAAACCTGCATGGCCTTGAGATTCCGCTCTGTTCATGAAGGGGCAGTCTTGCACAGAAACTCCAATCTGATCCAACGTCTGATCCTTGCCGTGACTTCAGATGCATGAGATATTGGTTCAGATCTGCAGGGGGGTAACTGCCATGCCCTCGGCCTGAAGCCCAAGTGTAGCTTGTGTTCTCAGACTTCTGTCCTCACACTCCTGGCCCAGAAGCCCTCAAGTTTGGCAATTCCGGACCCACAATGCAGCACTCTGCCTGCCCTCTAAAAAAATATCTGGCCTAATGAACAGCCCAGGCACCTCAAATGAGGATAAACCTACACGGCACTCGACTGTACCCAAAATATATAGTCTAACCTGAGCACTAATGCACTGTGTGACACAAATGAGCCCGAACCTCCTGACCAACACCCAGGCGGCTGACCGCACAGTGAGCACTTCAGACCCGCCATGGCCTTTGGTCGTCATCTCTTCCCAAGTGCGGTTTTCATGCTTCGGAACCTAGACCTTATTTCCAACCACTGCCCAGGTTTGAAAATGATGCAGAAATCAGAAATCCTTACCCATGGCAAGAGAGCTTGTGATTGGTATGTTGTCCAAAGTCCAGTGCAGTTGAAACCAGTGTGGCCCATGAGGCCCCGCCCATGCTCCCGGGACACATTGGTCACAAACACACATTGTGACCCTAAGCCTGAGACCAGTCTTCAAGTAAGGTCTCTCAGTGGCTGATGAAGAGACAGCATATTGGGCCTTGCATGCCCCTAGACCCAAATTTTTAACCATATTTGGGTTGTCCCTTCTCACTTCCCTAGGGCTCTGCTTGGAATTCCTCTTTCTTTGGGACACCTAAGATAACAAACCTGAAAGGGGACCTCCATCACACAGCTTGACGAAAAACAATTGGGACCGGGCCAAATCCACAGAGTGGAATATTCGTCCATGTCCCATGATGCCTCCCCATATACCACGGACATCGTTGATACAAAATCCAGAGACAAAAGCCTGAGCAAGCGCCTCAGACTCGCTCTTTCTTCATATCCTGAAGAGTTCTTCTCATGGTTTGTAGATTGGTCCTGCCATACCTACGTCCCCAAACCTAAGCTGAGTTTGTGTTTTCAGACTTCTGTCCTCAAAGTCCTGGGCCACAAACCCTCCAGGCTGGGGCCCCTGGAGCCACACATTAGGACTGTGCCTACCAATCCATGAGAATTCTGCCCATTCCATTGTCCAAAATCGTACAAATTAGGAGAAACCTCCAAAGTCCCTGAGGCCATCCCAATTGTGTAGGTCACCCGGAACAAAGATGGGCTGTCTGACACCAGCTGATAATCTACCAACACTCAGACTATACATGGATGTCCCCAGAGGAGAAGATTGAACCACACAGGACCCTAGGCTATAATAGGATCCAATGCCTTGGTTTACAGGCATGTCTCCTCAAAAGCCTGATTCCAATACGAGCATAGGGGTTTTGCTGAGGCACCTAGCAGAATTCATCTCGTCTCCACAAGGAAACCTGTGCATGGGAGCCATCCAAAGCATAGGAGAGTACTCAGGGTCCCGGGGTCACCGCCCCATTCCAAGGCCCTCATGGACACAAAAACACATTAGGAACCATCCTCAGGAATGTCCATTTCAACTCAGCCACCCCGGTTGCTCCCACAGAGCCATCAGCTCTAAACTGTCTTGTTGCCAGGAGACAATTGGAATGCGAGGCGGGCTTCCCAGGCATCCATCCTCGAACGGTGCTCTGGAGTCATTCCATATGGGATGTCCTGGAGCTGTCCAACAGGTCTCAATTGTCCCGCAGAAGGAATCCTTGAAGGGGGCATCCCACAACTCCCAATGTGGGAAAACTTCAGTGGCCTCAGATTCCGCTCCCTTCATGAAGCGGCCGTCATGCACGGAAACTCCGACCTGAGCCAACGTCTGACCTCGCCCTGACTTCAGATGCATGAGTATTGTTTCAGATCTGCAGGGAGTACCTGCCGTGCCCTCGGGCTGAAACCCAAGTCTAGCTTGTCTTCTCAGACTTCCGTCCTCACACTCCTGCCCCCGAAGCCCTCAAGTTTGGCAATAACAGACCCACAATGCAGCACTCTGCCTGCCCTCTACAAAAAAATTATTGCCTCATGAGCTGCCCAGGCACCTTCAATGAGGATAAACCTCCACAGCACTCGACTTCACCCAAATTATATAGTCTAACCTGGGCACTAATGCACTGTCGGACACAACCTGAGCCCGGACCTCCTGACCAACACCCGGAAAGCAGACCGCACACTGAGCACATAAGACCCGCCATGGCCTTAGGTCATCATCTCTTCCCTACCTCCGTTTTCAGGCCTCAGAACCGAGACATTATCTCCAATCACTGCCCAGGGGTCAGTTTGATGCAGAAATCAGAATACCTCCTTACCCATGGTAAGAAACCTTGTGGTTGGCACGTCGTCCAACGTTCAGTGTAGGAGAAACCAGCATTCACCCTGAGGCCCCGCCCATTCTTGAGTGCGACAAGGGCATAAACACGCATTGTGACCCTCAGCATGAGTCCTGTCCTCTAGTAAGTCCTCTCAGTGACTGGACCATTAGATGTGATAATGGACTTGATATGTTCCTAAGCCCCAATTTTTAACCAGATTTCTGATTGTCCAGTCACCCCCCCGCCCAGGGCTCTACTCTGGAATCCCTCATTTGGTGGGACACCTAAGGTTAAAAAGAAAATAACCTCAAAAAAAAAAAAAAAACAAAAAAAACGGAATTCTTCCATCCCACAGAGTGACCCCAAATGCTTTGGACTGGGTCAAACCACCAGGAAGTACTACTCGTCCATTTCCCATGAAGTCATCCAGAAATTTCACGACCATGAGTGACACGATATCTAGAGACAAAAACTTGAGCAAGAGCCTCACACTCGCCCTTTTCTCAAATCCCGAAATGTTCTCCTCATGGTCTGTAGATAAGTCCTGCCATACCTATGACCTGAAACATAAGCCAAGTTTGTGTTTTCAGACAACTGTCCAAACAGCCCTGGCCTACACAACCTACAGGCTCAGGCCCCTGGAGCCAAACCTGAGGACTGTACTTGCCCTCTCCAAGGGAATTGTGTGTGCCTATTCCAATGGCCACATCCCTTCTAATAGGATAAACCTCCAAATTCCCTGATCCATGTCATTAGTGGTGGCTTCCCAGGTAAAACAGGGGCAATCTGAGCCCATCTGAGCACCTACCTGTACTCAGACCCATAGACAGATGTCCCCAGAGGTTAAAAGGAAAGAACAGGCCCCTAGGCACTAATCATATCCATTGCTTTTGTCTCCAGGCATCTCTCCTGGATTTCAAAACCATCATATGGCTGTTTCTTGACTCACCCATCAGAAAATATCTCATCTACACATTGGAAACTTGCACGTTGGAGCTTTTTTAAAGGCTCTGTTTAGGAGAACCCTTCAGAGCCCCAGTGCCACCGCTTCATTCCAAGGTCTCCAAAGACACAAAAGCACAATAGGACCCATCTACAGGAGAGTCCATTTCAACTCAGCTTCCTCGGTTTCTCCCCTAGATCCAGCAGAACTAACCTGTCTAGTTGCTAGGAGACAATTGGAATGCGAGGTGGGCTACCCAGCCATCCATCCTTAGAACCCTGCTCAGAATCATTAGTCTGGAGCCAACAACAGGTCTCAATTGTCCTGCAGAAGACACTTTGCAGTTTGGACCTTCTCACAATTCCCATTGTGGGAAAACCGCCATGGCCTCGTGATCCCCCCCTTCATGAGGGCGCTATCAGGGTCAGAAATTCCAACCTGAGCGATCGTCTGATCCTCGCCATGACTTCAGATGCACGAGATCTCCATTCAGGTCTGTAGATTGTGCCTGCCATGTCCTCACCCAGAAACCTAAGCCTAGCTTGTGTTCTCAGACTTCTTTCCTCAGACTACTGACCAAGAAGCCCTCCAATTTGGCAATCCAGAACTACAAAGCAGCACTCTGCCTGCCCTCCAGAAGAAACACATTGCCCTCTGGGGCTACCAAGTAACCCCAAGTGAGGATCAACCTGCACCTACCTTGGCTGTACCCCAAATACATAGGCTGACCAGGGCACTAATGCCCTTTCTGACACAGCCTGAGCCTAGAACTCCTGGCCCCACCAAGACAGCTGGCCGCACACTGAGCACATCGAGCCGCCATGGCCTTAGAACGTCATCTCTTTCCACCTCGGTTTTCAGGCTTTAGAACCTAGACCTTATCTCTATTCACTGCCTAGGTCTGAACGTAATGCAGAAATCAAATCCTTCCCCAGGGCAAGAAAACTTGTGGTTGGCATGTTGTGCAACGTTCAGTGTAGTTGAAACCAGTGTGGCACATGAGGCCCCGCGCATGCTTGCTTTCCAAGCCCCCATACACCCAATCCTCACCAGTGTTTGAGTTTTCCGGTCACCCCGCCCGTACCTGGGGCTCTGCTCTGGAATCCCTTTCTTGGAGAGACACATGAGCCAGAAAACACAACTCCACCCTTCCCACAAAATGACCCCAAACTCTTGGGAGCTGGGACAAATACCCAGAGAGGGATACTCGTCCATAGTCCCTGAGGCAACCCCTCCTATCCACGGCTATCCCGGACACAACATCCAGAGACAAAAGCCTGAAGGAACGCCTCCCACTCGCCCTTGTTTCAGAGGCCCAGGAGCTCCCTCTTGGGCTGTACATCCGGCCTGCCATACGCTAGGCGCCACGCATAAGCTGAGTTTGTGTTTTCAGACTTCTGTGCCCACAGCCTGGACCCACACAACCTCCAGGCTAGGGTCTCTGGAGCCACAGCGAAAGATTGTGCCTGCCCTCTCCAAGGAAATTGTGCCCAATCCATTGACCACAACCCTACAGGTTAGGGAAAAGCTCCAAGGCCCCTGAGGTCATCAATAGTGTAGGCCACCCTGGACTAAGAGGGGCTCTCTGACACCAGCGGAGCATCTATATCCACTTAGACTCTCAGACAGTGTCCCCAGAGACAGAAGGTTGAAATGGACAGGCCTCCAGGCCCCCGCTTCATGAAGGTGCCATCATAGACACATACGCCAGCCTCAGCCAACATCTGATCCTCAGCCTGACTTCAGATGCAGGAGATTTTGATTCAGCCTCTGCAGAGTGGGCCTGCTCTGCCCTTGGCTCCAATCCTCACCCTAGCTTGTGTTTTCAGACTTCCGTCCTCCCACTCCTGGCCCACAAACCCTCCCTACTGGGAATTCTGGGGCCACAATGAAGCACTCTGCCTGCCACCCAGGAGAAAAACATTGTCTATGGTGCTGCCCAGAAACCCCAAATGAGGATCAAACTGTTTGGCCCTCGGCAACACCCCAATTGCATAGGCTACCTTAAACACTGATGCTCTGTCGCAAATAGCCTGAGCCCAGACCTTCCAACAGACACCGAAACAGCTGGCTGCACACCCAGCACATTGGACCCGCCACTGCCTTAGTCCACCATCCATTCCCAACCTGGGTTTTCAGTCTTCGGATCCTAGACTTATCTCCAATCCCTGCACAGGGGGGAACCTGATGCACAAGTCAGAACCCCTCCTTCCCCATGGCAAGAAACCTTGCTGCTGGCAGTGAGTCCAACCTTCAGTGTAGAAAAAAACGGCATGGCCCATGAGGCCACGACCATGCGTGAGCGCCGCCTTGGGCACCAACACACATTGTAACCCTCAGCGTGAGTTTCTTATTCAAGTAACGCCTCTCAGTGACTGGACCAAGAGCCCGCATATGTGGCTTGCCATGCCCATAGGCACCCAGGACTAACTAGATGGTGTGTATTCCAGTTGAGGGATCCCATTGCTTTGCTCTAGAGTCCCCCTCTTGGGGGGTCCCTTGTGGCAGAAAACAGTACTCTTCCCTTCCCACAGAATGAACCAAAACACTTGGGAGCTTGGACAATCCCCCGAGAGGAAGGGTCTTCCTCAGCCCCTGAAGCAACCCCTACCCTGAACGGCCACTGTGAACGCAACACCCAGAGACAAAAGCCTGAGCAACTGCCTCCCACTTGCCCTCCTTTGATATCCAGAGGATCTCCCCTCACGGAGTGGTGATCAGGCCTGCCATTACCTTGGCCCCTAGCTGAACCAAGTTTGCTTTTTCAGACATCTGTCCCCACAGCCCTGGCAAACACAGCCTATAGGCTGGGTCCTCTGGAGCATTACCACAGGAACGTGCCTGCTCTCTCCTGGGAAACTGTGTCCATTCCTTTGGCGTCACACCTCCAGAATATAAGAAACCTCAAGGCCCCCGAGGACATCCCACTACTGGGAGCCTCCCTGGACACACAGAGGCATTCTGACACAAGCTGAGCAGCTACCTCCACGAAGGCATGCATACAGATGTCAACAGAGATAGAAGGTTGAGCTGGACAGGCCCTTAGGGCCTAATCTCAACTCTTGCTTTGTTTTCCAGGTGTCACTCCTCAGAGGCTTTGGTTCGAAGAACAGGATATGGGGCTTTCCTGAGGCACTGAACAGAACTCCTCTCGTCTCCACATGGGAAGCTTCCTTGTTGGAGCCGTGTCAAACACCTCAGGTTGGAGAATCCTGCAGAGTCCCTGAGCCACCTCCACATTCCAAGGTCTCCCAGGCCACCAAGCCACAGTAGGACTCATCTTCAGGAGAGTCCATTTCAACTCTCCCCTCTGGGTAGCTCACCCAGGAGCCCGCAGATTGAGCCTGCCTTGTCCTGACTAAAGAGTGGGAATATGAGGTGGCGTTCCCAGGCATCCATGCTTAGACACCTGCTCTCGAGTCTTTCCGTATGGGGCCTTCTGGAACCATCCAATAGCACTCGACTTTCGTGCAGAAGGAAACCTTGAGGTTTGGAGTAGTTCACAAATCCCATCGTAGGCAAACCTTCCTGGCCTCATGAGGCCCCACACCATTCAGGAAGAGGCCATGCTGGACAAAAACTCTAGCCTGAGGCACGTCTCAGAGTTGAAATGACCTCAGTGCAGGAGATCTCGATTCAGCCTCTCAGAGTGGGCCTGCCGTGCCATCGGTCCCAAACCTCACGCTAGCTTGTGTTTTCAGACTTCCTTCCTCACACTCCTGGCAAACAAGCCCTCCAGACTAGGAACTCCAGAACCACAACCCAGCCCAGGGTCTGCCCAAGGGTAGAAAAACGTTTCCCTGTGGGGCTCTCTCCAGAAAACCCAGATGAGGATCAACCTGCTCGGGCCTCGACGGTACCCGAACTGGATAGGCTGCTCTAGGCACTCATGCTCTGTCTGACACAGCCTGAAGCCAGACGTCCAGACAGACAAGGAGACAGCTGGCCGCACACCCAGCACTTCGGACACGCCATGGTCTTATGCCGTCACCTCTTCCTAACCTTGGTTTTCAGATATCTGAACCTAGACATTATATCAATTCTCCACACAGCTGGGTATCGCAAGCACAACACAGAACTCCTCCTTCCCCGTGGCTGTAAAGCTTGCTCTTGGCATGGAGTCACACCTTCAGGGTGGGAGAAACCTTCCTGGTCCCTGATGCCACGCCCAAACTTGAGTGCTGCTTGGGCACAAATTCACACTCTGACCCTCAGCATGAGCCCCATGTCAAAGAAAGGCCTGTCAGGGCCTGGGCCAAGAGCCCGCATATGGGGCTTGCCAAGCCCCTATGCACCCAATCCTCACCAGTGTTTGAGTTTTCCAGTCTCCCCGCCCGTACCTGGGGCTCTGCTCTGGAATCCCTTTCTTGGAGAGACACGTGAGCCAGACAACACTTTTCCACCCTTCCCACAAAATGACCCCAAACTCTTGGGAGCTGGGACAAATCCCCAGAGAGGGATACTCGTCCACAGTCCCTGAGGCCACCCCTCCAATCCACGGCTATCTCGGACACAACATCCAGAGACAAAAGCCTGAAGGAACGCCTCCCACTCGCCCTTGTTTCAGAGGCCCAGGAGCTCCCTCTCGGGCTGTACATCCGGCCTGCCATACCCTAGGCGCCACTCATAAGCTGAGTTTGTGTTTTCAGACTTCTGTGCCCTCAGCCTAGACCCACACAACCGCCAGGCTAGGGCCTCTGGAGCCACAGCAAAAGATTGTGCCTGCCCTCTCCAAGGAAATTGTGCCTAATCCATCGACCACAACCCTACAGGTTAGGGAAAAGCTCCAAGGCCCCTGAGGCCATCAATAGTGTAGGCCACCCTGGACTAAGAGGGGCTCTCTGACACCAGCGGAGCAACTATCTCCACTTAGACTCTCAGACAGTGTCCCCAGAGACAGAAGGTTGAAATGGACAGGCCCCCAGGCCCTAATCTGAACCTTAGCTTTGGTTTCCATGTGTCCGTCCTCAGAGGTCTGTTTTCGTAGACCAGCACACGGGGCTTTTCTGAGCTCCAAACCAAACCTCTCTCGTCTCCACATGGGGAGCTTACTTTCTGGGGATGTATCAAACCCTTCAGGTAGGAGAGTTCCGCAGGGCCACTGAACAACCAGCACATTCCAAGGTTTCCATGGACCCAAACGCACATTATGACGCATCCTCAGGAGAGGCCATTTCAACTCAGCCCCCTGGTTAGCGTGCCCCAGAGGCAGCAGATCAAACATATCTTGTGGCTAATGGCCAATGGGAATGCGAGGCATGCTGTACAGGGATCCATCCTTCGAACCGTGCTCTCCAGTCCTTCCGTATGGTATGTCCTGGAGCCATGCAACAGGACTCGAATGTCCCACAGAAGGAAACCTGGTGGTTTGGGGCAACCTCCAAACTCAGCGTGGGAAAACTTCCTTGGCCTCATGAGGCCCCCGCTTCATGAAGGTGCCAACATGGACACATACTCCAGCCTCAGCCAACGTCTGATCCTCAGCCTGACTTCAGATGCAGGAGATTTTGATTCAGCCTCTGCCTAGTGGGCCTGCTCTGCCCTTGGCTCCAATCCTCACTTTAGCTTGTGTTCCTAGACTTCCGTCCTCACACTCCTGGCCCGCAAACCCTCCCTACTGGGAATTCTGGGGCCACAATGAAGCACTCCGCCTGCCTCCCAGGAGAAAAACTTTGTCTATGGTGCTGCCCAGAAACCCCAAATGAGGATCAAACTGCTTGGCACTCGGCAACACCCCAATTGCATAGGCTACCTTAAACACTGATGCTCTGTCGCAAATAGCCTGAGCCCAGACCTTCCAACAGACACCGACACAGCTGGCAGCACACCCAGCACATTGGACCCGCCACTGCCTTAGGCCACCATCCATTCCCAACCTGGGTTTTCAGTCATCAGAACCTAGACCTTATCTCCAATCCCTGCACAGGGGGGAACCTGATGCACAAGTCAGAACCCCTCCTTCCCCATGGCAAGAAACCTTGCTGCTGGCAGTGAGTCAAACCTTCAGTGTAGGAGAAAACGGCATGGCCCATGAGGCCACGCCATGTGTGAGGGCCGCCTTGGGCACAAACACACATTGTGACCCTCAGCGTGAGTACCTTATTCAAGTAACGCCTCTCAGTGATTGGACCAAGAGCCCGCATATGTGGCTTGCCATGCCCATAGGCACGCAGGACTAACTAGATGGTGTGTATTCCAGTTGAGGGAACCCACTGCTGTGCTCTAGAGTCCCTCTCCTGGGGGGTCCCCTGTGGCAGAAAACAGTACTCTTCCCTTCCCACAGAATGAACCCAAACACTTGGGAGCTTGGACAATCCCCCGAGAGGAAGGCTCTTCCTCGGCCCCTGAAGCAACCCCTACCCTGAACGGCCACTGTGAACGCAACACCCAGAGACAAAAGCCTGAGCGACTGCCTCCCACTTGCCCTCCTTTGTTATCCAGAGGATCTCCCCTCTCGGACTGGAGATCAGGCCTGCCATTACCTTGGCCCCTACCTGAGCCAAGTTTGCTTTTTCAGACATCTGTCCCCACAGCCCTGGCAAACACAGCCATACCACAGGACCATGCCTGCTCTCTCCTGGGAAACTCTGTCCATTCCTTTGGCCACACACCTCCAGAATATGAGAAACCTCAAGGCCCCCGAGGACATACCATTACCGGGAGCCTCCCTGCACACACAGGGGCCTTCGGACACAAGCTGAGCTGCTACCTCCATGAAGGCATGCACACAGATGTCAACAGAGATAGAAGGTTGAGCCCGACAGGCCCTTAGGCCCTAATCTCAACTCTTGCTTTGTTTTCCAGGTGTCACTCCTCAGAGGCTTTGGTTCGAAGAACAGGATATGGGGCTTTCCTGAGGCACTGAACAGAACTTCTCTCGTCTCCACATGGGAAGCTTCCTTGTTGGAGCCGTGTCAAACACCTCAGGTTGGAGAATCCTGCAGAGTCCCTGAGCCACCTCCACATTCCAAGGTCTCCCAGGCCACCAAGCCACAGTAGGACTCATCTTCAGGAGAGTCCATTTCAACTCTACCCTCTGGGTAGCTCACCCAGGAGCCCGCAGATTGAGCCTGCCTTGTCCTGACTAAAGAGTGGGAATATGAGGTGGCGTTCCCAGGCATCCATGCTTAAACACCTGCTCTCGAGTCTTTCCGTATGGGGCCTCCTGGAACCATCCAATAGCACTCGACTTTCGTGCAGAAGGAAACCTTGAGGTTTGGAGTAGTTCACAAATCCCATCGTAGGCAAACCTTCCTGGCCTCATGAGGCCCCCACACCATTCAGGAAGAGGCCATGCTGGACAAAAACTCTAGCCTGAGGCACGTCTCAGAGTTGAAATGACCTCAGTGCAGGAGATCTCGATTCAGCCTCTCAGAGTGGGCCTGCCGTGCCATCGGTCCCAAACCTCACGCTAGCTTGTGTTTTCAGACTTCCTTCCTCACACTCCTGGCAAACAAGCCCTCCGGACTAGGAACTCCAGAACCACAACCCAGCCCAGGGTCTGCCCAAGGGAAGAAAAACGTTTCCCTGTGGGGCTCTCTCCAGAAAACCCAGATGAGGATCAACCTGCTCGGGCCTCGACGGTACCCGAACTGGATAGGCTGCTCTAGGCACTCATGCTCTGTCTGACACAGCCTGAAGCCAGACGTCCAGACAGACAAGGAGACAGCTGGCCGCACACCCAGCACTTCGGACACGCCATGG
Source organism: Mustela nivalis (assembly GCF_964662115.1). Classification (NCBI taxonomy): domain Eukaryota; kingdom Metazoa; phylum Chordata; class Mammalia; order Carnivora; family Mustelidae; genus Mustela; species Mustela nivalis. The sequence goes on along the minus strand of NW_028136508.1, from coordinate 519,094 downwards.
TCTTATGCCGTCACCTCTTCCTAACCTTGGTTTTCAGATATCTGAACCTAGACATTATATCAATTCTCCACACAGCTGGGTATCGCAAGCACAACACAGAACTCCTCCTTCCCCGTGGCTGTAAAGCTTGCTCTTGGCATGGAGTCACACCTTCAGGGTGGGAGAAACCTTCCTCGTCCCTGATGCCACTCCCAAACTTGAGTGCTGTTGGGCAAAAATTCACACTCTGACCCTCAGCATGAGCCCCATGTCAAAGAAAGGCCTGTCAGGGCCTGGGCCAAGAGCCCGCATATGGGGCTTGCCAAGCCCCTATGCACCCAATCCTCACCAGTGTTTGAGTTTTCCAGTCTCCCCGCCCGTACCTGGGGCTCTGCTCTGGAATCCCTTTCTTGGAGAGACACGTGAGCCAGACAACACTTTTCCACCCTTCCCACAAAATGACCCCAAACTCTTGGGAGCTGGGACAAATCCCCAGAGAGGGATACTCGTCCACAGTCCCTGAGGCCACCCCTCCAATCCACGGCTATCTCGGACACAACATCCAGAGACAAAAGCCTGAAGGAACGCCTCCCACTCGCCCTTGTTTCAGAGGCCCAGGAGGTCCCTCTCGGGCTGTACATCCGGCCTGCCATACCCTAGGCGCCACTCATAAGCTGAGTTTGTGTTTTCAGACTTCTGTGCCCTCAGCCTAGACCCACACAACCGCCAGGCTAGGGCCTCTGGAGCCACAGCAAAAGATTGTGCCTGCCCTCTCCAAGGTAATTGTGCTTAATCCATTGACCACAACCCTACAGGTTAGGGAAAAGCTCCAAGGCCCCTGAGGCCATCAATAGTGTAGGCCACCCTGGACTAAGAGGGGCTCTCTGACACCAGCGGAGCAACTATCTCCACTTAGACTCTCAGACAGTGTCCCCAGAGACAGAAGGTTGAAATGGACAGGCCCCCAGGCCCTAATCTGAACCTTAGCTTTGGTTTCCATGTGTCCGTCCTCAGAGGTCTGTTTTCGTAGACCAGCACACGGGGCTTTTCTGAGCTCCAAACCAAACCTCTCTCGTCTCCACATGGGGAGCTTACTTACTGGGGATGTATCAAACCCTTCAGGTAGGAGAGTTCCGCAGGGCCACTGAACAACCAGCACATTCCAAGGTTTCCATGGACCCAAACGCACATTATGACGCATCCTCAGGAGAGGCCATTTCAACTCAGCCCCCTGGTTAGCGTGCCCCAGAGGCAGCAGATCAAACATATCTTGTGGCTAATGGCCAATGGGAATGCGAGGCATGCTGTACAGGGATCCATCCTTCGAACCGTGCTCTCCAGTCCTTCCGTATGGTATGTCCTGGAGCCATGCAACAGGACTCGAATGTCCCACAGAAGGAAACCTGGTGGTTTGGGGCAACCTCCAAACTCAGCGTGGGAAAACTTCCTTGGCCTCATGAGGCCCCCGCTTCATGAAGGTGCCAACATGGACACATACTCCAGCCTCAGCCAACGTCTGATCCTCAGCCTGACTTCAGATGCAGGAGATTTTGATTCAGCCTCTGCCTAGTGGGCCTGCTCTGCCCTTGGCTCCAATCCTCACTTTAGCTTGTGTTCCTAGACTTCCGTCCTCACACTCCTGGCCCGCAAACCCTCCCTACTGGGAATTCTGGGGCCACAATGAAGCACTCCGCCTGCCTCCCAGGAGAAAAACTTTGTCTATGGTGCTGCCCAGAAACCCCAAATGAGGATCAAACTGCTTGGCACTCGGCAACACCCCAATTGCATAGGCTACCTTAAACAGTGATGCTCTGTCGCAAATAGCCTGAGCCCAGACCTTCCAACAGACACCGACACAGCTGGCTGCACACCCAGCACATTGGACCCGCCACTGCCTTAGGCCACCATCCATTCCCAACCTGGGTTTTCAGTCATCAGAACCTAGACCTTATCTCCAATCCCTGCACAGGGGGGAACCTGATGCACAAGTCAGAACCCCTCCTTCCCCATGGCAAGAAACCTTGCTGCTGGCAGTGAGTCAAACCTTCAGTGTAGGAGAAAACGGCATGCCCCATGAGGCCACGCCATGTGTGAGGGCCGCCTTGTGCACAAACACACATTGTGACCCTCAGCGTGAGTACCTTATTCAAGTAACGCCTCTCAGTGATTGGACCAATAGCCTGCATATGTGGCTTGCCATGCCCATAGGCACGCAGGACTAACTAGATGGTGTGTATTCCAGTTGAGGGAACCCACTGCTGTGCTCTAGAGTCCCTCTCCTGGGGGGTCCCCTGTGGCAGAAAACAGTACTCTTCCCTTCCCACAGAATGAACCCAAACACTTGGGAGCTTGGACAATCCCCCGAGAGGAAGGCTCTTCCTCGTCCCCTGAAGCAACCCCTACCCTGAACGGCCACTGTGAACGCAACACCCAGAGACAAAAGCCTGAGCGACTGCCTCCCACTTGCCCTCCTTTGTTATCCAGAGGATCTCCCCTCTCGGACTGGAGATCAGGCCTGCCATTACCTTGGCCCCTACCTGAGCCAAGTTTGCTTTTTCAGACATCTGTCCCCACAGCCCTGGCAAACACAGCCATACCACAGGACCATGCCTGCTCTCTCCTGGGAAACTCTGTCCATTCCTTTGGCCACACACCTCCAGAATATGAGAAACCTCAAGGCCCCCGAGGACATACCATTACCGGGAGCCTCCCTGCACACACAGGGGCCTTCGGACACAAGCTGAGCTGCTACCTCCATGAAGGCATGCACACAGATGTCAACAGAGATAGAAGGTTGAGCCCGACAGGCCCTTAGGCCCTAATCTCAACTCTTGCTTTGTTTTCCAGGTGTCACTCCTCAGAGGCTTTGGTTCGAAGAACAGGATATGGGGCTTTCCTGAGGCACTGAACAGAACTTCTCTCGTCTCCACATGGGAAGCTTCCTTGTTGGAGCCGTGTCAAACACCTCAGGTTGGAGAATCCTGCAGAGTCCCTGAGCCACCTCCACATTCCAAGGTCTCCCAGGCCACCAAGCCACAGTAGGACTCATCTTCAGGAGAGTCCATTTCAACTCTACCCTCTGGGTAGCTCACCCAGTAGCCCGCAGATTGAGCCTGCCTTGTCCTGACTAAAGAGTGGGAATATGAGGTGGCGTTCCCAGGCATCCATGCTTAAACACCTGCTCTCGAGTCTTTCCGTATGGGGCCTCCTGGAACCATCCAATAGCACTCGACTTTTGTGCAGAAGGAAACCTTGAGGTTTGGAGTAGTTCACAAATCCCATCGTAGGCAAACCTTCCTGGCCTCATGAGGCCCCCACACCATTCAGGAAGAAGCCATGCTGGACAAAAACTCTAGCCTGAGGCACGTCTCAGAGTTGAAATGACCTCAGTGCAGGAGATCTCGATTCAGCCTCTCAGAGTGGGCCTGCCGTGCCATCGGTCCCAAACCTCACGCTAGCTTGTGTTTTCAGACTTCCTTCCTCACACTCCTGGCAAACAAGCCCTCCGGACTAGGAACTCCAGAACCACAACCCAGCCCAGGGTCTGCCCAAGGGAAGAAAAACGTTTCCCTGTGGGGCTCTCTCCAGAAAACCCAGATGAGGATCAACCTGCTCGGGCCTCGACGGTACCCGAACTGGATAGGCTGCTCTAGGCACTCATGCTCTGTCTGACACAGCCTGAAGCCAGACGTCCAGACAGACAAGGAGACAGCTGGCCGCACACCCAGCACTTCGGACACGCCATGGTCTTATGCCGTCACCTCTTCCTAACCTTGGTTTTCAGATATCTGAACCTAGACATTATATCAATTCTCCACACAGCTGGGTATCGCAAGCACAACACAGAACTCCTCCTTCCCCGTGGCTGTAAAGCTTGCTCTTGGCATGGAGTCACACCTTCAGGGTGGGAGAAACCTTCCTGGTCCCTGATGCCACGCCCAAACTTGAGTGCTGCTTGGGCACAAATTCACACTCTGACCCTCAGCATGAGCCCCATGTCAAAGAAAGGCCTGTCAGGGCCTGGGCCAAGAGCCCGCATATGGGGCTTGCCAAGCCCCTATGCACCCAATCCTCACCAGTGTTTGAGTTTTCCAGTCGCCCCGCCCGTACCTGGGGCTCTGCTCTGGAATCCCTTTCTTGGAGAGACACGTGAGCCAGACAACACTTTTCCACCCTTCCCACAAAATGACCCCAAACTCTTGGGAGCTGGGACAAATCCCCAGAGAGGGATACTCGTCCACAGTCCCTGAGGCCACCCCTCCAATCCACGGCTATCTCGGACACAACATCCAGAGACAAAAGCCTGAAGGAACGCCTCCCACTCGCCCTTGTTTCAGAGGCCCAGGAGCTCCCTCTCGGGCTGTACATCCGGCCTGCCATACCCTAGGCGCCACTCATAAGCTGAGTTTGTGTTTTCAGACTTCTGTGCCCTCAGCCTGGACCCACACAACCGCCAGGCTAGGGCCTCTGGAGCCACAGCGAAAGATTGTGCCTGCCCTCTCCAAGGAAATTGTGCCCAATCCATTGACCACAACCCTACAGGTTAGGGAAAAGCTCCAAGGCCCCTGAGGCCATCAATAGTGTAGGCCACCCTGGACAAAGAGGGGCTCCCTGACACCAGCGGAGCAACTATCTCCACTTAGACTCTCAGACAGTGTCCCCAGAGACAGAAGGTTGAAATGGACAGGCCCCCAGGCCCTAATCTGAACCTTAGCTTTGGTTTCCATGTGTCCGTCCTCAGAGGTCTGTTTTCGTAGACCAGCACACGGGGCTTTTCTGAGGCTCCAAACCAAACCTCTCTCGTCTCCACATGGGGAGCTTACTTACTGGGGATGTATCAAACCCTTCAGGTAGGAGAGTTCCGCAGGGCCACTGAACAACCAGCACATTCCAAGGTTTCCATGGACCCAAACGCACATTATGACGCATCCTCAGGAGAGGCCATTTCAACTCAGCCCCCTGGTTAGCGTGCCCCAGAGGCAGCAGATCAAACATATCTTGTGGCTAATGGCCAATGAGAATGCGAGGCATGCTGTACAGGGATCCATCCTTCGAACCGTGCTCTCCAGTCCTTCCGTATGGTATGTCCTGGAGCCATGCAACAGGACTCGAATGTCCCACAGAAGGAAACCTGGTGGTTTGGGTCAACCTCCAAACTCAGCGTGGGAAAACTTCCTTGGCCTCATGAGGCCCCCGCTTCATGAAGGTGCCAACATGGACACATACTCCAGCCTCAGCCAACGTCTGATCCTCAGCCTGACTTCAGATGCAGGAGATTTTGATTCAGCCTCTGCCTAGTGGGCCTGCTCTGCCCTTGGCTCCAATCCTCACTTAGCTTGTGTTCCTAGACTTCCGTCCTCACACTCCTGGCCCGCAAACCCTCCCTACTGGGAATTCTGGGGCCACAATGAAGCACTCCGCCTGCCTCCCAGGAGAAAAACTTTGTCTATGGTGCTGCCCAGAAACCCCAAATGAGGATCAAACTGCTTGGCCCTCGGCAACACCCCAATTGCATAGGCTACCTTAAACACTGATGCTCTGTCGCAAATAGCCTGAGCCCAGACCTTCCAACAGACACCGAAACAGCTGGCTGCACACCCAGCACATTGGACCCGCCACTGCCTTAGGCCACAATCCATTCCCAACCTGGGTTTTCAGTCATCAGAACCTAGACCTTATCTCCAATCCCTGCACAGGGGGGAACCTGACGCACAAGTCAGAACCCCTCCTTCCCCATGGCAAGAAACCTTGCTGCTGGCAGTGAGTCAAACCTTCAGTGTAGGAGAAAACTGCATGGACCATGAGGCCACGCCATGTGTGAGGGCCGCCTTGGGCACAAACACACATTGTGACCCTCAGCGTGAGTACCTTATTCAAGTAACGCCTCTCAGTGATTGGACCAAGAGCCCGCATATGTGGCTTGCCATGCCCATAGGCACGCAGGACTAACTAGATGGTGTGTATTCCAGTTGAGGGAACCCACTGCTGTGCTCTAGAGTCCCTCTCCTGGGGGGTCCCCTGTGGCAGAAAACAGTACTCTTCCCTTCCCACAGAATGAACCCAAACACTTGGGAGCTTGGACAATCCCCCGAGAGGAAGGCTCTTCCTCGGCCCCTGAAGCAACCCCTACCCTGAACGGCCACTGTGAACGCAACACCCAGAGACAAAAGCCTGAGCGACTGCCTCCCACTTGCCCTCCTTTGATATCCAGAGGATCTCCCCTCTCGGACAGGAGATCAGGCCTGCCATTACCTTGGCCCCTACCTGAGCCAAGTTTGCTTTTTCAGACATCTGTCCCCACAGCCCTGGCAAACACAGCCTCTAGGCTGGGTCCTCTGGAGCCATACCACAGGACCGTGCCTGCTCTCTCCTGGGAAACTCTGTCCATTCCTTTGGCCACACACCTCCAGAATATGAGAAACCTCAAGGCCCCAGAGGACATACCATTACCGGGAGCCTCCCTGCACACACAGGGGCCTTCGGACACAAGCTGAGCTGCTACCTCCATGAAGGCATGCACACAGATGTCAACAGAGATAGAAGGTTGAGCCCGACAGGCCCTTAGGCCCTAATCTCAACTCTTGCTTTGTTTTCCAGGTGTCACTCCTCAGAGGCTTTGGTTCGAAGAACAGGATATGGGGCTTTCCTGAGGCACTGAACAGAACTTCTCTCGTCTCCACATGGGAAGCTTCCTTGTTGGAGCCGTGTCAAACACCTCAGGTTGGAGAATCCTGCAGAGTCCCTGAGCCACCTCCACATTGCAAGGTCTCCCAGGCCACCAAGCCACAGTAGGACTCATCTTCAGGAGAGTCCATTTCAACTCTCCCCTCTGGGTAGCTCACCCAGGAGCCCGCAGATTGAGCCTGCCTTGTCCTGACTAAAGAGTGGGAATATGAGGTGGCGTTCCCAGGCATCCATGCTTAGACACCTGCTCTCGAGTCTTTCCGTATGGGGCCTCCTGGAACCATCCAAGAGGACTCGACAGTCGTGCAGAAGGAAACCTTGAGGTTTGGAGTATTTCACAAATCCCATCATAGGCAAACATCCCTGGCCTCATGAAAAACCCACACCCTTCAGGAAGATGCCATGCTGGACAAAAACTCTAGCCTGAGGCACGTCTCATATATGACATGACCTCAAAGCAGGAGATATCGATTCAGCCTCTGCAGTGTGGGCCTGCCATGCCCTCGGTCCCAAACCTCACGCTAGCTTGTGTTTTCAGACTTGCTTCCTCACACTCCTGGCAAACAAGCCCTCCGGACTATGAACTCCAGAACCACAACCCAGCCCAGTGTCTGCCCAATGGAAGAAAAACGTTTCCCTGTTGGGTTCTCCAGAAAACCCAGATGAGGATCAACCTGCTCGGGCTTCGACGGTCCCCGAAATGGATAGGCTGCTCTGGGCACTCATGCTCTGTCTGACACAGCCTGAAGCCAGATGTCCAGACAGACAAGGAGACAGCTGGCCGCATACCCAGCACTTCGGACACGCCATGGTCTTATGCAGTCAATTCTTCCTAACCTTAGTTTTCAGATATCTGAACCTAGACATTATATCAATTCTCCACACAACTGGGTATCGCAGGCACAAAACAGAACTCCTCCTTCCCCATGGTTGTAAAGCTTGCTCTTGGCATGGAATCACAACTTCAGGGTGGGAGAAACCTTCCTGGTCCCTGATGCCACGCCCAAACTTGAGTGCTGCTTGGGCACAAATTCACACTGTGACCCTCAGCATGAGCCCCATGTCAAAGAAAGGCCTGTCAGGGCCTGGACCAAGAGCCCACATATGGGGCTTGCAAAGCCCATATGCTCCCAATCCTCACCAGTGTTTGAGTTTACCAGTCGCCCAGCCCATACCAGGGGCTCTGCTCTGGAATCCCTTTCTTGGAGAGACACATGAGCCAGAAAACACGACTCCACCCTTACCACAAAATGACCCCAAACTCTTGGGAGCTGGGACAAATCCCCAAAGAGAGATACTCGTGCACAGTCCCTGAGGCCACCCCTCCTATCCACGGCTATCCCGGACACAACATCCAGAGACAAAAGCCTGAAGGAACGCCTCCCACTCGCCCTTCTTTAAGAGGCCCAGGAGCTCCCTCTCGGGCTGTACATGCGGCCTGCCATATGCTAGGCGCCACGCATAAGCTGAGTTTGTGTTTTCAGACTTCTGTGCCCACAGCCTGGACCCACACAACCTCCAGGCTAGGGCCTCTGGAGCCACAGCGAAAGATTGTGCCTGCCCTCTCCAAGGAAATTGTGCCCAATCCATTGACCACAACCCTACAGGTTAGGGAAAAGCTCCAAGGCCCCTGAAGTCATCAATAGTGTAGGCCACCCTGGACTAAGAGGGGCTCTCTGACACCGGTGGAGCATCTATATCCACTTAGACTCTCAGACAGTGTCCCCAGAGACAGAAGGTTGAAATGGACAGGCCCCCAGGCCCTAATCTGAACCTTAGATTTGGTTTCCATGTGTCCGTCCTCAGAGAACTGTTTTCGTAGACCAGCACACGGGGCTTTTCTGAGGCACCAAAGAAACCTCTCTCGTCTCCACATGGGGAGCTTACTTACTGGGGACGTATCAAACCCTTCAGGTAGGAGAGTTCCGCAGGGCCACTGAACAACCTGCACATTCCAAGGTCTCCATGGACACAAACGCAAATTACGACGCATCCTCAGGAGAGGCCATTTCAACGTAGCCCCCTGGGTAGCGTGCCCCAGAGGCAGCAGATCAAACATATCTTGTGGCTAATGGCCAAAGGGAATGCGAGGCATGCTGTTCAGGGATCCATCCTTCGAACCCTGTTCTCCACTACTTCCGTATCCTATGTCCTGGAGCCATGCAACAGGACTCGAATGTCCCGCAGAAGGAAAACTTGTGGTTGGGGTAACCTCCAAACTCAGCGTGGGAAAACTTCCTTGGCCTCATGAGGCCCCTGCTTCATGAAGGTGCCATCATGGACACATACTCCAGCCTCAGCCAACGTCTGATCCTCAGCCTGACTTCAGATGAAGGAGATTTTGATTCAGCCTCTGCAGAGTGGGCCTGCTCCGCCCTTGGCTCCAATCCTCACCCTAGCTTGTGTTTTCAGACTTCTGTCCTCACATTCCGGGCCCACTAACCCACCCTCCTGGGAATTCTGGGGCCACAATGAAGCACTCTGCCTGCCTCCCAGGAGAAAAATATTGTCTATGGTGCTGCCCAGAACCCCAAATGAGGACCAAAGAGCTTGGCCGTCGGCAACACCCCAATTGCATAGGCTACCTTAAACACTGATGCTCTGTCGCAAATAGCCTGAGCCCAGACCTTCCATCAGACACCGACACAGCTGGCTGCACACCTAGCACATTGGACCACAGGACCGTGCCTGCTCTCTCCTGGAAAACTGTGTCCATTCCTTTGGCGTCACACCTCCAGAATATGAGAAACCTCAAGGACATCCCACTACTGGGAGCCTCCCTGGAGACACAGGGGCATTCGGACACAAGCTGAGCAGCTACTTCCACCAAGGCATGCACACAGATGTCAACAGAGATAGAAGGTTGAGCCGGACAGGCCCTTAGGCCCTAATCTCAACTCTTGCTTTGGTGTCCAGGTGTCACTCCTCAGAGGCTTTGGTTCGAAGAACAGGATATGGGGCTTTCCTGAGGCACTGAACATAACACCTCTCGACTCCACATGAAAGCTTCCTTGTTGGAGCCATGTTAAACACCTCAGGTTGGAGAATCCTGCAGAGTCCTGAGCCCCCTCCACATTCCAAGTTCTCCCAGGCCACCAAGCCACAGTAGGACTCATCTTCAGGAGAGTCCATTTCAACTCTCCCCTCTGGGTAGCTCACCCAGGAGCCCGCAGATTGAGCCTGACTTGTCCTGACTAAAGAGTGGGAATATGAGGTGGCGTTCCCAGGCATCCATGCTTAGACACCTGCTCTCGAGTGTTTCCATATGGGACCTCCTGGAACCATCCAATAGGACTCGACTGTCGTGCAGAAGGAAACCTTGAGGTTTGGAGTAGTTCACAAATCCCATCGTAGGCAAACATCCCTGGCGTCATGAAGCCCCCACACCCTTAAGGAAGAGGCCATGCTGGACAAAAACTCTAGCCTGAGGCACGTCTCATAGTTGACATGACCTCAGTGCAGGAGATCTCGATACAGCCTCTGCAGAGTGGGCCTGCTCTGCCCTTGGTCCCAAACCTCAGGCTAGCTTGTGTTTTCAGACTTCCTTCCTCACACTCCTGGCAAACAAGCCCTCCGGACTAGGAACTCCAGAACCACAATCCAGCCCAGGGTCTGCCCAACGGAAGAACAACGTTTCCCTGTGGGGTTCTCCAGAAAACCCATATGAGGATCAACCTGCTCGGGCCTCGACGGTACCCGACCTGGATAGGCTGCTCTGGGCACTTATGCTCCATCTGACACAGCCTGATGCCACACGTCGAGACAGACAAGGAGACAGCTGGCCACACACCCAGCACTTCGGACACGCCATGGTCTTATACCGTCACCTCTTCCTAACCTTGGTTTTCAGATATCTGAACCTAGACATTATATCAATTCTCCACACAGCTGGGTATCGCAAGCACAAAAGAGAACTCCTCCTTCCCCATGGTTGTAAAGCTTGCTCTTGGCATGGAGTCACACCTTCAGGGTGAGAGTAACCTTCATGGCCCCTGATTCCACGCCCAACCGTGAATGCAGCAGCACAAATTCACACTGTGACCCTCAGTGTGAGCCCCATGTCAAAGTAAGGCCTGTCAGGGCCTGGACCAAGAGCCCATATATGGGGCTTGCCAGGCCGCTATGCACCCAATCCTCACCTTGTTTGAGTTTTCCAGTCTCCCCGCCCGTACCTGGGGCTCTGCTCTCGAATCCCTTTCTTGGAGAGACACATGAGCCAGACAACACGACTCCACCCTTCCCACAAAATGACCCCAAACTCTTGGGAGCTGGGACAAATACCCAGAGAGGGATACTCGTCCATATTCCCTGAGGCCACCCGTCCAATCCACGGCTATCCCGGACACAACATCCAGAGACAAAAGCCTGAAGGAACGCCTCCCACTCGCCCTTGTTTCAGAGGCCCAGGAGCTCCCTCTTGGGCTGTACATCCGGCCTGCCATACCCTAGGCGCCACTCATAAGCTGAGTTTGTGTTTCCAGACATCTGTGCCCACAGCCTGGACCCAAACAACCTCCAGGCTAGCCTCCATTACAAGGCCCTCATGGACACAAACACACATTAGGCCCCATCCTCAAGAAAGTCCATTTCAACTCAGCCACCCCGGTTTCTCCCGCAGAGCCATCAGATCTCAACTGTCTAGTCCCTTCTCTCTTCCCCAGGGCTCTGCTTTGGAATTCCTATTTGTTTGGGGCACCTGAGGTATCAAACCTGAAAGGAGACCTCCCATCCCACAGATTGACGAAAAATCATTGGGACTGGGCCATATCCACAGAGAGGAAGATTTGTCCATGGCCCAGGAGGCCTCCCCACATTCCAAGGCCATGGTTGATACAAAATCCAGAGACAAAAGCCTGAGCAAGCGCCTCAGACTCGCTCTTTCTTCATATCCTGAAGTTTTATTCTCATGGTTTGTAGATTGGGCCTGCCATACCGACGTCCCCAAACCTAAGCTGAGTTTGTGTTTTCAGCTTTCTGTCCTCAAATTCCAGGGCCACACACCCTCCAGGATGGGGCCCCTGGAGCCACACATTAGGACTGTGCTTACCCCATGCATGGAAATTCTGCCCATTCCATTGTTCAATATCGTACATATTAGGAGAACCCTGCAAAGTCCCCGAGGCCATCCCAAGAGTGTAGGTCTCCCGGGACAAAAAAGGGCTGTCTGACACCAGCTGAGCATCTATCTCCACACATGACATAGATGGATGTCCCCAGAGAAGAAGATGGAACCAGACATGACCCTAGGCCATAATCGGATCCAAGCTTTGGTTTACAATCATGTCTCCTCAAAAGCCTGAATTCCAATACAAGCATAGGGGGTTTCCTGAGGCACCCATCAGAACAAACCTCATCTGCACAAGGATACTTGAGCATGGGTGCTATGTCAAAAGTTTAGGAGAATACTTCAGGGTCCCGGTGCCACCGCCCCATTCCAAGGCCCCCATGGACACAAACACACTTTAGGACCTTACCTCGGGAAAGTCCATTTCACCTCAGCCTTCCCGGTGTCTCCCGCAGAGCCATCAGATCTCAACTTTCTTGTTGTTAGGAGACAATTGGAATGCGAGGCAATCTTCCCTGGCATCCATCCTCGAACAATGCTCTGGAGTCATTCCATAGGAAATGTCCTGGAGCTGCCCAACAGGTCTCAAATGTCCCGAATAAGGAATCCTTGAAGGGGGCATCGAACTACTCCCAACGTGGGAAAACGTTAACAGCCTTAAGACTTTGCTTCGTTCATGAAGGGGCAGTCATGCACAGAAACTCCAACCTGAGCCAAGTCTGATCCACGCCGTGACTTCAGATGCATGAGATATTGGTTCATACCTGCAGGGGGTACCTGCCCTGCCCTCGGCCTGACATCGGAGTCTAGCTGGTGTTCTCAGATTTCTGTCCTCACACTACTGGCCCCGAAGCCCTCACTTTTGGCAATTCTGGACCCACAATGCAGCACTCTGCCTGCCCTCTAGAAAAAATATCTTGCGTACTTAGCTGCCCAGGCACCACAAATGAGGATAAAACTACACGGCACTCGACTGTAACAAAATTATAAAGTCGAACCTGGACACTAATGCAATGTCTGACACAACCTGAGCCCGAACCTCCTGACCAACAACCAGGCAGCTGACCGCACACTGAGCATATCAGACCCACCATGGCCTTAGGTCATCATCTCTTCCCAACTGCGGTTTTCAGGATTTAGAACCTAGACCTTAAATCCACCCACTTCCCAGGGTTGAAAATGATGCAGAAATCAGACCTCCTTCCCCATGGCAAGAAACCTTGTGATTGGCATGTTGTCCAAAGTTCAGTGAAGTTGAAACCAGTGTGGCCCATGTGGCCCCGCCCATGCTCGCAGGCCAATTGGTCACAAATACACATTTTGACTCTCAGCCTGAGTCCAGTCCTAAAGTAAGGCCTCTCAGTGGCTGGATGAAGAGACAGCATATTGGGCCTGCCATGCCCCTAGGCCCAAATTTTTAACCATAATTGGGTTGTCCCTACACTCTTCCCCAGGGCTCTGCTTTGGAATTCCTCTTTGGTTGAGACACCTGAGGTAACAAACCTGAAAGGAGACCTCCCATCCCACAGATTGTGGAAAAACCACTGGGACCGGGCCATATCCACAGAGAGGAAGATTCGCCCATGGCCCATGAGGCCTCCCCACTTTCCACGGCCATAGTTGATACAAAATCCAGAGACAAAAGCCTGAGCAAGCGCCTCAGACTCACTCTTTCTTCATATCCTGAAGAGTTGTTCTCATGGTTTGAGATTGGGCCTGCCATACCTACGTCCCCAAACCTAAGCTGAGTTTGTGTTTTCAGACTTCTGTCCGCAAAGTCCTGGGCCACACACCCTCCAGGCTGGGGCCCCTGGAGCCTCACATTAGGACTGTGCTTACCCCATGAATGGGAATTCTGCCCATTCCATTGTCCAAAATCGTACATATTAGGAGAACCCTCCAATTCCCCGAGGCCATCCCAATAGTGTAGGTCTCCCGGGACAAACAAGGGCGGTCTGACACCAGCTGAGCATCTACCTCCACTCATACCATAGATGGATGCCCCAGAGAAGAAGATTGATCCAGACAGGACCCTAGGCCATAAAGGATCAGTTGCTTTGGTTTACAGGCATGTATCCTCAAAAGCCTGGACTCCAATAAGAGCATAGGGGGTTTCCTGAGGCACCCATCAGGTTAAATCTCGTCTCCACGAGGAAACTTGTGCATGGGAGCTATGTCAAAAGCTTAGGAGAATACTTCAGGGTCCCGGTGCCACCGCCCCATTCCAAGGCCCTCGTGGACACAAACACACATTAGGCCACATCCTCATGAAAGTCCATTTCAACTCAGCCAACCTGGTTGCTCCCGCAGAGCCAGAAGATCTCAACTGTCTTGTTGCTAGGAGACAATTGGAATGCGAGGCGGGCTTCCCTGGCATCCATCCTCGAACGATGCTCTGGAGTCTTTCCATATGGGACGTCCTGGAGCTGCCCATCAGGTCTCAATTGTCCCGCAGAAGGAATCCTTGAAGGGGGCATCCCACAACTCCCAACGTGGGAAAACCTCCATGGCCTTGAGATTCCGCTCCTTTCATGGAGGGGCAGTCATGCACAGAAACTCAAACCTGAGCCAACGTCTGATCCTCGCCGTGAGTTCAGATGCATGAGATAATGGTTCAGATCTGAAGGGGGTACCTGCCGTGCCCTCGGCCTCAAGCCCAAGTCTAGCTTCTGTTCTCAGACTTCTGTCCTCACACTCCTGGCCCAGAATCCCTCAAGTCTGGCAATTCCGGACACATATGCAGCACTCTGCTAGACCTCTAGAAAAAATTTATTGCTTAAGAGCTGCCCAGGCACCTTAAATGAGGATAAACCTACACGGCACTCGACTGTACTCAAATATATAGTCTAACATGGGCATAATGCACTGTCTGACACAACCTGAGCCCAACCTCCTGACCAACACCCAGACAGCTGACTGCACACTGAGCAAATCAGACCCGCCAAGGCCTTAAGTCCTCATCTCTACCCAACTGCGGTTTTCAGGTTTCAGAACCTAGACCTTATCTCCAACCACTGCCCAGGGTTGAAAATGATGCAGAAATCAGAATTCCTTCCCCATGGCTAGACACCTTGTGATTGGCATGTGGTCCAATGTACAGTGTAGATGAAACCAGTGTTGCCCATGTGGCCCCGCCCATGTACGCAGGCCACATTGGTCACAAACACACATTGTGACCCTCAGCCTGAACCCAGTCCTCAAGTAAGGCTTCTAAGTGGCTATTGAAGGGACAGCATATTGGGCCTGCCCTGCCCCTAGGCCCCAATTTTTAAGCAGAGTTTGGGTAGCCCCTTCACTCTTCCACAGTGCTCTGCTTTGGAATTCCTCTTTGGTTGGGACACCTGAGGTAACAAACCTGAAAGGAGACCTCCCATCCAACAGATTGACGAAAAACAATTGGGCCGTGCCTAATCCACAGAGATGAAGATTCGTCCATGGCCCATGAGGTCTCCGCACATTCCACGGCTATTGATACATAATCCAGAGACAAAAGCCTGAGCAAGCGCCTCAGACTCGTTCTTGCTTCAGATACTGAAGTGTTCTTCACATGGTTTGTAGATTTGGCCTGCCATACCTACGTCCCCAAACCTAAGCTGAGTTTTTGTTTTCAGACTTCTGTCCTCAAAGTCCTGGGCCACAAAACCTCCAGGCTGTGGCCCCTGAGTCACATATTAGGACTGTGCCTACACAATCCATTGGAATTCTGCCCATTCCATTGTCCAAAATCGTACAAATCAGGAGAACCCTCCAAAGTCCCCGAGGCCATCCCAATAGTGTAGGTCTCCCGGGACAAACAAGGGCGGTCTGACACCAGCTGAGCATCTACCTCCACTCATACCATAGATGGATATCCCCAAAGAAGAAGATTGAACCAGACAGGACCCTAGGCCATAATCGGATGCATTGCTTTGGTTTACAGGCATGTCTCCTCAAAGGACTGGATTCCAATACCAGCAAAGCGGGTTTCCTGAGGCACCCATGAGAACAAATCTCATCTCCACAAGAAAACTTGTGCATGGGAGCTATGTCAAAAGCTTAGTAGAATACTTCAGGGTCACTGTGCCACCGCCCCAAACCAAGGCCATCATGGACCCAAACACACATTATGCCCCATCCTCAGGAAAGACCATTTCTTTTTTTTTCTATTTAAGATTTCTTTTATTTATTTGACAGACAAAGATCACAAGCAGGCAGAGAGGCAGGCAGAGAGAGAGTAGGAGGTAGGCTCCCTGCTAAGCAGAGAGCCTGATATGAGGCTTGATCGAGAACTCTGAGATCATGACTTCAGCCAAAGGCAGCAGCTTAACCCACTGAGACACCCAGGAGACCCATTATAGTCCATTTCAATTCAGCCACCCCGGTTGCTCCCGCAGAGCCATCTGATCTACACTGTCTTGTTGCTATTAGCCAATTGGAATGCGAGGCGGGCTTCCCTGGAATCCATCCACGAACGGTGCTCTGGAGTCATTCCATATGAGATGTACTGGATCTGCCCAACAGGTCTCAATTGTCCCGCAGAAGGAATCCTTGAAGGGGGCATCCCACAACTCCCAACGTGGAAAAACCCCCATGGCCTTGAGATTCCGCTCCGTTCATGAAGGGGCAGTCATGCACAGAAATTCCAACCTGAGCCAACGTCTGATCCTCGCCGTGACTTCAGATGCATGAGATATTGGTTCAGATCTGCAGGGGGTACCTGCCGTGCCCTCGGCCTGAAGCCCAAGTCTAGCTTGTGTTCTCAGACTACTGTCCTCACACTACTACCCAGAACCCCTCAAGTCTAGCAATTCCGGACCCACAATGCACCAGACTGCCAGCACTCTAGAAAAAATATATTTCCTAATGAGTTTCCGAGGAATCTCAAATGATGATAAACATACACGGCACTCGACTGTACACAAATTATGTAGGCTAACCTGGGCACTAATGCACTCTGGCCCAACCTGTGCCTGAACCTCTTGACCAACACCCAGGCAGCTGACCGTACACTGAGCACATCAGACCCGACATGGCCTTAGGTCTTCATCTCCTCCCAACTGCGATTTTCAGGCTTCAGAACCTAGACATTATCTCCAACCACTGCCCAGGGTTGAAAATGATGCAGAAATCAGAACTCCTTTCCCATGGCAAGAATCCATGTGATTGGCATGTTGTCCAAAGTTCAGTGTAGTTGAAACCAGTGTGGCCCATGATCCCCGGGGATGCTTGTTGGCCACATTGGTCACAAACACACATTGTGACCCTCAGCCTGAGCCAAGTCCTCAAGTAAGGCCTCTTAGTGGCTGGATGAAGTGACAGTATATTGGGCCTGCCATGCCCCAAGGCACCAATTTTAGCCATAGTTTGGGTTGTCCCTTCACTCTTCCCCAGGGCTCTGCTTTGGATTTCCTCTTTTGTTGGGACACTGAGGTAACAAACCTGAAAGGAGACCTCCCATCCCAGAGATTGACGAAAAACCATTGGGACTGGGCCAAATCCACAAAGAGGAAGATTCGTCCATGGCACATGAGGAATCCCCACATTCCACGGCCACCGTTGATACAAAATCCAGAGACAAAAGCCTGAGCAAGCGCCTCAGACTAGCTCTTTCTTCATACCCTGAAGATTTCTTCTCATGGTCTGTAGATTGGGCCTGCCATTCCTACGTCCCCAAACCTAAGGTGAGTTTGTGTTTTCAGACTTGTGTCCTCAAAGTCCTGGGACACACACCGTAAAGGCTGGTGCCCCTGGAGCCACACAGTAGGACTGGGCCTACCCAATCCATGGGAATTCTGCGCATTCCATTGTTCAAAATCTTACAAATCAGGAGAACCCTCCAAAGTCCCCGAGGCCATCCCAATAGTGTAGGTCTCCCGGGACAAACAAGGGCGGTCTGACACCGGCTGAGCATCTACCTCCACTCATACCATAGATGGATGTCCCCAGAGAAGAAGATGGAACCAGACAGGACCCTAGCCCATAATCGGATGCATTGATTTGGTTTACAGGCATGTCTCCTCAAAGGACTGCATTCTAATACCAGCAAAAATGGTTTCCTCAGGCACCGATCAGAACAAATCTGTCTCCACAAGGAAACTTGTGCATGGGAGTTATGTCAAAAGCTTAGGAGAATACTTCATGGGCCCTGTGCCACCGCCCCAATCCAAGGCCCTCATGGACACAATCACACATTAGGCCCCATCCTCAGGAAAATCCAATTCAACTCAGCCACCCCGGTTCCACCCGCAGAGCCATCCAATCTAAACTGCTTGGTGCTAGGAGACAATTGGAATGCGAGGCGGGCTTCCCTGGAATCGATCTTGAACGGTGCTCTGGAGTCATTCCATATGGGATGTCTGGAGCTGCCAAACAGGTCTCAATTGTCCTGATCAGACTTCTCTCCTCACACTCCTGGCCCAGAAGCCCTCAAATTTGGCAATTCCGGACCCACAATGCAGGACTCTGCCTGCCCTCTAGAAAAAAAAAATATATATATTGTGACCCTCAGCCTGAGCAGAGTCCTCAAGTAATGCCTCTCAGCGGCTGGATGAAGAGACAGCATATTGGGCCTGCCATGATCCTAGGCCCCAATTTTTAACCACAGTTTGGGTTGTCCATTCACTCTTCCCCGGTGCTCTACTTTGGAATTCCTCTTTGGTTGAGACACTGAGGTAACAAACCTGAAAGGAGACCTCCCATCCCACAGCTTGACGAAAAACAATTGGGAACGGGTCAAATCCGCAGAGAGGAAGATTCGTCCACGGCCCATGAGGCCTCCCCACATTCCACGGCCATCGTTGATACAAAATCCAGAGACAAAGCCTGAGCAAGTGCCTCAGACTCGCTCTTTCTTCATATCCTGAAGAATTCTTTACATGGTTTATAGATTGGACCTGCCATACCTACGTCCCCAAACCTAAGCTGAGTTTGTGTTTTCAGACTTCTGTCCTCAAAGTCCTGGGCCACACACCCTCCAGGCTGGGGCCCCTGGAGCCATACATATAGGACTGTGCCTACCCAATCCATGGGAATCTGCACATTCCATTGTCCAAAATCGTACACATTAGGAGAACCACCAAAGTACCCGAGGCCATCCCAATAATGTAGGTCTCCGGGGACAAACAAGGGCGGTCTGACACCAGCTGAGCATCTACCTCCAATTATACCATAGATGGATGTCCCTAGAGAAGAAGATTGAACCAGACAGGACCCTAGGCCATAATCGGATCCATTGCTTTGGTTTACAGTCATGTCTCATCAAAAGCCTGGATTCCAATACCAGAATAAGGGGCTTCCTGTGGCACCCATCAGAACAAATCTCGTCTCCACAAGGAAATTTGTGCATGGGAGCTATGTCAAAAGCTTAGGAGAATACTTCAGGGTCCCGGTGCCACCGCCCCATTCCAAGGCCTTCATGGACACAAACACACATTAGGCACCATCCTCAGGCAGTCCATTTCTTTTTTTTGTTTAAAGATTTTATTTATTTATAAGACAGACAGAGATCACAAGCAGGCAGAGAGGCAGGCAGAGAGATAGAAGGAAGCAGGCCCGATATGAGGCTCGAAACCAGGACTCTGAGATCATGACCTGAGCCTAAGGAAGCGGCTTAACCCACTGAGCCACCCAGGAGCCGCAGGAAAGTCCATTTCAACTCAGCCACCCAGTTTGCCCCCGCAGAGCCATCCGAACTAAACTGTCTTGTTCCTAGGAGACAATTGGAATGCGAGGCGGGCTTCCCTGGCATCCATCCTCGAACGGTGCTCTGGAGTCATTCCATATGGGATGTCCTGGAGCTGCCCAACAGGTCTTAATTGTCCCGCAGAAGGAATCCTTGAAGGGGGCAGCCCCTTGAAGGGGGCAGCCCACAACTCCCAACGTGGGAAAACCTCCATGGCCTTTAGAACTGCTCCGTTCATGAAGAGGCAGTCATGCACAGAAACTCCAAACTGAGCCAACGTCTGATCCTCGCCGTGACTTCATACGCATGAGACATTGGGTCAGATCTGCAGGGGGTACCTGCTGTGGCCTCGGCCTGAAGTCCAAGTCTAGCTTGTGTTCTCAGACTTCTGTCCTCACACTCCTGGCCTAGAAGCCCTCAAGTTTGTCAATTCCGGACCCACAATGCAGCACTCTGCCAGCCCTCTAAAAAAACATATCTTGCCTAATGAGCTGCCCAAGCACCTTAAATGAGTATAAACCTACACGGCACTCGACTGTACCCAAATTATATAGTCTAACCTGGGCACTAATGCACCATCAGCACCAACTGAGCACGAACCTCCTGACCAAAACCCAGGCAGCTGACCGCACACTGAGCACATCAGACCCGCCATGGCCTTAGGTCAGTGTAGTTGAAAGCAGTGTTGCCAATGTTGCCCCGCCCATGCTCGCGGGCCACATAGGTCACACACACACTTAGGTCGTCATCTCTTCCCTACTGCGGTTTTCAGGCTTCAGAACCTAGACCTTATCTCAAACCACTGCCCAGGGTAAAAATGATCAAGAAATCAGAACTCTTTCCCCGTGGTAAGAAACCTTGTAATTGGCATGTTGTCCAAAGTTCAGTGTAGTTGAAATCAGTGTGGCCAATTAGGCCCCGCCCATGCTCGCGGGGCACATTGGTCACAAACGCATATTGTGACCCTCAGCCTGAGCCCAGTCCTCAAGTAAGGCCTCTCAGTGGCTGGATGAAGTGACAGCATATTGGGCATGCCATGCCCCTAGGCCCCAATTTTTAACCATAGTTTGGGTTTTCCCTTCACTCTTCCCCAGGGCTCTGCTTGGAATGCCTCTTTTGTTGGGACACCTGAGGTAGCAAACCTGAAAGAGACCTCCCATCCCACAGATTGACGAAAAATATTTGGGACCGGGCCAAATCCACAAAGAGGGAGATTCGTCCATGGCCCATGAGGCCTCCCCATCTTCCACGGCCATCGTTGATACAATATCCAGAGACAAATGTCTGAACAAGCACCTCAGACTAGCTCTTTCTTCATATCCTGAAGAATTCTTCTCATGGTTTGTAGATTGGGCCTGCCATACCTACCTCCCACAACCTAAGATGAGTTTGTGTTATCAGACTTCTGTCCCCAAGTCCTGGGCCACACACCCTCCAGGCTGGGGCCCCTGGAGCCACACATTAGGACTGTGACTACCCAATCCATGGGAAGAAGATTGAACCAGACAGGACACTAGGCCATAATCGGATCCATTGCTTTGGTTTACAGGCATGTCTTCTCAAAACCCTGGAAACCAATACCAGCAAAGGGGGTTTCCTGAGTCACCCATCAGAACAAATCTCGTCTTCACAAGGAAACTTGTGCATGGGAGCTAGTCAAAAACTTAGGAGAATACTTCAGGGTCCCGGTGCCACCCCCCCATTCCAAGGCCCTCATGGACAAAAACACACATTAGGCCCCATTCTCAGGAAAGTCCATTTCAACTCAGCCACCCCGGTTGCTCCTGCAGAGCCATCCATTCTAAACTGTCTTTGTGCTAGGAGAAAATTGGAATGCGAGGCGGGCTTCCCTGGCATCCATCCCCGAACACTGCTCTGGAGTCATTCCATATGTGATGTCCTGGAGCTGCCCAACAGGTCTCAATTGTCCCGCACATGAATCCTTGAAGGGGGCATCCCACAACTCCCAACGTGGAAAAACCTCCATGGCCTTGAGATTCCGCACCGTTCATGAAGGGGCTGTCATGCACAGAAACTCCAATCTGAGCCAACGTCTGATCCTCACCGTGACATCAGATGCATGAGATATAGGTTCAGATCTGCAGGGGGTACCAGCTTCCCCTCGGCCTGAAGCCCAAGTCTAGCTTGTGTTCTCAGACTTCTGTCCTCACACTCCTAGGCAAGAATCCCTCAAGTTTTGCAATTCCGGACCCACAAGGCAAGACTCAGCCTGACCTCTTCAAAAAATTTTATTGCCTAATGAGCTGCCCAGGCACCTTAAATGAGGATAAAACTAAACGGCACTCCACTGCACCCAAATTATATAGTCTAAGCTGGGCACTAATGCACTGTCTGTCACCACCTGAGCCCGAACCTCCTGACCAACACCCAGGTAGCTGACCTCATACTGAGCACATCAACATGCCATGGCCTAAGGTCGTCATCTCTTCCCAACTGTGGTTATCAGGCTTCAGAACCTAGACCTTATCTCCAACCACTGCCCAGGGTTGATAATGATGCAGAAAGCAGAACTCTTTCCCCATGGCAAGAAACCTTGTGATTGGCATGTTGTCCAAAGTTCAGTGTAGTTGAAACCAGTGTGGCCCATGAGGCCCCGCTCATGCTCGAGGGCCACATACTTCAGGTTCCCGGTCCCACCGCCCCATTCCAAGGCCCTCATGGACACAAACACACATTAGGCCCCATCCTCAGGAAAGACCATTTCAACTCAGCCACCCCGGTTGCTCCCGCAGAGCCATCCGATCTCCACTGTCTTGTTGCGAGGAGACAATTGGAAAGCGAGGTGGGCTTCCTTGGCATTCATCCTCGAACGGTGCTCTGGCGTCATTCCATATGGGAGGTCCTGGAGCTGCCCAACAGGTCTCAATTGTCCCGCAGAAGGAATCCTTGAAGGGGGCATCCCACAACTCCCAACGTGGGAGAAACTCCATGGCCTTGAGATTCTGCTCCATTCATGAAGGTGCAGTCATGGACAGAAACTCCAAACTGAGCCAACGTCTCATCCTCGCCGTGACTTCCGATGCATGAGATATTGGTTCAGATCTGCAGGGGGTACCTGCCGTGCCCACAGCCTGAAGTCCAAGTCTAGCTTGTGTTCTCAGAATTCTGTCCTCACACACCTGGCCCAGAAGCCCTCAACTCTGGCAATTCCTGACCCACAATGCAGCACTGACAGCCCTCTCGAAAAATATTTTGCCTAATGAGCCTCCCAGGCACCTTAATGAGGATAAACCTACACGGCTCCGACTATACCCAAATTATATAGTCTAACCAGAACACTAATGCACTGTCTGACACAACCTGAGCCCGAACATCCTGACCAACACCCAGACAGCTGACCGCACACTGAGCACATCAGACCCGCCATGGCCTTAGGTCATCATCTCTTCCCAACTGCGGTTCAGGCTTCAGAACCTAGACTTTATATCCAACCTCTGCCCAGGGTTGAAAATGATGCAGAAATCAGAACTCCATCCCCATGGCAAGAGACCTTGTGATTGGCATGTTGTCCAAAGTTCAGTGTAGTTGAAACCAATGTGGCCAATGAGGCCCCGCCCAAGCTCGAGGGCCACATTGGTCACAAACACACATTCTGTCCCTCAGCCTAAGCCCAGTCCTCAAGTAAGGCCTATCAGCGGCTGGATGATGAGATAGCATATTGGGCCTGCCCTGCCCATAGGCCCCAATTTTTAACCATAGTTTGGGTTGTCCCTTCACTCTTTCCCAGGCCTCTGCTTAGGATTCCTCTTTGGTTGGGACACCTGAGGTAACAAACCTGAAAGCAGACCTCCCATCCAACAGATTGACGAAAAACAATTGGGACCGGGACTAATCCACAGAGAGGAAGATTCATCCATGGCCCATGTGGCCTCCCCACATTCCACGGCCATCGTTGATACAAAATCCAGAGACAAAAGCCTGAGCAAGCGCCTCAGACTCGCTCTTTCTTCATATCCTGAAGAGTTCTTCCTACGGTTTGTAGATTGGGCCTGCCATACCTACGTCCCCAAACCTAAGCTAAGTTTGTGTTTTCAGAATTCTGTCCTCAAAGTCCTGGGCCACACACCCTCTAGGCTAGGGCCACTGGAGCCACACATGAGCACTGTGTCTACCCAATCTATGGGAATTCTGCCCATTCCATTGTCGAAAATCGCACAAATAAGGAGAACCCTCTATAGTCCCCGAGGCCATCCCAATTGTGTAAGTCTCCCAGGACAAACAAGGGCGGTCTCACACCAGCTGAGCATCTACCTCCACTCATACCACAGATGGATGTCCCCAGAGAAGAAAATTGAACCAGACAGGACGCTAGGCCATAAACGGATCCATTGCTTTGGTTTACAGGCATGTCTCCTCAAAAGCTTGGATTCCAATACCAGCGTAGGGGGTTTCCTGAGGCACCCATAGAACAAATCTCATCTCCACAAGGAAACTTGCGCATGGGAGCTATGTCCAAATCTTAGGAGAATACTTCAGGGTCCCGGTGCCCCCGCCCCATTCCAAGGCCCTCATGGACACAAACACACCTTAGACCCCAACCTCAGAAAGTCCATTACTTTTTTTTTTAAGATTTTATTTATTTATTTGACAGTCATAGATCACAAGCAGGCAGAGAGAGAGTAGGAAGCAGGCTCCCTGCTGAGCAGAGTGCCTGATGTGAGGCTCGATCCTAGGACTCTGAGATCATGACCTGAGTCGAAAGAAGTGGCTTAACACACTGAGCCACCCAGGAGCCCCACGAAAGTCCCATTCAACTCAGTCACACCGGTAGCTCCTGCAGAACCATCCAATCTAAACTGTCTTGGTGCTAGCAGACTATTGGAATGCGAGGCGGGCGTTCCTGGCATCCATCCTCGAACGGTGCTCCGGAATCATTCCATATGGGATGTCCTGGAGCTGCCCAACAGGTCTGAAATGTCCCGCCGAAAAAATCCTTGAAGGGGGCATCCCACAACTTCCAACTTGGGAAAACCACCAAAGCCTTGAGTTTCCGCTCCGTTCCTGAAGGGACAGTCATGCACAGAAACTCCAACATGAGCCAACGTCTAATCATCGCCGTGACTTCAGAAGCATGAGATATTGGTTCAGTTTGGGTTGTCCCTTCACTCTTCCCCAGGGCTCTGCTTTGGAATTCCTCTTTGGTTGGGACACCTGAGGTAACAAACCTGAAAGGTGACTTCCCATCCCACAGATTGACGAATAACAATGGGGACCGCGCCAAATCCACAGAGAGGAAGATTCATCCATGGCCCATGAGGCCTCCCCACATTCCACGGCCATCGTTGATACAAAATCAAGAAATAGCCTGAGCAGGCGCCTCAGACTCGCACTTTCTTCATATCCTGAAGAGTTCTTTTCATGGTTTGTAGATTGGGCCTGCCATACCTACGTCCCAAACCTTGGCTGAGTTTGTGTTTTCAGTCTTCTGTCCTAGAAATCCTGGGCCACACACCCTCCAGGCTGGGCACCTGGAGCCACATATTAGAACTGTGCCTACACAATACATGGGAATTCTGCCCATTCCATTGTTCCAAATCGTACAAATTAGGAGAACCCTACAAAGTACCCGAGGATATCACAATTGTGTGGTCTCCCGGGACAAACAAGGGCCGTCTGACACCAGCTGAGCATCTACCTCCACTCATACCATAGATATATGTCCTCAGAGAAGAAGATTGAACCAGACAGGACACTAGGCCATAATCGGATCCATTGCTTTGGTTTACAGGCATGTCTCCTCAAAAGCCTGGATTCCAATACAAGCATAGGGGTTTTCCTGAGGCACCCATGAGAACAATTCTCGTCTCCATGAGGAAACTTGTGCATGTAAGCTATGTCAAAAGCTTAGGAGAATACTTCAGGGTCCCAGTGACACCGCCCATTCCAAGGTCCTCATGGACACAAACACACATTAGGCCCCATCCTCAGGAAAGTCCATTTCAACTCAGCCACCCCGGTTGCTCCCGCAGAGCCATCCGATTTCAAATGTCTTGTTGCGAGGAGACAATTGGAATGCGAGGCGGGCTTCCTTGGCATCCATATTCGAACTGTGCTCTTGAGTCATTCCATATGGGAAGTCCTGGAGCTGCCTAAAAGGTCTCAATTGTCCCGCAGAAGAAATCCTGGAAAGGGGCATCCCACAAGTCCCAACGTGTTGAAAACCTCCATGGTCGTGAGATTCAGCCATGTTCATGAAGGTGCAGTCATGCACAGAAACTCCAAACTGAGCCAACGTCTGATCCTCGCCGTGACTTCAGATGCATGAGATATTGGTTCAGAACTTCAGGGGGTACCTGCCCTGCTCTCGGCCTGAAGCTCAAGTCTAGCTTGTGTTCTCAGACTTCTGTCCTCACACTACTGGCCCAGAATTCCTCAAGTTTGGCAATTCTGGACCCACAATGCAGCACTCTGCCTACCCTCTAGAAAAAAATATATTGCCTAATGAGGTGCCCAGGCATCTTAAAGGAGGATAAAACTACAAGGCACTCGACTATACCCAAATTATACAGTCTAACCTGGGCACTAATGCACTGTCTGACACAACCTGAGCCCGAACTTGCTGACCAACACCCAGGCAGCTGACCGCACACTGAGAACATCAGACCCGCCATGGACTTAGGTCGTCATCTCTTCCCAACTGCGGTTTTAAGGATCAGGAACCTAGACCTTATCTCCAACCACTGCCCAGGTTTGAAAATGATGCAGAAAGCAGAACTCCTTCCCAATGGCAAGAAACCTTGTGATTGGCATGTTGTCCAAAGTTCAGTGTAGTTGAAACCAGTGTGGCCCATGAGGCCCCGCCCATGCTCGCGGGCCACATTGGTCACAAACACACATTGTGACCCTCAGCCTGAGCCCAGTCCTCAAGTAAGGCCTCTCAGTGGCTGGATGAAGAGACAGCATATGGGGCCTGCCATGCCACTAGGCCCAAATTTTTAACCATAGTTTGGGTTGTCCCTTCACTCTTCCCCAGGTCTCTGCTTTGGAATTCCTCTTTGGTTCGGACACCTGAGGTAACATACCTGAAGGCAACATCCCAGCCCACAGATTTACGAAAAACAATTGGGACCAGGCAAAATTCACAGAGAGGAATATTCGTCCATGGCCCATGAGGCCTCCTCACATTCGACGGCCTTCGTTGATACAAAATACAGAGACCATAGCCTGAGCAAGCACCTCAGACTCGCTCTTTCTTCATATCCTGAAGAGTTCTTCTCATGGTTTGTAGATGGGGCCTGATATACCTACGTCCCCAAACCAAGCTGAGTTTGTGTTTTCAGACATCTGTCCTCAAAGTACTGGGCCACACACACTCCAGGCTGGGGCCACTGGAGCCACACATTAGGACTGTGCCTACCCCATGCCCATTCCATTGTATAATTTCGTACAAATTAGGAGAACCGTCCAAAGTCCCTAGGCCATCCCAATAGTGTAGGTCTCTGTGGACAAACAAGGGCGGTCTGACAACATAATCGGATCCATTGCTTTGGTTTATAGGCATGTCTCCTCAAAATCCTGGATTCCAATACCAGCATAGGGGGTTTCCTGAGGCACCCATCAGAAATAATCTCGTCTCCACGAAGAAACTTGTGCATGGGACCTATGTAGGTCATGAAGGGGCAGTCATGCACAGAAACTACAACCTGAGCCCAAACCTCCAGACCAACAACCAGGCAGCTGACCGCACACTGAGCACATCAGACCCACCATGGCCTTAGGTCATCATCTCTTCCCAACTGCGGTTTTCAGGATTCAGAACCTAGCTGAGTTTGTGTTTTCCGACTTCTGTCCTCAAAGTCCTGGGCAACACACCCTCCTAGCTGGGGCCCCTGGAGCCACATATTAGGACTGTGCCTACTTCATGCATGGGAATTCTGCCCATTCCATTGTCCAATATTGTACAAATTAGGAGAACCCTCAAAGTCCCTGAGGCCATCCCAATATGTAGGTCTCTTTGGACAAACAAGGGCGGTCTGACACCAGCTGAGCATCTACCTCCACTCATACCATAGATGGATGTCCGAAGAGAAGGAGATGGAACCAGATAGGACCCTAGGCCATAATCGGATCCATTGCTTTTGTTTACAGGCATGTCTCCTCAAAATCCTGGATTCCAATACCAGCATAGGGGGTTTCCTGAGGCACCCATCAGAAAACATCTCGTCTCCACGAGGAAACTTGTGCATGGGACCTATATCAAAATCTTAGGAGAATACTTCAGAGCCGGTGCCACCGCCCCATTCCAAGGTCCTCATGGACACAAACACACATTAGGCCCCATGCTCACGAAAGTCAATTTCAAATCAGCCACCCCGGTTGCTCCCGCAGAGCCATCCGATCTCCACTGTCTTGTTGCTAGGAGACAATTGGAATGCGAGGCGGGCATCCCTGGCATCCATCCTCGAACGGTACTCTGGAGTCATTCCATATGGGATGTTTTGGGGCTGCCCAACAGGTCTCAATTGTCCCGCAGAAGGAATCCTTGAAGGGGGCATCCCACAACTCCCAACGAGGCAAAACCTCCATGGCATTGAGATTCCTCTCCATTCATGAAGGGCAGTCATGCACAGAAACTACAACCTGAGTCAACGTCTGATCCTGCCGTGACTTCAGATGCATGAGATATGGGTTCAGATGTGCAGGGGGTAGCTGCCTTGCACTCGGCCTGACGCCCAAGTCTAGCTTGTGGTCTCAGACTTCTGTCCTCACACTACTGGCCCAGAAGCCCTCACGTTTGGCAATTCCGGACCCACAATGCAGTACTCTGCCTGCCCTCTAGAAAAAATATCTTGCCTAATGAGCTTCCCAGGCACCACAAGATGATCAACCTTCACGGAACTCGACTGTACCCAAATTATATAGTCTAACCTGGGCACTAATGCACTGTCTGACACAACCTGAGCCCGAAACTCCTGACCAACAACCAGGCAGCTGACCGCACACTGAGCACATCAGACCCACTATGGCCTTAAGTCATCATCTCTTCCCAACTGCGGTTTTCAGGCTTCCGAACCTAGACCTTATCTCCAACCACTTCCCAGGGTTGAAAATGATGCAGAAAGTAGAACTCCTTCCCCATTGCAAGAGACCGTGTGTTTGGCATGTTGTCCAAAGTTCAGTGTAGTTGAAACCAGTGTGGCCCATGAGGCTCGGACCCTGCTCGCGGGACACATTGGTCACAAACACACATTGTGACCCTCAGCCTGAGCCCAGTCCTCAAGTAAGGCCTCTCAGTGGCTGGATGAAGAGATAGCATATGGAGCCTGCCATGCCCCTAGGCCCCAAATTTTAACCATAGTTTGGGTTGTCCCTTCACTCTTCCCAGGGCTCTGTTTGGAATTCCTCTATGGTTGGGACACCTGAGGTAACAAACCTGAAAGGAGACCTCCCATCCCACAGATTGACGAAAAACAATTGGGACCGGGCCAAATCCCAAGAGAGGAAGTTCGTCCATGGCCCATGAGGCCTCCCCTCATTCCATGGCCATCGTTGACACAAAATCCAGACACCAAAGCCTGAGCAAGCGCCTCAGACTCGTTCTTTCTTCGTATCCTGAAGATCTTCTCATGGTTTGTAGATTGGTCCTGCCATACCTACGTCCCCAAACCTAAGCTGCGTTTGTGTTTTCCGACGTCTGTCCTCACAGTCCTGGGCCACACACCCTCCAGGGTCTGGCCACTGGTGCCACACATTAGGACTGTGCCTACCCCATGCATGGGAATTCTGCCCATTCCATTGTCCAAAATTGTACAAATTAGGAGAACCCTCCAAAGTCCCCGAGGCCATCCCAATAATGTAGGTCTCTGTGAACAAAGAAGGGCGGTCTGACACCAGCTGAGCATCTACCTCCACTCATACCATAGATGGATGTCCCCAGAGAAGGAGATGGAACCAGACAGGACCCTAGGCCATAATCGGATCCATTGCTTTGGTTTACAGGCATGTCTCCTCAAACGCCTGGATACCAATACCAGCATAGGGGGTTTCCTGAGGCACCCATCAGAAAACATCTCGTCTCCACGAGGAAACTTGTGCATGGGACATATGTCAAAATCTTAGGAGAATACTTCAGAGTCCCAGTGCCACAGCCCCATTCCAAGGTCCTCATGGACACAAACACATATTAGGCCCCATGCTCGGGAATGTCCATTTGAACTCAGCCACCCCGGTTGCTCCCGCAGAGCCATCCGATCTCCACTGTCTTGTTGCTAGGAGACAATTGGAATGCGAGGCGGGCTTCCCTGGCATCCATCCTCGAACGGTACTCTGGGTCATTCCATATGGGATGTTTTGGAGCTGCCAAACAGATCTCAATTGTCCCGCAGAAGGAATCCTTGAAGGGGGCATTCCACAACTCCCAATGTGGGAAAACCTCCATGGCCTTGAGATTCCTCTCCGTTCATGCAGGGGCAGTCATGCACAGAAACTACAACCTGAGCCAACGTCTGATCTTTGCCGTGACATCAGATGCATGAGATATTGGTTCAGATGTGCAGGGGGTACCTGCCTTACCCTCGGGCCTGAAGCCCAAGTCTAGTTGTGGTCTCAGACTTCTGTCCACATCTGTCTATGGGTCTGAGTGCAGGTTGGTGCTCAGTTGGGCTCAGATTGCCCCTGTTTTTCCTGGGAAGCCACCACTATTGAGATGGATCAGGGACTTCGGAGGTTTATCCTATTAGAAGGGTTGTGGCCATTGGAATGGGCACACACAATTCCCTAGGAGAGGGCAAGTACAGTCCTCAGGTTTGGCTCCAGGGTCCTGAGCCTGTAGGTTTTGTAGGCCAGGGCTGTTTGGACAGTTGTCTGAAAACACAAACTCGGCTTATGTTTCGGGTCATAGGTATGGCAGGACTGATCTACAGACCATGAAGAGAACACTTCGGGATTTGAAAGAAGGGCGAGTGCGAGGCTCCTGCTCAAGTTTTTGTCTCTGGATATCGTGTCACTCATGGTCGTGAAATTTCTGGGGGACTTCATGGGAAATGGACGAGTCTTACTCTCTTGTGGTTTGGCCCCGTCCAAAGAGTTTGGGGGCATTCTATGGGCTGGAAGAAGTCCGTTTTTTGTTGTTGTTGTTGTTGTTGTTTTCTTTTTTAACCTCAGGTGTCCCACCAAATGAGGGATTCCAGAGTAGAGCCCTGGGGAGGGGCGACTGGACAATCAGAAATCTGGTTAAAAATTGGGGCCTACGGACATGTCAAGCCCATTATGACATCTAATGGTCCAGCAACTGAGAGGACTTACTAGAGGACAGGACTCATGCTGAGGGTCACAATGCGTGTGTATGCCCTCGTCGCACTCAAGAATGGGCGAGGCCTCAGGGAGAATGCTGGTTTCTCCTACACTGAACGTTGGACAACGTGCCAACCACAAGGGTTCTTGCTATGGGTAAGGAGGAGTTCTGATTTCTGCATCACACTCACCCCTGGGCAGTGCTCGGAGATAAGGTCTCGGTTCTGAAGCCTGAAAACTGAGGTAGGGAAGAGATGATGACCTAAGGCCATGGCGGGTTTTATGGGCTCAGTGTGCGGTCAGCTTTCTGGGTGTTGGTCAGGAGGTCCGGGTTCAGGTTGTGTTCGACAGTGCATTAGTGCCCAGGATAGACTATATAATTTGGGTAAAGTCGAGTGCTGTGTAGGTTGATCCTCATTTAATGTGCCTGGGCAGCTCATGAGGCAATAATTTTTTTTCTAGAGGGCAGGCAGAGTGCTGCATAGTGGGTCCGGAATTGCCAAACTTGAGGGCTTCGGGGCCAGGAATGTGAGGACGGAAGTCTGAGAAGACAAGCTAGACTTGGGTTTCAGGGCGAGGGCACGGCAGGTACCCCCTGCAGATCTGACCCAATATCTCATGCATCTGAAGTCAGGGCGAGGATCAGACGTTGGCTCAGGTTGGAGTTTCTGTGCATGACGGCCGCTTCATGTAGGGAGCGGAATCTCGAGGCCATTGAGGTTTTCCCACGTTGGGAGTTGTGGGATGCCCCCTTCAAGGATTCCTTCTGCAGGACAATTGAGACCTGTTGGACGTCTCCAGGACATCCCATATGGAATGACTCCAGTGCACCGTTCGCGGATGGATGCCTGGGAAGCCTGCCTCGCATTCCAATTGTCTCCTAGCAACAAGACAGTTTAGATATGATGGCTCTCCCGGAGCAACCGGGGTGGCTGAGTTGAAATGGACTTTCCTGATCATGGGTCCTAATGTGTTTTTGTGTCCATGAGGGCCTTGGAATGGGGCGGTGGCACCGGGACCCTGAAGTACTCTCCTAAGCTTTGGACATGGCTCCCATGCACAGGTTTCCTTGTGGAGACGAGATGAGTTCTGATGGGTGCCTCAGGAAAACCCCTATGCTCGTATTGGAATCAGGCTTTTGAGGACACATGCCTGTAACCCAAAGCAATGGATCCTATTATGGCCTAGGGTCCTGTCTGGTTCAATCTTCTTCTCTGGGGACATCCATCTATGGTATGAGTGGAGGTCGATTATCAGCTGGTGTCAGACAGCCCTTTTTTGTTCCGGGCGACCTACACTATTGCGATGGCCTCAGGGACTTTGGAGGTTTCTCCTAATTTGTACGATTTTGGACCATGGAATGGGCAGAATTCCCATGGATTGGTAGGCACAGTCCTAATGTGTGGCTCCAGGGTGTGTGGCCCAGACTTTGAGGACAGAATCTGAAAACACAAACTCAGCTTAGGTTTGGGGACGTAGGTATGGCAGGCACGATCTATAAGCTATGAGAAGAACTCTTCAGGATATGAAGTAAGTGCGAGTCTGCGGCGCTTGCTCAGGCTTTTGTCTCTGGATTTTGTATCAGCGATGGCCGTGGAATGTCGGGGAGGCCTCCTGGGCCATGGACGAATCTTCCTCTCTGAGGATTTGGTCCGATTCCCAATTGCTTTTCGTCAATCTGTGGGATGGAAGGAGTCATTTCAGTTTTGTTACCTCAGGTGTCCCTCCAAAAGAGGAATTCCAAAGCAAAGCCGTGGGGAAGACTGAAGGGACAACCCGAACTATGGTTAAAAATTGGGGCCTAGGGGCATGGCAAGCCCAATATGCTATCTTTTCATCTAGCCACTGAGTGGCCTTACTTGAGGACTGACTCAGCCTGAGGGTCACAATGTGTGTTTGTGACCAATGTGGCCCGCGAGCATGGGCGGGGCCTCATGGGCCACACTGGTTTCAACTGCACTGAACGTTGGACAACATGCCAACCACAAGGTTTCTTGCCATGGGGAAGGAGATCCGATTTCTGTATCACCTTCAACCCTGGGCAGTGATTGGAGATAAGGTCTAGGTTCTGAAACCTGAAAACCGAGTTTGGGAAGAGATGACGACCTAATGCCATGGCGGCTCCATGTGCTCAGTGTGCGGCCAGCTGTCAGGGAGGGGCCAGGGGTCCAGGCTCAGACTGTGTCAGAAAGGGCATTAGTGCCCTGGTCAGCCTATGTATTTGGGGTACAGCCAAGGTCGGTGCAGGTTGATCCTCATTTGGGGTTACTGGGTAGCCCCAGAGGACAATGTTTTTCTTCTGGAGCGCAGGCAGAGTGCTGCATTTTAGTTCTGGATTGCCAAACTGGAGGGCTTGTGGGCCAGTAGTCTGACGACAAAATTCTGAGAACACAAGCTAGGCTTAGGTTACTGGGTGAGGCCATGGCAGGCACAATCTACAGACCTGAATCGAGATCTCGTGCATCTGAAGTCAGGGCGAGGATCAGACGATCGCTCAGGTTGGAGTTTCTGCCCCTGATGGCCCCTTCATGAATGTGGGGGCATCACGAGGCCATGGGGGTTTTCCCACGATGGGGGTTATGAGAAGCTCCAAACTGCAGAGAGTCTTCTGCAGGACAATTGAGACCTGTTGTTTGGGTCCAGGCCAATGATTCTGAGCAGGGTTCTAAGGATGGATGGCTGGGTAGCCCACCTCGCATTCCAATTGTCTCCTAGCAACAAGAGAGTTTAGATGCTGGATCTTGTCGAGCAACCGAGGAGGCTGAGTTGAAATGGACTCGCCTGTGGATGGCTCCTAATGTGCTTTTGTGTGTATGCAGACCTTGGAATGAAGCAGTGGCACTGGGGCCCTGATCGTTCTCCTAAACAGATGCTTTGACACAGCTCCAACGTGCAAGTTTCCCATGTGTAGATGAGATGTTTTCTGATGGCTGAGTCAAGAAACAGCCATATGCTGGTTTTGAAAACCAGGCCTCTGAGGAGAGATGCCTGGAAACCAAAGCAATGGATCTGATTAGTGCCTAGGTTCCAGTTCTTTCCTTTGGACCTCTGGGGACATCTGTCTATTGGTCTGAGTGTAGATAAGTGCTCAGATGGCCTCAGATTGCCTCTGATTTTCCTGGGAAGCCACCACTAGTGAGATGGATCAGGGACGTTGGCAATTTTTCCTATTAGAAGTGTTGTGGCCATCGGAATGGGCACACACAATCCCCTTGGAGAGGGCAAGTATAGTCCTCAGGTTTGGCTCCAGGGACCTGAGCCTGTAGGTTGTGTAGGCCAGGGCTGTTTGGACAGTTGTCTGAAAATACAAACTCGGCTTATGTTTCGGGTCATAGGTATGGCAGGACTGATCTACAGACTTGAGGAGAACTCTTCGTGATTTGAGAAAAGGGCGAGTGTGAGGCTCTTGAGCAAGTTTTTGTCTCTGGATATAGTGTCAATCATGGTGGTGAAATTTCTGCGTGACTTCATGGGAAATGGTCGAGTCTTACTCTCTGGTGGTTTGGCCCTGTACAAAGAGTTTGTGGTCATACTGTGGGATGGAAAAAGTCCGTTATTATGTTGTTGTTGCTTTCTTTTTTAACCTCAGGTGTCCCACCAAATGAGGGATTCCAGAGTAGAGCCCTGGGTAGGGACGACTGGACAATCTGAAATCGGGTTAAAAATTGGGGCCTAGGGACATGTCAAGCCCATTATGATATCTAATGGTCCAGCCACTGAGAGGACTTACTAGAGGACAGAACTCATGCTGAGGGTCACAATGCGTGTTTATGCCCTCGTCGCACTCAAAATGGGTGGGGCATCAGGGTGAATGCTGGTTTCTCCTATACTGAACGTTGGACAACGTGCCAACCACAAGGTTTCTTGCCATGGGTAAGGAGGAGTTCTGATTTCTGCATCACACTCACCCCTGGGCAGTGATTGGAGATAAGGTCTCGTTTTGAAGCCTGAACTGAGGTATCGAAGAGAAGGCGACCTAAGGCCATGGCAGGTCTGATGTGCTCAACGTGCGGTCAGCTGCCTGATGTTGGTCCGGAGGTTCGGGCTCAGGTTTTGTCAGAGAGTGCATTAGTGCTCTGGTTAGACTATATAATTTGGGTACAGTCGAGTGCCGTGTAGGTTTATCCTCATTTGAGGTGCCTGGGCAGCTCATTAGGCAAGATATTTTTTCTAGAGGGCTGGCAGAGTGCTGCATTGTGGGTCTGGAATTGCCAAACCTGAGGTCTCCTGGGCCAATAGTGTGAGGACAGAAGTCTTAGAACACAAGCTAGACTTGGGCTTCAGGCCGATGGCACGGCAGTTACCCCCTGCAGATCGGAACCAATATCTCATGCATCTGAATTCACGGCGAGGATCAGACGTTGGCTCAGGTTGGATTTTCTGTGCTTGACTGCCCCTTCATGAACGGACCGGAATCTCAAGGCCATGGAGGTTTTCCCACGTTGGGAGTTGTGGGATTCCCCCTTCATGGATTGCTTCTGAGGGACAATTGAGACTTGCTGGGCAGCTCCAGGACATCCCATAAGGAATGACTCCAGATCACCATTGGAGGATGGATGCCAGGGAAGCCCGCCTCGCATTCCAATTGTCTTTTAGCAACAAGACAGGTGAGATCGGATGGCTATGCTGGAGCAACCGGGGTGGCTGAGTTGAAATGGATTTTTCCTCAGAATGGAGCCTAAGGTGTGTTTGTGTCCATGAGGGCCTTGGAGGATGGATGCCCAGGAAGACCGCCTCGCATTCCAATTGTCTCCTAGCAACAAGACAGTTGAGATCGAATGGCCTGCGGGAGCAACCTTGGTGGCTGAGTTGAAATGGACTTTCCTGAGGATGGGGCCTAATGTGTTTTTGTGTCCATGAGGGCGTTGGAATGGGGGGGTGGCACCGGGACCCTGAAGTATTCTCCTAACCTTTGGACATAGCTCCCAAGCACAAGTTTCCTTGTGAAGACGATTTTTGTTCTGATGGGTGCCTCAGGAAACCCCCTTTGCTGGTATTGGAATCCGGGATTTTGAGGAGACATGCCTGTAAACCAAATAATGAATCCGATTATGGCCTAGGGTCCTGTCTGGTTCAATCTTCTTCTCTGGGGACATCCATCTATGGTATGAATGGAGGTAGATGCTCAGCTGGTGGCAGACCACCCTTGTTTGTCCCTGGAGACTTACACTATTGGGATGGCTTCCGGGATGTTGGAGTGTTCTCCTAATTTGTACGATTTTGGACAATGGTATGGGCAGAATTCCCATGGATTGGGTAGGCGCAGTCCTAATGTGTGGCTCCAGGGGCCTCAGCCTGGAGGGTGTGTGGCCCAGGACTTAGAGGACAGAAGGCTGAAAACACAAACTCAGCTTACGTTTGGGGACGCAGGTATGGCAGGCCCAATCTACAAACCATTAGAAGAACTCTTCAGGATATGAAGAAAGAGCGAGTCTGAGGTACGTGATCAGGATTTTGTCTCTGGATTTTGTATCAACGATTGCCGTGGAATGTGGAGAGTCCTCATGAGCCAGGGACGAATCTTCCTCTCTTTGGAATTGGCCCGGTCCTAATTGTTTTTCGTCAAGCTGTGCGATGGGAGGTCTCCTTTCAGGTTTGTGACCTCAGGTGTCCCAACCAAAGAGGAATTACAAAGCAGAACCCTGGAAAAGAGTGAATGGACAACCCAAACTATTGTTAAAAATTTAGGGTCTAGGGGCTTGGCAGGCCCAATATGCTTTCTCTTCATCCAGCCACTGAGAGGACTTACTTGAGGACTGGGCTCAGGCAGAGGGTCACAAAGTGTGTTGGTGACCAATGTGACCCGCGAGCATGGGCGGGGCCTCATGGGCCACCCTGGTTTCAACTACACTGAATTTTGGACAACATGCCAAACACAAGGTCTCTTGCAATGGGGAAGGAGTTCTGATTTCGGCATCATTTTCATCCCTGGGCAGTGGTTGGAGATAACGTCTAGGTTTTGAAACCTGAAAATCGCAGTTGGAAAGAGATGACGACCTAAGGCCATGGCGGGTCTTATGGGCTCAGTGTGCGGTCAGCAGGCTGGGAGTTGGTCTGGAGTATCTGGCACAGTTGTTTCAGAGAGTGCAATAGTGCCCAGATTACACTACATAATTTGGGTACAGTCGAGTGCCGTGAAGGTTTATCCTCATTTGAGGTGCCTGGGCAGCTCATTAGGCAAGATATTTTTTCTAGAGGGCAGGCAGAGTGCTGCATTGTGGGTATGGAATTGCCAAACTTGAGGGCTTCTGGGCCAGGAGTGAGAGGACAGAAGTCTGAGAACACAAGCTGGACTTGGGCTTCAGGCCGAGGGCACGACAGGTACCCCCTGCAGTTCTGAACCAATATCTCATGCATCTGAAGTCACAGCGAGGATCAGATATTAGCTCAGGTTGGAGTTTTTGTGCATGATGGCCCCTTCATGAACGGAGCGGAATCTCAAGTCCACGGAGGTTTTCCCACTTGGGAGTTGTGGGATGCCCCCTTCAAGGATTCCTTCTGCGGGAAAATTGTGACCAGTTGGGCAGCTCCAGGACATCCCATACGGAATGACTCCAGAGCACCGTTGGATGATGAATGCCAGGGAAGCCCACCTCGCATTCCAATTGTCTTTTAGCAACAAGACAGTTGAGATCGGATGGCTATGTGGGAGCAACTGGGGTGGCTGAGTTGAAATGGACTTTCCTTAGTTTGGGGCCCAATGTGTGTTTGTGTCCATGAGGGCATTGGAATGGGGCGGTGGCACCGGGACCCTGAAGTATTCTCCTAAGCTATTGACATAGCTCCCATGCACAAGTTTCCTTGTGGAGACGAGATTTGTTCTGATGGGTGCCTCAGGAAACCTCTCTATGCTGGTATTGGAATCCAGGTTTTGAGGAGACATGCCTGTAAACCAAAGCAGGGATCTGATTATGGCCTAGGGTCCTGTCTGCTTCCATCTTCTTCTCTGGGGACATCCATCTATGGTATGAGTGGAGGTAGATGCTCACCAGGTGTCAGACCACCCTTGTTTGTCCCCGGAAACCTAACTATGGGTATGGCCTCGGGGACATTGGAGTGTTCTCCTAATTGTATGATTTTGGACAATGGAATGGGCAGAATTCCCATAGATTGGGTAGGCACTGTCCTAATAATAATGGCTCCAGGGGCCCCAGCCTGGAGGGTGTGTGGCCCAGAACTTTGAGGACAGAACTTGAAAACACAAACTCCGCTTACGTTTGGGGACGTAGGTATGGCAGGCCCGATCTACAAACCATGAGAAGAACTCTTCAGGAAATGAAGAAAGAGCGAGTCTGAGGCGCTTGTTCAGGCTTTTGTCTCTGGATTTTGTATCAACGATGGACGTGGAATGTGGGGAGTCCTCATGAGCCAGGAACGAATCTTCCTCTCTGAGGATTTGGCCCGGTCCCAATTGTTTTTCGTCAATCTGTGGGATAGGAGGTCTCCTTTCAGGTTTGTTACCTCAGGTGTCCGAACCAAAGAGGAATTCCAAAGCAGAGCCCTGGGGAAGAGTGAAGGGACCACCCAAACTATGGTTAAAAATTGGTGCCTAAGGGCATTTCAGGCCCAATATGCTGTCTCTTCATCCAGCCACTGAGAGGCCTTACTTGAGGACTGGGCTCAGGCTGAGGGTCACAATGTGTGATTGTGTCCAATGTGGCCCGGGAGAGTGGGCGTGGCCTCGTGGGCCACACTGGTTTCACCTACACTGAACTTTGGACAACATGCCAATCACAAGGTCTCTTGCCATGGGGAAGGAGTTCTGATTTCTGCATCATTTTCAATCCGGGGCAGTGGTTGGAGATAAGTTCTAGGTACTGAAGCATGAAAACCGCAGTTTGGAAGAGATGACGACCTAAGGATATGGCGGGTCTGATGTGCTCAGTGTGCGTTCAGCTGCCTGGGTGTTGGTCAGGAGTTTCGGGCTCATGTGGTGTCAGAAAGTGCATTAGTGCCCAGGTTACACTCTATAATTTGGGTACAGTTGAGTGCCGTCTAGGTTTATATTCATTTGAGGTGCCTGGGCAGCTCATTAGGCAAGATATTTTTGCTAGAGGGAGGGCAGATTGCTGCATTGTGGGTCCGGAATTGCAAAACTACTGGACTTCTGGACCAGGAGTGTGAGGATAGACGTCTGAGAACACAATCTAGACTTGAACTTCAGGCCGAGGGCACGGCAGGTACCCCCTGCAGATCTGAACCAATCTCTCATGCATCTGAAGTCACGGCGAGGTTCAGACGTTGGCTCAGTTTGGAGTTTCTGTGCATGACTGCCCCTTCATGAACGGACCGGAACCTCAAGGCCATGGAGTTTTTCCCACGTTGAGAGTTGTGGGATGCCCCTTTCAAGGATTTCTTCTGCGGGAAAATTGAGACCTTTTGGGGCAGCTCCATGATATCCCATATGGAATGACTCCAAAGCACTTTCGGGGATGATGCCAGGGTAGCCGGCCCCGCATACCAATTGTCTCCTAGCAACAAGACAGTTGAGATCTGATGGCTCTACGGGAGCCACCGGGGTGGCTGAGTTTAAATGGACTTTCCCGAGGATAGGGCCTAATATGTGTTTGTGTCCATTAAAGCCTTGGAATGGGGCGGTGGCACCGGGACCCTGAAGTATTCTCCTAAGCTTTTGACATAGGTCCCATGCACAAGTTTCCTTGTGGAGACGAGATTTGTTCTGATGGGTGCCTCAGGAAACCCCCTATGCTGGTCTTGGAATCCAGGCTTTTGAGGAGACATGCCTTTAAACCAAAGCAATGGATCCGATTATGGCCTAGGGTCCTGTCTGATTCCATCTTCTTCTCTGGGGACATCCATATGGTATGAGTGGAGGTAGATGCTCACCGGTTGTCAGACCCCCCTTGTTTGTCCACGGACTCCTACATTATTGGGATGGCCTCGGGATCTTTGGCAGGTTCTCCTAATTTGTACAATTTGGGCAATGGAATGGGCAGAATTCCCATGGATTTGGTAGGCACAGTCCTAATGTGTGGCTCCAAAGGCCCCAGCCTGGAGTGTGTGTGGCCCAGGAATTTGAAGACAGAAGTCTGAAAACACAAACCCAGCTTAGGGTTGTGGACACGGTATGGCAGGCCCAATCTGCAAACCATGAGAAGAACTCTTCAGGATATGAAGAAAGAGCGAGTCTGAGGCGCTTGCTCAGGCTTTTGTCTCTGGATTTTGTATCAATGATGGCCGTGGATGTGGGGAGGCCTCATGGGCCATGGACGAATCTTCCTCTCTGTGGATTTGGCCCAGTCCCAATTCTTTTTCGTCAATCTGTGGGATGGAAGGTCTCCTTTCAGGTTTGTTACCTCAGGTGTCCCAACCAAAGAGGAATTCCAAAGCAGAGACCTAGGGAAGAGTGAAGGGACAACCCAAACTATGGTTAAATATTGGTGCCTAGGGGCATGGCAGGCCCAATATGCTGTCTCTTCATCCATCCACTGAGAGGCCTTACTTGAGGACTGGGCTCAGGCTGAGTGTCACAATGTGTGTTTGTGTCCAATGTGGCCCGGGAGAGTGGGCGTGGCCTCGTGGGCCACACTGGTTTCAACTACACTGAACTTTGGACAACATGCCAATCACAAGGTCTCTTGCCATGGGGAAGGAGTTCTGATTTCTTCATCATTTTCAATCCGTGGCAGTGGTTGGAGATAAGTTCTAGGTACTGAAGCCTGAAAACCGCAGTTTGGAAGAGATGACGACCTAAGGCCATGGCGGGTCTGATGTGCTCAGTGTGCGGTCAGCTGCCTGGGTGTTGGTCAGGAGGTTCGGGCTCATGTGGTGTCAGACAGTGCATTAGTGCCCAGGTT
Source organism: Mustela nivalis (assembly GCF_964662115.1). Classification (NCBI taxonomy): domain Eukaryota; kingdom Metazoa; phylum Chordata; class Mammalia; order Carnivora; family Mustelidae; genus Mustela; species Mustela nivalis. The sequence continues at coordinate 478,635 of NW_028136508.1, read as the reverse complement.
ACACTCTATAATTTGGGTACAGTCGAGTGCCGTGTAGGTTTATTCTCATTTGAGGTGCCTGGGCAGCTCATTAGGCAAGATATTTTTGCTAGAGGGCAGGCAGAGTGCTGCATTGTGGGTCCGGAATTGCCAAACTTGAGGGCTTCTGGGCGAGGAGTGTGAGGACAGAAGTCTGAGAACACGATCTAGACTTGGGCTTCAGGCCGAGGCTACGGCAGGTACCCCCTGCAGATCTGAACCAATCTCTCATGATTCTGAAGTCACGGTGAGGATCAGACGTTGACTCAGGTTTGAGTTTCTGTGCATGACTGCCCCTTCATGAACAGAGCGGAATCTCAAGGCCATGGAGGTTTTCCCACGTTGGGAGTTGTGGGATGCACCTTTCAAGGATTCCTTCTGCGGGACAATTGAGACCTGTTGGTCAGCTCTAAGACATCACATATGGAATGACTCCAGAGCAACGTTCGACGATGGATGCTAGAAAGCCAGCCTCGCAATCCAGTTGTCTCCTAGCAACAAGATACTTGAGATCTGATGGCTCTGTGGGAGCAATCGGGGCGGCTGTGTTGAAAGGGACATTCCCGAGGATGGGGCCTAATGTGTGTTTGTCTCCATGAAGGCCTTGGTATGGGGCGGTGGCAGAAGGACCATGAAGTATTCTCCTAAGCTTTTGACATAGGTCCCATGCACAAGTTTCCTTGTGGAGACGAGATTTGTTCTGATGGGTGCCTCAGGAAACCCCCTATGCTGGTATTGGAATCCAGGCTTTTGAGGAGACATGCCTGTAAACCAAAGCAATGGATCCGATTATGGCCTAGCGTCCTGTCTGCTTCCATCTTCTTCTCTGGGGACATCCATCCATGGTGTGAGTGGTGGTAGATGCTCAGGTGGTGTCAGACCGCCCTTGTTTGTCCCGGGAGACCTACACTATTGGGATGGCCTCGGGGACTTTGGAGGGTTCTCCTAATTTGTACGATTTGGAACAATGGAATGGGCAGTATTCCCATGGACTGGGTAGGCACAGTCCTAATGTGTGGCTCCGGGGGCCCCAGCCTGGAGGGTGTGTGGCCCAGGACTTTGAGGACAGAAGTCTGAAAAGACAAACTCAGCTTAGGGTTGTGGACATGGTATGGCAGGCCCAATCTACAAACCATAAAAAGAACTCTTCAGGATATGAAGAAAGAGCGAGTCTGAGGCGCTTCCTCAGGCTTGTGTCTCTGGATTTTGTATCAACGATGGCCGTGGAATGTGGGGAGGCCTCATGGGCCATGGACGAATCTTCCTCTCTGTGGATTTGGCCGGGTCCCAATTGTTTTTCGTCAATCTGTGGGATGGAAGGTCTCCTTTCAGGTTTGTTACCTCAGGTGTCCCAACCAAAGAGGAATTCCAAAGCAGAGCCCTGGGGAAGAGTGAAGGGACAACCCAAACTATGGTTAAAAATTGGCGCCTAGGGGCATGGCAGGCCCAATATGCTGTCTCTTCATCCATCCACTGAGAGGCCTTACTTGAGGACTGGGCTCAGGCTGAGGGTCACAATGTGTGTTTGTGTCCAATGTGGCCCGGGAGAGTGGGCGTGGCCTCGTGGGCCACACTGGTTTCAACTACACTGAACTTTGGACAAATGCCAATCACAAGGTCTCTTGCCATGGGCAAGGAGTTCTGATTTCTGCATCATTTTCAATCCGGGGCAGTGGTTGGAGATAAGTTCTAGGTACTGAAGCCTGAAAACCGCAGTTTGGAAGAGATGACGACCAAAGGCCATGGCGGGTCTGATATGCTCAGTGTGGGGTCAGCTGCCTGGGTGTTGGTCAGGAGGTTCGGGCTCATGTGGTGTCAGACAGTGCATTAGTGCCCAGGTTACACTCTATAATTTGGGTACAGTCGAGTGCCGTGTAGGTTTATCCTCATTTGAGGTGCCTGGGCAGCTCATTAGGCAAGATATTTTTGCTAGAGGGCAGGCAGAGTGCTGCATTGTGGGTCCGGAATTGCCAAACTTGAGGGCTTCTGGGCAAGGAGTGTGAGGACATAAGTCTGAGAACACGATCTAGAATTGGGCTTCAGGCCGAAGCTACGGCAGGTACCCCCTGCAGATCTGAACCAATATCTCATGCATCTGAAGTCACGGCGGGGATCAGACATTGGCTCAGGTTGGAGTTTCTGTGCATGACTGCCCCTTCATGAACAGAGCAGAATCTCAAGGCCTTAGAGGTTTTCCCACGTTGGGAGTTGTGGGATGCACCCTTCAAGGATTCCTTCTGCGGGACAATTGAGACCTGTTGGTCAGCTCTAAGACATCACATATGGAATGACTCCAGAGCACCGTTCGACGATGGATGCTAGAAAGCCAGCCTCGCAATCCAGTTGTCTCCTAGCAACAAGATACTTGAGATCTGATGGCTCTGCGGGAGCCATCGGGGTGGCTGTGTTGAAAGGGACTTTCCCGAGGATGGGGCCTAATGTGTGTTTGTCTCCATGAAGGCCTTGGTATGGGGCAGTGGCACCGGGACCATGAAGTATTCTCCTAAGCTTTTGACATAGCTCCCATGCACAAGTTTCCTTGTGGAGACGAGATTTGTTTTGATGGGTGCCTCAGGAAACCCCCTATGCTGGTCTTGGAATCCAGGCTTTTGAGGAGACATGCCTGTAAACCAAAGCAATGGATCCGATTATGGCCTAGCGTCCTTTCTGCTTCCATCTTCTTCTCTGGGGACATCCATCCATGGTGTGAGTGGTGGTAGATGCTCAGGTGGTGTCAGACCGCCCTTGTTTGTCCCGGGAGACCTACACTATTGGGATGGCCTCGGGGACTTTGGAGGGTTCTCCTAATTTGTACGATTTGGAACAATGGAATGGGCAGAATTCCCATGGACTGGGTAGGCACAGTCCTAATGTGTGGCTCCGGGGGCCCCAGCCTGGAGGGTGTGTGGCCCAGGACTTTGAGGACAGAAGTCTGAAAAGACAAACTCAGCTTAGGGTTGTGGACATGTTATGGCAGGCCCAATCTACAAACCATAAAAAGAACTCTTCAGGATATGAAGAAAGAGCGAGTCTGAGGCGCTTCCTCAGGCTTGTGTCTCTGGATTTTGTATCAACGATGGCCGTGGAATGTGGGGAGGCCTCATGGGCCATGGACGAATCTTCTTCTCTGTGGATTTGGCCCAGTCCCAATTGTTTTTCGTCAATCTGTGGGATGGAAGGTCTCCTTTCAGGTTTGTTACCTCAGGTGTCCCAACCAAAGAGGAATTCCAAAGCAGAGCCCTGGGGAAGAGTGAAGGGACAACCCAAACTATGGTTAAAAATTGGCGCCTAGGGGCATGGCAGGCCCAATATGCTGTCTCTTCATCCATCCACTGAGAGGCCTTACTTGAGGACTGGGCTCAGGCTGAGGGTCACAATGTGTGTTTGTGTCCAATGTGGCCCGGGAGAGTGGGCGTGGCCTCGTGGGCCACAATGGTTTCAACTACACTGAACTTTGGACAAATGCCAATCACAAGGTCTCTTGCCATGGGCAAGGAGTTCTGATTTCTGCATCATTTTCAATCCGGGGCAGTGGTTGGAGATAAGTTCTAGGTACTGAAGCCTGAAAACCGCAGTTTGGAAGAGATGACGACTAAGGCCATGGCGGGTCTGATGTGCTCAGTGTGCGGTCAGCTGCCTGGATGTTGGTCAGGAGGTTCGGGCTCATGTGGTGTCAGACAGTGCATTAGTGCCCAGGTTACACTCTATAATTTGGGTACAGTCGAGTGCCGTGTAGGTTTATCCTCATTTGAGGTGCCTGGGCAGCTCAGTAGGCAAGATATATTTGCTAAAGGGCAGGCAGAGTGCTGCATTGTGGGTCCGGAATTGCCAAACTTGAGGGCTTCTGGGCGAGGAGTGTGAGGACAGAAGTCTGAGAACACGATCTAGACTTGGGTTCAGGCCGAGGCTACGGCAGGTACCCCCTGCAGATCTGAACCAATCTCTCATGCATCTGAAGTCACGGCGAGGATCAGACGTTGGCTCAGGTTTGAGTTTCTGTGCATGACTGCCCCTTCATGAACGGACCAGAATCTCAAGGCCATGGAGGTTTTCCCACGATGGGAGTTGTGGGATGCACCCTTCAAGAATTTCTTCTGCGGTACAATTGAGACCTGTTGGGCAGCTCCAGGATATCCCATATGGAAGAACTCCAGAGCACCGTTCGGGGATGGATTCCAGGGAAGCCGGCCTCGCATCCAAATTGTCTCCTAGCAACAAGACAGTTGAGAACTGATGGCTCTGCCGGAGCTACCGGGGTGTCTGAGATGAAATGGAATTTCCCGAGGATGGGGCCCAATATGTGTTTGTGTTTCTAATGACCCTGGAAAAGGGCAGTGGCATCGGGACACTGAAGTATTCTCCTAAGCTTTTGACATAGGTCCCATGCACAAGTTTCCTTGTGGAGACGAGATTTGTTCTGATGGGTGCCTCAGGAAACCCCCTATGCTGGTCTTGGAATCCAGGCTTTTGAGGAGACATGCCTGTAAACCAAAGCAATGGATCCGATTATGGCTAGGGTTCTGTCTGGTTCCATCTCCTTCTCTGGGGACATCCATCTATGGTATGAGTGGAAGTAGATGCTCAGCTGGTGTCAGACCGCCCTTGTTTGTCCACGGAGTCCTATACTATTGGGATGGCCTCGGGGACTTTGGAGAGTTCTACTAATTTGTACAATTTGGAACAATGGAATGGGCAGAATTCCCATGGATTGGGTAGGCACAGTCCTAATGTGTGGCTCCAGGTGCCCCAGCCTGGAGGGTGTGTGGCCCAGGAATTTGAGGACAGAAGTCTGAAAACACAAACTCAGCTTAGGTTAGGGGACGTAGGTATGGCAGGTCCATTCTACAAACCATGAGAAGAACTCTTCAGCATATGAAGAAAGAGCGAGTCTGAGGCACTTGCTCTGGCTTTTGTCTCTGGACTTTGTATCAACGATGGCCGTGGATGTGGGGAGGCCTCATGGGCCATGGACGAATCTTCCTCTCTTTGGATTTGGTCCGGTCCCAATTGTTTTTCGTCAATCTGTGGGATGGAAGGTCTCCTTTCAGGTTTGTTACCTCAGGTGTCCCAACCAAAGAGGAATTCCAAAGCAGAGACCTAGGGAAGAGTGAAGGGACAACCCAAACTATGGTTAAAAATTGGCGCCTAGGGGCATGGCAGGCCCAATATGCTGTCTCTTCATCCATCCACTGAGAGGCCTTACTTGAGGACTGGGCTCAGGCTGAGGGTCACAATGTGTGTTTGTGTCCAATGTGGCCCGGGAGAGTGGGCGTGGCCTCATGGGCCACACTGGTTTCAACTACACTAAACTTTGGACAACTTGCCAATCACAGGGTCTCTTGCCATTTGGAAGGAGTTCTGATTTCTGCATCATTTTCAATCCTGGGCAGTGGTTGGAGATAAGTTCTAGGTACTGAAGCATGAAAACCGCTGTTTGGAAGAGATGACGGCCTAAGGCCATGGAGGGTCTGTTGTGCTCAGTGTGCGGTCAGCTGCCTGGGTGTTGGTCAGGAGTTTCGGTCTCATGTGGTGTCAGACAGTGCATTAGTGCCCAAGTTTCACTCTATAATTTGCGTACAGTTGAGTGCCGTGTAGGTTTATCCTCATTTGAGGTGCCAGGGCAGCTCATTAGGCAATATATTTTTGCTAGAGGGCAGGCAGAATGCTGCATTGTGGGTCCGGAATTGCCAAACTTCTGGACTCTTGGACCAGGAGTGTGAGGACAGAAGTCTGAGAACACGATCTAGACTTGGGCTTCAGGCCGAGGGCACGGCAGGTACCCCCTGCAGATCTGAACCAATCTCTCATGCATCTGAAGTCACGGCGAGGTTCAGACGTTGGCTCAGTTTGGAGTTTCTGTGCATGACTGCCCCTTCATGAACGGACCGGAACCTCAAGGCCATGGAGTTTTTCCCACGTTGAGAGTTGTGGGATGCCCCTTTCAAGGATTTCTTCTGCGGGAAAATTGAGACCTTTTGGGGCAGCTCCATGATATCCCATATGGAATGACTCCAAAGCACTTTCGGGGATGATGCCAGGGTAGCCGGCCCCGCATACCAATTGTCTCCTAGCAACAAGACAGTTGAGATCTGATGGCTCTGCGGGAGCAACCGATGTGGCTGAGTTGAAATGGACTTTCCAGAGGATGGGGCCTAATATGTGTTTGTGTCCATTAAAGCCTTGGAATGGGGCGGTGGCACCGGGACCCTGAAGTATTCTCCTAAGCTTTTGACATAGGTCCGAAACTGAAGTTTTCTTGTGGAGACGAGATTTGTTCTGATGGGTGCCTCAGGAAACCCCCTATGCTGGTCTTGGAATCCAGGCTTTTGAGGAGACATGCCTTTAAACCAAAGCAATGGATCCGATTATGGCCTAGGGTCCTGTCTGATTCCATCTTCTTCTCTGGGGACATCCATCTATAGTATGAGTGGAGGTAGATGCTCAACTGGTGTCAGACCTCCCTTGTTTGTCCACGGACTCCTACATTATTGGGATGGCCTCGGGAACTTTGGAGGGTTCTCCTAATTTGTACGATTTTGGGCAATGGAATGGGCAGAATACCCATGGATTTGGTAGGCACAGTCCTAATGTGTGGCTCCAGAGGCCCCAGCCTGGAGTGTGTGTGGCCCAGGAATTTGAAGACAGAAGTCTGAAAACACAAAGTCAGCTTAGGTTAGGGGACGTAGGGATGGCAGGTCCAATCTACAACCATGAGAAGAACTCTTCAGGAAATGAAAAAAGAGTGATTCTGAGGTGCTTCCTCAGGCATTTGTCTGTGGATTTTGTATCAAAGATGGGCGTCAAATGTGGGAAGACCTCATGGGCCATGGACGAATCTTCCTCTCTGTGGATTTGGCCCGGTCCCAATTTCTTTCCGTGAATCTGTGGGATGGGAGGTCTCCTCTCAGGTTTGTTACCTCAGGTGTACAACCAAAGAGGAATTCCTCATGTGCCACACTGGTTTCATCTACTTTGAATTTTGGACAACATGCTAATCACAAGGTCTCTTGCCATGTTGAAGGAGCTCTGATTTCTGCATCATTTTCAACCCTGGGCAGTGGTTGGAGATAAGGTCTAGGTTCTGAAGCCTGGAAACCGCAGTTGGGAAGAGATGACGAACTAAGGCCATGGCGGGTCTGATGTGCTCAGTGTGCGGTCAGCTGCCTGGGTGTTGGTCCGGAGGTTCTCTTTCAGGTTGTGTCAGACAGTGCATTAGTGCCCAGGTTAGATATATAATTTAGGTACATTCTAGTGCCGTGTAGGTTTATCATCATTTGAGGTGCCTGGGCAACACATTAGGCAATATATTTTTTCTAGAGGGCAAGCAGAGTGCTGCATTGTGGGTCCGGTATTGCCGAACATGAGGGATTCTGGACCAGGAGTGTGAGGACAAGTCTGAGAACAGAAGCTAGACTTGGGCTTCAGGCCGAGGGCATGGCTGGTACCCCTTGCAGATCTGAACGAATATCTCATGCTTCTGAAGTTACGGCGAGGTTCAGACGTTCACTCAAGTTGGAGTTTCTGTGCTGACTGCCCCTTCATGAATGGAGCGGAATCTCAAGGCCATGGAGGTTTTTCCACGTTGGGAGTTTTGGGATGCCCCCTTCAAGGATTCCTTCTGCGGGACAATTGAGACCTGGTGGGCAGCTCCAGGATATCCGATATGGAATGACACCAGAGCACCGTTCGGGGAAGGATGCCAGGGAAGCCGGCCTCGCATTCTAATTGTCTCCTAGCAACAAGACAGTTGAGATCTGAAGGCCATGCCAGAGCAACCGGGGTGGCTGAGTTGAAATGGACTTTCCCGAGGATGTGGCCTTATATGTGTTTGTGTCCATGAGAACTTGGAATGGGGCGGTGGCACCGGGACCCTGAAGTATTCTCCTAAGCTTTTGACATAGGTCTCATGCACAAGTTTCCTTGTGGAGACGAGATTTGTTCTGATGGGTGCCTCAGGAAGCCCCCTATGCTGGTCTTGGAATCCAGGCTTTTGAGGAGACATGCCTGTAAACAAAAGCAATGGATCCGATTATGGCCTAGGGTACTGTCTGGTTCCATCTTCTTCTCTGGGGACATCCATCTATGGTATGAGTGTAGGTAGATGCTCAGCTGGTGTCAGACCGCCCTTGTTTGTCCCGGGAGACCTACACTATTGGGATGGCCTCGGGAACATTGGAGGGTTCTCCTAATTTGTACGATTTTGGACAATGGAATGGGCAGAATTCCCATGGATTGGGTAGACACAGTCCTAATGTGTGGCTCCAGGGGCCCCAGGTTGGAGGGTGTTTGGCCCAGGAATATGAGGACAGAGGTCTGAGAACACAAACTCAACTTAGGTTTGGGGACGTAGGTATGGCAGGTCCAATCTACAAATCATTTGAAGAACTCTTCAGGATATGAAGAAAGAGCGAGTCTGAGGCGCTTGCTCAGGCTTTTGTCTCTGGATTTTGTATCAAATATGGGGGTGGAATGTGGGGAGGCCTCATGGGCCATGGAGGAATCTTCCTCTGTGGATTTGGCCCGGTCCCAATTTCTTTCCGTCAATCTGTGGGATGGGAGGTCTCCTCTCAGGTTTGTTACCTCAGGTGTACAACCAAAGAGGAATTCCTAAGGAGAGCCCTGGGGAAGAGTGAAGGGACAACCCAAATTATGGTTAAAAAATGGGGCCTAGGGGCATGGCAGGCCCAATAAGCTGTCTCTTCTTCCAGCCACTGAGTGCCCTTACTTGAGGACGGGGTTCAGGCTGAGGGTCACAATGTGTGTTTGTGACTAATGTGGCCTGCGAACAGGGGAGGGGCCTCATGTGCCACACTGGTTTCATCTACTTTGAATTTTGGACAACATGCTAATCACAAGGTCTCTTGCCATGTTGAAGGAGCTCTGATTTCTGCATCATTTTCAACCCTGGGCAGTGGTTGGAGATAAGGTCTAGGTTCTGAAGCCTGGAAACCGCAGTTGGGAAGAGATGACGAACTAAGGCCATGGCGGGTCTGATGTGCTCAGTGTGCGGTCAGCTGCCTGGGTGTTGGTCCGGAGGTTCTCTTTCAGGTTGTGTCAGACAGTGCATTAGTGCCCAGGTTAGATATATAATTTAGGTACATTCTAGTGCCGTGTAGGTTTATCATCATTTGAGGTGCCTGGGCAACACATTAGGCAATATATTTTTTCTAGAGGGCAAGCAGAGTGCTGCATTGTGGGTCCGGTATTGCCGAACATGAGGGATTCTGGACCAGGAGTGTGAGGACAAGTCTGAGAACAGAAGCTAGACTTGGGCTTCAGGCCGAGGGCATGGCTGGTACCCCTTGCAGATCTGAACGAATATCTCATGCTTCTGAAGTTACGGCGAGGTTCAGACGTTCACTCAAGTTGGAGTTTCTGTGCTGACTGCCCCTTCATGAACGGAGCGGAATCTCAAGGCCATGGAGGTTTTTCCACGTTGGGAGTTTTGGGATGCCCCCTTCAAGGATTCCTTCTGCGGGACAATTGAGACCTGGTGGGCAGCTCCAGGATATCCGATATGGAATGACACCAGAGCACCGTTCGGGGATGGATGCCAGGGAAGCCGGCCTCGCATTCTAATTGTCTCCTAGCAACAAGACAGTTGAGATCTGAAGGCCATGCCGGAGCAACCGGGGTGGCTGAGTTGAAATGGACTTTCCCGAGGATGTGGCCTTATATGTGTTTGTGTCCATGAGAACTTGGAATGGGGCGGTGGCACCGGGACCCTGAAGTATTCTCCTAAGCTTTTGACATAGGTCTCATGCACAAGTTTCCTTGTGGAGACGAGATTTGTTCTGATGGGTGCCTCAGGAAGCCCCCTATGCTGGTCTTGGAATCCAGGCTTTTGAGGAGACATGCCTGTAAACAAAAGCAATGGATCCGATTATGGCCTAGGGTACTGTCTGGTTCCATCTTCTTCTCTGGGGACATCCATCTATGGTATGAGTGTAGGTAGATGCTCAGCTGGTGTCAGACCGCCCTTGTTTGTCCCGGGAGACCTACACTATTGGGATGGCCTCGGGAACTTTGGAGGGTTCTCCTAATTTGTACGATTTTGGACAATGGAATGGGCAGAATTCCCATGGATTGGGTAGACACAGTCCTAATGTGTGGCTCCAGGGGCCCCAGGTTGGAGGGTGTTTGGCCCAGGAATTTGAGGACAGAGGTCTGAGAACACAAACTCAGCTTAGGTTTGGGGACGTAGGTATGGCAGGTCCAATCTACAAATCATGTGAAGAACTCTTCAGGATATGAAGAAAGAGCGAGTCTGTGGCGCTTGCTCAGGCTTTTGTCTCTGGATTTTGTATCAAATATGGGGGTGGAATGTGGGGAGGCCTCATGGGCCATGGAGGAATCTTCCTCTGTGGATTTGGCCCGGTCCCAATTTCTTTCCTTCAATCTGTGGGATGGGAGGTCTCCTCTCAGGTTTGTTACCTCAGGTGTCCCAACCAAAGAGGAATTCCAAAGCAGAGACCTGGGGAAGAGTGAAGGGACAACCCAAACTATGGTTAAAAAATGGGGCTTGGGGAATGGCAGGCCCCATATGCTGTCTCTTCATCCAGCCACTGAGTGGCCTTACTTAAGGACTGGGCACAGGCTGTGGGTCACAATGTGTATTTGTGACCAATGTGGCCCACGAGCATGAGTGGGACCTCATAGGCCACACTGTTTCAACTACACTGAACTTTGGACAACATGCCAATCACAAGGTCTCTTGCCATGGGGAAGGAGCTCTGATTTCTGCATCATTTTCAACCCTGGGCAGTGTTTGGAGTTAAGGTCTAGGTTCTGAAGCCTGAAAACCGCAGTTGTGAAGAGATGACGACCTAAGGCCATGGCGATTCTGATGTGCTCAGTGTGCGGTCAGCTGCCTGGGTGTTGGTCCGGAGGTTCGGGTTCAGGTTTTGACAGCCAGTGCATTAGTGCCCGGATTAGACTATATAATTTAGGTACAGTCGAGTGCCGTGTACGTTTATACTCATTTGAGGTGCCTGGGCTACTCATTAGGCACGATATTTTTTAAGAGGGCTGGCAGAGTGCTGCATTGTGGGTCCAGAATTGCCAAAATTGAGGGCTTCTGGGCCAGGAGTAGGAGGACAGAAGTCTGAGAACACAAGCTAGACCTGGGCTTCAGGCCGAGGGCACGGCAGGTACCGCCTGCAGATCTGAACCAATATCTCATGCATCTGAAGTCACGGCGAGGATCAGACGTTGGCTCAGGTTGGAGTTTCTGTGCATGACTGCCCCTTCATGAACGGAACGGAAACTCAAGGCAATGGAGGTTTTCCCACGTTGGAAGTTGTGAAATGTTTCCTTGAAGGATTCCTTCTGCGGGAAAATTGGGACCTGTTGTCAGCTCCAGGACATCCCATATGGAATGACACCAGAGCACCGTTCGAGGATGGATGCTAGGGAAGCCCGCCTCGCATTCCAATTGTCTGCTAGCAACAAGACAGTTGAGATCTGATGGCTCAGGGGGAGCAATTGGGGCGGCTGTGTTGAAATGGACTTTCCCGAGGATGGGGCCTAATGTGTGTTTATGTCCATTAAGACCTTGGATTTGGGCGGTGGCACCGGGACCCTGAAGTATTCTCCTAAGCTTTTGACATAGGTCCCATGCACAAGTTCCTTGTGGAGACGAGATTTATTCTGATGGGTGCCTCAGGAAACTCCCTATGCTGGTCTAGGAATCCAGGCTTTGAGGAGACATGCCTGTAAACCAAAGCAATGGATCCGATTATGGCCTAGGGTCCTGCCTGGTTCCATTTCTTCTCTGGAGATGTCCATATATGGTATGAGTGGAGGTACATGCTCAGGTGGTGTCAGACGGCCCTTGTTTGTCCCGGGAGACCTACACTATTGGGATGGTCTAGGGGACTTCGGAGGGTTCTTCTAATTTGTACGATTTTGAACAATGGAATGGGCAGAATTCCCATGGATTGGTTAGGCACAGTCCTATGTGTGGCCCAGGGGTCCCAGCCTGGAGGGTGAGTGGCCCAGGATTTTGAAGACAGATGTCTGAAAACAAAAACTCAGCTTAGGTTTGGGGACGTAGGTATGGCAGGTCCAATCTACAAACCATGAGAAGAACTCTTCAGGCTATGAAGAAAGAGCGAGTCTGAGGGACTTGCTCAGGCTTTGGTCTCTGGATTTTGTGTCAACGATGGCCATGGAATGTGGGGAGGCCTCATGGGCCATGGACGAAACTTCCTATCTGTGGATTTGGCCCGGTCCCAATTTCTTTCCGTCAATCTGTGGGATGGGAGGTCTCCTCTCAGGTTTGTTACCTCAGGTGTCCCAACCAAAGAGGAATTCCTAAGCAGAGCCCTGGGGAAGAGTGAAGTGACAACCCAAATTATCGTTAAAAAATGGGGCTTAGGGGCATGGCAGGCCAAATATGCTGTCTCTTCTTCCAGCCACTGAGTGGCCTTACGTGAGGACGGGGTTCAGGCTGAGGGTCAGCATGTGTGTTTGTGACTAATGTTGCCCGCCAGCAGGGGCGGGGCCTCATGTGCCACACTGTTTTCATCTACACTGAACTTTGGACAACATGCCAATCACAAGGTCTCTTGCCATGGGGAAGGAGCTCTGATTTCTGCATCATTTTCAACCCTGGGCAGTGGTTGGAGATAAGGTCTAGTTTCTGAAGCCTGGAAACCGCAGTTGGGAAGAGATGACGACCTAAGGCCATGGCGGGTCTGATGTGCTCAGTTTGCGGGCAGCTGCCTGGGTGTTGGTCCGGAGTTTCGGGTTCAGGTTGTGTCAGACTGTGCATTAGTGCCCAGGTTAGATATATAATTTAGGTACATTCTAGTGCCGTGTAGGTTTATCCTCATTTGATGTGCCTGGGCAACTCATTAGGCAATATATTTTTTTCTAGAGGGCAAGCAGAGTGCTGCATTGTGGGTCCGGTATTGCCGAACATGAGGGATTCTGGACCAGGAGTGTGAGGACAAGTCTGAGAAGAGAAGCTAGACTTGGGCTTCAGGCCGAGGGCATGGCTGGTACCCCTTGCTGATCTGAACGAATATCTCATGCTTCTGAAGTTATGGCGAGGTTCAGACGTTGGCTCAGGTTGGAGTTTCTGTGCTGACTGCCCCTTCATGAATGGAGCGGAATCTCAAGGCCATGGAGGTTTTCCCACGTTCGGAGTTTTGGAATGCCCCCTTCAAGGATTCCTTCTGCGGGCCAATTGAGACCTGTTGGGCAGCTCCAGGATATCCCATATGGAAGGACTCCAGAGCACCGTTCGGGGTGGATGCCTGGGAAGCGGGCCTCGCATTCCAAATGTCTCCTAGCAACAAGACAGTTGAGATCGGATAGCTCTGCGGGAGCAACCGGCGTGGCTGAGTTGAAATGGACTTTTAGGGTCGGGCCCATTGTGTGTTTGTGTCCATGAGGGCCTTGGAATGGGGCGTTGGCACCGGGACCCTGAAGTATTCTCCTAAGCTTTTGACATACCTCCCAAGCACAAGTTTACTTGTGGAGATGAGATTTGTTCTGAGGGGTGCCTCAGGAAACCCCCTATGCTGGTATTGGAATCCAGGCTTTTGAGGAGACATGCCTATAAACCAAAACAATGGATCCGATTATGGCCTAGGGTCCTGTCTGGTTCAATCTTCTTCTCTGGTGATATCCATCTATGGAATGAGTGGAGGGAGATGCTCACCTGGTGTCACACCGCCCTTGCTGTCCCTGGAGACCTACACTATTGGGATGGCCTCGGGGACTTTGGAGAGTTTTCTTAATTGGTGAGAATTTGGACAATGGAATGGGCTGAATTCCCATGGATTGGGTAGGCACAGTCCTAATGTGTGGCTCCAGGGGCCTTAGCCTGGAGGGTGTGGCCCAGGACTTTGAGGACCGAAGTCTGAAAACACAAACTCAGCTAAGGTTTTGGGACGTAGGTATGGGAGGCCCAATCTACAAACTATGAGAAGTACCCCTCAGGATATGAAGAAAGAGCGAGTCTGAGGCACTTGCTCAGGCTTTTGTCTCTGGATTTTGTATCAACAATGGCTGTAGAATGTGGGGAGGCCTCATGGGATATGGACGAATCTTCCTCTCTGTGGATTTGGCCCGGTCCCAATAGTTTTTCTTCAATTGTCGGATGGGAGGTCTCCTTTCAGGTTTATTACCTCAGGTGTCCGAACAAAATAGGAATTCCAAAGCAGAGCCCTGGGGAAGAGTGAAGGGACAACCAAACTATGGTTAAAAATTGGGGCCTAGGTGCATGGTAGGCCCAATATGCTGTCTCTTCATCCAGCCACTGAGAGGCCTTACTTGAGGACTGGGCTCATGCTGAGGGTCACAATGTGTGTTTGTGACCAATGTGGCCCGCGAGCATGGGCGGGGCCTCATGGGCCACACTGGTTTCAACTACACTGGACTTTGGACAACCTGCCAAACACAAGGTCTCTGGCCATGGGGAATGTGTTCTGATATCTGCATCATTTTCAACCCTGGGCAGTGGTTGGAGATAAGGTCTAGGTTCTGAAGCCTGAAAAACCGAAGTTGGGAAGAGATGACGACATAAGGCCATGGCGGGTCTGATATGCTCAGTGTGCGGTCAGCTGCCTGGGTGTTGGTCAGGAGGTTCGGGCTCAGGTTGTGTCAGTCAGTGCATTAGTCCCAGGTTAGACTATATGATTTGGGTACAGTCGAGTTCCGTATAGGTTTATCCTCTTTTGAGGTGCCTGGGGAGCTCAATAGGCAAGATATTTTTTATAGAGGGCAGGCAGAGTGCTGCACTTTGGTTCCAGAATTGCCAAACTTGAGGGCTTCTGGGCCAGGAGTGTGAGGACAGAAGTCTGAGAACACAAGCTAGACTTGGGCTTCAGGCCGAGGGCACGGCAGGTACCTCCTACAGATCTGAACCAATATTTCATGCATCTGAAGTCACGGCGAGGATCAGACGTTGGCTCGGGTTGGAGTTTCTGTGCATGACTGCCCCTTCATGAACGGAGCGGAATCTCAAGGCCATGGAGGTTTTCCCACGTTGGGAGTTGTGGGATGCCCCCTTCAAGGATTCCTTCTGCGGGACAATTGAGACCTGTTGGTCAGCTCCAGGACATCCCATATGGAATGACTCCAGAGCACCGTTCGAGGATCGATGCCAGGGAATCCTGCCTCGCATTCCAATTTTCTCCTAGCAACAAGACAGTTGAGTTTTGATGGCTCTGCGGGAGCAATCGGGGCGGCTGTGTTGAAATGGACTTTCCCGAGGATGGGGCCTAATGTGTGTTTGTGTCCATGAGGGCCTTGGAATGGGGCGGTGACACCGGGACCCTGAAGTATTCTCCTAAGCTTTTGACATAGGTCCCATGCACAAGTTTCCTTGTGGAAACGAGATTTGTTCTGATGGGTGCGTCAAAAATACCCCTATGCTGGTCTTGGAATCCAGGCTTTTGAGGAGACATGTCTGTAAACCAAAGCAATGGATCCGAATATGGCCTAGGGTCCTGTCTGGTTCCATCTTCTTCTCTGGGGATATCCATTATGGAATGAGTGGAGGTAGATGCTCACCTGTTGTCAGACCACCCTTGTTTGTCCCCGGAGTCCTACACTATTGGGATGGCCCCTGGGACTTTGGAGAGTTCTCCTAATTTGTACGATTTTGGACAATGGAATGGGCAGAATTCCCATGGATTGGGTAGGCACAGTCCTAATGTGTGGCTCCAGGGGCCCCAGCCTGGAGGGTGTGTGGCCCAGGAATCTGAGGACAGAAGTCTGAAAACACAAACTCAGCTTAGGTTGGGAACGTAGGTATGGCAGGGCCAATCTACAAACCATGAGAAGGACTCTTCAGGATATGAAGAAAGAGCGATTCTGAGGCGCTTGCTCAGGCTTTTGTCTCTGGATTTTGTATCAAAGATGGGCGTGGAACGTGGGGAGGCCTCATGGGCCATGGACGAATCTTCCTCTCTGTGGATTTGGCCCGGTCCCAATTTCTTTCTGTCAATCTGTGGGATGGGAGGTCTCCTCTCAGGTTTGTTACCTCAGGTGTCCCAACCAAAGAGGAATTCCAAAGCAGAGCCCTGGGGAAGAGTGAAGGGACAACCCAAACGATGGTTATAAATTGGGGCCTAGGGGCATGGCAGACCCAATATGCTGTCTCTTCATCCAGCCACTGAGTGGCCTTACTTAAAGACTGGGCACAGGCTGAGGGTCAGCATGTGTGTTTGTGACCAATGTGGCCCGCGAGCATGGGCGGGGCCTCATGGGCCACACTGGTTTCAACTACACTGAACTTTGGATAACATGCCAATCACAAGGTCTCTTGCCATGGGGAAGGAGCTCTGATTTCTGCATCATTTCCAACCCTGGGCAGTGGTTGGAGATAAGGTCTACGTTCTGAAGCCTGAAAACCGCAGTTGGGAAGAGATGACGACCTAAGGCCATGGCGGGTCTGATGTGCTAAGTGTGCGGTCAGCTGCCTGGGTGTTTGTCCGGAGGTTCGGGTTCAGGTTGTGTCAGCCAGTGAATTAGTACCCAGGTTAGACTATATAATTCAGGTACAGTCGAGAGCCGTGTAGGTTTATCCTCATTGGAGGTGCCTGGGCTACTCATTAGGCAATATATTTTTTCTAGAGGCAGCAGAGTGCTTCATTGTGGGTCCGGTATTGCCAAACATGAGGGATTCTGGACCAGGAGTGTGAGGACAAGTCTGAGAACAGAAGCTAGACTTGGGCTTCAGGCTGAGGGCACGGCTGGTACCCCCTGCAGATCTGAACGAATATCTCATGCTTCTGAAGTCAAGGCTAGGATCAGACGTTGGCTCGGGTTGGAGTTTCTGTGCATGACTGCCCCTTCATGAACGGAGCGGAATCTCAAGTCCATGGAGGTTTTCCCACGTTGGGAGTTGTGGGATGCCCCCTTCAAGGATTCCTTCTGCGGGACAATTGAGACCTGTTGGGCAGCTCCAGGATATCCCATATGGAAGGACTCCAGAGCACCGTTCGGGGTGGATGCCTGGGAAGCGGGCCTCGCATTCCAAATGTCTCCTAGCAACAAGACAGTTGAGATCGGATAGCTCTGCGGGAGCAACCGGCGTGGCTGAGTTGAAATGGACTTTTAGGGTCGGGCCCATTGTGTGTTTGTGTCCATGATGGCCTTGGAATGGGGCGTTGGCACCGGGACCCTGAAGTATTCTCCTAAGCTTTTGACATACCTCCCAAGCACAAGTTTACTTGTGGAGATGAGATTTGTTCTGAGGGGTGCCTCAGGAAACCCCCTATGCTGGTATTGGAATCCAGGCTTTTGAGGAGACATGCCTATAAACCAAAACAATGGATCCGATTATCGCCTAGGGTCCTGTCTGGTTCAATCTTCTTCTCTGGTGATATCCATCTATGGAATGAGTGGAGGGAGATGCTCACCTGGTGTCACACCGCCCTTGCTGTCCCTGGAGACCTACACTATTGGGATGGCCTCGGGGACTTTGGAGAGTTTTCTTAATTGGTGAGAATTTGGACAATGGAATGGGCTGAATTCCCATGGATTGGGTAGGCACAGTCCTAATGTGTGGCTCCAGGGGCCTTAGCCTGGAGGGTGTGGCCCAGGACTTTGAGGACCGAAGTCTGAAAACACAAACTCAGCTAAGGTTTTGGGACGTAGGTCTGGGAGGCCCAATATACAAACTATGAGAAGTACCCCTCAGGATATGAAGAAAGAGCGAGTCTGAGGCACTTGCTCAGGCTTTTGTCTCTGGATTTTGTATCAACAATGGCTGTAGAATGTGGGGAGGCCTCATGGGATATGGACGAATCTTCCTCTCTGTGGATTTGGCCCGGTCCCAATAGTTTTTCTTCAATTGTCGGATGGGAGGTCTCCTTTCAGGTTTATTACCTCAGGTGTCCGAACAAAATAGGAATTCCAAAGCAGAGCCCTGGGGAAGTGTGAAGGGACAACCCAAACTATGGTTAAAAATTGGGGCCTAGGTGCATGGCAGGCCCAATATGCTGTCTCTTCATCCAGCCACTGAGAGGCCTTACTTGAGGACTGGGCTCATGCTGAGGGTCACAATGTGTGTTTGTGACCAATGTGGCCCGCGAGCATGGGCGGGGCCTCATCGGCGACACTGGTTTCAACTACACTGGACTTTGGACAACCTGCCAAACACAAGGTCTCTGGCCATGGGGAATGTGTTCTGATATCTGCATCATTTTCAACCCTGGGCAGTGGTTGGAGATAAGGTCTAGGTTCTGAAGCCTGAAAAACCGAAGTTGGGAAGAGATGACGACCTAAGGCCATGGCGGGTCTGATATGCTCAGTGTGCGGTCAGCTGCCTGGGTGTTGGTCAGGAGGTTCGGGCTCAGGTTGTTTCAGTCAGTGCATTAGTCCCAGGTTAGACTATATGATTTGGGTACAGTCGAGTGCCGTATAGGTTTATCCTCATTTGAGGTGCCTGGGGAGCTCAATAGGCAAGATATTTTTTCTAGAGGGCAGGCAGAGTGCTGCACTTTGGTTCCAGAATTGCCAAACTTGAGGGCTTCTGGGCCAGGAGTGTGAGGACAGAAGTCTGAGAACACAAGCTAGACTTGGGCTTCAGGCCGAGGGCACGGCAGGTACCTCCTGCAGATCTGAACCAATATTTCATGCATCTGAAGTCACGGCGAGGATCAGACGTTGGCTCGGGTTGGAGTTTCTGTGCATAACTGCCCCTTCATGAACGGAGCGGAATCTCAAGGCCATGGAGGTTTTCCCACGTTGGGAGTTGTGGGATGCCCACATCAAGGATTCCTTCTGCGGGACAATTGAGACCTGTTGGTCAGCTCCAGGACATCCCATATGGAATGACTCCAGAGCAGCGTTCGAGGATCGATGCCAGGGAATCCTGCCTCGCATTCCAATTTTCTCCCAGCAACAAGACAGTTGAGTTTTGATGGCTCTGCGGGAGCAATCGGGGCGGCTGTGTTGAAATGGACTTTCCCGAGGATGGGGCCTAATGTGTGTTTGTGTCCATGAGGGCCTTGGAATGGGGCGGTGACACCGGGACCCTGAAGTATTCTCCTAAGCTTTTGACATAGGTCCCATGCACAAGTTTCCTTGTGGAAACGAGATTTGTTCTGATGGGTGCATCAGGAAACCCCCTATGCTGGACTTGGAATCCAGGCTTTTGAGGAGACATGTCTGTAAACCAAAGCAATGGATCCGAATATGGCCTAGGGTCCTGTCTGGTTCCATCTTCTTCTCTGGGGATATCCATCTATGGAATGAGTGGAGGTAGATGCTCACCTGTTGTCAGACCATTCTTGTTTGTCCCCGGAGTCCTACACTATTGGGATGGCCGGTGGGACTTTGGAGAGTTCTCCTAATTTGTACGATTTTGGATAATGGAATGGGCAGAATGCCCATGGATTGGGTAGGCACAGTCCTAATGTGTGGCTCCAGGGGCCCCAGCCTGTAGGGTGTGTGGCCCAGGAATCTGAGGACAGAAGTCTGAAAACACAAACTCAGCTTAGGTTGGGAACGTAGGTATGGCAGGGCCAATCTACAAACCATGAGAAGGACTCTTCAGGATATGAAAAAAGAGCGAGTCTGAGGCGCTTGCTCAGGCTTTTGTCTCTGGATTTTGTATCAAAGATGGGCGTGGAACGTGGGGAGGCCTCATGGGCCATGGACGAATCTTCCTCTCTGTGGATTTGGCCCAGTCCCAATTTCTTTCTGTCAATCTGTGGGATGGGAGGTCTCCTCTCAGGTTTGTTACCTCAGGTGTCCCAACCAAAGAGGAATTCCAAAGCAGAGCCCTGGGGAAGAGTGAAGGGACAACCCAAACGATGGTTATAAATTGGGGCCTAGGGGCATGGCAGACCCAATATGCTGTCTCTTCATCCAGCCACTGAGTGGCCTTACTTAAAGACTGGGCACAGGCTGAGGGTCAGCATGTGTGTTTGTGACCAATGTGGCCCGCGAGCATGGGCGGGGCCTCAAGGGCCACACTGGTTTCAACTACACTGAACTTTGGATAACATGCCAATCACAAGGTCTCTTGCCATGGGGAAGGAGCTCTGATTTCTGCATCATTTGCAACCCTGGGCAGTGTTTGGAGATAAGGTCTACGTTCTGAAGCCTGAAAACCGCAGTTGGGAAGAGATGACGACCTAAGGCCATGGCGGGTCTGATGTGCTCAGTGTGCGGTCAGCTGCCTGGGTGTTGGTCCGGAGGTTCGGGTTCAGGTTGTGCCAGACAGTGAATTAGTACCCAGGTTAGACTATATAATTCAGGTACAGTCGAGAGCCGTGTAGGTTTATCCTCATTGGAGGTGCCTGGGCTACTCATTAGGCAATATATTTTTTCTAGAGGCAGGCAGAGTGCTGCATTGTGGGTCCGGTATTGCCAAACATGAGGGATTCTGGACCAGAAGTGTGTGGATAAGTCTGAGAACAGAAGCTAGACTTGGGCTTCAGGCCGAGGGTACGGCTGGTACCCCCTGCAGATCTGAACGAATATCTCATGCTTCTGAAGTCACGGCGAGGATCAGACGTTGGCTCGGGTTGGAGTTTCTGTGCATGACTGCCCCTTCATGAACGGAGCGGAATCTCAAGGCCATGGAGGTTTACCCATGTTGGGAGTTGTGGGATGCCCCCTTCAAGGATTCCTTCTGCGGGACAATTGAGACCTGTTGGGCAGCTCCAGGATATCCCATATGGAAGGACTCCAGAGCACCGTTCGGGGTGGATGCCTGGGAAGCGGGCCTCGCATTCCAAATGTCTCCTAGCAACAAGACAGTTGAGATCGGATAGCTCTGCGGGAGCAACCGGCGTGGCTGAGTTGAAATGGACTTTTAGGGTCGGGCCCATTGTGTGTTTGTGTCCATGAGGGCCTTGGAATGGGGCGTTGGCACCGGGAACCCTGAAGTATTCTCCTAAGCTTTTGACATACCTCCCATGCACAAGTTTCCTTGTGGAGATGAGATTTGTTCTGAGGGGTGCCTCAGGAAACCCCCTATGCTGGTATTGGAAACCAGGCTTTTGGGGAGACATGCCTGTAAACCAAAACAATGGATCCGATTATGGCCTAGGGTCCTGTCTGGTTCAATCTTCTTCTCTGGTGATATCCATCTATGGAATGAGTGGAGGGAGATGCTCACCTGGTGTCACACCGCCCTTGTTTGTCCCTGGAGACCTACACTTTTGGGATGGCCTCGGGGACTTTGGAGAGTTTTCTTAATTGGTGAGAATTTGGACAATGGAATGGGCAGAATTCCCATGGATTGGGTAGGCACAGTCCTAATGTGTGGCTCCAGGGGCCCCAGCCTGGAGGGTGTGCGGCCCAGGACTTTGAGGACAGAAGTCTGAAAACACAAACTCAGCTAAGGTTTTGGGACGTAGATATGGGAGGCCAAATCTACAAACCATGAGAAGTACCCCTCAGGATATGAAGAAAGAGCGAGTCTGAGGCACTTGCTCAGGCTTTTGTCTCTGGATTTTGTATCAACAATGGCTGTAGAATGTGGGGAGGCCTCATGGGATATGGACGAATCTTCCTCTCTGTGGATTTGGCCCGGTCCCAATAGTTTTTCTTCAATTGTCGGATGGGAGGTCTCCTTTCAGGTTTATTACCTCAGGTGTCCGAACAAAATAGGAATTCCAAAGCAGAGCCCTGGGGAAGAGTGAAGGGACAACCCAAACTATGGTTAAAAATTGGGGCCTAGGTGCATGGCAGGCCCAATATGCTGTCTCTTCATCCAGCCACTGAGAGGCCTTACTTGAGGACTGGGCTCATGCAGAGGGTCACAATGTGTGTTTGTGACCAATGTGGCCCGCGAGCATGGGCGGGGCCTCATGGGCCACACTGGTTTCAACTACACTGGACTTTGGACAACCTGCCAAACACAAGGTCTCTGGCCATGGGGAATGTGTTCTGATATCTGCATCATTTTCAACCCTGGGCAGTGGTTGGAGATAAGGTCTAGGTTCTGAAGCCTGAAAAACCGAAGTTGGGAAGAGATGACGACCTAAGGCCATGGCGGGTCTGATATGCTCAGTGTGCGGTCAGCTGCCTGGGTGTTGGTCAGGAGGTTCGGGCTCAGGTTGTGTCAGTCAGTGCATTAGTCCCAGGTTAGACTATATGATTTGGGTACAGTCGAGTGCCGTATAGGTTTATCCTCATTTGAGGTGCCTGGGGAGCTCAATAGGCAAGATATTTTTTCTAGAGGGCAGGCAGAGTGCTGCACTTTGGTTCCAAAATTGCCAAACTTGAGGGCTTCTGGGCCAGGAGTGTGAGGACAGAAGTCTGAGAACACAAGCTAGACTTGGGCTTCAGGCCGAGGGCACGGCAGGTACCTCCTGCAGATCTGAACCAATATTTCATGCATCTGAAGTCACGGGAAGGATCAGACGTTGGCTCGGGTTGGAGTTTCTGTGCATGACTGCCCCTTCATGAACGGAGCGGAATCTCAATGCCATGGAGGTTTTCCCATTTTGGGAGTTGTGGGATGCCCCCTTCAAGGATTCCTTCTGCGGGCCAATTGAGACCTGTTGGGCAGCTCCAGGACATCCCATATGGAATGACTCCAGAGCACCGTTCGAGGATCGATGCCAGGGAATCCCGCCTCGCATTCCAATTTTCTCCCAGCAACAAGACAGTTGAGTTTTGATGGCTCTGCGGGAGCAATCGGGGCGGCTGTGTTGAAATGGACTTTCCCGAGGTTGGGGCCTAATGTGTGTTTGTGTCCATGAGGGCCTTGGAATGGGGCGGTGACACCGGGACCCTGAAGTATTCTCCTAAGCTTTTGACATAGGTCCCATGCACAAGTTTCCTTGTGGAAACAAGATTTGTTCTGATGGGTGCCTCAGGAAACCCCCTATGCTGGACTTGGAATCCAGGCTTTTGAGGAGACATGTCTGTAAACCAAAGCAATGGATCCGAATATGGCCTAGGGTCCTGTCTGGTTCCATCTTCTTCTCTGGGGATATCCATCTATGGAATGAGTGGAGGTAGATGCTCACCTGTTGTCAGACCACCCTTGTTTGTCCCCGGAGTCCTACACTATTGGGATGGCCCCTGGGACTTTGGAGAGTTCTCCTAATTTGTACGATTTTGGACAATGGAATGGGCAGAATTCCCATGGATTGGGTAGGCACAGTCCTAATGTGTGGCTCCAGGGGCCCCAGCCTGTAGGGTGTGTGGCCCAGGAATCTGAGGACAGAAGTCTGAAAACACAAACTCAGCTTATGTTGGGAAGGTAGGTATGGCAGGGCCAATCTACAAACCATGAGAAGGACTCTTCAGGATATGAAAAAAGAGCGAGTCTGAGGCGCTTGCTCAGGCTTTTGTCTCTGGATTTTGTATCAAAGATGGGCGTGGAACGTGGGGAGGCCTCATGGGCCATGGACGAATCTTGCTCTCTGTGGATTTGGCCCGGTCCCAATTTCTTTCCATCAATCTGTGGGATGGGAGGTCTCCTCTCAGGTTTGTTACCTCAGGTGTCCCAACCAAAGAGGAATTCCAAAGCAGAGCCCTGGGGAAGAGTGAAGGGACAACCCAAACGATGGTTATAAATTGGGGCCTAGGGGCATGGCAGACCCAATATGCTGTCTCTTCATCCAGCCACTGAGTGGCCTTATTTAAAGACTGGGCACAGGCTGAGGGTCAGCATGTGTGTTTGTGACCAATGTGGCCCGCGAGCATGGGCGGGGCCTCATGGGCCACACTGGTTTCAACTACACTGAACTTTGGATAACATGCCAATCACAAGGTCTCTTGCCATGGGGAAGGGGCTCTGATTTCTGCATCATTTGCAACCCTGGGCAGTGTTTGGAGATAAGGTCTACGTTCTGAAGCCTGAAAACCGCAGTTGGGAAGAGATGACGACCTAAGGCCATGGCGGGTCTGATGTGCTCAGTGTGCGGTCAGCTGCCTGGGTGTTGGTCCGGAGGTTCGGGTTCAGGTTGTGCCAGACAGTGAATTAGTACCCAGGTTAGACTATATAATTCAGGTACAGTCGAGAGCCGTGTAGGTTTATCCTCATTTGAGGTGCCTGGGCTACTCATTAGGCAATATATTTTTTCTAGAGGCAGGCAGAGTGCTGCATTGTGGGTCCGGTATTGCCAAACATGAGGGATTCTGGACCAGGAGTGTGAGGACAAGTCTGAGAACAGAAGCTAGACTTGGGCTTCAGGCCGAGGGCACGGCTGGTACCCCCTGCAGATCTGAACGAATATCTCATGCTTCTGAAGTCACGGCGAGGATCAGACGTTGGCTCGGGTTGGAGTTTCTGTGCATGACTGCTCCTTCATGAACGGAGCGGAATCTCAAGGCCATGGAGGTTTACCCACGTTGGGAGTTGTGGGATGCCCCCTTCAAGGATTCCTTCTGCGGGACAATTGAGACCTGTTGGGCAGCTCCAGGATATCCCATATGGAAGGACTCCAGAGCACCGTTCGGGGTGGATGCCTGGGAAGCGGGCCTCGCATTCCAAATGTCTCCTAGCAACAAGACAGTTGAGATCGGATAGCTCTGCGGGAGCAACCGGCGTGGCTGAGTTGAAATGGACTTTTAGGGTCGGGCCCATTGTGTGTTTGTGTCCATGAGGGCCTTGGAATGGGGCGTTGGCACCGGGAACCCTGAAGTATTCTCCTAAGCTTTTGACATACCTCCCATGCACAAGTTTCCTTGTGGAGATGAGATTTGTTCTGAGGGGTGCCTCAGGAAACCCCCTATGCTGGTATTGGAAACCAGGCTTTTGGGGAGACATGCCTGTAAACCAAAACAATGGATCCGATTATGGCCTAGGGTCCTGTCTGGTTCAATCTTCTTCTCTGGTGATATCCATCTATGGAATGAGTGGAGGGAGATGCTCACCTGGTGTCACACCGCCCTTGTTTGTCCCTGGAGACCTACACTTTTGGGATGGCCTCGGGGACTTTGGAGAGTTTTCTTAATTGGTGAGAATTTGGACAATGGAATGGGCAGAATTCCCATGGATTGGGTAGGCACAGTCCTAATGTGTGGCTCCAGGGGCCCCAGCCTGGAGGGTGTGCGGCCCAGGACTTTGAGGACAGAAGTCTGAAAACACAAACTCAGCTAAGGTTTTGGGACGTAGATATGGGAGGCCAAATCTACAAACCATGAGAAGTACCCCTCAGGATATGAAGAAAGAGCGAGTCTGAGGCACTTGCTCAGGCTTTTGTCTCTGGATTTTGTATCAACAATGGCTGTAGAATGTGGGGAGGCCTCATGGGATATGGACGAATCTTCCTCTCTGTGGATTTGGCCCGGTCCCAATAGTTTTTCTTCAATTGTCGGATGGGAGGTCTCCTTTCAGGTTTATTACCTCAGGTGTCCGAACAAAATAGGAATTCCAAAGCAGAGCCCTGGGGAAGAGTGAAGGGACAACCCAAACTATGGTTAAAAATTGGGGCCTAGGTGCATGGCAGGCCCAATATGCTGTCTCTTCATCCAGCCACTGAGAGGCCTTACTTGAGGACTGGGCTCATGCAGAGGGTCACAATGTGTGTTTGTGACCAATGTGGCCCGCGAGCATGGGCGGGGCCTCATGGGCCACACTGGTTTCAACTACACTGGACTTTGGACAACCTGCCAAACACAAGGTCTCTGGCCATGGGGAATGTGTTCTGATATCTGCATCATTTTCAACCCTGGGCAGTGGTTGGAGATAAGGTCTAGGTTCTGAAGCCTGAAAAACCGAAGTTGGGAAGAGATGACGACCTAAGGCCATGGCGGGTCTGATATGCTCAGTGTGCGGTCAGCTGCCTGGGTGTTGGTCAGGAGGTTCGGGCTCAGGTTGTGTCAGTCAGTGCATTAGTCCCAGGTTAGACTATATGATTTGGGTACAGTCGAGTGCCGTATAGGTTTATCCTCATTTGAGGTGCCTGGGGAGCTCAATAGGCAAGATATTTTTTCTAGAGGGCAGGCAGAGTGCTGCACTTTGGTTCCAGAATTGCCAAACTTGAGGGCTTCTGGGCCAGGAGTGTGAGGACAGAAGTCTGAGAACACAAGCTAGACTTGGGCTTCAGGCCGAGGGCACGGCAGGTACCTCCTGCAGATCTGAACCAATATTTCATGCATCTGAAGTCACGGGAAGGATCAGACGTTGGCTCGGGTTGGAGTTTCTGTGCATGACTGCCCCTTCATGAACGGAGCGGAATCTCAATGCCATGGAGGTTTTCCCACGTTGCGAGTTGTGGGATGCCCCCTTCAAGGATTCCTTCTGCGGGCCAATTGAGACCTGTTGGGCAGCTCCAGGACATCCCATATGGAATGACTCCAGAGCACCGTTCGAGGATCGATGCCAGGGAATCCCGCCTCGCATTCCAATTTTCTCCCAGCAACAAGACAGTTGAGTTTTGATGGCTCTGCGGGAGCAATCGGGGCGGCTGTGTTGAAATGGACTTTCCCGAGGTTGGGGCCCAATGTGTGTTTGTGTCCATGAGGGCCTTGGAATGGGGCGGTGACACCGGGACCCTGAAGTATTCTCCTAAGCTTTTGACATAGGTCCCATGCACAAGTTTCCTTGTGGAAACAAGATTTGTTCTGATGGGTGCCTCAGGAAACCCCCTATGCTGGACTTGGAATCAAGGCTTTTGAGGAGACATGTCTGTAAACCAAAGCAATGGATCCGAATATGGCCTAGGGTCCTGTCTGGTTCCATCTTCTTCTCTGGGGATATCCATTATGGAATGAGTGGAGGTAGATGCTCACCTGTTGTCAGACCACCCTTGTTTGTCCCCGGAGTCCTACACTATTGGGATGGCCCCTGGGACTTTGGAGAGTTCTCCTAATTTGTACGATTTTGGACAATGGAATGGGCAGAATTCCCATGGATTGGGTAGGCACAGTCCTAATGTGTGGCTCCAGGGGCCCCAGCCTGTAGGGTGTGTGGCCCAGGAATCTGAGGACAGAAGTCTGAAAACACAAACTCAGCTTATGTTGGGAAGGTAGGTATGGCAGGGCCAATCTACAAACCATGAGAAGGACTCTTCAGGATATGAAAAAAGAGCGAGTCTGAGGCGCTTGCTCAGGCTTTTGTCTCTGGATTTTGTATCAAAGATGGGCGTGGAACGTGGGGAGGCCTCATGGGCCATGGACGAATCTTCCTCTCTGTGGATTTGGCCCGGTCCCAATTTCTTTCCATCAATCTGTGGGATGGGAGGTCTCCTCTCAGGTTTGTTACCTCAGGTGTCCCAACCAAAGAGGAATTCCAAAGCAGAGCCCTGGGGAAGAGTGAAGGGACAACCCAAACGATGGTTATAAATTGGGGCCTAGGGGCATGGCAGACCCAATATGCTGTCTCTTCATCCAGCCACTGAGTGGCCTTATTTAAAGACTGGGCACAGGCTGAGGGTCAGCATGTGTGTTTGTGACCAATGTGGCCCGCGAGCATGGGCGGGGCCTCATGGGCCACACTGGTTTCAACTACACTGAACTTTGGATAACATGCCAATCACAAGGTCTCTTGCCATGGGGAAGGGGCTCTGATTTCTGCATCATTTGCAACCCTGGGCAGTGTTTGGAGATAAGGTCTACGTTCTGAAGCCTGAAAACCGCAGTTGGGAAGAGATGACGACCTAAGGCCATGGCGGGTCTGATGTGCTCAGTGTGCGGTCAGCTGCCTGGGTGTTGGTCCGGAGGTTCGGGTTCAGGTTGTGCCAGACAGTGAATTAGTACCCAGGTTAGACTATATAATTCAGGTACAGTCGAGATCCGTGTAGGTTTATCCTGATTTGAGGTGCCTGGGCTACTCATTAGGCAATATATTTTTTCTAGAGGCAGGCAGAGTGCTGCATTGTGGGTCCGGTATTGCCAAACATGAGGGATTCTGGACCAGGAGTGTGAGGACAAGTCTGAGAACAGAAGCTAGACTTGGGCTTCAGGCCGAGGGCACGGCTGGTACCCCCTGCAGATCTGAACGAATATCTCATGCTTCTGAAGTCACGGCGAGGATCAGACGTTGGCTCGGGTTGGAGTTTCTGTGCATGACTGCTCCTTCATGAACGGAGCGGAATCTCAAGGCCATGGAGGTTTACCCACGTTGGGAGTTGTGGGATGCCCCCTTCAAGGATTCCTTCTGCGGGACAATTGAGACCTGTTGGGCAGCTCCAGGATATCCCATATGGAAGGACTCCAGAGCACCGTTCGGGGTGGATGCCTGGGAAGCGGGCCTCGCATTCCAAATGTCTCCTAGCAACAAGACAGTTGAGATCGGATAGCTCTGCGGGAGAAACTGGCGTGGCTGAGTTGAAATGGACTTTTAGGGTTGGGCCCATTGTGTGTTTGTGTCCATGAGGGCCTTGGAATGGGGCGTTGGCACCGGGACCCTGAAGTATTCTCCTAAGCTTTTGACATACCTCCCATGCACAAGTTTCCTTGTGGAGATGAGTTTTGTTCTGAGGGGTGCCTCAGGAAACCTCCTATGCTGGTATTGGAAATTAGGCTTTTGAGGAGACATGCCTGTAAACCAAAACAATGGATCCCATTATGGCCTAGGGTCCTGTCTGGTTCAATCTTCTTCTCTGGTGATATCCATCTATGGAATGAGTGGAGGGAGATGCTCACCTGCTGTCACAGCGCCCTTGTTTGTCCCTGGAGACCTACACTATTGGGATGGCCTCGGGGACTTTGGAGAGTTTTCTTAATTGGTGAGATTTTGGACAATGGAATGGGCAGAATTCCCATGGATTGGGTAGGCACAGTCCTAATGTGTGGCTCCAGGGGCCCCAGCCCGGAGGGTGTGCGGCCCAGGACTTTGAGGACAGAAGTCTGAAAACACAAACTCAGCTAAGGTTTTGGGACGTAGGTATGGGAGGCCCAATCTACAAACCATGAGAAGTACCCCTCAGGATATGAAGAAAGAGCGAGTCTGAGGCACTTGCTCAGGCTTTTGTCTCTGGATTTTGTATCAACAATGGCTGTAGAATGTGGGGAGGCCTCATGGGATATGGACGAATCTTCCTCTCTGTGGATTTGGCCGGGTCCCAATAGTTTTTCTTCAATTGTCGGATGGGAGGTCTCCTTTCAGGTTTATTACCTCAGGTGTCCGAACAAAATAGGAATTCCAAAGCAGAGCCCTGGGGAAGAGTGAAGGGACAACCCAAACTATGGTTAAAAATTGGGGCCTAGGTGCATGGCAGGCCCAATATGCTGTCTCTTCATCCAGCCACTGAGAGGCCTTACTTGAGGACTGGGCTCATGCAGAGGGTCACAATGTGTGTTTGTGACCAATGTGGCCCGCGAGCATGGGCGGGGCCTCATGGGCCACACTGGTTTCAACTACACTGGACTTTGGACAACCTGCCAAACACAAGGTCTCTGGCCATGGGGAATGTGTTCTGATATCTGCATCATTTTCAACCCTGGGCAGTGGTTGGAGATAAGGTCTAGGTTCTGAAGCCTGAAAAACCGAAGTTGGGAAGAGATGACGACCTAAGGCCATGGCGGGTCTGATATGCTCAGTGTGCGGTCAGCTGCCTGGGTGTTGGTCAGGAGGTTCGAGCTCAGGTTGTGTCAGTCAGTGCATTAGTCCCAGGTTAGACTATATGATTTGGGTACAGTCGAGTGCCGTATAGGTTTATCCTCATTTGAGGTGCCTGGGGAGCTCAATAGGCAAGATATTTTTTCTAGAGGGCAGGCAGAGTGCTGCACTTTGGTTCCAGAATTGCCAAACTTGAGGGCTTCTGGGCCAGGAGTGTGAGGACAGAAGTCTGAGAACACAAGCTAGACTTGGGCTTCAGGCCGAGGGCACGGCAGGTACCTCCTGCAGATCTGAACCAATATTTCATGCATCTGAAGTCACGGGAAGGATCAGACGTTGGCTCGGGTTGGAGTTTCTGTGCATGACTGCCCCTTCATGAACGGAGCGGAATCTCAATGCCATGGAGGTTTTCCCACGTTGCGAGTTGTGGGATGCCCCCTTCAAGGATTCCTTCTGCGGGCCAATTGAGACCTGTTGGGCAGCTCCAGGACATCCCATATGGAATGACTCCAGAGCACCGTTCGAGGATCGATGCCAGGGAATCCCGCCTCGCATTCCAATTTTCTCCCAGCAACAAGACAGTTGAGTTTTGATGGCTCTGCGGGAGCAATCGGGGCGGCTGTGTTGAAATGGACTTTCCCGAGGTTGGGGCCCAATGTGTGTTTGTGTCCATGAGGGCCTTGGAATGGGGCGGTGACACCGGGACCCTGAAGTATTCTCCTAAGCTTTTGACATAGGTCCCATGCACAAGTTTCCTTGTGGAAACAAGATTTGTTCTGATGGGTGCCTCAGGAAACCCCCTATGCTGGACTTGGAATCCAGGCTTTTGAGGAGACATGTCTGTAAACCAAAGCAATGGATCCGAATATGGCCTAGGGTCCTGTCTGGTTCCATCTTCTTCTCTGGGGATATCCATTATGGAATGAGTGGAGGTAGATGCTCACCTGTTGTCAGACCACCCTTGTTTGTCCCCGGAGTCCTACACTATTGGGATGGCCCCTGGGACTTTGGAGAGTTCTCCTAATTTGTACGATTTTGGACAATGGAATGGGCAGAATTCCCATGGATTGGGTAGGCACAGTCCTAATGTGTGGCTCCAGGGGCCCCAGCCTGTAGGGTGTGTGGCCCAGGAATCTGAGGACAGAAGTCTGAAAACACAAACTCAGCTTATGTTGGGAAGGTAGGTATGGCAGGGCCAATCTACAAACCATGAGAAGGACTCTTCAGGATATGAAAAAAGAGCGAGTCTGAGGCGCTTGCTCAGGCTTTTGTCTCTGGATTTTGTATCAAAGATGGGCGTGGAACGTGGGGAGGCCTCATGGGCCATGGACGAATCTTCCTCTCTGTGGATTTGGCCCGGTCCCAATTTCTTTCCATCAATCTGTGGGATGGGAGGTCTCCTCTCAGGTTTGTTACCTCAGGTGTCCCAACCAAAGAGGAATTCCAAAGCAGAGCCCTGGGGAAGAGTGAAGGGACAACCCAAACGATGGTTATAAATTGGGGCCTAGGGGCATGGCAGACCCAATATGCTGTCTCTTCATCCAGCCACTGAGTGGCCTTATTTAAAGACTGGGCACAGGCTGAGGGTCAGCATGTGTGTTTGTGACCAATGTGGCCCGCGAGCATGGGCGGGGCCTCATGGGCCACACTGGTTTCAACTACACTGAACTTTGGATAACATGCCAATCACAAGGTCTCTTGCCATGGGGAAGGGGCTCTGATTTCTGCATCATTTGCAACCCTGGGCAGTGTTTGGAGATAAGGTCTACGTTCTGAAGCCTGAAAACCGCAGTTGGGAAGAGATGACGACCTAAGGCCATGGCGGGTCTGATGTGCTCAGTGTGCGGTCAGCTGCCTGGGTGTTGGTCCGGAGGTTCGGGTTCAGGTTGTGCCAGACAGTGAATTAGTACCCAGGTTAGACTATATAATTCAGGTACAGTCGAGATCCGTGTAGGTTTATCCTGATTTGAGGTGCCTGGGCTACTCATTAGGCAATATATTTTTTCTAGAGGCAGGCAGAGTGCTGCATTGTGGGTCCGGTATTGCCAAACATGAGGGATTCTGGACCAGGAGTGTGAGGACAAGTCTGAGAACAGAAGTTAGACTTGGGCTTCAGGCCGAGGGCACGGCTGGTACCCCCTGCAGATCTGAACGAATATCTCATGCTTCTGAAGTCACGGCGAGGATCAGACGTTGGCTCGGGTTGGAGTTTCTGTGCATGACTGCTCCTTCATGAACGGAGCGGAATCTCAAGGCCATGGAGGTTTACCCACGTTGGGAGTTGTGGGATGCCCCCTTCAAGGATTCCTTCTGCGGGACAATTGAGACCTGTTGGGCAGCTCCAGGATATCCCATATGGAAGGACTCCAGAGCACCGTTCGGGGTGGATGCCTGGGAAGCGGGCCTCGCATTCCAAATGTCTCCTAGCAACAAGACAGTTGAGATCGGATAGCTCTGCGGGAGAAACTGGCGTGGCTGAGTTGAAATGGACTTTTAGGGTTGGGCCCATTGTGTGTTTGTGTCCATGAGGGCCTTGGAATGGGGCGTTGGCACCGGGACCCTGAAGTATTCTCCTAAGCTTTTGACATACCTCCCATGCACAAGTTTCCTTGTGGAGATGAGTTTTGTTCTGAGGGGTGCCTCAGGAAACCTCCTATGCTGGTATTGGAAATTAGGCTTTTGAGGAGACATGCCTGTAAACCAAAACAATGGATCCCATTATGGCCTAGGGTCCTGTCTGGTTCAATCTTCTTCTCTGGTGATATCCATCTATGGAATCAGTGGAGCGAGAAGCTCACCTGGTGTCACACCGCCCTTGTTTGTCCCTGGAGACCTACACTATTGGGATGGCCTCGGGGACTTTGGAGAGTTTTCTTAATTGGTGAGAATTTGGACAATGGAATGGGCAGAATTTCCATGGATTGGGTAGGCACAGTCCTAATGTGTGGCTCCAGGGGCCCCAGCCCGGAGGGTGTGCGGCCCAGGACTTTGAGGACAGAAGTCTGAAAACACAAACTCAGCTAAGGTTTTGGGACGTAGGTATGGGAGGCCCAATCTACAAACCATGAGAAGTACCCCTCAGGATATGAAGAAAGAGCGAGTCTGAGGCACTTGCTCAGGCTTTTGTCTCTGGATTTTGTATCAACAATGGCTGTAGAATGTGGGGAGGCCTCATGGGATATGGACGAATCTTCCTCTCTGTGGATTTGGCCGGGTCCCAATAGTTTTTCTTCAATTGTCGGATGGGAGGTCTCCTTTCAGGTTTATTACCTCAGGTGTCCGAACAAAATAGGAATTCCAAAGCAGAGCCCTGGGGAAGAGTGAAGGGACAACCCAAACTATGGTTAAAAATTGGGGCCTAGGTGCATGGCAGGCCCAATATGCTGTCTCTTCATCCAGCCACTGAGAGGCCTTACTTGAGGACTGGGCTCATGCAGAGGGTCACAATGTGTGTTTGTGACCAATGTGGCCCGCGAGCATGGGCGGGGCCTCATGGGCCACACTGGTTTCAACTACACTGGACTTTGGACAACCTGCCAAACACAAGGTCTCTGGCCATGGGGAATGTGTTCTGATATCTGCATCATTTTCAACCCTGGGCAGTGGTTGGAGATAAGGTCTAGGTTCTGAAGCCTGAAAAACCGAAGTTGGGAAGAGATGACGACCTAAGGCCATGGCGGGTCTGATATGCTCAGTGTGCGGTCAGCTGCCTGGGTGTTGGTCAGGAGGTTCGAGCTCAGGTTGTGTCAGTCAGTGCATTAGTCCCAGGTTAGACTATATGATTTGGGTACAGTCGAGTGCCGTATAGGTTTATCCTCATTTGAGGTGCCTGGGGAGCTCAATAGGCAAGATATTTTTTCTAGAGGGCAGGCAGAGTGCTGCTCTTTGGTTCCAGAATTGCCAAACTTGAGGGCTTCTGGGCCAGGAGTGTGAGGACAGAAGTCTGAGAACACAAGCTAGACTTGGGCTTCAGGCCGAGGGCACGGCAGGTACCTCCTGCAGATCTGAACCAATATTTCATGCATCTGAAGTCACGGCGAGGATCAGACGTTGGCTCGGGTTGGAGTTTCTGTGCATGACTGCACCTTCATGAACGGAGCAGAATCTCAAGGCCATGGAGGTTTTCCCACGTTGGGAGTTGTGGGATGCCCCCTTCAAGGATTCCTTCTGCGGGACAATTGAGACCTTTTGGGCAGCTCCAGGATATCCCATATGGAAGGACTCCAGAGCACCGTTCGGGGTGGATGCCTGGGAAGCGGGCCTCGCATTCCAAATGTCTCCTAGCAACAAGACAGTTGAGATCGGATAGCTCTGCGGGAGCAACTGGCGTGGCTGAGTTGAAATGGACTTTTAGGGTCGGGCCCATTGTGTGTTTGTGTCCATGAGGGCCTTGGAATGGGGCGTTGGCACCGGGACCCTGAAGTATTCTCCTAAGCTTTTGACATACCTCCCATGCACAAGTTTCCTTGTGGAGATGAGATTTGTTCTGAGGGGTGCCTCAGGAAAACCCCTAGGCTGGTATTGGAAACCAGGCTTTTGAGGAGACATGCCTGTAAACCAAAACAATGGATCCGATTATGGCCTAGGGTCCTGTCTGGTTCAATCTTCTTCTCTGGTGATATCCATCTATGGAATGAGTGGAGGGAGATGCTCACCTGGTGTCACACCGCCCTTGTTTGTCCCTGGAGACCTACACTATTGGGATGGCCTCGGGGACTTTGGAGAGTTTTCTTAATTGGTGAGATTTTGGACAATGGAATGGGCAGAATTCCCATGGATTGGGTAGGCACAGTCCTAATGTGTGGCTCAGGGGCCCCAGCCTCTAGGGTGTGTGGCCCAGGACTTTGAGGACAGAAGTCTGAAAACACAAACTCAGCTAAGGTTTTGGGACGTAGGTATGGGAGGCCCAATCTACAAACCATGAAAAGTACCCCTCAGGATATGAAGAAAGAGCGAGTCTGAGGCACTTGCTCAGGCTTTTGTCTCTGGATTTTGTATCAACAATGGCTGTAGAATGTGGGGAGGCCTCATGGGATATGGACGAATCTTCCGCTCTGTGGATTTGGCCCGGTCCCAATAGTTTTTCTTCAATTGTCGGATGGGAGGTCTCCTTTCAGGTTTATTACCTCAGGTGTCCGAACAAAATAGGAATTCCAAAGCAGAGCCCTGGGGAAGAGTGAAGGGACAACCCAAACTATGGTTAAAAATTGGGGCCTAGGTGCATGGCAGGCCCAATATGCTGTCTCTTCATCCAGCCACTGAGGGGCCTTACTTGAGGAGTGGGCTCAGGCTGAGGGTCACAATGTGTGTTTGTGACCAATGTGGCCCGCGAGCATGGGCGGGGCCTCATGGGCCACACTGGTTTCAACTACACTGGACTTTGGACAACCTGCCAAACACAAGGTCTCTGGCCATGGGGAATGTGTTCTGATATCTGCATCATTTTCAACCCTGGGGAGTGGTTGGAGAGAAGGTCTAGGTTCTGAAGCCTGAAAAACCGAAGTTGGGAAGAGATGTCGACCTAAGGCCATGGCGGGTCTGATATGCTCAGTGTGCGGTCAGTTGCCTGGGTGTTGGTCAGGAGGTTCGGGCTCAGGTTGTGTCAGTCAGTGCATTAGTCCCAGGTTAGACTATATGATTTGGGTACAGTCGAGTGCCGTATAGGTTTATCCTCATTTGAGGTGCCTGGGGATCTCAATACGCAAGATATTTTTTCTAGAGGGCAGGCAGAGTGCTGCACTTTGGTTCCAGAATTGCCAAACTTGAGGGCTTCTGGGCCAGGAGTGTGAGGACAGAAGTCTGAGAACACAAGCTAGACTTGGGCTTCAGGCCGAGGGCACGGCAGGTACCTCCTGCAGATCAGAACCAATATTTCATGCATCTGAAGTCACGGCGAGGATCAGACGTTGGCTCGGGTTGGAGTTTCTGTGCATGACTGCCCCTTCATGAACGGAGCGGAATTTCAAGGCCATGGAGGTTTTCCCACGTTGGGAGTTGTGGGATGCCCCCTTCAAGGATTCCTTCTGCGGGACAATTGAGACCTGTTGGTCAGCTCCAGGACATCCCATATGGAATGACTCCAGAGCACCGTTCGAGGATCGATGCCAGGGAATCCCGCCTCGCATTCCAATTTTCTCCTAGCAACAAGACAGTTGAGTTTTGATGGCTCTGCGGGAGCAATCGGGGCGGCTGTGTTGAAATGGACTTTCCCGAGGTTGGGGCCTAATGTGTGTTTGTGTCCATGAGGGCCTTGGAATGAGGCGGTGACACCGGGACCCTGAAGTATTCTCCTAAGCTTTTGACATAGATCCCATGCACAAGTTTCCTTGTGGAAACGAGATTTGTTCTGATGGGTGCCTCAGGAAACCCCCTATGCCCTATGCTGGTCTTGGAATCCAGGCTTTTAAGGAGACATGTCTGTAAACCAAAGCAATGGATCCGAATATGGCCTAGGGTCCTGTCTGGTTCCATCTTCTTCTCTGGGGACATCCATTTATGATATGAGTGGAGGTAGATGCTCAGCTGGTGTCAGACCGACCTTGTTTGTCCCCGGAGACCTACACTATTGGGATGGCCTCGGGGACTTTGGAGAGTTCTCCTAATTTGTACGATTTTGGATAATGGAATGGGCAGAATTCCCATGGATTGGGTAGGCACAGTACTAATGTTGGCTCCAGGGGCCCCAGCCTGTAGGATGTGTGGCCCAGGAATCTGAGGACAGAAGTCTGAAAACACAAACTCAGCTTAGGTTGGGAACGTAGGTATGGCAGGGCCAATCTACAAACCATGAGAAGGACTCTTCAGGATATGAAAAAAGAGCGAGTCTGAGGCGCTTGCTCAGGCTTTTGTCTCTGGATTTTGTATCAAAGATGGGCGTGGAACGTGGGAAGGCCTCATGGGCCATGGACGAATCTTCCTCTCTGTGGATTTGGCCCGGTCCCAATTTCTTTCCGTCAATCTGTGGGATGGGAGGTCTCCTCTCAGGTTTGTTACCTCAGGTGTCCCAACCAAAGAGGAATTCCAAAGCAGAGCCCTGGGGAAGAGTGAAGGGACAACCCAAACGATGGTTATAAATTGGGGCCTAGGGGCATGGCAGACCCAATATGCTGTCTCTTCATCCAGCCACTGAGTGGCCTTACTTAAAGACTGGGCACAGGCTGAGGGTCAGCATGTGTGTTTGTGACCAATGTGGCCCGCGAGCATGGGCGGGGCCTCATGGGCCACACTGGTTTCAACTACACTGAACTTTGGATAACATGCCAATCACAAGGTCTCTTGCCATGGGGAAGGAGCGCTGATTTCTGCATCATTTGCAACCCTGGGCAGTGTTTGGAGATAAGGCCTACGTTCTGAAGCCTGAAAACCGCAGTTGGGAAGAGATGACGACCTAAGGCCATGGCGGGTCTGATGTGCTCAGTGTGCGGTCAGCTGCCTGGGTGTTGGTCCGGAGGTTCGGGTTCAGGTTGTGCCAGACAGTGAATTAGTACCCAGGTTAGACTATATAATTCAGGTACAGTCGAGAGCCGTGTAGGTTTATCCTCATTTGAGGTGCCTGGGCTACTCATTAGGCAATATATTTTTTCTAGAGGCAGGCAGAGTGCTGCATTGTGGGTCCGGTATTGCCAAACATGAGGGATTCTGGACCAGGAGTGTGAGGACAAGTCTGAGAACAGAAGTTAGACTTGGGCTTCAGGCCGAGGGCACGGCTGGTACCCCCTGCAGATCTGAACGAATATCTCATGCTTCTGAAGTCACGGCGAGGATCAGACGTTGGCTCGGGTTGGAGTTTCTGTGCATGACTGCACCTTCATGAACGGAGCGGAATCTCAAGGCCATGGTGGTTTTCCCACGTTGGGAGTTGTGGGATGCCCCCTTCAAGGATTCCTTCTGAGGGACAATTGAGACCTGTTGGGCAGCTCCAGGATATCCCATATGGAAGGAATCCAGAGCACCATTCGGGGTG
Source organism: Mustela nivalis (assembly GCF_964662115.1). Taxonomy (NCBI): domain Eukaryota; kingdom Metazoa; phylum Chordata; class Mammalia; order Carnivora; family Mustelidae; genus Mustela; species Mustela nivalis. The sequence continues at coordinate 441,217 of NW_028136508.1, read as the reverse complement.
GATGCCTGGGAAGCGGGCCTCGCATTCCAAATGTCTCCTAGCAACAAGACAGTTGAGATCGGATAGCTCTGCGGGAGCAACCGGCGTGGCTGAGTTGAAATGGACTTTTAGGGTCGGGCCCATTGTGTGTTTGTGTCCATGAGGGCCTTGGAATGGGGCGTTGGCACCGGGACCCTGAAGTATTCTCCTAAGCTTTTGACATACCTCCCATGCACAAGTTTCCTTGTGGAGATGAGATTTGTTCTGAGGGGTGCCTCAGGAAACCCCCTATGCTGGTATTGGAATCCAGGCTTTTGAGGAGATGCCTATAAACCAAAACAATGGATCCGATTATGGCCTAGGGTCCTGTCTCGTTCCAACTTCTTCTCTGGTGATATCCATCTATGAAATGAGTGGAGGGAGATGCTCACCTGGTGTCACACCGCCCTTGCTGTCCCTGGAGACCTACACTATTGGGATGGCCTCGGGGACTTTGGAGAGTTTTCTTAATTGGTGAGATTTTGGACAATGGAATGGGCAGAATTCCCATGGATTGGGTAGGCACAGTCCTAATGTGTGGCTCAGGGGCCCCAGCCTGGAGGGTGTGTGGCCCAGGACTTTGAGGACAGAAGTCTGAAAACACAAACTCAGCTAAGGTTTTGGGACGTAGGTATGGGAGGCCCAATCTACAAACCATGAGAAGTACCCCTCAGGATATGAAGAAAGAGCGAGTCTGAGGCACTTGCTCAGGCTTTTGTCTCTGGATTTTGTATCAACAATGGCTGTAGAATGTGGGGAGGCCTCATGGGATATGGACAAATCTTCCTCTCTGTGGATTTGGCCCAGTCCCAATAGTTTTTCTTCAATTGTCGGATGGGAGGTCTTCTTTCAGGTTTATTACCTCAGGTGTCCGAACAAAATAGGAATTCCAAAGCAGAGCCCTGGGGAAGAGTGAAGTGACAACCCAAGCTATGGTTAAAAATTAGGGCCTAGGTGAATGGCAGGCCCAATATGCTGTCTCTTCATCCAGCCACTGAGAGGCCTTACTTGAGGACTGGGCTCATGCTGAGGGTCACAATGTGTGTTTGTGACCAATGTGGCCCGCGAGCATGGGCGGGGCCTCATGGGCCACACTGGTTTCAACTACACTGGACTTTGGACAACCTGCCAAACACAAGGTCTCTGGCCATGGGGAATGTGTTCTGATATCTGCATCATTTTCAACCCTGGGCAGTGGTTGGAGATAAGGTCTAGGTTCTGAAGCCTGAAAAACCGAAGTTGGGAAGAGATGACGACCTAAGGCCATGGCGGGTCTGATATGCTCAGTGTGCGGTCAGCTGCCTGGGTGTTGGTCAGGAGAATCGGGCTCAGGTTGTGTCAGTCAGTGCATTAGTCCCAGGTTAGACTATATGATTTGGGTACAGTCGAGTGCCGTATAGGTTTATCCTCATTTGAGGTGCCTGGGGAGCTCAATAGGCAAGATATTTTTTCTAGAGGGCAGGCAGAGTGCTGCACTTTGGTTCCAGAATTGCCAAACTTGAGGGCTTCTGGGCCAGGAGTGTGAGGACAGAAGTCTGAGAACACAAGCTAGACTGGGCTTCTGGCCGAGGGCACGGCAGGTACCTCCTGCAGATCTGAACCAATATTTCATGCATCTGAAGTCACGGCGAGGATCAGACGTTGGCTCGGGTTGGAGTTTCTGTGCATGACTGCCCCTTCATGAACGGAGCGGAATCTCAAGGCCATGGAGGTTTTCCCACGTTGGGAGTTGTGGGATGCCCCCTTCAAGGATTCCTTCTGCGGGACAATTGAGACCTGTTGGTCAGCTCTAGGACATCCCATATGGAATGACTCCAGAGCACCGTTCGAGGATCGATGCCAGGGAATCCCGCCTCGCATTCCAATTTTCTCCTAGCAACAAGACAGTTGAGTTTTGATGGCTCTGCGGGAGCAATCGGGGCGGCTGTGTTGAAATGGACTTTCCCGAGGTTGGGGCTTAATGTGTGTTTGTGTCCATGAGGGCCTTGGAATGAGGCGGTGACACCGGGACCCTGAAGTATTCTCCTAAGCTTTTGACATAGATCCCATGCACAAGTTTCCTTGTGGAAACGAGATTTGTTCTGATGGGTGCCTCAGGAAACCCCCTATGCCCTATGCTGGTCTTGGAATCCAGGCTTTTAAGGAGACATGTCTGTAAACCAAAGCAATGGATCCGAATATGGCCTAGGGTCCTGTCTGGTTCCATCTTCTTCTCTGGGGACATCCATTTATGATATGAGTGGAGGTAGATGCTCAGCTGGTGTCAGACCGACCTTGTTTGTCCCCGGAGACCTACACTATTGGGATGGCCTCGGGGACTTTGGAGAGTTCTCCTAATTTGTACGATTTTGGATAATGGAATGGGCAGAATTCCCATGGATTGGGTAGGCACAGTCCTAATGTTGGCTCCAGGGGCCCCAGCCTGTAGGATGTGTGGCCCAGGAATCTGAGGACAGAAGTCTGAAAACACAAACTCAGCTTAGGTTGGGAACGTAGGTATGGCAGGGCCAATCTACAAACCATGAGAAGGACTCTTCTGGATATGAAGAAAGAGCGAGTCTGAGGCGCTTGCTCAGGCTTTTGTCTCTGGATTTTGTATCAAAGATGGGCGTGGAACGTGGGAAGGCCTCATGGGCCATGGACGAATCTTCCTCTCTGTGGATTTGGCCCGGTCCCAATTTCTTTCCGTCAATCTGTGGGATGGGAGGTCTCCTCTCAGGTTTGTTACCTCAGGTGTCCCAACCAAAGAGGAATTCCAAAGCAGAGCCCTGGGGAAGAGTGAAGGGACAACCCAAACGATGGTTATAAATTGGGGCCTAGGGGCATGGCAGACCCAATATGCTGTCTCTTCATCCAGCCACTGAGTGGCCTTACTTAAAGACTGGGCACAGGCTGAGGGTCAGCATGTGTGTTTGTGACCAATGTGGCCCGCGAGCATGGGCGGGGCCTCATGGGCCACACTGGTTTCAACTACACTGAACTTTGGATAACATGCCAATCACAAGGTCTCTTGCCATGGGGAAGGAGCGCTGATTTCTGCATCATTTGCAACCCTGGGCAGTGTTTGGAGATAAGGTCTACGTTCTGAAGCCTGAAAACCGCAGTTGGGAAGAGATGACGACCTAAGGCCATGGCGGGTCTGATGTGCTCAGTGTGCGGTCAGCTGCCTGGGTGTTGGTCCGGAGGTTCGGGTTCAGGTTGTGTCAGACAGTGAATTAGTACCCAGGTTAGACTATATAATTCAGGTACAGTCGAGAGCCGTGTAGGTTTATCCTCATTTGAGGTGCCTGGGCTACTCATTAGGCAATATATTTTTTCTAGAGGCAGGCAGAGTGCTGCATTGTGGGTCCGGTATTGCCAAACATGAGGGATTCTGGACCAGGAGTGTGAGGACAAGTCTGAGAACAGAAGTTAGACTTGGGCTTCAGGCCGAGGGCACGGCTGGTACCCCCTGCAGATCTGAACGAATATCTCATGCTTCTGAAGTCACGGCGAGGATCAGACGTTGGCTCGGGTTGGAGTTTCTGTGCATGACTGCCCCTTCATGAACGGAGCGGAATCTCAAGGCCATGGTGGTTTTCCCACGTTGGGAGTTGTGGGATGCCCCCTTCAAGGATTCCTTCTGAGGGACAATTGAGACCTGTTGGGCAGCTCCAGGATATCCCATATGGAAGGAATCCAGAGCACCATTCGGGGTGGATGCCTGGGAAGCGGGCCTCGCATTCCAAATGTCTCCTAGCAACAAGACAGTTGAGATCGGATAGCTCTGCGGGAGCAACCGGCGTGGCTGAGTTGAAATGGACTTTTAGGGTCGGGCCCATTGTGTGTTTGTGTCCATGAGGGCCTTGGATGGGGCGTTGGCACCGGGACCCTGAAGTATTCTCCTAAGCTTTTGACATACCTCCCATGCACAAGTTTCCTTGTGGAGATGAGATTTGTTCTGAGGGGTGCCTCAGGAAACCCCCTATGCTGGTATTGGAATCCAGGCTTTTGAGGAGATGCCTATAAACCAAAACAATGGATCCGATTATGGCCTAGGGTCCTGTCTCGCTCCAACTTCTTCTCTGGTGATATCCATCTATGAAATGAGTGGAGGGAGATGCTCACCTGGTGTCACACCGCCCTTGCTGTCCCTGGAGACCTACACTATTGGGATGGCCTCGGGGACTTTGGAGAGTTTTCTTAATTGGTGAGATTTTGGACAATGGAATGGGCAGAATTCCCATGGATTGGGTAGGCACAGTCCTAATGTGTGGCTCAGGGGCCCCAGCCTGGAGGGTGTGTGGCCCAGGACTTTGAGGACAGAAGTCTGAAAACACAAACTCAGCTAAGGTTTTGGGACGTAGGTATGGGAGGCCCAATCTACAAACCATGAGAAGTACCCCTCAGGATATGAAGAAAGAGCGAGTCTGAGGCACTTGCTCAGGCTTTTGTCTCTGTATTTTGTATCAACAATGGCTGTAGAATGTGGGGAGGCCTCATGGGATATGGACAAATCTTCCTCTCTGTGGATTTGGCCCAGTCCCAATAGTTTTTCTTCAATTGTCGGATGGGAGGTCTTCTTTCAGGTTTATTACCTCAGGTGTCCGAACAAAATAGGAATTCCAAAGCAGAGCCCTGGGGAAGAGTGAAGTGACAACCCAAGCTATGGTTAAAAATTAGGGCCTAGGTGAATGGAAGGCCCAATATGCTGTCTCTTCATCCAGCCACTGAGAGGCCTTACTTGAGGACTGGGCTCATGCTGAGGGTCACAATGTGTGTTTGTGACCAATGTGGCCCGCGAGCATGGGCGGGGCCTCATGGGCCACACTGGTTTCAACTACACTGGACTTTGGACAACCTGCCAAACACAAGGTCTCTGGCCATGGGGAATGTGTTCTGATATCTGCATCATTTTCAACCCTGGGCAGTGGTTGGAGATAAGGTCTAGGTTCTGAAGCCTGAAAAACCGAAGTTGGGAAGAGATGACGACCTAAGGCCATGGCGGGTCTGATATGCTCAGTGTGCGGTCAGCTGCCTGGGTGTTGGTCAGGAGGTTCGGGCTCAGGTTGTGTCAGTCAGTGCATTAGTCCCAGGTTAGACTATATGATTTGGGTACAGTCGAGTGCCGTATAGGTTTATCCTCATTTGAGGTGCCTGGGGAGCTCAATAGGCAAGATATTTTTTCTAGAGGGCAGGCAGAGTGCTGCACTTTGGTTCCAGAATTGCCAAACTTGAGGGCTTCTGGACCAGGAGTGTGAGGACAAGTCTGAGAACAGAAGCTAGACTTGGGCTTCAGGCCGAGGGCACGGCTGGTACCCCCTGCAGATCTGAACGAATATCTCATGCTTCTGAAGTCACGGCGAGGATCAGACGTTGGCTCGGGTTGGAGTTTCTGTGCATGACTGCCCCTTCATGAACGGAGCGGAATCTCAAGGCCATGGAGGTTTTCCCACGTTGGGAGTTGTGGGATGCCCCCTTCAAGGATTCCTTCTGCGGGACAATTGAGACCTGTTGGGCAGCTCCAGGATATCCCATATGGAAGGATACCAGAGCACCGTTCGGGGTGGATGCCTGGGAAGCGGGCCTCGCATTCCAAATGTCTCCTAGCAACAAGACAGTTGAGATCGGATAGCTCTTCGGGAGCAACCGGCGTGGCTGAGTTGAAATGGACTTTTAGGGTCGGGCCCATTGTGTGTTTGTGTCCATGAGGGCCTTGGAATGGGGCGTTGGCACCGGGACCCTGAAGTATTCTCCTAAGCTTTTGACATACCTCCCATGCACAAGTTTCCTTGTGGAGATGAGATTTGTTCTGAGGGGTGCCTCAGGAAACCCCCTATGCTGGTATTGGAATCCAGGCTTTTGAGGAGACATGCCTGTAAACCAAAACAATGGATCCGATTATGGCCTAGGGTCCTGTCTGGTTCAATCTTCTTCTCTGGTGATATCCATCTATGGAATGAGTGGAGGGAGATGCTCACCTGCTGTCACAGCGCCCTTGTTTGTCCCTGGAGACCTACACTATTGGGATGGCCTCGGGGACTTTGGAGAGTTTTCTTAATTGGTGAGATTTTGGACAATGGAATGGGCAGAATTCCCATGGATTGGGTAGGCACAGTCCTAATGTGTGGCTCCTGGGGCCCCAGCCTGGAGGGTGTGCGGCCCAGGACTTTGAGGACAGAAGTCTGAAAACACAAACTCAGCTAAGGTTTTGGGACGTAGGTATGGGAGGCCCAATCTACAAACCATGAGAAGTACCCCTCAGGATATGAAGAAAGAGCGAGTCTGAGGCACTTGCTCAGGCTTTTGTCTCTGGATTTTGTATCAACAATGGCTGTAGAATGTGGGGAGGCCTCATGGGATATGGACGAATCTTCCTCTCTGTGGATTTGGCCCGGTCCCAATAGTTTTTCTTCAATTGTCGGATGGGAGGTCTCCTTTCAGGTTTATTACCTCAGGTGTCCGAACAAAATAGGAATTCCAAAGCAGAGCCCTGGGGAAGAGTGAAGGGACAACCCAAACTATGGTTAAAAATTGGGGCCTAGGTGCATGGCAGGCCCAATATGCTGTCTCTTCATCCAGCCACTGAGGGGCCTTACTTGAGGACTGGGCTCATGCTGAGGGTCACAATGTGTGTTTGTGACCAATGTGGCCTGCGAGCATGGGCGGGGCCTCATGGGCCACACTGGTTTCAACTACACTGGACTTTGGACAACCTGCCAAACACAAGGTCTCTGGCCATGGGGAATGTGTTCTGATATCTGCATCATTTTCAACCCTGGGCAGTGGTTGGAGATAAGGTCTAGGTTCTGAAGCCTGAAAAACCGAAGTTGGGAAGAGATGACGACCTAAGGCCATGGCGGGTCTGATATGCTCAGTGTGCGGTCAGCTGCCTGGGTGTTGGTCAGGAGGTTCGGGCTCAGGTTGTGTCAGTCAGTGCATTAGTCCCAGGTTAGACTATATGATTTGGGTACAGTCGAGTGCCGTATAGGTTTATCCTCATTTGAGGTGCCTGGGGAGCTCAATAGGCAAGATATTTTTTCTAGAGGGCAGGCAGAGTGCTGCACTTTGGTTCCAGAATTGCCAAACTTGAGGGCTTCTGGGCCAGGAGTGTGAGGACAGAAGTCTGAGAACACAAGCTAGACTTGGGCTTCAGGCCAAGGGCACGGCAGGTACCTCCTGCAGATCTGAACCAATATTTCATGCATCTGAAGTCACGGCGAGGATCAGACGTTGGCTCGGGTTGGAGTTTCTGTGCATGACTGCCCCTTCATGAACGGAGCGGAATCTCAAGGCCATGGAGGTTTTCCCACGTTGGGAGTTGTGGAATGCCCCCTTCAAAGATTCCTTCTGCGGGACAATTGAGACCTGTTGGTCAGCTCCAGGACATCCCATATGGAATGACTCCAGAGCACCGTTCGAGGATCGATGCCAAAGAATCCCGCCTCGCATTCCAATTTTCTCCTAGCAACAAGACAGTTGAGTTTTGAAGGCTCTGCGGGAGCAATCGGGGCGGCTGTGTTGAAATGGACTTTCCCGAGGTTGGGGCCTAATGTGTGTTTATTTGTCCATGAGGGCCTTGGAATGGGGCGGTGACACCGGGACCCTGAAGTATTCTCCTAAGCTTTTGACATAGGTCCCATACACAAGTATCCTTGTGGAAACGAGATTTGTTCTGATGGGTGCCTCAGGAAACCCCCTATGCTGGTCTTGGAATCCAGGCTTTTAAGGAGACATGTCTGTAAACCAAAGCAATGGATCCGAATATGGCCTAGGGTCCTGTCTGGTTCCATCTTCTTCTCTGGGGACATCCATTTATGATATGAGTGGAGGTAGATGCTCAGCTGGTGTCAGACCGACCTTGTTTGTCCCCGGAGACCTACACTATTGGGATGGCCTCGGGGACTTTGGAGAGTTCTCCTAATTTGTACGATTTTGGCTAATGGAATGGGCAGAATGCCCATGGATTGGGTAGGCACAGTCCTAATGTGTGGCTCCAGGGGCCCCAGCCTGTAGGGTGTGTGGCCCAGGAATCTGAGGACAGAAGTCTGAAAACACAAACTCAGCTTAGGTTGGGAACGTAGGTATGGCAGGGCCAATCTACAAACCATGAGAAGGACTCTTCAGGATATGAAGAAAGAGCGAGTCTGAGGCGCTTGCTCAGGCTTTTGTCTCTGGATTTTGTATCAAAGATGGGCGTGGAACGTGGGGAGGCCTCATGGGCCATGGACGAATCTTCCTCTCTGTGGATTTGGCCCGGTCCCAATTTCTTTCCGTCAATCTGTGGGATGGGAGGTCTCCTCTCAGGTTTGTTACCTCAGGTGTCCCAACCAAAGAGGAATTCCAAAGCAGAGCCCTGGGGAAGAGTGAAGGGACAACCCAAACGATGGTTATAAATTGGGGCCTAGGGGCATGGCAGACCCAATATGCTGTCTCTTCATCCAGCCACTGAGTGGCCTTACTTAAAGACTGGGCACAGGCTGAGGGTCAGCATGTGTGTTTGTGACCAATGTGGCCCGCGAGCATGGGCGGGGCCTCATGGGCCACACTGGTTTCAACTACACTGAACTTTGGATAACATGCCAATCACAAGGTCTCTTGCCATGGGGAAGGAGCGCTGATTTCTGCATCATTTGCAACCCTGGGCAGTGTTTGGAGATAAGGTCTACGTTCTGAAGCCTGAAAACCGCAGTTGGGAAGAGATGACGACCTAAGGCCATGGCGGGTCTGATGTGCTCAGTGTGCGGTCAGCTGCCTGGGTGTTGGTCCGGAGGTTCGGGTTCAGGTTCTGTCAGACAGTGAATTAGTACCCAGGTTAGACTATATAATTCAGGTACAGTCGAGAGCCGTGTAGGTTTATCCTCATTTGAGGTGCCTGGGCTACTCATTAGGCAATATATTTTTTCTAGAGGCAGGCAGAGTGCTGCATTGTGGGTCCGGTATTGCCAAACATGACGGATTCTGGACCAGGAGTGTGAGGACAAGTCTGAGAACAGAAGCTAGACTTGGGCTTCAGGCCGAGGGCACGGCTGGTACCCCCTGCAGATCTGAACGAATATCTCATGCTTCTGAAGTCACGGCGAGGATCAGACGTTGGCTCGGGTTGGAGTTTTTGTGCATGACTGCCCCTTCATGAACGGAGCGGAATCTCAAGGCCATGGAGGTTTTCCCACGTTGGGAGTTGTGGGATGCCCCCTTCAAGGATTCCTTCTGCGGGACAATTGAGACCTGTTGGGCAGCTCCAGGATATCCCATATGGAAGGATACCAGAGCACCGTTCGGGGTGGATGCCTGGGAAGCGGGCCTCGCATTCCAAATGTCTCCTAGCAACAAGACAGTTGAGATCGGATAGCTCTTCGGGAGCAACCGGCGTGGCTGAGTTGAAATGGACTTTTAGGGTCGGGCCCATTGTGTGTTTGTGTCCATGAGGGCCTTGGAATGGGGCGTTGGCACCGGGACCCTGAAGTATTCTCCTAAGCTTTTGACATACCTCCCATGCACAAGTTTCCTTGTGGAGATGAGATTTGTTCTGAGGGGTGCCTCAGGAAACCCCCTCTGCTGGTATTGGAATCCAGGCTTTTGAGGAGACATGCCTGTAAACCAAAACAATGGATCCGATTATGGCCTAGGGTCCTGTCTGGTTCAATCTTCTTCTCTGGTGATATCCATCTATGGAATGAGTGGAGGGAGATGCTCACCTGCTGTCACAGCGCCCTTGTTTGTCCCTGGAGACCTACACTATTGGGATGGCCTCGGGGACTTTGGAGAGTTTTCTTAATTGGTGAGATTTTGGACAATGGAATGGGCAGAATTCCCATGGATTGGGTAGGCACAGTCCTAATGTGTGGCTCCTGGGGCCCCAGCCTGGAGGGTGTGCGGCCCAGGACTTTGAGGACAGAAGTCTGAAAACACAAACTCAGCTAAGGTTTTGGGACGTAGGTATGGGAGGCCCAATCTACAAACCATGAGAAGTACCCCTCAGGATATGAAGAAAGAGCGAGTCTGAGGCACTTGCTCAGGCTTTTGTCTCTGGATTTTGTATCAACAATGGCTGTAGAATGTGGGGAGGCCTCATGGGATATGGACGAATCTTCCTCTCTGTGGATTTGGCCCGGTCCCAATAGTTTTTCTTCAATTGTCGGATGGGAGGTCTCCTTTCAGGTTTATTACCTCAGGTGTCCGAACAAAATAGGAATTCCAAAGCAGAGCCCTGGGGAAGAGTGAAGGGACAACCCAAACTATGGTTAAAAATTGGGGCCTAGGTGCATGGCAGGCCCAATATGCTGTCTCTTCATCCAGCCACTGAGGGGCCTTACTTGAGGACTGGGCTCATGCTGAGGGTCACAATGTGTGTTTGTGACCAATGTGGCCCGCGAGCATGGGCGGGGCCTCATGGGCCACACTGGTTTCAACTACACTGGACTTTGGACAACCTGCCAAACACAAGGTCTCTGGCCATGGGGAATGTGTTCTGATATCTGCATCATTTTCAACCCTGGGCAGTGGTTGGAGATAAGGTCTAGGTTCTGAAGCCTGAAAAACCGAAGTTGGGAAGAGATGACGACCTAAGGCCATGGCGGGTCTGATATGCTCAGTGTGCGGTCAGCTGCCTGGGTGTTGGTCAGGAGGTTCGGGCTCAGGTTGTGTCAGTCAGTGCATTAGTCCCAGGTTAGACTATATGATTTGGGTACAGTCGAGTGCCGTATAGGTTTATCCTCATTTGAGGTGCCTGGGGAGCTCAATAGGCAAGATATTTTTTCTAGAGGGCAGGCAGAGTGCTGCACTTTGGTTCCAGAATTGCCAAACTTGAGGGCTTCTGGGCCAGGAGTGTGAGGACAGAAGTCTGAGAACACAAGCTAGACTTGGGCTTCAGGCCGAGGGCACGGCAGGTACCTCCTGCAGATCTGAACCAATATTTCATGCATCTGAAGTCACGGCGAGGATCAGACGTTGGCTCGGGTTGGAGTTTCTGTGCATGACTGCCCCTTCATGAACGGAGCGGAATCTCAAGGCCATGGAGGTTTTCCCACGTTGGGAGTTGTGGAATGCCCCCTTCAAGGATTCCTTCTGCGGGACAATTGAGACCTGTTGGTCAGCTCCAGGACATCCCATATGGAATGACTCCAGAGCACCGTTCGAGGATCGATGCCAAAGAATCCCGCCTCGCATTCCAATTTTCTCCTAGCAACAAGACAGTTGAGTTTTGATGGCTCTGCGGGAGCAATCGGGGCGGCTGTGTTGAAATGGACTTTCCCGAGGTTGGGGCCTAATGTGTGTTTATTTGTCCATGAGGGCCTTGGAATGGGGCGGTGACACCGGGACCCTGAAGTATTCTCCTAAGCTTTTGACATAGGTCCCATACACAAGTATCCTTGTGGAAACGAGATTTGTTCTGATGGGTGCCTCAGGAAACCCCCTATGCTGGTCTTGGAATCCAGGCTTTTAAGGAGACATGTCTGTAAACCAAAGCAATGGATCCGAATATGGCCTAGGGTCCTGTCTGGTTCCATCTTCTTCTCTGGGGACATCCATTTATGATATGAGTGGAGGTAGATGCTCAGCTGGTGTCAGACCGACCTTGTTTGTCCCCGGAGACCTACACTATTGGGATGGCCTCGGGGACTTTGGAGAGTTCTCCTAATTTGTACGATTTTGGCTAATGGAATGGGCAGAATGCCCATGGATTGGGTAGGCACAGTCCTAATGTGTGGCTCCAGGGGCCCCAGCCTGTAGGGTGTGTGGCCCAGGAATCTGAGGACAGAAGTCTGAAAACACAAACTCAGCTTAGGTTGGGAACGTAGGTATGGCAGGGCCAATCTACAAACCATGAGAAGCACTCTTCAGGATATGAAGAAAGAGCGAGTCTGAGGCGCTTGCTCAGGCTTTTGTCTCTGGATTTTGTATCAAAGATGGGCGTGGAACGTGGGGAGGCCTCATGGGCCATGGACGAATCTTCCTCTCTGTGGATTTGGCCCGGTCCCAATTTCTTTCCGTCAATCTGTGGGATGGGAGGTCTCCTCTCAGGTTTGTTACCTCAGGTGTCCCAACCAAAGAGGAATTCCAAAGCAGAGCCCTGGGGAAGAGTGAAGGGACAACCCAAACGATGGTTATAAATTGGGGCCTAGGGGCATGGCAGACCCAATATGCTGTCTCTTCATCCAGCCACTGAGTGGCCTTACTTAAAGACTGGGCACAGGCTGAGGGTCAGCATGTGTGTTTGTGACCAATGTGGCCCGCGAGCATGGGCGGGGCCTCATGGGCCACACTGGTTTCAACTACACTGAACTTTGGATAACATGCCAATCACAAGGTCTCTTGCCATGGGGAAGGAGCGCTGATTTCTGCATCATTTGCAACCCTGGGCAGTGTTTGGAGATAAGGTCTACGTTCTGAAGCCTGAAAACCGCAGTTGGGAAGAGATGACGACCTAAGGCCATGGCGGGTCTGATGTGCTCAGTGTGCGGTCAGCTGCCTGGGTGTTGGTCCGGAGGTTCGGGTTCAGGTTGTGTCAGACAGTGAATTAGTACCCAGGTTAGACTATATAATTCAGGTACAGTCGAGAGCCGTGTAGGTTTATCCTCATTTGAGGTGCCTGGGCTACTCATTAGGCAATATATTTTTTCTAGAGGCAGGCAGAGTGCTGCATTGTGGGTCCGGTATTGCCAAACATGACAGATTCTGGACCAGGAGTGTGAGGACAAGTCTGAGAACAGAAGCTAGACTTGGGCTTCAGGCCGAGGGCACGGCTGGTACCCCCTGCAGATCTGAACGAATATCTCATGCTTCTGAAGTCACGGCGAGGATCAGACGTTGGCTCGGGTTGGAGTTTCTGTGCATGACTGCCCCTTCATGAACGGAGCGGAATCTCAAGGCCATGGAGGTTTTCCCACGTTGGGAGTTGTGGGATGCCCCCTTCAAGGATTCCTTCTGCGGGACAATTGAGACCTGTTGGGCAGCTCCAGGATATCCCATATGGAAGGATACCAGAGCACCGTTCGGGGTGGATGCCTGGGAAGCGGGCCTCGCATTCCAAATGTCTCCTAGCAACAAGACAGTTGAGATCGGATAGCTCTGCGGGAGCAACCGGCGTGGCTGAGTTGAAATGGACTTTTAGGGTCGGGCCCATTGTGTGTTTGTGTCCATGAGGGCCTTGGAAGGGGGCGTTGGCACCGGGACCCTGAAGTATTCTCCTAAGCTTTTGACATACCTCCCATGCACAAGTTTCCTTGTGGAGATGAGATTTGTTCTGAGGGGTGCCTCAGGAAACCCCCTATGCTGGTATTGGAATCCAGGCTTTTGAGGAGACATGCCTGTAAACCAAAACAATGGATCCGATTATGGCCTAGGGTCCTGTCTGGTTCAATCTTCTTCTCTGGTGATATCCATCTATGGAATGAGTGGAGGGAGATGCTCACCTGCTGTCACAGCGCCCTTGTTTGTCCCTGGAGACCTACACTATTGGGATGGCCTCAGGGACTTTGGAGAGTTTTCTTAATTGGTGAGATTTTGGACAATGGAATGGGCAGAATTCCCATGGATTGGGTAGGCACAGTCCTAATGTGTGGCTCCTGGGGCCCCAGCCTGGAGGGTGTGCGGCCCAGGACTTTGAGGACAGAAGTCTGAAAACACAAACTCAGCTAAGGTTTTGGGACCTAGGTATGGGAGGCCCAATCTACAAACCATGAGAAGTACCCCTCAGGATATGAAGAAAGAGCGAGTCTGAGGCACTTGCTCAGGCTTTTGTCTCTGGATTTTGTATCAACAATGGCTGTAGAATGTGGGGAGGCCTCATGGGATATGGACGAATCTTCCTCTCTGTGGATTTGGCCCGGTCCCAATAGTTTTTCTTCAATTGTCGGATGGGAGGTCTCCTTTCAGGTTTATTACCTCAGGTGTCCGAACAAAATAGGAATTCCAAAGCAGAGCCCTGGGGAAGAGTGAAGGGACAACCCAAACTATGGTTAAAAATTGGGGCCTAGGTGCATGGCAGGCCCAATATGCTGTCTCTTCATCCAGCCACTGAGGGGCCTTACTTGAGGACTGGGCTCATGCTGAGGGTCACAATGTGTGTTTGTGACCAATGTGGCCCGCGAGCATGGGCGGGGCCTCATGGGCCACACTGGTTTCAACTACACTGGACTTTGGACAACCTGCCAAACACAAGGTCTCTGGCCATGGGGAATGTGTTCTGATATCTGCATCATTTTCAACCCTGGGCAGTGGTTGGAGATAAGGTCTAGGTTCTGAAGCCTGAAAAACCGAAGTTGGGAAGAGATGACGACCTAAGGCCATGGCGGGTCTGATATGCTCAGTGTGCGGTCAGCTGCCTGGGTTTTGGTCAGGAGGTTCGGGCTCAGGTTGTGTCAGTCAGTGCATTAGTCCCAGGTTAGACTATATGATTTGGGTACAGTCGAGTGCCGTATAGGTTTATCCTCATTTGAGGTGCCTGGGGAGCTCAATAGGCAAGATATTTTTTCTAGAGGGCAGGCAGAGTGCTGCACTTTGGTTCCAGAATTGCCAAACTTGAGGGCTTCTGGGCCAGGAATGTGAGGACAGAAGTCTGAGAACACAAGCTAGACTTGGGCTTCAGGCCGAGGGCACGGCAGGTACCTCCTGCAGATCTGAACCAATATTTCATGCATCTGAAGTCACGGCGAGGATCAGACGTTGGCTCGGGTTGGAGTTTCTGTGCATGACTGCCCCTTCATGAACGGAGCGGAATCTCAAGGCCATGGAGGTTTTCCCACGTTGGGAGTTGTGGAATGCCCCCTTCAAGGATTCCTTCTGCGGGACAATTGAGACCTGTTGGTCAGCTCCAGGACATCCCATATGGAATGACTCCAGAGCACCGTTCGAGGATCGATGCCAAAGAATCCCGCCTCGCATTCCAATTTTCTCCTAGCAACAAGACAGTTGAGTTTTGAAGGCTCTGCGGGAGCAATCGGGGCGGCTGTGTTGAAATGGACTTTCCCGAGGTTGGGGCCTAATGTGTGTTTATTTGTCCATGAGGGCCTTGGAATGGGGCGGTGACACCGGGACCCTGAAGTATTCTCCTAAGCTTTTGACATAGGTCCCATACACAAGTATCCTTGTGGAAACGAGATTTGTTCTGATGGGTGCCTCAGGAAACCCCCTATGCTGGTCTTGGAATCCAGGCTTTTAAGGAGACATGTCTGTAAACCAAAGCAATGGATCCGAATATGGCCTAGGGTCCTGTCTGGTTCCATCTTCTTCTCTGGGGACATCCATTTATGATATGAGTGGAGGTAGATGCTCAGCTGGTGTCAGACCGACCTTGTTTGTCCCCGGAGACCTACACTATTGGGATGGCCTCGGGGACTTTGGAGAGTTCTCCTAATTTGTACGATTTTGGCTAATGGAATGGGCAGAATGCCCATGGATTGGGTAGGCACAGTCCTAATGTGTGGCTCCAGGGGCCCCAGCCTGTAGGGTGTGTGGCCCAGGAATCTGAGGACAGAAGTCTGAAAACACAAACTCAGCTTAGGTTGGGAACGTAGGTATGGCAGGGCCAATCTACAAACCATGAGAAGCACTCTTCAGGATATGAAGAAAGAGCGAGTCTGAGGCGCTTGCTCAGGCTTTTGTCTCTGGATTTTGTATCAAAGATGGGCGTGGAACGTGGGGAGGCCTCATGGGCCATGGACGAATCTTCCTCTCTGTGGATTTGGCCCGGTCCCAATTTCTTTCCGTCAATCTGTGGGATGGGAGGTCTCCTCTCAGGTTTGTTACCTCAGGTGTCCCAACCAAAGAGGAATTCCAAAGCAGAGCCCTGGGGAAGAGTGAAGGGACAACCCAAACGATGGTTATAAATTGGGGCCTAGGGGCATGGCAGACCCAATATGCTGTCTCTTCATCCAGCCACTGAGTGGCCTTACTTAAAGACTGGGCACAGGCTGAGGGTCAGCATGTGTGTTTGTGACCAATGTGGCCCGCGAGCATGGGCGGGGCCTCATGGGCCACACTGGTTTCAACTACACTGAACTTTGGATAACATGCCAATCACAAGGTCTCTTGCCATGGGGAAGGAGCGCTGATTTCTGCATCATTTGCAACCCTGGGCAGTGTTTGGAGATAAGGTCTACGTTCTGAAGCCTGAAAACCGCAGTTGGGAAGAGATGACGACCTAAGGCCATGGCGGGTCTGATGTGCTCAGTGTGCGGTCAGCTGCCTGGGTGTTGGTCCGGAGGTTCGGGTTCAGGTTGTGTCAGACAGTGAATTAGTACCCAGGTTAGACTATATAATTCAGGTACAGTCGAGAGCCGTGTAGGTTTATCCTCATTTGAGGTGCCTGGGCTACTCATTAGGCAATATATTTTTTCTAGAGGCAGGCAGAGTGCTGCATTGTGGGTCCGGTATTGCCAAACATGACAGATTCTGGACCAGGAGTGTGAGGACAAGTCTGAGAACAGAAGCTAGACTTGGGCTTCAGGCCGAGGGCACGGCTGGTACCCCCTGCAGATCTGAACGAATATCTCATGCTTCTGAAGTCACGGCGAGGATCAGACGTTGGCTCGGGTTGGAGTTTCTGTGCATGACTGCCCCTTCAAGAACGGAGCGGAATCTCAAGGCCATGGAGGTTTTCCCACGTTGGGAGTTGTGGGATGCCCCCTTCAAGGATTCCTTCTGCGGGACAATTGAGACCTGTTGGGCAGCTCCAGGATATCCCATATGGAAGGATACCAGAGCACCGTTCGGGGTGGATGCCTGGGAAGCGGGCCTCGCATTCCAAATGTCTCCTAGCAACAAGACAGTTGAGATCGGATAGCTCTGCGGGAGCAACCGGCGTGGCTGAGTTGAAATGGACTTTTAGGGTCGGGCCCATTGTGTGTTTGTGTCCATGAGGGCCTTGGAATGGGGCGTTGGCACCGGGACCCTGAAGTATTCTCCTAAGCTTTTGACATACCTCCCATGCACAAGTTTCCTTGTGGAGATGAGATTTGTTCTGAGGGGTGCCTCAGGAAACCCCCTATGCTGGTATTGGAATACAGGCTTTTGAGGAGACATGCCTGTAAACCAAAACAATGGATCCGATTATGGCCTAGGGTCCTGTCTGGTTCAATCTTCTTCTCTGGTGATATCCATCTATGGAATGAGTGGAGGGAGATGCTCACCTGGTGTCACACCGCCCTTGTTTGTCCCTGGAGACCTACACTATTGGGATGGCCTCGGGGACTTTGGAGAGTTTTCTTAATTGGTGAGATTTTGGACAATGGAATGGGCAGAATTCCCATGGATTGGGTAGGCACAGTCCTAATGTGTGGCTCCAGGGGCCCCAGCCTGGAGGGTGTGCGGCCCAGGACTTTGAGGACAGAAGTCTGAAAACACAAACTCAGCTAAGGTTTTGGGACGTAGGTATGGGAGGCCCAATCTACAAACCATGAGAAGCACTCTTCAGGATATGAAGAAAGAGCGAGTCTGAGGCGCTTGCTCAGGCTTTTGTCTCTGGATTTTGTATCAAAGATGGGCGTGGAACGTGGGGAGGCCTCATGGGCCATGGACGAATCTTCCTCTCTGTGGATTTGGCCCGGTCCCAATTTCTTTCCGTCAATCTGTGGGATGGGAGGTCTCCTCTCAGGTTTGTTACCTCAGGTGTCCCAACCAAAGAGGAATTCCAAAGCAGAGCCCTGGGGAAGAGTGAAGGGACAACCCAAACGATGGTTATAAATTGGGGCCTAGGGGCATGGCAGACCCAATATGCTGTCTCTTCATCCAGCCACTGAGTGGCCTTACTTAAAGACTGGGCACAGGCTGAGGGTCAGCATGTGTGTTTGTGACCAATGTGGCCCGCGAGCATGGGCGGGGCCTCATGGGCCACACTGGTTTCAACTACACTGAACTTTGGATAACATGCCAATCACAAGGTCTCTTGCCATGGGGAAGGAGCGCTGATTTCTGCATCATTTGCAACCCTGGGCAGTGTTTGGAGATAAGGTCTACGTTCTGAAGCCTGAAAACCGCAGTTGGGAAGAGATGACGACCTAAGGCCATGGCGGGTCTGATGTGCTCAGTGTGCGGTCAGCTGCCTGGGTGTTGGTCCGGAGGTTCGGGTTCAGGTTCTGTCAGACAGTGAATTAGTACCCAGGTTAGACTATATAATTCAGGTACAGTCGAGAGCCGTGTAGGTTTATCCTCATTTGAGGTGCCTGGGCTACTCATTAGGCAATATATTTTTTCTAGAGGCAGGCAGAGTGCTGCATTGTGGGTCCGGTATTGCCAAACATGACAGATTCTGGACCAGGAGTGTGAGGACAAGTCTGAGAACAGAAGCTAGACTTGGGCTTCAGGCCGAGGGCACGGCTGGTACCCCCTGCAGATCTGAACGAATATCTCATGCTTCTGAAGTCACGGCGAGGATCAGACGTTGGCTCGGGTTGGAGTTTCTGTGCATGACTGCCCCTTCAAGAACGGAGCGGAATCTCAAGGCCATGGAGGTTTTCCCACGTTGGGAGTTGTGGGATGCCCCCTTCAAGGATTCCTTCTGCGGGACAATTGAGACCTGTTGGGCAGCTCCAGGATATCCCATATGGAAGGATACCAGAGCACCGTTCGGGGTGGATGCCTGGGAAGCGGGCCTCGCATTCCAAATGTCTCCTAGCAACAAGACAGTTGAGATCGGATAGCTCTTCGGGAGCAACCGGCGTGGCTGAGTTGAAATGGACTTTTAGGGTCGGGCCCATTGTGTGTTTGTGTCCATGAGGGCCTTGGAATGGGGCGTTGGCACCGGGACCCTGAAGTATTCTCCTAAGCTTTTGACATACCTCCCATGCACAAGTTTCCTTGTGGAGATGAGATTTGTTCTGAGGGGTGCCTCAGGAAACCCCCTCTGCTGGTATTGGAATCCAGGCTTTTGAGGAGACATGCCTGTAAACCAAAACAATGGATCCGATTATGGCCTAGGGTCCTGTCTGGTTCAATCTTCTTCTCTGGTGATATCCATCTATGGAATGAGTGGAGGGAGATGCTCACCTGCTGTCACAGCGCCCTTGTTTGTCCCTGGAGACCTACACTATTGGGATGGCCTCGGGGACTTTGGAGAGTTTTCTTAATTGGTGAGATTTTGGACAATGGAATGGGCAGAATTCCCATGGATTGGGTAGGCACAGTCCTAATGTGTGGCTCCTGGGGCCCCAGCCTGGAGGGTGTGCGGCCCAGGACTTTGAGGACAGAAGTCTGAAAACACAAACTCAGCTAAGGTTTTGGGACGTAGGTATGGGAGGCCCAATCTACAAACCATGAGAAGTACCCCTCAGGATATGAAGAAAGAGCGAGTCTGAGGCACTTGCTCAGGCTTTTGTCTCTGGATTTTGTATCAACAATGGCTGTAGAATGTGGGGAGGCCTCATGGGATATGGACGAATCTTCCTCTCTGTGGATTTGGCCCGGTCCCAATAGTTTTTCTTCAATTGTCGGATGGGAGGTCTCCTTTCAGGTTTATTACCTCAGGTGTCCGAACAAAATAGGAATTCCAAAGCAGAGCCCTGGGGAAGAGTGAAGGGACAACCCAAACTATGGTTAAAAATTGGGGCCTAGGTGCATGGCAGGCCCAATATGCTGTCTCTTCATCCAGCCACTGAGAGGCCTTACTTGAGGACTGGGCTCATGCTGAGGGTCACAATGTGTGTTTGTGACCAATGTGGCCCGCGAGCATGGGCGGGGCCTCATGGGCCACACTGGTTTCAACTACACTGGACTTTGGACAACCTGCCAAACACAAGGTCTCTGGCCATGGGGAATGTGTTCTGATATCTGCATCATTTTCAACCCTGGGCAGTGGTTGGAGATAAGGTCTAGGTTCTGAAGCCTGAAAAACCGAAGTTGGGAAGAGATGACGACCTAAGGCCATGGCGGGTCTGATATGCTCAGTGTGCGGTCAGCTGCCTGGGTGTTGGTCAGGAGGTTCGGGCTCAGGTTGTGTCAGTCAGTGCATTAGTCCCAGGTTAGACTATATGATTTGGGTACAGTCGAGTGCCGTATAGGTTTATCCTCATTTGAGGTGCCTGGGGAGCTCAATAGGCAAGATATTTTTTCTAGAGGGCAGTCAGAGTGCTGCACTTTGGTTCCAGAATTGCCAAACTTGAGGGCTTCTGGGCCAGGAGTGTGAGGACAGAAGTCTGAGAACACAAGCTAGACTTGGGCTTCAGGCCGAGGGCACGGCAGGTACCTCCTGCAGATCTGAACCAATATTTCATGCATCTGAAGTCACGGCGAGGATCAGACGTTGGCTCGGGTTGGAGTTTCTGTGCATGACTGCCCCTTCATGAACGGAGCGGAATCTCAAGGCCATGGAGGTTTTCCCACGTTGGGAGTTGTGGAATGCCCCCTTCAAGGATTCCTTCTGCGGGACAATTGAGACCTGTTGGTCAGCTCCAGGACATCCCATATGGAATGACTCCAGAGCACCGTTCGAGGATCGATGCCAAAGAATCCCGCCTCGCATTCCAATTTTCTCCTAGCAACAAGACAGTTGAGTTTTGATGGCTCTGCGGGAGCAATCGGGGCGGCTGTGTTGAAATGGACTTTCCCGAGGTTGGGGCCTAATGTGTGTTTATTTGTCCATGAGGGCCTTGGAATGGGGCGGTGACACCGGGACCCTGAAGTATTCTCCTAAGCTTTTGACATAGGTCCCATACACAAGTATCCTTGTGGAAACGAGATTTGTTCTGATGGGTGCCTCAGGAAACCCCCTATGCTGGTCTTGGAATCCAGGCTTTTAAGGAGACATGTCTGTAAACCAAAGCAATGGATCCGAATATGGCCTAGGGTCCTGTCTGGTTCCATCTTCTTCTCTGGGGACATCCATTTATGATATGAGTGGAGGTAGATGCTCAGCTGGTGTCAGACCGACCTTGTTTGTCCCCGGAGACCTACACTATTGGGATGGCCTCGGGGACTTTGGAGAGTTCTCCTAATTTGTACGATTTTGGCTAATGGAATGGGCAGAATGCCCATGGATTGGGTAGGCACAGTCCTAATGTGTGGCTCCAGGGGCCCCAGCCTGTAGGGTGTGTGGCCCAGGAATCTGAGGACAGAAGTCTGAAAACACAAACTCAGCTTAGGTTGGGAACGTAGGTATGGCAGGGCCAATCTACAAACCATGAGAAGCACTCTTCAGGATATGAAGAAAGAGCGAGTCTGAGGCGCTTGCTCAGGCTTTTGTCTCTGGATTTTGTATCAAAGATGGGCGTGGAACGTGGGGAGGCCTCATGGGCCATGGACGAATCTTCCTCTCTGTGGATTTGGCCCGGTCCCAATTTCTTTCCGTCAATCTGTGGGATGGGAGGTCTCCTCTCAGGTTTGTTACCTCAGGTGTCCCAACCAAAGAGGAATTCCAAAGCAGAGCCCTGGGGAAGAGTGAAGGGACAACCCAAACGATGGTTATAAATTGGGGCCTAGGGGCATGGCAGACCCAATATGCTGTCTCTTCATCCAGCCACTGAGTGGCCTTACTTAAAGACTGGGCACAGGCTGAGGGTCAGCATGTGTGTTTGTGACCAATGTGGCCCGCGAGCATGGGCGGGGCCTCATGGGCCACACTGGTTTCAACTACACTGAACTTTGGATAACATGCCAATCACAAGGTCTCTTGCCATGGGGAAGGAGCGCTGATTTCTGCATCATTTGCAACCCTGGGCAGTGTTTGGAGATAAGGTCTACGTTCTGAAGCCTGAAAACCGCAGTTGGGAAGAGATGACGACCTAAGGCCATGGCGGGTCTGATGTGCTCAGTGTGCGGTCAGCTGCCTGGGTGTTGGTCCGGAGGTTCGGGTTCAGGTTGTGTCAGACAGTGAATTAGTACCCAGGTTAGACTATATAATTCAGGTACAGTCGAGAGCCGTGTAGGTTTATCCTCATTTGAGGTGCCTGGGCTACTCATTAGGCAATATATTTTTTCTAGAGGCAGGCAGAGTGCTGCATTGTGGGTCCGGTATTGCCAAACATGACAGATTCTGGACCAGGAGTGTGAGGACAAGTCTGAGAACAGAAGCTAGACTTGGGCTTCAGGCCGAGGGCACGGCTGGTACCCCCTGCAGATCTGAACGAATATCTCATGCTTCTGAAGTCACGGCGAGGATCAGACGTTGGCTCGGGTTGGAGTTTCTGTGCATGACTGCCCCTTCAAGAACGGAGCGGAATCTCAAGGCCATGGAGGTTTTCCCACGTTGGGAGTTGTGGGATGCCCCCTTCAAGGATTCCTTCTGCGGGACAATTGAGACCTGTTGGGCAGCTCCAGGATATCCCATATGGAAGGATACCAGAGCACCGTTCGGGGTGGATGCCTGGGAAGCGGGCCTCGCATTCCAAATGTCTCCTAGCAACAAGACAGTTGAGATCGGATAGCTCTGCGGGAGCAACCGGCGTGGCTGAGTTGAAATGGACTTTTAGGGTCGGGCCCATTGTGTGTTTGTGTCCATGAGGGCCTTGGAATGGGGCGTTGGCACCGGGACCCTGAAGTATTCTCCTAAGCTTTTGACATACCTCCCATGCACAAGTTTCCTTGTGGAGATGAGATTTGTTCTGAGGGGTGCCTCAGGAAACCCCCTATGCTGGTATTGGAATACAGGCTTTTGAGGAGACATGCCTGTAAACCAAAACAATGGATCCGATTATGGCCTAGGGTCCTGTCTGGTTCAATCTTCTTCTCTGGTGATATCCATCTATGGAATGAGTGGAGGGAGATGCTCACCTGGTGTCACACCGCCCTTGTTTGTCCCTGGAGACCTACACTATTGGGATGGCCTCGGGGACTTTGGAGAGTTTTCTTAATTGGTGAGATTTTGGACAATGGAATGGGCAGAATTCCCATGGATTGGGTAGGCACAGTCCTAATGTGTGGCTCCAGGGGCCCCAGCCTGGAGGGTGTGCGGCCCAGGACTTTGAGGACAGAAGTCTGAAAACACAAACTCAGCTAAGGTTTTGGGACGTAGGTATGGGAGGCCCAATCTACAAACCATGAGAAGTACCCCTCAGGATATGAAGAAAGAGCGAGTCTGAGGCACTTGCTCAGGCTTTTGTCTCTGGATTTTGTATCAACAATGGCTGTAGAATGTGGGGAGGCCTCATGGGATATGGACGAATCTTCCTCTCTGTGGATTTGGCCCGGTCCCAATAGTTTTTCTTCAATTGTCGGATGGGAGGTCTCCTTTCAGGTTTATTACCTCAGGTGTCCGAACAAAATAGGAATTCCAAAGCAGAGCCCTGGGGAAGAGTGAAGGGACAACCCAAACTATGGTTAAAAATTGGGGCCTAGGTGCATGGCAGGCCCAATATGCTGTCTCTTCATCCAGCCACTGAGAGGCCTTACTTGAGGACTGGGCTCATGCTGAGGGTCACAATGTGTGTTTGTGACCAATGTGGCCTGCGAGCATGGGCGGGGCCTCATGGGCCACACTGGTTTCAACTACACTGGACTTTGGACAACCTGCCAAACACAAGGTCTCTGGCCATGGGGAATGTGTTCTGATATCTGCATCATTTTCAACCCTGGGCAGTGGTTGGAGATAAGGTCTAGGTTCTGAAGCCTGAAAAACCGAAGTTGGGAAGAGATGACGACCTAAGGCCATGGCGGGTCTGATATGCTCAGTGTGCGGTCAGCTGCCTGGGTGTTGGTCAGGAGGTTCGGGCTCAGGTTGTGTCAGTCAGTGCATTAGTCCCAGGTTAGACTATATGATTTGGGTACAGTCGAGTGCCGTATAGGTTTATCCTCATTTGAGGTGCCTGGGGAGCTCAATAGGCAAGATATTTTTTCTAGAGGGCAGGCAGAGTGCTGCACTTTGGTTCCAGAATTGCCAAACTTGAGGGCTTCTGGGCCAGGAATGTGAGGACAGAAGTCTGAGAACACAAGCTAGACTTGGGCTTCAGGCCGAGGGCACGGCAGGTACCTCCTGCAGATCTGAACCAATATTTCATGCATCTGAAGTCACGGCGAGGATCAGACGTTGGCTCGGGTTGGAGTTTCTGTGCATGACTGCCCCTTCATGAACGGAGCGGAATCTCAAGGCCATGGAGGTTTTCCCACGTTGGGAGTTGTGGAATGCCCCCTTCAAGGATTCCTTCTGCGGGACAATTGAGACCTGTTGGTCAGCTCCAGGACATCCCATATGGAATGACTCCAGAGCACCGTTCGAGGATCGATGCCAGGGAATCCCGCCTCGCATTCCAATTTTCTCCTAGCAACAAGACAGTTGAGTTTTGATGGCTCTGCGGGAGCAATCGGGGCGGCTGTGTTGAAATGGACTTTCCCGAGGTTGGGGCCTAATGTGTGTTTATTTGTCCATGAGGGCCTTGGAATGGGGCGGTGACACCGGGACCCTGAAGTATTCTCCTAAGCTTTTGACATAGGTCCCATACACAAGTATCCTTGTGGAAACGAGATTTGTTCTGATGGGTGCCTCAGGAAACCCCCTATGCTGGTCTTGGAATCCAGGCTTTTAAGGAGACATGTCTGTAAACCAAAGCAATGGATCCGAATATGGCCTAGGGTCCTGTCTGGTTCCATCTTCTTCTCTGGGGACATCCATTTATGATATGAGTGGAGGTAGATGCTCAGCTGGTGTCAGACCGACCTTGTTTGTCCCCGGAGACCTACACTATTGGGATGGCCTCGGGGACTTTGGAGAGTTCTCCTAATTTGTACGATTTTGGCTAATGGAATGGGCAGAATGCCCATGGATTGGGTAGGCACAGTCCTAATGTGTGGCTCCAGGGGCCCCAGCCTGTAGGGTGTGTGGCCCAGGAATCTGAGGACAGAAGTCTGAAAACACAAACTCAGCTTAGGTTGGGAACGTAGGTATGGCAGGGCCAATCTACAAACCATGAGAAGCACTCTTCAGGATATGAAGAAAGAGCGAGTCTGAGGCGCTTGCTCAGGCTTTTGTCTCTGGATTTTGTATCAAAGATGGGCGTGGAACGTGGGGAGGCCTCATGGGCCATGGACGAATCTTCCTATCTGTGGATTTGGCCCGGTCCCAATTTCTTTCCGTCAATCTGTGGGATGGGAGGTCTCCTCTCAGGTTTGTTACCTCAGGTGTCCCAACCAAAGAGGAATTCCAAAGCAGAGCCCTGGGGAAGAGTGAAGGGACAACCCAAACGATGGTTATAAATTGGGGCCTAGGGGCATGGCAGACCCAATATGCTGTCTCTTCATCCAGCCACTGAGTGGCCTTACTTAAAGACTGGGCACAGGCTGAGGGTCAGCATGTGTGTTTGTGACCAATGTGGCCCGCGAGCATGGGCGGGGCCATATGGGCCACACTGGTTTCAACTACACTGAACTTTGGATAACATGCCAATCACAAGGTCTCTTGCCATGGGGAAGGAGCGCTGATTTCTGCATCATTTGCAACCCTGGGCAGTGTTTGGAGATAAGGTCTAGGTTCTGAAGCCTGAAAACCGCAGTTGGGAAGAGATGACGACCTAAGGCCATGGCGGGTCTGATGTGCTCAGTGTGCGGTCAGTTGCCTGGGTGTTGGTCCGGAGGTTCGGGTTCAGGTTGTGTCAGACAGTGAATTAGTACCCAGGTTAGACTATATAATTCAGGTACAGTCGAGAGCCGTGTAGGTTTATCCTCATTTGAGGTGCCTGGGCTACTCATTAGGCAATATATTTTTTCTAGAGGCAGGCAGAGTGCTGCATTGTGGGTCCGGTATTGCCAAACATGACAGATTCTGGACCAGGAGTGTGAGGACAAGTCTGAGAACAGAAGCTAGACTTGGGCTTCAGGCCGAGGGCACGGCTGGTACCCCCTGCAGATCTGAACGAATATCTCATGCTTCTGAAGTCACGGCGAGGATCAGACGTTGGCTCGGGTTGGAGTTTCTGTGCATGACTGCCCCTTCAAGAACGGAGTGGAATCTCAAGGCCATGGAGGTTTTCCCACGTTGGGAGTTGTGGGATGCCCCTTTCAAGGATTCCTTCTGCGGGACAATTGAGACCTGTTGGGCAGCTCCAGGATATCCCATATGGAAGGATACCAGAGCACCGTTCGGGGTGGATGCCTGGGAAGCGGGCCTCGCATTCCAAATGTCTCCTAGCAACAAGACAGTTGATATCGGATAGCTCTGCGGGAGCAACCGGCGTGGCTGAGTTGAAATGGACTTTTAGGGTCGGGCCCATTGTGTGTTTGTGTCCATGAGGGCCTTGGAATGGGGCGTTGGCACCGGGACCCTGAAGTATTCTCCTAAGCTTTTGACATACCTCCCATGCACAAGTTTCCTTGTGGAGATGAGATTTGTTCTGAGGGGTGCCTCAGGAAACCCCCTATGCTGGTATTGGAATACAGGCTTTTGAGGAGACATGCCTGTAAACCAAAACAATGGATCCGATTATGGCCTAGGGTCCTGTCTGGTTCAATCTTCTTCTCTGGTGATATCCATCTATGGAATTAGTGGAGGGAGATGCTCACCTGCTGTCACAGCGCCCTTGTTTGTCCCTGGAGACCTACACTATTGGGATGGCCTCGGGGACTTTGGAGAGTTTTCTTAATTGGTGAGATTTTGGACAATGGAATGGGCAGAATTCCCATGGATTGGGTAGGCACAGTCCTAATGTGTGGCTCCAGGGGCCCCAGCCTGGAGGGTGTGCGGCCCAGGACTTTGAGGACAGAAGTCTGAAAACACAAACTCAGCTAAGGTTTTGGGACGTAGGTATGGGAGGCCCAATCTACAAACCATGAGAAGTACCCCTCAGGATATGAAGAAAGAGCGAGTCTGAGGCACTTGCTCAGGCTTTTGTCTCTGGATTTTGTATCAACAATGGCTGTAGAATGTGGGGAGGCCTCATGGGATATGGACGAATCTTCCTCTCTGTGGATTTGGCCCGGTCCCAATAGTTTTTCTTCAATTGTCGGATGGGAGGTCTCCTTTCAGGTTTATTACCTCAGGTGTCCGAACAAAATAGGAATTCCAAAGCAGAGCCCTGGGGAAGAGTGAAGGGACAACCCAAACTATGGTTAAAAATTGGGGCCTAGGTGCATGGCAGGCCCAATATGCTGTCTCTTCATCCAGCCACTGAGAGGCCTTACTTGAGGACTGGGCTCATGCTGAGGGTCACAATGTGTGTTTGTGACCAATGTGGCCTGCGAGCATGGGCGGGGCCTCATGGGCCACACTGGTTTCAACTACACTGGACTTTGGACAACCTGCTAAACACAAGGTCTCTGGCCATGGGGAATGTGTTCTGATATCTGCATCATTTTCAACCCTGGGCAGTGGTTGGAGATAAGGTCTAGGTTCTGAAGCCTGAAAAACCGAAGTTGGGAAGAGATGACGACCTAAGGCCATGGCGGGTCTGATATGCTCAGTGTGCGGTCAGCTGCCTGGGTGTTGGTCAGGAGGTTCGGGCTCAGGTTGTGTCAGTCAGTGCATTAGTCCCAGGTTAGACTATATGATTTGGGTACAGTCGAGTGCCGTATAGGTTTATCCTCATTTGAGGTGCCTGGGGAGCTCAATAGGCAAGATATTTTTTCTAGAGGGCAGGCAGAGTGCTGCACTTTGGTTCCTGAATTGCCAAACTTGAGGGCTTCTGGGCCAGGAGTGTGAGGACAGAAGTCTGAGAACACAAGCTAGACTTGGGCTTCAGGCCGAGGGCACGGCAGGTACCTCCTGCAGATCTGAACCTATATTTCATGCATCTGAAGTCACGGCGAGGATCAGACGTTGGCTCGGGTTGGAGTTTCTGTGCATGACTGCCCCTTCATGAACGGAGCGGAATCTCAAGGCCATGGAGGTTTTCCCACGTTGGGAGTTGTGGAATGCCCCCTTCAAGGATTCCTTCTGCGGGACAATTGAGACCTGTTGGTCAGCTCCAGGACATCCCATATGGAATGACTCCAGAGCACCATTCGAGGATTGATGCCAAAGAATCCCGCCTCGCATTCCAATTTTCTCCTAGCAACAAGACAGTTGAGTTTTGATGGCTCTGCGGGAGCAATCGGGGCGGCTGTGTTGAAATGGACTTTCCCGAGGTTGGGGCCTAATGTGTGTTTATTTGTCCATGAGGGCCTTGGAATGGGGCGGTGACACCGGGACCCTGAAGTATTCTCCTAAGCTTTTGACATAGGTCCCATACACAAGTATCCTTGTGGAAACGAGATTTGTTCTGATGGGTGCCTCAGGAAACCCCCTATGCTGGTCTTGGAATCCAGGCTTTTAAGGAGACATGTCTGTAAACCAAAGCAATGGATCCGAATATGGCCTAGGGTCCTGTCTGGTTCCATCTTCTTCTCTGGGGACATCCATTTATGATATGAGTGGAGGTAGATGCTCAGCTGGTGTCAGACCGACCTTGTTTGTCCCCGGAGACCTACACTATTGGGATGGCCTCGGGGACTTTGGAGAGTTCTCCTAATTTGTACGATTTTGGCTAATGGAATGGGCAGAATGCCCATGGATTGGGTAGGCACAGTCCTAATGTGTGGCTCCAGGGGCCCCAGCCTGTAGGGTGTGTGGCCCAGGAATCTGAGGACAGAAGTCTGAAAACACAAACTCAGCTTAGGTTGGGAACGTAGGTATGGCAGGGCCAATCTACAAACCATGAGAAGCACTCTTCAGGATATGAAGAAAGAGCGAGTCTGAGGCGCTTGCTCAGGCTTTTGTCTCTGGATTTTGTATCAAAGATGGGCGTGGAACGTGGGGAGGCCTCATGGGCCATGGACGAATCTTCCTCTCTGTGGATTTGGCCCGGTCCCAATTTCTTTCCGTCAATCTGTGGGATGGGAGGTCTCCTCTCAGGTTTGTTACCTCAGGTGTCCCAACCAAAGAGGAATTCCAAAGCAGAGCCCTGGGGAAGAGTGAAGGGACAACCCAAACGATGGTTATAAATTGGGGCCTAGGGGCATGGCAGACCCAATATGCTGTCTCTTCATCCAGCCACTGAGTGGCCTTACTTAAAGACTGGGCACAGGCTGAGGGTCAGCATGTGTGTTTGTGACCAATGTGGCCCGCGAGCATGGGCGGGGCCTCATGGGCCACACTGGTTTCAACTACACTGAACTTTGGATAACATGCCAATCACAAGGTCTCTTGCCATGGGGAAGGAGCGCTGATTTCTGCATCATTTGCAACCCTGGGCAGTGTTTGGAGATAAGGTCTACGTTCTGAAGCCTGAAAACCGCAGTTGGGAAGAGATGACGACCTAAGGCCATGGCGGGTCTGATGTGCTCAGTGTGCGGTCAGCTGCCTGGGTGTTGGTCCGGAGGTTCGGGTTCAGGTTGTGTCAGACAGTGAATTAGTACCCAGGTTAGACTATATAATTCAGGTACAGTCGAGAGCCGTGTAGGTTTATCCTCATTTGAGGTGCCTGGGCTACTCATTAGGCAATATATTTTTTCTAGAGGCAGGCAGAGTGCTGCATTGTGGGTCCGGTATTGCCAAACATGACAGATTCTGGACCAGGAGTGTGAGGACAAGTCTGAGAACAGAAGCTAGACTTGGGCTTCAGGCCGAGGGCACGGCTGGTACCCCCTGCAGATCTGAACGAATATCTCATGCTTCTGAAGTCACGGCGAGGATCAGACGTTGGCTCGGGTTGGAGTTTCTGTGCATGACTGCCCCTTCAAGAAGGGAGCGGAATCTCAAGGCCATGGAGGTTTTCCCACGTTGGGAGTTGTGGGATGCCCCCTTCAAGGATTCCTTCTGCGGGACAATTGAGACCTGTTGGGCAGCTCCAGGATATCCCATATGGAAGGATACCAGAGCACCGTTCGGGGTGGATGCCTGGGAAGCGGGCCTCGCATTCCAAATGTCTCCTAGCAACAAGACAGTTGAGATCGGATAGCTCTGCGGGAGCAACCGGCGTGGCTGAGTTGAAATGGACTTTTAGGGTCGGGCCCATTGTGTGTTTGTGTCCATGAGGGCCTTGGAATGGGGCGTTGGCACCGGGACCCTGAAGTATTCTCCTAAGCTTTTGACATACCTCCCATGCACAAGTTTCCTTGTGGAGATGAGATTTGTTCTGAGGGGTGCCTCAGGAAACCCCCTATGCTGGTATTGGAATACAGGCTTTTGAGGAGACATGCCTGTAAACCAAAACAATGGATCCGATTATGGCCTAGGGTCCTGTCTGGTTCAATCTTCTTCTCTGGTGATATCCATCTATGGAATGAGTGGAGGGAGATGCTCACCTGGTGTCACACCGCCCTTGTTTGTCCCTGGAGACCTACACTATTGGGATGGCCTCGGGGACTTTGGAGAGTTTTCTTAATTGGTGAGATTTTGGACAATGGAATGGGCAGAATTCCCATGGATTGGGTAGGCACAGTCCTAATGTGTGGCTCCAGGGGCCCCAGCCTGGAGGGTGTGCGGCCCAGGACTTTGAGGACAGAAGTCTGAAAACACAAACTCAGCTAAGGTTTTGGGACTTAGGTATGGGAGGCCCAATCTACAAACCATGAGAAGTACCCCTCAGGATATGAAGAAAGAGCGAGTCTGAGGCACTTGCTCAGGCTTTTGTCTTTGGATTTTGTATCAACACTGGCTGTAGAATGTGGGGAGGCCTCATGGGATATGGACGAATCTTCCTCTCTGTGGATTTGGCCCGGTCCCAATAGTTTTTCTTCAATTGTCGGATGGGAGGTCTCCTTTCAGGTTTATTACCTCAGGTGTCCGAACAAAATAGGAATTCCAAAGCAGAGCCCTGGGGAAGAGTGAAGGGACAACCCAAACTATGGTTAAAAATTGGGGCCTAGGTGCATGGCAGGCCCAATATGCTGTCTCTTCATCCAGCCACTGAGAGGCCTTACTTGAGGACTGGGCTCATGCTGAGGGTCACAATGTGTGTTTGTGACCAATGTGGCCCGCGAGCATGGGCGGGGCCTCATGGGCCACACTGGTTTCAACTCACTGGACTTTGGACAACCTGCCAAACACAAGGACTCTGGCCATGGGGAATGTGTTCTGATATCTGCATCATTTTCAACCCTGGGCAGTGGTTGGAGATAAGGTCTAGGTTCTGAAGCCTGAAAAACCGAAGTTGGGAAGAGATGACGACCTAAGGCCATGGCGGGTCTGATATGCTCAGTGTGCGGTCAGCTGCCTGGGTGTTGGTCAGGAGGTTCGGGCTCAGGTTGTGTCAGTCAGTGCATTAGTCCCAGGTTAGACTATATGATTTGGGTACAGTCGAGTGCCGTATAGGTTTATCCTCATTTGAGGTGCCTGGGGAGCTCAATAGGCAAGATATTTTTTCTAGAGGGCAGGCAGAGTGCTGCACTTTGGTTCCAGAATTGCCAAACTTGAGGGCTTCTGGGCCAGGAGTGTGAGGACAGAAGTCTGAGAACACAAGCTAGACTTGGGCTTCAGGCCGAGGGCACTGCAGGTACCTCCTGCAGATCTGAACCAATATTTCATGCATCTGAAGTCACGGCGAGGATCAGACGTTGGCTCGGGTTGGAGTTTCTGTGCATGACTGCCCCTTCATGAACGGAGCAGAATCTCAAGGCCATGGAGGTTATCCCACGTTGGGAGTTGTGGAATGCCCCCTTCAAGGATTCCTTCTGCGGGACAATTGAGACCTGTTGGTCAGCTCCAGGACAACCCATATGGAATGACTCCAGAGCACCGTTCGAGGATCGATGCCAAAGAATCCCGCCTCGCATTCCAATTTTCTCCTAGCAACAAGACAGTTGAGTTTTGATGGCTCTGCGGGAGCAATCGGGGCGGCTGTGTTGAAATGGACTTTCCCGAGGTTGGGGCCTAATGTGTGTTTATTTGTCCATGAGGGCCTTGGAATGGGGCGGTGACACCGGGACCCTGAAGTATTCTCCTAAGCTTTTGACATAGGTCCCATACACAAGTATCCTTGTGGAAACGAGATTTGTTCTGATGGGTGCCTCAGGAAACCCCCTATGCTGGTCTTGGAATCCAGGCATTTAAGGAGACATGTCTGTAAACCAAAGCAATGGATCCGAATATGGCCTAGGGTCCTGTCTGGTTCCATCTTCTTCTCTGGGGACATCCATTTATGATATGAGTGGAGGTAGATGCTCAGCTGGTGTCAGACCGACCTTGTTTGTCCCCGGAGACCTACACTATTGGGATGGCCTCGGGGACTTTGGAGAGTTCTCCTAATTTGTACGATTTTGGATAATGGAATGGGCAGAATTCCCATGGATTGGGTAGGCACAGTCCTAATGTGTGGCTCCAGGGGCCCCAGCCTGTAGGGTGTGTGGCCCAGGAATCTGAGGACAGAAGTCTGAAAACACAAACTCAGCTTAGGTTGGGAACGTAGGTATGGCAGGGCCAATCTACAAACCATGAGAAGGACTCTTCAGGATATGAAGAAAGAGCGAGTCTGAGGCGCTTGCTCAGGCTTTTGTCTCTGGATTTTGTATCAAAGATGGGCGTGGAACGTGGGGAGGCCTCATGGGCCATGGACGAATCTTCCTCTCTGTGATTTGGCCCGGTTCCAATTTCTTTCCGACAATCTGTGGGATGGGAGGTCTCCTCTCAGGTTTGTTACCTCAGGTGTCCCAACCAAAGAGGAATTCCAAAGCAGAGCTCTGGGGAAGAGTGAAGGGACAACCCAAACGATGGTTATAAATTGGGGCCTAGGGGCATGGCAGACCCAATATGCTGTCTCTTCATCCAGCCACTGAGTGGCCTTACTTAAAGACTGGGCACAGGCTGAGGGTCAGCATGTGTGTTTGTGACCAATGTGGCCCGCGAGCATGGGCGGGGCCTCATGGGCCACACTGGTTTCAACTACACTGAACTTTGGATAACATGCCAATCACAAGGTCTCTTGCCATGGGGAAGGAGCTCTGATTTCTGCATCATTTTCAACCCTGGGCAGTGTTTGGAGATAAGGTCTACGTTCTGAAGCCTGAAAACAGCAGTTGGGAAGAGATGACGACCTAAGGCCATGGCGGGTCTGATGTGCTCAGTGTGCGGTCAGCTGCCTGGGTGTTGGTCCGGAGGTTCGGGTTCAGGTTGTGTCAGACATGAATTAGTACCCAGGTTAGACTATATAATTCAGGTACAGTCGAGAGCCGTGTAGGTTTATCCTCATTTGAGGTGCCTGGGCTACTCATTAGGCAATATATATTTTCTAGAGGCAGGCAGAGTGCTGCATTGTGGGTCCGGTATTGCCAAACATGAGGGATTCTGGACCAGGAGTGTGAGGACAAGTCTGAGAACAGAAGCTAGACTTGGGCTTCAGGCCGAGGGCACGGCTGGTACCCCCTGCAGATCTGAACGAATATCTCATGCTTCTGAAGTCACGGCGAGGATCAGACGTTGGCTCGGGTTGGAGTTTCTGTGCATGACTGCCCCTTCATGAACGGACCGGAATCTCAAGGCCATGGAGGTTTTCCCACGTTGGGAGTTGTGGGATGCCCCCTTCAAAGATTCCTTCTGCGGGACAATTGAGACCTGTTGGGCAGCTCCAGGATATCCCATATGGAAGGACTCCAGAGCACCGTTCGGGGTGGATGCCTGGGAAGCGGGCCTCGCATTCCAAATGTCACCTAGCAACAAGACAGTTGAGATCGGGTAGCTCTGCGGGAGCAACCGGCGTGGCTCAGTTGAAATGGACTTTTAGGATCGGGCCCATTGTGTGTTTGTGTCCATGAGGGCCTTGGAATGGGGCGTTGGCACCGGGACCCTGAAGTATTCTCCTAAGCTTTTGACATACCTCCCATGCACAAGTTTCCTTGTGGAGATGAGTTTTGTTCTGAGGGGTGCCTCAGGAAACCCCCAATGCTGGTATTGGAATACAGGCTTTTGAGGAGACTTGCCTGTAAACCAAAACAATGGATCCGATTATGGCCTAGGGTCCTGTCTGGTTCAATCTTCTTCTCTGGTGATATCCATCTATGGAATGAGTGGAGGGAGATGCTCACCTGGTGTCACACCGCCCTTGTTTGTCCCTGGAGACCTACACTATTGGGATGGCCTCGGGGACTTTGGAGAGTTTTCTTAATTGGTGAGATTTTGGACAATGGAATGGGCAGAATTCCCATGGATTGGGTAGGCACAGTCCTAATGTGTTGCTCCAGGGGCCCCAGCCTGGAGGGTGTGCGGCCCAGGACTTTGAGGACAGAAGTCTGAAAACACAAACTCAGCTAAGGTTTTGGGATGTAGGTATGGGAGGCCCAATCTACAAACCATGAGAAGTACCCCTCAGGATATGAAGAAAGAGCGAGTCTGAGGCACTTGCTCAGGCTTTTGTATCAACAATGGCTGTAGAATGTGGGGAGGCCTCATGGGATATGGACGAATCTTCCTCTCTGTGGATTTGGGCGGTCCCAATAGTTTTTCTTCAATTGTCGGATGGGAGGTCTCCTTTCAGGTTTATTACCTCAGGTGTCCGAACAAAATAGGAATTCCAAAGCAGAGCCCTGGGGAAGAGTGAAGGGACAACCCAAACTATGGTTAAAAATTGGGGCCTAGGTGCATGGCAGGCCCAATATGCTGTCTCTTCATCCAGCCACTGAGAGGCCTTACTTGAGGACTGGGCTCATGCTGAGGGTCACAATGTGTGTTTGTGACCAATGTGGCCTGCGAGCATGGGCGGGGCCTCATGGGCCACACTGGTTTCAACTTCACTGGACTTTGGACAACCTGCCAAACACAAGGTCTCTGGCCATGGGGAATGTGTTCTGATATCTGCATCATTTTCAACCCTGGGCAGTGGTTGGAGATAAGGTCTCGGTTCTGAAGCCTGAAAAACCGAAGTTGGGAAGAGATGACGACCTAAGGCCATGGCGGGTCTGATATGCTCAGTGTGCGGTCAGCTGCCTGGGTGTTGGTCAGGAGGTTCGGGCTCAGGTTGTGTCAGTCAGTGCATTAGTCCCAGGTTAGACTATATGATTTGGGTACAGTCGAGTGCCGTATAGGTTTATCCTCATTTGAGGTGCCTGGGGAGCTCAATAGGCAAGATATTTTTTCTAGAGGGCAGGCAGAGTGCTGCACTTTGGTTCCAGAATTGCCAAACTTGAGGGCTTCTGGGCCAGGAGTGTGAGGACAGAAGTCTGAGAACACAAGCTAGACTTGGGCTTCAGGCCGAGGGCACGGCAGGTACCTCCTGCAGATCTGAACCAATATTTCATGCATCTGAAGTCACGGCGAGGATCAGACGTTGGCTCAGGTTGGAGTTTCTGTGCATGACTGCCCCTTCATGAACAGAGCAGAATCTCAAGGCCATGGAGGTTTTCCCACGTTGGGAGTTGTGGGATGCCCCCTTCAAGGATTCCTTCTGCGGGACAATTGAGACCTGTTGGTCTGCTCGAGGACATCCCATATGGAATGACTCCAGAGCACCGTTCGAGGATCGATGCCAGGGAATCCCGCCTCGCATTCCAATTTTCTCCCAGCAATAAGACAGTTGAGTTTTGATGGCTCTGCGGGAGCAATCGGGGCGGCTGTGTTGAAATGGACTTTCCCGAGGTTGGGGCCTAATGTGTGTTTGTGTCCATGAGGGCCTTGGAATGGGGCGGTGACACCGGGACCCTGAAGTATTCTCCTAAGCTTTTGACATAGGTCCCATGCACAAGTTTCCTTGTGGAAACGAGATTTGTTCTGATGGGTGCCTCAAAAAAACCCCTATGCTGGTCTTGGAATCCAGGCTTTTGAGGAGACATGTCTGTAAACCAAAGCAATGGATCCGAATATGGCCTAGGGTCCTGTCTGGTTCCATCTTCTTCTCTGGGGACATCCATTTATGATATGAGTGGAGGTAGTTGCTCAGCTGGTGTCAGACCGCCCTTGTTTGTCCCCGGAGACCTACACTATTGGGATGGCCTCGGGGACTTTGGAGAGTTCTCCTAATTTGTACGATTTTGGATAATGGAATGGGCAGAATGCCCATGGATTGGTTAGGCACAGTCCTAATGTGTGGCTCCAGGGGCCCCAGCCTGGAGGGTGTGTGGCCCAGGAATTTGAGGACAGAAGTCTGAAAACACAAACTCAGCTTAGGTTGGGAACGTAGGTATGGCAGGGCCAATCTACAAACCATGAGAAGGACTCTTCAGGATATGAAGAAAGAGCGATTCTGAGGCGCTTGCTCAGGCTTTTGTCTCTGGATTTTGTATCAAAGATGGGCGTGGAACGTCGGGAGGCCTCATGGGCCATGGACGAATCTTCCTCTCTGTGGATTTGGCCCGGTCACAATTTCTTTCGGTCAATCTGTGGGATGGGAGGTCTCCTCTCAGGTTTGTTACCTCAGGTGTCCCAACCAAAGAGGAATTCCAAAGCAGAGCCCTGGGGAAGAGTGAAGGGACAACCCAAACGATGGTTATAAATTGGGTCCTAGGGGCATGGCAGACCCAATATGCTGCCTCTTCATCCAGCCACTGAGTGGCCTTACTTAAAGACTGGGCACAGGCTGAGGGTCTGCATGTGTGTTTGTGACCAATGTGGCCCGCGAGCATGGGCGGGGCCTCATGGGCCACACTGGTTTCAACTACACTGAACTTTGGATAACATGTCAATCACAAGGTCTCTTGCCATGGGGAAGGAGCTCTGATTTCTGCATCATTTTCAACCCTGGGCAGTGTTTGGAGATAAGGTCTACGTTCTGAATCCTGAAAACCGCAGTTGGGAAGAGATGACGACCTAAGGCCATGGCGGGTCTGATGTGCTCAGTGTGCGGTCAGCTGCCTGGGTGTTGGTCCGGAGGTTCGGGTTCAGGTTGTGTCAGACAGTGAATTAGTACCCAGGTTAGACTATATAATTCAGGTACAGTCGAGAGCCGTGTAGGTTTATCCTCATTTGAGGTGCCTGGGCTACTCATTAGGCAATATATTTTTTCTAGAGGCAGGCAGAGTGCTGCATTGTGGGTCCGGTATTGCCAAACATGAGGGATTCTGGACCAGGAGTGTGAGGACAAGTCTGAGAACAGAAGCTAGACTTGGGCTTCAGGCCGAGGGCACGGCTGGTACCCCCTGCAGATCTGAACGAATATCTCATGCTTCTGAAGTCACGGCGAGGATCAGACGTTGGCTCGGGTTGGAGTTTCTGTGCATGACTGCCCCTTCATGAACGGACCGGAATCTCAAGGCCATGGAGGTTTTCCCACGTTGGGAGTTGTGGGATGCCCCCTTCAAGGATTCCTTCTGCGGGACAATTGAGACCTGTTGGGCAGCTCCAGGATATCCCATATGGAAGGACTCCAGAGCACCGTTCGGGGTGGATGCCTGGGAAGCGGGCCTCGCATTCCAAATGTCTCCTAGCAACAAGACAGTTGAGATCGGATAGCTCTGCGGGAGCAACCGGCGTGGCTGAGTTGAAATGGACTTTTAGGATCGGGCCCATTGTGTGTTTGTGTCCATGAGGGCCTTGGAATGGGGCGTTGGCACCGGGACCCTGAAGTATTCTCCTAAGCTTTTGACATACCTCCCATGCACAAGTTTCCTTGTGGAGATGAGATTTGTTCTGAGGGGTGCCTCAGGAAACCCCCTATGCTGGTATTGGAATCCAGGCTTTTGAGGAGACATGCCTGTAAACCAAAACAATGGATCCGATTATGGCCTAGGGTCCTGTCTGGTTCAATCTTCTTCTCTGGTGATATCCATCTATGGAATGAGTGGAGGGAGATGCTCACCTGCTGTCACAGCGCCCTTGTTTGTCCCTGGAGACCTACACTATTGGGATGGCCTCGGGGACTTTGGAGAGTTTTCTTAATTGGTGAGATTTTGGACAATGGAATGGGCAGAATTCCCATGGATTGGGTAGGCACAGTCCTAATGTGTGGCTCCAGGGGCCCCAGCCTGGAGGGTGTGCGGCCCAGGACTTTGAGGACAGAAGTCTGAAAACACAAACTCAGCTAAGGTTTTGGGACGTAGGTATGGGAGGCCCAATCTACAAACCATGAGAAGTACCCCTCAGGATATGA
Source organism: Mustela nivalis (assembly GCF_964662115.1). Lineage (NCBI taxonomy): Eukaryota > Metazoa > Chordata > Mammalia > Carnivora > Mustelidae > Mustela > Mustela nivalis. The sequence continues at coordinate 403,376 of NW_028136508.1, read as the reverse complement.
AGAAAGAGCGAGTCTGAGGCACTTGCTCAGGATTTTGTCTCCTGATTTTGTATCAAAGATGGGCGTGGAACGTCGGGAGGCCTCATGGGCCATGGACGAATCTTCCTCTCTGTGGATTTGACCCGGTCCCAATTTCGTTCCGTCAATCTGTGGGATGGGAGGTCTCCTCTCAGGTTTGTTACCTCAGGTGTCCCAACCAAAGAGGAATTCCAAAGCAGAGCCCTGGGCAAGAGTGAAGGGACAACCCAAACGATGGTTATAAATTGGGGCCTAGGGGCATGGCAGACCCAATATGCTGTCTCTTCATCCAGCCACTGAGTGGCCTTACTTAAAGACTGGGCACAGGCTGAGGGTCAGCATGTGTGTTTGTGACCAATGTGGCCCGCGAGCATGGGCGGGGCCTCATGGGCCACACTGGTTTCAACTACACTGAACTTTGGATAACATGCCAATCACAAGGTCTCTTGCCATGGGGAAGGAGCTCTGATTTCTGCATCATTTTCAACCCTGGGCCGTGGTTGGAGATAAGGTCTAGGTTCTGAAGCCTGAAAACCACAGTTGGGAAGTGATGACGATCTAAGGCCATGTCGGGGCTCATGTGCTCAGTGTGCGGTCAGCTGCCTGGGTGTTGGTCCAGAGTTTCGGGTTCAGGTTGTGTCAGACAGTGCATTATTGCCCAGGTTAGACTATATAATTTAGGTACAGTCGAGTGCCGTGTAAGTTTATCCTCATTTGAGGTGCCTGGGAAAATCATTAAGCAATATATTTTTCCCAGAGGGCAGGCATATTGCTGCATTGAGGGTCCGGAATTGCCAAACTTGAGGGCTTCTGGGCCAAGAGTGTGAGGACAGAAGTTTCAGAACACAAGCTAGACTTGGGCTTCAGGCCTTGGGTAGGGCAATGGGTATGGCAAATACCTCCTGCAGATCTGAACCAATATCTCATGTATCTGAAGTCACGGCGAGGATCAGAAGTTGGCTCGGGTTGGAGTTTCTGTGCATGTCTGCCCCTCCATGAACGGAGCGGAATCTCAAGGCCATGGAGGTTTTCCAACGTTGGGAGTGTGGGATCCCCCTTCAAGGATTCCTTCTGCGGGACAATTGAGCACTGTTGGTCAGCTCCAGGACAATCCATATGGAATGACTGCAGTGCACCATTCGAGGACTGATGCCAGGGAAGCCAGCCTCGCATTCCAATTGTCTCCTAGCAACAAGACAGTTGAGTTCTATGGCTCTGATTGAGCAATCGGGGCGGCTGTGTTGAAATGGACTTTCCCGAGGTTGGGGCCTAATGTGTGTTTGTGTCCATGAGGACCTTGGAATGGAGCGGTGGCACTGGGACCCTGAAGTATTCTCCTAAGCTTTAGACATAGGTCCCATGCACAAGTTTCCTCGTGGAGACGAGTTTTGTTCTGATGGGTGCCTCAGGAAACCCCCTATGCTGGTCTTGGAATCCAGGCTCTTGAGGAGATATGCCTGTAAACCAAAGCAATGGATCCGATTATGGCCTAGGGTCCTGTCTGGTTCCATCTTCTTCTCTGGGGACATCCATTTATGGTATGAGTGGATGTAGATGCTCAGCTGGTGTCAGACCGCCCTTGTTTGTCCCGGGAGACCTACACTATTGGGATGGCCTTGGGGACTTTGGAGGGTTCTTCTAATTTGTATGATTTTGAACAATGGAATGGGCAGAATTCCCATGGATTGGGTAGGCACAGTCCTAATGTGTGGCTCCAGGGGCCCCAGCCTGGAGGGTGTGTGGCCCAGAAATTTGAGGACAGAAGTCTGAAAACACAATCTCAGCTTAGGTTGGGGACGTAGGTATGGCAGGTCCAATCTACAAACCATGACAAGAACTCTTCAGGATATGAAGAACGAGCGAGTCTGAGGCGCTTGCTCAGGCTTTTGTCTCTGGATTTTGTATCAAAGATGGGCGTGGAATGTGGGGAGGCCTCATGGGCCATGGATGAATCTTCCTGTCTGTTGATTTGGCCCGGTGCCAATTTCTTTCCATCAATCTGTGGAATGGGAGGTATCCTCTCAGGTTTGTTAATTCAGGTGTCCCAACCAAAGAGGAATTCCAAAGCAGAGCCCTGGGGAAGAGTGAAGGGACAACCCAAACGATGGTTAAAAATTGGGGCCTAGGGGCATGGCAGGCCCAATATGCTGTCTCTTCATCCAGCCACTGAGTGGCCTTACTTAAGGACTGGGCACAGCCTGAGAGTCACAATGTGTGTTTGTGACCAATGTGGCCGCGAGCATGGGCGGGGCCTCATGGGCCATACTGGTTTCAACTACACTGAACTTAGGACAAATTGCCAATCACAAGGTCTCTTGCCATGGGGAAGGAGCTCTGATTTCTGCATCATTTTCAACCCTGGGCAGTGGTTGGATATAAGGTCTAGATTCTGAAGTCTGAAAACCGCAGTTGGGAAGAGATGACGACCTAAAGCCATGGCGGGTCTGATGTGCTCAGTGTGCGGTCAGCTGCCTGGGTGTTGGTCCGGAGTTTCGGGTTCAGGTTGTGTCAGACAGTGCATTAGTGCCCAGGTTAGACTATATAATTTAGGTACAGTCGAGTGCCGTTTAAGTTTATCCTCATTTGAAGTGCCTGGGCAAATCATTAGGCAAGATATTTTTTCTAGAGGGGAGGCAGGGTGCTGCATTGTGGGTCCGGAATTGCCAAACTTGAGGGCTTCTGGGCCAGGAGTATGAGGACAGAAGTCTGAGAACACAAGCTAGACTTGGGCTTCAGGCCGAGGGCACGGCAGGTACCGCCTGCAGATCTGAAACAATATCTCTTGCATTTGAAGTCACGGCGAGGATCAGACTTTGCCTCGGGTTGGAGTTTCTGTGCATGACTGCCCCTTCATGAACGGAGCGGAATTTCAAGGCCATGGAGGTTTTCCCACGTTGGGAGTTGTGGGATGCCCCCTTCAAGGATTCCTTCTGCGGGACAATTGAGACCTGTTGGGCAGCTCCAGGATATCCCATATGGAAGTATTCCAGAGCACCATTCGGGGATGGATGCCAGGGAAGTGGGCCTCGCATTCCAATTGTCTCCTAGCAACAAGACAGTTGAGATCTGAAGACTCTGCGGTAGTAACCGGGTTGGCTAGTTGAAATGGACTTTCCCGAGAATGGGGCCTGATATGTGTTTGTTTCCATGAGGGCATTGGAATGGGGCGGTGGCACCGGGACCCTGAAGTATTCTCCTAAGCTTTTGACATAGGTCCCATGCACAAGTTTCCTTGTCGAGACGAGATTTGTTCTGATGGGTGCCTCAGGAAATCCCCTATGCTGGTCTGGAATCCAGGCTTTTGAGGAGACATGCCTGTAAACCAAAGCAATGGATCCGATTATGGCCTAGGGTCCTGTATGGTTCCATCTTCTTCTCTGGGGACATCCATCTATGGTATGAGTGGAGGTTGATGCTCAGCTTGTGTCAGACCGCCCTTGTTTATACCGGGAAACCTACACTATTGTGATGGCCTCGGGAAATTTGGAGGGTTCTCCTAATTTGTACGATTTTGGACAATGGAATGGGCAGTGTTCCCATGGATTGAATAGGCACAGTCCTAATGTGTGGCTCCAGGGGCCCCAGCCCGGAGGGAGTGTGGCCCAGGAATCTGAGGACAGAAGTCTGAAAACACAAACTCAGCTTACGTTTAGGGAAGTACGTATGGCAGGTCCAATCTAGAAACCATGAGAAAACTCTTCAGGATATGAAGAAAGATCGAGTCGGAGGCACTTGCTCAGGCTTTTGTCTCTGGATTTTGTATCAAAGATGGGCGTGGAACGTGGGGAGGCCTCATGGGCCATGGACGAATCTTCCTCTCTGTGGATTTGTCCCAGTCCCAATTTCTTTCCGTCAATCTGTGGGATGGGAGTTCTCCTCTCAGGTTTGTTACCTCAGGTGTCCCAACCAAAGAGGAATTCCAAAGCAGAGCCCTGGGGAAGAGTGAAGGGACAACCCAAACTATGTTTAAAAATTGGGACCTAGGGGCATGGCAGGCCCAATATGCTGTCTCTTCATCCAACCACTGAGAGGCCTTACTTGAGGACTGGGCACAGGCTGAGGGTCACAATGTGTGTTTGTGACCAATGTGGCCCGCGAGCATGGGCGGGGCCTCATGGGCCACACTGGTTTCAACTACACTGGACTTTGGACAACCTGCCAATCACAAGCTCTCTTGCCATGAGGAAGGTGTTCTGATGTCTGCATCATTTTCAACCCTGGGCAGTGGTTGGAGATAAGGTCCTGGTCTGAAGCCTGAAAAACCGAAGTTGGGAAGAGATGACGACCTAAGGCCATGGCGGGTCTGATATGCTCAGTGTGCGGTCAGCTGCCTGGGTGTTGGTCAGGAGGTTCTGGCTCAGGTTGTGTCAGACAGTGCATTAGTGCCCAGGTTTGACTATATGATTTGGGTACAGTCGAGTGCCGTGTAGGTTTATCCTCATTTGATGTGCCTGGGCTGCTCTTAGGCAAGATATTTTTTATAGATGGCAGGCAGAGTGCTGCATTGTGAGTCCGGAATTGCCAAACTTGAGGGCTTCTGGGCCAGGAGTGTGAGTACAGAAGTCTGAGAACACAAGCTAAACTTGGGCTTCAGGCAGAGGGCACAGCATGTACCCCCTGCAGAGTGAACCAATATCTCAAGCATCTGAAGTCACGGTGAGGATCAGATGTTGGCTCAGGTTGGAGTTTCTGTGCATGACTGCCCCTTCATGAACAGAGCGGAATCTCAAGGCCATGGAGGTTTTCCCACGTTGGGAGTTGTGGGATGCCCCCTTCAAGGATTCCTTCTGCGGGACAATTGAGACCTGTTGGTCAGCTCCAGGACATCCCATATGGAATGACTCCAGAGCACCGTTCGAGGATCGATGCCAGGGAATCCCGCCTCGCATTCCAATTTTCTCCCAGCAACAAGACAGTTGAGTTTTGATGGCTCTGCGGGAGCAATCGGGGCGGCTGTGTTGAAATGGACTTTCCCGAGGTTGGGGCCTAATATGTGTTTGTGTCCATGAGGGCCTTGGAATGGGGCGGTGACACTGGGACCCTGAAGTATTCTCCTAAGCTTTTGACATAGGTCCCATGCACAAGTTTCCTCGTGGAAACGAGATTTGTTCTGATGGGTGCCTCAAAAAACCCCCTATGCTGGTCTTGGAATCCAGGCTTTTGAGGAGACATGTCTGTAAACCAAAGCAATGGATCCGAATATGGCCTAGGGTCCTGTCTGGTTCCATCTTCTTCTCTGGGGACATCCATTTATGATATGAGTGGAGGTAGATGCTCAGCTGGTGTCAGACCGCCCTTTTTTGTCCCCGGAGACCTACACTATTGGAATGGCCTCGGGGACTTTGGAGAGTTCTCCTAATTTGTACGATTTTGGATAATGGAATGGTCAGAAAGCCCATGGATTGGATAGGCACAGTCCTAATGTGTGGCTCCAGGGGCCCCAGCCTGGAGGGTGTGTGGCCCAGGAATCTGAGGACAGAAGTCTGAAAACACAAACTTAGCTTAGGTTGGGAACGTAGGTATGGCAGGGCCAATCTACAAACCATGAGAAGGACTCTTCAGGATATGAAGAAAGAGCGAGTCTGAGGCGCTTGCTCAGGCTTTTGTCTCTGGATTTTGTATCAAAGATGGGCGTGGAACGTGGGGAGGCCTCATGGGCCAAGGACGAATCTTCCTCTCTGTGGATTTGGCCCGGTCCCAATTTCTTTCTGTCAATCTGTGGGATGGGAGGTCTCCTCTCAGGTTTGTTACCTCAGGTGTCCCAACCAAAGAGGAATTCCAAAGCAGAGCCCTGGGGAAGAGTGAAGGGACAACCCAAACGATGGTTATAAATTGGGGCCTAGGGGCATGGCAGACCCAATATGCTGTCTCTTCATCCAGCCACTGAGTGGTATTACTTAAAGACTGGGCACAGGCTGAGGGTCAGCATGTGTGTTTGTGACCAATGTGGCCCGCGAGCATGGGCGGGGCCTCATGGGCCACACTGGTTTCAACTACACTGAACTTTGGATAACATGCCAATCACAAGGTCTCTTGCCATGGGGAAGGAGCTCTGATTTCTGCATCATTTTCAACCCTGGGCAGTGTTTGGAGATAAGGTCTACGTTTTGAATCCTGAAAACCGCAGTTGGGAAGAGATGACGACCTAAGGCCATGGCGGGTCTGATGTGCTCAGTGTGCGGTCAGCTGCCTGGGTGTTGGTCCGGAGGTTCGGGTTCAGGATGTGTCAGACAGTGAATTAGTACCCAGGTTAGACTATATAATTCAGGTACAGTCGAGAGCCGTGTAGGTTTATCCTCATTTGAGGTGCCTGGGCTACTCATTAGGCAATATATTTTTTCTAGAGGTAGGCAGAGTGCTGCATTTTGGGTCCGGTATTGCCAAACATGAGGGATTCTGGACCAGGAGTGTGAGGACAAGTCTGAGAACAGAAGCTAGACTTGGGCTTCAGGCCGAGGGCACGGCTGGTACCCCCTGCAGATCTGAACGAATATCTCATGCTTCTGAAGTCACGGCGAGGATCAGACGTTGGCTCGGGTTGGAGTTTCTGTGCATGACTGCCCCTTCATGAACGGAGCGGAATCTCAAGGCCATGGAGGTTTTCCCACGTTGGGAGTTGTGGGATGCCCCCTTCAAGGATTCCTTCTGCGGGACAATTGAGACCTGTTGGGCAGCTCCAGGATATCCCATATGGAAGGACTCCAGAGCCCCGTTCGGGGTGGATGCCTGGGAAGCGGGCCTCGCATTCCAAATGTCTCCTAGCAACAAGACAGTTGAGATCGGATAGCTCTGCGGGAGCAACCGGCTTGGCTGAGTTGAAATGGACTTTTAGGATCGGGCCCATTGTGTGTTTGTGTCCATGAGGGCCTTGGAATGTGGCGTTGGCACCGGGACCCTGAAGTATTCTATTAAGCTTTTGACATACCTCCCATGCACAAGTTTCCTTGTGGAGATGAGATTTGTTCTGAGGGGTGCCTCAGGAAACCCCCTATGCTCGTATTGGAATCCAGGCTTTTGAGGAGACATGCCTGTAAACCAAAACAATGGATCCGATTATGGCCTAGGGTCCTGTCTGGTTCAATCTTCTTCTCTGGTGATATCCATCTATGGAATGAGTGGAGGGAGATCCTCACCTGGTGTCACACCGCCCTTGTTTGTCCCTGGAGACCTACACTATTGGGATGGCCTCGGGGACTTTGGAGAGTTTTCTTATTGGTGAGATTTTGGACAATGAACTGGGCAGAATTCCCATGGATTGGGTAGGCACAGTCCTAATGTGTGGCTCCAGGGGCCCCAGCCTGGAGGGTGTGCGGCCCAGGACTTTGAGGACAGAAGTCTGAAAACACAAACTCAGCTAAGGTTTTGGGACGTAGGTATGGGAGGCCCAATCTACAAACCATGAGAAGTACCCCTCAGGATATGAAGAAAGAGCATGTCTGAGGCACTTGCTCAGGATTTTGTCTCCTGATTTTGTATCAAAGATGGGCGTGGAACGTCGGGAGGCCTCATGGGCCATGGACGAATCTTCCTCTCTGTGGATTTGACCCGGTCCCAATTTCGTTCCGTCAATCTGTGGGTTGGGAGGTCTCCTCTCAGGTTTGTTACCTCAGGTGTCCCAACCAAAGAGGAATTCCAAAGCAGAGCCCTGGGGAAGAGTGAAGGGACAACCCAAACGATGGTTATAAATTGGGGCCTAGGGGCATGGCAGACCCAATATGCTGTCTCTTCATCCAGCCACTGAGTGGCCTTACTTAAAGACTGGGCACAGGCTGAGGGTCAGCATGTGTGTTTGTGACCAATGTGGCCCGCGAGCATGGGCGGGGCCTCATGGGCCACACTGGTTTCAACTACACTGAACTTTGGATAACATGCCAATCACAAGGTCTCTTGCCATGGGGAAGGAGCTCTGATTTCTGCATCATTTTCAACCCTGGGTCGTGGTTGGAGATAAGGTCTAGGTTCTGAAGCCTGAAAACCACAGTTGGGAAGTGATGAGGATCTAAGGCCATGTCGGGGCTCATGTGCTCAGTGTGCGGTCAGCTGCCTGGGTGTTGGTCCAGAGTTTCGGGTTCAGGTTGTGTCAGACAGTGCATTATTGCCCAGGTTAGACTATATAATTTAGGTACAGTCGAGTGCCGTGTAAGTTTATCCTCATTTGAGGTGCCTGGGAAAATCATTAGGCAATATATTTTTCCCAGAGGGCAGGCATATTGCTGCATTGAGGGTCCAGGAATTGCCAAACTTGAGGGCTTCTGGGCCAAGAGTGTGAGGACAGAAGTTTCAGAACACAAGCTAGACTTGGGCTTCAGGCCTTGGGTAGGGCAATGGGTATGGCAAATACCCCCTGCAGATCTGAACCAATATCTCATGTATCTGAAGTCACGGCGAGGATCAGAAGTTGGCTCGGGTTGGAGTTTCTGTGCATGTCTGCCCCTCCATGAACGGAGCGGAATCTCAAGGACATGGAGGTTTTCCAACGTTGGGAGTGTGGGATCCCCCTTCAAGGATTCCTTCTGCGGGACAATTGAGCACTGTTGGTCAGCTCCAGGACAATCCATATGGAATGACTGCAGTGCACCGTTCGAGGACTGATGCCAGGGAAGCCAGCCTCGCATTCCAATTGTCTCCTAGCAACAAGACAGTTGAGTTCTATGGCTCTGACTGAGCAATCGGGGCGGCTGTGTTAAAATGGACTTTTCCGAGGTTGGGGCCTAATGTGTGTTTGTGTCCATGAGGACCTTGGAATGGAGCGGTGGCACTGGGACCCTGAATTATTCTCCTAAGCTTTTGACATAGGTCCCATGCACAAGTTTCCTCGTGGAGACGAGTTTTGTTCTGATGGGTGCCTCAGGAAACACGCTATGCTGGTCTTGGAATCCAGACTCTTGAGGAGATATGCCTGTAAACCAAAGCAATGGATCCGATTATGGCCTAGGGTCCTGTCTGGTTCCATCTTCTTCTCTGGGGACATCCATTTATGGTATGAGTGGATGTAGATGCTCAGCTGGTGTCAGACCGCCCTTGTTTGTCCCGGGAGACCTACACTATTGGGATGGCCTTGGGACTTTGGAGGGTTCTTCTAATTTGTACGATTTTGAACAATGGAATGGGCAGAATTCCCATGGATTGGGTAGGCACAGTCCTAATGTGTGGCTCCAGGGGCCCCAGCCTGGAGGGTGTGCGGCCCAGGACTTTGAGGACAGAAGTCTGAAAACACAAACTCAGCTAAGGTTTTGGGACGTAGGTATGGGAGGCCCAATCTACAAACCATGAGAAGTACCCCTCAGGATATAAAGAAAGAGCGATTCTGAGGCACTTGCTCAGGATTTTGTCTCTGGATTTTGTATCAAAGTTGGGCGTGGAACGTGGGGAGGCCTCATGGGCCATGGACGAATCTTCCTCTCTGTGGATTTGGCCCGGTCCCAATTTCTTTCTGTCAATCTGTGGGCCGGGAGGTCTCCTCTCAGGTTTGTTACCTCAGGTGTCCCAACCAAAGAGGAATTCCAAAGCAGAGCCCTGGGGAAGAGTGAAGGGACAACCCAAACGATGGTTATAAATTGGGGCCTAGGGGCATGGCAGACCCAATATGCTGTCTCTTCATTCAGCCACTGAGTGGCCTTACTTAAAGACTGGGCATAGGCTGAGGGTCAGCATGTGTGTTTGTGACCAATGTGGCCCGCGAGCATGGGCGGGGCCTCATGGGCCACACTGGTTTCAACTACACTGAACTCTGGATAACATGCCAATCACAAGGTCTCTTGCCATGGGGAAGGTACTCTGATTTCTGCATCATTTTCAACCCTGGGCAGTGTTTGGAGATAAGGTCTACGTTCTGAAGCCTGAAAACCGCAGTTGGGAAGAGATGACGACCTAAGGCCATGGTGGGTCTGATGTGCTCAGTGTGCGGTCAGCTGCCTGGGTGTTGGTCCGGAGGTTCGGGTTCAGGTTGTGTCAGACAGTGAATTAGTACCCAGTTTAGACTATATAATTCAGGTACAGTCGAGTGCCGTGTAAGTTTATCCTCATTTGAGGTGCCTGGGCTACTCATTAGGCAATATATTTTTTCTAGAGGCAGGCAGAGTGCTGCATTGTGGGTCCGGTATTGCCAAACATGAGGGATTCTGGACCAGGAGTGTGAGGACAAGTCTGAGAACAGAAGGTAGACTTGGGCTTCAGGCCGAGGGCACGGCTGGTACCCCCTGCAGATCTGAACGAATATCTCATGCTTCTGAAGTCACGGCGAGGGTCAGACGTTGGCTCGGGTTGGAGTTTCTGTGCATGACTGCCCCTTCATGAACGAGCGGAATCTCAAGGCCATGGAGGTTTTCCCACGTTGGGAGTTGTGGGATTCCCCCTTCAAGGATTCCTTCTGCGGGACAATTGAGACATGTTGGGCAGCTCCAGGATATCCCATATGGAAGGACTCCAGAGCACCGTTCGGGGTGGATGCCTGGGAAGCGGGCTCGCATTCCAAATGTCTCCTAGCAACAAGACAGTTGAGATCGGATAGCTCTGCGGGAGCATCCGGCGTGGCTGAGTTGAAATGGACTTTTAGGATCGGGCCCATTGTGTGTTTGTATCCATGAGGGCCTTGGAATGGGGCGTTGGCACCGGGACCCTGAAGTATTCTCCTAAGCTTTTGACATACCTCCCATGCACAAGTTTCCTTGTGGAGATGAGATTTGTTCTGAGGGGTGCCTCAGGAAACCCCCTATGCTGGTATTGGAATCCAGGCTTTTGAGGAGACATGCCTGTAAACCAAAACAATGGATCCGATTATGGCCTAGGGTCCTGTCTGGTTCAATCTTCTTCTCTGGTGATATCCATCTATGGAATGAGTGGAGGGAGATGCTCACCTGGTGTCACACCGCCCTTGTTTGTCCCTGGATACCTACAGTATTGGGATGGCCTCGGGGACTTTGGAGAGTTTTCTTAATTGGTGAGATTTTGGACAATGGAATGGGCAGAATTCCCATGGATTGGGTAGGCACAGTCCTAATGTGTGGCTCCAGGGGCCCCAGCCTGGAGGGTGTGCGGCCCAGGACTTTGAGGACAGAAGTCTGAAAACACAAACTCAGCTAAGGTTTTGGGACGTAGGTATGGGAGACCCAATCTACAAACCATGAGAAGTACCCCTCAGGATATGAAGAAAGAGCGAGTCTGAGGCACTTGCTCAGGCTTTTGTCTCTGGATTTTGTATCAACAATGGCTGTAGAATGTGGGGAGGCCTCATGGGATATGGACGAATCTTCGTCTCTGTGGATTTGGCCTGGTCCCAATAGTTTTTCTTCAATTGTTGGATGGGAGGTCTCCTTTCAGGTTTATTACCTCAGGTGTCCGAACAAAATAGGAATTCCAAAGCAGAGCCCTGGGGAAGAGTGAAGGGACAACCCAAACTATGGTTAAAAATTGGGGCCTAGGTGCATGGCAGGCCCAATATGCTGTCTCTTCATCCAGCCACTGAGAGGCCTTACTTGAGGACTGGGCTCATGCTGAGGGTCACAATGTGTGTTTGTGACCAATGTGGCCCGCGAGCATGGGCGGGTCCTCATGGGCCACACTGGTTTCAACTACACTGGACTTTGGACAACCTGCCAAACACAAGGTCTCTGGCCTTGGGGAATGTGTTCTGATATCTGCATCATTTTCAACCCTGGTCAGTGGTTGGAGATAAGGTCTAGGTTCTGAAGCCTGAAAAACCGAATTTGGAAGAGATGACGACCTAAGGCCATGGCGGGTCTGATATGCTCAGTGTGCGGTCAGCTGCCTGGGTGTTGGTCAGGAGGTTCGGGCTCAGGTTGTGTCAGTCAGTGCATTAGTCCCAGGTTAGACTATATGATTTGGGTACAGTCGAGTGCCGTATAGGTTTATCCTCATTTGAGGTGCCTGGGGAGCTCAATAGGCAAGATATTTTTTCTAGAGGGCAGGCAGAGTGCTGCACTTTGGTTCCAGAATTGCCAAACTTGAGGGCTTCTGGGCCAGGAGTGTGAGGACAGAAGTCTGAGAACACAAGCTAGACTTGGGCTTCAGGCCGAGGGCACGGCAGGTACCTCCTGCAGATCTGAACCAATATTTCATGCATCTGAAGTCACGGCGAGGATCAGACGTTGGCTCGGGTTGGAGTTTCTGTGCATGACTGCCCCTTCATGAACGGAGCGGAATCTCAAGGCCATGGAGGTTTTCCCACGTTGGGAGTTGTGGGATGCCCCCTTCAAGGATTCCTTCTGCGGGACAATTGAGACCTGTTGGTCAGCTCCAGGACATCCCATATGGAATGACTCCAGAGCACCGTTCGAGGATCGATGCCAGGGAATCCTGCCTCGCATTCCAATTTTCTCCTAGCAACAAGACAGTTGAGTTTTGATGGCTCTGCGGGAGCAATCGGGGCGGCTGTGTTGAAATGGACTTTCCCGAGGTTGGGGCCTAATGTGTGTTTGTGTCCATGAGGGCCTGGGTTGGGGCGGTGGCACCGAGACACTGAAGTTTCTCCTAAGCTTTTGACATAGCTCCCATGCACAAGTTTCCCTGTGGAGACAAGATTTGTTCTGATGGGTGCCTCAGGAAATCACTTATGCTGGTATTGGAATCCAGGCTTTTGAGTAGACACGCCTGTACCAAAGCAATGGATCTGATTATGGCCTAGGGTCCTGTCTGGTTCCATCTTCTTCTCTGGAGATATCTATCTATGGAATGAGTGGAGGTAGATGCTCACGTGTGTTAGACCGTCCTTGTTTGTCCCGGAGATCTACACTATTGGGATGGCCTCGGGGACTTTGGAGGTTTCTCCTAATTTGTACGATTTTGGACAATGGAATGGGCAGAATTCCCATGGATTGGGTAGGCACAGTCCTAATGTGTGGCTCCAGGGGCCCAAGCCAGGAGGGTATGTTGCCCAGGACTTTGAGGACAGATCTAAAAATACAAACTCAGCTCAGGTTTTGGGACGTAGGTATGGCAGGCCCAATCTACAGACCATGAGGAGAACTCTTCAGGGTATGAAGAAAGAGCGAGTCTGAGGCACTTGCTCAGGCTTTTGTCTCTCGATTGTGAATCAACGATGGCCATGGATGTGGGGAGGCCTCATGGGCCATGGACCAATCTTCCTCTCTGTGGATTTGTCCCAGTCCCAATTCTTTTTCGTCAATCTGTGGAATGGTAGGTCGCCTTTCACATTTGTTACATCAGGTGACCCAACCAAAGAGTAATTACAAAGCACAGCCCTGGGGAAGAGTGAAGGGACAACCCAAACTATGTTTAAAAATTGGGACCTAGGGGCATGGCAGGCCCAATATGCTGTCTCTTCATCCAACCACTGAGAGGCCTTACTTGAGGACTGGGCACAGGCTGAGGGTCACAATGTGTGTTTGTGACCAATGTGGCCCGCGAGCATGGGCGGGGCCTCATGGGCCACACTGGTTTCAACTACACTGGACTTTGGACAACATGCCAATCACAAGGTCTCTTGCCATGAGGAAGGTGTTCTGATGTCTGCATCATTTTCAACCCTGGGCAGTTGTTGGAGATAAGGTCTAGGTTCCGAAGCCTGAAAAACCGAAGTTGGGAAGAGATGACGACTTAAGGCCATGGCGTGTCTGATATGATCAGTGGGCGGTCAGCTGCCTGGGTGTTGGTCAGAAGGTTCTGGCTCAGGTTGTGTCAGACAGTGCATTAGTGCCCAGGTTTGACTATATGATTTGGGTACAGTCGAGTGCCGTGTAGGTTTATCCTCATTTGATGTGCCTGGGCTGCTCTTAGGCAAGATATTTTTTATAGATGGCAGGCAGAGTGCTGCATTGTGAGTCCGGAATTGCCAAACTTGAGGGCTTCTGGGCCAGGAGTGTGAGTACAGAAGTCTGAGAACACAAGCTAAACTTGGGCTTCAGGCAGAGGGCACAGCATGTACTCCCTGCAGAGTGAACCAATATCTCAAGCATCTGAAGTCACAGTGAGGATCAGACGTTGGCTCAGGTTGGAGTTTCTGTGCATGACTGCCCCTTCATGAACGGAGCGGAATCTCAAGGCTATGGAGGTTTTCCCACGTTGGGAGTTGTGGGATGCCCCCTTCAAGGATTCCTTCTGCAGGACAATTGAGACCTGTTGGGCAGCTCCAGGAAATCCCATATGGAATGACTCCAGAGCACCTTTGAAAGATGAAAGCCAGGGAAGCCCGCCTCGCATTCCAATTGTCTCCTAGCAACAAGACAGTTGAGGCCGGATGGCTCTGGGAGAACAACCGGGGTGGCTGAGTTGAAATGGACTTTCCCGAGGATGGGGCCTAATATGTGTTTGTGTCCATGAGGGCCTTAAAATGGGGGGTGGCACCGGGACCCTGAAGTTTCTCCTAAGCTTTTGACATAGCTCCCATGCACAAGTTTCCCTGTGGAGACGAGATTTGTTCTGATGGGTGCCTCAGGAAATCACTTATGCTGGTATTGGAATCCAGGCTTTTGAGGAGACACGCCTGTACCAAAGCAGTGGATCCGATTATGGCCTAGGGCCCTGTCTGGTTCCATCTTCTTCTCTGGAGATATCCATCTATGGAATGAGTGGGTGTAGATGCTCACGTGGTGTTAGACCGCCCTTGTTTGTCCCCGGAGATCTACACTATTGGGATGGCCTCGGGGACTTTGGAGGGTTCTCCTAATTTGTACGATTTTGGACAATGGAATGGGCAGAATTCTCATGGATTGGGTAGGCACAGTCCTAATGTGTGGCTCCAGGGGCCCCAGCCAGGAGGGTGTGTTGCCCAGGATTTTGAGGACAGAAGTCTGAAAATACAAACTCAGCTCAGGTTTTGGGACGTAGGTATGGCAGGCCCAATCTACAGACCATGAGGAGAACTCTTCAGGATATGAAGAAAGAGCGAGTCTGAGGCACTTGCTCAGGCTTTTGTCTCTCGATTGTGAATCAAGATGGCCATGGATGTGGGGAGGCCTCATGGGCCATGGACCAATCTTCCTCTCTGTGGATTTGTCCCAGTCCCAATTCTTTTTCGTCAATCTGTGGAATGGGAGGTCGCCTTTCACATTTGTTACATCAGGTGACCCAACCAAAGAGTAATTACAAAGCACAGCCCTGGGGAAGAGTGAAGGGACAACCCAAACTATCGTTAAAAATTGGGACCTAGGGGCATGGCAGGCCCAATATGCTGTCTCTTCATCCAGCCACTGAGAGGCCATACTTGAGGACTGGGCTCAGGCTGAGGGTCACAATGTGTGTTAGTGACCAATGTGGCCTGTGAGCAAGAGCGGGGCCACATGGGCCACACTGGTTTCAACTACACTGACTTTGTACAACATGCCAATCACAAGGTCTCTTGCCATGGGGAAGGTGTTCTGATGTCTGCATCATTTTCAACCCTGGGCAGTGGTTGAAGATAAGGTCCTGGTCTGAAGCCTGAAAAACCGAAGTTGGGAAGAGATGACGACCTAAGGCCATGGCGGGTCTGATATGCTCAGTGTGCGGTCAGCTGCCTGGGTGTTGGTCAAGAGGTTCTGGCTCAGGTTGTGTCAGACAGTGCATTAGTTCCCAGGTTAGACTGTATAATTTGGGTGGCCTCAGGGGCCTTGGAGCTTTTCCCTAAGGTGTAGGGTTGTGGTGAATGGATTGGGCACACTTTCCTAGGAGAGGCAGGCACAATCTATCGCTGTGGCTAGAGGTCCTAGCCTCGAGGTTGTGTGGGTCCAGGCTGTGGGCACAGAAGTCTGAAAACACAAACTCAGCTTATGAGTGGTGCCTAGGGTATGGCAGGCCGGATTTACAGCCCGAGAGGGAGCTGCTCGTCCTCTGAAACAAGGGCGAGTGGGAGGCGTTCCCTCAGGCTTTTGTCTCTGGATGTTGTGTCCGGGATAGCCGTGGATTGGAGGGGTGGCCTCAGGGACTGTGAACGAGTATCCCTCTCTGGGGATTTGTCCCAGCTCCCAAGAGTTTGGGGTCATTTTGTGGGAAGGGTTGAGTCCTGTTGTTTGGCTCATGTGTCTCTCCAAGAAAGGGATTGCAGAGCAGAGCCCCAGGTACGGGTGGGGCGACTGGAAAACTCAAACACTGGTGAGGATTGGGTGCATAGGGGCTTGGCAAGCCCCATATGCGGGCTCGTGGCCCTGGCCCTGACAGGCCTTTCTTTGACATGGGGCTCATGCTGAGGGTCACAGTGTGAATTTGTGCCCAGAAGCACTCAAGTTTGGGCGTGGCATCAGGGGCATGAAGGTTTCTTCCACCCTGAAGGTGTGAATCCATGCCAAGAGCAAGCTTTACAGCCATGGGAAAGGAGGAGTTCTGTTTTATGCTTGCGATACCCAGCTGTGTGGAGAATTGTTATAATGTCTAGGTTCAGATATCTGAAAACCAAGATTAGGAAGAGGTGACGGCATAAGACCATGGCGTGTCCGAAGTGCTGTGTGTGCGGCCAGCTTTCTCCTTGTCTGTTTGGACGTCTGGCTTCAGGCTGTGTCAGACAGAACATGAGTGCCCAGAGCAGCCTATCCATTTCGGGTACCGTCGAGGCCCGAACAGGTTGATCCTCATCTGGGTTTTCTGGAGAGCCCCACAGGGAAACGATTTTCTTCCGTTGGGCAGACCCTGGGCTGTGTTGTGGTTCTGGGCATCCTAGTCCGGAGGGCTTGTTTGCCAGGAGTGTGAGGAAGGAAGTCTGAAAAGAAAAGCTAGCGTGATGTTTGGGACCGAGGGCACGGCAGTCCCACTCTGCAGAGGCTGAATTGAGATCTACTGCACTGAGGTCATGTCAACTATGAGACGTGCCTCAGGCTAGAGTTTTTGTCCAGCATGGCCTCTTCCTGAAGGGTGTGGCTACTTCATGAGGCCAGGGGTGTTTGCCTACGATGGGATTTGTGAACTACTCCAAACCTCAAGTTTTCCTTTTGCACGACAGTCGAGTCCTATTGGATGGTTCCTGAGGCCCCATACGGAGAGACTCGAGAACAGGTGTCTAAGCATGGATGCCTGGGAATGCCACCTCATATTCCCACTCTTTAGTCAGGAAAAGGCAGGCTCAATCTGCAGGCTCCAGGGTGAGCTACCTAGAGGGGAGAGTTGAAATGGACTCTCCTGAAGATGAGTCCTACTGTGGGTTGGTTTACTGGGAGACCTTGGAATGTGGAGGTGGCTCAGGGACTCTGCAGGATTCTCCAACCTGAGGTGTTTGACACGGCCCCAACAAGGGAGCTACCCATGTGGAGACGAGAGAAGTTCTGTTCAGTGCCTCAGGAAAGCCCCATATCATGTTCTTCGAACCAAGCCTCTGAGGAGTGACACCTGGAAACCAAAGCAAGAGTTGAGATTAGGGTCTAAGTGCCTGTCCGCCTCAACCTTCTATCTCTGTTGACATCTGTGTGCATGCCTTCGTGGAGGTAGCTGCTCAGCTTGTGTCCAAATGCCCCTGTGTGTCCAGGGAGGCTCCCAGTAGTGGGATGTCCTCGGGGGACTTGAGGTTTCTCATATTCTGGAGGTGTGTGGCCAAAGGAATGGACAGAGTTTCCCAGGAGAGAGCAGGCACGGTCCTGTGGTATGGCTCCAGAGGACCCAGCCTAGAGGCTGTGTTTGCCATGGCTGTGGGGACAGATGTCTGAAAAAGCAAACTTGGCTCAGGTAGGGGCCAAGGTAATGGCAGGCCTGATCTCCAGTCCGAGAGGGGAGATCCTCTGGATATCAAAGGAGGGCAAGTGGGATGCAGTCGCTCAGGCTTTTGTCTCTGGGTGTTGCGTTCACAGTGGCCGTTCAGGGTAGGGGTTGCTTCAGGGGCCGAGGAAGAGCCTTCCTCTCGGGGGATTGTCCAAGCTCCCAAGTGTTTGGGTTCATTCTGTGGGAAGGGAAGAGTACTGTTTTCTGCCACAGGGGACCCCCCAGGAGAGGGACTCTAGAGCACAGCAGTGGGTTTCCTCAACTGGAATACACACCATCTAGTTAGTCCTGGGTGCCTATGGGCATGGCAAGCCACATATGAGGGCTCTTGGTCCAATCACTGAGAGGCGTTACCTGAATAAGGTACTCACGCTGAGGGTCACAATGTGTGTTTGTGCCCAAGGCGGCCCTCACACATGGGCGTGGCCTCATGGGCCATGCCGTTTTCTCCTACACTGAAGGTTTGACTCACTGCCAGCAGCAAGGTTTCTTGCCATGGGGAAGGAGGGGTTCTGACTTGTGCATCAGGTTCCCCCCTGTGCAGGGATTGGAGATAAGGTCTAGGTTCTGATGACTGAAAACCCAGGTTGGGAATGGATGGTGGCCTAAGGCAGTGGCGGGTCCAATGTGCTGGGTGTGCATCCAGCTGTGTCGGTGTCTGTTGGAAGGTCTGGGCTCAGGCTATTTGCGACAGAGCATCAGTGTTTAAGGTAGCCTATGCAATTGGGGTGTTGCCGAGGGCCAAGCAGTTTGATCCTCATTTGGGGTTTCTGGGCAGCACCATAGACAAAGTTTTTCTCCTGGGAGGCAGGCGGAGTGCTTCATTGTGGCCCCAGAATTCCCAGTAGGGAGGGTTTGCGGGCCAGGAGTGTGAGGACGGAAGTCTAGGAACACAAGCTAAAGTGAGGATTGGAGCCAAGGGCAGAGCAGGCCCACTAGGCAGAGGCTGAATCAAAATCTCCTGCATCTGAAGTCAGGCTGAGGATCAGACGTTGGCTGAGGCTGGAGTATGTGTCCATGATGGCACCTTCATGAAGCGGGGGCCTCATGAGGCCAAGGAAGTTTTCCCACGCTGAGTTTGGAGGTTGCCCCAAACCACCAGGTTTCCTTCTGTGGGACATTCGAGTCCTGTTGCATGGCTCCAGGAAATACCATACGGAAGGACTGGAGAGCACGGTTCGAAGGATGGATCCCTGTACAGCATGCCTCGCATTCCCATTGGCCATTAGCCACAAGATATGATTGATCTGCTGCCTCTGGGGCACGCTAACCAGGGGGCTGAGTTGAAATGGCCTCTCCTGAGGATGCGTCATAATGTGCGTTTGGGTCCATGGAAACCTTGGAATGTGCTGGTTGTTCAGTGGCCCTGCGGAACTCTCCTACCTGAAGGGTTTGATACATCCCCAGTAAGTAAGCTCCCCATGTGGAGACGGGAGAGGTTTGGTTTGGTGCCTCAGAAAAGCCCCGTGTGCTGGTCTACGAAAACAGACCCCTGAGGACGGACACATGGAAACCAAAGCTAAGGTTCAGATTAGGGCCTGGGGGCCTGTCCATTTCAACCTTCTGTCTCTGGGGACTCTGTCTGAGAGTCTAAGTGGAGATAGTTGCTCCGCTGGTGTCAGAGAGCCCCTCTTAGTCCAGGGTGGCCTACACTATTGATGGCCTCAGGGGCCTTGGAGCTTTTCCCTAACCTGTAGGGTTGTGGTCAATGGATTGGGCACACTGTCCTTGGAGAGGGCAGGCACAATCTTTCGCTGTGGCTCAGGAGGCCCTAGCCTGGCGGTTGTGTGGGTCCAAGATGAGGGCACAGAAGTCTGAAAACACAAACTCAGCTTATGAGTGGCGCCTAGGGTATGGCAGGCCGGATGTACAGCCCGAGAGGGAGCTCCTGGGCCTCTGAAACAAGGGCGAGTGGGAGGCATTCCTTCAGGCTTTTGTCTCTGGATGTTGTGTCCGAGATAGCCGTGGATTGGAGGGGTGGCCTCAGGGACTGTGGACGAGTATCCCTCTCTGGGGATTTGGCCCAGCTCCCAAGAGTTTGGGGTCATTTTGTGGGAAGGGTGGAAAAGTGTTGTCTGGCTCATGTGTCTCTCCAAGAAAGGGATTGCAGAGCAGAGCCCCAGGTACGGGTGGGGCGACGGGAAAACTCAAACACTGGTGAGGATTGGGTGCATAGGGGCTTGGCAAGCCCCATATGCGGGTTCTTGGTCCAGGCCCTGACAGGACTTTCTTTGACATGGGGCTCATGCTGAGGGTCAGAGTGTGAATTTGTGCCCAAGCAGCACTCAAGTTTGGGCGTGGCATCAGGGACCAGGAAGGTTTCTCCCACCCTGAATGTGTGACTCCATGCCAAGAGCAAGCTTTACAGCCACGGGGAAGGAGGAATTCTGTGTTGTGCTTGTGATACCCAGCTGTGTGGAGAATTGATATAATGTCTAGGTTCAGATATCTGAAAACCAAGGTTAGGAAGAGGTGACGGCATAAGACCATGGCGTGTCCGAAGTGCTGGGTGTGCGGCCAGCTGTCTCCTTGTCTGTCTGGACGTCTGGCTTCAGGCTGTGTCAGACAGAGCATGAGTGCCCAGAGCAGCCTATCCAGTTCGGGTACCGTCGAGGCCCGAGCAGGTTGATCCTCATCTGGGTTTTCTGGAGAGAGCCCCACAGGGAAACGTTTTTCTTCCCTTGGGCAGACCCTGGGCTGGGTTGTGGTTCTGGAGTTCCTAGTCTGGAGGGCTTGTTTGCCAGGAGTGTGAGGAAGGAAGTCTGAAAACACAAGCTAGCGTGAGGTTTGGGACCGATGGCACGGCAGGCCCACTCTGAGAGGCTGAATCGAGATCTCCTGCACTGAGGTCATTTCAACTATGAGACGTGCCTCAGGCTAGAGTTTTTGTCCAGCATGGCCTCTTCCTGAATGGTGTGGGGGCCTCATGAGGCCAGGAAGGTTTGCCTACGATGGGATTTGTGAATTACTCCAAACCTCAAGGTTTTCTTCTGCACGAAAGTCGAGTGCAGGAGGCCCCATACGGAAAGACTCGAGAGCAGGTGTCTAAGCATGGATGCCTGGGAACGCCACCTCATATTCCCACTCTTTAGTCAGGACAAGGCAGGCTCAATCTGCGGGCTCCTGGGTGAGCTACCTAGAGGGGAGAGTTGAAATGGACTCTCCTGAAGATGATTCCTACTGTGGCTTGGTGGCCTGGGAGACCTTGGAATGTGGAGGTGGCTCAGGGACTCTGCAGGATACTCCAACCTGAGGTGTTTGACACGGCTCCAACAAGGAACTTCCCATGTGGAGACGAGAGAAGTTCTGTTCAGTGCCTCAGGAAAGCCCCATATCCTTTTCTTCGAACCAAAGCCTCTGAGGAGTGACACCTGGAAAACAAAGCAAGAGTTGAGATTAGGGCCTAAGTGCCTGTCCGGCTCAACCTTCTATCTCTGTTGACATCTGTGTGCATGCCTTCATGGAGGTAGCAGCTCAGCTTGTGTCCAAAGGCCCCTGTGTGTGCAGGGAGGCTCCCGGTAATGGTATGTTTTCGGGGGCCTTGAGGTTTCTCATATTCTGGAGGTGTGTGGCCAAAGGAATGGACAGAGTTTCCCAGGAGAGAATAGGCATGGTCCTGTGGTATGGCTCCAGAGGACCCAGCCTAGAGGCTGTGTTTGCCAGGGCTGTGGGGACAGATGTCTGAAAAAGCAAACTTGGCTCAGGTAGGGGCCAAGGTAATGGTAGGCCTGATCTCCAGTCCGAGAGGGGAGATCCTCTGGATATGAAAGGAGGGCAAGTGGGAGGCAGTCGCTCAGGCTTTTGTCTCTGGGTGTTGCGTTCACAGTGGCCGTTCAGTGTAGGGGTTGCTTCAGGGGCCGAGGAAGAGCCTTCCTCTCGGGGGATTGTCCAAGCTCCCAAGTGTTTGGGTTCATTCTGTGGGAAGGGAAGAGTACTGTTTTCTGCCACAGGGGACCCCCCAGGAGAGGGACTCTAGAGCACAGCAGTGGGTTCTCTCAACTGGAATACACACCATCTAGTTAGTCCTGAGTGCCTATGGGCATGGCAAGCCACATATGCGGGCTCTTGGTCCAATCACTGAGAGGCGTAACTTGAATATGGTACTCACGCTGAGGGTCACAATGTGTGTTTGTGCCCAACGCGGCCCTCACACATGGGCGTGGCCTCATGGGCCATGCCGTTTTCTCCTACAATGAAAGTTTTTTTTTTTTTTAAGGATTTTTTTATTTTATTTATTTGTCATAGAGAGAGAAGCGAGAGCAAGCACAGGCAGACAGAGTGGCAGGCAGAGGCAGAGGGAGAAGCAGGCTCCCTGCCAAGCAAGGAGCCCGATGTGGGACTCGATGCCAGGACGCTGGGATCATGACCTGAGCCGAAGGCAGCTGCTTAACCAACTGAGTCACCCAGGCGTCCCCTACAATGAAGGTTTGACTCACTGCCAGCAGCAAGGTTTCTTGCCATGGGGAAGGAGGGGTTCTGACTTGTGCATCAGGTTCCCCCCTGTGCAGGGATTGGAGATAAGGTCTAGGTTCTGATGACTGAAAACCCAGGTTGGGAATGGATGGTGGCCTAAGGCAGTGGCGGGTCCAATGTGCTGGGTGTGCAGCCAGCTGTGTCGGTGTCTGTTGGAAGGTCTGGGCTCAGGCTATTTGCGACAGAGCATCAGTGTTTAAGGTAGCCTATGCAATTGGGGTGTTGCCGAGGGCCAAGCAGTTTGATCCTCATTTGGGGTTTCTGGGCAGCACCATAGACAAAGTTTTTCTCCTGGGAGGCAGGCGGAGTGCTTCATTGTGGCCCCAGAATTCCCAGAAGGGAGGGTTTGTGGGCCAGGAGTGTGAGGACAGAAGTCTAGGAACACAAGCTAAAGTGAGGATTGGAGCCAAGGGCAGAGCAGGCCCACTAGGCAGAGGTTGAATCAAAATCTCCTGCATCTGAAGTCAGGCTGAGGATCAGACGTTGGCTGAGGCTGGAGTATGTGTCCATGATGGCACCTTCATGAAGCGGGGGCCTCATGAGGCCAAGGAAGTTTGGAGGTTGCCCCAAACCACCAGGTTTCCTTCTGTGGAACATTCGAGTCGTGTTGTATGGCTCCAGGACCTACCATACGGAAGGACTGGAGAGCACGGTTCGAAGGATGGATCCCTGTACAGCATGCCTCGCATTCCCATTGGCATTAGCCACAAGATATGTTTGATCTGCTGCCTCTGGGGCACGCTAACCAGGGGGCTGAGTTGAAATGGCCTCTCCTGAGGATGCGTCATAATGTGCGTTTGGGTCCATGGAAACCTTGGAATGTGCTGGTTGTTCAGTGGCCCTGCGGAACTCTCCTACCTGAAGGGTTTGATACATCCCCAGTAAGTAAGCTCCCCATGTGGAGGCGAGAGAGGTTTGGTTTGGTGCCTCAGAAAAGCCCCGTGTGCTGGTCTACGAAAACAGACCTCTGAGGACGGACATATGGAAACCAAAGCTAAGGATCAGATTAGGGACTGGGGGCCTGTCCATTTCAACCTTCTGTCTCTGGGGACACTCTCTGAGAATCTAAGTGGAGATAGTTGCTCCGCTGGTTGTAGAGAGCCCCTCTTAGTCCAGGGTGGCCTACACTATTGATGGCCTCGGGGGCCTTGGAGCTTTTCCCTAACCTGTAGGGTTGTGGTCAATGGATTGGGCACAATTTCCTTGGAGAGTGCAGGCACAATCTTTTGCTGTGGTTCCAGAGGCCCTAGACTGACGGTTGTGTGGGTCCAGGCTGAGGGCACAGAAGTCTGAAAACACAAACTCAGCTTATGAGTGGCGCCTAGGGTATGGCAGGCGGGATTTACAGCCCGAGAGGGAGCTCCTGGGCCTCTGAAACTAGGGCGAGTGGGAGCCGTTCCTTCAGGCTTTTGTCTCTGGATGTTGTGTCCGAGATAGCCGTGGTTTGGAGGGGTGGCCTCAGGGACTGTGGACGAGTATCACTATTTGTGGATTTGTCCCAGCTCCCAAGAGTTTGGGGTCATTTTGTGGGAAGGGTGGAGTCGTGTTTCTGGCTCATGTGTCTCTCCAAGATAGGGATTCCAGAGCAGAGCCACAGGTACGGGCGGGGCGACTGGAAAACTCAAATACTGGTGAGGATTGGGTGCATAGGGGCTTGGCAAGCCCCATATGCGGGCTCTTGGCCCAGGCCCTGACAGGCCTTCCTTTGACATGGGGCTCATGCTTAGGGTCAGAGTGTGAATTTGTGCCCAAGCAGCACTCAAGTTTGAGCGTGGCATCAGGGACGAGGAAGGTTCCTCCTACCCTGAAGGTGTGACTCCATGCCAAGAGCAAGCTTTACAGCCACGGGGAAGGAGGAGTTCTGTGTTGTGCTTGCGATACCCAGCTGTGTGGAGAATTGATATAATGTCTAGGTTCAGATATCTGAAAACCAAGGTTAGGAAGAGGTGACAGCATAAGACCATGGCGTGTCCGAAGTGCTGGGTGTGCGGCCAGCTGTCTCCTTGTCTGTCTGGACGTCTGGCTTCAGGCTGTGTCAGACAGAGCTTGAGTGCCCAAAGCAGCCTATCCAGTTCGCTACCGTCGAGGCCCGAGCAGGTTGATCCTCATCTGGATTTTCTGGAGAGAGCCCCACAGGGAAACGTTTTTCTTCCCTTGGGCAGACCCTGGGCTGGGTTGTGGTTCTGGAGTTCCTAGTCCGGAGGGCTTGTTTGCCAGGAGTGTGAGGAAGGAAGTCTGAAAACACAAGCTAGTGTGAGGTTTGGGACCGATGGCACGGCAGGCCCACTCTGAGAGGCTGAATCGAGATCTCCTGCACTGAGGTCATTTCAACTCTGAGACGTGCCTCAGGCTAGAGTTTTTGTCCAGCATGGCCTCTTCCTGAATGGTGTGGGGGCCTCATGAGGCCAGGAAGGTTTGCCTACGATGGGATTTGTGAACTACTCCAAACCTCAAGGTTTCCTTCTGCACGAAAGTCGAGTGCTATTGGATGGTTCCAGGAGGCCCCATACGGAAAGACTCGAGAGCAGGTGTCTAAGCATGGATGCCTGGGAACGCCACCTCATATTCCCACTCTTTAGTCAGGACAAGGCAGGCTCAATCTGCGGGCTCCTGGGTGAGCTACCCAGAGGGGAGAGTTGAAATGGACTCTCCTGAAGATGAGTCCTACTGTGCTTGGTGGCCTGGGAGACCTTGGAATGTGGAGGTGGCTCAGGGACTCTGCAGGATTCTCCAACCTGAGGTGTTTGACACGGCTCCAACAAGGAAGCTTCCCATGTGGAGACGAGAGAAGTTCTGTTCAGTGCCTCAGGAAAGCCCCATATCCTGTTCTTCGAACCAAAGCCTCTGAGGAGTGACACCTGGAAAACAAAGCAAGAGTTGAGATTAGGGCCTAAGGGCCTGTCCGGCTCAACCTTCTATCTCTGTTGACATCTGTGTGCATGCCTTCATGGAGGTAGCAGCTCAGCTTGTGTCCGAAGGCCCCTGTGTGTGCAGGGAGGCTCCCGGTAATGGTATGTCCTCGGGGGCCTTGAGGTTTCTCATATTCTGGAGGTGTGTGGCCAAAGGAATGGACAGAGTTTCCCAGGAGAGAGCAGGCACGGTCCTGTGGTATGGCTCCAGAGGACCCAGCCTAGAGGCTGTGTTTGCCAGGGCTGTGGGGACAGATGTCTGAAAAAGCAAACTTGGCTCAGGTAGGGGCCAAGGTAATGGCAGGCCTGATCTCCAGTCCGAGAGGGGAGATCCTCTGGATATCAAAGGAGGGCAAGTGGGAGGCAGTCGCTCAGGCTTTTGTCTCTGGGTGTTGCGTTCACAGTGGCCGTTCAGGGTAGGGGTTGCTTCAGGGGCCGAGGAAGAGCCTTCCTCTCGGGGGATTGTCCAAGCTCCCAAGTGTTTGGGTTCATTCTGTGGGAAGGGAAGAGTACTGTTTTCTGCCACAGGGGACCCCACAGGAGAGGGACTCTAGAGCACAGCAGTGGGTTCCCTCAACTGGAATACACACCATCTAGTTAGTCCTGCGTGCCTATGGGCATGGCAAGCCACATATGCGGGCTCTTGGTCCAATCACTGAGAGGCGTTACTTGAATAAGGTACTCACGCTGAGGGTCACAATGTGTGTTTGTGCCCAAGGCGGCCCTCACACAAGGGCGTGGCCTCATGGGCCATGCCGTTTTCACCTACACTGAAGGTTTGTCTCACTGCCAGCAGCAAGGTTTCTTGCCATGGGTAAGGAGGGGTTCTGACTTGTGCATCAGGTTCCCCCCTGTGCAGGGACTGGAGATAAAGTTTAGGTTCTGATGACTGAAAACCCAGGTTGGGAATGGATGGTGGCCTAAGGCAGTGGCGGGTCCAATGTGCTGGGTGTGCAGCCAGCTGTGTCGGTGTCTGTTGGAAGGTCTGGGCTCAGGCTATTTGCGACAGAGCATCAGTGTTTAAGGTAGCCTATGTAATTGGGGTGTTGCCGAGGGCCAAGCAGTTTGATCCTCATTTGGGGTTTCTGGGCAGCACCATAGACAAAGTTTTTCTCCTGGGAGGCAGGCGGAGTGCTTCATTGTGGCCCGAGAATTCCCAGTAGGGAGGGTTTGCGGGCCAGGAGTGTGAGGACGGAAGTCTAGGAACACAAGCTAAAGTGAGGATTGGAGCCAAGGGCAGAGCAGGCCCACTAGGCAGAGGCTGAAACAAAATCTCCTGCATCTGAAGTCAGGCTGAGGATCAGACGTTGGCTGAGGCTGGAGTATGTGTCCATGATGGCACCTTCATGAAGCGGGGGCCTCATGAGGCCAAGGAAGTTTTCCCACGCTGAGTTTGGAGGTTGCCACAAACCACCAGGTTTCCTTCTGTGGGACATTCGAGTCCTGTTGCATGGCTCCAGGACATACCATACGGAAGGACTGGAGAGCACGGTTCGAAGGATGGATCCCTGTACAGCATGCCTCGCATTCCCATTGGCCATTAGCCACAAGATATGTTTGATCTGCTGCCTCTGGGGCACGCTACCCAGGGGGCTACGTTGAAATGGCCTCTCCTGAGGATGCGTCATAATGTGCGTTTGGGTCCATGGAAACCTTGGAATGTGCTGGTTGTTCAGTGGCCCTGCGGAACTCTCCTACCTGAAGGGTTTGATACATTCCCAGTAAGTAAGCTCCCCATGTGGAGACGAGAGAGGTTTGGTTTGGAGCCTCAGAAAAGCCCCGTGTGCTGGTCTACGAAAACAGACCTCTGAGGACGGACACATGGAAACCAAAGCTAAGGTTCAGATTAGGGCCTGGGGGCCTGTCCATTTCAACCTTCTGTCTCTGGGGACACTGTCTGAGAGTCTAAGTGGAGATAGTTGCTCCGCTGGTGTCAGAGAGCCCCTCTTAGTCCAGGGTGGTCTACACTATTGATGGCCTCAGGGGCCTTGGAGCTTTTCCCTAACCTGTAGGGTTGTGGTCAATGGATTGGGCACACTGTCCTTGGAGAGGGCAGGCACAATCTTTCGCTGTGGCTCAGGAGGCCCTAGCCTGGCGGTTGTGTGGGTCCAAGATGAGGGCACAGAAGTCTGAAAACACAAACTCAGCTTATGAGTGGCGCCTAGGGTATGGCAGGCCGGATGTACAGCCCGAGAGGGAGCTCCTGGGCCTCTGAAACAAGGGCGAGTGGGAGGCGTTCCTTCAGGCTTTTGTCTCTGGATGTTGTGTCCGAGATAGCCGTGGATTGGAGGGGTGGCCTCAGGGACTGTGGACGAGTATCCCTCTCTGGGGATTTGTCCCAGCTCCCAAGAGTTTGGGGTCATTTTGTGGGAAGGTTGGAAAAGTGTTGTCTGGCTCACGTGTCTCTCCAAGAAAGGGATTCCAGAGCAGAGCCCCAGGTACGGGCGGGGCGACTGGAAAACTCAAACACTGGTGAGGATTGGGTGCATAGGGGCTTGGCAAGCCCCATATGCGGGCTCTTGGCCCAGGCCCTGACAGGCCTTTCTTTGACATGGGGCTCATGCTGAGGGTCAGAGTGTGAATTTGTGCCCAAGCAGCACTCAAGTTTCGGCGTGGCATCAGGGACCAGGAAGGTTTCTCCCACCCTGAAGGTGTGACTCCATGCCAAGAGCAAGCTTTACAGCCACGGTGAAGGAGGAGTTCTGTGTTGTGCTTGCGATACCCAGCTGTGTGGAGAATTGATATAATGTCTAGGTTCAGATATCTGAAAACCAAGGTTAGGAAGAGGTGACGGCATAAGACCATGGCGTGTCCGAAGTGCTGGGTGTGCGGCCAGCTGTCTCCTTGTCTGTCTGGACGTCTGGCTTCAGGCTGTGTCAGACAGAGCATGAGTGCCCAGAGCAGCCTATCCAGTTCGGGTACCGGTCGAGGCCCGAGCAGGTTGATCCTCATCTGGGTTTTCTGGAGAGAACCCCACAGGGAAACGTCTTTCTTCCCTTGGGCAGACCCTGGGCTGGGTTGTGGTTCTGGAGTTCCTAGTCCGGAGGGCTTGTTTGCCAGGAGTGTGAGGAAGGAAGTCTGAAAACACAAGCTAGCGTGAGGTTTGGGACCGATGGCACGGCAGGCCCACTCTGGGAGGCTGAATCGAGATCTCCTGCACTGAGGTCATTTCAACTCTGAGACGTGCCTCAGGCTAGAGTTTTTGTCCAGCATGGCCTCTTCCTGAATGGTGTGGGGGCCTCATGAGGCCAGAAAGGTTTGCCTACGATGGGATTTGTGAACTACTCCAAACCTCAAGGTTTCCTTCTGCACGAAAGTCGAGTGCTATTGGATGGTTCCAGGAGGCCCCATACGGAAAGACTCGAGAGCAGGTGTCTAAGCATGGAGGCCTGGGAACGCCACCTCATATTCCCACTCTTTAGTCAGGACAAGGAAGGCTCAATCTGCGGGCTCCTGGGTGAGCTACCCAGAGGGGAGAGTTGAAATGGACTCTCCTGAAGATGAGTCCTACTGTGGCTTGGTGGCCTGGGAGACCTTGGAATGTGGAGGTGGCTCAGGGACTCTGCAGGATTCTCCAACCTGAGGTGTTTGACACGGCTCCAACAAGGAAGCTTCCCATGTGGAGACGAGAGAAGTTCTGTTCAGTGCCTCAGGAAAGCCCCATATCCTGTTCTTCGAACCAAAGCCTCTGAGGAGTGACACCTGGAAAACAAAGCAAGAGTTGAGATTAGGGCCTAAGGGCCTGTCCGGCTCAACCTTCTATCTCTGTTGACATCTGTGTGCATGCCTTCATGGAGGTAGCAGCTCAGCTTGTGTCCGAAGGCCCCTGTGTGTGCAGGGAGGCTCCCGGTAATGGTATGTCCTCGGGGGCCTTGAGGTTTCTCATATTCTGGAGGTGTGTGGCCAAAGGA
This sequence comes from Mustela nivalis, assembly GCF_964662115.1. Taxonomy (NCBI): domain Eukaryota; kingdom Metazoa; phylum Chordata; class Mammalia; order Carnivora; family Mustelidae; genus Mustela; species Mustela nivalis. The sequence goes on along the minus strand of NW_028136508.1, from coordinate 374,428 downwards.
ATGGACAGAGTTTCCCAGGAGAGAGCAGGCACGGTCCTGTGGTATGGCTCCAGAGGACCCAGCCTAGAGGCTGTGTTTGCCATGGCTGTGGGGACAGATGTCTGAAAAAGCAAACTTGGCTCAGGTAGGGGCCAAGGTAATGGCAGGCCTGATCTCCAGTCCGAGAGGGGAGATCCTCTGGATATCAAAGGAGGGCAAGTGGGAGGCAGTCGCTCAGGCTTTTGTCTCTGGGTGTTGCGTTCACAGTGGCCGTTCAGGGTAGGGGTTGCTTCAGGGGCCGAGGAAGAGCCTTCCTCTCGGGGGATTGTCCAAGCTCCCAAGTGTTTGGGTTCATTCTGTGGGAAGGGAAGAGTACTGTTTTCTGCCACAGGGGACCCCCCAGGAGAGGGACTCTAGAGCACAGCAGTGGGTTCCCTCAACTGGAATACACACCATCTAGTTAGTCCTGCGTGCCTATGGGCATGGCAAGCCACATATGCGGGCACTTGGTCCAATCACTGAGAGGCGTTACTTGAATAAGGTACTCACGCTGAGGGTCACAATGTGTGTTTGTGCCCAAGGCGGCCCTCACACATGGGCGTGGCCTCATGGGCCATGCCGTTTTCTCCTACACTGAAGGTTTGACTCACTGCCAGCAGCAAGGTTTCTTGCCATGGGGAAGGAGGGGTTCTGACTTGTGCATCAGGTTCCCCCCTGTGCAGGGATTGGAGATAAGGTCTAGGTTCTGATGACTGAAAACCCAGGTTGGGAATGGATGGTGCCCTAAGGCAGTGGCGGGTCCAATGTGCTGGGTGTGCAGCCAGCTGTGTCGGTGTCTGTTGGAAGGTCTGGGCTCAGGCTATTTGCGACAGAGCATCAGTGTTTAAGGTAGCCTATGCAATTGGGGTGTTGCCGAGGGCCAAGCAGTTTGATCCTCATTTGGAGTTTCTGGGCAGCACCATAGACAAAGTTTTTCTCCTGGGAGGCAGGCGGAGTGCTTCATTGTGGCCCCAGAATTCCCAGTAGGGAGGGTTTGTGGGCCAGGAGTGTGAGGACGGAAGTCTAGGAACACAAGCTAAAGTGAGGATTGGAGCCAAGGGCAGAGCAGGCCCACTAGGCAGAGGCTGAATCAAAATCTCCTGCATCTGAAGTCAGGCTGAGGATCAGACGTTGGCTGAGGCTGGAGTATGTGTCCATGATGGCACCTTCATGAAGCGGGGGCCTCATGAGGCCAAGGAAGTTTTCCCACGCTGAGTTTGGAGGTTGACCCAAACCACCAGGTTTCCTTCTGTGGGACATTCGAGTCCTGTTGCATGGCTCCAGGACATACCATACGGAAGGACTGGAGAGCACGGTTCGAAGGATGGATCCCTGTACAGCATGCCTCGCATTCCCATTGGCCATTAGCCACAAGATATGTTTGATCTGCTGCCTCTGGGGCACGCTACCCAGGGGGCTACGTTGAAATGGCCTCTCCTGAGCATGCGTCATAATGTGCGTTTGGGTCCATGGAAACCTTGGAATGTGCTGGTTGTTCAGTGGCCCTGCGGAACTCTCCTACCTGAAGGGTTTGATACCTCCCCAGTAAGTAAGCTCCCCATGTGGAGACGAGAGAGGTTTGGTTTGGAGCCTCAGAAAAGCCCCGTGTGCTGGTCTATGAAAACAGACCTCTGAGGACGGACACATGGAAACCAAAGCTAAGGTTCAGATTAGGGCCTGGGGTCCTGTCCATTTCAACCTTCTGTCTCTGGGGACACTGTCTGAGAGTCTAAGTGGAGATAGTTGCTCCGCTGGTGTCAGAGAGCCCCTCTTAGTCCAGGGTGGCCTACACTATTGATGGCCTCAGGGGCCTTGGAGCTTTTCCCTAACCTGTAGGGTTGTGGTCAATGGATTGGGCACAATTTCCTTGGAGAGGGCAGGCACAATCTTTCGCTGTGGCTCCAGAAGCCCTAGCCTGGCGGTTGTGTGGGTCCAGGCTGAGAGCACAGAAGTCTGAAAACACAAACTCAGCTTATGAGTGGCGCCTAGGGTATGGCAGGCCGGATGTACAGCCCGAGAGGGAGCTCCTGGGCCTCTGAAACAAGGGCGAGTGGGAGGCGTTCCTTCAGGCTTTTGTCTCTGGATGTTGTGTCCGAGATAGCCGTGGATTGGAGGGGTGGCCTCAGGGACTGTGGACGAGTATCCCACTCTGGGGATTTGTCCCAGCTCCCAAGAGTTTGGGGTCATTTTGTGGGAAGGGTGGAAAAGTGTTGTCTGGCTCACCTGTCTCTCCAAGAAAGGGATTCCAGAGCAGAGCCCCAGGTACGGGCGGGGCGACTGGAAAACTCAAACACTGGTGAGGATTGGGTGCATAGGGGCTTGGCAAGCCCCATATGCGGGCTCTTGGCCCAGGCCCTGACAGGCCTTTCTTTGACATGGGGCTCATGCTGAGGGTCAGAGTGTGAATTTGTGCCCAATCAGCACTCAAGTTTGGGCGTGGCATCAGGGACCAGGAAGGTATCTCCCACCCTGAAGGTGTGACTCCATGCCAAGAGCAAGCTTTACAGCCACGGGGAAGGAGGAGTTCTGTGTTGTGCTTGCGATACCCAGCTGTGTGGAGAATTGATATAATGTCTAGGTTCAGATATCTCAAAACCAAGGTTAGGAAGAGGTGACGGCATAAGACCATGGCGTGTCCGAAGTGCTGGGTGTGCGGCCAGCTGTCTCCTTGTCTGTCTGGACGTCTGGCTTCAGGCTGTGTCAGACAGAGCTTGAGTGCCCAGAGCAGCCTATCCAGTTCGGGTACCGGTCGAGGCCCGAGCAGGTTGATCCTCATCTGGGTTTTCTGAAGAGAACCCCACAGGGAAACGTCTTTCTTCCCTTGGGCAGACCCTGGGCTGGGTTGTGGTTCTGGAGTTCCTAGTCCGGAGGGCTTGTTTGCCAGGAGTGTGAGGAAGGAAGTCTGAAAACACAAGCTAGCGTGAGGTTTGGGACCGATGGCACGGCAGGCCCACTCTGAGAGGCTGAATCGAGATCTCCTGCACTGAGGTCATTTCAACTCTGAGACGTGCCTCAGGCTAGAGTTTTTGTCCAGCATGGCCTCTTCCTGAATGGTGTGGGGGCCTCATGAGGCCAGGAAGGTTTGCCTACGATGGGATTTGTGAACTACTCCAAACCTCAAGGTTTCCTTCTGCACGAAAGTCGAGTGCTATTGGATGGTTCCAGGAGGCCCCATACGGAAAGACTCGAGAGCAGGTGTCTAAGCATGGATGCCTGGGAACGCCACCTCATATTCCCACTCTTTAGTCAGGACAAGGCAGGCTCAATCTGCGGGCTCCTGGGTGAGCTACTCAGAGGGGAGAGTTGAAATGGACTCTCCTGAAGATGAGTCCTACTGTGGCTTGGTGGCCTGGGAGACCTTGCAATGTGGAGGTGGCTCAGGGACTCTGCAGGATTCTCCAACCTGAGGTGTTTGACACGGCTCCAACAAGGAAGCTTCCCATGTGGAGACGAGAGAAGTTCTGTTCAGTGCCTCAGGAAAGCCCCATATCCTGTTCTTCGAACCAAAGCCTCTGAGGAGTGACACCTGGAAAACAAAGCAAGAGTTGAGATTAGGGCCTAAGGGCCTGTCCGGCTCAACCTTCTATCTCTGTTGACATCTGTGTGCATGCCTTCATGGAGGTAGCAGCTCAGCTTGTGTCCGAAGGCCCCTGTGTGTGCAGGGAGGCTCCCGGTAATGGTATGTCCTCGGGGGCCTTGAGGTTTCTCATATTCTGGAGGTGTGTGGCCAAAGGAATGGACAGAGTTTCCCAGGAGAGAGCAGGCACGGTCCTGTGGTATGGCTCCAGAGGACCCAGCCTAGAGGCTGTGTTTGCCAGGGCTGTGGGGACAGATGTCTGAAAAAGCAAACTTGGCTCAGGTAGGGTCCAAGGTAATGGCAGGCCTGATCTCCAGTCCGAGAGGGGAGATCCTCTGGATATCAAAGGAGGGCAAGTGGGAGGCAGTCGCTCAGGCTTTTGTCTCTGGGTGTTGCGTTCACAGTGGCCGTTCAGGGTAGGGGTTGCTTCAGGGGCCGAGGAAGAGCCTTCCTCTCGGGGGATTGTCCAAGCTCCCAAGTGTTTGGGTTCATTCTGTGGGAAGGGAAGAGTACTGTTTTCTGCCACAGGGGACCCCCCAGGAGAGGGACTCTAGAGCACAGCAGTGGGTTCCCTCAACTGGAATACACACCATCTAGTTAGTCCTGCGTGCCTATGGGCATGGCAAGCCACATATGCGGGCACTTGGTCCAATCACTGAGAGGCGTTACTTGAATAAGGTACTCACGCTGAGGGTCACAATGTGTGTTTGTGCCCAAGGCGGCCCTCACACATGGGCGTGGCCTCATGGGCCATGCCGTTTTCTCCTACACTGAAGGTTTGACTCACTGCCAGCAGCAAGGTTTCTTGCCATGGGGAAGGAGGGGTTCTGACTTGTGCATCAGGTTCCCCCCTGTGCAGGGATTGGAGATAAGGTCTAGGTTCTGATGACTGAAAACCCAGGTTGGGAATGGATGGTGGCCTAAGGCAGTGGCGGGTCCAATGTGCTGGGTGTGCAGCCAGCTGTGTCGGTGTCTGTTGGAAGGTCTGGGCTCAGGCTATTTGCGACAGAGCATCAGTGTTTAAGGTAGCCTATGCAATTGGGGTGTTGCCGAGGGCCAAGCAGTTTGATCCTCATTTGGGGTTTCTGGGCAGCACCATAGACAAAGTTTTTCTCCTGGGAGGCAGGCGGAGTGCTTCATTGTGGCCCCAGAATTCCCAGTAGGGAGGGTTTGTGGGCCAGGAGTGTGAGGACGGAAGTCTAGGAACACAAGCTAAAGTGAGGATTGGAGCCAAGGGCAGAGCAGGCCCACTAGGCAGAGGCTGAATCAAAATCTCCTGCATCTGAAGTCAGGCTGAGGATCAGACGTTGGCTGAGGCTGGAGTATGTGTCCATGATGGCACCTTCATGAAGCGGGGGCCTCATGAGGCCAAGGAAGTTTTCCCACGCTGAGTTTGGAGGTTGACCCAAACCACCAGGTTTCCTTCTGTGGGACATTCGAGTCCTGTTGCATGGCTCCAGGACATACCATACGGAAGGACTGGAGAGCACGGTTCGAAGGATGGATCCCTGTACAGCATGCCTCGCATTCCCATTGGCCATTAGCCACAAGATATGTTTGATCTGCTGCCTCTGGGGCACGCTACCCAGGGGGCTACGTTGAAATGGCCTCTCCTGAGCATGCGTCATAATGTGCGTTTGGGTCCATGGAAACCTTGGAATGTGCTGGTTGTTCAGTGGCCCTGCGGAACTCTCCTACCTGAAGGGTTTGATACCTCCACAGTAAGTAAGCTCCCCATGTGGAGACGAGAGAGGTTTGGTTTGGAGCCTCAGAAAAGCCCCGTGTGCTGGTCTATGAAAACAGACCTCTGAGGACGGACACATGGAAACCAAAGCTAAGGTTCAGATTAGGGCCTGGGGGCCTGTCCATTTCAACCTTCTGTCTCTGGGGACACTGTCTGAGAGTCTAAGTGGAGATAGTTGCTCCGCTGGTGTCAGAGAGCCCCTCTTAGTCCAGGGTGGCCTACACTATTGATGGCCTCAGGGGCCTTGGAGCTTTTCCCTAACCTGTAGGGTTGTGGTCAATGGATTGGGCACAATTTCCTTGGAGAGGGCAGGCACAATCTTTCGCTGTGGCTCCAGAGGCCCTAGCCTGGCGGTTGTGTGGGTCCAGGCTGAGAGCACAGAAGTCTGAAAACACAAACTTAGCTTATGAGTGGCGCCTAGGGTATGGCAGGCCGGATGTACAGCCCGAGAGGGAGCTCCTGGGCCTCTGAAACAAGGGCGAGTGGGAGGCGTTCCTTCAGGCTTTTGTCTCTGGATGTTGTGTCCGAGATAGCCGTGGATTGGAGGGGTGGCCTCAGGGACTGTGGACGAGTATCCCACTCTGGGGATTTGTCCCAACTCCCAAGAGTTTGGGGTCATTTTGTGGGAAGGGTGGAAAAGTGTTGTCTGGCTCACCTGTCTCTCCAAGAAAGGGATTCCATAGCAGAGCCCCAGGTACGGGCGGGGCGACTGGAAAACTCAAACACTGGTGAGGATTGGGTGCATAGGGGCTTGGCAAGCCCCATATGCGGGCTCTTGGCCCAGGCCCTGACAGGCCTTTCTTTGACATGGGGCTCATGCTGAGGGTCAGAGTGTGAATTTGTGCCCAATCAGCACTCAAGTTTGGGCGTGGCATCAGGGACCAGGAAGGTATCTCCCACCCTGAAGGTGTGACTCCATGCCAAGAGCAAGCTTTACAGCCACGGGGAAGGAGGAGTTCTGTGTTGTGCTTGCGATACCCAGCTGTGTGGAGAATTGATATAATGTCTAGGTTCAGATATCTCAAAACCAAGGTTAGGAAGAGGTGACGGCATAAGACCATGGCGTGTCCGAAGTGCTGGGTGTGCGGCCAGCTGTCTCCTTGTCTGTCTGGACGTCTGGCTTCAGGCTGTGTCAGACAGAGCTTGAGTGCCCAGAGCAGCCTATCCAGTTCGGGTACCGGTCGAGGCCCGAGCAGGTTGATCCTCATCTGGGTTTTCTGAAGAGAACCCCACAGGGAAACGTCTTTCTTCCCTTGGGCAGACCCTGGGCTGGGTTGTGGTTCTGGAGTTCCTAGTCCGGAGGGCTTGTTTGCCAGGAGTGTGAGGAAGGAAGTCTGAAAACACAAGCTAGCGTGAGGTTTGGGACCGATGGCACGGCAGGCCCACTCTGAGAGGCTGAATCGAGATCTCCTGCACTGAGGTCATTTCAACTCTGAGACGTGCCTCAGGCTAGAGTTTTTGTCCAGCATGGCCTCTTCCTGAATGGTGTGGGGGCCTCATGAGGCCAGGAAGGTTTGCCTACGATGGGATTTGTGAACTACTCCAAACCTCAAGGTTTCCTTCTGCACGAAAGTCGAGTGCTATTGGATGGTTCCAGGAGGCCCCATACGGAAAGACTCGAGAGCAGGTGTCTAAGCATGGATGCCTGGGAACGCCACCTCATATTCCCACTCTTTAGTCAGGACAAGGCAGGCTCAATCTGCGGGCTCCTGGGTGAGCTACTCAGAGGGGAGAGTTGAAATGGACTCTCCTGAAGATGAGTCCTACTGTGGCTTGGTGGCCTGGGAGACCTTGCAATGTGGAGGTGGCTCAGGGACTCTGCAGGATTCTCCAACCTGAGGTGTTTGACACGGCTCCAACAAGGAAGCTTCCCATGTGGAGACGAGAGAAGTTCTGTTCAGTGCCTCAGGAAAGCCCCATATCCTGTTCTTCGAACCAAAGCCTCTGAGGAGTGACACCTGGAAAACAAAGCAAGAGTTGAGATTAGGGCCTAAGGGCCTGTCCGGCTCAACCTTCTATCTCTGTTGACATCTGTGTGCATGCCTTCATGGAGGTAGCAGCTCAGCTTGTGTCCGAAGGCCCCTGTGTGTGCAGGGAGGCTCCCGGTAATGGTATGTCCTCGGGGGCCTTGAGGTTTCTCATATTCTGGAGGTGTGTGGCCAAAGGAATGGACAGAGTTTCCCAGGAGAGAGCAGGCACGGTCCTGTGGTATGGCTCCAGAGGACCCAGCCTAGAGGCTGTGTTTGCCAGGGCTGTGGGGACAGATGTCTGAAAAAGCAAACTTGGCTCAGGTAGGGTCCAAGGTAATGGCAGGCCTGATCTCCAGTCCGAGAGGGGAGATCCTCTGGATATCAAAGGAGGGCAAGTGGGAGGCAGTCGCTCAGGCTTTTGTCTCTGGGTGTTGCGTTCACAGTGGCCGTTCAGGGTAGGGGTTGCTTCAGGGGCCGAGGAAGAGCCTTCCTCTCGGGGGATTGTCCAAGCTCCCAAGTGTTTGGGTTCATTCTGTGGGAAGGGAAGAGTACTGTTTTCTGCCACAGGGGACCCCCCAGGAGAGGGACTCTAGAGCACAGCAGTGGGTTCCCTCAACTGGAATACACACCATCTAGTTAGTCCTGCGTGCCTATGGGCATGGCAAGCCACATATGCGGGCACTTGGTCCAATCACTGAGAGGCGTTACTTGAATAAGGTACTCACGCTGAGGGTCACAATGTGTGTTTGTGCCCAAGGCGGCCCTCACACATGGGCGTGGCCTCATGGGCCATGCCGTTTTCTCCTACACTGAAGGTTTGACTCACTGCCAGCAGCAAGGTTTCTTGCCATGGGGAAGGAGGGGTTCTGACTTGTGCATCAGGTTCCCCCCTGTGCAGGGATTGGAGATAAGGTCTAGGTTCTGATGACTGAAAACCCAGGTTGGGAATGGATGGTGGCCTAAGGCAGTGGCGGGTCCAATGTGCTGGGTGTGCAGCCAGCTGTGTCGGTGTCTGTTGGAAGGTCTGGGCTCAGGCTATTTGCGACAGAGCATCAGTGTTTAAGGTAGCCTATGCAATTGGGGTGTTGCCGAGGGCCAAGCAGTTTGATCCTCATTTGGGGTTTCTGGGCAGCACCATAGACAAAGTTTTTCTCCTGGGAGGCAGGCGGAGTGCTTCATTGTGGCCCCAGAATTCCCAGTAGGGAGGGTTTGTGGGCCAGGAGTGTGAGGACGGAAGTCTAGGAACACAAGCTAAAGTGAGGATTGGAGCCAAGGGCAGAGCAGGCCCACTAGGCAGAGGCTGAATCAAAATCTCCTGCATCTGAAGTCAGGCTGAGGATCAGACGTTGGCTGAGGCTGGAGTATGTGTCCATGATGGCACCTTCATGAAGCGGGGGCCTCATGAGGCCAAGGAAGTTTTCCCACGCTGAGTTTGGAGGTTGACCCAAACCACCAGGTTTCCTTCTGTGGGACATTCGAGTCCTGTTGCATGGCTCCAGGACATACCATACGGAAGGACTGGAGAGCACGGTTCGAAGGATGGATCCCTGTACAGCATGCCTCGCATTCCCATTGGCCATTAGCCACAAGATATGTTTGATCTGCTGCCTCTGGGGCACGCTACCCAGGGGGCTACGTTGAAATGGCCTCTCCTGAGCATGCGTCATAATGTGCGTTTGGGTCCATGGAAACCTTGGAATGTGCTGGTTGTTCAGTGGCCCTGCGGAACTCTCCTACCTGAAGGGTTTGATACCTCCACAGTAAGTAAGCTCCCCATGTGGAGACGAGAGAGGTTTGGTTTGGAGCCTCAGAAAAGCCCCGTGTGCTGGTCTATGAAAACAGACCTCTGAGGACGGACACATGGAAACCAAAGCTAAGGTTCAGATTAGGGCCTGGGGGCCTGTCCATTTCAACCTTCTGTCTCTGGGGACACTGTCTGAGAGTCTAAGTGGAGATAGTTGCTCCGCTGGTGTCAGAGAGCCCCTCTTAGTCCAGGGTGGCCTACACTATTGATGGCCTCAGGGGCCTTGGAGCTTTTCCCTAACCTGTAGGGTTGTGGTCAATGGATTGGGCACAATTTCCTTGGAGAGGGCAGGCACAATCTTTCGCTGTGGCTCCAGAGGCCCTAGCCTGGCGGTTGTGTGGGTCCAGGCTGAGAGCACAGAAGTCTGAAAACACAAACTTAGCTTATGAGTGGCGCCTAGGGTATGGCAGGCCGGATGTACAGCCCGAGAGGGAGCTCCTGGGCCTCTGAAACAAGGGCGAGTGGGAGGCGTTCCTTCAGGCTTTTGTCTCTGGATGTTGTGTCCGAGATAGCCGTGGATTGGAGGGGTGGCCTCAGGGACTGTGGACGAGTATCCCACTCTGGGGATTTGTCCCAACTCCCAAGAGTTTGGGGTCATTTTGTGGGAAGGGTGGAAAAGTGTTGTCTGGCTCACCTGTCTCTCCAAGAAAGGGATTCCATAGCAGAGCCCCAGGTACGGGCGGGGCGACTGGAAAACTCAAACACTGGTGAGGATTGGGTGCATAGGGGCTTGGCAAGCCCCATATGCGGGCTCTTGGCCCAGGCCCTGACAGGCCTTTCTTTGACATGGGGCTCATGCTGAGGGTCAGAGTGTGAATTTGTGCCCAATCAGCACTCAAGTTTGGGCGTGGCATCAGGGACCAGGAAGGTATCTCCCACCCTGAAGGTGTGACTCCATGCCAAGAGCAAGCTTTACAGCCACGGGGAAGGAGGAGTTCTGTGTTGTGCTTGCGATACCCAGCTGTGTGGAGAATTGATATAATGTCTAGGTTCAGATATCTCAAAACCAAGGTTAGGAAGAGGTGACGGCATAAGACCATGGCGTGTCCGAAGTGCTGGGTGTGCGGCCAGCTGTCTCCTTGTCTGTCTGGACGTCTGGCTTCAGGCTGTGTCAGACAGCTTGAGTGCCCAGAGCAGCCTATCCAGTTCGGGTACCGGTCGAGGCCCGAGCAGGTGGATCCTCATCTGGGTTTTCTGAAGAGAACCCCACAGGGAAACGTCTTTCTTCCCTTGGGCAGACCCTGGGCTGGGTTGTGGTTCTGGAGTTCCTAGTCCGGAGGGCTTGTTTGCCAGGAGTGTGAGGAAGGAAGTCTGAAAACACAAGCTAGCGTGAGGTTTGGGACCGATGGCACGGCAGGCCCACTCTGAGAGGCTGAATCGAGATCTCCTGCACTGAGGTCATTTCAACTCTGAGACGTGCCTCAGGCTAGAGTTTTTGTCCAGCATGGCCTCTTCCTGAATGGTGTGGGGGCCTCATGAGGCCAGGAAGGTTTGCCTACGATGGGATTTGTGAACTACTCCAAACCTCAAGGTTTCCTTCTGCACGAAAGTCGAGTGCTATTGGATGGTTCCAGGAGGCCCCATACGGAAAGACTCGAGAGCAGGTGTCTAAGCATGGATGCCTGGGAACGCCACCTCATATTCCCACTCTTTAGTCAGGACAAGGCAGGCTCAATCTGCGGGCTCCTGGGTGAGCTACCCAGAGGAGAGAGTTGAAATGGACTCTCCTGAAGATGAGTCCTACTGTGGCTTGGTGGCCTGGGAGACCTTGGAATGTGGAGGTGGCTCAGGGACTCTGCAGGATTCTCCAACCTGAGGTGTTTGACACGGCTCCAACAAGGAAGCTTCCCATGTGGAGACGAGAGAAGTTCTGTTCAGTGCCTCAGGAAAGCCCCATATCCTGTTCTTCGAACCAAAGCCTCTGAGGAGTGACACCTGGAAAACAAAGCAAGAGTTGAGATTAGGGCCTAAGGGCCTGTCCGGCTCAACCTTCTATCTCTGTTGACATCTGTGTGCATGCCTTCATGGAGGTAGCAGCTCAGCTTGTGTCCGAAGGCCCCTGTGTGTGCAGGGAGGCTCCCGGTAATGGTATGTCCTCGGGGGCCTTGAGGTTTCTCATATTCTGGAGGTGTGTGGCCAAAGGAATGGACAGAGTTTCCCAGGAGAGAGCAGGCACGGTCCTGTGGTATGGCTCCAGAGGACCCAGCCTAGAGGCTGTGTTTGCCAGGGCTGTGGGGACAGATGTCTGAAAAAGCAAACTTGGCTCAGGTAGGGGCCAAGGTAATGGCAGGCCTGATCTCCAGTCCGAGAGGGGAGATCCTCTGGATATCAAAGGAGGGCAAGTGGGAGGCAGTCGCTCAGGCTTTTGTCTCTGGGTGTTGCGTTCACAGTGGCCGTTCAGGGTAGGGGTTGCTTCAGGGGCCGAGGAAGAGCCTTCCTCTCGGGGGATTGTCCAAGCTCCCAAGTGTTTGGGTTCATTCTGTGGGAAGGGAAGAGTACTGTTTTCTGCCACAGGGGACCCCCCAGGAGAGGGACTCTAGAGCACAGCAGTGGGTTCCCTCAACTGGAATACACACCATCTAGTTAGTCCTGCGTGCCTATGGGCATGGCAAGCCACACATGCGGGCTCTTGGTCCAATCACTGAGAGGCGTTACTTGAATAAGGTACTCACGCTGAGGGTCACAATGTGTGTTTGTGCCCAAGGCGGCCCTCACACATGGGCGTGGCCTCATGGGCCATGCCGTTTTCTCCTACACTGAAGGTTTGACTCACTGCCAGCAGCAAGGTTTCTTGCCATGGGGAAGGAGGGGTTCTGACTTGTGCATCAGGTTCCCCCCTGTGCAGGGATTGGAGATAAGGTCTAGGTTCTGATGACTGAAAACCCAGGTTGGGAATGGATGGTGGCCTAAGGCATTGGCGGGTCCAATGTGCTGGGTGTGCAGCCAGCTGTGTCGGTGTCTGTTGGAAGGTCTGGGCTCAGGCTATTTGCGACAGAGCATCAGTGTTTAAGGTAGCCTATGCAATTGGGGTGTTGCCGAGGGCCAAGCAGTTTGATCCTCATTTGGGGTTTCTGGGCAGCACCATAGACAAAGTTTTTCTCCTGGGAGGCAGGCGGAGTGCTTCATTGTGGCCCCAGAATTCCCAGTAGGGAGGGTTTGTGGGCCAGGAGTGTGAGGACGGAAGTCTAGGAACACAAGCTAAAGTGAGGATTGGAGCCAAGGGCAGAGCAGGCCCACTAGGCAGAGGCTGAATCAAAATCTCCTGCATCTGAAGTCAGGCTGAGGATCAGACGTTGGCTGAGGCTGGAGTATGTGTCCATGATGGCACCTTCATGAAGCGGGGGCCTCATGAGGCCAAGGAAGTTTTCCCACGCTGAGTTTGGAGGTTGCCCCAAACCACCAGGTTTCCTTCTGTGGGACATTCGAGTCCTGTTGCATGGCTCCAGGACATACCATACGGAAGGACTGGAGAGCACGGTTCGAAGGATGGATCCCTGTACAGCATGCCTCGCATTCCCATTGGCCATTAGCCACAAGATATGTTTGATCTGCTGCCTCTGGGGCACGCTACCCAGGGGGCTACGTTGAAATGGCCTCTCCTGAGGATGCGTCATAATGTGCGTTTGGGTCCATGGAAACCTTGGAATGTGCTGGTTGTTCAGTGGCCCTGCGGAACTCTCCTACCTGAAGGGTTTGATACCTCCCCAGTAAGTAAGCTCCCCATGTGGAGACGAGAGAGGTTTGGTTTGGAGCCTCAGAAAAGCCCCGTGTGCTGGTCTATGAAAACAGACCTCTGAGGACGGACACATGGAAACCAAAGCTAAGGTTCAGATTAGGGCCTGGGGGCCTGTCCATTTCAACCTTCTGTCTCTGGGGACACTGTCTGAGAGTCTAAGTGGAGATAGTTGCTCCGCTGGTGTCAGAGAGCCCCTCTTAGTCCAGGGTGGCCTACACTATTGATGGCCTCAGGGGCCTTGGAGCTTTTCCCTAACCTGTAGGGTTGTGGTCAATGGATTGGGCACAATTTCCTTGGAGAGGGCAGGCACAATCTTTCGCTGTGGCTCCAGAGGCCCTAGCCTGGCGGTTGTGTGGGTCCAGGCTGAGGGCACAGAAGTCTGAAAACACAAACTCAGCTTATGAGTGGCGCCTAGGGTATGGCAGGCCAGATGTACAGCCCGAGAGGGAGCTCCTGGGCCTCTGAAACAAGGGCGAGTGGGAGGCGTTCCTTCAGGCTTTTGTCTCTGGATGTTGTGTCCGAGATAGCCGTGGATTGGAGGGGTGGCCTCAGGGACTGTGGACGAGTATCCCACTCTGGGGATTTGTCCCAGCTCCCAAGAGTTTGGGGTCATTTTGTGGGATGGTGGAAAAGTGTTGTCTGGCTCACGTGTCTCTAAAAGAAAGGGATTCCAGAGCAGAGCCCCAGGTACGGGCGGGGCGACTGGAAAACTCAAACACTGGTGAGGATTGGGTGCATAGGGGCTTGGCAAGCCCCATATGCGGGCTCTTGGCCCAGGCCCTGACAGGCCTTTCTTTGACATGGGGCTCATGCTGAGGGTCAGAGTGTGAATTTGTGCCCAATCAGCACTCAAGTTTGGGCGTGGCATCAGGGACCAGGAAGGTTTCTCCCACCCTGAAGGTGTGACTCCATGCCAAGAGCAAGCTTTAGAGCCACGGGGAAGGAGGAGTTCTGTGTTGTGCTTGCGATACCCAGCTGTGTGGAGAATTGATATAATGTCTAGGTTCAGATATCTCAAAACCAAGGTTAGGAAGAGGTGATGGCATAAGACCATGGCGTGTCCGAAGTGCTGGGTGTGCGGCCAGCTGTCTCCTTGTCTGTCTGGACGTCTGGCTTCAGGCTGTGTCAGACAGAGCTTGAGTGCCCAGAGCAGCCTATCCAGTTCGGGTACCGGTCGAGGCCCGAGCAGGTTGATCCTCATCTGGGTTTTCTGAAGAGAACCCCACAGGGAAACGTCTTTCTTCCCTTGGGCAGACCCTGGGCTGGGTTGTGGTTCTGGAGTTCCTAGTCCGGAGGGCTTGTTTGCCAGGAGTGTGAGGAAGGAAGTCTGAAAACACAAGCTAGCGTGAGGTTTGGGACCGATGGCACGGCAGGCCCACTCTGAGAGGCTGAATCGAGATCTCCTGCACTGAGGTCATTTCAACTCTGAGACGTGCCTCAGGCTAGAGTTTTTGTCCAGCATGGCCTCTTCCTGAATGGTGTGGGGGCCTCATGAGGCCAGGAAGGTTTGCCTACGATGGGATTTGTGAATTACTCCAAACCTCAAGGTTTTCTTCTGCACGAAAGTCGAGTGCAGGAGGCCCCATACGGAAAGACTCGAGAGCAGGTGTCTAAGCATGGATGCCTGGGAACGCCACCTCATATTCCCACTCTTTAGTCAGGACAAGGCAGGCTCAATCTGCGGGCTCCTGGGTGAGCTACCTAGAGGGGAGAGTTGAAATGGACTCTCCTGAAGATGATTCCTACTGTGGCTTGGTGGCCTGGGAGACCTTGGAATGTGGAGGTGGCTCAGGGACTCTGCAGGATACTCCAACCTGAGGTGTTTGACACGGCTCCAACAAGGAACTTCCCATGTGGAGACGAGAGAAGTTCTGTTCAGTGCCTCAGGAAAGCCCCATATCCTTTTCTTCGAACCAAAGCCTCTGAGGAGTGACACCTGGAAAACAAAGCAAGAGTTGAGATTAGGGCCTAAGTGCCTGTCCGGCTCAACCTTCTATCTCTGTTGACATCTGTGTGCATGCCTTCATGGAGGTAGCAGCTCAGCTTGTGTCCAAAGGCCCCTGTGTGTGCAGGGAGGCTCCCGGTAATGGTATGTTTTCGGGGGCCTTGAGGTTTCTCATATTCTGGAGGTGTGTGGCCAAAGGAATGGACAGAGTTTCCCAGGAGAGAATAGGCATGGTCCTGTGGTATGGCTCCAGAGGACCCAGCCTAGAGGCTGTGTTTGCCAGGGCTGTGGGGACAGATGTCTGAAAAAGCAAACTTGGCTCAGGTAGGGGCCAAGGTAATGGTAGGCCTGATCTCCAGTCCGAGAGGGGAGATCCTCTGGATATGAAAGGAGGGCAAGTGGGAGGCAGTCGCTCAGGCTTTTGTCTCTGGGTGTTGCGTTCACAGTGGCCGTTCAGTGTAGGGGTTGCTTCAGGGGCCGAGGAAGAGCCTTCCTCTCGGGGGATTGTCCAAGCTCCCAAGTGTTTGGGTTCATTCTGTGGGAAGGGAAGAGTACTGTTTTCTGCCACAGGGGACCCCCCAGGAGAGGGACTCTAGAGCACAGCAGTGGGTTCTCTCAACTGGAATACACACCATCTAGTTAGTCCTGAGTGCCTATGGGCATGGCAAGCCACATATGCGGGCTCTTGGTCCAATCACTGAGAGGCGTAACTTGAATATGGTACTCACGCTGAGGGTCACAATGTGTGTTTGTGCCCAACGCGGCCCTCACACATGGGCGTGGCCTCATGGGCCATGCCGTTTTCTCCTACAATGAAAGTTTTTTTTTTTTTTAAGGATTTTTTTATTTTATTTATTTGTCATAGAGAGAGAAGCGAGAGCAAGCACAGGCAGACAGAGTGGCAGGCAGAGGCAGAGGGAGAAGCAGGCTCCCTGCCAAGCAAGGAGCCCGATGTGGGACTCGATGCCAGGACGCTGGGATCATGACCTGAGCCGAAGGCAGCTGCTTAACCAACTGAGTCACCCAGGCGTCCCCTACAATGAAGGTTTGACTCACTGCCAGCAGCAAGGTTTCTTGCCATGGGGAAGGAGGGGTTCTGACTTGTGCATCAGGTTCCCCCCTGTGCAGGGATTGGAGATAAGGTCTAGGTTCTGATGACTGAAAACCCAGGTTGGGAATGGATGGTGGCCTAAGGCAGTGGCGGGTCCAATGTGCTGGGTGTGCAGCCAGCTGTGTCGGTGTCTGTTGGAAGGTCTGGGCTCAGGCTATTTGCGACAGAGCATCAGTGTTTAAGGTAGCCTATGCAATTGGGGTGTTGCCGAGGGCCAAGCAGTTTGATCCTCATTTGGGGTTTCTGGGCAGCACCATAGACAAAGTTTTTCTCCTGGGAGGCAGGCGGAGTGCTTCATTGTGGCCCCAGAATTCCCAGAAGGGAGGGTTTGTGGGCCAGGAGTGTGAGGACAGAAGTCTAGGAACACAAGCTAAAGTGAGGATTGGAGCCAAGGGCAGAGCAGGCCCACTAGGCAGAGGTTGAATCAAAATCTCCTGCATCTGAAGTCAGGCTGAGGATCAGACGTTGGCTGAGGCTGGAGTATGTGTCCATGATGGCACCTTCATGAAGCGGGGGCCTCATGAGGCCAAGGAAGTTTGGAGGTTGCCCCAAACCACCAGGTTTCCTTCTGTGGAACATTCGAGTCGTGTTGTATGGCTCCAGGACCTACCATACGGAAGGACTGGAGAGCACGGTTCGAAGGATGGATCCCTGTACAGCATGCCTCGCATTCCCATTGGCATTAGCCACAAGATATGTTTGATCTGCTGCCTCTGGGGCACGCTAACCAGGGGGCTGAGTTGAAATGGCCTCTCCTGAGGATGCGTCATAATGTGCGTTTGGGTCCATGGAAACCTTGGAATGTGCTGGTTGTTCAGTGGCCCTGCGGAACTCTCCTACCTGAAGGGTTTGATACATCCCCAGTAAGTAAGCTCCCCATGTGGAGGCGAGAGAGGTTTGGTTTGGTGCCTCAGAAAAGCCCCGTGTGCTGGTCTACGAAAACAGACCTCTGAGGACGGACATATGGAAACCAAAGCTAAGGATCAGATTAGGGACTGGGGGCCTGTCCATTTCAACCTTCTGTCTCTGGGGACACTCTCTGAGAATCTAAGTGGAGATAGTTGCTCCGCTGGTTGTAGAGAGCCCCTCTTAGTCCAGGGTGGCCTACACTATTGATGGCCTCGGGGGCCTTGGAGCTTTTCCCTAACCTGTAGGGTTGTGGTCAATGGATTGGGCACAATTTCCTTGGAGAGTGCAGGCACAATCTTTTGCTGTGGCTCCAGAGGCCCTAGACTGACGGTTGTGTGGGTCCAGGCTGAGGGCACAGAAGTCTGAAAACACAAACTCAGCTTATGAGTGGCGCCTAGGGTATGGCAGGCGGGATTTACAGCCCGAGAGGGAGCTCCTGGGCCTCTGAAACTAGGGCGAGTGGGAGCCGTTCCTTCAGGCTTTTGTCTCTGGATGTTGTGTCCGAGATAGCCGTGGTTTGGAGGGGTGGCCTCAGGGACTGTGGACGAGTATCACTATTTGTGGATTTGTCCCAGCTCCCAAGAGTTTGGGGTCATTTTGTGGGAAGGGTGGAGTCGTGTTTCTGGCTCATGTGTCTCTCCAAGATAGGGATTCCAGAGCAGAGCCACAGGTACGGGCGGGGCGACTGGAAAACTCAAATACTGGTGAGGATTGGGTGCATAGGGGCTTGGCAAGCCCCATATGCGGGCTCTTGGCCCAGGCCCTGACAGGCCTTCCTTTGACATGGGGCTCATGCTTAGGGTCAGAGTGTGAATTTGTGCCCAAGCAGCACTCAAGTTTGAGCGTGGCATCAGGGACGAGGAAGGTTCCTCCTACCCTGAAGGTGTGACTCCATGCCAAGAGCAAGCTTTACAGCCACGGGGAAGGAGGAGTTCTGTGTTGTGCTTGCGATACCCAGCTGTGTGGAGAATTGATATAATGTCTAGGTTCAGATATCTGAAAACCAAGGTTAGGAAGAGGTGACAGCATAAGACCATGGCGTGTCCGAAGTGCTGGGTGTGCGGCCAGCTGTCTCCTTGTCTGTCTGGACGTCTGGCTTCAGGCTGTGTCAGACAGAGCTTGAGTGCCCAAAGCAGCCTATCCAGTTCGCTACCGTCGAGGCCCGAGCAGGTTGATCCTCATCTGGATTTTCTGGAGAGAGCCCCACAGGGAAACGTTTTTCTTCCCTTGGGCAGACCCTGGGCTGGGTTGTGGTTCTGGAGTTCCTAGTCCGGAGGGCTTGTTTGCCAGGAGTGTGAGGAAGGAAGTCTGAAAACACAAGCTAGTGTGAGGTTTGGGACCGATGGCACGGCAGGCCCACTCTGAGAGGCTGAATCGAGATCTCCTGCACTGAGGTCATTTCAACTCTGAGACGTGCCTCAGGCTAGAGTTTTTGTCCAGCATGGCCTCTTCCTGAATGGTGTGGGGGCCTCATGAGGCCAGGAAGGTTTGCCTACGATGGGATTTGTGAACTACTCCAAACCTCAAGGTTTCCTTCTGCACGAAAGTCGAGTGCTATTGGATGGTTCCAGGAGGCCCCATACGGAAAGACTCGAGAGCAGGTGTCTAAGCATGGATGCCTGGGAACGCCACCTCATATTCCCACTCTTTAGTCAGGACAAGGCAGGCTCAATCTGCGGGCTCCTGGGTGAGCTACCCAGAGGGGAGAGTTGAAATGGACTCTCCTGAAGATGAGTCCTACTGTGGCTTGGTGGCCTGGGAGACCTTGGAATGTGGAGGTGGCTCAGGGACTCTGCAGGATTCTCCAACCTGAGGTGTTTGACACGGCTCCAACAAGGAAGCTTCCCATGTGGAGACGAGAGAAGTTCTGTTCAGTGCCTCAGGAAAGCCCCATATCCTGTTCTTCGAACCAAAGCCTCTGAGGAGTGACACCTGGAAAACAAAGCAAGAGTTGAGATTAGGGCCTAAGGGCCTGTCCGGCTCAACCTTCTATCTCTGTTGACATCTGTGTGCATGCCTTCATGGAGGTAGCAGCTCAGCTTGTGTCCGAAGGCCCCTGTGTGTGCAGGGAGGCTCCCGGTAATGGTATGTCCTCGGGGGCCTTGAGGTTTCTCATATTCTGGAGGTGTGTGGCCAAAGGAATGGACAGAGTTTCCCAGGAGAGAGCAGGCACGGTCCTGTGGTATGGCTCCAGAGGACCCAGCCTAGAGGCTGTGTTTGCCAGGGCTGTGGGGACAGATGTCTGAAAAAGCAAACTTGGCTCAGGTAGGGGCCAAGGTAATGGCAGGCCTGATCTCCAGTCCGAGAGGGGAGATCCTCTGGATATCAAAGGAGGGCAAGTGGGAGGCAGTCGCTCAGGCTTTTGTCTCTGGGTGTTGCGTTCACAGTGGCCGTTCAGGGTAGGGGTTGCTTCAGGGGCCGAGGAAGAGCCTTCCTCTCGGGGGATTGTCCAAGCTCCCAAGTGTTTGGGTTCATTCTGTGGGAAGGGAAGAGTACTGTTTTCTGCCACAGGGGACCCCACAGGAGAGGGACTCTAGAGCACAGCAGTGGGTTCCCTCAACTGGAATACACACCATCTAGTTAGTCCTGCGTGCCTATGGGCATGGCAAGCCACATATGCGGGCTCTTGGTCCAATCACTGAGAGGCGTTACTTGAATAAGGTACTCACGCTGAGGGTCACAATGTGTGTTTGTGCCCAAGGCGGCCCTCACACAAGGGCGTGGCCTCATGGGCCATGCCGTTTTCACCTACACTGAAGGTTTGTCTCACTGCCAGCAGCAAGGTTTCTTGCCATGGGTAAGGAGGGGTTCTGACTTGTGCATCAGGTTCCCCCCTGTGCAGGGACTGGAGATAAAGTTTAGGTTCTGATGACTGAAAACCCAGGTTGGGAATGGATGGTGGCCTAAGGCAGTGGCGGGTCCAATGTGCTGGGTGTGCAGCCAGCTGTGTCGGTGTCTGTTGGAAGGTCTGGGCTCAGGCTATTTGCGACAGAGCATCAGTGTTTAAGGTAGCCTATGTAATTGGGGTGTTGCCGAGGGCCAAGCAGTTTGATCCTCATTTGGGGTTTCTGGGCAGCACCATAGACAAAGTTTTTCTCCTGGGAGGCAGGCGGAGTGCTTCATTGTGGCCCGAGAATTCCCAGTAGGGAGGGTTTGCGGGCCAGGAGTGTGAGGACGGAAGTCTAGGAACACAAGCTAAAGTGAGGATTGGAGCCAAGGGCAGAGCAGGCCCACTAGGCAGAGGCTGAAACAAAATCTCCTGCATCTGAAGTCAGGCTGAGGATCAGACGTTGGCTGAGGCTGGAGTATGTGTCCATGATGGCACCTTCATGAAGCGGGGGCCTCATGAGGCCAAGGAAGTTTTCCCACGCTGAGTTTGGAGGTTGCCACAAACCACCAGGTTTCCTTCTGTGGGACATTCGAGTCCTGTTGCATGGCTCCAGGACATACCATACGGAAGGACTGGAGAGCACGGTTCGAAGGATGGATCCCTGTACAGCATGCCTCGCATTCCCATTGGCCATTAGCCACAAGATATGTTTGATCTGCTGCCTCTGGGGCACGCTACCCAGGGGGCTACGTTGAAATGGCCTCTCCTGAGGATGCGTCATAATGTGCGTTTGGGTCCATGGAAACCTTGGAATGTGCTGGTTGTTCAGTGGCCCTGCGGAACTCTCCTACCTGAAGGGTTTGATACATTCCCAGTAAGTAAGCTCCCCATGTGGAGACGAGAGAGGTTTGGTTTGGAGCCTCAGAAAAGCCCCGTGTGCTGGTCTACGAAAACAGACCTCTGAGGACGGACACATGGAAACCAAAGCTAAGGTTCAGATTAGGGCCTGGGGGCCTGTCCATTTCAACCTTCTGTCTCTGGGGACACTGTCTGAGAGTCTAAGTGGAGATAGTTGCTCCGCTGGTGTCAGAGAGCCCCTCTTAGTCCAGGGTGGTCTACACTATTGATGGCCTCAGGGGCCTTGGAGCTTTTCCCTAACCTGTAGGGTTGTGGTCAATGGATTGGGCACACTGTCCTTGGAGAGGGCAGGCACAATCTTTCGCTGTGGCTCAGGAGGCCCTAGCCTGGCGGTTGTGTGGGTCCAAGATGAGGGCACAGAAGTCTGAAAACACAAACTCAGCTTATGAGTGGCGCCTAGGGTATGGCAGGCCGGATGTACAGCCCGAGAGGGAGCTCCTGGGCCTCTGAAACAAGGGCGAGTGGGAGGCGTTCCTTCAGGCTTTTGTCTCTGGATGTTGTGTCCGAGATAGCCGTGGATTGGAGGGGTGGCCTCAGGGACTGTGGACGAGTATCCCTCTCTGGGGATTTGTCCCAGCTCCCAAGAGTTTGGGGTCATTTTGTGGGAAGGTTGGAAAAGTGTTGTCTGGCTCACGTGTCTCTCCAAGAAAGGGATTCCAGAGCAGAGCCCCAGGTACGGGCGGGGCGACTGGAAAACTCAAACACTGGTGAGGATTGGGTGCATAGGGGCTTGGCAAGCCCCATATGCGGGCTCTTGGCCCAGGCCCTGACAGGCCTTTCTTTGACATGGGGCTCATGCTGAGGGTCAGAGTGTGAATTTGTGCCCAAGCAGCACTCAAGTTTCGGCGTGGCATCAGGGACCAGGAAGGTTTCTCCCACCCTGAAGGTGTGACTCCATGCCAAGAGCAAGCTTTACAGCCACGGTGAAGGAGGAGTTCTGTGTTGTGCTTGCGATACCCAGCTGTGTGGAGAATTGATATAATGTCTAGGTTCAGATATCTGAAAACCAAGGTTAGGAAGAGGTGACGGCATAAGACCATGGCGTGTCCGAAGTGCTGGGTGTGCGGCCAGCTGTCTCCTTGTCTGTCTGGACGTCTGGCTTCAGGCTGTGTCAGACAGAGCATGAGTGCCCAGAGCAGCCTATCCAGTTCGGGTACCGGTCGAGGCCCGAGCAGGTTGATCCTCATCTGGGTTTTCTGGAGAGAACCCCACAGGGAAACGTCTTTCTTCCCTTGGGCAGACCCTGGGCTGGGTTGTGGTTCTGGAGTTCCTAGTCCGGAGGGCTTGTTTGCCAGGAGTGTGAGGAAGGAAGTCTGAAAACACAAGCTAGCGTGAGGTTTGGGACCGATGGCACGGCAGGCCCACTCTGGGAGGCTGAATCGAGATCTCCTGCACTGAGGTCATTTCAACTCTGAGACGTGCCTCAGGCTAGAGTTTTTGTCCAGCATGGCCTCTTCCTGAATGGTGTGGGGGCCTCATGAGGCCAGAAAGGTTTGCCTACGATGGGATTTGTGAACTACTCCAAACCTCAAGGTTTCCTTCTGCACGAAAGTCGAGTGCTATTGGATGGTTCCAGGAGGCCCCATACGGAAAGACTCGAGAGCAGGTGTCTAAGCATGGAGGCCTGGGAACGCCACCTCATATTCCCACTCTTTAGTCAGGACAAGGAAGGCTCAATCTGCGGGCTCCTGGGTGAGCTACCCAGAGGGGAGAGTTGAAATGGACTCTCCTGAAGATGAGTCCTACTGTGGCTTGGTGGCCTGGGAGACCTTGGAATGTGGAGGTGGCTCAGGGACTCTGCAGGATTCTCCAACCTGAGGTGTTTGACACGGCTCCAACAAGGAAGCTTCCCATGTGGAGACGAGAGAAGTTCTGTTCAGTGCCTCAGGAAAGCCCCATATCCTGTTCTTCGAACCAAAGCCTCTGAGGAGTGACACCTGGAAAACAAAGCAAGAGTTGAGATTAGGGCCTAAGGGCCTGTCCGGCTCAACCTTCTATCTCTGTTGACATCTGTGTGCATGCCTTCATGGAGGTAGCAGCTCAGCTTGTGTCCGAAGGCCCCTGTGTGTGCAGGGAGGCTCCCGGTAATGGTATGTCCTCGGGGGCCTTGAGGTTTCTCATATTCTGGAGGTGTGTGGCCAAAGGAATGGACAGAGTTTCCCAGGAGAGAGCAGGCACGGTCCTGTGGTATGGCTCCAGAGGACCCAGCCTAGAGGCTGTGTTTGCCATGGCTGTGGGGACAGATGTCTGAAAAAGCAAACTTGGCTCAGGTAGGGGCCAAGGTAATGGCAGGCCTGATCTCCAGTCCGAGAGGGGAGATCCTCTGGATATCAAAGGAGGGCAAGTGGGAGGCAGTCGCTCAGGCTTTTGTCTCTGGGTGTTGCGTTCTTAGTGGCCGTTCAGGGTAGGGGTTGCTTCAGGGGCCGAGGAAGAGCCTTCCTCTCGGGGGATTGTCCAAGCTCCCAAGTGTTTGGGTTCATTCTGTGGGAAGGGAAGAGTACTGTTTTCTGCCACAGGGGACCCCCCAGGAGAGGGACTCTAGAGCACAGCAGTGGGTTCCCTCAACTGGAATACACACCATCTAGTTAGTCCTGCGTGCCTATGGGCATGGCAAGCCACATATGCGGGCACTTGGTCCAATCACTGAGAGGCGTTACTTGAATAAGGTACTCACGCTGAGGGTCACAATGTGTGTTTGTGCCCAAGGCGGCCCTCACACATGGGCGTGGCCTCATGGGCCATGCCGTTTTCTCCTACACTGAAGGTTTGACTCACTGCCAGCAGCAAGGTTTCTTGCCATGGGGAAGGAGGGGTTCTGACTTGTGCATCAGGTTCCCCCCTGTGCAGGGATTGGAGATAAGGTCTAGGTTCTGATGACTGAAAACCCAGGTTGGGAATGGATGGTGCCCTAAGGCAGTGGCGGGTCCAATGTGCTGGGTGTGCAGCCAGCTGTGTCGGTGTCTGTTGGAAGGTCTGGGCTCAGGCTATTTGCGACAGAGCATCAGTGTTTAAGGTAGCCTATGCAATTGGGGTGTTGCCGAGGGCCAAGCAGTTTGATCCTCATTTGGAGTTTCTGGGCAGCACCATAGACAAAGTTTTTCTCCTGGGAGGCAGGCGGAGTGCTTCATTGTGGCCCCAGAATTCCCAGTAGGGAGGGTTTGTGGGCCAGGAGTGTGAGGACGGAAGTCTAGGAACACAAGCTAAAGTGAGGATTGGAGCCAAGGGCAGAGCAGGCCCACTAGGCAGAGGCTGAATCAAAATCTCCTGCATCTGAAGTCAGGCTGAGGATCAGACGTTGGCTGAGGCTGGAGTATGTGTCCATGATGGCACCTTCATGAAGCGGGGGCCTCATGAGGCCAAGGAAGTTTTCCCACGCTGAGTTTGGAGGTTGACCCAAACCACCAGGTTTCCTTCTGTGGGACATTCGAGTCCTGTTGCATGGCTCCAGGACATACCATACGGAAGGACTGGAGAGCACGGTTCGAAGGATGGATCCCTGTACAGCATGCCTCGCATTCCCATTGGCCATTAGCCACAAGATATGTTTGATCTGCTGCCTCTGGGGCACGCTACCCAGGGGGCTACGTTGAAATGGCCTCTCCTGAGCATGCGTCATAATGTGCGTTTGGGTCCATGGAAACCTTGGAATGTGCTGGTTGTTCAGTGGCCCTGCGGAACTCTCCTACCTGAAGGGTTTGATACCTCCCCAGTAAGTAAGCTCCCCATGTGGAGACGAGAGAGGTTTGGTTTGGAGCCTCAGAAAAGCCCCGTGTGCTGGTCTATGAAAACAGACCTCTGAGGACGGACACATGGAAACCAAAGCTAAGGTTCAGATTAGGGCCTGGGGTCCTGTCCATTTCAACCTTCTGTCTCTGGGGACACTGTCTGAGAGTCTAAGTGGAGATAGTTGCTCCGCTGGTGTCAGAGAGCCCCTCTTAGTCCAGGGTGGCCTACACTATTGATGGCCTCAGGGGCCTTGGAGCTTTTCCCTAACCTGTAGGGTTGTGGTCAATGGATTGGGCACAATTTCCTTGGAGAGGGCAGGCACAATCTTTCGCTGTGGCTCCAGAGGCCCTAGCCTGGCGGTTGTGTGGGTCCAGGCTGAGAGCACAGAAGTCTGAAAACACAAACTCAGCTTATGAGTGGCGCCTAGGGTATGGCAGGCCGGATGTACAGCCCGAGAGGGAGCTCCTGGGCCTCTGAAACAAGGGCGAGTGGGAGGCGTTCCTTCAGGCTTTTGTCTCTGGATGTTGTGTCCGAGATAGCCGTGGATTGGAGGGGTGGCCTCAGGGACTGTGGACGAGTATCCCACTCTGGGGATTTGTCCCAGCTCCCAAGAGTTTGGGGTCATTTTGTGGGAAGGGTGGAAAAGTGTTGTCTGGCTCACCTGTCTCTCCAAGAAAGGGATTCCAGAGCAGAGCCCCAGGTACGGGCGGGGCGACTGGAAAACTCAAACACTGGTGAGGATTGGGTGCATAGGGGCTTGGCAAGCCCCATATGCGGGCTCTTGGCCCAGGCCCTGACAGGCCTTTCTTTGACATGGGGCTCATGCTGAGGGTCAGAGTGTGAATTTGTGCCCAATCAGCACTCAAGTTTGGGCGTGGCATCAGGGACCAGGAAGGTATCTCCCACCCTGAAGGTGTGACTCCATGCCAAGAGCAAGCTTTACAGCCACGGGGAAGGAGGAGTTCTGTGTTGTGCTTGCGATACCCAGCTGTGTGGAGAATTGATATAATGTCTAGGTTCAGATATCTCAAAACCAAGGTTAGGAAGAGGTGACGGCATAAGACCATGGCGTGTCCGAAGTGCTGGGTGTGCGGCCAGCTGTCTCCTTGTCTGTCTGGACGTCTGGCTTCAGGCTGTGTCAGACAGAGCTTGAGTGCCCAGAGCAGCCTATCCAGTTCGGGTACCGGTCGAGGCCCGAGCAGGTTGATCCTCATCTGGGTTTTCTGAAGAGAACCCCACAGGGAAACGTCTTTCTTCCCTTGGGCAGACCCTGGGCTGGGTTGTGGTTCTGGAGTTCCTAGTCCGGAGGGCTTGTTTGCCAGGAGTGTGAGGAAGGAAGTCTGAAAACACAAGCTAGCGTGAGGTTTGGGACCGATGGCACGGCAGGCCCACTCTGAGAGGCTGAATCGAGATCTCCTGCACTGAGGTCATTTCAACTCTGAGACGTGCCTCAGGCTAGAGTTTTTGTCCAGCATGGCCTCTTCCTGAATGGTGTGGGGGCCTCATGAGGCCAGGAAGGTTTGCCTACGATGGGATTTGTGAACTACTCCAAACCTCAAGGTTTCCTTCTGCACGAAAGTCGAGTGCTATTGGATGGTTCCAGGAGGCCCCATACGGAAAGACTCGAGAGCAGGTGTCTAAGCATGGATGCCTGGGAACGCCACCTCATATTCCCACTCTTTAGTCAGGACAAGGCAGGCTCAATCTGCGGGCTCCTGGGTGAGCTACTCAGAGGGGAGAGTTGAAATGGACTCTCCTGAAGATGAGTCCTACTGTGGCTTGGTGGCCTGGGAGACCTTGCAATGTGGAGGTGGCTCAGGGACTCTGCAGGATTCTCCAACCTGAGGTGTTTGACACGGCTCCAACAAGGAAGCTTCCCATGTGGAGACGAGAGAAGTTCTGTTCAGTGCCTCAGGAAAGCCCCATATCCTGTTCTTCGAACCAAAGCCTCTGAGGAGTGACACCTGGAAAACAAAGCAAGAGTTGAGATTAGGGCCTAAGGGCCTGTCCGGCTCAACCTTCTATCTCTGTTGACATCTGTGTGCATGCCTTCATGGAGGTAGCAGCTCAGCTTGTGTCCGAAGGCCCCTGTGTGTGCAGGGAGGCTCCCGGTAATGGTATGTCCTCGGGGGCCTTGAGGTTTCTCATATTCTGGAGGTGTGTGGCCAAAGGAATGGACAGAGTTTCCCAGGAGAGAGCAGGCACGGTCCTGTGGTATGGCTCCAGAGGACCCAGCCTAGAGGCTGTGTTTGCCAGGGCTGTGGGGACAGATGTCTGAAAAAGCAAACTTGGCTCAGGTAGGGTCCAAGGTAATGGCAGGCCTGATCTCCAGTCCGAGAGGGGAGATCCTCTGGATATCAAAGGAGGGCAAGTGGGAGGCAGTCGCTCAGGCTTTTGTCTCTGGGTGTTGCGTTCACAGTGGCCGTTCAGGGTAGGGGTTGCTTCAGGGGCCGAGGAAGAGCCTTCCTCTCGGGGGATTGTCCAAGCTCCCAAGTGTTTGGGTTCATTCTGTGGGAAGGGAAGAGTACTGTTTTCTGCCACAGGGGACCCCCCAGGAGAGGGACTCTAGAGCACAGCAGTGGGTTCCCTCAACTGGAATACACACCATCTAGTTAGTCCTGCGTGCCTATGGGCATGGCAAGCCACATATGCGGGCACTTGGTCCAATCACTGAGAGGCGTTACTTGAATAAGGTACTCACGCTGAGGGTCACAATGTGTGTTTGTGCCCAAGGCGGCCCTCACACATGGGCGTGGCCTCATGGGCCATGCCGTTTTCTCCTACACTGAAGGTTTGACTCACTGCCAGCAGCAAGGTTTCTTGCCATGGGGAAGGAGGGGTTCTGACTTGTGCATCAGGTTCCCCCCTGTGCAGGGATTGGAGATAAGGTCTAGGTTCTGATGACTGAAAACCCAGGTTGGGAATGGATGGTGGCCTAAGGCAGTGGCGGGTCCAATGTGCTGGGTGTGCAGCCAGCTGTGTCGGTGTCTGTTGGAAGGTCTGGGCTCAGGCTATTTGCGACAGAGCATCAGTGTTTAAGGTAGCCTATGCAATTGGGGTGTTGCCGAGGGCCAAGCAGTTTGATCCTCATTTGGGGTTTCTGGGCAGCACCATAGACAAAGTTTTTCTCCTGGGAGGCAGGCGGAGTGCTTCATTGTGGCCCCAGAATTCCCAGTAGGGAGGGTTTGTGGGCCAGGAGTGTGAGGACGGAAGTCTAGGAACACAAGCTAAAGTGAGGATTGGAGCCAAGGGCAGAGCAGGCCCACTAGGCAGAGGCTGAATCAAAATCTCCTGCATCTGAAGTCAGGCTGAGGATCAGACGTTGGCTGAGGCTGGAGTATGTGTCCATGATGGCACCTTCATGAAGCGGGGGCCTCATGAGGCCAAGGAAGTTTTCCCACGCTGAGTTTGGAGGTTGACCCAAACCACCAGGTTTCCTTCTGTGGGACATTCGAGTCCTGTTGCATGGCTCCAGGACATACCATACGGAAGGACTGGAGAGCACGGTTCGAAGGATGGATCCCTGTACAGCATGCCTCGCATTCCCATTGGCCATTAGCCACAAGATATGTTTGATCTGCTGCCTCTGGGGCACGCTACCCAGGGGGCTACGTTGAAATGGCCTCTCCTGAGCATGCGTCATAATGTGCGTTTGGGTCCATGGAAACCTTGGAATGTGCTGGTTGTTCAGTGGCCCTGCGGAACTCTCCTACCTGAAGGGTTTGATACCTCCACAGTAAGTAAGCTCCCCATGTGGAGACGAGAGAGGTTTGGTTTGGAGCCTCAGAAAAGCCCCGTGTGCTGGTCTATGAAAACAGACCTCTGAGGACGGACACATGGAAACCAAAGCTAAGGTTCAGATTAGGGCCTGGGGGCCTGTCCATTTCAACCTTCTGTCTCTGGGGACACTGTCTGAGAGTCTAAGTGGAGATAGTTGCTCCGCTGGTGTCAGAGAGCCCCTCTTAGTCCAGGGTGGCCTACACTATTGATGGCCTCAGGGGCCTTGGAGCTTTTCCCTAACCTGTAGGGTTGTGGTCAATGGATTGGGCACAATTTCCTTGGAGAGGGCAGGCACAATCTTTCGCTGTGGCTCCAGAGGCCCTAGCCTGGCGGTTGTGTGGGTCCAGGCTGAGAGCACAGAAGTCTGAAAACACAAACTTAGCTTATGAGTGGCGCCTAGGGTATGGCAGGCCGGATGTACAGCCCGAGAGGGAGCTCCTGGGCCTCTGAAACAAGGGCGAGTGGGAGGCGTTCCTTCAGGCTTTTGTCTCTGGATGTTGTGTCCGAGATAGCCGTGGATTGGAGGGGTGGCCTCAGGGACTGTGGACGAGTATCCCACTCTGGGGATTTGTCCCAACTCCCAAGAGTTTGGGGTCATTTTGTGGGAAGGGTGGAAAAGTGTTGTCTGGCTCACCTGTCTCTCCAAGAAAGGGATTCCATAGCAGAGCCCCAGGTACGGGCGGGGCGACTGGAAAACTCAAACACTGGTGAGGATTGGGTGCATAGGGGCTTGGCAAGCCCCATATGCGGGCTCTTGGCCCAGGCCCTGACAGGCCTTTCTTTGACATGGGGCTCATGCTGAGGGTCAGAGTGTGAATTTGTGCCCAATCAGCACTCAAGTTTGGGCGTGGCATCAGGGACCAGGAAGGTATCTCCCACCCTGAAGGTGTGACTCCATGCCAAGAGCAAGCTTTACAGCCACGGGGAAGGAGGAGTTCTGTGTTGTGCTTGCGATACCCAGCTGTGTGGAGAATTGATATAATGTCTAGGTTCAGATATCTCAAAACCAAGGTTAGGAAGAGGTGACGGCATAAGACCATGGCGTGTCCGAAGTGCTGGGTGTGCGGCCAGCTGTCTCCTTGTCTGTCTGGACGTCTGGCTTCAGGCTGTGTCAGACAGCTTGAGTGCCCAGAGCAGCCTATCCAGTTCGGGTACCGGTCGAGGCCCGAGCAGGTGGATCCTCATCTGGGTTTTCTGAAGAGAACCCCACAGGGAAACGTCTTTCTTCCCTTGGGCAGACCCTGGGCTGGGTTGTGGTTCTGGAGTTCCTAGTCCGGAGGGCTTGTTTGCCAGGAGTGTGAGGAAGGAAGTCTGAAAACACAAGCTAGCGTGAGGTTTGGGACCGATGGCACGGCAGGCCCACTCTGAGAGGCTGAATCGAGATCTCCTGCACTGAGGTCATTTCAACTCTGAGACGTGCCTCAGGCTAGAGTTTTTGTCCAGCATGGCCTCTTCCTGAATGGTGTGGGGGCCTCATGAGGCCAGGAAGGTTTGCCTACGATGGGATTTGTGAACTACTCCAAACCTCAAGGTTTCCTTCTGCACGAAAGTCGAGTGCTATTGGATGGTTCCAGGAGGCCCCATACGGAAAGACTCGAGAGCAGGTGTCTAAGCATGGATGCCTGGGAACGCCACCTCATATTCCCACTCTTTAGTCAGGACAAGGCAGGCTCAATCTGCGGGCTCCTGGGTGAGCTACCCAGAGGAGAGAGTTGAAATGGACTCTCCTGAAGATGAGTCCTACTGTGGCTTGGTGGCCTGGGAGACCTTGGAATGTGGAGGTGGCTCAGGGACTCTGCAGGATTCTCCAACCTGAGGTGTTTGACACGGCTCCAACAAGGAAGCTTCCCATGTGGAGACGAGAGAAGTTCTGTTCAGTGCCTCAGGAAAGCCCCATATCCTGTTCTTCGAACCAAAGCCTCTGAGGAGTGACACCTGGAAAACAAAGCAAGAGTTGAGATTAGGGCCTAAGGGCCTGTCCGGCTCAACCTTCTATCTCTGTTGACATCTGTGTGCATGCCTTCATGGAGGTAGCAGCTCAGCTTGTGTCCGAAGGCCCCTGTGTGTGCAGGGAGGCTCCCGGTAATGGTATGTCCTCGGGGGCCTTGAGGTTTCTCATATTCTGGAGGTGTGTGGCCAAAGGAATGGACAGAGTTTCCCAGGAGAGAGCAGGCACGGTCCTGTGGTATGGCTCCAGAGGACCCAGCCTAGAGGCTGTGTTTGCCAGGGCTGTGGGGACAGATGTCTGAAAAAGCAAACTTGGCTCAGGTAGGGGCCAAGGTAATGGCAGGCCTGATCTCCAGTCCGAGAGGGGAGATCCTCTGGATATCAAAGGAGGGCAAGTGGGAGGCAGTCGCTCAGGCTTTTGTCTCTGGGTGTTGCGTTCACAGTGGCCGTTCAGGGTAGGGGTTGCTTCAGGGGCCGAGGAAGAGCCTTCCTCTCGGGGGATTGTCCAAGCTCCCAAGTGTTTGGGTTCATTCTGTGGGAAGGGAAGAGTACTGTTTTCTGCCACAGGGGACCCCCCAGGAGAGGGACTCTAGAGCACAGCAGTGGGTTCCCTCAACTGGAATACACACCATCTAGTTAGTCCTGCGTGCCTATGGGCATGGCAAGCCACACATGCGGGCTCTTGGTCCAATCACTGAGAGGCGTTACTTGAATAAGGTACTCACGCTGAGGGTCACAATGTGTGTTTGTGCCCAAGGCGGCCCTCACACATGGGCGTGGCCTCATGGGCCATGCCGTTTTCTCCTACACTGAAGGTTTGACTCACTGCCAGCAGCAAGGTTTCTTGCCATGGGGAAGGAGGGGTTCTGACTTGTGCATCAGGTTCCCCCCTGTGCAGGGATTGGAGATAAGGTCTAGGTTCTGATGACTGAAAACCCAGGTTGGGAATGGATGGTGGCCTAAGGCATTGGCGGGTCCAATGTGCTGGGTGTGCAGCCAGCTGTGTCGGTGTCTGTTGGAAGGTCTGGGCTCAGGCTATTTGCGACAGAGCATCAGTGTTTAAGGTAGCCTATGCAATTGGGGTGTTGCCGAGGGCCAAGCAGTTTGATCCTCATTTGGGGTTTCTGGGCAGCACCATAGACAAAGTTTTTCTCCTGGGAGGCAGGCGGAGTGCTTCATTGTGGCCCCAGAATTCCCAGTAGGGAGGGTTTGTGGGCCAGGAGTGTGAGGACGGAAGTCTAGGAACACAAGCTAAAGTGAGGATTGGAGCCAAGGGCAGAGCAGGCCCACTAGGCAGAGGCTGAATCAAAATCTCCTGCATCTGAAGTCAGGCTGAGGATCAGACGTTGGCTGAGGCTGGAGTATGTGTCCATGATGGCACCTTCATGAAGCGGGGGCCTCATGAGGCCAAGGAAGTTTTCCCACGCTGAGTTTGGAGGTTGCCCCAAACCACCAGGTTTCCTTCTGTGGGACATTCGAGTCCTGTTGCATGGCTCCAGGACATACCATACGGAAGGACTGGAGAGCACGGTTCGAAGGATGGATCCCTGTACAGCATGCCTCGCATTCCCATTGGCCATTAGCCACAAGATATGTTTGATCTGCTGCCTCTGGGGCACGCTACCCAGGGGGCTACGTTGAAATGGCCTCTCCTGAGGATGCGTCATAATGTGCGTTTGGGTCCATGGAAACCTTGGAATGTGCTGGTTGTTCAGTGGCCCTGCGGAACTCTCCTACCTGAAGGGTTTGATACCTCCCCAGTAAGTAAGCTCCCCATGTGGAGACGAGAGAGGTTTGGTTTGGAGCCTCAGAAAAGCCCCGTGTGCTGGTCTATGAAAACAGACCTCTGAGGACGGACACATGGAAACCAAAGCTAAGGTTCAGATTAGGGCCTGGGGGCCTGTCCATTTCAACCTTCTGTCTCTGGGGACACTGTCTGAGAGTCTAAGTGGAGATAGTTGCTCCGCTGGTGTCAGAGAGCCCCTCTTAGTCCAGGGTGGCCTACACTATTGATGGCCTCAGGGGCCTTGGAGCTTTTCCCTAACCTGTAGGGTTGTGGTCAATGGATTGGGCACAATTTCCTTGGAGAGGGCAGGCACAATCTTTCGCTGTGGCTCCAGAGGCCCTAGCCTGGCGGTTGTGTGGGTCCAGGCTGAGGGCACAGAAGTCTGAAAACACAAACTCAGCTTATGAGTGGCGCCTAGGGTATGGCAGGCCAGATGTACAGCCCGAGAGGGAGCTCCTGGGCCTCTGAAACAAGGGCGAGTGGGAGGCGTTCCTTCAGGCTTTTGTCTCTGGATGTTGTGTCCGAGATAGCCGTGGATTGGAGGGGTGGCCTCAGGGACTGTGGACGAGTATCCCACTCTGGGGATTTGTCCCAGCTCCCAAGAGTTTGGGGTCATTTTGTGGGATGGTGGAAAAGTGTTGTCTGGCTCACGTGTCTCTAAAAGAAAGGGATTCCAGAGCAGAGCCCCAGGTACGGGCGGGGCGACTGGAAAACTCAAACACTGGTGAGGATTGGGTGCATAGGGGCTTGGCAAGCCCCATATGCGGGCTCTTGGCCCAGGCCCTGACAGGCCTTTCTTTGACATGGGGCTCATGCTGAGGGTCAGAGTGTGAATTTGTGCCCAATCAGCACTCAAGTTTGGGCGTGGCATCAGGGACCAGGAAGGTTTCTCCCACCCTGAAGGTGTGACTCCATGCCAAGAGCAAGCTTTAGAGCCACGGGGAAGGAGGAGTTCTGTGTTGTGCTTGCGATACCCAGCTGTGTGGAGAATTGATATAATGTCTAGGTTCAGATATCTCAAAACCAAGGTTAGGAAGAGGTGATGGCATAAGACCATGGCGTGTCCGAAGTGCTGGGTGTGCGGCCAGCTGTCTCCTTGTCTGTCTGGACGTCTGGCTTCAGGCTGTGTCAGACAGAGCTTGAGTGCCCAGAGCAGCCTATCCAGTTCGGGTACCGGTCGAGGCCCGAGCAGGTTGATCCTCATCTGGGTTTTCTGAAGAGAACCCCACAGGGAAACGTCTTTCTTCCCTTGGGCAGACCCTGGGCTGGGTTGTGGTTCTGGAGTTCCTAGTCCGGAGGGCTTGTTTGCCAGGAGTGTGAGGAAGGAAGTCTGAAAACACAAGCTAGCGTGAGGTTTGGGACCGATGGCACGGCAGGCCCACTCTGAGAGGCTGAATCGAGATCTCCTGCACTGAGGTCATTTCAACTCTGAGACGTGCCTCAGGCTAGAGTTTTTGTCCAGCATGGCCTCTTCCTGAATGGTGTGGGGGCCTCATGAGGCCAGGAAGGTTTGCCTACGATGGGATTTGTGAACTACTCCAAACCTCAAGGTTTCCTTCTGCACGAAAGTCGAGTGCTATTGGATGGTTCCAGGAGGCCCCATACGGAAAGACTCGAGAGCAGGTGTCTAAGCATGGATGCCTGGGAACGCCACCTCATATTCCCACTCTTTAGTCAGGACAAGGCAGGCTCAATCTGCGGGCTCCTGGGTGAGCTACCCAGAGGGGAGAGTTGAAATGGACTCTCCTGAAGATGAGTCCTACTGTGGCTTGGTGGCCTGGGAGACCTTGCAATGTGGAGGTGGCTCAGGGACTCTGCAGGATTCTCCAACCTGAGGTGTTTGACACGGCTCCAACAAGGAAGCTTCCCATGTGGAGACGAGAGAAGTTCTGTTCAGTGCCTCAGGAAAGCCCCATATCCTGTTCTTCGAACCAAAGCCTCTGAGGAGTGACACCTGGAAAACAAAGCAAGAGTTGAGATTAGGGCCTAAGGGCCTGTCGGGCTCAACCTTCTATCTCTGTTGACATCTGTGTGCATGCCTTCATGGAGGTAGCAGCTCAGCTTGTGTCCGAAGGCCCCTGTGTGTGCAGGGAGGCTCCCGGTAATGGTATGTCCTCTGGGGCCTTGAGGTTTCTCATATTCTGGAGGTGTGTGGCCAAAGGAATGGACAGAGTTTCCCAGGAGAGAGCAGGCACGGTCCTGTGGTATGGCTCCAGAGGACCCAGCCTAGAGGCTGTGTTTGCCAGGGCTGTGGGGACAGATGTCTGAAAAAGCAAACTTGGCTCAGGTAGGGGCCAAGGTAATGGCAGGCCTGATCTCCAGTCCGAGAGGGGAGATCCTCTGGATATCAAAGGAGGGCAAGTGGGAGGCAGTCGCTCAGGCTTTTGTCTCTGGGTGTTGCGTTCACAGTGGCCGTTCAGGGTAGGGGTTGCTTCAGGGGCCGAGGAAGAGCCTTCCTCTCGGGGGATTGTCCAAGCTCCCAAGTGTTTGGGTTCATTCTGTGGGAAGGGAAGAGTACTGTTTTCTGCCACAGGGGACCCCCCAGGAGAGGGACTCTAGAGCACAGCAGTGGGTTCCCTCAACTGGAATACACACCATCTAGTTAGTCCTGCGTGCCTATGGGCATGGCAAGCCACATATGCGGGCTCTTGGTCCAATCACTGAGAGGCGTTACTTGAATAAGGTACTCACGCTGAGGGTCACAATGTGTGTTTGTGCCCAAGGCGGCCCTCACACATGGCGTGGCCTCATGGGCCATGCAGTTTTCTCCTACACTGAAGGTTTGACTCACTGCCAGCAGCAAGGTTTCTTGCCATGGGGAAGGAGGGGTTCTGACTTGTGCGTCAGGTTCCCCCCTGTGCAGGGATTGGAGATAAGGTCTAGGTTCTGATGACTGAAAACCCAGGTTGGGAATGGATTGTGGCCTAAGGCAGTGGCGGGTCCAATGTGCTGGGTGTGCAGCCAGCTGTTTCGGTGTCTGTTGGAAGGTCTGGGCTCAGGCTATTTGCGACAGAGCATCAGTGTTTAAGGTAGCCTATGCAATTGGGGTGTTGCCGAGGGCCAAGCAGTTTGATCCTCATTTGGGGTTTCTGGGCAGCACCATAGACAAAGTTTTTCTCCTGGGAGGCAGGCGGAGTGCTTCATTGTGGCCCGAGAATTCCCAGTAGGGAGGGTTTGCGGGCCAGGAGTGTGAGGACGGAAGTCTAGGAACACAAGCTAAGTGAGGATTGGAGCCAAGGGCAGAGCAGGCCCACTAGGCAGAGGCTGAATCAAAATCTCCTGCATCTGAAGTCAGGCTGAGGATCAGACGTTGGCTGAGGCTGGAGTATATGTCCATGTTGGCACCTTCATGAAGCGGGGGCCTCATGAGGCCAAGGAAGTTTTCCCACTCTGAGTTTGGAGGTTGACCCAAACCACCAGGTTTCCTTCTGTGGGACATTCGAGTCCTGTTGCATGGCTCCAGGACATACCATACGGAAGGACTGGAGAGCACGGTTCGAAGGATGGATCCCTGTACAGCATGCCTCGCATTCTCATTACCATTAGCCACAAGATATGTTTGATCTGCTGCCTCTGGGGCACGCTAACCAGGGGGCTGAGTTGAAATGGCCTCTCCTGAGGATGCGTCATAATGTGCGTTTGGGTCCATGGAAACCTTGGAATGTGCTGGTTGTTCAGTGGCCCTGCGGAACTCTCCTACCTGAAGGGTTTGATACATCCCCAGTAAGTAAGCTCCCCATGTGGAGACGAGAGAGGTTTGGTTTGGAGCCTCAGAAAAGCCCCGTGTGCTGGTCTACGAAAACAGACCTCTGAGGACGGACACATGGAAACCAAAGCTAAGGTTCAGATTAGGGCCTGGGGGCCTGTCCATTTCAACCTTCTGTCTCTGGGGACACTGTCTGAGAGTCTAAGTGGAGATAGTTGCTCCGCTGGTGTCAGGGAGCCCCTCTTTGTCCAGGGTGGCCTACACTATTGATGGCCTCAGGTGCCTTGGAGCTTTTCCCTAACCTGTAGGGTTGTGGTCAATGGATTGGGCACAATTTCCTTGGAGAGGGCAGGCACAATCTTTCGCTGTGGCTCCAGAGGCCCTAGCCTGGCGGTTGTGTGGGTCCAGGCTGAGGGCACAGAAGTCTGAAAACACAAACTCAGCTTATGAGTGGCGCCTAGGGTATGGCAGGCCGGATGTACAGCCCGAGAGGGAGCTCCTGGGCCTCTGAAACAAGGGCGAGTGGGAGGCGTTCCTTCAGGCTTTTGTCTCTGGATGTTGTGTCCGAGATAGCCGTGGATTGGAGGGGTGGCCTCAGGGACTGTGGACGAGTATCCCTCTCTGGGGATTTGTCCCAGCTCCCAAGAGTTTGGGGTCATTTTGTGGGAAGGGTGGAAAAGTGTTGTCTGGCTCACGTGTCTCTCCAAGAAAGGGATTCCAGAGCAGAGCTCCAGGTACGGGCGGGGCGACTGGAAAACTCAAACACTGGTGAGGATTGGGTGCATAGGGGCTTGGCAAGCCCCATATGCGGGCTCTTGGCCCAGGCCCTGACAGGCCTTTCTTTGACATGGGGCTCATGCTGAGGGTCAGAGTGTGAATTTGTGCCCAAGCAGCACTCAAGTTTGGGCGTGGCATCAGGGACCAGGAAGGTTTCTCCCACCCTGAAGGTGTGACTCCATGCCAAGAGCAAGCTTTACAGCCACGGGGAAGGAGGAGTTCTGTGTTGTGCTTGCGATACCCAGCTGTGTGGAGAATTGATATAATGTCTAGGTTCAGATATCTGAAAACCAAGGTTAGGAAGAGGTGACGGCATAAGACCATGGCGTGTCCGAAGTGCTGGGTGTGCGGCCAGCTGTCTCCTTGTCTGTCTGGACGTCTGGCTTCAGGCTGTGTCAGACAGAGCATGAGTGCCTAGAGCAGCCTATCCAGTTCGGGTACCGTCGAGGCCCGAGCAGGTTGATCCTCATCTGGGTTTTCTGGAGAGAGCCCCACAGGGAAACGTTTTTCTTCCCTTGGGCAGACCCTGGGCTGGGTTGTGGTTCTGGAGTTCCTAGTCCGGAGGGCTTGTTTGCCAGGAGTGTGAGGAAGGAAGTCTGAAAACACAAGCTAGCGTGAGGTTTGGGACCGATGGCACGGCAGGCCCACTCTGAGAGGCTGAATCGAGATCTCCTGCACTGAGGTCATTTCAACTCTGAGACGTGCCTCAGGCTAGAGTTTTTGTCCAGCATGGCTTCTTCCTGAATGGTGTGGGGGCCTCATGAGGCCAGGAAGGTTTGCCTACGATGGGATTTGTGAACTACTCCAAACCTCAAGGTTTCCTTCTGCACAAAAGTCGAGTGCTATTGGATGGTTCCAGGAGGCCCCATACGGAAAGACTCGAGAGCAGGTGTTTAAGCATGGATGCCTGGGAACGCCACCTCATATTCCCACTCTTTAGTCAGGACAAGGCAGGCTCAATCTGCGGGCTACTGGGTGAGCTACCCAGAGGGTAGAGTTGAAATGGACTCTCCTGAAGATGAGTCCTACTGTGGCTTGGTGGCCTGGGAGACCTTGGAATGTGGAGGTGGCTCAGGGACTCTGCAGGATTCTCCAACCTGAGGTGTTTGACACGGCTCCAACAAGGAAGCTTCCCATGTGGAGACGAGAGAAGTTCTGTTCAGTGCCTCAGGAAAGCCCCATATCCTGTTCTTCGAACCAAAGCCTCTGAGGAGTGACACCTGGAAAACAAAGCAAGAGTTGAGATTAGGGCCTAAGGGCCTGTCGGGCTCAACCTTCTATCTCTGTTGACATCTGTGTGCATGCCTTCATGGAGGTAGCAGCTCAGCTTGTGTCCGAAGGCCCCTGTGTGTGCAGGGAGGCTCCCGGTAATGGTATGTCCTCGGGGGCCTTGAGGTTTCTCATATTCTGGAGGTGTGTGGCCAAAGGAATGGACAGAGTTTCCCAGGAGAGAGCAGGCATGGTCCTGTGGTATGGCTGTGTTTGCCAGGGCTGTGGGGACAGATGTCTGAAAAAGCAAACTTGGCTCAGGTAGGGGCCAAGGTAATGGCAGGCCTGATCTCCAGTCCGAGAGGGGAGATCCTCTGGATAACAAAGGAGGGCAAGTGGGAGGCAGTCGCTCAGGCTTTTGTCTCTGGGTGTTGCGTTCACAGTGGCCGTTCAGGGTAGGGGTTGCTTCAGGGGCCGAGGAAGAGCCTTCCTCTCGGGGGATTGTCCAAGCTCCCAAGTGTTTGGGTTCATTCTGTGGGAAGGGAAGAGTACTGTTTTCTGCCACAGGGGACCCCCCAGGAGAGGGACTCTAGAGCACAGCAGTGGGTTCCCTCAACTGGAATACACACCATCTAGTTAGTCCTGCGTGCCTATGGGCATGGCAAGCCACATATGCAGGCTATTGGTCCAATCACTGAGAGGCGTTACTTGAATAAGGTACTCACGCTGAGGGTCACAATGTGTGTTTGTGCACAAGGCGGCCCTCACACATGGCGTGGCCTCATGGGGCATGCCGTTTTCTCCTACACTGAAGGTTTGACTCACTGCCAGCAGCAAGGTT
Source organism: Mustela nivalis (assembly GCF_964662115.1). Classification (NCBI taxonomy): domain Eukaryota; kingdom Metazoa; phylum Chordata; class Mammalia; order Carnivora; family Mustelidae; genus Mustela; species Mustela nivalis. The sequence continues at coordinate 336,094 of NW_028136508.1, read as the reverse complement.
TCTTGCCATGGGGAAGGAGGGGTTCTGACTTGTGCATCAGGTTCCCCCCTGTGCAGGGATTGGAGATAAGGTCTAGGTTCTGATGACTGAAAACCCAGGTTGGGAATGGATGGTGGCCTAAGGCAGTGGCGGGTCCAATGTGCTGGGTGTGCAGCCAGCTGTGTCGGTGTCTGTTGGAAGGTCTGGGCTCAGGCTATTTGCGACAGAGCATCAGTGTTTAAGGTAGCCTATGCAATTGGGGTGTTGCCGAGTGCCAAGCAGTTTGATCCTCATTTGGGGTTTCTGGGCAGCACCATAGACAAAGTTTTTCTCCTGGGAGGCAGGCGGAGTGCTTCATTGTGGCCCCAGAATTCCCAGTAGGGAGGGTTTGCGGGCCAGGAGTGTGAGGACGGAAGTCTAGGAACACAAGCTAAAGTGAGGATTGGAGCCAAGGGCAGAGCAGGCCCACTAGGCAGAGGCTGAATCAAAATCTCCTGCATCTGAAGTCAGGCTGAGGATCAGACGTTGGCTGAGGCTGGAGTATGTGTCCATGTTGGCACCTTCATGAAGCGGGGGCCTCATGAGGCCAAGGAAGTTTTCCCACGCTGAGTTTGGAGGTTGCCCCAAACCACCAGGTTTCCTTCTGTGGGACATTCGAGTCCTGTTGCATGGCTCCAGGACATACCATACGGAAGGACTGGAGAGCACGGTTCGAAGGATGGATCCCTGTACAGCATGCCTCGCATTCCCATTGGCCATTAGCCACAAGATATGTTTGATCTGCTGCCTCTGGGGCACGCTAACCAGGGGGCTGAGTTGAAATGGCCTCTCCTGAGGATGCGTCATAATGTGCGTTTGGGTCCATGGAAACCTTGGAATGTGCTGGTTGTTCAGTGGCCCTGCGGAACTCTCCTACCTGAAGGGTTTGATACATCCCCAGTAAGTAAGCTCCCCATGTGGAGACGAGAGAGGTTTGGTTTGGAGCTCAGAAAAGCCCCGTGTGCTGGTCTACGAAAACAGACCTCTGAGGACGGACACATGGAAACCAAAGCTAAGGTTCAGATTAGGGCCTGGGGGCCTGTCCATTTCAACCTTCTGTCTCTGGGGACACTGTCTGAGAGTCTAAGTGGAGATAGTTGCTCCGCTGGTGTCAGAGAGCCCCTCTTAGTCCAGGGTGGCCTACACTATTGATGGCCTCAGGGGCCTTGGAGCTTTTCCCTAACCTGTAGGGTTGTGGTCAATGGATTAAGCACAATTACCTTGGAGAGGGCAAGCACAATCTTTTGCTGTGGCTCCAGAGGCCCTAGCCTGGCGGTTGTGTGGGTCTAGGCTGAGGGCACAGAAGTCTGAAAACACAAACTCAGCTTATGAGTGGCGCCTAGGGTATGGCAGGCCGGATGTACAGCCCGAGAGGGAGCTCCTGGGCCTCTGAAACAAGGGCGAGTGGGAGGCGTTCCTTCAGGCTTTTGTCTCTGGATGTTGTGTCCGAGATAGCCGTGGATTGGAGGGGTGGCCTCAGGGACTGTGGACGAGTATCCCTCTCTGGGGATTTGTCCCAGCTCCCAAGAGTTTGGGGTCATTTTGTGGGAAGGGTGGAAAAGTGTTGTCTGGCTCACGTGTCTCTCCAAGAAAGGGATTCCAGAGCAGAGCCCCAGGTACGGGCGGGGAGACTGGAAAACTCAAACACTGGTGAGGATTGGGTGCATAGGGGCTTGGCAAGCCCCATATGCGGGCTCTTGGCCCAGGCCCTGACAGGCCTTTCTTTGACATGGGGCTCATGCTGAGGGTCAGAGTGTGAATTTTTGCCCAACAGCACTCAAGTTTGGGAGTGGCATCAGGGACGAGGAAGGTTTCTCCCACCCTGAAGGTGTGACTCCATGCCAAGAGCAAGCTTTACAGCCACGGGGAAGGAGGAGTTCTGTGTTGTGCTTGCGATACCCAGCTGTGTGGAGAATTGATATAATGTCTAGGTTCAGATATCTGAAAACCAAGGTTAGGAAGAGGTGACGGCATAAGACCATGGCGTGTCCGAAGTGCTGGGTGTGCGGCCAGCTGTCTCCTTGTCTGTCTGGACGTCTGGCTTCAGGCTGTGTCAGACAGAGCATGAGTGCCTAGAGCAGCCTATCCAGTTCGGGTACCGTCGAGGCCCGAGCAGGTTGATCCTCATCTGGGTTTTCTGGAGAGAGCCCCACAGGGAAACGTTTTTCTTCCCTTGGGCAGACCCTGGGCTGGGTTGTGGTTCTGGAGTTCCTAGTCCGGAGGGCTTGTTTGCCAGGAGTGTGAGGAAGGAAGTCTGAAAACACAAGCTAGCGTGAGGTTTGGGACCGATGGCACGGCAGGCCCACTCTGAGAGGCTGAATCGAGATCTCCTGCACTGAGGTCATTTCAACTCTGAGACGTGCCTCAGGCTAGAGTTTTTGTCCAGCATGGCCTCTTCCTGAATGGTGTGGGGGCCTCATGAGGCCAGGAAGGTTTGCCTACGATGGGATTTGTGAACTACTCCAAACCTCAAGGTTTCCTTCTGCACGAAAGTCGAGTGCTATTGGATGGTTCCAGGAGGCCCCATACGGAAAGACTCGAGAGCAGGTGTTTAAGCATGGATGCCTGGGAACGCCACCTCATATTCCCACTCTTTAGTCAGGACAAGGCAGGCTCAATCTGCGGGCTCCTGGGTGAGCTACCCAGAGGGTAGAGTTGAAATGGACTCTCCTGAAGATGAGTCCTACTGTGGCTTGGTGGCCTGGGAGACCTTGGAATGTGGAGGTGGCTCAGGGACTCTGCAGGATTCTCCAACCTGAGGTGTTTGACACGGCTCCAACAAGGAAGCTTCCCATGTGGAGACGAGAGAAGTTCTGTTCAGTGCCTCAGGAAAGCCCCATATCCTGTTCTTCGAACCAAAGCCTCTGAGGAGTGACACCTGGAAAACAAAGCAAGAGTTGAGATTAGGGCCTAAGGGCCTGTCGGGCTCAACCTTCTATCTCTGTTGACATCTGTGTGCATGCCTTCATGGAGGTAGCAGCTCAGCTTGTGTCCGAAGGCCCCTGTGTGTGCAGGGAGGCTCCCGGTAATGGTATGTCCTCGGGGGCCTTGAGGTTTCTCATATTCTGGAGGTGTGTGGCCAAAGGAATGGACAGAGTTTCCCAGGAGAGAGCAGGCATGGTCCTGTGGTATGGCTGTGTTTGCCAGGGCTGTGGGGACAGATGTCTGAAAAAGCAAACTTGGCTCAGGTAGGGGCCAAGGTAATGGCAGGCCTGATCTCCAGTCCGAGAGGGGAGATCCTCTGGATAACAAAGGAGGGCAAGTGGGAGGCAGTCGCTCAGGCTTTTGTCTCTGGGTGTTGCGTTCACAGTGGCCGTTCAGGGTAGGGGTTGCTTCAGGGGCCGAGGAAGAGCCTTCCTCTCGGGGGATTGTCCAAGCTCCCAAGTGTTTGGGTTCATTCTGTGGGAAGGGAAGAGTACTGTTTTCTGCCACAGGGGACCCCCCAGGAGAGGGACTCTAGAGCACAGCAGTGGGTTCCCTCAACTGGAATACACACCATCTAGTTAGTCCTGCGTGCCTATGGGCATGGCAAGCCACATATGCGGGCTCTTGGTCCAATCACTGAGAGGCGTTACTTGAATAAGGTACTCACGCTGAGGGTCACAATGTGTGTTTGTGCCCAAGGCGGCCCTCACACATGGCGTGGCCTCATGGGCCATGCCGTTTTCTCCTACACTGAAGGTTTGACTCACTGCCAGCAGCAAGGTTTCTTGCCATGGGGAAGGAGGGGTTCTGACTTGTGCATCAGGTTCCCCCCTGTGCAGGGATTGGAGATAAGGTCTAGGTTCTGATGACTGAAAACCCAGGTTGGGAATGGATGGTGGCCTAAGGCAGTGGCGGGTCCAATGTGCTGGGTGTGCTGCCAGCTGTGTCGGTGTCTGTTGGAAGGTCTGGGCTCAGGCTATTTGCGACAGAGCATCAGTGTTTAAGGTAGCCTATGCAATTGGGGTGTTGCCGAGGGCCAAGCAGTTTGATCCTCATTTGGGGTTTCTGGGCAGCACCATAGACAAAGTTTTTCTCCTGGGAGGCAGGCGGAGTGCTTCATTGTGGCCCCAGAATTCCCAGTAGGGAGGGTTTGCGGGCCAGGAGTGTGAGGACGGAAGTCTAGGAACACAAGCTAAAGTGAGGATTGGAGCCAAGGGCAGAGCAGGCCCACTAGGCAGAGGCTGAATCAAAATCTCCTGCATCTGAAGTCAGGCTGAGGATCAGACGTTGGCTGAGGCTGGAGTATGTGTCCATGATGGCACCTTCATGAAGCGGGGGCCTCATGAGGCCAAGGAAGTTTTCCCACGCTGAGTTTGGAGGTTGCCCCAAACCACCAGGTTTCCTTCTGTGGGACATTCGAGTCCTGTTGCATGGCTCCAGGACATACCATACGGAAGGACTGGAGAGCACGGTTCGAAGGATGGATCCCTGTACAGCATGCCTCGCATTCCCATTGGCCATTAGCCACAAGATATGTTTGATCTGCTGCCTCTGGGGCACGCTACCCAGGGGGCTACGTTGAAATGGCCTCTCCTGAGGATGCGTCATAATGTGCGTTTGGGTCCATGGAAACCTTGGAATGTGCTGGTTGTTCAGTGGCCCTGCGGAACTCTCCTACCTGAAGGGTTTGATACCTCCCCAGTAAGTAAGCTCCCCATGTGGAGACGAGAGAGGTTTGGTTTGGAGCCTCAGAAAAGCCCCGTGTGCTGGTCTATGAAAACAGACCTCTGAGGACGGACACATGGAAACCAAAGCTAAGGTTCAGATTAGGGCCTGGGGGCCTGTCCATTTCAACCTTCTGTCTCTGGGGACACTGTCTGAGAGTCTAAGTGGAGATAGTTGCTCCGCTGGTGTCAGAGAGCCCCTCTTAGTCCAGGGTGGCCTACACTATTGATGGCCTCAGGGGCCTTGGAGCTTTTCCCTAACCTGTAGGGTTGTGGTCAATGGATTGGGCACAATTTCCTTGGAGAGGGCAGGCACAATCTTTCGCTGTGGCTCCAGAGGCCCTAGCCTGGCGGTTGTGTGGGTCCAGGCTGAGGGCACAGAAGTCTGAAAACACAAACTCAGCTTATGAGTGGCGCCTAGGGTATGGCAGGCCAGATGTACAGCCCGAGAGGGAGCTCCTGGGCCTCTGAAACAAGGGCGAGTGGGAGGCGTTCCTTCAGGCTTTTGTCTCTGGATGTTGTGTCCGAGATAGCCGTGGATTGGAGGGGTGGCCTCAGGGACTGTGGACGAGTATCCCACTCTGGGGATTTGTCCCAGCTCCCAAGAGTTTGGGGTCATTTTGTGGGATGGTGGAAAAGTGTTGTCTGGCTCACGTGTCTCTAAAAGAAAGGGATTCCAGAGCAGAGCCCCAGGTACGGGCGGGGCGACTGGAAAACTCAAACACTGGTGAGGATTGGGTGCATAGGGGCTTGGCAAGCCCCATATGCGGGCTCTTGGCCCAGGCCCTGACAGGCCTTTCTTTGACATGGGGCTCATGCTGAGGGTCAGAGTGTGAATTTGTGCCCAATCAGCACTCAAGTTTGGGCGTGGCATCAGGGAACAGGAAGGTTTCTCCCACCCTGAAGGTGTGACTCCATGCCAAGAGCAAGCTTTAGAGCCACGGGGAAGGAGGAGTTCTGTGTTGTGCTTGCGATACCCAGCTGTGTGGAGAATTGATATAATGTCTAGGTTCAGATATCTCAACCAAGGTTAGGAAGAGGTGATGGCATAAGACCATGGCGTGTCCGAAGTGCTGGGTGTGCGGCCAGCTGTCTCCTTGTCTGTCTGGACGTCTGGCTTCAGGCTGTGTCAGACAGAGCTTGAGTGCCCAGAGCAGCCTATCCAGTTCGGGTACCGGTCGAGGCCCGAGCAGGTTGATCCTCATCTGGGTTTTCTGAAGAGAACCCCACAGGGAAACGTCTTTCTTCCCTTGGGCAGACCCTGGGCTGGGTTGTGGTTCTGGAGTTCCTAGTCCGGAGGGCTTGTTTGCCAGGAGTGTGAGGAAGGAAGTCTGAAAACACAAGCTAGCGTGAGGTTTGGGACCGATGGCACGGCAGGCCCACTCTGAGAGGCTGAATCGAGATCTCCTGCACTGAGGTCATTTCAACTCTGAGACGTGCCTCAGGCTAGAGTTTTTGTCCAGCATGGCCTCTTCCTGAATGGTGTGGGGGCCTCATGAGGCCAGGAAGGTTTGCCTACGATGGGATTTGTGAACTACTCCAAACCTCAAGGTTTCCTTCTGCACGAAAGTCGAGTGCTATTGGATGGTTCCAGGAGGCCCCATACGGAAAGACTCGAGAGCAGGTGTCTAAGCATGGATGCCTGGGAACGCCACCTCATATTCCCACTCTTTAGTCAGGACAAGGCAGGCTCAATCTGCGGGCTCCTGGGTGAGCTACCCAGAGGGGAGAGTTGAAATGGACTCTCCTGAAGATGAGTCCTACTGTGGCTTGGTGGCCTGGGAGACCTTGCAATGTGGAGGTGGCTCAGGGACTCTGCAGGATTCTCCAACCTGAGGTGTTTGACACGGCTCCAACAAGGAAGCTTCCCATGTGGAGACGAGAGAAGTTCTGTTCAGTGCCTCAGGAAAGCCCCATATCCTGTTCTTCGAACCAAAGCCTCTGAGGAGTGACACCTGGAAAACAAAGCAAGAGTTGAGATTAGGGCCTAAGGGCCTGTCGGGCTCAACCTTCTATCTCTGTTGACATCTGTGTGCATGCCTTCATGGAGGTAGCAGCTCAGCTTGTGTCCGAAGGCCCCTGTGTGTGCAGGGAGGCTCCCGGTAATGGTATGTCCTCGGGGGCCTTGAGGTTTCTCATATTCTGGAGGTGTGTGGCCAAAGGAATGGACAGAGTTTCCCAGGAGAGAGCAGGCACGGTCCTGTGGTATGGCTCCAGAGGACCCAGCCTAGAGGCTGTGTTTGCCAGGGCTGTGGGGACAGATGTCTGAAAAAGCAAACTTGGCTCAGGTAGGGGCCAAGGTAATGGCAGGCCTGATCTCCAGTCCGAGAGGGGAGATCCTCTGGATATCAAAGGAGGGCAAGTGGGAGGCAGTCGCTCAGGCTTTTGTCTCTGGGTGTTGCGTTCACAGTGGCCGTTCAGGGTAGGGGTTGCTTCAGGGGCCGAGGAAGAGCCTTCCTCTCGGGGGATTGTCCAAGCTCCCAAGTGTTTGGGTTCATTCTGTGGGAAGGGAAGAGTACTGTTTTCTGCCACAGGGGACCCCCCAGGAGAGGGACTCTAGAGCACAGCAGTGGGTTCCCTCAACTGGAATACACACCATCTAGTTAGTCCTGCGTGCCTATGGGCATGGCAAGCCACATATGCGGGCTCTTGGTCCAATCACTGAGAGGCGTTACTTGAATAAGGTACTCACGCTGAGGGTCACAATGTGTGTTTGTGCCCAAGGCGGCCCTCACACATGGCGTGGCCTCATGGGCCATGCAGTTTTCTCCTACACTGAAGGTTTGACTCACTGCCAGCAGCAAGGTTTCTTGCCATGGGGAAGGAGGGGTTCTGACTTGTGCGTCAGGTTCCCCCCTGTGCAGGGATTGGAGATAAGGTCTAGGTTCTGATGACTGAAAACCCAGGTTGGGAATGGATTGTGGCCTAAGGCAGTGGCGGGTCCAATGTGCTGGGTGTGCAGCCAGCTGTTTCGGTGTCTGTTGGAAGGTCTGGGCTCAGGCTATTTGCGACAGAGCATCAGTGTTTAAGGTAGCCTATGCAATTGGGGTGTTGCCGAGGGCCAAGCAGTTTGATCCTCATTTGGGGTTTCTGGGCAGCACCATAGACAAAGTTTTTCTCCTGGGAGGCAGGCGGAGTGCTTCATTGTGGCCCGAGAATTCCCAGTAGGGAGGGTTTGCGGGCCAGGAGTGTGAGGACGGAAGTCTAGGAACACAAGCTAAGTGAGGATTGGAGCCAAGGGCAGAGCAGGCCCACTAGGCAGAGGCTGAATCAAAATCTCCTGCATCTGAAGTCAGGCTGAGGATCAGACGTTGGCTGAGGCTGGAGTATGTGTCCATGTTGGCACCTTCATGAAGCGGGGGCCTCATGAGGCCAAGGAAGTTTTCCCACTCTGAGTTTGGAGGTTGACCCAAACCACCAGGTTTCCTTCTGTGGGACATTCGAGTCCTGTTGCATGGCTCCAGGACATACCATACGGAAGGACTGGAGAGCACGGTTCGAAGGATGGATCCCTGTACAGCATGCCTCGCATTCTCATTGGCCATTAGCCACAAGATATGTTTGATCTGCTGCCTCTGGGGCACGCTAACCAGGGGGCTGAGTTGAAATGGCCTCTCCTGAGGATGCGTCATAATGTGCGTTTGGGTCCATGGAAACCTTGGAATGTGCTGGTTGTTCAGTGGCCCTGCGGAACTCTCCTACCTGAAGGGTTTGATACATCCCCAGTAAGTAAGCTCCCCATGTGGAGACGAGAGAGGTTTGGTTTGGAGCCTCAGAAAAGCCCCGTGTGCTGGTCTACGAAAACAGACCTCTGAGGACGGACACATGGAAACCAAAGCTAAGGTTCAGATTAGGGCCTGGGGGCCTGTCCATTTCAACCTTCTGTCTCTGGGGACACTGTCTGAGAGTCTAAGTGGAGATAGTTGCTCCGCTGGTGTCAGGGAGCCCCTCTTTGTCCAGGGTGGCCTACACTATTGATGGCCTCAGGTGCCTTGGAGCTTTTCCCTAACCTGTAGGGTTGTGGTCAATGGATTGGGCACAATTTCCTTGGAGAGGGCAGGCACAATCTTTCGCTGTGGCTCCAGAGGCCCTAGCCTGGCGGTTGTGTGGGTCCAGGCTGAGGGCACAGAAGTCTGAAAACACAAACTCAGCTTATGAGTGGCGCCTAGGGTATGGCAGGCCGGATGTACAGCCCGAGAGGGAGCTCCTGGGCCTCTGAAACAAGGGCGAGTGGGAGGCGTTCCTTCAGGCTTTTGTCTCTGGATGTTGTGTCCGAGATAGCCGTGGATTGGAGGGGTGGCCTCAGGGACTGTGGACGAGTATCCCTCTCTGGGGATTTGTCCCAGCTCCCAAGAGTTTGGGGTCATTTTGTGGGAAGGGTGGAAAAGTGTTGTCTGGCTCACGTGTCTCTCCAAGAAAGGGATTCCAGAGCAGAGCCCCAGGTACGGGCGGGGCGACTGGAAAACTCAAACACTGGTGAGGATTGGGTGCATAGGGGCTTGGCAAGCCCCATATGCGGGCTCTTGGCCCAGGCCCTGACAGGCCTTTCTTTGACATGGGGCTCATGCTGAGGGTCAGAGTGTGAATTTGTGCCCAAGCAGCACTCAAGTTTGGGCGTGGCATCAGGGACCAGGAAGGTTTCTCCCACCCTGAAGGTGTGACTCCATGCCAAGAGCAAGCTTTACAGCCACGGGGAAGGAGGAGTTCTGTGTTGTGCTTGCGATACCCAGCTGTGTGGAGAATTGATATAATGTCTAGGTTCAGATATCTGAAAACCAAGGTTAGGAAGAGGTGACGGCATAAGACCATGGCGTGTCCGAAGTGCTGGGTGTGCGGCCAGCTGTCTCCTTGTCTGTCTGGACGTCTGGCTTCAGGCTGTGTCAGACAGAGCATGAGTGCCTAGAGCAGCCTATCCAGTTCGGGTACCGTCGAGGCCCGAGCAGGTTGATCCTCATCTGGGTTTTCTGGAGAGAGCCCCACAGGGAAACGTTTTTCTTCCCTTGGGCAGACCCTGGGCTGGGTTGTGGTTCTGGAGTTCCTAGTCCGGAGGGCTTGTTTGCCAGGAGTGTGAGGAAGGAAGTCTGAAAACACAAGCTAGCGTGAGGTTTGGGACCGATGGCACGGCAGGCCCACTCTGAGAGGCTGAATCGAGATCTCCTGCACTGAGGTCATTTCAACTCTGAGACGTGCCTCAGGCTAGAGTTTTTGTCCAGCATGGCTTCTTCCTGAATGGTGTGGGGGCCTCATGAGGCCAGGAAGGTTTGCCTACGATGGGATTTGTGAACTACTCCAAACCTCAAGGTTTCCTTCTGCACAAAAGTCGAGTGCTATTGGATGGTTCCAGGAGGCCCCATACGGAAAGACTCGAGAGCAGGTGTTTAAGCATGGATGCCTGGGAACGCCACCTCATATTCCCACTCTTTAGTCAGGACAAGGCAGGCTCAATCTGCGGGCTACTGGGTGAGCTACCCAGAGGGTAGAGTTGAAATGGACTCTCCTGAAGATGAGTCCTACTGTGGCTTGGTGGCCTGGGAGACCTTGGAATGTGGAGGTGGCTCAGGGACTCTGCAGGATTCTCCAACCTGAGGTGTTTGACACGGCTCCAACAAGGAAGCTTCCCATGTGGAGACGAGAGAAGTTCTGTTCAGTGCCTCAGGAAAGCCCCATATCCTGTTCTTCGAACCAAAGCCTCTGAGGAGTGACACCTGGAAAACAAAGCAAGAGTTGAGATTAGGGCCTAAGGGCCTGTCGGGCTCAACCTTCTATCTCTGTTGACATCTGTGTGCATGCCTTCATGGAGGTAGCAGCTCAGCTTGTGTCCGAAGGCCCCTGTGTGTGCAGGGAGGCTCCCGGTAATGGTATGTCCTCGGGGGCCTTGAGGTTTCTCATATTCTGGAGGTGTGTGGCCAAAGGAATGGACAGAGTTTCCCAGGAGAGAGCAGGCATGGTCCTGTGGTATGGCTGTGTTTGCCAGGGCTGTGGGGACAGATGTCTGAAAAAGCAAACTTGGCTCAGGTAGGGGCCAAGGTAATGGCAGGCCTGATCTCCAGTCCGAGAGGGGAGATCCTAGGGATAACAAAGGAGGGCAAGTGGGAGGCAGTCGCTCAGGCTTTTGTCTCTGGGTGTTGCGTTCACAGTGGCCGTTCAGGGTAGGGGTTGCTTCAGGGGCCGAGGAAGAGCCTTCCTCTCGGGGGATTGTCCAAGCTCCCAAGTGTTTGGGTTCATTCTGTGGGAAGGGAAGAGTACTGTTTTCTGCCACAGGGGACCCCCCAGGAGAGGGACTCTAGAGCACAGCAGTGGGTTCCCTCAACTGGAATACACACCATCTAGTTAGTCCTGCGTGCCTATGGGCATGGCAAGCCACATATGCAGGCTATTGGTCCAATCACTGAGAGGCGTTACTTGAATAAGGTACTCACGCTGAGGGTCACAATGTGTGTTTGTGCACAAGGCGGCCCTCACACATGGCGTGGCCTCATGGGGCATGCCGTTTTCTCCTACACTGAAGGTTTGACTCACTGCCAGCAGCAAGGTTTCTTGCCATGGGGAAGGAGGGGTTCTGACTTGTGCATCAGGTTCCCCCCTGTGCAGGGATTGGAGATAAGGTCTAGGTTCTGATGACTGAAAACCCAGGTTGGGAATGGATGGTGGCCTAAGGCAGTGGCGGGTCCAATGTGCTGGGTGTGCAGCCAGCTGTGTCGGTGTCTGTTGGAAGGTCTGGGCTCAGGCTATTTGCGACAGAGCATCAGTGTTTAAGGTAGCCTATGCAATTGGGGTGTTGCCGAGTGCCAAGCAGTTTGATCCTCATTTGGGGTTTCTGGGCAGCACCATAGACAAAGTTTTTCTCCTGGGAGGCAGGCGGAGTGCTTCATTGTGGCCCCAGAATTCCCAGTAGGGAGGGTTTGCGGGCCAGGAGTGTGAGGACGGAAGTCTAGGAACACAAGCTAAAGTGAGGATTGGAGCCAAGGGCAGAGCAGGCCCACTAGGCAGAGGCTGAATCAAAATCTCCTGCATCTGAAGTCAGGCTGAGGATCAGACGTTGGCTGAGGCTGGAGTATGTGTCCATGTTGGCACCTTCATGAAGCGGGGGCCTCATGAGGCCAAGGAAGTTTTCCCACGCTGAGTTTGGAGGTTGCCCCAAACCACCAGGTTTCCTTCTGTGGGACATTCGAGTCCTGTTGCATGGCTCCAGGACATACCATACGGAAGGACTGGAGAGCACGGTTCGAAGGATGGATCCCTGTACAGCATGCCTCGCATTCCCATTGGCCATTAGCCACAAGATATGTTTGATCTGCTGCCTATGGGGCACGCTAACCAGGGGGCTGAGTTGAAATGGCCTCTCCTGAGGATGCGTCATAATGTGCGTTTGGGTCCATGGAAACCTTGGAATGTGCTGGTTGTTCAGTGGCCCTGCGGAACTCTCCTACCTGAAGGGTTTGATACATCCCCAGTAAGTAAGCTCCCCATGTGGAGACGAGAGAGGTTTGGTTTGGAGCTCAGAAAAGCCCCGTGTGCTGGTCTACGAAAACAGACCTCTGAGGACGGACACATGGAAACCAAAGCTAAGGTTCAGATTAGGGCCTGGGGGCCTGTCCATTTCAACCTTCTGTCTCTGGGGACACTGTCTGAGAGTCTAAGTGGAGATAGTTGCTCCGCTGGTGTCAGAGAGCCCCTCTTAGTCCAGGGTGGCCTACACTATTGATGGCCTCAGGGGCCTTGGAGCTTTTCCCTAACCTGTAGGGTTGTGGTCAATGGATTAAGCACAATTACCTTGGAGAGGGCAAGCACAATCTTTTGCTGTGGCTCCAGAGGCCCTAGCCTGGCGGTTGTGTGGGTCTAGGCTGAGGGCACAGAAGTCTGAAAACACAAACTCAGCTTATGAGTGGCGCCTAGGGTATGGCAGGCCGGATGTACAGCCCGAGAGGGAGCTCCTGGGCCTCTGAAACAAGGGCGAGTGGGAGGCGTTCCTTCAGGCTTTTGTCTCTGGATGTTGTGTCCGAGATAGCCGTGGATTGGAGGGGTGGCCTCAGGGACTGTGGACGAGTATCCCTCTCTGGGGATTTGTCCCAGCTCCCAAGAGTTTGGGGTCATTTTGTGGGAAGGGTGGAAAAGTGTTGTCTGGCTCACGTGTCTCTCCAAGAAAGGGATTCCAGAGCAGAGCCCCAGGTACGGGCGGGGAGACTGGAAAACTCAAACACTGGTGAGGATTGGGTGCATAGGGGCTTGGCAAGCCCCATATGCGGGCTCTTGGCCCAGGCCCTGACAGGCCTTTCTTTGACATGGGGCTCATGCTGAGGGTCAGAGTGTGAATTTTTGCCCAACAGCACTCAAGTTTGGGAGTGGCATCAGGGACGAGGAAGGTTTCTCCCACCCTGAAGGTGTGACTCCATGCCAAGAGCAAGCTTTACAGCCACGGGGAAGGAGGAGTTCTGTGTTGTGCTTGCGATACCCAGCTGTGTGGAGAATTGATATAATGTCTAGGTTCAGATATCTGAAAACCAAGGTTAGGAAGAGGTGACGGCATAAGACCATGGCGTGTCCGAAGTGCTGGGTGTGCGGCCAGCTGTCTCCTTGTCTGTCTGGACGTCTGGCTTCAGGCTGTGTCAGACAGAGCATGAGTGCCTAGAGCAGCCTATCCAGTTCGGGTACCGTCGAGGCCCGAGCAGGTTGATCCTCATCTGGGTTTTCTGGAGAGAGCCCCACAGGGAAACGTTTTTCTTCCCTTGGGCAGACCCTGGGCTGGGTTGTGGTTCTGGAGTTCCTAGTCCGGAGGGCTTGTTTGCCAGGAGTGTGAGGAAGGAAGTCTGAAAACACAAGCTAGCGTGAGGTTTGGGACCGATGGCACGGCAGGCCCACTCTGAGAGGCTGAATCGAGATCTCCTGCACTGAGGTCATTTCAACTCTGAGACGTGCCTCAGGCTAGAGTTTTTGTCCAGCATGGCCTCTTCCTGAATGGTGTGGGGGCCTCATGAGGCCAGGAAGGTTTGCCTACGATGGGATTTGTGAACTACTCCAAACCTCAAGGTTTCCTTCTGCACGAAAGTCGAGTGCTATTGGATGGTTCCAGGAGGCCCCATACGGAAAGACTCGAGAGCAGGTGTTTAAGCATGGATGCCTGGGAACGCCACCTCATATTCCCACTCTTTAGTCAGGACAAGGCAGGCTCAATCTGCGGGCTCCTGGGTGAGCTACCCAGAGGGTAGAGTTGAAATGGACTCTCCTGAAGATGAGTCCTACTGTGGCTTGGTGGCCTGGGAGACCTTGGAATGTGGAGGTGGCTCAGGGACTCTGCAGGATTCTCCAACCTGAGGTGTTTGACACGGCTCCAACAAGGAAGCTTCCCATGTGGAGACGAGAGAAGTTCTGTTCAGTGCCTCAGGAAAGCCCCATATCCTGTTCTTCGAACCAAAGCCTCTGAGGAGTGACACCTGGAAAACAAAGCAAGAGTTGAGATTAGGGCCTAAGGGCCTGTCGGGCTCAACCTTCTATCTCTGTTGACATCTGTGTGCATGCCTTCATGGAGGTAGCAGCTCAGCTTGTGTCCGAAGGCCCCTGTGTGTGCAGGGAGGCTCCCGGTAATGGTATGTCCTCGGGGGCCTTGAGGTTTCTCATATTCTGGAGGTGTGTGGCCAAAGGAATGGACAGAGTTTCCCAGGAGAGAGCAGGCATGGTCCTGTGGTATGGCTGTGTTTGCCAGGGCTGTGGGGACAGATGTCTGAAAAAGCAAACTTGGCTCAGGTAGGGGCCAAGGTAATGGCAGGCCTGATCTCCAGTCCGAGAGGGGAGATCCTCTGGATAACAAAGGAGGGCAAGTGGGAGGCAGTCGCTCAGGCTTTTGTCTCTGGGTGTTGCGTTCACAGTGGCCGTTCAGGGTAGGGGTTGCTTCAGGGGCCGAGGAAGAGCCTTCCTCTCGGGGGATTGTCCAAGCTCCCAAGTGTTTGGGTTCATTCTGTGGGAAGGGAAGAGTACTGTTTTCTGCCACAGGGGACCCCCCAGGAGAGGGACTCTAGAGCACAGCAGTGGGTTCCCTCAACTGGAATACACACCATCTAGTTAGTCCTGCGTGCCTATGGGCATGGCAAGCCACATATGCGGGCTCTTGGTCCAATCACTGAGAGGCGTTACTTGAATAAGGTACTCACGCTGAGGGTCACAATGTGTGTTTGTGCCCAAGGCGGCCCTCACACATGGCGTGGCCTCATGGGCCATGCCGTTTTCTCCTACACTGAAGGTTTGACTCACTGCCAGCAGCAAGGTTTCTTGCCATGGGGAAGGAGGGGTTCTGACTTGTGCATCAGGTTCCCCCCTGTGCAGGGATTGGAGATAAGGTCTAGGTTCTGATGACTGAAAACCCAGGTTGGGAATGGATGGTGGCCTAAGGCAGTGGCGGGTCCAATGTGCTGGGTGTGCTGCCAGCTGTGTCGGTGTCTGTTGGAAGGTCTGGGCTCAGGCTATTTGCGACAGAGCATCAGTGTTTAAGGTAGCCTATGCAATTGGGGTGTTGCTGAGTGCCAAGCAGTTTGATCCTCATTTGGGGTTTCTGGGCAGCACCATAGACAAAGTTTTTCTCCTGGGAGGCAGGCGGAGTGCTTCATTGTGGCCCCAGAATTCCCAGTAGGGAGGGTTTGCGGGCCAGGAGTGTGAGGACGGAAGTCTAGGAACACAAGCTAAAGTGAGGATTGGAGCCAAGGGCAGAGCAGGCCCACTAGGCAGAGGCTGAATCAAAATCTCCTGCATCTGAAGTCAGGCTGAGGATCAGACGTTGGCTGAGGCTGGAGTATGTGTCCATGTTGGCACCTTCATGAAGCGGGGGCCTCATGAGGCCAAGGAAGTTTTCCCACGCTGAGTTTGGAGGTTGCCCCAAACCACCAGGTTTCCTTCTGTGGGACATTCGAGTCCTGTTGCATGGCTCCAGGACATACCATACGGAAGGACTGGAGAGCACGGTTCGAAGGATGGATCCCTGTACAGCATGCCTCGCATTCCCATTGGCCATTAGCCACAAGATATGTTTGATCTGCTGCCTCTGGGGCACGCTAACCAGGGGGCTGATTTGAAATGGCCTCTCCTGAGGATGCGTCATAATGTGCGTTTGGGTCCATGGAAACCTTGGAATGTGCTGGTTGTTCAGTGGCCCTGCGGAACTCTCCTACCTGAAGGGTTTGATACATCCCCAGTAAGTAAGCTCCCCATGTGGAGACGAGAGAGGTTTGGTTTGGAGCTCAGAAAAGCCCCGTGTGCTGGTCTACGAAAACAGACCTCTGAGGACGGACACATGGAAACCAAAGCTAAGGTTCAGATTAGGGCCTGGGGGCCTGTCCATTTCAACCTTCTGTCTCTGGGGACACTGTCTGAGAGTCTAAGTGGAGATAGTTGCTCCGCTGGTGTCAGAGAGCCCCTCTTAGTCCAGGGTGGCCTACACTATTGATGGCCTCAGGGGCCTTGGAGCTTTTCCCTAACCTGTAGGGTTGTGGTCAATGGATTAGGCACAATTTCCTTGGAGAGGGCAGGCACAATCTTTTGCTGTGGCTCCAGAGGCCCTAGCCTGGCGGTTGTGTGGGTCTAGGCTGAGGGCACAGAAGTCTGAAAACACAAACTCAGCTTATGAGTGGCGCCTAGGGTATGGCAGGCCGGATGTACAGCCCGAGAGGGAGCTCCTGGGCCTCTGAAACAAGGGCGAGTGGGAGGCGTTCCTTCAGGCTTTTGTCTCTGGATGTTGTGTCCGAGATAGCCGTGGATTGGAGGGGTGGCCTCAGGGACTGTGGACGAGTATCCCTCTCTGGGGATTTGTCCCAGCTCCCAAGAGTTTGGGGTCATTTTGTGGGAAGGGTGGAAAAGTGTTGTCTGGCTCACGTGTCTCTCCAAGAAAGGGATTCCAGAGCAGAGCCCCAGGTACGGGCGGGGAGACTGGAAAACTCAAACACTGGTGAGGATTGGGTGCATAGGGGCTTGGCAAGCCCCATATGCGGGCTCTTGGCCCAGGCCCTGACAGGCCTTTCTTTGACATGGGGCTCATGCTGAGGGTCAGAGTGTGAATTTTTGCCCAACAGCACTCAAGTTTGGGAGTGGCATCAGGGACGAGGAAGGTTTCTCCCACCCTGAAGGTGTGACTCCATGCCAAGAGCAAGCTTTACAGCCACGGGGAAGGAGGAGTTCTGTGTTGTGCTTGCGATACCCAGCTGTGTGGAGAATTGATATAATGTCTAGGTTCAGATATCTGAAAACCAAGGTTAGGAAGAGGTGACGGCATAAGACCATGGCGTGTCCGAAGTGCTGGGTGTGCGGCCAGCTGTCTCCTTGTCTGTCTGGACGTCTGGCTTCAGGCTGTGTCAGACAGAGCATGAGTGCCTAGAGCAGCCTATCCAGTTCGGGTACCGTCGAGGCCCGAGCAGGTTGATCCTCATCTGGGTTTTCTGGAGAGAGCCCCACAGGGAAACGTTTTTCTACCCTTGGGCAGACCCTGGGCTGGGTTGTGGTTCTGGAGTTCCTAGTCTGGAGGGCTTGTTTGCCAGGAGTGTGAGGAAGGAAGTCTGAAAACACAAGCTAGCGTGAGGTTTGGGACCGATGGCACGGCAGGCCCACTCTGAGAGGCTGAATCGAGATCTCCTGCACTGAGGTCATTTCAACTCTGAGACGTGCCTCAGGCTAGAGTTTTTGTCCAGCATGGCCTCTTCCTGAATGGTGTGGGGCCTCATGAGGCCAGGAAGGTTTGCCTACGATGGGATTTGTGAACTACTCCAAACCTCAAGGTTTCCTTCTGCACGAAAGTCGAGTGCTATTGGATGGTTCCAGAAGGCCCCATACGGAAAGACTCGAGAGCAGGTGTCTAAGCATGGATGCCTGGGAACGCCACCTCATATTCCCACTCTTTAGTCAGGACAAGGCAGGCTCAATCTGCGGGCTCCTGGGTGAGCTACCCAGAGGGGAGAGTTGAAATGGACTCTCCTGAAGATGAGTCCTACTGTGGCTTGGTGGCCTGGGAGACCTTGGAATGTGGAGGTGGCTCAGGGACTCTGCAGGATTCTCCAACCTGAGGTGTTTGACACGGCTCCAACAAGGAAGCTTCCCATGTGGAGACGAGAGAAGTTCTGTTCAGTGCCTCAGAAAAGCCCCATATCCTGTTCTTCGAACCAAAGCCTCTGAGGAGTGACACCTGGAAAACAAAGCAAGAGTTGAGATTAGGGCCTAAGGGCCTGTCGGGCTCAACCTTCTATCTCTGTTGACATCTGTGTGCATGCCTTCATGGAGGTAGCAGCTCAGCTTGTGTCCGAAGGCCCCTGTGTGTGCAGGGAGGCTCCCGGTAATGGTATGTCCTCGGGGGCCTTGAGGTTTCTCATATTCTGGAGGTGTGTGGCCAAATGAATGGACAGAGTTTCCCAGGAGAGAGCAGGCATGGTCCTGTGGTATGGCTCCAGAGGACCCAGCCTAGAGGCTGTGTTTGCCAGGGCTGTGGGGACAGATGTCTGAAAAAGCAAACTTGGCTCAGGTAGGGGCCAAGGTAATGGCAGGCCTGATCTCCAGTCCGAGAGGGGAGATCCTCTGGATATCAAAGGAGGGCAAGTGGGAGGCAGTCGCTCAGGCTTTTGTCTCTGGGTGTTGCGTTCACAGTGGCCGTTCAGGGTAGGGGTTGCTTCAGGGGCCGAGGAAGAGCCTTCCTCTCGGGGGATTGTCCAAGCTCCCAAGTGTTTGGGTTCATTCTGTGGGAAGGGAAGAGTACTGTTTTCTGCCACAGGGGACCCCCCAGGAGAGGGACTCTAGAGCACAGCAGTGGGTTCCCTCAACTGGAATACACACCATCTAGTTAGTCCTGCGTGCCTATGGGCATGGCAAGCCACATATGCGGGCTCTTGGTCCAATCACTGAGAGGCGTTACTTGAATAAGGTACTCACGCTGAGGGTCACAATGTGTGTTTGTGCCCAAGGCGGCCCTCACACATGGGCGTGGCCTCAAGGGCCATGCCGTTTTCTCCTACAATAAAGGTTTGACTCACTGCCAGCAGCAAGGTTTCTTGCCATGGGGAAGGAGGGGTTCTGACTTGTGCATCAGGTTCCCCCCTGTGCAGGGATTGGAGATAAGGTCTAGGTTATGATGACTGAAAACCCAGGTTGGGAATGGATGGTGGCCTAAGGCAGTGGCGGGTTCAATGTGCTGGGTGTGCAGCCAGCTGTGTCGGTGTCTGTTGGAAGGTCTGGGCTCAGGCTATTTGCGACAGAGCATCAGTGTTTAAGGTAGCCTATGCAATTGGGGTGTTGCCGAGGGCCAAGCAGTTTGATCCTCATTTGGGGTTTCTGGGCAGCACCATAGACAAAGTTTTTCTCCTGGGAGGCAGGCGGAGTGCTTCATTGTGGCCCCAGAATTCCCAGTAGGGAGGGTTTGTGGGCCAGGAGTGTGAGGACGGAAGTCTAGGAACACAAACTAAAGTGAGGATTGGAGCCAAGGGCAGAGCAGGCCCACTAGGCAGAGGCTGAATCAAAATCTCCTGCATCTGAAGTCAGGCTGAGGATCAGACGTTGGCTGAGGCTGGAGTATGTGTCCATGTTGGCACCTTCATGAAGCGGGGGCCTCATGAGGCCAAGGAAGTTTTCCCACGCTGAGTTTGGAGGTTGCCCCAAACCACCAGGTTTCCTTCTGTGGGACATTCGAGTCCTGTTGCATGGCTCCAGGACATACCATACGGAAGGACTGGAGAGCACGGTTCGAAGGATGGATCCCTGTACAGCATGCCTCGCATTCCCATTGGCCATTAGCCACAAGATATGTTTGATCTGCTGCCTCTGGGGCACGCTAACCAGGGGGCTGAGTTGAAATGGCCTCTCCTGAGGATGCGTCATAATGTGCGTTTGGGTCCATGGAAACCTTGGAATGTGCTGGTTGTTCAGTGGCCCTGCGGAACTCTCCTACCTGAAGGGTTTGATACATCCCCAGTAAGTAAGCTCCCCATGTGGAGACGAGAGAGGTTTGGTTTGGAGCCTCAGAAAAGCCCCGTGTGCTGGTCTACGAAAACAGACCTCTGAGGACGGACACATGGAAACCAAAGCTAAGGTTCAGATTAGGGCCTGGGGGCCTGTCCATTTCAACCTTCTGTCTCTGGGGACACTGTCTGAGAGTCTAAGTGGAGATAGTTGCTCCGCTGGTGTCAGGGAGCCCCTCTTTGTCCAGGGTGGCCTACACTATTGATGGCCTCAGGGGCCTTGGAGCTTTTCCCTAACCTGTAGGGTTGTGGTCAATGGATTGGGCACAATTTCCTTGGAGAGGGCAGGCACAATCTTTTGCTGTGGCTCCAGAGGCCCTAGCCTGGCGGTTGTGTGGGTCCAGGCTGAGGGCACAGAAGTCTGAAAACACAAACTCAGCTTATGAGTGGCGCCTAGGGTATGGCAGGCTGGATGTACAGCCCGAGAGGGAGCTCCTCGGCCTCTGAAACAAGGGCGAGTGGGAGGCGTTCCTTCAGGCTTTTGTCTCTGGATGTTGTGTCCGAGATAGCCGTGGATTGGAGGGGTGGCCTCAGGGACTGTGGACGAGTATCCCTCTCTGGGGATTTGTCCCAGCTCCCAAGAGTTTGGGGTCATTTTGTGGGAAGGGTGGAAAAGTGTTGTCTGGCTCACGTGTCTCTCCAAGAAAGGGATTCCAGAGCAGAGCCCCAGGTAGGAGCGGGGCGACTGGAAAACTCAAACACTGGTGAGGATTGGGTGCATAGGGGCTTGGCAAGCCCCATATGCGGTCTCTTGGCCCAGGCCCTGACAGGCCTTTCTTTGACATGGGGCTCATGCTGAGGGTCAGAGTGTGAATTTGTGCCCAAGCAGCACTCAAGTTTGGGCGTGGCATCAGGGACCAGGAAGGTTTCTCCCACCCTGAAGGTGTGACTCCATGCCAAGAGCAAGCTTTACAGCCACGGGGAAGGAGGAGTTCTGTGTTGTGCTTGCGATACCCAGCTGTGTGGAGAATTGATATAATGTCTAGGTTCAGATATCTGAAAACCAAGGTTAGGAAGAGGTGACGGCATAAGACCATGGCGTGTCCGAAGTGCTGGGTGTGCGGCCAGCTGTCTCCTTGTCTGTCTGGACGTCTGGCTTCAGGCTGTGTCAGACAGAGCATGAGTGCCTAGAGCAGCCTATCCAGTTCGGGTACCGTCGAGGCCCGAGCAGGTTGATCCTCATCTGGGTTTTCTGGAGAGAGCCCCACAGGGAAACGTTTTTCTTCCCTTGGGCAGACCCTGGGCTGGGTTGTGGTTCTGGAGTTCCTAGTCCGGAGGGCTTGTTTGCCAGGAGTGTGAGGAAGGAAGTCTGAAAACACAAGCTAGCGTGAGGTTTGGGACCGATGGCACGGCAGGCCCACTCTGAGAGGTTGAATCGAGATCTCCTGCACTGAAGTCATTTCAACTCTGAGACGTGCCTCAGGCTAGAGTTTTTGTCCAGCATGGCCTCTTCCTGAATGGTGTGGGGGCCTCATGAGGCCAGGAAGGTTTGCCTACGATGGGATTTGTGAACTACTCCAAACCTCAAGGTTTCCTTCTGCACGAAAGTCGAGTGCTATTGGATGGTTCCAGGAGGCCCCATACGGAAAGACTCGAGAGCAGGTGTCTAAGCATGGATGCCTGGGAACGCCACCTCATATTCCCACTCTTTAGTCAGGACAAGGCAGGCTCAATCTGCGGGCTCCTGGGTGAGCTACCCAGAGGGGAGAGTTGAAATGGACTCTCCTGAAGATGAGTCCTACTGTGGCTTGGTGGCCGGGGAGACCTTGGAATGTGGAGGTGGCTCAGGGACTCTGCAGGATTCTCCAACCTGAGGTGTTTGACACGGCTCCAACAAGGAAGCTTCCCATGTGGAGACGAGAGAAGTTCTGTTCAGTGCCTCAGGAAAGCCCCATATCCTGTTCTTCGAACCAAAGCCTCTGAGGAGTGACACCTGGAAAACAAAGCAAGAGTTGAGATTAGGGCCTAAGGGCCTGTCGGGCTCAACCTTCTATCTCTGTTGACATCTGTGTGCATGACTTCATGGAGGTAGCAGCTCAGCTTGTGTCCGAAGGCCCCTGTGTGTACAGGGAGGCTCCCGGTAATGGTATGTCCTCGGGGGCCTTGAGGTTTCTCATATTCTGGAGGTGTGTGGCCAAAGGAATGGACAGAGTTTCCCAGGAGAGAGCAGGCATGGTCCTGTGGTATGGCTCCAGAGGACCCAGCCTAGAGGCTGTGTTTGCCAGGGCTGTGGGGACAGATGTCTGAAAAAGCAAACTTGGCTCAGGTAGGGGCCAAGGTAATGGCAGGCCTGATCTCCAGTCCGAGAGGGGAGATCCTCTGGATATCAAAGGAGGGCAAGTGGGAGGCAGTCGCTCAGGCTTTTGTCTCTGGGTGTTGCGTTCACAGTGGCCGTTCAGGGTAGGGGTTGCTTCAGGGGCCGAGGAAGAGCCTTCCTCTCGGGGGATTGTCCAAGCTCCCAAGTGTTTGGGTTCATTCTGTGGGAAGGGAAGAGTACTGTTTTCTGCCACAATGGACCCCCCAGGAGAGGGACTCTAGAGCACAGCAGTGGGTTCCCTCAACTGGAATACACACCATCTAGTTAGTCCTGCGTGCCTATGGGCATGGCAAGCCACATATGCGGGCTCTTGGTCCAATCACTGAGAGGCGTTACTTGAATAAGGTACTCACGCTGAGGGTCACAATGTGTGTTTGTGCCCAAGGCGGCCCTCACACATGGGCGTGGCCTCATGGGCCATGCCGTTTTCTCCTACACTGAAGGTTTGACTCACTGCCAGCAGCAAGGTTTCTTGCCATGGGGAAGGAGGGGTTCTGACTTGTGCATCAGGTTCCCCCCTGTGCAGGGATTGGAGATAAGGTCTAGGGTCTGATGACTGAAAACCCAGGTTGGGAATGGATGGTGGCCTAAGGCAGTGGCGGGTTCAATGTGCTGGGTGTGCAGCCAGCTGTGTCGGTGTCTGTTGGAAGGTCTGGGCTCAGGCTATTTGTGACAGAGCATCAGTGTTTAAGGTAGCCTATGCAATTGGGGTGTTGCCGAGGGCCAAGCAGTTTGATCCTCATTTGGGGTTTCTGGGCAGCACCATAGACAAAGTTTTTCTCCTGGGAGGCAGGCGGAGAGCTTCATTGTGGCCCCAGAATTCCCAGTAGGGAGGGTTTGCGGGCCAGGAGTGTGAGGACGGAAGTCTAGGAACACAAGCTAAAGTGAGGATTGGAGCCAAGGGCAGAGCAGGCCCACTAGGCAGAGGCTGAATCAAAATGTCCTGCATCTGAAGTCAGGCTGAGGATCAGACGTTGGCTGAGGCTGGAGTATGTGTCCATGTTGGCACCTTCATGAAGCGGGGGCCTCATGAGGCCAAGGAAGTTTTCCCACGCTGAGTTTGGAGGTTGCCCCAAACCACCAGGTTTCCTTCTGTGGGACATTCGAGTCCTGTTGCATGGCTCCAGGACATACCATACGGAAGGACTGGAGAGCACGGTTCGAAGGATGGATCCCTGTACAGCATGCCTCGCATTCCCATTGGCCATTAGCCACAAGATATGTTTGATCTGCTGCCTCTGGGGCACGCTAACCAGGGGGCTGAGTTGAAATGGCCTCTCCTGAGGATGCGTCATAATGTGCGTTTGGGTCCATGGAAACCTTGGAATGTGCTGGTTGTTCAGTGGCCCTGCGGAACTCTCCTACCTGAAGGGTTTGATACATCCCCAGTAAGTAAGCTCCCCATGTGGAGACGAGAGAGGTTTGGTTTGGAGCCTCAGAAAAGCCCCGTGTGCTGGTCTACGAAAACAGACCTCTGAGGACGGACACATGGAAACCAAAGCTAAGGTTCAGATTAGGGCCTGGGGGCCTGTCCATTTCAACCTTCTGTCTCTGGGGACACTGTCTGAGAGTCTAAGTGGAGATAGTTGCTCCGCTGGTGTCAGGGAGCCCCTCTTTGTCCAGGGTGGCCTACACTATTGATGGCCTCAGGGGCCTTGGAGCTTTTCCCTAACCTGTAGGGTTGTGGTCAATGGATTGGGCACAATTTCCTTGGAGAGGGCAGGCACAATCTTTCGCTGTGGCTCCAGAGGCCCTAGCCTGGCGGTTGTGTGGGTCCAGGCTGAGGGCACAGAAGTCTGAAAACACAAACTCAGCTTATGAGTGGCGCCTAGGGTATGGCAGGCTGGATGTACAGCCCGAGAGGGAGCTCCTCGGCCTCTGAAACAAGGGCGAGTGGGAGGCGTTCCTTCAGGCTTTTGTCTCTGGATGTTGTGTCCGAGATAGCCGTGGATTGGAGGGGTGGCCTCAGGGACTGTGGACGAGTATCCCTCTCTGGGGATTTGTCCCAGCTCCCAAGAGTTTGGGGTCATTTTGTGGGAAGGGTGGAAAAGTGTTGTCTGGCTCACGTGTCTCTCCAAGAAAGGGATTCCAGAGCAGAGCCCCAGGTACGGGCGGGGCGACTGGAAAACTCAAACACTGGTGAGGATTGGGTGCATAGGGGCTTGGCAAGCCCCATATGCGGTCTCTTGGCCCAGGCCCTGACAGGCCTTTCTTTGACATGGGGCTCATGCTGAGGGTCAGAGTGTGAATTTGTGCCCAAGCAGCACTCAAGTTTGGGCGTGGCATCAGGGACCAGGAAGGTTTCTCCCACCCTGAAGGTGTGACTCCATGCCAAGAGCAAGCTTTACAGCCACGGGGAAGGAGGAGTTCTGTGTTGTGCTTGCGATACCCAGCTGTGTGGAGAATTGATATAATGTCTAGGTTCAGATATCTGAAAACCAAGGTTAGGAAGAGGTGACGGCATAAGACCATGGCGTGTCCGAAGTGCTGGGTGTGCGGCCAGCTGTCTCCTTGTCTGTCTGGACGTCTGGCTTCAGGCTGTGTCAGACAGAGCATGAGTGCCTAGAGCAGCCTATCCAGTTCGGGTACCGTCGAGGCCCGAGCAGGTTGATCCTCATCTGGGTTTTCTGGAGAGAGCCCCACAGGGAAACGTTTTTCTTCCCTTGGGCAGACCCTGGGCTGGGTTGTGGTTCTGGAGTTCCTAGTCCGGAGGGCTTGTTTGCCAGGAGTGTGAGGAAGGAAGTCTGAAAACACAAGCTAGCGTGAGGTTTGGGACCGATGGCACGGCAGGCCCACTCTGAGAGGTTGAATCGAGATCTCCTGCACTGAAGTCATTTCAACTCTGAGACGTGCCTCAGGCTAGAGTTTTTGTCCAGCATGGCCTCTTCCTGAATGGTGTGGGGGCCTCATGAGGCCAGGAAGGTTTGCCTACGATGGGATTTGTGAACTACTCCAAACCTCAAGGTTTCCTTCTGCACGAAAGTCGAGTGCTATTGGATGGTTCCAGGAGGCCCCATACGGAAAGACTCGAGAGCAGGTGTCTAAGCATGGATGCCTGGGAACGCCACCTCATATTCCCACTCTTTAGTCAGGACAAGGCAGGCTCAATCTGCGGGCTCCTGGGTGAGCTACCCAGAGGGGAGAGGTGAAATGGACTCTCCTGAAGATGAGTCCTACTGTGGCTTGGTGGCCGGGGAGACCTTGGAATGTGGAGGTGGCTCAGGGACTCTGCAGGATTCTCCAACCTGAGGTGTTTGACACGGCTCCAACAAGGAAGCTTCCCATGTGGAGACGAGAGAAGTTCTGTTCAGTGCCTCAGGAAAGCCCCATATCCTGTTCTTCGAACCAAAGCCTCTGAGGAGTGACACCTGGAAAACAAAGCAAGAGTTGAGATTAGGGCCTAAGGGCCTGTCGGGCTCAACCTTCTATCTCTGTTGACATCTGTGTGCATGACTTCATGGAGGTAGCAGCTCAGCTTGTGTCCGAAGGCCCCTGTGTGTGCAGGGAGGCTCCCGGTAATGGTATGTCCTCGGGGGCCTTGAGGTTTCTCATATTCTGGAGGTGTGTGGCCAAAGGAATGGACAGAGTTTCCCAGGAGAGAGCAGGCATGGTCCTGTGGTATGGCTCCAGAGGACCCAGCCTAGAGGCTGTGTTTGCCAGGGCTGTGGGGACAGATGTCTGAAAAAGCAAACTTGGCTCAGGTAGGGGCCAAGGTAATGGCAGGCCTGATCTCCAGTCCGAGAGGGGAGATCCTCTGGATATCAAAGGAGGGCAAGTGGGAGGCAGTCGCTCAGGCTTTTGTCTCTGGGTGTTGCGTTCACAGTGGCCGTTCAGGGTAGGGGTTGCTTCAGGGGCCGAGGAAGAGCCTTCCTCTCGGGGGATTGTCCAAGCTCCCAAGTGTTTGGGTTCATTCTGTGGGAAGGGAAGAGTACTGTTTTCTGCCACAATGGACCCCCCAGGAGAGGGACTCTAGAGCACAGCAGTGGGTTCCCTCAACTGGAATACACACCATCTAGTTAGTCCTGCGTGCCTATGGGCATGGCAAGCCACATATGCGGGCTCTTGGTCCAATCACTGAGAGGCGTTACTTGAATAAGGTACTCACGCTGAGGGTCACAATGTGTGTTTGTGCCCAAGGCGGCCCTCACACATGGGCGTGGCCTCATGGGCCATGCCGTTTTCTCCTACACTGAAGGTTTGACTCACTGCCAGCAGCAAGGTTTCTTGCCATGGGGAAGGAGGGGTTCTGACTTGTGCATCAGGTTCCCCCCTGTGCAGGGATTGGAGATAAGGTCTAGGGTCTGATGACTGAAAACCCAGGTTGGGAATGGATGGTGGCCTAAGGCAGTGGCGGGTTCAATGTGCTGGGTGTGCAGCCAGCTGTGTCGGTGTCTGTTGGAAGGTCTGGGCTCAGGCTATTTGTGACAGAGCATCAGTGTTTAAGGTAGCCTATGCAATTGGGGTGTTGCCGAGGGCCAAGCAGTTTGATCCTCATTTGGGGTTTCTGGGCAGCACCATAGACAAAGTTTTTCTCCTGGGAGGCAGGCGGAGAGCTTCATTGTGGCCCCAGAATTCCCAGTAGGGAGGGTTTGCGGGCCAGGAGTGTGAGGACGGAAGTCTAGGAACACAAGCTAAAGTGAGGATTGGAGCCAAGGGCAGAGCAGGCCCACTAGGCAGAGGCTGAATCAAAATGTCCTGCATCTGAAGTCAGGCTGAGAATCAGACGTTGGCTGAGGCTGGAGTATGTGTCCATGTTGGCACCTTCATGAAGCGGGGGCCTCATGAGGCCAAGGAAGTTTTCCCACGCTGAGTTTGGAGGTTGCCCCAAACCACCAGGTTTCCTTCTGTGGGACATTCGAGTCCTGTTGCATGGCTCCAGGACATACCATACGGAAGGACTGGAGAGCACGGTTCGAAGGATGGATCCCTGTACAGCATGCCTCGCATTCCCATTGGCCATTAGCCACAAGATATGTTTGATCTGCTGCCTCTGGGGCACGCTAACCAGGGGGCTGAGTTGAAATGGCCTCTCCTGAGGATGCGTCATAATGTGCGTTTGGGTCCATGGAAACCTTGGAATGTGCTGGTTGTTCAGTGGCCCTGCGAAACTCTCCTACCTGAAGGGTTTGATACATCCCCAGTAAGTAAGCTCCCCATGTGGAGACGAGAGAGGTTTGGTTTGGAGCCTCAGAAAAGCCCCGTGTGCTGGTCTACGAAAACAGACCTCTGAGGACGGACACATGGAAACCAAAGCTAAGGTTCAGATTAGGGCCTGGGGGCCTGTCCATTTCAACCTTCTGTCTCTGGGGACACTGTCTGAGAGTCTAAGTGGAGATAGTTGCTCCGCTGGTGTCAGGGAGCCCCTCTTTGTCCAGGGTGGCCTACACTATTGATGGCCTCAGGGGCCTTGGAGCTTTTCCCTAACCTGTAGGGTTGTGGTCAATGGATTGGGCACAATTTCCTTGGAGAGGGCAGGCACAATCTTTCGCTGTGGCTCCAGAGGCCCTAGCCTGGCGGTTGTGTGGGTCCAGGCTGAGGGCACAGAAGTCTGAAAACACAAACTCAGCTTATGAGTGGCGCCTAGGGTATGGCAGGCTGGATGTACAGCCCGAGAGGGAGCTCCTCGGCCTCTGAAACAAGGGCGAGTGGGAGGCGTTCCTTCAGGCTTTTGTCTCTGGATGTTGTGTCCGAGATAGCCGTGGATTGGAGGGGTGGCCTCAGGGACTGTGGACGAGTATCCCTCTCTGGGGATTTGTCCCAGCTCCCAAGAGTTTGGGGTCATTTTGTGGGAAGGGTGGAAAAGTGTTGTCTGGCTCACGTGTCTCTCCAAGAAAGGGATTCCATAGCAGAGCCCCAGGTACGGGCGGGGCGACTGGAAAACTCAAACTCTGGTGAGGATTGGGTGCATAGGGGCTTGGCAAGCCCCATATGCGGTCTCTTGGCCCAGGCCCTGACAGGCCTTTCTTTGACATGGGGCTCATGCTGAGGGTCAGAGTGTGAATTTGTGCCCAAGCAGCACTCAAGTTTGGGCGTGGCATCAGGGACCAGGAATGTTTCTCCCACCCTGAAGGTGTGACTCCATGCCAAGAGCAAGCTTTACAGCCACGGGGAAGAAGGAGTTCTGTGTTGTGCTTGCGATACCCAGCTGTGTGGAGAATTGATATAATGTCTAGGTTCAGATATCTGAAAACCAAGGTTAGGAAGAGGTGACGGCATAAGACCATGGCGTGTCCGAAGTGCTGGGTGTGCGGCCAGCTGTCTCCTTGTCTGTCTGGACGTCTGGCTTCAGGCTGTGTCAGACAGAGCATGAGTGCCTAGAGCAGCCTATCCAGTTCGGGTACCGTCGAGGCCCGAGCAGGTTGATCCTCATCTGGGTTTTCTGGAGAGAGCCCCACAGGGAAACGTTTTTCTTCCCTTGGGCAGACCCTGGGCTGGGTTGTGGTTCTGGAGTTCCTAGTCCGGAGGGCTTGTTTGCCAGGAGTGTGAGGAAGGAAGTCTGAAAACACAAGCTAGCGTGAGGTTTGGGACCGATGGCACGGCAGGCCCACTCTGAGAGGCTGAATCGAGATCTCCTGCACTGAGGTCATTTCAACTCTGAGACGTGCCTCAGGCTAGAGTTTTTGTCCAGCATGGCCTCTTCCTGAATGGTGTGGGGGCCTCATGAGGCCAGGAAGTTTTGCCTACGATGGGATTTGTGAACTACTCCAAACCTCAAGGTTTCCTTTTGCACGAAAGTCGAGTGCTATTGGATGGTTCCAGGAGGCCCCATACGGAAAGACTCGAGAGCAGGTGTCTAAGCATGGATGCCTGGGAACGCCACCTCATATTCCCACTCTTTAGTCAGGACAAGGCAGGCTCAATCTGCGGGCTCCTGGGTGAGCTACCCAGAGGGGAGAGTTGAAATGGACTCTCCTGAAGATGAGTCCTACTGTGGCTTGGTGGCCTGGGAGACATTGGAATGTGGAGGTGGCTCAGGGACTCTGCAGGATTCTCCAACCTGAGGTGTTTGACACGGCTCCAACAAGGAAGCTTCCCATGTGGAGACGAGAGAAGTTCTGTTCAGTGCCTCAGGAAAGCCCCATATCCTGTTCTTCGAACCAAAGCCTCTGAGGAGTGACACCTGGAAAACAAAGCAAGAGTTGAGATTAGGGCCTAAGGGCCTGTCGGGCTCAACCTTCTATCTCTGTTGACATCTGAGTGCATGCCTTCATGGAGGTAGCAGCTCCGCTTGTGTCCGAAGGCCCCTGTGTGTGCAGGGAGGCTCCCGGTAATGGTATGTCCTCGGGGGCCTTGAGGTTTCTCATATTCTGGAGGTGTGTGGCCAAAGGAATGGACAGAGTTTCCCAGGAGAGAGCAGGCATGGTCCTGTGGTATGGCTCCAGAGGACCCAGCCTAGAGGCTGTGTTTGCCAGGGCTGTGGGGACAGATGTCTGAAAAAGCAAACTTGGCTCAGGTAGGGGCCAAGGTAATGGCAGGCCTGATCTCCAGTCCGAGAGGGGAGATCCTCTGGATATCAAAGGAGGGCAAGTGGGAGGCAGTCGCTCAGGCTTTTGTCTCTGGGTGTTGTGTTCACAGTGGCCGTTCAGGGTAGGGGTTGCTTCAGGGGCCGAGGAAGAGCCTTCCTCTCGGGGGATTGTCCAAGCTCCCAAGTGTTTGGGTTCATTCTGTGGGAAGGGAAGAGTACTGTTTTCTGCCACAGGGGACCCCCCAGGAGAGGGACTCTAGAGCACAGCAGTGGGTTCCCTCAACTGGAATACACACCATCTAGTTAGTCCTGCGTGCCTATGGGCATGGCAAGCCACATATGCGGGCTCTTGGTCCAATCACTGAGAGGCGTTACTTGAATAAGGTACTCACGCTGAGGGTCACAATGTGTGTTTGTGCCCAAGGCGGCCCTCACACATGGGCGTGGCCTCATGGGCCATGCCGTTTTCTCCTACACTGAAGGTTTGACTCACTGCCAGCAGCAAGGTTTCTTGCCATGGGGAAGGAGGGGTTCTGACTTGTGCATCAGGTACCCCCTGTGCAGGGATTGGAGATAAGGTCTAGGTTCTGATGACTGAAAACCCAGGTTGGGAATGGATGGTGGCCTAAGGCAGTGGCGGGTCCAATGTGCTGGGTGTGCAGCCAGCTGTGTCGGTGTCTGTTGGAAGGTCTGGGCTCAGGCTATTTGCGACAGAGCATCAGTGTTTAAGGTAGCCTATGCAATTGGGGTGTTGCCGAGGGCCAAGCAGTTTGATCCTCATTTGGGGTTTCTGGGCAGCACCATAGACAAAGTTTTTCTCCTGGGAGGCAGGCGGAGTGCTTCATTGTGGCCCCAGAATTCCCAGTAGGGAGGGTTTGTGGGCCAGGAGTGTGAGGACGGAAGTCTAGGAACACAAGCTAAAGTGAGGATTGGAGCCAAGGGCAGAGCAGGCCCACTAGGCAGAGGCTGAATCAAAATCTCCTGCATCTGAAGTCAGGCTGAGGATCAGACGTTGGCTGAGGCTGGAGTATGTGTCCATGATGGCACCTTCATGAAGCGGGGGCCTCATGAGGCCAAGGAAGTTTTCCCACGCTGAGTTTGGAGGTTGCCCCAAACCACCAGGTTTCCTTCTGTGGGACATTCGAGTCCTGTTGCATGGCTCCAGGACATACCATACGGAAGGACTGGAGAGCACGGTTCGAAGGATGGATCCCTGTACAGCATGCCTCGCATTCCCATTGGCCATTAGCCACAAGATATGTTTGATCTGCTGCCTCTGGGGCACGCTAACCAGGGGGCTGAGTTGAAATGGCCTCTCCTGAGGATGCGTCATAATGTGCGTTTGGGTCCATGGAAACCTTGGAATGTGCTGGTTGTTCAGTGGCCCTGCGGAACTCTCCTACCTGAAGGGTTTGATACATCCCCAGTAGTTAAGCTCCCCATGTGGAGGCGAGAGAGGTTTGGTTTGGAGCCTCAGAAAAGCCCCGTGTGCTGGTCTACGAAAACAGA
Organism: Mustela nivalis; assembly: GCF_964662115.1. Taxonomy (NCBI): domain Eukaryota; kingdom Metazoa; phylum Chordata; class Mammalia; order Carnivora; family Mustelidae; genus Mustela; species Mustela nivalis. The sequence continues at coordinate 305,161 of NW_028136508.1, read as the reverse complement.
CCTCTGAGGACGGACACATGGAAACCAAAGCTAAGGTTCAGATTAGGGCCTGGGGGCCTGAACATTTCAACCTTCTGTCTCTGGGGACACTGTCTGAGAGTCTAAGTGGAGATAGTTGCTCCGCTGGTGTCAGAGAGCCCCTCTTAGTCCAGGGTGGCCTACACTATTGATGGCCTCAGGGGCCTTGGAGCTTTTCCCTAACCTGTAGGGTTGTGGTCAATGGATTGGGCACAATTTCCTTGGAGAGGGCAGGCACAATCTTTCGCTGTGGCTCCAGAGGCCCTAGCCTGGCGGTTGTGTGGGTCCAGGCTGAGGGCACAGAAGTCTGAAACCACAAACTCAGCTTATGAGTGGCGCCTAGGGTATGGCAGGCCGGATGTACAGCCCGAGAGGGAGCTCCTGGGCCTCTGAAACAAGGGCGAGTGGGAGGCATTCCTTCAGGCTTTTGTCTCTGGATGTTGTGTCCGAGATAGCCGTGGATTGGAGGGGTGGCCTCAGGGACTGTGGACGAGTATCCCTCTCTGGGGATTTGTCCCAGCTCCCAAGAGTTTGGGGTCATTTTGTGGGAAGGGTGGAAAAGTGTTGTCTGGCTCACGTGTTCTCCAAGAAAGGGATTCCACAGCAGAGCCCCAGGTACGGGCGGGGCGACTGGAAAACTCAAACACTGGTGAGGATTGGGTGCATAGGGGCTTGGCAAGCCCCATATGCGGGCTCTTGGCCCAGGCCCTGACAGGCCTTTCTTTGACATGGGGCTCATGCTGAGGGTCAGAGTGTGAATTTGTGCCCAAGCAGCACTCAAGTTTGGGCGTGGCATCAGGGACCAAGAAGGTTTCTCCCACCCTGAAGGTGTGACTCCATGCCAAGAGCAAGCTTTAGAGCCACGGGGAAGGAGGAGTTCTGTGTTGTGCTTGCGATACCCAGCTGTGGAGAATTGATATAATGTCTAGGTTCAGATATCTGATAACCAAGGTTAGGAAGAGGTGACGGCATAAGACCATGGCGTGTCCGAAGTGCTGGGTGTGCGGCCAGCTGTCTCCTTGTCTGTCTGGACGTCTGGCTTCAGGCTGTGTCAGACAGAGCATGAGTGCCCAGCGCAGCCTATCCAGTTCGGGTACCGTCGAGGCCCGAGCAGGTTGATCCTCATCTGGGTTTTCTGGAGAGAGCCCCACAGGGAAACGTTTTTCTTCCCTTGGGCAGACCCTGGGCTGGGTTGTGGTTCTGGAGTTCCTAGTCCGGAGGGCTTGTTTGCCAGGAGTGTGAGGAAGGAAGTCTGAAAACACAAGCTAGCGTGAGGTTTGGGACCGATGGCACGGCAGGCCCACTCTGAGAGTCTGAATCGAGATCTCCTGCTCTGAGGCCATGTCAACTCTGAGACGTGCCTCAGGCTAGAGTTTTTGTCCAGCATGGCCTCTTCCTGAATGGTGTGGGGGCCTCATGAGGCCAGGAAGGTTTGCCTACGATGGGATTTGTGAACTACTCCAAACCTCAAGGTTTCCTTCTGCACGAAAGTCGAGTGCTATTGGATGGTTCCAGGAGGCCCCATACGGAAAGACTCGAGAGCAGGTGTCTAAGCATGGATGCCTGGGAACGCCACCTCATAATCCCACTCTTTAGTCAGGACAAAGCAGGCTCAATCTGCGGGCTCCTGGGTGAGCTACCAAGAGGGGAGAGTTGAAATGGACTCTCCTGAAGATGAGTCCTACTGTGGCTTGGTGGCCTGGGAGACCTTGGAATGTGGAGGTGGCTCAGGGACTCTGCAGGATTCTCCAACCTGAGGTGTTTGACACGGCTCCAACAAGGAAGCTTCCCATGTGGAGACGAGAGAAGTTCTGTTCAGTGCCTCAGGAAAGCCCCATATCCTGTTCTTCGAACCAAAGCCTCTGAGGAGTGACACCTGGAAAACAAAGCAAGAGTTGAGATTAGGGCCTAAGGGCCTGTCGGGCTCAACCTTCTATCTCTGTTGACATCTGTGTGCATGCCTTCATGGAGGTAGCAGCTCAGCTTGTGTCCGAAGGCCCCTGTGTGTGCAGGGAGGCTCCCGGTAATGGTATGTCCTCGGGGGCCTTGAGGTTTCTCATATTCTGGAGGTGTGTGGCCAAAGGAATGGACAGAGTTTCCCAGGAGAGAGCAGGCATGGTCCTGTGGTATGGCTCCAGAGGACCCAGCCTAGAGGCTGTGTTTGCCAGGGCTGTGGGGACAGATGTCTGAAAAAGCAAACTTGGCTCAGGTAGGGGCCAAGGTAATGGCAGGCCTGATCTCCAGTCCGAGAGGGGAGATCCTCTGGATATCAAAGGAGGGCATGTGGGAGGCAGTCGCTCAGGCTTTTGTCTCTGGGTGTTGCGTTCACAGTGGCCGTTCAGGGTAGGGGTTGCTTTAGGGGCTGAGGAAGAGCCTTCCTCTCGGGGGATTGTCCAAGCTCCCAAGTGTTTGGGTTCATTCTGTGGGAAGGGAAGAGTACTGTTTTCTGCCACAGGGGACCCCCCAGGAGAGGGACTCTAGAGCACAGCAGTGGGTTCCCTCAACTGGAATACACACCATCTAGTTAGTCCTGCGTGCCTATGGGCATGGCAAGCCACATATGCGGGCTCTTGGTCCAATCACTGAGAGGCGTTACTTGAATAAGGTACTCACGCTGAGGGTCACAATGTGTGTTTGTGCCCAAGGCGGCCCTCACACATGGGCGTGGCCTCATGGGCCATGCCGTTTTCTCCTACGCTGAAGGTATGACTCACTGCCAGCAGCAAGGTTTCTTGCCATGGGGAAGGAGGGGTTCTGACTTGTGCATCAGGTTCCCCCCTGTGCAGGGATTGGAGATAAGGTCTAGGTTCTGATGACTGAAAACCCAGGTTGGGAATGGATGGTGGCCAAAGGCAGTGGCGGGTCCAATGTGCTGGGTGTGCAGCAAGCTGTGTCGGTGTCTGTTGGAAGGTCTGGGCTCAGGCTATTTGCGACAGAGCATCAGTGTTTAAGGTAGCCTATGCAATTGGGGTGTTGCCGAGGGCCAAGCAGTTTGATCCTCATTTGGGGTTTCTGGGCAGCACCATAGACAAAGTTTTTCTCCTGTGAGGCAGGCGGAGTGCTTCATTGTGGCCCGAGAATTCCCAGTAGGGAGGGTTTTTGGGCCAGGAGTGTGAGGACGGAAGTCTAGGAACACAAGCTAAAGTGAGGATTGGAGCCAAGGGCAGAGCAGGCCCACTAGGCAGAGGCTGAATCAAAATCTCCTGCATCTGAAGTCAGGCTGAGGATCAGACGTTGGCTGAGGCTGGAGTATGTGTCCATGATGGCCCCTTCATGAAGCGGGGGCCTCATGAGGCCAAGGAAGTTTTCCCACGCTGAGTTTGGAGGTTGCCCCAAACCACCAGGTTTCCTTCTGTGGGACATTCGAGTCCTGTTGCATGGCTCCAGGACATACCATACGGAAGGACTGGAGAGCACGGTTCGAAGGATGGATCCCTGTACAGCATGCCTCGCATTCTCATTGGCCATTAGCCACAAGATATGTTTGATCTGCTGCCTCTGGGGCACGCTGACCAGGGGGCTGAGTTGAAATGGCCTCTCCTGAGGATGCGTCATAATGTGCGTTTGGGTCCATGGAAACCTTGGAATGTGCTGGTTGTTCAGTGGCCCTGCGGAACTCTCCTACCTGAAGGGTTTGATACATCCCCAGTAAGTAAGCTCCCCATGTGGAGGCGAGAGAGGTTTGGTTTGGAGCCTCAGAAAAGCCCCGTGTGCTGGTCTACGAAAACAGACCTCTGAGGACGGACACATGGAAACCAAAGCTAAGGTTCAGATTAGGGCCTGGGGGCCTGTCCATTTCAACCTTCTGTCTCTGGGGACACTGTCTGAGAGTCTAAGTGGAGATAGTTGCTCCGCTGGTGTCAGAGAGCCCCTCTTAGTCCAGGGTGGCCTACACTATTGATGGCCTCAGGGGCCTTGGAGCTTTTCCCTAACCTGTAGGGTTGTGGTCAATGGATTGGGCACAATTTCCTTGGAGAGGGCAGGCACAATCTTTCGCTGTGGCTCCAGAGGCCCTAGCCTGGCGGTTGTGTGGGTCCAGGCTGAGGGCACAGAAGTCTGAAAACACAAACTCAGCTTATGAGTGGCGCCTAGGGTATGGCAGGCCGGATGTACAGCCCGAGAGGGAGCTCCTGGGCCTCTGAAACAAGGGCGAGTGGGAGGCGTTCCTTCAGGCTTTTGTCTCTGGATGTTGTGTCCGAGATAGCCGTGGATTGGAGGGGTGGCCTCAGGGACTGTGGACGAGTATCCCTCTCTGGGGATTTGTCCCAGCTCCCAAGAGTTTGGGGTCATTTTGTGGGAAGGGTGGAAAAGTGTTGTCTGGCTCACGTGTCTCTCCAAGAAAGGGATTCCAGAGCAGAGCCCCAGGTACGAGCGGGGCGACTGGAAAACTCAAACACTGGTGAGGATTGGGTGCATAGGGGCTTGGCAAGCCCCATATGCGGGCTCTTGGCCCAGGCCCTGACAGGCCTTTCTTTGACATGGGGCTCATGATGAGGGTCAGAGTGTGAATTTGTGCCCAAGCAGCACTCAAGTTTGGGCGTGGCATCAGGGACCAGGAAGGTTTCTCCCACCCTGAAGGTGTGACTCCATGCCAAGAGCAAGCTTTACAGCCACGGAGAAGGAGGAGTTCTGTGTTGTGCTTGCGATACCCAGCTGTGTGGAGAATTGATATAATGTCTAGGTTCAGATATCTGAAAACCAAGGTTAGGAAGAGGTGACGGCATAAGACCATGGCGTGTCCAAAGTGCTGGGTGTGCAGCCAGCTGTCTCCTTGTCTGTCTGGACGTCTGGCTTCAGGCTGTGTCAGACAGAGCATGAGTGCCCAGAGCAGCCTATCCAGTTCGGGTACCGTCGAGGCCCGAGCAAGTTGATCCTCATCTGGGTTTTCTGGAGAGAGCCCCACAGGGAAACGTTTTTCTACCCTTGGGCAGACCCTGGGCTGGGTTGTGGTTCTGGAGTTCCCAGTCCGGAGGGCTTGTTTGCCAGGAGTGTGAGGAAGGAAGTCTGAAAACACAAGGTAGCGTGAGGTTTGGGACCGATGGCACGGCAGGCCCACTCTGAGAGGCTGAATCGAGATCTCCTCCTCTGAGGTCATGTCAACTCTGAGACGTGCCTCAGGCTAGAGTTTTTGTCCAGCATGGCCTCTTCCTGAATGGTGTGGGGGCCTCATGAGGCCAGGAAGGTTTGCCTACGATGGGATTTGTGAACTACTCCAAACCTCAAGGTTTCCTTCTGCACGAAAGTCGAGTGCTATTGGATGGTTCCAGGAGGCCCCATACGGAAAGACTCGAGAGCAGGTGTCTAAGCATGGATGCCTGGGAACGCCACCTCATATTCCCACTCTTTAGTCAGGACAAAGCAGGCTCAATCTGCGGGCTCCTGGGTGAGCTACCCAGAGGGGAGAGTTGAAATGGACTCTCCTGAAGATGAGTCCTACTGTGGCTTGGTGGCCTGGGAGACCTTGGAATGTGGAGGTGGCTCAGGGACTCTGCAGGATTCTCCAACCTGAGGTGTTTGACACGGCTCCAACAAGGAAGCTTCCCATGTGGAGACGAGAGAAGTTCTGTTCAGTGCCTCAGGAAAGCCCCATATCCTGTTCTTCGAACCAAAGCCTCTGAGGAGTGACACCTGGAAAACAAAGCAAGAGTTGAGATTAGGGCCTAACGGCCTGTCGGGCTCAACCTTCTATCTCTGTTGACATCTGTGTGCATGCCTTCATGGAGGTAGCAGCTCAGCTTGTGTCCGAAGGCCCCTGTGTGTGCAGGGAGGCTCCCGGTAATGGTATGTCCTCGGGGGCCTTGAGGTTTCTCATATTCTGGAGGTGTGTGGCCAAAGGAATGGACAGAGTTTCCCAGGAGAGAGCAGGCATGGTCCTGTGGTATGGCTCCAGAGGACCCAGCCTAGAGGCTGTGTTTGCCAGGGCTGTGGGGACAGATGTCTGAAAAAGCAAACTTGGCTCAGGTAGGGGCCAAGGTAATGGCAGGCCTGATCTCCAGTCCGAGAGGGGAGATCCTCTGGATATCAAAGGAGGGCATGTGGGAGGCAATCGCTCAGGCTTTTGTCTCTGGGTGTTGCCTTCACAGTGGCCGTTCAGGGTAGGGGTTGCTTCAGGGGCCGAGGAAGAGCCTTCCTCTCGGGGGATTGTCCAAGCTCCCAAGTGTTTGGGTTCATTCTGTGGGAAGGGAAGAGTACTGTTTTCTGCCACAGGGGACCCCCCAGGAGAGGGACTCTAGAGCACAGCAGTGGGTTCCCTCAACTGGAATACACACCATCTAGTTAGTCCTGCGTGCCTATGGGCATGGCAAGCCACATATGCGGGCTCTTGGTCCAATCACTGAGAGGCGTTACTTGAATAAGGTACTCACGCTGAGGGTCACAATGTGTGTTTGTGCCCAAGGCGGCCCTCACACCTGGGCGTGGCCTCATGGGCCATGCCGTTTTCTCCTAAACTGAAGGTTTGACTCACTGCCAGTAGCAAGGTTTCTTGCCATGGGGAAGGAGGGGTTCTGACTTGTGCATCAGGTTCCCCCCTGTGCAGGGATTGGAGCTAAGGTCTAGGTTCTGATGACTGAAAACCCAGGTTGGGAATGGATGGTGGCCTAAGGCAGTGGCGGGTCCAATGTGCTGGGTGTGCAGCAAGCTGTGTTGGTGTCTGTTGGAAGGTCTGGGCTCAGGCTATTTGCGACAGAGCATCAGTGTTTACGGTAGCCTATGCAATTGGGGTGTTGCCGAGGGCCAAGCAGTTTGATCCTCATTTGGGGTTTCTGGGCAGCACCATAGACAAAGTTTTTCTCCTGGGAGGCAGGCGGAGTGCTTCATTGTGGCCCGAGAATTCCCAGTAGGGAGGGTTTGCGGGCCAGGAGTGTGAGGACGGAAGTCTAGGAACACAAGCTAAAGTGAGGATTGGAGCCAAGGGCAGAGCAGGCCCACTAGGCAGAGGCTGAAACAAAATCTCCTGCATCTGAAGTCAGGCTGAGGATCAGACGTTGGCTGAGGCTGGAGTATGTGTCCATGATGGCACCTTCATGAAGCGGGGGCCTCATGAGGCCAAGGAAGTTTTCCCACGCTGAGTTTGGAGGTTGCCCCAAACCACCAGGTTTCCTTCTGTGGGACATTCGAGTCCTGTTGCATGGCTCCAGGACATACCATACGGAAGGACTGGAGAGCACGGTTCGAAGGATGGATCCCTGTACAGCATGCCTCGCATTCTCATTGGCCATTAGCCACAAGATATGTTTGATCTGCTGCCTCTGGGGCACGCTAACCAGAGTGCTGAGTTGAAATGGCCTCTCCTGAGGATGCGTCATAATGTGCGTTTGGGTCCATGGAAACCTTGGAATGTGCTGGTTGTTCAGTGGCCCTGCGGAACTCTCCTACCTGAAGGGTTTGATACATCCCAGTAAGTAAGCTCCCCATGTGGAGGCGAGAGAGGTTTGGTTTGGAGCCTCAGAAAAGCCCCGTGTGCTGGTCTACGTAAACAGACCTCTGAGGACGGACACATGGAAACCAAAGCTAAGGTTCAGATTAGGGCCTGGGGGCCTGTCCATTTCAACCTTCTGTCTCTGGGGACACTGTCTGAGAGTCTAAGTGGAGATAGTTGCTCCGCTGGTGTCAGAGAGCCCCTCTTAGTCCAGGGTGGCCTACACTATTGATGGCCTCAGGGGCCTTGGAGCTTTTCCCTAACCTGTAGGGTTGTGGTCAATGGATTGGGCACAATTTCCTTGGAGAGGGCAGGCACAATCTTTCGCTGTGGCTCCAGAGGCCCTAGCCTGGCGGTTGTGTGGGTCCAGGCTGAGGGCACAGAAGTCTGAAAACACAAACTCAGCTTATGAGTGGCGCCTAGGGTATGGCAGGCCGGATGTACAGCCCGAGAGGGAGCTCCTGGGCCTCTGAAACAAGGGCGAGTGGGAGGCGTTCCTTCAGGCTTTTGTCTCTGGATGTTGTGTCCGAGATAGCCGTGGATTGGAGGGGTGGCCTCAGGGACTGTGGACGAGTATCCCTCTCTGGGGATTTGTCCCACCTCCCAAGAGTTTGGGGTCATTTTGTGGGAAGGGTGGAAAAGTGTTGTCTGGCTCACGTGTCTCTCCAAGAAAGGGATTCCAGAGCAGAGCCCCAGGTAGGAGCGGGGCGACTGGAAAACTCAAACACTGGTGAGGATTGGGTGCATAGGGGCTTGGCAAGCCCCATATGCGGGCTCTTGGCCCAGGCCCTGACAGGCCTTTCTTTGACATGGGGCTCATGATGAGGGTCAGAGTGTGAATTTGTGCCCAAGCAGCACTCAAGTTTGGGCGTGGCATCAGGGACCAGGAAGGTTTCTCCCACCCTGAAGGTGTGACTCCATGCCAAGAGCAAGCTTTACAGCCACGGGGAAGGAGGAGTTCTGTGTTGTGCTTGCGATACCCAGCTGTGTGGAGAATTGATATAATGTCTAGGTTCAGATATCTGAAAACCAAGGTTAGGAAGAGGTGACGGCATAAGACCATGGCGTGTCCAAAGTGCTGGGTGTGCAGCCAGCTGTCTCCTTGTCTGTCTGGACGTCTGGCTTCAGGCTGTGTCAGACAGAGCATGAGTGCCCAGAGCAGCCTATCCAGTTCGGGTACCGTCGAGGCCCGAGCAAGTTGATCCTCATCTGGGTTTTCTGGAGAGAGCCCCACAGGGAAACGTTTTTCTACCCTTGGGCAGACCCTGGGCTGGGTTGTGGTTCTGGAGTTCCTAGTCCGGAGGGCTTGTTTGCCAGGAGTGTGAGGAAGGAAGTCTGAAAACACAAGCTAGCGTGAGGTTTGGGACCGATGGCACGGCAGGCCCACTCTGAGAGGCTGAATCGAGATCTCCTCCTCTGAGGTCATGTCAACTCTGAGACGTGCCTCAGGCTAGAGTTTTTGTCCAGCATGGCCTCTTCCTGAATGGTGTGGGGGCCTCATGAGGCCAGGAAGGTTTGCCTACGATGGGATTTGTGAACTACTCCAAACCTCAAGGTTTCCTTCTGCACGAAAGTCGAGTGCTATTGGATGGTTCCAGGAGGCCCCATACGGAAAGACTCGAGAGCAGGTGTCTAAGCATGGATGCCTGGGAACGCCACCTCATATTCCCACTCTTTAGTCAGGACAAAGCAGGCTCAATCTGCGGGCTCCTGGGTGAGCTACCCAGAGGGGAGAGTTGAAATGGACTCTCCTGAAGATGAGTCCTACTGTGGCTTGGTGGCCTGGGAGACCTTGGAATGTGGAGGTGGCTCAGGGACTCTGCAGGATTCTCCAACCTGAGGTGTTTGACACGGCTCCAACAAGGAAGCTTCCCATGTGGAGACGAGAGAAGTTCTGTTCAGTGCCTCAGGAAAGCCCCATATCCTGTTCTTCGAACCAAAGCCTCTGAGGAGTGACACCTGGAAAACAAAGCAAGAGTTGAGATTAGGGCCTAAGGGCCTGTCGGGCTCAACCTTCTATCTCTGTTGACATCTGTGTGCATGCCTTCATGGAGGTAGCAGCTCAGCTTGTGTCCGAAGGCCCCTGTGTGTGCAGGGAGGCTCCCGGTAATGGTATGTCCTCGGGGGCCTTGAGGTTTCTCATATTCTGGAGGTGTGTGGCCAAAGGAATGGACAGAGTTTCCCAGGAGAGAGCAGGCATGGTCCTGTGGTATGGCTCCAGAGGACCCAGCCTAGAGGCTGTGTTTGCCAGGGCTGTGGGGACAGATGTCTGAAAAAGCAAACTTGGCTCAGGTAGGGGCCAAGGTAATGGCAGGCCTGATCTCCAGTCCGAGAGGGGAGATCCTCTGGATATCAAAGGAGGGCATGTGGGAGGCAGTCGCTCAGGCTTTTGTCTCTGGGTGTTGCCTTCACAGTGGCCGTTCAGGGTAGGGGTTGCTTCAGGGGCCGAGGAAGAGCCTTCCTCTTGGGGGATTGTCCAAGCTCCCAAGTGTTTGGGTTCATTCTGTGGGAAGGGAAGAGTACTGTTTTCTGCCACAGGGGACCCCCCAGGAGAGGGACTCTAGAGCACAGCAGTGGGTTCCCTCAACTGGAATACACACCATCTAGTTAGTCCTGCGTGCCTATGGGCATGGCAAGCCACATATGCGGGCTCTTGGTCCAATCACTGAGAGGCGTTACTTGAATAAGGTACTCACGCTGAGGGTCACAATGTGTGTTTGTGCCCAAGGCGGCCCTCACACATGGGCGTGGCCTCATGGGCCATGCCGTTTTCTCCTACACTGAAGGTTTGACTCACTGCCAGCAGCAAGGTTTCTTGCCATGGGGAAGGAGGGGTTCTGACTTGTGCATCAGGTTCCCCCCTGTGCAGGGATTGGAGATAAGGTCTAGGTTCTGATGACTGAAAACCCAGGTTGGGAATGGATGGTGGCCTAAGGCAGTGGCGGGTCCAATGTGCTGGGTGTGCAGCAAGCTGTGTCGGTGTCTGTTGGAAGGTCTGGGCTCAGGCTATTTGCGACAGAGCATCAGTGTTTAAGGTAGCCTATGCAATTGGGGTGTTGCCGAGGGCCAAGCAGTTTGATCCTCATTTGGGGTTTCTGGGCAGCACCATAGACAAAGTTTTTCTCCTGGGAGGCAGGCGGAGTGCTTCATTGTGGCCCGAGAATTCCCAGTAGGGAGGGTTTGCGTGCCAGGAGTGTGAGGACGGAAGTCTAGGAACACAAGCTAAAGTGAGGATTGGAGCCAAGGGCAGAGCAGGCCCACTAGGCAGAGGCTGAAACAAAATCTCCTGCATCTGAAGTCAGGCTGAGGATCAGACGTTGGCTGAGGCTGGAGTATGTGTCCATGATGGCACCTTCATGAAGCGGGGGCCTCATGAGGCCAAGGAAGTTTTCCCACGCTGAGTTTGGAGGTTGCCCCAAACCACCAGGTTTCCTTCTGTGGGACATTCGAGTCCTGTTGCATGGCTCCAGGACATACCATACGGAAGGACTGGAGAGCACGGTTCGAAGGATGGATCCCTGTACAGCATGCCTCGCATTCTCATTGGCCATTAGCCACAAGATATGTTTGATCTGCTGCCTCTGGGGCACGCTAACCAGAGGGCTGAGTTGAAATGGCCTCTCCTGAGGATGCGTCATAATGTGCGTTTGGGTCCATGGAAACCTTGGAATGTGCTGGTTGTTCAGTGGCCCTGCGGAACTCTCCTACCTGAAGGGTTTGATACATCCCCAGTAAGTAAGCTCCCCATGTGGAGGCGAGAGAGGTTTGGTTTGGAGCCTCAGAAAAGCCCCGTGTGCTGGTCTACGAAAACAGACCTCTGAGGACGGACACATGGAAACCAAAGCTAAGGTTCAGATTAGGGCCTGGGGGCCTGTCCATTTCAACCTTCTGTCTCTGGGGACACTGTCTGAGAGTCTAAGTGGAGATAGTTGCTCCGCTGGTGTCAGAGAGCCCCTCTTAGTCCAGGGTGGCCTACACTATTGATGGCCTCAGGGGCCTTGGAGCTTTTCCCTAACCTGTAGGGTTGTGGTCAATGGATTGGGCACAATTTCCTTGGAGAGGGCAGGCACAATCTTTCGCTGTGGCTCCAGAGGCCCTAGCCTGGCGGTTGTGTGGGTCCAGGCTGAGGGCACAGAAGTCTGAAAACACAAACTCAGCTTATGAGTGGCGCCTAGGGTATGGCAGGCCGGATGTACAGCCCGAGAGGGAGCTCCTGGGCCTCTGAAACAAGGGCGAGTGGGAGGCGTTCCTTCAGGCTTTTGTCTCTGGATGTTGTGTCCGAGATAGCCGTGGATTGGAGGGGTGGCCTCAGGGACTGTGGACGAGTATCCCTCTCTGGGGATTTGTCCCAGCTCCCAAGAGTTTGAGGTCATTTTGTGGGAAGGGTGGAAAAGTGTTGTCTGGCTCACGTGTCTCTCCAAGAAAGGGATTCCAGAGCAGAGCCCCAGGTAGGAGCGGGGCGACTGGAAAACTCAAACACTGGTGAGGATTGGGTGCATAGGGGCTTGGCAAGCCCCATATGCGGGCTCTTGGCCCAGGCCCTGACAGGCCTTTCTTTGACATGGGGCTCATGCTGAGGGTCAGAGTGTGAATTTGTGCCCAAGCAGCACTCAAGTTTGGGCGTGGCATCAGGGACCAGGAAGGTTTCTCCCACCCTGAAGGTGTGACTCCATGCCAAGAGCAAGCTTTACAGCCACGGGGAAGGAGGAGTTCTGTGTTGTGCTTGCGATACCCAGCTGTGTGGAGAATTGATATAATGTCTAGGTTCAGATATCTGAAAACCAAGGTTAGGAAGAGGTGACGGCATAAGACCATGGCGTGTCCAAAGTGCTGGGTGTGCAGCCAGCTGTCTCCTTGTCTGTCTGGACGTCTGGCTTCAGGCTGTGTCAGACAGAGCATGAGTGCCCAGAGCAGCCTATCCAGTTCGGGTACCGTCGAGGCCCGAGCAAGTTGATCCTCATCTGGGTTTTCTGGAGAGAGCCCCACAGGGAAACGTTTTTCTACCCTTGGGCAGACCCTGGGCTGGGTTGTGGTTCTGGAGTTCCTAGTCCGGAGGGCTTGTTTGCCAGGAGTGTGAGGAAGGAAGTCTGAAAACACAAGCTAGCGTGAGGTTTGGGACCGATGGCACGGCAGGCCCACTCTGAGAGGCTGAATCGAGATCTCCTCCTCTGAGGTCATGTCAACTCTGAGACGTGCCTCAGGCTAGAGTTTTTGTCCAGCATGGCCTCTTCCTGAATGGTGTGGGGGCCTCATGAGGCCAGGAAGGTTTGCCTACGATGGGATTTGTGAACTACTCCAAACCTCAAGGTTTCCTTCTGCACGAAAGTCGAGTGCTATTGGATGGTTCCAGGAGGCCCCATACGGAAAGACTCGAGAGCAGGTGTCTAAGCATGGATGCCTGGGAACGCCACCTCATATTCCCACTCTTTAGTCAGGACAAAGCAGGCTCAAACTGCGGGCTCCTGGGTGAGCTACCCAGAGGGGAGAGTTGAAATGGACTCTCCTGAAGATGAGTCCTACTGTGGCTTGGTGGCCTGGGAGACCTTGGAATGTGGAGGTGGCTCAGGGACTCTGCAGGATTCTCCAACCTGAGGTGTTTGACACGGCTCCAACAAGGAAGCTTCCCATGTGGAGACGAGAGAAGTTCTGTTCAGTGCCTCAGGAAAGCCCCATATCCTGTTCTTCGAACCAAAGCCTCTGAGGAGTGACACCTGGAAAACAAAGCAAGAGTTGAGATTAGGGCCTAAGGGCCTGTCGGGCTCAACCTTCTATCTCTGTTGACATCTGTGTGCATGCCTTCATGGAGGTAGCAGCTCAGCTTGTGTCCGAAGGCCCCTGTGTGTGCAGGGAGGCTCCCGGTAATGGTATGTCCTCGGGGGCCTTGAGGTTTCTCATATTCTGGAGGTGTGTGGCCAAAGGAATGGACAGAGTTTCCCAGGAGAGAGCAGGCATGGTCCTGTGGTATGGCTCCAGAGGACCCAGCCTAGAGGCTGTGTTTGCCAGGGCTGTGGGGACAGATGTCTGAAAAAGCAAACTTGGCTCAGGTAGGGGCCAAGGTAATGGCAGGCCTGATCTCCAGTCCGAGAGGGGAGATCCTCTGGATATCAAAGGAGGGCATGTGGGAGGCAATCGCTCAGGCTTTTGTCTCTGGGTGTTGCCTTCACAGTGGCCATTCAGGGTAGGGGTTGCTTCAGGGGCCGAGGAAGAGCCTTCCTCTCGGGGGATTGTCCAAGCTCCCAAGTGTTTGGGTTCATTCTGTGGGAAGGGAAGAGTACTGTTTTCTGCCACAGGGGACCCCCCAGGAGAGGGACTCTAGAGCACAGCAGTGGGTTCCCTCAACTGGAATACACACCATCTAGTTAGTCCTGCGTGCCTATGGGCATGGCAAGCCACATATGCGGGCTCTTGGTCCAATCACTGAGAGGCGTTACTTGAATAAGGTACTCACGCTGAGGGTCACAATGTGTGTTTGTGCCCAAGGCGGCCCTCACACATGGGCGTGGCCTCATGGGCCATGCCGTTTTCTCCTACACTGAAGGTTTGACTCACTGCCAGCAGCAAGGTTTCTTGCCATGGGGAAGGAGGGGTTCTGACTTGTGCATCAGGTTCCCCCCTGTGCAGGGATTGGAGATAAGGTCTAGGTTCTGATGACTGAAAACCCAGGTTGGGAATGGATGGTGGCCTAAGGCAGTGGCGGGTCCAATGTGCTGGGTGTGCAGCAAGCTGTGTCGGTGTCTGTTGGAAGGTCTGGGCTCAGGCTATTTGCGACAGAGCATCAGTGTTTAAGGTAGCCTATGCAATTGGGGTGTTGCCGAGGGCCAAGCAGTTTGATCCTCATTTGGGGTTTCTGGGCAGCACCATAGACAAAGTTTTTCTCCTGGGAGGCAGGCGGAGTGCTTCATTGTGGCCCGAGAATTCCCAGTAGGGAGGGTTTGCGGGCCAGGAGTGTGAGGACGGAAGTCTAGGAACACAAGCTAAAGTGAGGATTGGAGCCAAGGGCAGAGCAGGCCCACTAGGCAGAGGCTGAAACAAAATCTCCTGCATCTGAAGTCAGGCTGAGGATCAGACGTTGGCTGAGGCTGGAGTATGTGTCCATGATGGCACCTTCATGAAGCGGGGGCCTCATGAGGCCAAGGAAGTTTTCCCACGCTGAGTTTGGAGGTTGCCCCAAACCACCAGGTTTCCTTCTGTGGGACATTCGAGTCCTGTTGCATGGCTCCAGGACATACCATACGGAAGGACTGGAGAGCACGGTTCGAAGGATGGATCCCTGTACAGCATGCCTCGCATTCTCATTGGCCATTAGCCACAAGTTATGTTTGATCTGCTGCCTCTGGGGCACGCTAACCAGAGGGCTGAGTTGAAATGGCCTCTCCTGAGGATGCGTCATAATGTGCGTTTGGGTCCATGGAAACCTTGGAATGTGCTGGTTGTTCAGTGGCCCTGCGGAACTCTCCTACCTGAAGGGTTTGATACATCCCCAGTAAGTAAGCTCCCCATGTGGAGGCGAGAGAGGTTTGATTTGGAGCCTCAGAAAAGCCCCGTGTGCTGGTCTACGAAAACAGACCTCTGAGGACGGACACATGAAAACCAAAGCTAAGGTTCAGATTAGGGCCTGGGGGCCTGTCCATTTCAACCTTCGGTCTCTGGGGACACTGTCTGAGAGTCTAAGTGGAGATAGTTGCTCCGCTGGTGTCAGAGAGCCCCTCTTAGTCCAGGGTGGCCTACACTATTGATGGCCTCAGGGGACTTGGAGCTTTTCCCTAACCTGTAGGGTTGTGGTCAATGGATTGGGCACAATTTCCTTGGAGAGGGCAGGCACAATCTTTCGCTGTGGCTCCAGAGGCCCTAGCCTGGCGGTTGTGTGGGTCCAGGCTGAGGGCACAGAAGTCTGAAAACACAAACTCAGCTTATGAGTGGCGCCTAGGGTATGGCAGGCCGGATGTACAGCCCGAGAGGGAGCTCCTGGGCCTCTGAAACAAGGGCGAGTGGGAGGCGTTCCTTCAGGCTTTTGTCTCTGGATGTTGTGTCCGAGATAGCCGTGGATTGGAGGGGTGGCCTCAGGGACTGTGGACGAGTATCCCTCTCTGGGGATTTGTCCCAGCTCCCAAGAGTTTGGGGTCATTTTGTGGGAAGGGTGGAAAAGTGTTGTCTGGCTCACGTGTCTCTCCAAGAAAGGGATTCCAGAGCAGAGCCCCAGGTAGGAGCGGGGCGACTGGAAAACTCAAACACTGGTGAGGATTGGGTGCATAGGGGCTTGGCAAGCCCCATATGCGGGCTCTTGGCCCAGGCCCTGACAGGCCTTTCTTTGACATGGGGCTCATGATGAGGGTCAGAGTGTGAATTTGTGCCCAAGCAGCACTCAAGTTTGGGCGTGGCATCAGGGACCAGGAAGGTTTCTCCCACCCTGAAGGTGTGACTCCATGCCAAGAGCAAGCTTTACAGCCACGGGGAAGGAGGAGTTCTGTGTTGTGCTTGCGATACCCAGCTGTGTGGAGAATTGATATAATGTCTAGGTTCAGATATCTGAAAACCAAGGTTAGGAAGAGGTGACGGCATAAGACCATGGCGTGTCCAAAGTGCTGGGTGTGCAGCCAGCTGTCTCCTTGTCTGTCTGGACGTCTGGCTTCAGGCTGTGTCAGACAGAGCATGAGTGCCCAGAGCAGCCTATCCAGTTCGGGTACCGTCGAGGCCCGAGCAAGTTGATCCTCATCTGGGTTTTCTGGAGAGAGCCCCACAGGGAAACGTTTTTCTACCCTTGGGCAGACCCTGGGCTGGGTTGTGGTTCTGGAGTTCCTAGTCCGGAGGGCTTGTTTGCCAGGAGTGTGAGGAAGGAAGTCTGAAAACACAAGCTAGCGTGAGGTTTGGGACCGATGGCACGGCAGGCCCACTCTGAGAGGCTGAATCGAGATCTCCTCCTCTGAGGTCATGTCAACTCTGAGACGTGCCTCAGGCTAGAGTTTTTGTCCAGCATGGCCTCTTCCTGAATGGTGTGGGGGCCTCATGAGGCCAGGAAGGTTTGCCTACGATGGGATTTGTGAACTACTCCAAACCTCAAGGTTTCCTTCTGCACGAAAGTCGAGTGCTATTGGATGGTTCCAGGAGGCCCCATACGGAAAGACTCGAGAGCAGGTGTCTAAGCATGGATGCCTGGGAACGCCACCTCATATTCCCACTCTTTAGTCAGGACAAGGCAGGCTCAATCTGCGGGCTCCTGGGTGAGCTACCCAGAGGGGAGAGTTGAAATGGACTCTCCTGAAGATGAGTCCTACTGTGGCTTGGTGGCCTGGGAGACCTTGGAATGTGGAGGTGGCTCAGGGACTCTGCAGGATTCTCCAACCTGAGGTGTTTGACACGGCTCCAACAAGGAAGCTTCCCATGTGGAGACGAGAGAAGTTCTGTTCAGTGCCTCAGGAAAGCCCCATATGCTGTTCTTCGAACCAAAGCCTCTGAGGAGTGACACCTGGAAAACAAAGCAAGAGTTGAGATTAGGGCCTAAGGGCCTGTCGGGCTCAACCTTCTATCTCTGTTGACATCTGTGTGCATGCCTTCATGGAGGTAGCAGCTCAGCTTGTGTCCGAAGGCCCCTGTGTGTGCAGGGAGGCTCCCGGTAATGGTATGTCCTCGGGGGCCTTGAGGTTTCTCATATTCTGGAGGTGTGTGGCCAAAGGAATGGACAGAGTTTCCCAGGAGAGAGCAGGCATGGTCCTGTGGTATGGCTCCAGAGGACCCAGCCTAGAGGCTGTGTTTGCCAGGGCTGTGGGGACAGATGTCTGAAAAAGCAAACTTGGCTCAGGTAGGGGCCAAGGTAATGGCAGGCCTGATCTCCAGTCCGAGAGGGGAGATCCTCTGGATATCAAAGGAGGGCATGTGGGAGGCAATCGCTCAGGCTTTTGTCTCTGGGTGTTGCCTTCACAGTGGCCGTTCAGGGTAGGGGTTGCTTCAGGGGCCGAGGAAGAGCCTTCCTCTCGGGGGATTGTCCAAGCTCCCAAGTGTTTGGGTTCATTCTGTGGGAAGGGAAGAGTACTGTTTTCTGCCACAGGGGACCCCCCAGGAGAGGGACTCTAGAGCACAGCAGTGGGTTCCCTCAACTGGAATACACACCATCTAGTTAGTCCTGCGTGCCTATGGGCATGGCAAGCCACATATGCGGGCTCTTGGTCCAATCACTGAGAGGCGTTACTTGAATAAGGTACTCACGCTGAGGGTCACAATGTGTGTTTGTGCCCAAGGCGGCCCTCACACATGGGCGTGGCCTCATGGGCCATGCCGTTTTCTCCTACACTGAAGGTTTGACTCACTGCCAGCAGCAAGGTTTCTTGCCATGGGGAAGGAGGGGTTCTGACTTGTGCATCAGGTTCCCCCCTGTGCAGGGATTGGAGATAAGGTCTAGGTTCTGATGACTGAAAACCCAGGTTGGGAATGGATGGTGGCCTAAGGCAGTGGCGGGTCCAATGTGCTGGGTGTGCAGCAAGCTGTGTCGGTGTCTGTTGGAAGGTCTGGGCTCAGGCTATTTGCGACAGAGCATCAGTGTTTAAGGTAGCCTATGCAATTGGGGTGTTGCCGAGGGCCAAGCAGTTTGATCCTCATTTGGGGTTTCTGGGCAGCACCATAGACAAAGTTTTTCTCCTGGGAGGCAGGCGGAGTGCTTCATTGTGGCCCGAGAATTCCCAGTAGGGAGGGTTTGCGGGCCAGGAGTGTGAGGACGGAAGTCTAGGAACACAAGCTAAAGTGAGGATTGGAGCCAAGGGCAGAGCAGGCCCACTAGGCAGAGGCTGAAACAAAATCTCCTGCATCTGAAGTCAGGCTGAGGATCAGACGTTGCCTGAGGCTGGAGTATGTGTCCATGATGGCACCTTCATGAAGCGGGGGCCTCATGAGGCCAAGGAAGTTTTCCCACGCTGAGTTTGGAGGTTGCCCCAAACCACCAGGTTTCCATCTGTGGGACATTCGAGTCCTGTTGCATGGCTCCAGGACATACCATACGGAAGGACTGGAGAGCACGGTTCGAAGGATGGATCCCTGTACAGCATGCCTCGCATTCTCATTGGCCATTAGCCACAAGATATGTTTGATCTGCTGCCTCTGGGGCACGCTAACCAGAGGGCTGAGTTGAAATGGCCTCTCCTGAGGATGCGTCATAATGTGCGTTTGGGTCCATGGAAACCTTGGAATGTGCTGGTTGTTCAGTGGCCCTGCGGAACTCTCCTACCTGAAGGGTTTGATACATCCCCAGTAAGTAAGCTCCCCATGTGGAGGCGAGAGAGGTTTGGTTTGGAGCCTCAGAAAAGCCCCGTGTGCTGGTCTACGAAAACAGACCTCTGAGGACGGACACATGGAAACCAAAGCTAAGGTTCAGATTAGGGCCTGGGGGCCTGTCCATTTCAACCTTCTGACTCTGGGGACACTGTCTGAGAGTCTAAGTGGAGATAGTTGCTCCGCTGGTGTCAGAGAGCCCCTCTTAGTCCAGGGTGGCCTACACTATAGATGGCCTCAGGGGCCTTGGAGCTTTTCCCTAACCTGTAGGGTTGTGGTCAATGGATTGGGCACAATTTCCTTGGAGAGGGCAGGCACAATCTTTCGCTGTGGCTCCAGAGGCCCTAGCCTGGCGGTTGTGTGGGTCCAGGCTAAGGGCACAGAAGTCTGAAAACACAAACTCAGCTTATGAGTGGCGCCTAGGGTATGGCAGGCCGGATGTACAGCCCGAGAGGGAGCTCCTGGGCCTCTGAAACAAGGGCGAGTGGGAGGCGTTCCTTCAGGCTTTTGTCTCTGGATGTTGTGTCCGAGATAGCCGTGGATTGGAGGGGTGGCCTCAGGGACTGTGGACGAGTATCCCTCTCTGGGGATTTGTCCAGCTCCCAAGAGTTTGGGGTCATTTTGTGGGAAGGATGGAAAAGTGTTGTCTGGCTCACGTGTCTCTCCAAGAAAGGGATTCCAGAGCAGAGCCCCAGGTAGGAGCGGGGCGACTGGAAAACAAAAACATTGGTGAGGATAGGGTGCATAGGGGCTTGGTAAGCCCCATATGCGGGCTCTTGGCCCAGGCCCTGACAGGCCTTTCTTTGACATGGGGCTCATGCTGAGGGTCAGAGTGTGAATTTGTGCCCAAGCAGCACTCAAGTTTGGGCGTGGCATCAGGGACCAGGAAGGTTTCTCCCACCCTGAAGGTGTGACTCCATGCCAAGAGCAAGCTTTACAGCCACGGGGAAGGAGGAGTTCTGTGTTGTGCTTGCGATACCCAGCTGTGTGGAGAATTGATATAATGTCTAGGTTCAGATATCTGAAAACCAAGGTTAGGAAGAGGTGACGGCATAAGACCATGGCGTGTCCAAAGTGCTGGGTGTGCAGCCAGCTGTCTCCTTGTCTGTCTGGACGTCTGGCTTCAGGCTGTGTCAGACAGAGCATGAGTGCCCAGAGCAGCCTATCCAGTTCGGGTACCGTCGAGGCCCGAGCAAGTTGATCCTCATCTGGGTTTTCTGGAGAGAGCCCCACAGGGAAACGTTTTTCTACCCTTGGGCAGACCCTGGGCTGGGTTGTTGTTCTGGAGTTCCTAGTCCGGAGGGCTTGTTTGCCAGGAGTGTGAGGAAGGAAGTCTGAAAACACAAGCTAGCGTGAGGTTTGGGACCGATGGCACGGCAGGCCCACTCTGAGAGGTTGAATCGAGATCTCCTCCTCTGAGGTCATGTCAACTCTGAGACGTGCCTCAGGCTAGAGTTTTTGTCCAGCATGGCCTCTTCCTGAATGGTGTGGGGGCCTCATGAGGCCAGGAAGGTTTGCCTACGATGGGATTTGTGAACTACTCCAAACCTCAAGGTTTCCTTCTGCACGAAAGTCGAGTGCTATTGGATGGTTCCAGGAGGCCCCATACGGAAAGACTCGAGAGCAGGTGTCTAAGCATGGATGCCTGGGAACGCCACCTCATATTCCCACTCTTTAGTCAGGACAAGGCAGGCTCAATCTGCGGGCTCCTGGGTGAGCTACCCAGAGGGGAGAGTTGAAATGGACTCTCCTGAAGATGAGTCCTACTGTGGCTTGGTGGCCTGGGAGACCTTGGAATGTGGAGGTGGCTCAGGGACTCTGCAGGATTCTCCAACCTGAGGTGTTTGACACGGCTCCAACAAGGAAGCTTCCCATGTGGAGACGAGAGAAGTTCTGTTCAGTGCCTCAGGAAAGCCCCATATCCTGTTCTTCGAACCAAAGCCTCTGAGGAGTGACACCTGGAAAACAAAGCAAGAGTTGAGATTAGGGCCTAAGGGCCTGTCGGGCTCAACCTTCTATCTCTGTTGACATCTGTGTGCATGCCTTCATGGAGGTAGCAGCTCAGCTTGTGTCCGAAGGCCCCTGTGTGTGCAGGGAGGCTCCCGGTAATGGTATGTCCTCGGGGGCCTTGAGGTTTCTCATATTCTGGAGGTGTGTGGCCAAAGGAATGGACAGAGTTTCCCAGGAGAGAGCAGGCATGGTCCTGTGGTATGGCTCCAGAGGACCCAGCCTAGAGGCTGTGTTTGCCAGGGCTGTGGGGACAGATGTCTGAAAAAGCAAACTTGGCTCAGGTAGGGGCCAAGGTAATGGCAGGCCTGATCTCCAGTCCGAGAGGGGAGATCCTCTGGATATCAAAGGAGGGCAAGTGGGAGGCAGTCGCTCAGGCTTTTGTCTCTGGGTGTTGCCTTCACAGTGGCCGTTCAGGGTAGGGGTTGCTTCAGGGGCCGAGGAAGAGCCTTCCTCTCGGGGGATTGTCCAAGCTCCCAAGTGTTTGGGTTCATTCTGTGGGAAGGGAAGAGTACTGTTTTCTGCCACAGGGGACCCCCCAGGAGAGGGACTCTAGAGCACAGCAGTGGGTTCCCTCAACTGGAATACACACCATCTAGTTAGTCCTGCGTGCCTATGGGCATGGCAAGCCACATATGCGGGCTCTTGGTCCATTCACTGAGAGGCGTTACTTGAATAAGGTACTCACGCTGAGGGTCACAATGTGTGTTTGTGCCCAAGGCGGCCCTCACACATGGGCGTGGCCTCATGGGCCATGCCGTTTTCTCCTACACTGAAGGTTTGACTCACTGCCAGCAGCAAGGTTTCTTGCCATGGGGAAGGAGGGGTTCTGACTTGTGCATCAGGTTCCCCCCTGTGCAGGGATTGGAGATAAGGTCTAGGTTCTGATGACTGAAAACCCAGGTTGGGAATGGATGGTGGCCTAAGGCAGTGGCGGGTCCAATGTGCTGGGTGTGCAGCCAGCTGTGTCGGTGTCTGTTGGAAGGTCTGGGCTCAGGCTATTTGCGACAGAGCATCAGTGTTTAAGGTAGCCTATGCAATTGGGGTGTTGCCGAGGGCCAAGCAGTTTGATCCTCATTTGGGGTTTCTGGGCAGCACCATAGACAAAGTTTTTCTCCTGGGAGGCAGGCGGAGTGCTTCATTGTGGCCCGAGAATTCCCAGTAGGGAGGGTTTGCGGGCCAGGAGTGTGAGGACGGAAGTCTAGGAACACAAGCTAAAGTGAGGATTGGAGCCAAGGGCAGAGCAGGCCCACTAGGCAGAGGCTGAATCAAAATCTCCTGCATCTGAAGTCAGGCTGAGGATCAGACGTTGGCTGAGGCTGGAGTATGTGTCCATGATGGCCCCTTCATGAATCGGGGGCCTCATGAGGCCAAGGAAGTTTTTCCACGCTGAGTTTGGAGGTTGCCCCAAACCACCAGGTTTCCTTCTGTGGGACATTCGAGTCCTGTTGCATGGCTCCAGGACATACCATACGGAAGGACTGGAGAGAACGGTTCGAAGGATGGATCCCTGTACAGCATGCCTCGCATTCCCATTGGCCATTAGCCACAAGATATGTTTGATCTGCTGCCTCTGGGGCACGCTAACCAGGGATCTGAGTTGAAATGGCCTCTCCTGAGGATGCGTCATAATGTGCGTTTGGGTCCATGGAAACCTTGGAATGTGCTGGTTGTTCAGTGGCCCTGCGGAACTCTCTTACCTGAAGGGTTTGATACATCCGCAGTAAGTAAGCTCCCCATGTGGAGGCGAGAGAGGTTTGGTTTGGAGCCTCAGAAAAGCCCCGTGTGCTGGTCTACGAAAACAGACCTCTGAGGACGGACACATGGAAACCAAAGCTAAGGTTCAGATTAGGGCCTGGGGGCCTGTCCATTTCAACCTTCTGTCTCTGTGGACACTGTCTGAGAGTCTAAGTGGAGATAGTTGCTCCGCTGGTGTCAGAGAGCCCCTCTTAGTCCAGGGTGGCCTACACTATTGATGGCCTCAGGGGCCTTGGAGCTTTTCCCTAACCTGTAGGGTTGTGGTCAATGGATTGGGCACAATTTCCTTGGAGAGGGCAGGCACAATCTTTCGCTGTAGCTCCAGAGGCCCTAGCCTGGCGGTTGTGTGGGTCCAGGCTGAGGGCACAGAAGTCTGAAAACACAAACTCAGCTTATGAGTGGCGCCTAGGGTATGGCAGGCCGGATGTACAGCCCGAGAGGGAGCTCCTGGGCCTCTGAAACAAGGGCGAGTGGGAGGCGTTCCTTCAGGCTTTTGTCTCTGGATGTTGTGTCCGAGATAGCCGTGGATTGGAGGGGTGGCCTCAGGGACTGTGGACGAGTATCCCTCTCTGGGGATTTGTCCCAGCTCCCAAGAGTTTGAGGTCATTTTGTGGGAAGGGTGGAAAAGTGTTGTCTGGCTCACGTGTCTCTCCAAGAAAGGGATTCCAGAGCAGAGCCCCAGGTACGGGCGGGGCGACTGGAAAACTCAAACACTGGTGAGGAATGGGTGCATAGGGGCTTGGCAAGCCCCATATGCGGGCTCTTGGCCCAGGCCCTGACAGGCCTTTCTTTGACATGGGGCTCATGCTGAGGGTCAGAGTGTGAATTTGTGCCCAAGCAGCACTCAAGTTTGGGCGTGGCATCAGGGACCAGGAAGGTTTCTCCCACCCTGAAGGTGTGACTCCATGCCAAGAGCAAGCTTTACAGCCACGGGGAAGGAGGAGTTCTGTGTTGTGCTTGCGATACCCAGCTGTGTGGAGAATTGATATAATGTCTAGGTTCAGATATCTGAAAACCAAGGTTAGGAAGAGGTGACGGCATAAGACCATGGCGTGTCCAAAGTGCTGGGTGTGCGGCCAGCTGTCTCCTTGTCTGTCTGGACGTCTGGCTTCAGGCTGTGTCAGACAGAGCATGAGTGCCCAGAGCAGCCTATCCAGTTCGGGTACCGTCGAGGCCCGAGCAGGTTGATCCTCATCTGGGTTCTCTGGAGAGAGCCCCACAGGGAAACGTTTTTCTTCCCTTGGGCAGACCCTGGGCTGGGTTGTGGTTCTGGAGTTCCTAGTCCGGAGGGCTTGTTTGCCAGGAGTGTGAGGAAGGAAGTCTGAAAACACAAGCTAGCGTGAGGTTTGGGACCGATGGCACGGCAGGCCCACTCTGAGAGGCTGAATCGAGATCTCCTCCACTGAGGTCATTTCAACTCTGAGACGTGCCTCAGGCTAGAGTTTTTGTCCAGCATGGCCTCTTCCTGAATGGTGTGGGGGCCTCATGAGGCCAGGAAGGTTTGCCTACGATGGGATTTGTGAACTACTCCAAACCTCAAGGTTTCCTTCTGCACGAAAGTCGAGTGCTATTGGATGGTTCCAGGAGGCCCCATACGGAAAGACTCGAGAGCAGGTGTCTAAGCATGGATTCCTGGGAACGCCACCTCATATTCCCACTCTTTAGTCAGGACAAGGCAGGCTCAATCTGTGGGCTCCTGGGTGAGCTACCCAGAGGGGAGAGTTGAAATGGACTCTCCTGAAGATGAGTCCTACTGTGGCTTGGTGGCCTGGGAGACCTTGGAATGTGGAGGTGGCTCAGGGACTCTGCAGGATTCTCCAACCTGAGGTGTTTGACACGGCTCCAACAAGGAAGCCTCCCATGTGGAGACGAGAGAAGTTCTGTTCAGTGCCTCAGGAAAGCCCCATATCCTGTTCTTCGAACCAAAGCCTCTGAGGAGTGACACCTGGAAAACAAAGCAAGAGTTGAGATTAGGGCCTAAGGGCCTGTCCGGCTCAACCTTCTATCTCTGTTGACATCTGTGTGCATGCCTTCATGGAGGTAGCAGCTCAGCTTGTGTCCGAAGGCCCCTGTGTGTGCAGGGAGGCTCCCGGTAATGGTATGTCCTCGGGGGCCTTGAGGTTTCTCATATTCTGGAGGTGTGTGGCCAAAGGAATGGACAGAGTTTCCCAGGAGAGAGCAGGCATGGTCCTGTGGTATGGCTCCAGAGGACCCAGCCTAGAGGCTCTGTTTGCCAGGGCTGTGGGGACAGATGTCTGAAAAAGCAAACTTGGCTCAGGTAGGGGCCAAGGTAATGGCAGGCCTGATCTCCAGTCCGAGAGGGGAGATCCTCTGGATATCAAAGGAGGGCAAGTGGGAGGCAGTCGCTCAGGCATTTGTCTCTGGGTGTTGCGTTCACAGTGGCCGTTCAGGGTAGGGGTTGCTTCAGGGGCCGAGGAAGAGCCTTCCTCTCGGGGGATTGTCCAAGCTCCCAAGTGTTTGGGTTCATTCTGTGGGAAGGGAAGAGTACTGTTTTCTGCCACAGGGGACCCCCCAGGAAAGGGACTCTAGAGCACAGCAGTGGGTTCCCTCAACTGGAATACACACCATCTAGTTAGTCCTGCGTGCCTATGGGCATGGCAAGCCACATATGCGGGCTCCTGGTCCAATCACTGAGAGGCGTTACTTGAATAAGGTACTCACGCTGAGGGTCACAATGTGTGTTTGTGCCCAAGGCGGCCCTCACACATGGGCGTGGCCTCATGGGCCATGCCGTTTTCTCCTACACTGAAGGTTTGACTCACTGCCAGCTGCAAGGTTTCTTGCCATGGGGAAGGAGGGGTTCTGACTTGTGCATCAGGTTACCCCCTGTGCAGGGATTGGAGATAAGGTCTAGGTTCTGATGACTGAAAACCCAGGTTGGGAATGGATGGTGGCCTAAGGCAGTGGCGGGTCCAATGTGCTGGGTGTGCAGCCAGCTGTGTCGGTGTCTTTTGGAAGGTCTGGGCTCAGGCTATTTGCGACAGAGCATCAGTGTTTAAGGTAGCCTATGCAATTGGGGTTTGCCGAGGGCCAAGCAGTTTGATCCTCATTTGGGGTTTCTGGGCAGCACCATAGACAAAGTTTTTCTCCTGGGAGGCAGGCGGAGTGCTTCATTGTGGACCCAGATTTCCCAATAGGGAGGGTTTGTGGGCCAGGAGTGTGAGGACGGAAGTCTAGGAACACAAGCTAAAGTGAGGATTGGAGCCAAGGACAGAGTAGGCCCACTAGGCAGAGGCTGAAACAAAATCTCCTGCATCTGAAGTCAGGCTGAGGATCAGACGTTGGCTGAGGCTGGAGTATGTGTCCATGATGGCACCTTCATGAAGCGGGGGCCTCATGAGGCCAAGGAAGTTTTCCCACGCTGAGTTTGGAGGTTGCCCCAAACCACCAGGTTTCCTACTGTGGGACATTCGAGTCCTGTTGCATGGCTCCAGGACATACCATACGGAAGGACTGGAGAGCACGGTTCGAAGGATGGATCCCTGTACAGCATGCCTCGCATTCCCATTGGCCATTAGCCACAAGATATGTTTGATCTGCTGCCTCTGGGGCACGCTAACCAGGGGGCTGAGTTGAAATGGCCTCTCCTGAGGATGCGTCATAATGTGCGTTTGGGTCCATGGAAACCTTGGAATGTGCTGGTTGTTCAGTGGCCCTGCGGAACTCTCCTACCTGAAGGGTTTGATACATCCGCAGTAAGTAAGCTCCCCATGTGGAGGCGAGAGAGGTTTGGTTTGGAGCCTCAGAAAAGCCCCGTGTGCTGGTCTACGAAAACAGACCTCTGAGGACGGACACATGGAAACCAAAGCTAAGGTTCAGATTAGGGCCTGGGGGCCTGTCCATTTCAACCTTCTGTCTCTGGGGACACTGTCTGAGAGTCTAAGTGGAGATAGTTGCTCCGCTGGTGTCAGAGAGCCCCTCTTAGTCCAGGGTGGCCTACACTATTGATGGCCTCAGGGGCCTTGGAGCTTTTCCCTAACCTGTAGGGTTGTGGTCAATGGATTGGGCACAATTTCCTTGGAGAGGGCAGGCACAATCTTTCGCTGTGGCTCCAGAGGCCCTAGCCTGGCGGTTGTGTGGGTCCAGGGTGAGGGCACAGAAGTCTGAAAACACAAACTCAGCTTATGAGTGGCGCCTAGGGTATGGCAGGCCGAATGTACAGCCCGAGAGGGAGCTCCTGGGCCTCTGAAACAAGGGCGAGTGGGAGGCGTTCCTTCAGGCTTTTGTCCCTGGATGTTGTGTCCGAGATAGCCGTGGATTGGAGGTGTGGCCTCAGGGACTGTGGACGAGTATCCCTCTCTGGGGATTTGTCCCAGCTCCCAAGAGTTTGGGGTCATTTTGTGGGAAGGGTGGAAAAGTGTTGTCTGGCTCACGTGTCTCTCCAAGAAAGGGATTCCAGAGCAGAGCCCCAGGTACGAGCGGGGCGACTGGAAAACTCAAACACTGGTGAGGATTGGGTGCATAGGGGCTTGGCAAGCCCCATATGCGGGCTCTTGGCCCAGGCCCTGACAGGCCTTTCTTTGACATGGGGCTCATGCTGAGGGTCAGAGTGTGAATTTGTGCCCAAGCAGCACTCAAGTTTGGGCGTGGCATCAGGGACCAGGAAGGTTTCTCCCACCCTGAAGGTGTGACTCCATGCCAAGAGCAAGCTTTACAGCCACGGGGAAGGAGGAGTTCTGTGTTGTGCTTGCGATACCCAGCTGTGTGGAGAATTGATATAATGTCTAGGTTCAGATATCTGAAAACCAAGGTTAGGAAGAGGTGACGGCATAAGACCATGGCGTGTCCAAAGTGCTGGGTGTGCAGCCAGCTGTCTCCTTGTCTGTCTGGACGTCTGGCTTCAGGCTGTGTCAGACAGAGCATGAGTGCCCAGAGCAGCCTATCCAGTTCGGGTACCGTCGAGGCCCGAGCAAGTTGATCCTCATCTGGATTTTCTGGAGAGAGCCCCACAGGGAAACGTTTTTCTACCCTTGGGCAGACCCTGGGCTGGGTTGTGGTTCTGGAGTTCCTAGTCCGGAGGGCTTGTTTGCCAGGAGTGTGAGGAAGGAAGTCTGAAAACACAAGCTAGCGTGAGGTTTGGGACCGATGGCACGGCAGGCCCACTCTGAGAGGCTGAATCGAGATCTCCTGCACTGAGGTCATGTCAACTCTGAGACGTGCCTCAGGCTAGAGTTTTTGTCCAGCATGGCCTCTTCCTGAATGGTGTGGGGGCCTCATGAGGCCAGGAAGGTTTGCCTACGATGGGATTTGTGAACTACTCCAAACCTCAAGGTTTCCTTCTGCACGAAAGTCGAGTGCTATTGGATGGTTCCAAGAGGCCCCATACGGAAAGACTCGAGAGCAGGTGTCTAAGCATGGATGCCTGGGAACGCCACCTCATATTCTCACTCTTTAGTCAGGACAAGGCAGGCTCAATCTGCGGGCTCCTGGGTGAGCTACCCAGAGGGGAAAGTTGAAATGGACTCTCCTGAAGATGAGTCCTACTGTGGCTTGGTGGCCTGGGAGACCTTGGAATGTGGAGGTGGCTCAGGGACTCTGCAGGATTCTCCAACCTGAGGTGTTTGACACGGCTCCAACAAGGAAGCTTCCCATGTGGAGACGAGAGAAGTTCTGTTCAGTGCCTCAGGAAAGCCCCATATCCTGTTCTTCGAACCAAAGCCTCTGAGGAGTGACACCTGGAAAACAAAGCAAGAGTTGAGATTAGCGCCTAAGGGCCTGTCCGGCTCAACCTTCTATCTCTGTTGACATCTGTGTGCATGCCTTCATGGAGGTAGCAGCTCAGCTTGTGTCCGAAGGCCCCTGTGTGTGCAGGGAGGCTCCCGGTAATGGTATGTCCTCGGGGGCCTTGAGGTTTCTCATATTCTGGAGGTGTGTGGCCAAAGGAATGGACAGAGTTTCCCAGGAGAGAGCAGGCATGGTCCTGTGGTATGGCTCCAGAGGACCCAGCCTAGAGGCTGTGTTTGCCAGGGCTGTGGGGACAGATGTCTGAAAAAGCAAACTTGGCTCAGGTAGGGGCCAAGGAAATGGTAGGCCTGATCTCCAGTCCGAGAGGGGAGATCCTCTAGATATCAAAGGAGGGCAAGTGGGAGGCAGTCGCTCAGGCTTTTGTCTCTGGGTGTTGCGTTCACAGTGGCCGTTCAGGGTAGGGGTTGCTTCAGGGACCGAGGAAGAGCCTTCCTCTCGGGGGATTGTCCAAGCTCCCAAGTGTTTGGGTTCATTCTGTGGTAAGGGAAGAGTACTGTTTTCTGCCACAGGGGACCCCCCAGAAGAGGGACTCTAGAGCACAGCAGTGGGTTCCCTCAACTGGAATACACACCATCTAGTTAGTCCTGCGTGCCTATGGGCATGGCAAGCCACATATGCGGGCTCTTGGTCCAATCACTGAGAGGCGTTACTTGAATAAGGTACTCACGCTGAGGGTCACAATGTGTGTTTGTGCCCAAGGCGGCCCTCACACATGGGCGTGGCCTCATGGGCCATGCCGTTTTCTCCTACACTGAAGGTTTGACTCACTGCCAGCAGCAAGGTTTCTTGCCATGGGGAAGGAGGGGTTCTGACTTGTGCATCAGGTTCCCCCCTGTGCAGGGATTGGAGATAAGGTCTAGGTTCTGATGACTGAAAACCCAGGTTGGGAATGGATGGTGGCCTAAGGCAGTGGCGGGTCCAATGTGCTGGGTGTGCAGCCAGCTGTGTCGGTGTCTGTTGGAAGGTCTGGGCTCAGGCTATTTGCGACAGAGCATCAGTGTTTAAGGTAGCCTATGCAATTGGGGTGTTGCCGAGGGCCAAGCAGTTTGATCCTCATTTGGGGTTTCTGGGCAGCACCATAGACAAAGTTTTTCTCCTGGGAGGCAGGCGGAGTGCTTCATTGTGGCCCGAGAATTCCCAGTAGGGAGGGTTTGCGGGCCAGGAGTGTGAGGACGGAAGTCTAGGAACACAAGCTAAAGTGAGGATTGGAGCCAAGGGCAGAGCAGGCCCACTAGGCAGAGGCTGAATCAAAATCTCCTGCATCTGAAGTCAGGCTGAGGATCAGACGTTGGCTGAGGCTGGAGTATGTGTCCATGATGGCCCCTTCATGAATCGGGGGCCTCATGAGGCCAAGGAAGTTTTTCCACGCTGAGTTTGGAGGTTGCCCCAAACCACCAGGTTTCCTTCTGTGGGACATTCGAGTCCTGTTGCATGGCTCCAGGACATACCATACGGAAGGACTGGAGAGAACGGTTCGAAGGATGGATCCCTGTACAGCATGCCTCGCATTCCCATTGGCCATTAGCCACAAGATATGTTTGATCTGCTGCCTCTGGGGCACGCTAACCAGGGATCTGAGTTGAAATGGCCTCTCCTGAGGATGCGTCATAATGTGCGTTTGGGTCCATGGAAACCTTGGAATGTGCTGGTTGTTCAGTGGCCCTGCGGAACTCTCCTACCTGAAGGGTTTGATACATCCGCAGTAAGTAAGCTCCCCATGTGGAGGCGAGAGAGGTTTGGTTTGGAGCCTCAGAAAAGCCCCGTGTGCTGGTCTACGAAAACAGACCTCTGAGGACGGACACATGGAAACCAAAGCTAAGGTTCAGATTAGGGCCTGGGGGCCTGTCCATTTCAACCTTCTGTCTCTGTGGACACTGTCTGAGAGTCTAAGTGGAGATAGTTGCTCCGCTGGTGTCAGAGAGCCCCTCTTAGTCCAGGGTGGCCTACACTATTGATGGCCTCAGGGGCCTTGGAGCTTTTCCCTAACCTGTAGGGTTGTGGTCAATGGATTGGGCACAATTTCCTTGGAGAGGGCAGGCACAATCTTTCGCTGTGGCTCCAGAGGCCCTAGCCTGGCGGTTGTGTGGGTCCAGGCTGAGGGCACAGAAGTCTGAAAACACAAACTCAGCTTATGAGTGGCGCCTAGGGTATGGCAGGCCGGATGTACAGCCCGAGAGGGAGCTCCTGGGCCTCTGAAACAAGGGCGAGTGGGAGGCGTTCCTTCAGGCTTTTGTCTCTGGATGTTGTGTCCGAGATAGCCGTGGATTGGAGGGGTGGCCTCAGGGACTGTGGACGAGTATCCCTCTCTGGGGATTTGTCCCAGCTCCCAAGAGTTTGAGGTCATTTTGTGGGAAGGGTGGAAAAGTGTTGTCTGGCTCACGTGTCTCTCCAAGAAAGGGATTCCAGAGCAGAGCCCCAGGTACGGGCGGGGCGACTGGAAAACTCAAACACTGGTGAGGATTGGGTGCATAGGGGCTTGGCAAGCCCCATATGCGGGCTCTTGGCCCAGGCCCTGACAGGCCTTTCTTTGACATGGGGCTCATGCTGAGGGTCAGAGTGTGAATTTGTGCCCAAGCAGCACTCAAGTTTGGGCGTGGCATCAGGGACCAGGAAGGTTTCTCCCACCCTGAAGGTGTGACTCCATACCAAGAGCAAGCTTTACAACCACGGGGAAGGAGGAGTTCTGTGTTGTGCTTGCGATACCCAGCTGTGTGGAGAATTGATATAATGTCTAGAATCAGATATCTGAAAACCAAGGTTAGGAAGAGGTGACGGCATAAGACCATGGCGTGTCCGAAGTGCTGGGTGTGCGGCCAGCTGTCTCCTTGTCTGTCTGGGCATCTGGCTTCAGGCTGTGTCAGACAGAGCATGAGTGCCCAGAGCAGCCTATCCAGTTCAGGTACCGTCGAGGCCCGAGCAGGTTGATCCTCATCTGGGTTCTCTGGAGAGAGCCCCACAGGGAAACGTTTTTCTTCCCTTGGGCAGACCCTGGGCTGGGTTGTGGTTCTGGAGTTCCTAGTCCGGAGGGCTTGTTTGCCAGGAGTGTGAGGAAGGAAGTCTGAAAACACAAGCTAGCGTGAAGCTTGGGACCGATGGCACGGCAGGCCCACTCTGAGAGGCTGAATCGAGATCTCCTGCACTGAGGTCATTTCAACTCTGAGACGTGCCTCAGGCTTGAGTTTTTGTCCAGCATGGCCTCTTCCTGAATGGTGTGGGGGCCTCATGAGGCCAGGAAGGATTGCCTACGATGGGATTTGTGAACTACTCCAAACCTCAAGGTTTCCTTCTGCACGAAAGTCGAGTGCTATTGGATGGTTCCAAGAGGCCCCATACGGAAAGACTCGAGAGCAGGTGTCTAAGCATGGATGCCTGGGAACGCCACCTCATATTCTCACTCTTTAGTCAGGACAAGGCAGGCTCAATCTGCGGGCTCCTGGGTGAGCTACCCAGAGGGGAGAGTTGAAATGGACTCTCCTGAAGATGAGTCCTACTGTGGCTTGGTGGCCTGGGAGACCTTGGAATGTGGAGGTGGCTCAGGGACTCTGCAGGATTCTCCAACCTGAGGTGTTTGACACGGCTCCAACAAGGAAGCTTCCCATGTGGAGACGAGAGAAGTTCTGTTCAGTGCCTCAGGAAAGCCCCATATCCTGTTCTTCGAACCAAAGCCTCTGAGGAGTGACACCTGGAAAACAAAGCAAGAGTTGAGATTAGCGCCTAAGGGCCTGTCCGGCTCAACCTTCTATCTCTGTTGACATCTGTGTGCATGCCTTCATGGAGGTAGCAGCTCAGCTTGTGTCCGAGGCCCCTGTGTGTGCAGGGAGGCTCCCGGTAATGGTATGTCCTCGGGGGCCTTGAGGTTTCTCATATTCTGGAGGTGTGTGGCCAAAGGAATGGACAGAGTTTCCCAGGAGAGAGCAGGCATGGTCCTGTGGTATGGCTCCAGAGGACCCAGCCTAGAGGCTGTGTTTGCCAGGGCTGTGGGGACAGATGTCTGAAAAAGCAAACTTGGCTCAGGTAGGGGCCAAGGAAATGGTAGGCCTGATCTCCAGTCCGAGAGGGGAGATCCTCTAGATATCAAAGGAGGGCAAGTGGGAGGCAGTCGCTCAGGCTTTTGTCTCTGGGTGTTGCGTTCACAGTGGCCGTTCAGGGTAGGGGTTGCTTCAGGGACCGAGGAAGAGCCTTCCTCTCGGGGGATTGTCCAAGCTCCCAAGTGTTTGGGTTCATTCTGTGGGAAGGGAAGAGTACTGTTTTCTGCCACAGGGGACCCCCCAGAAGAGGGACTCTAGAGCACAGCAGTGGGTTCCCTCAACTGGAATACACACCATCTAGTTAGTCCTGCGTGCCTATGGGCATGGCAAGCCACATATGCGGGCTCTTGGTCCAATCACTGAGAGGCGTTACTTGAATAAGGTACTCACGCTGAGGGTCACAATGTGTGTTTGTGCCCAAGGCGGCCCTCACACATGGGCGTGGCCTCATGGGCCATGCCGTTTTCTCCTACACTGAAGGTTTGACTCACTGCCAGCAGCAAGGTTTCTTGCCATGGGGAAGGAGGGGTTCTGACTTGTGCATCAGGTTCCCCCCTGTGCAGGGATTGGAGATAAGGTCTAGGTTCTGATGACTGAAAACCCAGGTTGGGAATGGATGGTGGCCTAAGGCAGTGGCGGGTCCATTGTGCTGGGTGTGCAGCCAGATGTGTCGGTGTCTGTTGGAAGGTCTGGGCTCAGGCTATTTGCGACAGAGCATCAGTGTTTAAGGTAGCCTATGCAATTGGGGTGTTGCCGAGGGCCAAGCAGTTTGATCCTCATTTGGGGTTTCTGGGCAGCACCATAGACAAAGTTTTTCTCCTGGGAGGCAGGCGGAGTGCTTCATTGTGGCCCGAGAATTCCCAGTAGGGAGGGTTTGCGGGCCAGGAGTGTGAGGACGGAAGTCTAGGAACACAAGCTAAAGTGAGGATTGGAGCCAAGGGCAGAGCAGGCCCACTAGGCAGAGGCTGAATCAAAATCTCCTGCATCTGAAGTCAGGCTGAGGATCAGACGTTGGCTGAGGCTGGAGTATGTGTCCATGATGGCCCCTTCATGAAGCGGGGGCCTCATGAGGCCAAGGAAGTTTTCCCACGCTGAGTTTGGAGGTTGCCCCAAACCACCAGGTTTCCTTCTGTGGGACATTCGAGTCCTGTTGCATGGCTCCAGGACATACCATACGGAAGGACTGGAGAGCACGGTTCGAAGGATGGATCCCTGTACAGCATGCCTCGCATTCCCATTGGCCATTAGCCACAAGATATGTTTGATCTGCTGCCTCTGGGGCACGCTAACCAGAGTGCTGAGTTGAAATGGCCTCTCCTGAGGTTGCGGCATAATGTGCGTTTGGGTCCATGGAAACCTTGGAATGTGCTGGTTGTTCAGTGGCCCTGCGGAACTCTCCTACCTGAAGGGTTTGATACATCCGCAGTAAGTAAGCTCCCCATGTGGAGGCGAGAGAGGTTTGGTTTGGAGCCTCAGAAAAGCCCCGTGTGCTGGTCTACGAAAACAGACCTCTGAGGACGGACACATGGAAACCAAAGCTAAGGTTCAGATTAGGGCCTGGGGGCCTGTCCATTTCAACCTTCTGTCTCTGGGGACACTGTCTGAGAGTCTAAGTGGAGATAGTTGCTCCGCTGGTGTCAGAGAGCCCCTCTTAGTCCAGGGTGGCCTACACTATTGATGGCCTCAGGGGCCTTGGAGCTTTTCCCTAACCTGTAGGGTTGTGGCCAATGGATTGGGCACAATTTCCTTGGAGAGGGCAGGCACAATCTTTCGCTGTGGCTCCAGAGGCCCTAGCCTGGCGGTTGTGTGGGTCCAGGCTGAGGGCACAGAAGTCTGAAAACACAAACTCAGCTTATGAGTGGCGCCTAGGGTATGGCAGGCCGGATGTACAGCCCGAGAGGGAGCTCCTGGGCCTCTGAAACAAGGGCGAGTGGGAGGCGTTCCTTCAGGCTTTTGTCTCTGGATGTTGTGTCCGAGATAGCCGTGGATTGGAGGGGTGGCCTCAGGGACTGTGGACGAGTATCCCTCTCTGGGGATTTGTCCCAGCTCCCAAGAGTTTGGGGTCATTTTGTGGGTAGGGTGGAAAAGTGTTGTCTGGCTCACGTGTCTCTCCAAGAAAGGGATTCCAGAGCAGAGCCCCAGGTACGGGCGGGGCGACTGGAATACTCAAACACTGGTGAGGATTGGGTGCATAGCGGCTTGGCAAGCCGCATATGCGGGCTCTTCGCCCAGGCCCTGACAGGCCTTTCTTTGACATGGGGCTCATGATGAGGGTCAGAGTGTGAATTTGTGCCCAAGCAGCACTCAAGTTTGGGCGTAGCATCAGGGACCAGGAAGGTTTCTCCCACCCTGAAGGTGTGACTCCATGCCAAGAGCAAGCTTTACAGCCACGGGGAAGGAGGAGTTCTGTGTTTTGCTTGCGATACCCAGCTGTGTGGAGAATTGATATAATGTCTAGGTTCAGATATCTGAAAACCAAGGTTAGGATGAGGTGACGGCATAAGACCATGGCGTGTCCAAAGTGCTGGGTTTGCGGCCAGCTGTCTCCTTGTCTGTCTGGACGTCTGGCTTCAGGCTGTGTCAGACAGAGCATGAGTGCCCAGAGCAGCCTATCCAATTCGGGTACCGTCGAGGCCCGAGCAGGTTGATCCTCATCTGGGTTTTCTGGAGAGAGCCCCACAGGGAAACGTTTTTCTTCCCTTGGGCAGACCCTGGGCTGGGTTTTTGTTCTGGAGTTTCTAGTCCGGAGGGCTTGTTTGCCAGGAGTGTGAGGAAGGAAGTCTGAAAACACAAGCTAGCGTGAGGTTTGGGACCGATGGCACGGCAGGCCCACTCTGAGAGGCTGAATCGAGATCTCCTGCACTGAGGTCATGTCAACTCTGAGACGTGCCTCAGGCTAGAGTTTTTGTCCAGCATGGCCTCTTCCTGAATGGTGTGGGGGCCTCATGAGGCCAGGAAGGTTTGCCTACGATGGGATTTGTGAACTACTCCAAACCTCAAGGTTTCCTTCTGCACGAAAGTCGAGTGCTATTGGATGGTTCCAGGAGGCCCCATACGGAAAGACTCGAGAGCAGGTGTCTAAGCATGGATGCCTGGGAACGCCACCTCATATTCCCACTCTTTAGTCAGGACAAGGCAGGCTCAATCTGCGGGCTCCAGGGTGAGCTACCCAGAGGGGAGAGTTGAAATGGACTCTCCTGAAGATGAGTCCTACTGTGGCTTGGTGGCCTGGGAGACCTTGGAATGTGGAGGTGGCTCAGGGACTCTGCAGGATTCTCCAACCTGATGTGTTAGACACAGCTCCAACAAGGAAGCTTCCCATGTGGAGACGAGAGAAGTTCTGTTCAGTGCCTCAGGAAAGCCCCATATGCTGTTCTTCGAACCAAAGCCTCTGAGGAGTGACACCTGGAAAACAAAGCAAGAGTTGAGATTAGGGCCTAAGGGCCTGTCGGGCTCAAACTTCTATCTCTGTTGACATCTGTGTGCATGCCTTCATGGAGGTAGCAGCTCCGCTTGTGTCCGAAGGCCCCTGTGTGTGCAGGGAGGCTCCCGGTAATGGTATGTCCTCGGGGGCCTTGAGGTTTCTCATATTCTGGAGGTGTGTGGCCAAAGGAATGGACAGAGTTTCCCAGGAGAGAGCAGGCATGGTCCTGTGGTATGGCTCCAGAGGACCCAGCCTAGAGGCTGTGTTTGCCAGGGCTGTGGGGACAGATGTCTGAAAAAGCAAACTTGGCTCAGGTAGGGGCCAAGGTAATGGCAGGCCTGATCTCCAGTCCGAGAGGGGAGATCCTCTGGATATCAAAGGAGGGCAAGTGGGAGGCAGTCGATCAGGCTTTTGTCTCTGGGTGTTGCGTTCACAGTGGCCGTTCAGGGAAGGGGTTGCTTCAGGGGCCGAGGAAGAGCCTTCCTCTCGGGGGATTGTCCAAGCTCCCAAGTGTTTGGGTTCATTCTGTGGGAAGGGAAGAGTACTGTTTTCTGCCACAGGGGACCCCCCAGGAGAGGGACTCTAGAGCACAGCAGTGGGTTCCCTCAACTGGAATACACACCATCTAGTTAGTCCTGCGTGCCTATGGCCATGGCAAGCACATATGCGGGCTCTTGGTCCAATCACTGAGAGGCGTTACTTGAATAAGGTACTCACGCTGAGGGTCACAATGTGTGTTTGTGCCCAAGGCGGCCCTCACACATGGGCGTGGCCTCATGGGCCATGCCGTTTTCTCCTACACTGAAGGTTTGACTCACTGCCAGCAGCAAGGTTTCTTGCCATGGGGAAGGAGGGGTTCTGACTTGTGCATCAGGTTCCCCCCTGTGCAGGGATTGGAGATAAGGTCTAGGTTCTGATGACTGAAAACCCAGGTTGGGAATGGATGGTGGCCTAAGGCAGTGGCGGGTCCAATGTGCTGGGTGTGCAGCCAGCTGTGTCGGTGTCTGTTGGAAGGTCTGGGCTCAGGCTATTTGCGACAGAGCATCAGTGTTTAAGGTAGCCTTTGCAATTGGGGTGTTGCCAAGGTCCAAGCAGTTTGATCCTCATTTGGGGTTTCTGGGCAGCACCATAGACGAAGTTTTTCTCCTGGGAGGCAGGCGGAGTGCTTCATTGTGGCCCCAGAATTCCCAGAAGGGAGGGTTTGTGGGCCAGGAGTGTGAGGACGGAAGTCTAGGAACACAAGCTAAAGTGAGGATTGGAGCCAAGGGCAGAGCAGGCCCACTAGGCAGAGGCTGAATCAAAATCTCCTGCATCTGAAGTCAGGCTGAGGATCAGACGTTGGCTGAGGCTGGAGTATGTGTCCATGATGGCACCTTCATGAAGCGGGGGCCTCATGAGGCCAAGGAAGTTTTCCCACGCTGAGTTTGGAGGTTGCCCCAAACCACCAGGTTTCCTTCTGTGGGACATTCGAATCCTGTTGCATGGCTCCAGGACATACCATACGGAAGGACTGGAGAGCACGGTTCGAAGGATGGATCCCTGTACAGCATGCCTCGCATTCCCATTGGCCATTAGCCACAAGATATGTTTGATCTGCTGCCTCTGGGGCACCTAACCAGGGGGCTGAGTTGAAATGGCCTCTCCTGAGGATGCGTCATAATGTGCGTTTGGGTCCATGGAAACCTTGGAATGTGCTGGTTGTTCAGTGGCCCTGTGGAACTCTCCTACCTGAAGGGTTTGATACATCCCCAGTAAGTAAGCTCCCCATGTGGAGGCGAGAGAGGTTTGGTTTGGTGCCTCAGAAAAGCCCCGTGTGCTGGTCTACGAAAACAAACCTCTGAGGACGGACACATGGAAACCAAAGCTAAGGTTCAGATTAGGGCCTGAGGGCCTGTCCATTTCAACCTTCTGTCTCTGCGGAGATAGTT
Source organism: Mustela nivalis (assembly GCF_964662115.1). Lineage (NCBI taxonomy): Eukaryota > Metazoa > Chordata > Mammalia > Carnivora > Mustelidae > Mustela > Mustela nivalis. Next base: position 267,556 of record NW_028136508.1, on the reverse strand, counting down.
GCTCTGCTGGTGTCAGAGAGCCCCTCTTAGTCCAGGGTGGCCTACACTGTTGATGGCCTCAGGGGCCTTGGAGCTTTTCCCTAACCTGTAGGGATGTGGTCAATGGATTGGGCACAATTTCCTTGGAGAGGGCAGGCACAATCTTTCGCTGTGGCTCCAGAGGCCCTAGCCTGACGGTTGTGTGGGTCCAGGCTGAGGGCACAGAAGTCTGAAAACACAAACTCAGCTTATGAGTGGCGCCTAGGGTATGGCAGGCCGGATATACAGCCCGAGAGGGAGCTCCTGGGCCTCTGAAACAAGGGCGAGTGGGAGGCGTTCCTTCAGGCTTTTGTCTCTGGATGTTGTGTCCGAGATAGCCGTGGATTGGAGGGGTGGCCTCAGGGACTGTGGACGAGTATCCCTCTCTGGGGATTTGTCCCAGCTCCCAAGAGTTTGGGGTCATTTTGTGGGAAATGTGGAAAAGTGTTGTCTGGCTCACGTGTCTCTCCAAGAAAGGGATTCCAGAGCAGAGCCCCAGGTACGGGCGGGGCGACTGGATATCTCAAACACTGGTGAGGATTGGGTGCATAGGGGCTTGGCAAGCCCCATAAGTGGGCTCTTGGCCCAGGCCCTGACAGGCCTTTCTTTGACATGGGGCTCATGCTGAGGGTCAGAGTGTGAATTTGTGCCCAAGCAGCACTCAAGTTTGGGCGTGGCATCAGGGACCAGGAAGGTTTCTCCCACCCTGAAGGTGTGACTCCATGCCAAGAGCAAGCTTTACAGCCACGGGGAAGGAGGAGTTCTGTGTTGTGCTTGCCATACCCAGGTGTGGAGAATTGATATAATGTCTAGGTTCAGATATCTGAAAACCAAGGTTAGGAAGAGGTGACGGCATAAGACCATGGCGTGTCCGAAGTGCTGGGTGTGCGGCCAGCTGTCTCCTTGTCTGTCTGGACGTCTGGCTTCAGGCTGTGTCAGACAGAGCATGAGTGCCCAGAGCAGCCTATCCAGTTCGGGTACCGTCGAGGCCCGAGCAGGTTGATCCTCATCTGGGTGTTCTTGAGAGAGCCCAAAAGGGAAACGTTTTTCTTCCCTTGGGCAGACCCTGGGCTGGGTTGTGGTTCTGGAGTTCCTAGTCCGGAGGGCTTGTTTGCCAGGAGTGTGAGGAAGGAAGTCTGAAAACACAAGCTAGCGTGAGGTTTGTGACCGATGGCACGGCAGGCCCACTCTGAGAGGCTGAATCCAGATCTCCTGCACTGAGGTCATTACAACTCTGAGACGTGCCTCAGGCTAGAGTTTTTGTCCAGCATGGCCTCTTCCTGAATGGTGTGGGGGCCTCATGAGGCAAGGAAGGTTTGCCTACGATGGGATTTGTGAACTACTCCAAACCTCAAGGTTTCCTTCTGCACGAAAGTCGAGTGCTATTGGATGGTTCCAGGAGGCCCCATACGGAAAGACTCGAGAGCAGGAGTCTAAGCATGGATGCCTGGGAACGCCACCTCATATTCCCACTCTTTAGTCAGGACAAGGCAGGCTCAATCTGCGGGCTCCTGGGTGAGCTATCCAGAGGAGAGAGTTGAAATGGACTCTCCTGAAGATGAGTCCTACAGTGGCTTGGTGGCCTGGGAGACCTTGGAATGTGGAGGTGGCTCAGGGACTCTGCAGGATTCTCCAACCTGAGGTGTTTGACACGGCTCCAACAAGGAAGCTTCCCATGTGGAGACGAGAGAAGTTCTGTTCAGTGCCTCAGGAAAGCCCCATATCCTGTTCTTCGAACCAAAGCCTCTGAGGAGTGACACCTGGAAAACAAAGCAAGAGTTGAGATTAGGGCCTAAGGGCCTGTCCGGCTCAACCTTCTATCTCTGTTGACATCTGTGTGCATGCCTTCATGGAGGTAGCAGCTCAGCTTGTGTCCGAAGGCCCCTGTGTGTGCAGGGAGGCTCCCGGTAATGGTATGTCCTCGGGGGCCTTGAGGTTTCTCATATTCTGGAGGTGTGTGGCCAAAGGAATGGACAGAGTTTCCCAGGAGAGAGCAGGCATGGTCCTGTGGTATGGCTCCAGAGGACCCAGCCTAGAGGCTGTGTTTGCCAGGGCTGTGGGGACAGATGTCTGAAAAAGCAAACTTGGCTCAGGTAGGGGCCAAGGTAATGGCAGGCCTGATCTCCAGTCCGAGAGGGGAGATCCTCTGGATATCAAAGGAGGGCAAGTGGGAGGCAGTCGCTCAGGCTTTTGTCTCTGGGTGTTGCGTTCACAGTGGCCGTTCAGGGTAGGGGTTGCTTCAGGGGCCGAGGAAGAGCCTTCCTCTCGGGGGATTGTCCAAGCTCCCAAGTGTTTGGGTTCATTCTGTGGGAAGGGAAGAGTACTGTTTTCTGCCACAGGGGACCCCCCAGGAGAGGGACTCTAGAGCACAGCAGTGGGTTCCCTCAACTGGAATACACACCATCTAGTTAGTCCTGCGTGCCTATGGGCATGGCAAGCCACATATGCGGGCTCTTGGTCCAATCACTGAGAGGCGTTACTTGAATAAGGTACTCACGCTGAGGGTCACAATGTGTGTTTGTGCCCAAGGCGGCCCTCACACATGGGCGTGGCCTCATGGGCCATGCCGTTTTCTCCTACACTGAAGGTTTGACTCACTGCCAGCAGCAAGGTTTCTTGCCATGGGGAAGGAGGGGTTCTGACTTGTGCATCAGGTTCCCCCCTGTGCAGGGATTGGAGATAAGGTCTAGGTTCTGATGACTGAAAACCCAGGTTGGGAATGGATGGTGGCCTAAGGCAGTGGCGGGTCCAATGTGCTGGGTGTGCAGCCAGCTGTGTCGGTGTCTGTTGGAAGGTCTGGGCTCAGGCTATTTGAGACAGAGCATCAGTGTTTAAGGTAGCCTATGCAATTGGGGTGTTGCCAAGGGCCAAGCAGTTTGATCCTCATTTGGGGTTTCTGGGCAGCACCATTGACAAAGTTTTTCTCCTGGGAGGCAGGCGGAGTGCTTCATTGTGGCCCCAGAATTCCCAGTAGGGAGGGTTTGTGGGCCAGGAGTGTGAGGACGGAAGTCAAGGAACACAAGCTAAAGTGAGGATTGGAGCCAAGGGCAGAGCAGGCTCACTAGGCAGAGGCTGAATCAAAATCTCCTGCATCTGAAGTCAGGCTGAGGATCAGACGTTGGCTGAGGCTGGAGTATGTGTCCATGATGGCACCTTCATGAAGCGGGGGCCTCATGAGGCCAAGGAAGTTTTCCCACGCTGAGTTTGGAGGTTGCCCCAAACCACCAGGTTTCCTTCTGTGGGACATTCGAGTCCTGTTGCATGGCTCCAGAACATTTCATACGGAAGGACTGGAGAGCACGGTTCGAAGGATGGATCCCTGTACAGCATGCCTCGCATTCCCATTGGCCATTAGCCACAAGATATGTTTGATCTGCTGCCTCTGGGGCACGCTAACCAGGGGGCTGAGTTGAAATGGCCTCTCCTGAGGATGCGTCATAATGTGCGTTTGGGTCCATGGAAACCTTGGAATGTGCTGGTTGTTCAGTGGCCCTGCGGAACTCTCCTACCTGAAGGGTTTGATACATCCCCAGTAAGTAAGCTCCCCATTTGGAGACGAGAGAGGTTTGGTTTGGAGCCTCAGAAAAGCCCCGTGTGCTGGTCTACGAAAACAGACCTCTGAGGACGGACACATGGAAACCAAAGCTAAGGTTCAGATAAGGGCCTGGGGGCCTGTCCATTTCAACCTTCTGTCTCTGGGGACACTGTCTGAGAGTCTAAGTGGAGATAGTTGCTCCGCTGGTGTCAGAGAGCCCCTCTTAGTCCAGGGTGGCCTACACTATTGATGGCCTCAGGGGCCTTGGAGCTTTTCCCTAACCTGTAGGGTTGTGGTCAATGGATTGGGCACAATTTCCTTGGAGAGGGCAGGCACAATCTTTCGCTGTGGCTCCAGAGGCCCTAGCCTGACGGTTGTGTGGGTCCAGGCTGAGGGCACAGAAGTCTGAAAACACAAACTCAGCTTATGAGTGGCGCCTAGGGTATGGCAGGCCGGATGTACAGCCCGAGAGGGAGCTCCTGGGCCTCTGAAACAAGGGCGAGTGGGAGGCGTTCCTTCAGGCTTTTGTCTCTGGATGTTGTGTCCGAGATAGCCGTGGATTGGAGGGGTGGCCTCAGGGACTGTGGACGAGTATTCCTCTCTGGGGATTTGTCCCAGCTCCCAAGAGTTTGGGGTCATTATGTGGGAAGGGTGGAAAAGTGTTGTCTGGCTCACGTGTCACTCCAAGAAAGGGATTCCAGAGCAGAGCCCCAGGTACGGGCGGGGCGACTGGAAATCTCAAACACTGGTGAGGATTGGGTGCATAGGGGCTTGGCAAGCCCCATATGCGGGCTCTTGGCCCAGGCCCTGACAGGCCTTTCTTTGACATGGGGCTCATGCTGAGGGTCAGAGTGTGAATTTGTGCCCAAGCAGCACTCAAGTTTGGGCGTGGCATCAGGGACCAGGAAGGTTTCTCCCACCCTGAAGGTGTGACTCCATGCCAAGAGCAAGCTTTACAGCCACGGGGAAGGAGGAGTTCTGTGTTGTGCTTGCAATACCCAGCTGTGTGGAGAATTGATATAATGTCTAGGTTCAGATATCTGAAAACCAATGTTAGGAAGAGGTGACGGCATAAGACCATGGCGTGTCCAAAGTGCTGGGTGTGCGGCCAGCTGTCTCCTTGTCTGTCTGGACGTCTGGCTTCAGGCTGTGTCAGACAGAGCATGAGTGCCCAGAGCAGCCTATCCAGTTCGGGTACCGTCGAGGCCCGAGCAGGTTGATCCTCATCTGGGTTTTCTGGAGAGAGCCCCACAGGGAAACGTTTTTCTTCCCTTGGGCAGACCCTGGGCTGGGTTGTGGTTCTGGAGTTCCTAGTCCGGAGGGCTTGTTTGCCAGGAGTGTGAGGAAGGAAGTCTGAAAACACAAGCTAGCGTGAGGTTTGTGACCGATGGCACGGCAGGCCCACTCTGAGAGGCTGAATCGAGATCTCCTGCACTGAGGTCATTTCAACTCTGAGACGTGCCTCAGGCTAGAGTTTTTGTCCAGCATGGCCTCTTCCTGAATGGTGTGGGGGCCTCATGAGGCCAGGAAGGTTTGCCTACGATGGGATTTGTGAACTACTCCAAACCTCAAGGTTTCCTTCTGCACGAAAGTCGAGTGCTATTGGATGGTTCCAGGAGGCCCCATAGGGAAAGACTCGAGAGCAGGGGTCTAAGCATGGATGCCTGGGGCGCCACCTCATATTCCCACTCTTTAGTCAGGACAAGGCAGGCTCAATCTGCGGGCTCCTGGGTGAGCTATCCAGAGGAGAGAGTTGAAATGGACTCTCCTGAAGATGAGTCCTACAGTGGCTTGGTGGCCTGGGAGACCTTGGAATGTGGAGGTGGCTCAGGGACTCTGCAGGATTCTCCAACCTGAGGTGTTTGACACGGCTCCAACAAGGAAGCTTCCCATGTGGAGACGAGAGAAGTTCTGTTCAGTGCCTCAGGAAAGCCCCATATCCTGTTCTTCGAACCAAAGCCTCTGAGGAGTGACACCTGGAAAACAAAGCAAGAGTTGAGATTAGGGCCTAAGGGCCTGTCCGGCTCAACCTTCTATCTCTGTTGACATCTGTGTGCATGCCTTCATGGAGGTAGCAGCTCCGCTTGTGTCCGAAGGCCCCTGTGTGTGCAGGGAGGCTCCCGGTAATGGTATGTCATCGGGGGCCTTGAGGTTTCTCATATTCTGGAGGTGTGTGGCCAAAGGAATGGACAGAGTTTCCCAGGAGAGAGCAGGCATGGTCCTGTGGTATGGCTCCAGAGGACCCAGCCTAGAGGCTGTGTTTGCCAGGGCTGTGGGGACAGATGTCTGAAAAAGCAAACTTGGCTCAGGTAGGGGCCAAGGTAATGGCAGGCCTGATCTCCAGTCCGAGAGGGGAGATCCTCTGGATATCAAAGGAGGGCAAGTGGGAGGCAGTCGCTCAGGCTTTTGTCTCTGGGTGTTGCGTTCACAGTGGCCGTTCAGGGTAGGGGTTGCTTCAGGGGCCGAGGAAGAGCCTTCCTCTCGGGGGATTGTCCAAGCTCCCAAGTGTTTGGGTTCATTCTGTGGGAAGGGAAGAGTACTGTTTTCTGCCACAGGGGACCCCCCAGGAGAGGGACTCTAGAGCACAGCAGTGGGTTCCCTCAACTGGAATACACACCATCTAGTTAGTCCTGGGTGCCTATGGGCATGGCAAGCCACATATGCGGGCTCTTGGTCCAATCACTGAGAGGCGTTACTTGAATAAGGTACTCACGCTGAGGGTCACAATGTGTGTTTGTGCCCAAGGCGGCCCTCACACATGGGCGTGGCCTCATGGGCCATGCCGTTTTCTCCTACGCTGAAGGTATGACTCACTGCCAGCAGCAAGGTTTCTTGCCATGGGGAAGGAGGGGTTCTGACTTGTGCATCAGGTTCCCCCCTGTGCAGGGATTGGAGATAAGGTCTAGGTTCTGATGACTGAAAACCCAGGTTGGGAATGGATGGTGGCCTAAGGCAGTGGCGGGTCCAATGTGCTGGGTGTGCAGCCAGCTGTGTCGGTGTCTGTTGGAAGGTCTGGGCTCAGGCTATTTGCGACAGAGCATCAGTGTTTAAGGTAGCCTATGCAATTGGGGTGTTGCCGAGGGCCAAGCAGTTTGATCCTCATTTGGGGTTTCTGGGCAGCACCATAGACAAAGTTTTTCTCCTGGGAGGCAGGCGGAGTGCTTCATTGTGGCCCCAGAATTCCCAGTAGGGAGGGTTTGTGGGCCAGGAGTGTGAGGACGAAAGTCTAGGAACACAAGCTAAAGTGAGGATTGGAGCCAAGGGCAGAGCAGGCCCACTAGGCAGAGGCTGAATCAAAATCTCCTGCATCTGAAGTCAGGCTGAGGATCAGACGTTGGCTGAGGCTGGAGTATGTGTCCATGATGGCACCTTCATGAAGCGGGGGCCTCATGAGGCCAAGGAAGTTTTCCCACGCTGAGTTTGGGGGTTGCCCCAAACCACCAGGTTTCCTTCTGTGGGACATTCGAGTCCTGTTGCATGGCTCCAGGACATACCATACGGAAGGACTGGAGAGCACGGTTCAAAGGATGGATCCCTGTACAGCATGCCTCGCATTCCCATTGGCCATTAGCCACAAGATATGTTTGATCTGCTGCCTCTGGGGCACGCTAACCAGGGGGCTGAGTTGAAATGGCCTCTCCTGAGGATGCGTCATAATGTGCGTTTGGGTCCATGGAAACCTTGGAATGTGCTGGTTGTTCAGTGGCCCTGCGGAACTCTCCTACCTGAAGGGTTTGATACATCCGCAGTAAGTAAGCTCCCCATGTGGAGGCGAGAGAGGTTTGGTTTGGTGCCTCAGAAAAGCCCCGTGTGCTGGTCTACGAAAACAGACCTCTGAGGACGGACACATGGAAACCAAAGCTAAGGTTCAGATTAGGGCCTGGGGGCCTGTCCATTTCAACCTTCTGTCTCTGGGGACACTGTCTGAGAGTCTAAGTGGAGATAGTTGCTCCGCTGGTGTCAGAGAGCCCCTCTTAGTCCAGGGTGGCCTACACTATTGATGGCCTCAGGGGCCTTGGAGCTTTTCCCTAACCTGTAGGGTTGTGGTCAATGGATTGGGCACAATTTCCTTGGAGAGGGCAGGCACAATCTTTCGCTGTGGCTCCAGAGGCCCTAGCCTGGTGGTTGTGTGGGTCCAGGCTGAGGGCACAGAAGTCTGAAAACACAAACTCAGCTTATGAGTGGCGCCTAGGGTATGGCAGGCCGGATGTACAGCGCGAGAGGGAGCTCCTGGGCCTCTGAAACAAGGGCGAGTGGGAGGCGTTCCTTCAGGCTTTTGTCTCTGGATGTTGTGTCCGAGATAGCCGTGGATTGGAGGGGTGGCCTCAGGGACTGTGGACGAGTATTCCTCTCTGGGGATTTGTCCCAGCTCCCAAGAGTTTGGGGTCATTTTGTGGGAAGGGTGGAAAAGTGTTGTCTGGCTCACGTGTCTCTCCAAGAAAGGGATTCCAGAGCAGAGCCCCAGGTACGGGCGGGGCGACTGGAAATCTCAAACACTGGTGAGGATTGGGTGCATAGGGGCTTGGCAAGCCCCATATGCGGGCTCTTGGCCCAGGCCCTGACAGGACTTTCTTTGACATGGGGCTCATGCTGAGGGTCAGAGTGTGAATTTGTGCCCAAGCAGCACTCAAGTTTGGGCGTGGCATCAGGGACCAGGAAGGTTTCTCCCACCCTGAAGGTGTGACTCCATGCCAAGAGCAAGCTTTACAGCCACGGGGAAGGAGGAGTTCTGTGTTGTGCTTGCGATACCCAGCTGTGTGGAGAATTGATATAATGACTAGGTTCAGATATCTGAAAACCAAGCTTAGGGAGAGGTGACGGCATAAGACCATGGCGTGTCCGTAGTGCTGGGTGTGCGGCCAGCTGTCTCCTTGTCTGACTGGACGTCTGGCTTCAGGCTGTGTCAGACAGAGCATGAGTGCCCAGAGCAGCCTATCCAGTTCGGGTACCGTCGAGGCCCGAGCAGGTTGATCCTCATCTGGGTTTTCTGGAGAGAGCCCCACAGGGAAACGTTTTTCTTCCCTTGGGCAGACCCTGGGCTGGGTTGTGGTTCTGGAGTTCCTAGTCCGGAGGGCTTGTTTGCCAGGAGTGTGAGGAAGGAAATCTGAAAACACAAGCTAGCGTGAGGTTTGTGACCGATGGCACGGCAGGCCCACTCTGAGAGGCTGAATCGAGATCTCCTGCACTGAGGTCATTTCAACTCTGAGACGTGCCTCAGGCTAGAGTTATTGTCCAGCATGGCCTCTTCCTGAATGGTGTGGGGGCCTCATGAGGCCAGGAAGGTTTGCCTACGATGGGATTTGTGAACTACTCCAAACCTCAAGGTTTCCTTCTGCACGAAAGTCGAGTGCTATTGCATGGTTCCAGGAGGCCCCATACGGAAAGACTCGAGAGCAGGTGTCTAAGCATGGATGCCTGGGAACGCCACCTCATATTCCCACTCTTTAGTCAGGACAAGGCAGGCTCAATCTGCGGGCTCCTGGGTGAGCTACCCAGAGGGTAGAGTTGAAATGGACTCTCCTGAAGATGAGTCCTACTGTGGCTTGGTGGCCTGGGAGACCTTGGAATGTGGAGGTGGCTCAGGGACTCTGCAGGATTCTCCAACCTGAGGTGTTTGACAAGGCTCCAACAAGGAAGCTTCCCATGTGGAGACGAGAGAAGTTCTGTTCAGTGCCTCAGGAAAGCCCCATATCCTGTTCTTCGAACCAAAGCCTCTGAGGAGTGACACCTGGAAAACAAAGCAAGAGTTGAGATTAGGGCCTAAGGGCCTGTCCGGCTCAACCTTCTATCTCTGTTGACATCTGTGTGCATGCCTTCATGGAGGTAGCAGCTCAGCTTGTGTCCGAAGGCCCCTGTGTGTGCAGGGAGGCTCCCGGTAATGGTATGTCCTCGGGGGCCTTGAGGTTTCTCATATTCTGGAGGTGTGTGGCCAAAGGAATGGACAGAGTTTCCCAGGAGAGAGCAGGCATGGTCCTGTGGTATGGCTCCAGAGGACCCAGCCTAGAGGCTGTGTTTGCCAGGGCTGTGGGGACAGATGTCTGAAAAAGCAAACTTGGCTCAGGTAGGGGCCAAGGTAATGGCAGGCCTGATCTCCAGTCCGAGAGGGGAGATCCTCTGGATATCAAAGGAGGGCAAGTGGGAGGCAGTCGCTCAGGCTTTTGTCTCTGGGTGTTGCGTTCACAGTGGCCGTTCAGGGAAGGGGTTGCTTCAGGGGCCGAGGAAGAGCCTTCCTCTCGGGGGATTGTCCAAGCTCCCAAGTGTTTGGGTTCATTCTGTGGGAAGGGAAGAGTACTGTTCTCTGCCACAGGGGACCCCCCAGGAGAGGGACTCTAGAGCACAGCAGTGGGTTCCCTCAACTGGAATACACACCATCTAGTTAGTCCTGCGTGCCTATGGGCATGGCAAGCCACATATGCGGGCTCTTGGTCCAATCACTGAGAGGCGTTACTTGAATAAGGTACTCACGCTGAGGGTCACAATGTGTGTTTGTGCCCAAGGCGGCCCTCACACATGGGTTGGCCTCATGGGCCATGCCGTTTTTTCCTACACTGAAGGTTTGACTCACTGCCAGCAGCAAGGTTTCTTGCCATGGGGAAGGAGGGGTTCTGACTTGTGCATCAGGTTCCCCCCTGTGCAGGGATTGGAGATAAGGTCTAGGTTCTGATGACTGAAAACCCAGGTTGGGAATGGATGGTGGCCTAAGGCAGTGGCGGGTCCAATGTGCTGGGTGTGCAGCCAGCTGTGTCGGTGTCTGTTGGAAGGTCTGGGCTCAGGCTATTTGCGACAGAGCATCAGTGTTTAAGGTAGCCTATGCAATTGGGGTGTTGCCGAGGGCCAAGCAGTTTGATCCTCATTTGGGGTTTCTGGGCAGCACCATAGACAAAGTTTTTCTCCTGGGAGGCAGGCGGAGTGCTTCATTGTGGCCCCAGAATTCCCAGTAGGGAGGGTTTGTGGGCCAGGAGTGTGAGGACGGAAGTCTAGGAACACAAGCTAAAGTGAGGATTGGAGCCAAGGGCAGAGCAGGCCCACTAGGCAGAGGCTGAATCAAAATCTCCTGCATCTGAAGTCAGGCTGAGGATCAGACGTTGGCTGAGGCTGGAGTATGTGTCCATGATGGCACCTTCATGAAGCGGGGGCCTCATGAGGCCAAGGAAGTTTTCCCACGCTGAGTTTGGAGGTTGCCCCAAACCACCAGGTTTCCTTCTGTGGGACATTCGAGTCCTGTTGCATGGCTCCAGGACATACCATACGGAAGGACTGGAGAGCACGGTTCGAAGGATGGATCCCTGTACAGCATGCCTCGCATTCCCATTGGCCATTAGCCACAAGATATGTTTGATCTGCTGCCTCTGGGGCACGTTAACCAGGGGGCTGAGTTGAAATGGCCTCTCCTGAGGATGCGTCATAATGTGCGTTTGGGTCCATGGAAACCTTGGAATGTGCTGGTTGTTCAGTGGCCCTGCGGAACTCTCCTACCTGAAGGGTTTGATACATCCCCAGTAAGTAAGATCCCCATGTGGAGGCGAGAGAGGTTTGGTTTGGTGCCTCAGAAAAGCCCCGTGTGCTGGTCTACGAAAACAGACCTCTGAGGACGGACACATGGAAACCAAAGCTAAGGTTCAGATTAGGGCCTGGGGGCCTGTCCATTTCAACCTTCTGTCTCTGGGGAGATAGATGCTCCGCTGGTGTCAGAGAGCCCCTCTTAGTCCAGGGTGGCCTACACTATTGATGACCTCAGGGGCCTTGGAGCTTTTCCCTAACCTGTAGGGTTGTGGTCAATGGATTGGGCACAATTTCCTTGGAGAGGGCAGGCACAATCTTTCGCTGTGGCTCCAGAGGCCCTAGCCTGACGGTTGTGTGGGTCCAGGCTGAGGGCACAGAAGTCTGAAAACACAAACTCAGCTTATGAGTGGCGCCTAGGGTATGGCAGGCCGGATATACAGCCCGAGAGGGAGCTCCTGGGCCTCTGAAACAAGGGCGAGTGGGAGGCGTTCCTTCAGGCTTTTGTCTCTGGATGTTGTGTCCGAGATAGCCGTGGATTGGAGGGGTGGCCTCAGGGACTGTGGACGAGTATCCCTCTCTGGGGATTTGTCCCAGCTCCCAAGAGTTTGGGGTCATTTTGTGGGAAGGGTGGAAAAGTGTTGTCTGGCTCACGTGTCACTCCAAGAAAGGGATTCCAGAGCAGAGCCCCAGGTAGGAGCGGGGCGACTGGAAATCTCAAACACTGGTGAGGATTGGGTGCATAGGGGCTTGGCAAGCCCCATATGCGGGCTCTTGGCCCAGGCCCTGACAGGCCTTTCTTTGACATGGGGCTCATGCTGAGGGTCAGAGTGTGAATTTGTGCCCAAGCAGCACTCAAGTTTGGGCGTGGCATCAGGGACCAGGAAGGTTTCTCCCACCCTGAAGGTGTGACTCCATGCCAAGAGCAAGCTTTACAGCCACGGGGAAGGAGGAGTTCTGTGTTGTGCTTGCGATACCCAGCTGTGTGGAGAATTGATATAATGTCTAGGTTCAGATATCTGAAAACCAATGTTAGGAAGAGGTGACGGCATAAGACCATGGCGTGTCCGAAGTGCTGGGTGTGCGGCCAGCTGTCTCCTTGTCTGTCTGGACGTCTGGCTTCAGGCTGTGTCAGACAGAGCATGAGTGCCCAGAGCAGCCTATCCAGTTCGGGTACCGTCGAGGCCCGAGCAGGTTGATCCTCATCTGGGTTTTCTGGAGAGAGCCCCACAGGGAAACGTTTTTCTTCCCTTGGGCAGACCCTGGGCTGGGTTGTGGTTCTGGAGTTCCTAGTCCGGAGGGCTTGTTTGCCAGGAGTGTGAGGAAGGAAGTCTGAAAACACAAGCTAGCGTGAGGTTTGTGACCGATGGCACGGCAGGCCCACTCTGAGAGGCTGAATCGAGATCTCCTGCACTGAGGTCATTTCAACTCTGAGACGTGCCTCAGGCTAGAGTTTTTGTCCAGCATGGCCTCTTCCTGAATGGTGTGGGGGCCTCATGAGGCCAGGAAGGTTTGCCTACGATGGGATTTGTGAACTACTCCAAACCTCAAGGTTTCCTTCTGCACGAAAGTCGAGTGCTATTGGATGGTTCCAGGAGGCCCCATACGGAAAGACTCGAGAGCAGGTGTCTAAGCATGGATGCCTGGGAACGCCACCTCATATTCCCACTCTTTAGTCAGGACAAGGCAGGCTCAATCTGCGGGCTCCTGGGTGAGCTACCCAGAGGGGAGAGTTGAAATGGACTCTCCTGAAGATGAGTCCTACTGTGGCTTGGTGGCCTGGGAAACCTTGGAATGTGGAGGTGGCTCAGGGACTCTGCAGGATTCTCCAACCTGAGGTGTTTGACAAGGCTCCAACAAGGAAGCTTCCCATGTGGAGACGAGAGAAGTTCTGTTCAGTGCCTCAGGAAAGCCCCATATCCTGTTCTTCGAACCAAAGCCTCTGAGTAGTGACACCTGGAAAACAAAGCAAGAGTTGAGATTAGGGCCTAAGGGCCTGTCCGGCTCAACCTTCTATCTCTGTTGACATCTGTGTGCATGCCTTCATGGAGGTAGCAGCTCAGCTTGTGTCTGAAGGCCCCTGTGTGTGCAGGGAGGCTCCCGGTAATGGTATGTCCTCGGGGGCCTTGAGGTTTCTCATATTCTGGAGGTGTGTGGCCAAAGGAATGGACAGAGTTTCCCAGGAGAGAGCAGGCATGGTCCTGTGGTATGGCTCCAGAGGACCCAGCCTAGAGGCTGTGTTTGCCAGGGCTGTGGGGACAGATGTCTGAAAAAGCAAACTTGGCTCAGGTAGGGGCCAAGGTAATGGCAGGCCTGATCTCCAGTCCGAGAGGGGAGATCCTCTGGATATCAAAGGAGGGCAGGTGGGAGGCAGTCGCTCAGGCTTTTGTCTCTGGGTGTTGCGTTCACAGTGGCCGTTCAGGGAAGCGGTTGCTTCAGGGGCCGAGGAAGAGCCTTCCTCTCGGGGGATTGTCCAAGCTCCCAAGTGTTTGGGTTCATTCTGTGGGAAGGGAAGAGTACTGTTTTCTGCCACAGGGGACCCCCCAGGAGAGGGACTCTAGAGCACAGCAGTGGGTTCCCTCAACTGGAATACACACCATCTAGTTAGTCCTGCGTGCCTATGGGCATGGCAAGCCACATATGCGGGCTCTTGGTCCAATCACTGAGAGGCGTTACTTGAATAAGGTACTCACGCTGAGGGTCACAATGTGTGTTTGTGCCCAAGGCGGCCCTCACACATGGGTTGGCCTCATGGGCCATGCCGTTTTTTCCTACACTGAAGGTTTGACTCACTGCCAGCAGCAAGGTTTCTTGCCATGGGGAAGGAGGGGTTCTGACTTGTGCATCAGGTTCCCCCCTGTGCAGGGATTGGAGATAAGGTCTAGGTTCTGATGACTGAAAACCCAGGTTGGGAATGGATGGTGGCCTAAGGCAGTGGCGGGTCCAATGTGCTGGGTGTGCAGCCAGCTGTGTCGGTGTCTGTTGGAAGGTCTGGGCTCAGGCTATTTGCGACAGAGCATCAGTGTTTAAGGTAGCCTATGCAATTGGGGTGTTGCCGAGGGCCAAGCAGTTTGATCCTCATTTGGGGTTTCTGGGCAGCACCATAGACAAAGTTTTTCTCCTGGGAGGCAGGCGGAGAGCTTCATTGTGGCCCCAGAATTCCCAGTAGGGAGGGTTTGTGGGCCAGGAGTGTGAGGACGGAAGTCTAGGAACACAAGCTAAAGTGAGGATTGGAGCCAAGGGCAGAGCAGGCCCACTAGGCAGAGGCTGAATCAAAATCTCCTGCATCTGAAGTCAGGCTGAGGATCAGACGTTGGCTGAGGCTGGAGTATGTGTCCATGATGGCACCTTCATGAAGCGGGGGCCTCATGAGGCCAAGGAAGTTTTCCCACGCTGAGTTTGGAGGTTGCCCCAAACCACCAGGTTTCCTTCTGTGGGACATTCGAGTCCTGTTGCATGGCTCCAGGACATACCATACGGAAGGACTGGAGAGCACGGTTCGAAGGATGGATCCCTGTACAGCATGCCTCGCATTCCCATTGGCCATTAGCCACAAGATATGTTTGATCTGCTGCCTCTGGGGCACGTTAACCAGGGGGCTGAGTTGAAATGGCCTCTCCTGAGGATGCGTCATAATGTGCGTTTGGGTCCATGGAAACCTTGGAATGTGCTGGTTGTTCAGTGGCCCTGCGGAACTCTCCTACCTGAAGGGTTTGATACATCCCCAGTAAGTAAGATCCCCATGTGGAGGCGAGAGAGGTTTGGTTTGGTGCCTCAGAAAAGCCCCGTGTGCTGGTCTACGAAAACAGACCTCTGAGGACGGACACATGGAAACCAAAGCTAAGGTTCAGATTAGGGCCTGGGGGCCTGTCCATTTCAACCTTCTGTCTCTGGGGAGATAGTTGCTCCGCTGGTGTCAGAGAGCCCCTCTTAGTCCAGGGTGGCCTACACTATTGATGGCCTCAGGGGCCTTGGAGCTTTTCCCTAACCTGTAGGGTTGTGGTCAATGGATTGGGCACAATTTCCTTGGAGAGGGCAGGCACAATCTTTCGCTGTGGCTCCAGAGGCCCTAGCCTGACGGTTGTGTGGGTCCAGGCTGAGGGCACAGAAGTCTGAAAACACAAACTCAGCTTATGAGTGGCGCCTAGGGTATGGCAGGCCGGATATACAGCCCGAGAGGGAGCTCCTGGGCCTCTGAAACAAGGGCGAGTGGGAGGCGTTCCTTCAGGCTTTTGTCTCTGGATGTTGTGTCCGAGATAGCCGTGGATTGGAGGGGTGGCCTCAGGGACTGTGGACGAGTATCCCTCTCTGGGGATTTGTCCCAGCTCCCAAGAGTTTGGGGTCATTTTGTGGGAAGGGTGGAAAAGTGTTGTCTGGCTCACGTGTCACTCCAAGAAAGGGATTCCAGAGCAGAGCCCCAGGTAGGAGCGGGGCGACTGGAAAACTCAAACACTGGTGAGGATTGGGTGCATAGGGGCTTGGCAAGCCCCATATGCGGGCTCTTGGCCCAGGCCCTGACAGGCCTTTCTTTGACATGGGGCTCATGCTGAGGGTCAGAGTGTGAATTTGTGCCCAAGCAGCACTCAAGTTTGGGCGTGGCATCAGGGACCAGGAAGGTTTCTCCCACCCTGAAGGTGTGACTCCATGCCAAGAGCAAGCTTTACAGCCACGGGGAAGGAGGAGTTCTGTGTTGTGCTTGCGATACCCAGCTTTGTGGAGAATTGATATAATGTCTAGGTTCAGATATCTGAAAACCAATGTTAGGAAGAGGTGACGGCATAAGACCATGGCGTGTCCGAAGTGCTGGGTGTGCGGCCAGCTGTCTCCTTGTCTGTCTGGACGTCTGGCTTCAGGCTGTGTCAGACAGAGCATGAGTGCCCAGAGCAGCCTATCCAGTTCGGGTACCGTCGAGGCCCGAGCAGGTTGATCCTCATCTGGGTTTTCTGGAGAGAGCCCCACAGGGAAACGTTTTTCTTCCCTTGGGCAGACCCTGGGCTGGGTTGTGGTTCTGGAGTTCCTAGTCCGGAGGGCTTGTTTGCCAGGAGTGTGAGGAAGGAAGTCTGAAAACACAAGCTAGCGTGAGGTTTGTGACCGATGGCACGGCAGGCCCACTCTGAGAGGCTGAATCGAGATCTCCTGCACTGAGGTCATTTCAACTCTGAGACGTGCCTCAGGCTAGAGTTTTTGTCCAGCATGGCCTCTTCCTGAATGGTGTGGGGGCCTCATGAGGCCAGGAAGGTTTGCCTACGATGGGATTTGTGAACTACTCCAAACCTCAAGGTTTCCTTCTGCACGAAAGTCGAGTGCTATTGGATGGTTCCAGGAGGCCCCATACGGAAAGACTCGAGAGCAGGTGTCTAAGCATGGATGCCTGGGAACGCCACCTCATATTCCCACTCTTTAGTCAGGACAAGGCAGGCTCAATCTGCGGGCTCCTGGGTGAGCTACCCAGAGGGGAGAGTTGAAATGGACTCTCCTGAAGATGAGTCCTACTGTGGCTTGGTGGCCTGGGAGACCTTGGAATGTGGAGGTGGCTCAGGGACTCTGCAGGATTCTCCAACCTGAGGTGTTTGACAAGGCTCCAACAAGGAAGCTTCCCATGTGGAGACGAGAGAAGTTCTGTTCAGTGCCTCAGGAAAGCCCCATATCCTGTTCTTCGAACCAAAGCCTCTGAGGAGTGACACCTGGAAAACAAAGCAAGAGTTGAGATTAGGGCCTAAGGGCCTGTCGGGCTCAACCTTCTATCTCTGTTGACATCTGTGTGCATGCCTTCATGGAGGTAGCAGCTCAGCTTGTGTCCGAAGGCCCCTGTGTGTGCAGGGAGGCTCCCGGTAATGGTATGTCCTCGGGGGCCTTGAGGTTTCTCATATTCTGGAGGTGTGTGGCCAAAGGAATGGACAGAGTTTCCCAGGAGAGAGCAGGCATGGTCCTGTGGTATGGCTCCAGAGGACCCAGCCTAGAGGCTGTGTTTGCCAGGGCTGTGGGGACAGATGTCTGAAAAAGCAAACTTGGCTCAGGTAGGGGCCAAGGTAATGGCAGGCCTGATCTCCAGTCCGAGAGGGGAGATCCTCTGGATATCAAAGGAGGGCAAGTGGGAGGCAGTCGCTCAGGCTTTTGTCTCTGGGTGTTGCGTTCACAGTGGCCGTTCAGGGTAGGGGTTGCTTCAGGGGCCGAGGAAGAGCCTTCCTCTCGGGGGATTGTCCAAGCTCCCAAGTGTTTGGGTTCATTCTGTGGGAAGGGAAGAGTACTGTTTTCTGCCACAGGGGACCCCCCAGGAGAGGGACTCTAGAGCACAGCAGTGGGTTCCCTCAACTGGAATACACACCGTCTAGTTAGTCCTGCGTGCCTATGGGCATGGCAAGCCACATATGCGGGCTCTTGGTCCAATCACTGAGAGGCGTTACTTGAATAAGGTACTCACGCTGAGGGTCACAATGTGTGTTTGTGCCCAAGGCGGCCCTCACACATGGGCGTGGCCTCATGGGCCATGCCGTTTTTTCCTACACTGAAGGTTTGACTCACTGCCAGCAGCAAGGTTTCTTGCCATGGGGAAGGAGGGGTTCTGACTTGTGCATCAGGTTCCCCCCTGTGCAGGGATTGGAGATAAGGTCTAGGTTCTGATGACTGAAAACCCAGGTTGGGAATGGATGGTGGCCTAAGGCAGTGGCGGGTCCAATGTGCTGGGTGTGCAGCCAGCTGTGTCGGTGTCTGTTGGAAGGTCTGGGCTCAGGCTATTTGCGACAGAGCATCAGTGTTTAAGGTAGCCTATGCAATTGGGGTGTTGCCGAGGGCCAAGCAGTTTGATCCTCATTTGGGGTTTCTGGGCAGCACCATAGACAAAGTTTTTCTCCAGGGAGGCAGGCGGAGTGCTTCATTGTGGCCCCAGAATTCCCAGTAGGGAGGGTTTGTGGGCCAGGAGTGTGAGGACGGAAGTCTAGGAACAAAAGCTAAAGTGAGGATTGGAGCCAAGGGCAGA
This sequence comes from Mustela nivalis, assembly GCF_964662115.1. Lineage (NCBI taxonomy): Eukaryota > Metazoa > Chordata > Mammalia > Carnivora > Mustelidae > Mustela > Mustela nivalis. Next base: position 249,527 of record NW_028136508.1, on the reverse strand, counting down.
GCAGGCCCACTAGGCAGAGGCTGAATCAAAATCTCCTGCATCTGAAGTCAGGCTGAGGATCAGACGTTGGCTGAGGCTGGAGTATGTGTCCATGATGGCACCTTCATGAAGCGGGGGCCTCATGAGGCCAAGGAAGTTTTCCCACGCTGAGTTTGGAGGTTGCCCCAAACCACCAGGTTTCCTTCTGTGGGACATTCGAGTCCTGTTGCATGGCTCCAGGACATACCATACGGAAGGACTGGAGAGCACGGTTCGAAGGATGGATCCCTGTACAGCATGCCTCGCATTCCCATTGGCCATTAGCCACAAGATATGTTTGATCTGCTGCCTCTGGGGCACGCTAACCAGGGGGCTGAGTTGAAATGGCCTCTCCTGAGGATGCGTCATAATGTGCGTTTGGGTCCATGGAAACCTTGGAATGTGCTGGTTGTTCAGTGGCCCTGCGGAACTCTCCTACCTGAAGGGTTTGATACATCCCCAGTAAGTAAGCTCCCCATGTGGAGGCGAGAGAGGTTTGGTTTGGTGCCTCAGAAAAGCCCCGTGTGCTGGTCTACGAAAACAGACCTCTGAGGACGGACACATGGAAACCAAAGCTAAGGTTCAGATTAGGGCCTGGGGGCCTGTCCATTTCAACCTTCTGTCTCTGGGGACACTGTCTGAGAGTCTAAGTGGAGATAGTTGCTCCGCTGGTGTCAGAGAGCCCCTCTTAGTCCAGGGTGGCCTACACTATTGATGGCCTCAGGGGCCTTGGAGCTTTTCCCTAACCTGTAGGGTTGTGGTCAATGGATTGGGCACAATTTCCTTGGAGAGGGCAGGCACAATCTTTCGCTGTGGCTCCAGAGGCCCTAGCCTGGCGGTTGTGTGGGTCCAGGCTGAGGGCACAGAAGTCTGAAAACACAAACTCAGCTTATGAGTGGCGCCTAGGTATGGCAGGCCGGATGTACAGCGCGAGAGGGAGCTCCTGGGCCTCTGAAACAAGGGCGAGTGGGAGGCGTTCCTTCAGGCTTTTGTCTCTGGATGTTGTGTCCGAGATAGCCGTGGATTGGAGGGGTGGCCTCAGGGACTGTGGACGAGTATCCCTCTCTGGGGATTTGTCCCAGCTCCCAAGAGTTTGGGGTCATTATGTGGGAAGGGTGGAAAAGTGTTGTCTGGCTCACGTGTCTCTCCAAGAAAGGGATTCCAGAGCAGAGCCCCAGGTACGGGCGTGGCGACTGGAAAACTCAAACACTGGTGAGGATTGGGTGCATAGGGGCTTGGCAAGCCCCATATGCGGGCTCTTGGCCCAGGCCCTGACAGGACTTTCTTTGACATGGGGCTCATGCTGAGGGTCAGAGTGTGAATTTGTGCCCAAGCAGCACTCAAGTTTGGGCGTGGCATCAGGGAACAGGAAGGTTTCTCCCACCCTGAAGGTGTGACTCCATGCCAAGAGCAAGCTTTACAGCCACTGGGAAGGAGGAGTTCTGTGTTGTGCTTGCGATACCCAGCTGTGTGGAGAATTGATATAATGTCTAGGTTCAGATATCTGAAAACCAAGGTTAGGAAGAGGTGACGGCATAAGACCATGGCGTGTCCGAAGTGCTGGGTGTGCGGCCAGCTGTCTCCTTGTCTGTCTGGACGTCTGGCTTCAGGCTGTGTCAGACAGAGCATGAGTGCCCAGAGCAGCCTATCCAGTTCGGGTACCGTCGAGGCCCGAGCAGGTTGATCCTCATCTGGGTTTTCTGGAGAGAGCCCCACAGGGAAACGTTTTTCTTCCCTTGGGCAGACCCTGGGCTGGGTTGTGGTTCTGGAGTTCCTAGTCCGGAGGGCTTGTTTGCCAGGAGTGTGAGGAAGGAAGTCTGAAAACACAAGCTAGCGTGAGGTTTGGGACCGATGGCACGGCAGGCCCACTCTGAGAGGCTGAATCGAGATCTCCTGCACTGAGGTCATTTCAACTCTGAGACGTGCCTCAGGCTAGAGTTTTTGTCCAGCATGGCCTCTTCCTGAATGGTGTGGGGGCCTCATGAGGCCAGGAAGGTTTGCCTACGATGGGATTTGTGAACTACTCCAAACCTCAAGGTTTCCTTCTGCACGAAAGTCGAGTGCTATTGGATGGTTCCAGGAGGCCCCATACGGAAAGACTCGAGAGCAGGTGTCTAAGCATGGATGCCTGGGAACGCCACCTCATATTCCCACTCTTTAGTCAGGACAAGGCAGGCTCAATCTGCGGGCTCCTGGGTGAGCTACCCAGAGGGGAGAGTTGAAATGGACTCTCCTGAAGATGAGTCCTACTGTGGCTTGGTGGCCTGGGAGACCTTGGAATGTGGAGGTGGCTCAGGGACTCTGCAGGATTCTCCAACCTGAGGTGTTTGACACGGGTCCAACAAGGAAGCTTCCCATGTGGAGACGAGAGAAGTTCTGTTCAGTGCCTCAGGAAAGCCCCATATCCTGTTCTTCGAACCAAAGCCTCTGAGGAGTGACACCTGGAAAACAAAGCAAGGGTTGAGATTAGGGCCTAAGGGCCTGTCCGGCTCAACCTTCTATCTCTGTTGACATCTGTGTGCATGCCTTCATGGAGGTAGCAGCTCAGCTTGTGTCCGAAGGCCCCTGTGTGTGCAGGGAGGCTCCCGGTAATGGTATGTCCTCGGGGGCCTTGAGGTTTCTCATATTCTGGAGGTGTGTGGCCAAAGGAATGGACAGAGTTTCCCAGGAGAGAGCAGGCATGGTCCTGTGGTATGGCTCCAGAGGACCCAGCCTAGAGGCTGTGTTTGCCAGGGCTGTGGGGACAGATGTCTGAAAAAGCAAACTTGGCTCAGGTAGGGGCCAAGGTAATGGCAGGCCTGATCTCCAGTCCGAGAGGGGAGATCCTCTGGATATCAAAGGAGGGCAAGTGGGAGGCAGTCGCTCAGGCTTTTGTCTCTGGGTGTTGCGTTCACAGTGGCCGTTCAGGGTAGGGGTTGCTTCAGGGGCCGAGGAAGAGCCTTCCTCTCGGGGGATTGTCCAAGCTCCCAAGTGTTTGTGTTCATTCTGTGGGAAGGGAAGAGTACTGTTTTCTGCCACAGGGGACCCCCCAGGAGAGGGACTCTAGAGCACAGCAGTGGGTTCCCTCAACTGGAATACACACCATCTAGTTAGTCCTGCGTGCCTATGGGCATGGCAAGCCACATATGCGGGCACTTGGTCCAATCACTGAGAGGCGTTACTTGAATAAGGTACTCACGCTGAGGGTCACAATGTGTGTTTGTGCCCAAGGCGGCCCTCACACATGGGCGTGGCCTCATGGGCCATGCCGTTTTTTCCTACACTGAAGGTTTGACTCACTGCCAGCAGCAAGGTTTCTTGCCATGGGGAAGGAGGGGTTCTGACTTGTGCATCAGGTTCCCCCCTGTGCATGGATTGGAGATAAGGTCTAGGTTCTGATGACTGAAAACCCAGGTTGGGAATGGATGGTGGCCTAAGGCAGTGGCGGGTCCAATGTGCTGGGTGTGCAGCCAGCTGTGTCGGTGTCTGTTGGAAGGTCTGGGCTCAGGCTATTTGCGACAGAGCATCAGTGTTTAAGGTAGCCTATGCAATTGGGGTGTTGCCGAGGGCCAAGCAGTTTGATCCTCATTTGGGGTTTCTGGGCAGCACCATAGACAAAGTTTTTCTCCTGGGAGGCAGGCGGAGTGCTTCATTGTGGCCCCAGAATTCCCAGAAGGGAGGGTTTGTGGGCCAGGAGTGTGAGGACGGAAGTCTAGGAACACAAGCTAAAGTGAGGATTGGAGCCAAGGGCAGAGCAGGCCCACTAGGCAGAGGCTGAATCAAAATATCCTGCATCTGAAGTCAGGCTGAGGATCAGACGTTGGCTGAGGCTGGAGTATGTGTCCATGATGGCACCTTCATGAAGCGGGGGCCTCATGAGGCCAAGGAAGTTTTCCCACGCTGAGTTTGGAGGTTGCCCCAAACCACCAGGTTTCCTTCTGTGGGACATTCGAGTCCTGTTGCATGGCTCCAGGACATACCATACGGAAGGACTGGAGAGCACGGTTCGAAGGATGGATCCCTGTACAGCATGCCTCGCATTCCCATTGGCCATTAGCCACAAGATATGTTTGATCTGCTGCCTCTGGGGCACGCTAACCAGGGGGCTGAGTTGAAATGGCCTCTCCTGAGGATGCGTCATAATGTGCGTTTGGGTCCATGGAAACCTTGGAATGTGCTGGTTGTTCAGTGGCCCTGCGGATCTCTCCTACCTGAAGGGTTCGATACATCCCCAGTAAGTAAGCTCCCCATGTGGAGGCGAGAGAGGTTTGGTTTGGTGCCTCAGAAAAGCCCCGTGTGCTGGTCTACGAAAACAGACCTCTGAGGACGGAAACATGGAAACCAGAGCTAAGGTTCAGATTAGGGCCTGGGGGCCTGTCCATTTCAACCTTCTGTCTCTGGGGACACTGTCTGAGAGTCTAAGTGGAGATAGTTGCTCCGCTGGTGTCAGAGAGCCCCTCTTAGTCCAGGGTGGCCTACACTATTGATGGCCTCAGGGGCCTTGGAGCTTTTCCCTAACCTGTAGGGTTGTGGTCAATGGATTGGGCACAATTTCCTTGGAGAGGGCAGGCACAATCTTTCGCTGTGGCTCCAGAGGCCCTAGCCTGGCGGTTGTGTGGGTCCAGGCTGAGGGCACAGAAGTCTGAAAACACAAACTCAGCTTATGAGTGGCGCCTAGGTATGGCAGGCCGGATGTACAGCGCGAGAGGGAGCTCCTGGGCCTCTGAAACAAGGGCGAGTGGGAGGCGTTCCTCCAGGCTTTTGTCTCTGGATGTTGTGTCCGAGATAGCCGTGGATTGGAGGGGTGACCTCAGGGACTGTGGACGAGTATCCCTCTCTGGGGATTTGTCCCAGCTCCCAAGAGTTTGGGGTCATTATGTGGGAAGGGTGGAAAAGTGTTGTCTGGCTCACGTGTCTCTCCAAGAAAGGGATTCCAGAGCAGAGCCCCAGGTACGGGCGGGGCGACTGGAAAACTCAAACACTGGTGAGGATTGGGTGCATAGGGGCTTGGCAAGCCCCATATGCGGGCTCTTGGCCCAGGCCCTGACAGGACTTTCTTTGACATGGGGCTCATGCTGAGGGTCAGAGTGTGAATTTGTGCCCAAGCAGCACTCAAGTTTGGGCGTGGCATCAGGGACCAGGAAGGTTTCTCCCACCCTGAAGGTGTGACTCCATGCCAAGAGCAAGCTTTACAGCCACTGGGAAGGAGGAGTTCTGTGTTGTGCTTGCGATACCCAGCTGTGTGGAGAATTGATATAATGTCTAGGTTCAGATATCTGAAAACCAAGGTTAGGAAGAGGTGACGGCATAAGACCATGGCGTGTCCGAAGTGCTGGGTGTGCGGCCAGCTGTCTCCTTGTCTGTCTGGACGTCTGGCTTCAGGCTGTGTCAGACAGAGCATGAGTGCCCAGAGCAGCCTATCCAGTTCGGGTACCGTCGAGGCCCGAGCAGGTTGATCCTCATCTGGGTTTTCTGGAGAGAGCCCCACAGGGAAACGTTTTTCTTCCCTTGGGCAGACCCTGGGCTGGGTTGTGGTTCTGGAGTTCCTAGTCCGGAGGGCTTGTTTGCCAGGAGTGTGAGGAAGGAAGTCTGAAAACAGAAGCTAGCGTGAGGTTTGGGACCGATGGCATGGCAGGCCCACTCTGAGAGGCTGAATCGAGATCTCCTGCACTGAGGTCATTTCAACTCTGAGACGTGCCTCAGGCTAGAGTTTTTGTCCAGCATGGCCTCTTCCTGAATGGTGTGGGGGCCTCATGAGGCCAGGAAGGTTTGCCTACGATGGGATTTGTGAACTACTCCAAACCTCAAGGTTTCCTTCTGCACGAAAGTCGAGTGCTATTGGATGGTTCCAGGAGGCCCCATACGGAAAGACTCGAGAGCAGGTGTCTAAGCATGGATGCCTGGGAACGCCACCTCATATTCCCACTCTTTAGTCAGGACAAGGCAGGCTCAATCTGCGGGCTCCTGGGTGAGCTACCCAGAGGGGAGAGTTGAAATGGACTCTCCTGAAGATGAGTCCTACTGTGGCTTGGTGGCCTGGGAGACCTTGGAATGTGGAGGTGGCTCAGGGACTCTGCAGGATTCTCCAACCTGAGGTGTTTGACACGGCTCCAACAAGGAAGCTTCCCATGTGGAGACGAGAGATGTTCTGTTCAGTGCCTCCTGAAGGCCCATATCCTGTTCTTCGAACCAAAGCCTCTGAGGAGTGACACCTGGAAAACAAAGCAAGAGTTGAGATTAGGGCCTAAGGGCCTGTCCGGCTCAACCTTCTATCTCAGTTGACATCTGTGTGCATGCCTTCATGGAGGTAGCAGCTCAGCTTGTGTCCGAAGGCCCCTGTGTGTGCAGGGAGGCTCCCGGTAATGGTATGTCCTCGGGGGCCTTGAGGTTTCTCATATTCTGGAGGTGTGTGGCCAAAGGAATGGACAGAGTTTCCCAGGAGAGAGCAGGCATGGTCCTGTGGTATGGCTCCAGAGGACCCAGCCTAGAGGCTGTGTTTGCCAGGGCTGTGGGGACAGATGTCTGAAAAAGCAAACTTGGCTCAGGTAGGGGCCAAGGTAATGGCAGGCCTGATCTCCAGTCCGAGAGGGGAGATCCTCTGGATATCAAAGGAGGGCAAGTGGGAGGCAGTCGCTCAGGCTTTTGTCTCTGGGTGTTGCGTTCACAGTGGCCGTTCAGGGTAGGGGTTGCTTCAGGGGACGAGGAAGAGCCTTCCTCTCGGGGGATTGTCCAAGCTCCCAAGTGTTTGGGTTCATTCTGTGGGAAGGGAAGAGTACTATTTTCTGCCACAGGGGACCCCCCAGGAGAGGGACTCTAGAGCACAGCAGTGGGGTCCCTCAACTGGAATACACACCATCTAGTTAGTCCTGCGTGCCTATGGGCATGGCAAGCCACATATGCGGGCTCTTGGTCCAATCACTGAGAGGCGTTACTTGAATAAGGTACTCACGCTGAGGGTCACATGTGTGTTTGTGCCCAAGGCGGCCCTCACACATGGGCGTGGCCTCATGGGCCATGCCGTTTTCTCCTACGCTGAAGGTTTGACTCACTGCCAGCAGCAAGGTTTCTTGCCATGGGGAAGGAGGGGTTCTGACTTGTGCATCAGGTTCCCCCCTGTGCAGGGATTGGAGATAAGGTCTAGGTTCTGATGACTGAAAACCCAGGTTGGGAATGGATGGCGGCCTAAGGCAGTGGCGGGTCCAATGTGCTGGGTGTGCAGCCAGCTGTGTCGGTGTCTGTTGGAAGGTCTGGGCTCAGGCTATTTGCGACAGAGCATCAGTGTTTAAGGTAGCCTATGCAATTGGGGTGTTGCCGAGGGCCAAGCAGTTTGATCCTCATTTGGGGTTTCTGGGCAGCACCATAGACAAAGTTTTTCTCCTGGGAGGCAGGCGGAGTGCTTCATTGTGGCCCCAGAATTCCCAGAAGGGAGGGTTTGTGGGCCAGGAGTGTGAGGACGGAAGTCTAGGAACACAAGCTAAAGTGAGGATTGGAGCCAAGGGCAGAGCAGGCCCACTAGGCAGAGGCTGAATCAAAATCTCCTGCATCTGAAGTCAGGCTGAGGATCAGACGTTGGCTGAGGCTGGAGTATGTGTCCATGATGGCACCTTCATGAAGCGGGGGCCTCATGAGGCCAAGGAAGTTTTCCCAGGCTGAGTTTGGAGGTTGCCCCAAACCACCAGGTTTCCTTCTGTGGGACATTCGAGTCCTGTTGCATGGCTCCAGGACATACCATACGGAAGGACTGGAGAGCACGGTTCGAAGGATGGATCCCTGTACAGCATGCCTCGCATTCCCATTGGCCATTAGCCACAAGATATGTTTGATCTGCTGCCTCTGGGGCACGCTAACCAGGGGGCTGAGTTGAAATGGCCTCTCCTGAGGATGCGTCATAATGTGCGTTTGGGTCCATGGAAACCTTGGAATGTGCTGGTTGTTCAGTGGCCCTGCGGAACTCTCCTACCTGAAGGGTTTGATACATCCCCAGTAAGTAAGCTCCCCATGTGGAGGCGAGAGAGGTTTGGTTTGGTGCCTCAGAAAAGCCCCGTGTGCTGGTCTACGAAAACAGACCTCTGAGGACGGACACATGGAAACCAAAGCTAAGGTTCATATTAGGACCTTGGGGCCTGTCTATTTCAACCTTCTGTTTCTGGGGACACTGTCTGAGAGTCTAAGTGGAGATAGTTGCTCCGCTGGTGTCAGAGAGCCCCTCTTAGTCCAGGGTGGCCTACACTATTGATGGCCTCAGGGGCCTTGGAGCTTTTCCCTAACCTGTAGGGTTGTGGTCAATGGATTGGGCACAATTTCCTTGGAGAGGGCAGGCACAATCTTTCGCTGTGGTTCCAGAGGCCCTAGCCTGGCGGTTGTGTGGGTCCAGGCTGAGGGCACAGAAGTCTGAAAACACAAACTCAGCTTATGAGTGGCACCTAGGGTATGGCAGGCCGTATGTACAGCCCGAGAGGGAGCTCCTGGGCTTCTGAAACAAGGGCGAGTGGGAGGCGTTCCTTCAGGCTTTTGTCTCTGGATGTTGTGTCCGAGATAGCCGTGGATTGGAGGGGTGGCCTCAGGGACTGTGGACGAGTATCCCTCTCTGGGGATATGTCCCAGCTCCCAAGAGTTTGGGGTCATTTTGTGGGAAGGGTGGAAAAGTGTTGTCTGGCTCATGTGTCTCTCCAAGAAAGGGATTCCAAAGCAGAGCCCCAGGTACGGGCGGGGCGACTGGAAAACTCAAACACTGGTGAGGATTGGGTGCATAGGGGCTTGGCAAGCCCCATATGCGGGCTCTTGGCCCAGGCCCTGACAGGCCTTTCTTTGACATGGGGCTCATGCTGAGGGTCAGAGTGTGAATTTGTGCCCAAGCAGCACTCAAGTTTGGGCGTGGCATCAGGGACCATGTAGGTTTCTCCCACCCTGAAGGTGTGACTCCATGCCAAGAGCAAGCTTTACAGCCACGGGGAAGGAGGAGTTCTGTGTTGTGCTTGCGATACCCAGCTGTGTGGAGAATTGATATAACGTCTAGGTTCAGATATCTGAAAACCAAGGTTAGGAAGAGGTGACGGCATAAGACCATGGCGTGTCCGAAGTGCTGGGTGTGCGGCCAGCTGTCTCCTTGTCTGTCTGGACGTCTTCCTTCATGCTGTGTCAGACAGAGCATGAGTGCCCAGAGCAGCCTATCCAGTTCACGTCCCGTCGAGGCCCGAGCAGGTTTATTCCTCATCTGGGTTTTCTGGAGAGAGCCCCACAGGGAAACGTTTCTTCCCTTGGGCAGACCCTGGGCTCGGTTGTGGTTCTGGAGTTCCTAGTCCGGAGGGCTTGTTTGCCAGGAGTTTGAGGAAGGAAGTCTGAAAACACAAGCTAGCGTGAGGTTTGGGACCGATGGCACGGCAGGCCCACTCTGAGAGGCTGAATCGAGATCTCCTGCACTGAGGTCATTTCAACTCTGAGACGTGTCTCAGGCTAGAGTTTTTGTCCAGCATGGCCTCTTCCTGAATGGTGTGGGGGCCTCATGAGGCCAGGAAGGTTTGCCTACGATGGGATTTGTGAACTACTCCAAACCTCAAGGTTTCCTTCTGCACGAAAGTCGAGTGCTATTGGATGCTTCCAGGAGGCCCCATACGGAAAGACTCGAGAGCAGGTGTCTAAGCATGGATGCCTGGGAACGCCACCTCATATTCCCACTCTTTAGTCAGGACAAGGCAGGCTCAATCTGCGGGCTCCTGGGTGAGCTACCCAGAGGGGAGAGTTGAAATGGACTCTCCTGAAGATGAGTCCTACTGTGGCTTGGTGGCCTGGGAGACCTTGGAATGTGGAGGTGGCTCAGGGACTCTGCAGGATTCTCCAACCTGAGGTGTTTGACACGGCTCCAACAAGGAAGCTTCCCATGTGGAGACGAGAGAAGTTCTGTTCAGTGCCTCAGGAAAGCCCCATATCCTGTTCTTCGAACCAAAGCCTCTGAGTAGTGACACCTGGAAAACAAAGCAAGAGTTGAGATTAGGGCCTAAGGGCCTGTCCGGCTCAACCTTCTATCTCTGTTGACATCTGTGTGCATGCCTTCATGGAGGTAGCAGCTCCGCTTGTGTCCGAAGGCCCCTGTGTGTGCAGGGAGGCTCCCGGTAATGGTATGTCCTCGGGGGCCTTGAGGTTTCTCATATTCTGGAGGTGTGTGGCCAAAGGAATGGACAGAGTTTCCCAGGAGAGAGCAGGCATGGTCCTGTGGTATGGCTCCAGAGGACCCAGCCTAGAGGCTGTGTTTGCCAGGGCTGTGGGGACAGATGTCTGAAAAAGCAAACTTGGCTCAGGTAGGGGCCAAGGTAATGGCAGGCCTGATCTCCAGTCCGAGAGGGGAGATCCTCTGGATATCAAAGGAGGGCAAGTGGGAGGCAGTCGCTCAGGCTTTTGTCTCTGGGTGTTGCGTTCACAGTGGCCGTTCAGGGTAGGGGTTGCTTCAGGGGCCGAGGAAGAGCCTTCCTCTCGGGGGATTGTCCAAGCTCCCAAGTGTTTGGGTTCATTCTGTGGGAAGGGAAGAGTACTGTTTTCTGCCACAGGGGACCCCCCAGGAGAGGGACTCTAGAGCACAGCAGTGGGTTCCCTCAACTGGAATACACACCATCTAGTTAGTCCTGCGTGCCTATGGCCATGGCAAGCCACATATGCGGGCTCTTGGTCCAATCACTGAGAGGCGTTACTTGAATAAGGTACTCACGCTGAGGGTCACAATGTGTGTTTGTGCCCAAGGCGGCCCTCACACATGGGCGTGGCCTCATGGGCCATGCCGTTTTCTCCTACACTGAAGGTTTGACTCACTGCCAGCAGCAAGGTTTCTTGCCATGGGGAAGGAGGGGTTCTGACTTGTGCATCAGGTTCCCCCCTGTGCAGGGATTGGAGATAAGGTCTAGGTTCTGATGACTGAAAACACAGGTTGGGAATGGGTGGTGGCCTAAGGCAGTGGCGGGTCCAATGTGCTGGGTGTGCAGCCAGCTGTGTCGGTGTCTGTTGGAAGGTCTGGGCTCAGGCTATTTGCGACAGAGCATCAGTGTTTAAGGTAGCCTATGCAATTGGGGTGTTGCCGAGGGCCAAGCAGTTTGATCCTCATTTGGGGTTTCTTGGCAGCACCATAGACAAAGTTTTTCTCCTGGGAGGCAGGCGGAGTGCTTCATTGTGGCCCCAGAATTCCCAGAAGGGAGGGTTTGTGGGCCAGGAGCTTGAGGACAGAAGTCTAGGAACACAAGCTAAAGTGAGGATTGGAGCCAAGGGCAGAGCAGGCCCACTAGGCAGAGGCTGAATCAAAATCTCCTGCATCTGAAGTCAGGCTGAGGATCAGACGTTGGCTGAGGCTGGAGTATGTGTCCATGATGGCACCTTCATGAAGCGGGGGCCTCATGAGGCCAAGGAAGTTTTCCCACGCTGAGTTTGGAGGTTGCCCCAAACCACCAGGTTTCCTTCTGTGGGACATTCGAGTCTTGTTGCATTGCTCCAGGACATACCATACGGAAGGACTGGAGAGCACGGTTCGAAGGATGGATCCCTGTACAGCATGCCTCGCATTCCCATTGGCCATTAGCCACAAGATATGTTTGATCTGCTGCCTCTGGGGCACGCTAACCAGGGGGCTGAGTTGAAATGGCCTCTCCTGAGGATGCGTCATAATGTGCGTTTGGGTCCATGGAAACCTTGGAATGTGCTGGTTGTTCAGTGGCCCTGCGGATCTCTCCTACCTGAAGGGTTCGATACATCCCCAGTAAGTAAGCTCCACATGTGGAGGCGAGAGAGGTTTGGTTTGGTGCCTCAGAAAAGCCCCGTGTGCTGGTCTACGAAAACAGACCTCTGAGGACGGACACATGGAAACCAGAGCTAAGGTTCAGATTAGGGCCTGGGGGCCTGTCCATTTCAACCTTCTGTCTCTGGGGACACTGTCTGAGAGTCTAAGTGGAGATAGTTGCTCCGCTGGTGTCAGAGAGCCCCTCTTAGTCCAGGGTGGCCTACACTATTGATGGCCTCAGGGGCCTTGGAGCTTTTCCCTAACCTGTAGGGTTGTGGTCAATGGATTGGGCACAATTTCCTTGGAGAGGGCAGGCACAATCTTTCGCTGTGGCTCCAGAGGCCCTAGCCTGGCGGTTGTGTGGGTCCAGGCTGAGGGCACAGAAGTCTGAAAACACAAACTCAGCTTATGAGTGGCGCCTAGGTTATGGCAGTCCGTATGTACAGCACGAGAGGGAGCTCCTGGGCCTCTGAAACAAGGGCGAGTGGGAGGCGTTCCTTCAGGCTTTTGTCTCTGGATGTTGTGTCCGAGATAGCCGTGGATTGGAGGGGTGGCCTCAGGGACTGTGGACGAGTATCCCTCTCTGGGGATTTGTCCCAGCTCCCAAGAGTTTGGGGTCATTTTGTGGGAAGGGTGGAAAAGTGTTGTCTGGCTCACGTGTCTCTCCAAGAAAGGGATTCCAGAGCAGAGCCCCAGGTACGGGCGGGGCGACTGGAAAACTCAAACACTGGTGAGGATTGGGTGCATAGGGGCTTGGCAAGCCCCATATGCGGGCTCTTGGCCCAGGCCCTGACAGGCATTTCTTTGACATGGGGCTCATGCTGAGGGTCAGAGTGTGAATTTGTGCCCAAGCAGCACTCAAGTTTGGGCGTGGCATCAGGGACCAGGAAGGTTTCTCCCACCCTGAAGGTGTGACTCCATGCCAAGAGCAAGCTTTACAGCCACGGGGAAGGAGGAGTTCTGTGTTGTGCTTGCAATACCCAGCTGTGTGGAGAATTGATATAATGTCTAGGTTCAGATATCTGAAAACCAAGGTTAGGAAGAGGTGACGGCATAAGACCATGGCGTGTCCGAAGTGCTGGGTGTGCGGCCAGCTGTCTCCTTGTCTGTCTGGACGTCTGGCTTCAGGCTGTGTCAGACAGAGCATGAGTGCCCAGAGCAGCCTATCCAGTTCGGGTACCGTCGAGGCCCGAGCAGGTTGATCCTCATCTGGGTTTTCTGGAGAGAGCCCCACAGGGAAACGTTTTTCTTCCCTTGGGCAGACCCTGGGCTGGGTTGTGGTTCTGGAGTTCCTATCCGGAGGGCTTGTTTGCCAGGAGTATGAGGAAGGAATTCTGGAAAAACACAAGCTAGCGTGAGGTTTGGGACCGATGGCACGGCAGGCCCACTCTGAGAGGCTGAATCGAGATCTCCTGCACTGAGGTCATTTCAACTCTGAGACGTGCCTCAGGCTAGAGTTTTTGTCCAGCATGGCCTCTTCCTGAATGGTGTGGGGGCCTCATGAGGCCAGGAAGGTTTGCCTACGATGGGATTTGTGAACTACTCCAAACCTCAAGGTTTCCTTCTGCACGAAAGTCGAGTGCTATTGGATGGTTCCAGGAGGCCCCATACGGAAAGACTCGAGAGCAGGTGTCTAAGCATGGATGCCTGGGAACGCCACCTCATATTCCCACTCTTTAGTCAGGACAATGCAGGCTCAATCTGCGGGCTCCTGGGTGAGCTACCCAGAGGGGAGAGTTGAAATGGACTCTCCTGAAGATGAGTCCTACTGTGGCTTGGTGGCCTGGGAGACCTTGGAATGTGGAGGTGGCTCAGGGACTCTGCAGGATTCTCCAACCTGAGGTGTTTGACACGGCTCCAACAAGGAAGCTTCCCATGTGGAGACGAGAGAAGTTCTGTTCAGTGCCTCAGGAAAGCCCCATATCCTGTTCTTCGAACCAAAGCCTCTGAGTAGTGACACCTGGAAAACAAAGCAAGAGTTGAGATTAGGGCCTAAGGGCCTGTCGGGCTCAACCTTCTATCTCTGTTGACATCTGTGTGCATGCCTTCATGGAGGTAGCAGCTCCGCTTGTGTCCGAAGGCCCCTGTGTGTGCAGGGAGGCTCCCTGTAATGGTATGTCCTCGGGGGCCTTGAGGTTTCTCATATTCTGGAGGTGTGTGGCCAAAGGAATGGACAGAGTTTCCCAGGAGAGAGCAGGCATGGTCCTGTGGTATGGCTCCAGAGGACCCAGCTAAGAGGCTGTGTTTGCCAGGGCTGTGGGGACAGATGTCTGAAAAAGCAAACTTGGCTCAGGTAGGGGCCAAGGTAATGGCAGGCCTGATCTCCAGTCCGAGAGGGGAGATCCTCTGGATATCAAAAGAGGGCAAGTGGGAGGCAGTCGCTCAGGCTTTTGTCTCTGGGTGTTGCGTTCACAGTGGACGTTCAGGGTAGGGGTTGCTTCAGGGGCCGAGGAAGAGCCTTCCTCTCCGGGGATTGTCCAAGCTCCCAAGTGTTTGGGTTCAATCTGTGGGAAGGGAAGAGTACTGTTTTCTGCCACAGGGGACCCCCCAGGAGAGGGACTCTAGAGCACAGCAGTGGGTTCCCTCAACTGGAATACACACCATCTAGTTAGTCCTGGGTGGCTATGGGCATGGCATGCCCCATATGTGGGCTCTTGGTCCAGGCCCTGACAGGCTTTTCTTTGACATGGGGCTCATGCTGAGGGTCACAATGTGAATTTGTGCCCAAGCAGCACTCAAGTTTGGGCGTGACATCAGGGGCCATGAAGGTTTCTCCCACCCTGAAGGTGTGACACCATGCCAAGAGCAAGCTTTACAGCCACGGGGAAGGAGGAGTTCTGTGTTGTGCTTGCAATACCCAGCTGTGTGGAGAATTGATATAATGTCTAGGTTCAGATATCTGAAAACCAAGGTTAGGAAGAGGTGACGGCATAAGACCATGGCGTGTCCGAAGTGCTGGGTGTGCGGCCAGCTGTCACCGTGACTGTCTCGACGTCAGGCTTCAGGCTGTGTCAGACAGAGCATGAGTGCCCAGAGCAGCCTATCCAGTTGGGGTACCATCGAGGCCCGAGCAGGTTGATCCTCATCTGGGTTTTCTGGAGAGGGCCCCACAGGGAAACGTTTTTCTTCCCTTGGGCAGACCCTGGGCTGGGTTGTGGTTCTGGAGTTCCTAGTCCGGAGGGCTTGTTTGCCAGGAGTTTGAGGAAGGAAGTCTGAAAACACAAGCTAGCGTGAGGTTTGGGACCGATGGCACGGCAGGCCCACTCTGAGAGGCTGAATCGAGATCTCCTGCACTGAGGTCATTTCAACTCTGAGACGTGCCTCAGGCTAGAGTTTTTGTCCAGCATGGCCTCTTCCTGAATGGTGTGGGGGCTTCATGAGGCCAGGAAGGTTTGCCTACGATGGGATTTGTGAACTACTCCAAACCTCAAGGTTTCCTTCTGCACGAAAGTCGAGTGCTATTGGATGGTTCCAGGAGGCCCCATACGGAAAGACTCGAGAGCAGGTGTCTAAGCATGGATGCCTGGGAACGCCACCTCATATTCCCACTCTTTAGTCAGGACAAGGCAGGCTCAATCTGCGGGCTCCTGGGTGAGCTACCCAGAGGGGAGAGTTGAAATGGACTCTCCTGAAGATGAGTCCTACTGTGGCTTGGTGGCCTGGGAGACCTTGGAATGTGGAGGTGGCTCAGGGACTCTGCAGGATTCTCCAACCTGAGGTGTTTGACACGGCTCCAACAAGGAAGCTTCCCATGTGGAGACGAGAGAAGTTCTGTTCAGTGCCTCAGGAAAGCCCCATATCCTGTTCTTCGAACCAAAGCCTCTGAGTAGTGACACCTGGAAAACAAAGCAAGAGTTGAGATTAGGGCCTAAGGGCCTGTCCGGCTCAACCTTCTATCTCTGTTGACATCTGTGTGCATGCCTTCATGGAGGTAGCAGCTCAGCTTGTGTCCGAAGGCCCCTGTGTGTGCAGGGAGGCTCCCGGTAATGGTATGTCCTCGGGGGCCTTGAGGTTTCTCATATTCTGGAGGTGTGTGGCCAAAGGAATGGACAGAGTTTCCCAGGAGAGAGCAGGCATGGTCCTGTGGTATGGCTCCAGAGGACCCAGCCTAGAGGCTGTGTTTGCCAGGGCTGTGGGGACAGATGTCTGAAAAAGCAAACTTGGCTCAGGTAGGGGCCAAGGTAATGGCAGGCCTGATCTCCAGTCCGAGAGGGGAGATCCTCTGGATATCAAAGGAGGGCAAGTGGGAGGCAGTCGCTCAGGCTTTTGTCTCTGGGTGTTGCGTTCACAGTGGCCGTTCAGGGTAGGGGTTGCTTCAGGGGCCGAGGAAGAGCCTTCCTCTCGGGGGATTGTCCAAGCTCCCAAGTGTTTGGGTTCATTCTGTGGGAAGGGAAGAGTACTGTTTTCTGCCACAGGGGACCCCCCAGGAGAGGGACTCTAGAGCACAGCAGTGGGTTCCCTCAACTGGAATACACACCATCTAGTTAGTCCTGCGTGCCTATGGCCATGGCAAGCCACATATGCGGGCTCTTGGTCCAATCACTGAGAGGCGTTACTTGAATAAGGTACTCACGCTGAGGGTCACAATGTGTGTTTGTGCCCAAGGCGGCCCTCACACATGGGCGTGGCCTCATGGGCCATGCCGTTTTCTCCTACACTGAAGGTTTGACTCACTGCCAGCAGCAAGGTTTCTTGCCATGGGGAAGGAGGGGTTCTGACTTGTGCATCAGGTTCCCCCCTGTGCAGGGATTGGAGATAAGGTCTAGGTTCTGATGACTGAAAACACAGGTTGGGAATGGGTGGTGGTCTAAGGCAGTGGCGGGTCCAATGTGCTGGGTGTGCAGCCAGCTGTGTCGGTGTCTGTTGGAAGGTCTGGGCTCAGGCTATTTGCGACAGAGCATCAGTGTTTAAGGTAGCCTATGCAATTGGGGTGTTGCCGAGGGCCAAGCAGTTTGATCCTCATTTGGGGTTTCTGGGCAGCACCATAGACAAAGTTTTTCTCCTGGGAGGCAGGCGGAGTGCTTCATTGTGGCCCCAGAATTCCCAGAAGGGAGGGTTTGTGGGCCAGGAGTGTGAGGACAAAAGTCTAGGAACACAAGCTAAAGTGAGGATTGGAGCCAAGGGCAGAGCAGGCCCACTAGGCAGAGGCTGAATCAAAATCTCCTGCATCTGAAGTCAGGCTGAGGATCAGACGTTGGCTGAGGCTGGAGTATGTGTCCATGATGGCACCTTCATGAAGCGGGGGCCTCATGAGGCCAAGGAAGTTTTCCCACGCTGAGTTTGGAGGTTGCCCCAAACCACCAGGTTTCCTTCTGTGGGACATTCGAGTCTTGTTGCATTGCTCCAGGACATACCATACGGAAGGACTGGAGAGCACGGTTCGAAGGATGGATCCCTGTACAGCATGCCTCGCATTCCCATTGGCCATTAGCCACAAGATATGTTTGATCTGCTGCCTCTGGGGCACGCTAACCAGGGGGCTGAGTTGAAATGGCCTCTCCTGAGGATGCGTCATAATGTGCGTTTGGGTCCATGGAAACCTTGGAATGTGCTGGTTGTTCAGTGGCCCTGCGGATCTCTCCTACCTGAAGGGTTCGATACATCCCCAGTAAGTAAGCTCCACATGTGGAGGCGAGAGAGGTTTGGTTTGGTGCCTCAGAAAAGCCCCGTGTGCTGGTCTACGAAAACAGACCTCTGAGGACGGACACATGGAAACCAGAGCTAAGGTTCAGATTAGGGCCTGGGGGCCTGTCCATTTCAACCTTCTGTCTCTGGGGACACTGTCTGAGAGTCTAAGTGGAGATAGTTGCTCCGCTGGTGTCAGAGAGCCCCTCTTAGTCCAGGGTGGCCTACACTATTGATGGCCTCAGGGGCCTTGGAGCTTTTCCCTAACCTGTAGGGTTGTGGTCAATGGATTGGGCACAATTTCCTTGGAGAGGGCAGGCACAATCTTTCGCTGTGGCTCCAGAGGCCCTAGCCTGGCGGTTGTGTGGGTCCAGGCTGAGGGCACAGAAGTCTGAAAACACAAACTCAGCTTATGAGTGGCGCCTAGGTTATGGCAGTCCGTATGTACAGCACGAGAGGGAGCTCCTGGGCCTCTGAAACAAGGGCGAGTGGGAGGCGTTCCTTCAGGCTTTTGTCTCTGGATGTTGTGTCCGAGATAGCCGTGGATTGGAGGGGTGGCCTCAGGGACTGTGGACGAGTATCCCTCTCTGGGGATTTGTCCCAGCTCCCAAGAGTTTGGGGTCATTTTGTGGGAAGGGTGGAAAAGTGTTGTCTGGCTCACGTGTCTCTCCAAGAAAGGGATTCCAGAGCAGAGTCCCAGGTACGGGCGGGGCGACTGGAAAACTCAAACACTGGTGAGCATTGGGTGCATAGGGGCTTGGCAAGCCCCATATGCGGGCTCTTGGCCCAGGCCCTGACAGGCATTTCTTTGACATGGGGCTCATGCTGAGGGTCAGAGTGTGAATTTGTGCCCAAGCAGCACTCAAGTTTGGGCGTGGCATCAGGGACCAGGAAGGTTTCTCCCACCCTGAAGGTGTGACTCCATGCCAAGAGCAAGCTTTACAGCCACTGGGAAGGAGGAGTTCTGTGTTGTGCTTGCGATACCCAGCTGTGTGGAGAATTGATATAATGTCTAGGTTCAGATATCTGAAAACCAAGGTTAGGAAGAGGTGACGGCATAAGACCATGGCGTGTCCGAAGTGCTGGGTGTGCGGCCAGCTGTCTCCTTGTCTGTCTGGACGTCTGGCTTCAGGCTGTGTCAGACAGAGCATGAGTGCCCAGAGCAGCCTATCCAGTTCGGGTACCGTCGAGGCCCGAGCAGGTTGATCCTCATCTGGGTTTTCTGGAGAGAGCCCCACAGGGAAACGTTTTTCTTCCCTTGGGCAGACCCTGGGCTGGGTTGTGGTTCTGGAGTTCCTATCCGGAGGGCTTGTTTGCCAGGAGTTTGAGGAAGGAATTCTGGAAACACAAGCTAGCGTGAGGTTTGGGACCGATGGCACGGCAGGCCCACTCTGAGAGGCTGAATCGAGATCTCCTGCACTGAGGTCATTTCAACTCTGAGACGTGCCTCAGGCTAGAGTTTTTGTCCAGCATGGCCTCTTCCTGAATGGTGTGGGGGCCTCATGAGGCCAGGAAGGTTTGCCTACGATGGGATTTGTGAACTACTCCAAACCTCAAGGTTTCCTTCTGCACGAAAGTCGAGTGCTATTGGATGGTTCCAGGAGGCCCCATACGGAAAGACTCGAGAGCAGGTGTCTAAGCATGGATGCCTGGGAACGCCACCTCATATTCCCACTCTTTAGTCAGGACAAGGCAGGCTCAATCTGCGGGCTCCTGGGTGAGCTACCCAGAGGGGAGAGTTGAAATGGACTCTCCTGAAGATGAGTCCTACTGTGGCTTGGTGGCCTGGGAGACCTTGGAATGTGGAGGTGGCTCAGGGACTCTGCAGGATTCTCCAACCTGAGGTGTTTGACACGGCTCCAACAAGGAAGCTTCCCATGTGGAGACGAGAGAAGTTCTGTTCAGTGCCTCAGGAAAGCCCCATATCCTGTTCTTCGAACCAAAGCCTCTGAGGAGTGACACCTGGAAAACAAAGCAAGAGTTGAGATTAGGGCCTAAGGGCCTGTCGGGCTCAACCTTCTATCTCTGTTGACATCTGTGTGCATGCCTTCATGGAGGTAGCAGCTCCGCTTGTGTCCGAAGGCCCCTGTGTGTGCAGGGAGGCTCCCTGTAATGGTATGTCCTCGGGGGCCTTGAGGTTTCTCATATTCTGGAGGTGTGTGGCCAAAGGAATGGACAGAGTTTCCCAGGAGAGAGCAGGCATGGTCCTGTGGTATGGCTCCAGAGGACCCAGCTTAGAGGCTGTGTTTGCCAGGGCTGTGGGGACAGATGTCTGAAAAAGCAAACTTGGCTCAGGTAGGGGCCAAGGTAATGGCAGGCCTGATCTCCAGTCCGAGAGGGGAGATCCTCTGGATATCAAAAGAGGGCAAGTGGGAGGCAGTCGCTCAGGCTTTTGTCTCTGGGTGTTGCGTTCACAGTGGACGTTCAGGGTAGGGGTTGCTTCAGGGGCCGAGGAAGAGCCTTCCTCTCCGGGGATTGTCCAAGCTCCCAAGTGTTTGGGTTCAATCTGTGGGAAGGGAAGAGTACTGTTTTCTGCCACAGGGGACCCCCCAGGAGAGGGACTCTAGAGCACAGCAGTGGGTTCCCTCAACTGGAATACACACCATCTAGTTAGTCCTGGGTGGCTATGGGCATGGCATGCCCCATATGTGGGCTCTTGGTCCAGGCCCTGACAGGCTTTTCTTTGACATGGGGCTCATGCTGAGGGTCACAATGTGAATTTGTGCCCAAGCAGCACTCAAGTTTGGGCGTGACATCAGGGGCCATGAAGGTTTCTCCCACCCTGAAGGTGTGACACCATGCCAAGAGCAAGCTTTACAGCCACGGGGAAGGAGGAGTTCTGTGTTGTGCTTGCAATACCCAGCTGTGTGGAGAATTGATATAATGTCTAGGTTCAGATATCTGAAAACCAAGGTTAGGAAGAGGTGACGGCATAAGACCATGGCGTGTCCGAAGTGCTGGGTGTGCGGCCAGCTGTCACCTTGACTGTCTCGACGTCAGGCTTCAGGCTGTGTCAGACAGAGCATGAGTGCCCAGAGCAGCCTATCCAGTTGGGGTACCATCGAGGCCCGAGCAGGTTGATCCTCATCTGGGTTTTCTGGAGAGGGCCCAACAGGGAAACGTTTTTCTTCCCTTGGGCAGACCCTGGGCTGGGTTGTGGTTCTGGAGTTCCTAGTCCGGAGGGCTTGTTTGCCAGGAGTGTGAGGAAGGAAGTCTGAAAACACAAGCTAGCGTGAGGTTTGGGACCGATGGCACGGCAGGCCCACTCTGAGAGGCTGAATCGAGATCTCCTGCACTGAGGTCATTTCAACTCTGAGACGTGCCTCAGGCTAGAGTTTTTGTCCAGCATGGCCTCTTCCTGAATGGTGTGGGGGCTTCATGAGGCCAGGAAGGTTTGCCTACGATGGGATTTGTGAACTACTCCAAACCTCAAGGTTTCCTTCTGCACGAAAGTCGAGTGCTATTGGATGGTTCCAGGAGGCCCCATACGGAAAGACTCGAGAGCAGGTGTCTAAGCATGGATGCCTGGGAACGCCACCTCATATTCCCACTCTTTAGTCAGGACAAGGCAGGCTCAATCTGCGGGCTCCTGGGTGAGCTACCCAGAGGGGAGAGTTGAAATGGACTCTCCTGAAGATGAGTCCTACTGTGGCTTGGTGGCCTGGGAGACCTTGGAATGTGGAGGTGGCTCAGGGACTCTGCAGGATTCTCCAACCTGAGGTGTTTGACACGGCTCCAACAAGGAAGCTTCCCATGTGGAGACGAGAGAAGTTCTGTTCAGTGCCTCAGGAAAGCCCCATATCCTGTTCTTCGAACCAAAGCCTCTGAGGAGTGAAACCTGGAAAACAAAGCAAGAGTTGAGATTAGGGCCTAAGGGCCTGTCCGGCTCAACCTTCTATCTCTGTTGACATCTGTGTGCATGCCTTCATGGAGGTAGCAGCTCAGCTTGTGTGCGAAGGCCCCTGTGTGTGCAGGGAGGCTCCCGGTAATGGTATGTCCTCGGGGGCCTTGAGGTTTCTCATATTCTGGAGGTGTGTGGCCAAAGGAATGGACAGTGTTTCCCAGGAGAGAGCAGGCATGGTCCTGTGGTATGGCTCCAGAGGACCCAGCCTAGAGGCTGTGTTTGCCAGGGCTGTGGGGACAGATGTCTGAAAAAGCAAACTTGGCTCAGGTAGGGGCCAAGGTAATGGCAGGCCTGATCTCCAGTCCGAGAGGGGAGATCCTCTGGATATCAAAGGAGGGCAAGTGGGAGGCAGTCGCTCAGGCTTTTGTCTCTGGGTGTTGCGTTCACAGTGGCCGTTCAGGGTAGGGGTTGCTTCAGGGGCCGAGGAAGAGCCTTCCTCTCGGGGGATTGTCCAAGCTCCCAAGAGTTTGGTTTCATTCTGTGGGAAGGGAAGAGTACTGTTTTCTGCCACAGGGGACCCCCCAGGAGAGGGACTCTAGAGCACAGCAGTGGGTTCCCTCAACTGGAATACACACCATCTAGTTAGTCCTGCGTGCCTATGGGCATGGCAAGCCACATATGCGGGCTCTTGGTCCAATCACTGAGAGGCGTTACTTGAATAAGGTACTCACGCTGAGGGTCACAATGTGTGTTTGTGCCCAAGGCGGCCCTCACACATGGGCGTGGCCTCATGGGCCATGCCGTTTTCTCCTACACTGAAGGTTTGACTCACTGCCAGCAGCAAGGTTTCTTGCCATGGGGAAGGAGGGGTTCTGACTTGTGCATCAGGTTCCCCCCTGTGCAGGGATTGGAGATAAGGTCTAGGTTCTGATGACTGAAAACCCAGGTTGGGAATGGATGGTGGCCTAAGGCAGTGGCGGGTCCAATGTGCTGGGTGTGCAGCCAGCTGTGTCGGTGTCTGTTGGAAGGTCTGGGCTCAGGCTATTTGCGACAGAGCATCAGTGTTTAAGGTAGCCTATGCAATTGGGGTTTTGCCGAGGGCCAAGCAGTTTGATCCTCATTTGGGGTTTCTGGGCAGCACCATAGACAAAGTTTTTCTCCTGGGAGGCAGGCGGAGTGCTTCATTGTGGCCCCAGAATTCCCAGTAGGGAGGGTTTGCGGGCCAGGAGTGTGAGGACGGAAGTCTAGGAACACAAGCTAAGTGAGGATTGGAGCCAAGGGCAGAGCAGGCCCACTAGGCAGAGGCTGAATCAAAATCTCCTGCATCTGAAGTCAGGCTGAGGATCAGACGTTGGCTGAGGCTGGAGTATGTGTCCATGATGGCACCTTCATGAAGCGGGGGCCTCATGAGGCCAAGGAAGTTTTCCCACGCTGAGTTTGGAGGTTGCCCCAAACCACCAGGTTTCCTTCTGTGGGACATTCGAGTCCTGTTGCATGGCTCCAGGACATACCATACGGAAGGACTGGAGAGCATGGTTCGAAGGATGGATCCCTGTACAGCATGCCTCGCATTCCCATTGGCCATTAGCCACAAGATATGTTTGATCTGCTGCCTCTGGGGCACGCTAACCAGGGGGCTGAGTTGAAATGGCCTCTCCTGAGGATGCGTCATAATGTGCGTTTGGGTCCATGGAAACCTTGGAATGTGCTGGTTGTTCAGTGGCCCTGCGGAACTCTCCTACCTGAAGGGTTTGATACATCCCCAGTAAGTAAGCTCCCCATGTGGAGGCGAGAGAGGTTTGGTTTGGTGCCTCAGAAAAGCCCCGTGTGCTGGTCTACGAAAACAGACCTCTGAGGACGGACACATGGAAACCAAAGCTAAGGTTCAGATTAGGGCCTGGGGGCCTGTCCATTTCAACCTTCTGTCTCTGGGGACACTGTCTGAGAGTCTAAGTGGAGATAGTTGCTCCGCTGGTGTCAGAGAGCCCCTCTTAGTCCAGGGTGGCCTACACTATTGATGGCCTCAGGGGCCTTGGAGCTTTTCCCTAACCTGTAGGGTTGTGGTCAATGGATTGGGCACAATTTCCTTGGAGACAACAGGTACCATCTTTCGCTGTGGCTCCAGAGGCCCTAGCCTGGCGGTTGTGTGGGTCCAGGCTGAGGGCACAGAAGTCTGAAAACACAAACTCAGCTTATGAGTGGCGCCTAGGTTATGGCAGGCCGTATGTACAGCCCGAGAGGGAGCTCCACGGCCTCTGAAACAAGGGCGAGTGGGAGGCGTTCCTTCAGTCTTTTGTCTCTGGATGTTGTGTCCGAGATAGCCGTGGATTGGAGGGGTGGCCTCAGGGACTGTGGACGAGTATCCCTCTCTGGGGATTTGTCCCAGCTCCCAAGAGTTTGGGGTTTTTTTTAGGAAGGGTGGAAAAGTGTTGTCTGGCTCACGTGTCTCTCCAAGAAAGGGATTCCAGAGCAGAGCCCCAGGTACGGGCGGGGCGACTGGAAATCTCAAACACTGGTGAGGATTGGGTGCATAGGGGCTTGGCAAGCCCCATATGCGGGCTCTTGGCCCAGGCCCTGACAGGCCTTTCTTTGACATGGGGCTCATGCTGAGGGTCAGAGTGTGAATTTGTGCCCAAGCAGCACTCAAGTTTGGGCGTTGCATCAGGGACCAGGAAGGTTTCTCCCACCCTGAAGGTGTGACTCCATGCCAAGAGAGAGCTTTACAGCCACGGGGAAGGAGGAGTTCTTTGTTGTGCTTGCGATACCCAGCTGTGTGGAGAATTGATATAATGTCTAGGTTCAGATATCTGAAAACCAAGGTTAGGAAGAGGTGACGGCATAAGACCATGGCGTGTCCGAAGTGCTGGGTGTGCGGCCAGCTGTCTCCTTGTCTGTCTGGACGTCTGCCTTCAGGCTGTGTCAGACAGAGCATGAGTGCCCAGAGCAGCCTATCCAGTTCGGGTACCGGTCGAGGCCCTAGCAGGTTGATCCTCATCTGGGTTTTCTGGAGAGAGCCCCACAGGGAAACCTTTTTCTTGCCTTGGGCAGACCCTGGGCTGGGTTGTGGTTCTGGAGTTCCTAGTCCGAAGGGCTTGTTTGTCAGGACTGTGAGGAAGGAAGTCTGAAAACACAAGCTAGCGTGAGGTTTGGGACCGATGGCACGGCAGGCCCACTCTGAGAGGCTGAATCGAGATCTCCTGCACTGAGGTCATTTAAACTATGAGACGTGCCTCAGGCTAGAGTTTTTGTCCAGCATGGCCTCTTCCTGAATGGTGTGGGGGCCTCATGAGGCCAGGAAGGTTTGCCTACGATGGGATTTGTGAACTACTCCAAACCTCAAGGTTTCCTTCTGCACGAAAGTCGAGTGCTATTGGATGGTTCCAGGAGGCCCCATACGGAAAGACTCGAGAGCAGGTGTCTAAGCATGGATGCCTGGGAACGCCACCTCATATTCCCACTCTTTAGTCAGGACAAGGCAGGCTCAATCTGCGGGCTCCTGGGTGAGCTACCCAGAGGGGAGAGTTGAAATGGACTCTCCTGAAGATGAGTCCTACTGTGGCTTGGTGGCCTGGGAGACCTTGGAATGTGGAGGTGGCTCAGGGACTCTGCAGGATTCTCCAACCTGAGGTGTTTGACACGGCTCCAACAAGGAAGCTTCCCATGTGGAGACGAGAGAAGTTCTGTTCAGTGCCTCAGGAAAGCCCCATATCCTGTTCTTCGAACCAAAGCCTCTGAGGAGTGACACCTGGAAAACAAAGCAAGAGTTGAGATTAGGGCCTAAGGGCCTGTCCGGCTCAACCTTCAGTCATGCACAGAAACTACAACCTGAGCCAACGTCTGATCCTCGCCGTGACTTCAGATGCATGAGATATTGGTTCAGATGTGCAAGGGGTACCTGCCTTGCCCTCGGCCTGAAGCCCAAGTCTAGCTTGTGGTCTCAGACATTGTCCTCACACTACTGGCCCAGAAGCCCTCAAGTTTGGCAAATCCGGACCCACAATGCAACACTCTGCCTGCCCTCGAGAAAAAATATCTTGCCTAATGAGCTGCCCAGGCACCTCAAATGAGGATCAACCTACACGGCACTCGACTGTACCCAAATTACATAGTCTAATCTGGGCATTAATGCACTGTCTGACACAACCTGAGCACGAACCTCCTGACCTACAACCAGGCAGCTGACCGCACACTGAGCACATCAGACCCACCATGGCCTTAGGTCATCATCTCTTCCAAACTGCGATTTTCAGGATTCCGAACCTAGACCTTATCTCCAAACACTGCCCAGGGTTGTAAATGATGCAGAAATCAGAACTCCTTCCCCATGGCAAGAGACCTTGTGATTGGCATGTTGTCCAAAGTTCAGTGAAGTTGAATCCAGTGTGGCCCATGAGGCCCCGCCCATGCTCCCGAGCCACATTGGTCACAAACACACATTGTGACCCTCAGCCTGAGCCCAGTCCTCAAGAAAGGCCTCTCAGTTGCTGGATGAAGAGACAGCATATGGGGCCTGCCATGCCCCTAGGCCCCAAATTTTAACCATAGTTTGGGTTGTCCCTTCACTCTTCCCCAGGGCTCTGCTTTGGAATTCCTCTTTGGTTGGGACACCTGAGGTAACAAACCTGAAAGGAGACCTCCCATCCCACAGATTGACGAAAAACAATTGGGACCGGGCCAAATCCACAGAGAGGAAGGTTCGTCCATGTCCCATGAGCTTCACCAAATTCCACGGCCATCGTTGACACAAAATCCAGAGACCAAAGCCTGAGCAAGCGCCTCAGACTCGCTCTTTCTTCATATCCTGAAGAGTTCTTCTCATGGTTTGTAGATTGGGACTGCCACACCTACGTCCCCAAACCTAAGCTGAGTTTGTGTTTTCAGACTTCTGTCCTCAAAGTCCTGGGCCACACACCCTCCAGGCTGGGGCCCCTGGAGCCACACATTAGGACTGTTCCTACCCCATGCATGGTAATTCTGCCCATTCCATTGTCCTAAATTGTACAAATAAGGAGAACCCTCCAAAGTCCCCGAGGCCATCCCTATACTAGGTCTCTGTGGACAAACAAGGGCGGTCTGACACCAGCTGAGCATCTACCTCCACTCATAACATACATGGATGTCCACAGAGAAGGAGATGGTACCAGACAGGAACCTAGGCCATAATCGGATCCATGGCTTTGGTTTACAGGCATGTCTCCTCAAAAGCATGGATTCCAATACCAGCAGAGGGGGTTTCCTGAGGCACCCATCAGAAAACATCTCGTCTCCACGAGGAAACTTGTGCTTGGGACCTATGTCAAAATCTTAGGAGAATAATTCAGAGTCCCGGTGCCACCGCTCCATACCAATCTCCTCATGGACACAAACACACATTAGGCCCCATGCTCAGAAAAGTCCATTTCAACTCAGCCATCCCGGTTGCTCCCGCAGAGCCATCCGATCTCAACTGTCTTGTTGCTAGTAGACATTTGGAATGCGAGGCGGGATTCCCTGGCATACATCCTCGAATGATGCTCTGGAGTCATTCCATATGGGATGTGTTGGAGCTGCCCAACAGGTCTCAATTGTCCCGCAGAAGGAATCCTTGAAGGGGGCATCCCAGAACTCCCAACGTGGGAAAACCTCCATGGCCTTGAGATTCCTCTCCGTTCATGAAGGGGCAGTCATGCACAGAAACTACAACCTGAGCCAACGTCTGATCCTTGCCGTGACTTCAGATGCATGAGATATTGGTTCAGATGTGCAGGGGGTACCTGTCTTGCCCTCGGCCTGAAGCCCAAGTCTAGCTTGTGGTCTCAGACTTCTGTCCTCACAGTACTGGCCCAGAAGCCCTCAAGTTTGGCAATTCCGGACCCACAATGCAGCACTCTGCCTACCCTCAAGAAAAAATATCTTGCCTAATGAGCTGCCCAGGCACCTCAAATGAGGATCAAAATACACGGCACTCGACTGTACCCAAATTACATAGTCTAACCTGGGCACTAATGCACTGTCTGACACAACCTGAGGCCGAACCTCCTGACCAACAACCAGGCAGCTGACCGCACACTGAGCACATCAGACCCACCATGGCCTTAGGTCATCATCTCTTCCCAACTGCGGCTTTCAGGTTTCAGAACATAAACCTTATGTCCAACCCCTGCCCAGCGTTGAAAATGATGCAGAAATCAGAACTCCTTCCCCATGGCAAGAGACCTTGTGGTTGGCATGTTGTCCGAAGTTCAGTGTAGTTTAAACCAGTGTGGCCCATGAGGCCCCGCCCATGCTCGCGGGCCACATTGGTCACAAACACACATTGTGACCCTCAGCCTGAGCCCTGTCCTCAAGTAAGGCCTCTCAGGGGCTGGATGAAGAGACAGCACATGGGGCCTGCCATGCCCCTAGGCCCCAAATTTTAACCATAGTTTTGGTTGTCCCCTCACTTTTCCCCAGGGCTCTGCTTTGGAATTCCTCTTTGGTTGGGACACCTGAGGTAACAAACCTGAAAGCAGACCACCAATCCCACAGATTGACGAAAAACAATTGGGACCGGGCCAAATGCCAAGAGATGAAGATTCGTCCATGTCCCATTTGTCCTCCCCTCATTCCACGGCCATTGTTGACAAAAAATCCAGAGACCAAAGCCTGAGCAAGCGCCTCAGACTCGCTCTTTCTTCATATCCCGAAGACTTCTTCTCATGGTTTGTACATTGGGCCTGCCATACCTACGTCCCGAAACCTAAGCTGAGTTTGTGTTTTCAGACTTCTGTCCTCAAAGTCCTGGGACACACCCTCCAGGCTGTGGCCCCTGGAGCCACACATTAGGACTATGCCTACCCCATCCATGGGAATTCTGCCCATTCCATTGTCCAAAATTGTACAAATTAGGATAACCCTCCAAATTCCCCGAGGCCATCGCAATATGTAGGTCTCTGTGGACAAACAAGGGCGGTCTGACACCAGCTGAGCATCTACCTCCACTCATACCATAGATGGATGTCCCCAGAGAATGAGATGGAACCAGACAGGACCCGAGGCCATAATCGGATCCATTACTTTGGTTTACAGGCATGTCTCCTCAAAATCCTGGATTCCAATACCAGCATAGGGGGTTTCCTGAGGCACCCATCAGAAAAAGTCTCGTCTCCACGAGGAAACTTGTGCATGGGACCTATGTCAAAATCTTAGAAAAATAATTCAGAGTCCCGGTGTCACCGGCCCATTCCAAGGTCCTCATGGACACAAACACACATTAGGCCCCATGCTCAGGAAAGTCCATTTCAACTCAGCACCCCGGTTGCTCCCAATAGCCATCCGATCTCAACTGTCTTGTTGCTAGGGGACAATTGGAATGCGAGGCGGGCTTCCTTGGCATCCA
The DNA here is from genome assembly GCF_964662115.1 of Mustela nivalis. NCBI lineage: Eukaryota > Metazoa > Chordata > Mammalia > Carnivora > Mustelidae > Mustela > Mustela nivalis. The sequence continues at coordinate 220,949 of NW_028136508.1, read as the reverse complement.
TCCTCGATCGGTTCTCTGGAGTAATTCCATATGGGATGTGTTGGAGCTGCCCAACAGGTCTCAATTGTCCCGCAGAAGGTATCCTTGAAGGGGGCATCCCACAACTCCCAACGTGGGAAAACCTCCATGGCCTTGAGATACCTCTCCGTTCATGAAGGGGCAGTCATGCACAGAAACTACAACCTGAGCCAACGCCTGATCCTCGCCGTTACTTCAGATGCATGAGATTTGGTTCAGATGTGCAGGGGGTACCTGCCTTGCCCTCGGCCTGAAGCCCAAGTCTAGCTTGTGTTCTCAGACTTCTGTCCTCACACTACTGGCCCAGAAGCCCTCAAGTTTGGCAATTCCGGACCCACAATGCAGCACTGTGTCTGCCCTCTAAAAAAAATATCATGCCTATTGAGCTGCGCAGGCACCTCAAATGAGGATCAACCTACACGGCAGTCGACTGTACCCAAATTATAGAGTCTAACCTGGGCACTAGCACTGTCTAACAAAACCTGAGCCCGAACCTCCCGACCAAAAACCAGGCAGCTGACCGCACACAGAGCACATCAGACCCACCATGGCCTTAGGTCATCATCTCTTCCAAACTGCGGTTTTCAGGCTTCCGAACCTAGACCTTATCTCCAACCACTACCCAGGGTTGAAAATGATGCAGAAATCAGAACTCCTTCCCCATGGCAAGAGACCTTGTGGTTGGCATGTTGTCCAAAGTTCAGTGTAGTTGAAACCAATGTGGCCCATGAGGCCCCGCCCATGCTCTTGAGCCACATTGGTCACAAACACACATTGTGACACTCAGCCTGAGCCCAGTCCTCAAGTAAGGCCTCTCAGTGGTTGGATGAAGAGACAGCATATGGGGCCTGCCATGCCCCTTGGCCCCAAATTTTAACCATAGTTTGGGTTGTCACTTCACTATTCCCCAAGGCTCTGCTTTGGAATTCCTCTTTGGTTCGGACACCTGAGGTAACAAACCTGAAAGGAGACCTCCCATCCCACAGATTGACGAAAAACAATGGGGACCGGGCCAAATGCCAAGAGATGAAGATTCGTCCATGTCCCATGAGGCCTCCCCACATTCCACGGCCATCGTTGACACAAAATAAAGAGACCAAAGCCTGAGCAAGCGCCTCAGACTCGCTCTTTCTTCATGTCCTGAAGAGTTCTTCTCATGGTTTGTAGATTGGGCCTGCCATACCTGCGTCCCCAATCCTAAGCTGAATTTGTGTTATCAGACTTCTGTCCTCAAAGTCCTGGGCCACACACCCTCTAGGCTGGGTCCCTGGAGCCACACAGTAGGACAATGCCTCCCTAATGCTGGGGAATTCTGCCCATTCCATTGTCCAAAATTGTACAAATTAGGTGAACCCTCCAAAGTCCCCGAGGCCATCCCAATATGTAGTTCTCAGTGGACAAACAAGGGCGGTCTGACACCAGCTGAGCATCTACCTCCACTCATACCATAGATGGATGTCCTCAGAGAAGGAGATGGAAACAGACAGCACCCTAGGCCGTAATCGGATCCAATGCTTTGGTTTACAGGCATGTCTCCTCAAAATCCTGGATTCCAATACCAGCATAGGGGGTTTCCTGAGGCACCCATCAGAAAAAATCTCGTCTCCAGTAGGAAACTTATGCATGGGAACTATGTCAAAATATTATGAGAATACTTCAGAGTCCCCGTGCCACCGCCCCATTTCAAGGTCCTCATGGACACACACATATTAGGCCCCATACTCAGGAAAGTCCATTTCAACTCAGCCACCCCGGTTGCTCCCGCAGAGCCATTTATCTCAACTGTCTTGTAGCTAGGAGACTATTGAAATGCGAGGCGGTCTTTCCTGGCATCCATCCTCGAACGGTGCTCTAGTCATTCCATATGGGATGTTTTGGAGCTGCCCAACAGTTCTCAATTGTCCCGCAGAAGGAATCCTTGAAGGGGGCATCCCACAACTCCCAACGTGGGAAAACATCCATGGCCTTGAGATTCCTCTCCGTTCATGAAGGGGCAGTCATGCACAGAAACTACAACCTGAGCCAACGTCTGATCCTCGCCGTGACTTCAGATGCATGAGATATTGGTTCAGATGCTCAGGGGGTACCTGCCTTGCCCTCGACCTGAAGCCCAAGTCTAGCTTGTGTTCTCAGACTTCTGTCCTCACACTACTGGCCCAGAAGCCCTCAAGTTTGGCAATTCCGGACCCACAATGCAGCACTGTGCCTGCCCTCTAGAAAAAATATCATGCCTAATGAGCTACCCAGGCACCTTAAATGAGGATCAACCTACACGGCACTCGACTGTACCCAATTATAGAGTCTAACCTGGGCACTAATGCACTGTCTGACACAACCTGAGCCCGAACCTCCTGACCAACAACCAGGCAGCTGACCACAGAATGAGAACATCAGAACCACCATGGCCTTAGGTCATCATCTCTTCCCAACTGTGGTTTTCAGGATTCAGAACCTAGACCTTATATCCAACCACAGCCCAGGGTTGAAAATGATGCAGAAATCAGAACTCCTTCCCCATGGCAAGAGACCTTGTGATTGGCATGTTGTCCAAAGTTCTGTGTAGATGAAACCAGTGTGGCCCATGAGGCCCCACACATGCTCGCGGGCCACATTGGTCACAAACACACATTGTGACCCTCAGTCTGAGCCCAGTCCTCAAGTAAGGCCTCTCAGTGGCTGGTGAAGAGACAGCATATGGGGCCTGCCATGCCCCTAGGCCCCAAATTTTAACCATAGTTTGGGTTGTCCCTTCACTCTTCCCCAGGGCTCTGCTTTGGAATTCCTCTTTGGTTGGGACACCTGAGGTAACAAACCTGAAAGGAGACCTCCCATCCCACAGATTGACGTAAAACAATTGGGACCGGGCCAAATCCACAGAGAGGAAGGTTCGTCCATGGCCCATGAGCTTCACCAAATTCCACGGCCATCGTTGACACAAAATCCAGAGACCAAAGCCTGAGCAAGCGCCTCAGACTCGCTCTTTCTTCGTATCCTGAAGAGTTCTTCTCATGGTTTGTAGATTGGGACTGCCACACCTACGTCCCCAAACCTCAGCTGAGTTTGTGTTTTCAGACTTCTGTCCTCAAATTCCTGGGCCACACACCCTCCAGGCTGGGGCCCCTTGAGCCACATATTAGGACTGTTCCTACCCCATGCATGGTAATTCTGCCCATTCCATTGTCCAAAATTGTACAAATTAGGAGAACCCTCCAAAGTCCCCGAGGCCATCCCAATATGTAGGTCTCTTTGGACAAACAAGGACGGTCTGACACCAGCTGAGCATCTACATCCACTCATAACATACATGGATGTCCCCAGAGAAGGAGATGGTACCAGACAGGAACCTAGGCCATAATCGGATCCATGGCTTTGGTTTACAGGCATGTCTCCTCAAAAGCATGGATTCCAATACCAGCCTAGGGGGTTTCCTGAGGCACCCATCAGAAAACATCTCGTCTCCACGAGGAAACTTGTGCTTGGGACCTATGTCAAAATCTTAGGAGAATAATTCAGAGTCCCGGTGCCACCGCTCCATACCAAGGTCCTCATGGACACAAACACACATTAGGCCCCATGCTCAGGAAAGTCCATTTCAACTCAGCCATCCTGGTTGCTCCCGCAGAGCCATCCGATCTCAACTGTCTTGTTGCTAGGAGACATTTGGAATGCGAGGCGGGATTCCCTGGCATACATCCTCGAACGTTGCTCTGGAGTCATACCATATGGGATGTGTTGGAGCTGCCCAACAGGTCTCAATTGTCCCGCAGAAGGAATCCTTGAAGGGGGCATCCCAGAACTCCCAACGTGGGAAAACCTCCATGGCCTTGAGATTCCTCTCCGTTCATGAAGGGGCAGTCATGCACAGAAACTACAACCTGAGCCAACGTCTGATCCTCGCCGTGACTTCAGATGCATGAGATATTGGTCAGATGTGCAGGGGTACCTGCCTTGCCCTCGGGCTGAAGCCCAAGTCTAGCTTGTGGTCTCAGACTTCTGTCCTCACACTACTGGCCCAGAAGCCCTCAAGTTTGGCAATTCCGGACCCACAATGCAGCACTCTGCCTGCCCTCGAGAAAAAATATCTTGCCTAATTAGCTGCCCAGGCACCTCAAATGAGGATCAAAATACACGGCACTCGACTGTACCCAAATTACATAGTCTAACCTGGGCACTAATGCACTGTCTGACACAACCTGAGCCCGAACCTCCTGACCAACAACCGGGCAGCTGACCGCACACTGAGCACATCAGAACCACCATGGCCTTAGGTCATCATCTCATCCCAACTGCGGCTTTCAGGCTTCCGAACCTAAACCATTCTCCAACCCCTGCTCAGGGTTGAAAATGATGCAGAAATCAGAACTCCGTCCCCATTGCAAGAGACCTTGTGATTGGCATGTTGTCCTCAGATCAGTGTAGTTTAAACCAGGGTGGCCCATGAGGCCCCACCCATGTTCGCGGGCCACATTGGTCACAAACACACATTGTGACCCTCAGCCTGAGCCCTGTCCTCAAGTAAGGCCTCTCAAGGGCTGGATGAAGAGACAGCATATGGGGCCTGCCATGCCCCTAGGCCCCAAATTTTAACCATAATTTTGGTTGTCCCCTCACTCTTCCCCAGGGCTCTGCTTTGGATTCCTCTTTGCTTGGGACACCTGAGGTAACAAACCTGAAAGGAGACCTCCAATCCCACAGATTGACGAAAAACAATTGGGACCGGGCCAAATGCCAAGAGATGAAGTTTCGTCCATGTCCCATTAGTCCTCCCCTCATTCCACGGCCATCGTTGACAAAAAATCCAGAGACCAAAGCCTGAGCAAGCGCCTCAGACTCGCTCTTTCTTCAATCCTGAAGACTTCTTCTCATGTTTTGTAGATTGGGCCTGCCATACCTACGTCCCCAAACCTAAGCTGAGTTTGTGTTTTCAGACTTCTGTCCTCAAAGTCCTGGGTCAAACCCTCCAGGATGGGGCCCCTGGAGCCACATATTAGGACTATGCCTACCCCATACATGGGAATTCTGCCCATTACATTGTCCAAAATTGTACAAATTAGGATAACCCTCCAAATTCCCCGAGGCCATCCCAATATGTAGGTCTCTGTGGACAAACAAGGGCGGTCTGACACCAGCTGAGCATCTACCTCCACTCATACCATAGATGGATGTCCCCAGAGAATGAGATGGAACCAGACAGGACCCGAGGCCATAATCGGATCCATTACTTTGGTTTACAGGCATGTCTCCTCAAAATCCTGGATTCCAATACCAGCATAGGGGGTTTCCTAAGGCACCCATCAGAAAAAGTCTCGTCTCCACGAGGAAACTTGTACATGGGACCTATGTCAAAATCTTAAAAAATAATTCAGAGTCCCGGTGTCACCGCCCCATTCCAAGGTCCTCATGGACACAAACACACATTAGGCCTCATGCTCAGGAAAGTCCATTTCAACTCAGCCACCCCGGTTGCTCCCAATAGCCATCCGATCTCAACTGTCTTGTTGCTAGGAGACAATTGGAATGCGAGGCGGGCTTCCTTGGCATCCATACTCGATCGGTGCTCTGGAGTAATTCCATATGGGATGTGTTGGAGCTGCCCAACAGGTCTCATGTCCCGCAGAAGGTATCCTTGAAGGGGGCATCCCACAACTCCCAACGTGGGAAAACCTCCATGGCCTTGAGATACCTCTCCGTTCATGAAGGGGCAGTCATGCACAGAAACTACAACCTGAGCCAACGCCTGATCCTCGCCGTGACTTCAGATGCATGAGATATTGGTTCAGATGTGCAGGGGGTACCTGCCTTGCCCTCGGCCTGAAGCCCAAGTCTAGCTTGTGTTCTCAGACTTCTGTCCTCACACTACTGGCCCAGAAGCCCTCAAGTTTGGCAATTCCGGACCCACAATGCAGCACTGTGCCTGCACTCTAGAAAAAATATCATGCCTAATGAGCTGCGCAGGCACCTCAAATGAGGATCAACCTACACGGCACTCGACTGTATCCAAATTATAGAGTCTAACCTGGGCACTAGCACTGTCTAACAAAACCTGAGCCCGAACCTCCCGACCAACAACCAGGCAGCTGACCGCACACTGAGCACATCAGACCCACCATGGCCTTAGGTCATCATCTCTTCCAAACTGCGGTTTTCAGGCTTCCGAACCTAGACCTTATCTCCAACCACTGCCCAGGGTTGAAAATGATGCAGAAATAAGAACTCCTTCCCCATGGCAAGAGACCTTGTGATTGGCATGTTGTCCAAAGTTCAGTGTAGTTGAAACCAGTGTGGCCCTTGAGGCCCCGCCCATGCTCGCAAGCCACATTGGTCACAAACACACATTGTGACCCTCAGTCTGAGCCCAGTCCTCAAGTAAGGCCTCTCAGTGGCTGGATGAAGAGACAGCATATGGGGCCTGCCATGCCCCTAGGCCCCAAATTTTACCATAGTTTGGGTTGTCCCTTCACTCTTCCCCAGGGCTCTGCTTTGGAATTCCTCTTTGGTTGGGACACCCGAGGTAACAAACCTGAAAGGAGACCTCCCATCCCACAGATTGACGAAAAACAATTTGGACTGGGCCAAATCCACAGAGAGGAAGATACGTCCATGGCCCATGAGGCCTCCCCACATTCCACGGCCATCGTTGACACAAAATCCAGAGACCAAAACCTGAGAAGGGCCTCAGACTCGCTCTTTCTTCATATCCTGAAGAGTTCTTCTCATGGTTTGTAGATTGGGCCTGCCATACCTACGTCCCCAAACTTAAGCTGAGTTTGTGTTTTCAGACTTCTGTCCTCAAAGTTGGGCCACACACCCTCCAGGCTGGGGTCCCTGGAGCCACACATTAGGACTGTGCCTACCCCATGCATGGGAATTCTGCCCATTCAATTGTCCAAAATTGTACAAATTAGTAGATCCCTCCAAAGTCCCGGAGGCCATCCGAATTTGTAGGTCTCAGTGGACAAACAAGGGCGGTCTGACACCAGCTGAGTATCTACGTCCACTCAAACCATAGATTGATGTCCCCAGAGAAGGATATGATACCAGACAGGTCCCTAGGCCATAATAGGATCCATTGCTTTGGTTTACAGGCATGTCTCCTCAAAATCCTGGATTCCAATACCAGCATAGTTTGTTTCCTGAGGCACCCATCAGAAAAAATCTCGTCTCCACGAGGAAACTTGTGCATGGGACCTATGTCAAAATCTTAGGAGAATACTTCAGAGTCCAGGTGCCACCGCTCCATTCCAAGTTCCTCATGGACACATACACACATTAGGCCCCATGCTCAGGAATGTCCATTTCAACTCAGCCACCCCGGTTGCTCCTGCAGAGCCATCTGATCTCAACTGTCTTGTTGCTAGAAGAAAATTGGAATGCGAGACGGGCTTCCCTGGCATCCATCCTCGAATGGTGCTCTGGAGTCATTCCATATGGGATGTTTTGGAGCTGCCCAACAGGTCTCAATTGTCCCGCAGAAGGAATCCTTGAAGGGGGCATCCCACAACTCCCAACGTGGGAAAACCTTCATGGCCTTGAGTTTCCTCTCCGTTCATGAAGGGGCAGTCATGCACAGAAACTCCAAACTGAGCCAACGTCTGATCCTCGCCGTGACTTCAGATGCATGAGATATTTGTTCAGATGTGCAGGGGGTACCTGCCTTGCCCTCGGCCTGAAGCCCAAGTCTAGCTTGTGTTCTCAGACTTCTGTCCTCATACTACTGGCCCAGAAGCCCTCACGTTTGGCAATTCCGGACCCACAATGCAGCACTCTGCCTGCCGTCTAGAAAAAATATCTTGCCTAATGAGCTGCCCAGGCACCTTAAATGAGGATCAACCTACACGGCACTCGACTATACCCAAATTATAGAGTCTAACCTGGGCACAAATGCACTGTCTTACACACCCTGAGCCCGAACCTCCTGACCAACAACCAGGCAGCTGACCGCACACTGAGCACATCAGTCTCACCATGGCCTTAGGTCATCATCTCTTCCCAACTGCGGTTTTCAGGCTTCCGAACATAGACCTTATCTCCAACCACTGCCCAGGGTTGAAAATGATGCAGAAATCAGAACTCCTTCCCCATGGCAAGAGACCTTGTGATTGGCATATTGTCCAAACTTCAGTGTAGTTGAAACCAGTGTGGCCCATGAGGCCCCGCCCATGTCTGCAAGCCACAAACAAACCTGAAAGGATACCTCCCATCCCACATTTGGACGAAAATCAATTGGGACTGGGCCAAATCCACAGAGAGGATAATTCGTCCATGGCCCATGAGGCCTCCACACATTCCACGGCCATCGTTGATAAAAATTCAGACACAAAAGCCTGAGCAAGCGCCTCAGACTCGCTCTTAATTCATATCCTGAAGAGTTCTTCTAATGGTTTGTAGATTGGGCCTGCCATACCTACGTCCCCAAACCCTAAGCTGAGTTTGTGTTTTCAGACTTCTGTCCTCAAAGTCCTGGGCCTTACACCATCCAGGCTGGGGCCCCTGAAGCCACCCATTAGGACTGTGCCTACCCAATGAATAGGAATTCTGCCCATTCCATTGTCCAAAATCGTACAAAGTAGGAGAACCCTCTAAAGTCTCTGAGGCCATCTCAATATTGTAGGTCTCCCGGGACAAACAAGGGCAGTCTGACACCAGCTGAGCATCTACCTCCACTCATACCATTGATGGATGTCCCAAGAGAAGGAGATGGAAACAGACAGGGCCCTAGGCCAAAATTGGATTCATTGCTTTGGTTTACAGGCATGTCTCCTCAAATACCTGGATTCCAAGACCAGCATAATGGGTTTACTGAGGCACCCATCAGAACAAATCTTGTCTCCACAAGGAAACTGTGCATGGGAGCTATGTCAAATGTTTAGGAGAATACTTCAGGGTCCGGTGCCACCGCCCCATTCCAAGGCCCTCATGGACAAAAACACACATTAGGCCCCATCCTCAGGAAAGTCCATTTTAATAGCCACCCCGGTTGCTCCCGCAGATCCATTCGATCTAAACTGTCTTGTTGCTAGGAGACAATTGGAATGCGAGGCGGGCTTCCCTGGCATTCATCCTCGAACGGTGCTCTGGAGTCATTCCATATGGGATGTGCTGGAGCTGCCCAACAGGTCTCAATTGTCCCGCAGAAGGAATGCTCGAAGGGGGCATCCCACAACTCCCAACGTGGGAAAATCTCCATGGCCTTGAGATTCCGCTCCGTTCATGAAGGGGCAGTCATGCACAGAAACTCCAACCAGAGCCAATGTCTAATCCTCGCCGTTACTTCTGATGCATGAGATATCGTTTCAGATTGCAGGGGGTACCTGCCCGGCCCTCGGCCTGAAGCCCAAGTCTAGCTTGAGTTCTCAGACTTCTGTCCTCACACTCCTGGCCCAGAAGCCCTCACGTTTGGCAACTCCGGAGCCACAATGCAGCACTCTACCTGCCCTCTAGAAAAATATCTTGCCTAATGAGCTGCCCAGGCTCCTCAAATGCGGAACAATCTACAGGCACTCGACTGTACCCATATTATACAGTCTAAACTGGGCACTAATGCACTTTCTGACACAACATGAGCCCGAACTTCCTGACCAATACCCAGGCAGCTGACAGCACACTGAGCACAACAACCTTCCATGGCCTTAGGTCGTCATCTCTTCCCAATTTCTCTGGCTTCAGAACATAGACCTTATCTCCAACCACTGCCCAGGGTTGAAAATAATGCAGAAATCAGAACTCCTTCCCCATGGCAAGAGACCTTGTGATTGGCATGTTGTCCAAAGTTCAGTGTAGTTGAAACCAGTGTGGTCCATGAGGCCCCGCCCATGCTCGCGTGCCACATTGGTCACAAACACACATTGTGACCCTCAGCCTGAGCCCAGTCCTCAAGTAAGGCCTCTCAGTGGCTGGATGAAGAGACAGCATATGGGGCCTGCCATGCCCCTAGGCCCCAATTTTTAACCATAGTTTGGGTTGTCCCTTCACTCTTCCTCAGGGCTCTGCTTTGGAATTCCTCTTTGGTTGGGACACCTGAGGTAACAAACCTGAAAGGAGACCTCCCATCCCACAGATTGACGAAAAACAATTGGGACTGGGCCAAATCCACAGAGAGGAAGATTCGTCCATGGCCCATGAGGCCTCCCCACATTCCACGGCCATCGTTGATACAAAATCCAGACACAAAAGCCTGAGCAAGCGCCTCAGAATCGCTCTTTCTTCATATCCTGAAGAGTTCTTCTAATGGTTTGTAGATTGGGCCTGCCATAACCACGTCCCCAAAACCTAAGCTGAGTTTTTGTTTTCAGACTTCTGTCCTCAAAATCCTGTGCCATACACCATCCAGGCTGGGGCCCCTGAAGCCACCCATTAGGATTGTGCCTACCCAATGAATAGGAATTCTGCCCATTCCATTGTCCAAATCGTACAAATTAGGAGAACCCCCCAAAGTCCCCGAGGCCATCCCAATAGTGTAGGTCTCCCGGAACAAACAAGGGTGGTTTGACACCAGGTGAGCATCTACCTCCACTCATACCATAGATGGATGTCCCCAGAGAAGGAGATGGAAACAGACAGGACCCTAGGCCAAAATCGGATCCATTGCTTTGGTTTACAGGCATGTCTCTTCAAATGCCTGGATTCCAAGACAAGCATAGGGGGTTTCCTGAGGCACCCATCAGAACAAATCTCGTCTCCACAAAGAAACTGTGCATGGGAGCTATGTCAAATGTTTAGGAGAATACTTCAGGGTCCCGGTGCCACCGCCCCATTCCAAGGCCCTCATGCACAAAAACACACATTAGGATCCATCCTCAGGAAAGTCCATTTCAACTCAGCCACCCCTATTGATCCCGCAGAGCCATCCTATCTCAACTGTCTTGTTGCTAGAAGACAATTGGAATGTGAGGCGGGCTTCCCTGGCATCCATCCTCGAACGGTGCTCTGGAGTCATTCCATATGGGATGTTTTGCAGCTGCCCAACAGGTCTCAATTGTGCCGCAGAAGGAATCCTTGAAGGGGGCATCCCACCACCCAACGTGCAAAACCTCCATGGCCTTGAGATTCCGCTCCGTTCATGAAGTGGCAGTCATGCACAGAAACTCCACCTGAGCCAAGTCTGAACCTCGCTGTGACATCTGATGCATGAGATATCGGTTCAGATCTGAAGGTGGTACCTGCCGTGCGCTCGGCCTGAAGCCCAAGTCTAGCTTGTGTTTTCAGACTTCTGTCCTCACACGCCTGGCCCAGAAGCCCTCAAGTTTGGCAATTCCGGACCCACAATGCAGCACTGTGCCTGCCCTCTAGAAATAATATCTTGCCTAATTTGCAGCCTAGGCACCTCAAATGCGGAACAACCTACACGGCACTCGACTGTACCCATATTATAGAGTCTAACCTGGGCACTAATGCACTGTCTGACACAACCTGAGCCCGAACTTTCTGACCAACACCCAGGCAGCTGACCGCACACTGAGCACATCACACCCGCCATGGACTTAGGTCGTCATCTCTTCCCAACGGTAGTTTTCAGACTTCAGAACCTAGACCTTATCTCCAACCAATGCCCAGGGTTGAAAAGGATGCAGAAATCACAACTCCTTCCGCATGGCAAGAATCCTTATGATTAGTATGTTGTCCAAACTTCAGTGTAGTTGAAACCAGTGTGGCCCATGCTTGCGGCGCACATTGGTCACAAACACACATTGGAACCCTCAGCCTGAGCCCAGTCCTCAAGTAAGGACTCTCAGTGGCTAGAAAAGAGACAGCTATTGGGACTGCCATGCACCTAGGCCCCAATTTTTAACCATAGTTTGGGTTGTCTCTTCACTCTTCCCCAGGGCTCTCCCTTGGAATTCCTCTTAGTTGGGACACCTGACATAACAAACCTGACAGGAGACCTCCCATCCCACAGATTGACGAAAAACAATTTGGACTGGGCCAAATCCACAGAGAGGAAGTTTCGTTCATGGCCCATGAGGACTTCCCACATTCCAAGGCCATCGTTGATACAAAATCCAGAGACAAAATCCTGAGCAAGCGCCTCAGATTCGCTCTTTCTTCATATCCTGAAGAGTTCTTCTCATGGTTTATAGATTGAGCCTGCCATACTACGTCCCCAAACCTAAGCTGAGTTTGTGTTTTCAGACTTCTGTCCTCAAAGTCCTGGGCAACACACCCTCCAGGCTGGGGCCCCTGGATCCACACATTAGGACTGTGCCTACCCAATCCATGGGAATTCTGCCCATTCCATTGTCCAAAATCGTGCAAATTAGGAGAAATCTCCAAAGTCCCCATGGCCATCCCAATAGTGTAGGTCTCGGGGACAAACAATGGAGGTCTGACACCAGCTGAGCATCTATCTCCACTCATTCCATAGATGGATATCCCCAGAGAAGAAGATTGAACCAGACAGGACCCTAGGCCATAATCGGATCCATTGCTTTGGTTTACAGGCATGTCTCCTCAAAAGCCTGGATTCCAATACCAGCATAGGGGGTTTCCTGAGGCACCCATCAGAACAAATCTCGTCTCCACAAGAAAACTTGTGCATAGGAGCTACGTCAAAAGCTTAGGAGAATACTTCAGGGTCCCTGTGCCACCGCCCCATTCCAAGGCCCTCATGGAAACAAACACACATTAGGCCCCATCCTCATGAAAGTCCATTTCAACTCAGCCACCCCGGTTGCTCCCGCAGAGCCATCCGATCTCAACTGTCTTGTTGCTAGGAGACAATTGGAATGCGAGGCGGGCTTCCCTGGCATCCATCCTCCAATGGTACTCTGGAGTCATTCCATATGGGATGTACTGAAGCTGCCCAACAGGTCTCAATGGAACCGCAGAAGGAATCCTTGAAGGGGGCATCCCACAACTCCCAAAGTGGGAATACCTCCATGGCCTTGCGATTCCGCTCCGTTCATCAGGGGCAGTCATGCACAGAAACTCCAACCTGAGCCAACGTCTGATCATCGCCTTGACTTCAGATGCTTGAGATATTGGTTCAGATCTGCAGGGGGTACCTGCCGTGCCCTCGGCCTGAAGCCCAAATCAGGCTTGTGTTCTCAGACTTCTGTTCTCACACTCGTGGCTCAGAAGCCGTCATGTTTGGCAATTCCGGACCCACAATGCAGCACTCTGAATGCCCTCGGCAAAAATATCTTGCCTAATGAGCTGCCAAGACACCTCAAATGAGGATAAACCTACACGGCATTCGACTGTACCCAAAATATAGAGTCTCACCTGAGCACTAATGCACTGTCTGACACAATCTGAGCCAGAACCTCCATATCAAACCCCATGCAGCTGACTGCACACTGAGCATAACAGACCCTCCATGGCCTTAGGTTGTCATCTCTTCCCAAATGCGGTTTTTCAGGGTTCAGAAACTAGACCTTAACTCCAAAAACTGCCCAGAGTTGAAAATGATGCAGAAATCAGATCACCTTCCCCTAGGCAAGAGAACTTGTGATTGGCATGTTGTCCAAAGTCCAGTGTAGTTGAAACCAATGTGGCCCATGAGGCCCCGACCATGCTCGTGGGCCACATTGTTCACAAACACACATTGTGACCCTCAGCCTGAGCCCAGTTCTCAAGTAAGGCCTCTCAGTGGCTGGATGAAGAGACAGCATATTGGGCCTGCCATGCCCCTAGGCCCGAATTTTTTTCCATAATTTGGGTTGTCCCTTCACTCTCCCAGGGCTCTGCTTTGGAATTCCTCTTTTTCGGACACCTGAGGTAATAAACCTGAAAGGAGACCTCCCATCCTACAGATTGATGAAAACAATGGGGCCGGGCCAAATCCACAGAGAGGAAGATTCGTCCATGACCCATGAGGCCTCCCCACATTCCACGGCCATCGTTGATACAAAATCCAGAGACAAAAGCCTGAGCAAGCGCCTCAGATTAATTCTTTCTTCATATCCTGAAGAGTTCTTCTCATGGTTTGTAGATTGGGCCTGCCATACCTACGTCCCAAAACCTAAGCTGAGTTTGTGTTTTCAGACTTCTGTCCTCAAAGTCCTGGGCCACACACCCTCCAGGCTGGGGCCCCTGGAGCCACACATTAGGACTGTGCCTACCCAATCCATGGGAATTCTGCCCATTCCGATGTCCACAATCGTACAAATTAGGAGAACTCTCCAAAGTACCCGAGGCCATCCCAATAGTGTAGGTATCCGGGGACAAACAAGGGCGGTCTAACACCAGTTGAGCATCTACCTCCACTCATTCCATAGATGGATATCCCCGGAGAAGAAGATTGAACCAGACAGGACCCTAGGCCATAATCGGATCCATTGCTTTGGTTTTCAGGCATGTCTCGTCAAAAGCCTGGATTCCAATACCAGCATAAGGGGTTTCCTGAGGCACCCATCAGAACAAATCTCGTCTCCACAAGGAAATTTGTGCATGGGAGCTACGTCAAAAGCTTAGGAGAATACTTCAGGGTCCCGGTAACAACGCCCCATTCCAAGGCCCTCATGGTCACAAACACACATTAGGCCCCATCCTAGGAAAGTCCATTTCAACTCAGCCACCCCGGTTGCCTCCGCAGAGCCACCCATCTCAACTGTCTAGTTGATAGGAGACAATTGGAATTCGAGGTGGTCTTCCCTGGCATCCATCCTCCAACGGTGCTCTGGAGTCATTCCATATGGGATGTCCTGGAGCTGCCCAACAGGTCTCAATTGTCCCGCAGAAGGAATCCTTGAAGGGGGCATCCCACAACTCCCAACGTGGGAAAACCTCCATGGCCTCGAGATTCTGCTCCGTTCATGAAGGGGCAGTCATGCACAGAAACTCCAAACTGAGCCAACGTCTGATCCTCGCCGTGGCTTCAGATGCTTGAGATATTGGTTCAGATCTGCAGGGTGTACCTGCCGTGCCCTCAGCCTGAAGCCCAAATCAGGCTTGTGTTCTCAGACTTCTGTCCTCATACTCGTGGTCCAGAAGCCCTCAAGTTTGGCAATTCCGGACCAACAATGCAGCACTCTGCCTGCACTCTGGAAAAAATATCTTGCCTAATGAGCAGCCCAGGCACCTCAAATGAGGATAAACCTACACGGCATTCGACTGTACCCAAATTATATAGTATAACCTGGGCACTAATGCACTGTCTGACACAATCTGAGCCAGAACCTCCTGACCAAAACCCAGGGAGCTGACTGTACACTGAGAATATCAGACCCGCCATGGCCTTAAGTCGTCATCTCTTCAGAACTGCGGTTTTTCAGGCTTCAGAACCAAGACCTTATTTCCAACCACTGCCAAGGGTTGATAATGATGCAAAAATCAGAACACCTTCCCCATGGCAAGAGACCTTGTGATTGGCATGTTGTCCAAAGTTCAGTGTAGTTGAAACCAGTGTGGTCCATGAGGCCCCGCCCATGCTCGCAAGCCACATTGGTCACAAACACACATTGTGACCCTCAGCCTGAGCCCAGTCCTCAAGTAAGGCCTCTCAGTGGCTGGATGAAGAGACAGCATATGGGGCCTGCCATGCCCCTAGGCCCCAATTTTTAACCATAATTTGGGTTGTCCCTTCACTCTTTCCCAGGGTTCTGCTTTGGAATTCCTCTTTTTCAGACACCTGAGGTAATAAACCTGAAAGGAGACCTCCCATCCTACAGATTGACGAAAACAATGGGGCCGGTCCAAATCCACAGAGAGAAAGATTCGTCCATGACCCATGAGGCCTCCCCACATTCCACGGCCATCGTTGATACAAAATCCAGAGACAAAAGCCTGAGCAAGTGCCTCAGACTCGCTCTTTCTTCATATCCTGAAGAGTTCTTCTCATGGTTTGTAGATTGGGCTTGCCATACCTACGTCCCCAAACCTAAGTTGAGTTTGTGTTTTCAGACTTCTGTCCTCAAAGTCCTGGGCCACACACCCTCCAGGCTGGGGCCCCTGGAGCCACACATTAGGACTGTGCCTACCCAATCCATGGGAATTCTGCCCATTCTGATGTCCAAAATCGTACAAATTAGGAGAACTCTCCAATGTACCCGAGGCCATCCCAATAGT
This sequence comes from Mustela nivalis, assembly GCF_964662115.1. NCBI lineage: Eukaryota > Metazoa > Chordata > Mammalia > Carnivora > Mustelidae > Mustela > Mustela nivalis. The sequence goes on along the minus strand of NW_028136508.1, from coordinate 204,926 downwards.
GTAGGTCTCCGGGGACAAACAAGGGCGGTCTAACACCAGTTGAGCATCTACCTCCACTCATTCCATAGATGGATATCCCCAGAGAAGAAGATTGAACCAGACAGGACCCTAGGCCATAATCGGATCCATTGCTTTGGTTTACAGGCATGTCTCGTCAAAAGCCTGGATTCCAATACCAGCATAAGGGGTTTCCTGAGGCACCCATCAGAACAAATCTCGTCTCCACAAGGAAATTTGTGCATGGGAGCTACGTCAAAAGCTTAGGAGAATACTTCAGGGTCCCGGTGCCACCGCCCCATTCCAAGGCCCTCATGGACACAAACACATATTAGCCCCATACTCAGGAAAGTCCATTTCAACTCAGCCATCCCGGTTGCTCCCGCAGAGCCATCCAATCTCAACTGTCCTGTTGCTAGGAGACAATTGGAATACGAGGCGGGCTTCCCTGGCATCCATCCTCCAACGATGCTCTGGAGTCATTCCATATGGGATGTCCTGGAGCTGCCCAACAGGTCTCAATTTTCCCGCAGAAGGAATCCTTGAAGGGGGCATCCCACAACTCCCAACGTGGGAAAACCTCCATGGCCTTGAGTTTCTGCTCCGTTCATGAAGGGGCAGTCATGCACAGAAACTCCAAACTGAGCCAACGTCTGATCCTCGCCGTGACTTCAGATGCTTGAGATATTGGTTCAGATCTGCAGGGGGTACCTGCCGTGCCCTCGGCCTGTAGCCATGGTCTAGCTTGTGTTCTCAGACTTCTGTCCTCACATCTGTGGCCCAGAAGCCCTCAAGTTTGGCAATTCCGGACCCACAATGCAGCATTCTGCACGCCCTCTATAAATAATATCTTGACTAATGAGCTGCCCAGGCACCTCAAATGAGGATAAAACTTCACGGCACTCGACTCTACCCAAATTTTATAGCCTAACCTGGGCAGTAAAGCACTGTCTGACACAACCTGAGCCAGAAACTCCTGAATAACACCCAGGAAGCTGACAGCACACTGAGCATATCAGACCCGCCATGGCCTTAGGTCGTCATCTCATCCCAACTGCGGTTTTTCAGGTTCAGAACCTAGGCCTTATCTCCAACCACTTCTCAGCGTTGAAAAAGATGCAGAAATCAGAACACCTTCCCCATGGCAAGAGACCTTGTGATTGGCATGATTTCCAAAGACCAGTGTAGTTGAAACCAGTGTGGCTCATGAGGCCCCGCTCATGCTCGCAAGCCAAATTGGTCACAAACACATTGTGACCCTCAGCCTGAGCCCAGTCCTCAAGTAAGGCCTCTCAGTGGCTGGATGAAGAGACAGCATATTGGGCCTGCCCTGCCCCTAGGCCCCAAATTTTAACCATAGTTTTGGTTGTCCCCTCACTCTTCCCCAGGGCTCTGCTTTGGAATTCCTCTTTGGTTGGGACACCTGAGGTAACAAACCTGAAAGGAGACCTCCCATCCCACAGATTGACGAAAAACAATTGGGACCAGGCCAAATGCCAAGAGATGAAGATTCGTCCATGGCCCATTAGGCCTCCCCTCATTCCACGGCCATCGTTGACAAAAAATCTAGAGACCAAAGCCTGAGCAAGCGCCTCAGACTCGCTCTTTCTTCATAACCTAAAGACTTCTTCTCATGGTTTGTAGATTGGGCCTGCCATACCTACGTCCCCAAACCTAACTGAGTTTGTGTTTTCAGACTTCTGAGCTCAAAGTCCTGGGACACACCCTCAAGGCTGGGGCTCCTGGAGCCACACATTAGGACTGTGCCTACCCCATGTATGGTAATTCTGCCCATTCCATTGTCCAAAATTGTACAAATTAGGAGAACCCGCCAAAATCCCCGAGGCCATCCCAATACTAGGTCTCTGTGGACAAACAAGGGCGGTCTGACACCAGCTGAGAATCTACCTCCACTCATACCATAGATGGATGTCCCCAGAGAAGGAGATGGAACCAGACAGGACCCGAAGCCATAATCGGATCCATTGCTTTGGTTTACAGGCATGAATCCACAAAATCATGGATTCCTATACCAGCATAGGGGGTTTCCTGAGGCACCCAGCAGAAAAAACCTAGTCTCCACGAGGAAACTTGTGCATGGGACCTATGTCAAAATATTAGGAGAATACTTCAGAGTCCCGGTGCCACCGCCCCATTCCAAGGTCCTCATGGACACAAACACACATTAGGCCCCATGCACAGAAAAGTCCATTTCAACTCAGCCACCCCGGTTGCTCCCGCATAGCCATCCGATATCAACTGTCTTGTTGCTAGGAGACAAATGGAATGCGAGGCGGGCTTCCCTGGCATCCATGCTCGAACGGTGCTCTGAAGTAATTCTATATGGGATGTGTTGGAGCTGCCAACATGTCTCAATTGTCCCGCAGAAGGAATCTTTGAAGAAGGCATCCCACAACTCCCAACGTGGGAAAACCTCCATGGCCTTGAGATTCCTCTCCGTTCATGAAGGGGCAGTCATGCACAGAAACTACAACCTGAGCCAACGTCTGATTCTCGCCGTGACTTCAGAAGCATGAGATATTGGTTCAGATGTGCAGGGGGTACCTGCCTTGCCCTCGGCCTGAAGCCCAAGTCTAGCTTGTGTTCTCAGACTTCTGTCCTCACACTACTGGCCCAGAAGCCCTCACGTTTGGCAATTCCGGACCCACAATGCAGCACTCTGCCAGCCCTCTAGAAAAAATATCTTGCCTAATGAGCTGCCCAGGCACCTCAAATGAGGATCAACATACACGGCACTCGACTATACTCAAATTATAGAGTCTAACCTGGACACTAATGCACTGTCTGACACAACCTGAGCCTGAACCTCCTGACCAACAACCAGGCAGCTGACCTCACACTGAGCACATCAGACCCACCATGGCCTTAGGCCATCATCTCTTCCCAACAGAGGTTTTCAGGCTTCCGACCTAGACCTTATCTCCAACCACTGCCCAGGGTTGAAAATGATGCAGAAATCAGAACTCCTTCACCATAGCAAGAGACCTTGTGATTGGCATGTTGTCCAAAGTTCAGTGTAGATGAAACCAGTGTGGCCCATGGGGCCCCGCCCATGCTCTAGAGCCACAATGGTCACAAAAACACATTGTAACCCTCAGCCTGAGCCCAGTCCTCAAGTAAGGCCTCTCAGTGGCTGGATGAAGAGACAGCATATGGGGCCTGCCATGCCCCTAGGCCCCAAATTTGAACCATAGTTTGGGTTGTCCCTTCACTCTTCCCCAAGGCTCTGCTTTGGAATTCCTCTTTGGTTGGGCACCTGAGGTAACAAACATGAAAGGAGACCTCACATCCCACAGATTGACGAAAAACAATTGGGACCGATCCAAATCCACAGAGAGGAAGATTCGTCCATGGCCCATGAGGCCTCCCACATTCCACGGCCATCGTTGACACAAAATCCAGAGACCAAAGCCTGAGCAAGTGCCTCAGACTCGCTCTTTCTTCATATCCTGAAGAGTTCTTCTCATGGTTTGTAGATTGGGCCTGCCATAACTACGTCTCCAAACTTAAGCTGAGTTTGTGTTTTCAGACTTCTGTCCTCAAAGTCCTGGGCCACACACCCTCCAGGCTGGGGCCCCTGGAGCCACACATTAGGACTGTGCCTACCCCATGCATGGAAATTCTGCCCATTCCATTGTCCAAAATTGGACAATTTAGGAGAACCCTCCAAAGTCCCCGAGGCCATCCCAATATCTAGGTCTCTGTGGACAAACAAGGGCAGTCTGACACCTGCTTAGTATCTACGTCCACTCATACCATAGATGGATGTCCCCAGAAAAGGATATGGTACCAGACAGGATACTAGGCCATAATCGGATCCATTGCTTTGGTTTACAGTCATGTCTCCTCATAGCCTGGATACCGATACCAGCATAGGGGGTTTCCTGAGGCACCCATCAGAAAATATCTCGTCTCCACGAGGAAATTTGTGCATGGGACCTATGTCAAAATCTTAGGAGAGTACTTCTGAGTCCCGGTGCCACCGCTCCATTCCAAGGTCCTCATGGGCACAAACACACATTAGGCCCCAGGCTCAGGAAAGTCTATTTCAACTCAGCCACCCCGGTTGCTCCCGCAGAGCCATCGGATCTCAACTGTCTTGTTGCTAGGAGACAATTGGAATGCGAGGCAGGCTTCCCTGGCATCCATCCCCGAACGGTGCTCTGAAGTCATTCTATATGGGATGTGTTGGAGCTGCCAACATGTCTCAATTGTCCCGCAGTAGAAATCCTTGAAGGGGGCATCCCACAACTCCCAACGTGGGAAAACCTCCATGGCCTTGAGATTCCTCTCCGTTCATGAAGGGGCAGTCATGCACAGAAACTACAACCTGAGCCAACGTCTGATTCTCGCCGTGACTTCAGAAGCATGATATATTGGTTCAGATGTGCAGGGGGTACCTGCCTTGCCCTCGGCCTGAAGACCAAGCCTAGCTTGTGTTCTCAGACTTCTGTCCTCACACTACTGGCCCAGAAGCCCTCAAGTTTGGCAATTCCGGACCCACAATGCAGCACTCTGCCAGCCCTCTAGAAAAAATATCTTGCCTAATGAGCTTCCCAGGCACGTCAAATGAGGATCAACATACACGGCACTCGACTATACTCAAATTATAGAGTCTAATTTGGGCACTAATGCACTGTCTGACACAACCTGAGCCCGAACCTCCTGACCAACAACCAGGCAGCTGACCTCACACTGAGCACATCAGACCCACCATGGCCTTAGGCCATCATCTCTTCCCAACAGAGGTTTTCAGGCTTCCGACCTAGACCTTATCTCCAACCACTGCTCAGGTTTGAAAATGATGCAGAAATCAGAACTCCTTCAACATGGCAAGAGACCTTGTGATTGGCATGTTGTCCAAAGTTCAGTGAAGATGAAACCAGTGTGGCCCATTGGGCCCCGCCCATGCTCGCGAGCCACAATGGTCACAAAAACACATTGTAACCCTCAGCCTGAGCCCAGTCCTCAAGTAAGGCCTCTCAGTGGCTGGATGATGAGACAGCATATGGGGCCTGCCATGCCCCTAGGCCCCAAATTTGAACCATAGTTTGGGTTGTCCCTTCACTCTTCCCCAGGGCTCTGCTTTGGAATTCATCTTTGGTTGGGCACCTGAGGTAACAAACCTGAAAGGAGACCTCCCATCCCACAGATTGACGAAAAACAATTGGGACCGATCCAAATCCACAGAGAGGAAGATTCGTCCATGGCCCATGAGGCCTCCCCACATTACACGGCCATCGTTGACACAAAATCCAGAGACCAAAGCCTGAGCAAGCGCCTCAGACTCGCTCTTTCTTCATATCCTGAAGAGTTCTTCTCATGGTTTGTAGATTGGGCCTGCCATACCTACGTCTCCAAACTTAAGCTGAGTTTGTGTTTTCAGACTTCTGTCCTCAAAGTCCTGGGCCACACACCCTCCAGGCTGGGGCCCCTGGAGCCACACATTAGGACTGTGCCTACCCCATGCATGGAAATTCTGCCCATTCCATTGTCCAAAATTGGACAATTTAGGAGAACCCTCCAAAGTCCCCGAGGCCATCCCAATATCTAGGTCTCTGTGGACAAACAAGGGCAGTCTGACACTTGCTTAGTATCTACGTCCACTCATACCATAGATGGATGTCCCCAGAAAAGGATATGGTACCAGACAGGACCCTAGGCCATAATCGGATCCATTGCTTTGGTTTACAGGCATGTCTCCTCATAGCTTGGATTCCGATACCAGCATATGGGGTTTCCTGAGGCACCCATCAGAAAATATCTCGTCTCCACGAGGAAACTTGTGCATGGGACCTATGTCAAAATCTTAGGAGAGTACTTCAGAGTCCCGGTGCCACCGCTCCATTCCAAGGTCCTGATGGGCACAAACACACATTCGGCCCCAGGCTCAGGAAAGTCCATTTCAACTCAGCCACCCCGGTTGCTCCCGCAGAGCCATCCGAACTCAACTGTCTTGTTGCTAGGAGACAATTGGAATGCGAGGCGGGCTTCCCTGGCATCCATCCTCGAACGGTGCTCTGGAGTCATTCCATATGGGATGTTTTGGAGCTGCCCAACAGCTCTCAATTGTCCCGCAGAAGGAATCCTTGAGGGGGCATCCCACAACTCCCAACGTGGGAAAACCTCCATGGCCTTGAGTTTCCTCTCCGTTCATGAAGGGGCAGTCATGCACAGAAACTACAACCTGAGCCAACTTCAGACCTCGCCGTGACTTCAGATGCATGAGATATTGGTTCAGATGTGCAGGGGGTACCTGCCTTGCCCTCGACCTGAAGCCCAAGTCAAGCTGTGGTCTCAGACTTCTAACCTCACACTACTGGCCCTGAAGCCCTCACGTTTGGCAATTCTGGACCCACAATGCAGCACTCTGCCTGCCCTCTAGAAAAAATATCTTGCCTAATGAACTGCCCGGGCACCTCAAATAAGGATCAACCTACACGGCACTCGACTGTACCCAAATTATATAGTCTATCCTGGGCACAAATGCACTGTCTGACACAACCTGAGCCTGAACCTCCTGACCAACAACCAGGCAACTGACCGCACACTGAGCGCATCAGACCCACCATGGCCTTAGGCCATCATCTCTTCCCAACAGCGGTTTTCAGCCTGCGACCTAGACCTTATCTCCAACTACTGCCCAGGTTTGAAAATGATGCAGAAATCAGAACTCCTTCACCATGGCAAGAAACCTTGTGATTGGCATCTTCTCCAAAGTTCAGTGTAGATGAAACGAGTGTGGCCCATGAGGACCCGCCCATGCTCGCGAACCACAATGGTCACAAAAACACATTGTGACCCTCAGCCTGAGCCCAGTCCTCAAGTAAGGCCTCTCAGTGGCTGGATGAAGAGACAACATTTGGGCCCTGCCATGCCCGTAGGCCCCAAATTTTAACCATAGTTTGGGTTGTCCCTTCACTCTTCCCCAGGGCTCTGCTTTGGAATTCCTCTTTGGTTGGGACACCTGAGGTAACAAACCTGAAAGGAGACCTCCCATCCCACAGATTGACGAAAAACAATTGGGACCGGTCCAAATCCACAGAGAGGAAGATTCGTCCATGGCCCATGAGGTCTCCCCACATTACACGGCCATCGTTGACACAAAATCCAGAGACCAAAGCCTGAGAAAGTGCCTCAGACTCGCTCTTTCTTCATATCCTGAAGAGTTCTTCTCATGGTTTATAGATTGGGCCTGCCATACCGACGTCCCCCAACTTAAGCTGAGTTTGTGTTTTCAGACTTCTGTCCTCAAAGTCCTGGGCCACACACCCTCCAGGCTGGGGCCCCTGGAGCCACACATTAGGACTGTGCCTACACCATGCATGGGAATTCTGCCCATTCCATTGTCCATAATTGTACAAATTAGGAGAACACTCCAAAGTCCCCGAGGCCATCCCAATATGTAGGCCTCTTTGGACAAACAAGGGCTGTCTGACACCAGCTGAGCATCTACCTCCACTCAGACCACAGATGGATGTCCCCAGAGAAGGAGAAGGTACCAGACAGGACCCTAGGCCATAATCGGATCCATTGCTTTGGTTTACAGGCATGTCTCCTCAAAATATTGGATTCCAATACAGGCATAGGGGGTTTCCTGAGGCACCCATCAGAAAAAATCTCGTCAACACGAGGAAACTTGTGCATGGGACCTATATCAAAATCTTAGGAGAATACTTCAGAGTTCCGGTGCCACCGCCCCATTCCAAGGTCCTCATGGACACAAACACATATTAGGCCCCATTCTCAGGAACGTCCATTTCAACTCAGCCACACCGGTTGCTCCCGCAGAGCCATCCGAACTCAACTGTCTTGTTGCTAGGAGACAATTGGAATGCGAGGCGGGCTTCCCTGGCATCCATCCTCGAACGGTGCTCTGGAGTCATTCCATATGGGATGTTTTGGAGCTGCCCAACAGCTCTCAATTGTCCCGCAGAAGGAATACTTGAGGGGGCATATTACAACTCCCAACGTGGGAAAACCTCCATGGCCTTGAGTTTCCTCTCCGTTCATGAAGGGGCAGTCATGCACAGAAACTACAACCTGAGCCAACTTCAGACCTCGCCGTGACTTCAGATGCATGAGATATTGGTTCAGATGTGCAGGGGGTACCTGCCTTGCCCTCGACCTGAAGCCCAAGTCAAGCTGTGGTCTCAGACTTCTATCCTCACACTACTGGCCCTGAAGCCCTCACGTTTGGCAATTCTGGACCCACAATGCAGCACTCTGCCTGCCCTCTAGAAAAAATATCTTGCCTAATGAACTGCCCGGGCACCTCAAATAAGGATCAACCTACACGGCACTCGACTGTACCCAAATTATATAGTCTATCCTGGGCACAAATGCACTGTCTGACACAACCTGAGCCTGAACCTCCTGACCAACAACCAGGCAACTGACCGCACACTGAGCGCATCAGACCCACCATGGCCTTAGGCCATCATCTCTTCCCAACAGCGGTTTTCAGCCTGCGACCTAGACCTTATCTCCAACTACTGCCCAGGTTTGAAAATGATGCAGAAATCAGAACTCCTTCACCATGGCAAGAAACCTTGTGATTGGCATCTTCTCCAAAGTTCAGTGTAGATGAAACGAGTGTGGCCCATGAGGACCCGCCCATGCTCGCGAACCACAATGGTCACAAAAACACATTGTGACCCTCAGCCTGAGCCCAGTCCTCAAGTAAGGCCTCTCAGTGGCTGGATGAAGAGACAACATTTGGGCCCTGCCATGCCCGTAGGCCCCAAATTTTAACCATAGTTTGGGTTGTCCCTTCACTCTTCCCCAGGGCTCTGCTTTGGAATTCCTCTTTGGTTGGGACACCTGAGGTAACAAACCTGAAAGGAGACCTCCCATCCCACAGATTGACGAAAAACAATTGGGACCGGTCCAAATCCACAGAGAGGAAGGTTCGTCCATGTCCCATGAGGTCTCCCCACATTCCACGGCCATCGTTGACACAAAATCCAGAGACCAAAGCCTGAGAAAGTGCCTCAGACTCGCTCTTTCTTCATATCCTGAAGAGTTCTTCTCATGGTTTATAGATTGGGCCTGCCATACCGACGTCCCCCAACTTAAGCTGAGTTTGTGTTTTCAGACTTCTGTCCTCAAAGTCCTGGGCCACACACCCTCCAGGCTGGGGCCCCTGGAGCCACACATTAGGACTGTGCCTACACCATGCATGGGAATTCTGCCCATTCCATTGTCCATAATTGTACAAATTAGGAGAACACTCCAAAGTCCCCGAGGCCATCCCAATATGTAGGCCTCTTTGGACAAACAAGGGCTGTCTGACACCAGCTGAGCATCTACCTCCACTCAGACCACAGATGGATGTCCCCAGAGAAGGAGAAGGTACCAGACAGGACCCTAGGCCATAATCGGATCCATTGCTTTGGTTTACAGGCATGTCTCCTCAAAATATTGGATTCCAATACAGGCATAGGGGGTTTCCTGAGGCACCCATCAGAAAAAATCTCGTCAACACGAGGAAACTTGTGCATGGGACCTATATCAAAATCTTAGGAGAATACTTCAGAGTTCCGGTGCCACCGCCCCATTCCAAGGTCCTCATGGACACAAACACATATTAGGCCCCATTCTCAGGAACGTCCATTTCAACTCAGCCACACCGGTTGCTCCCGCAGTGCCATCCGATCTCCACTGTCTTGTTGCTAGGAGACAATTGGAATGCGAGGCGGGATTCCCTGGCATCCATCCTCGAACGGTGCTCTGGAGTCATTCCATATGGGATGTTTTGGAGCTGCCCAACAGGTCTCAATTTTCCCGCAGAAGGAATCCGTGAAGGGGGCATCCCACAACTCCCAAGGTAGCAAAACCTCCATGGCCTTGAGATTCCTCCGTTCAAGAAGGGTCAGTCATGCATAGAAACTACTACCTGAGCCAACGTCTGATCCTTGCCTTGACTTCAGATGCATGAGATATTGGTTCAGATGTGCAGGGGGTACCTGCCTTACCCTCGGCCTAAGCCCAAGTCTAGCTTGTGTTCTCAGACTTCTGTCCTCACACTACTGGCCCAGAAGCCCTCAAGTTTGGCAATTCCGGACCCACAATGCAGCACTGTGCCTGCCCTCTAGAAAAAATATCATGCCTAATGAGCTGCGCAGGCACCTCAAATGAGGATCAACCTACACGGTACTCGACTGTACCCAAATTATAGAGTCTAACCTGGGCACTAATGCACTGTCTGACACAACCTGAGCCCGAACCTCCTGACCAACAACCAGGCAGCTGACCGCACACTGAGCACATCAGACCCACCATGGCCTAAGGTCATCATCTCTTCCCAACTGCGGTTTTCAGGCTTCCGAACCTAGGCCTTTTCTCCAACCACTGCCCAAGTTGAAAATGATGCAGAAATCAGAACTCCTTCCCCATGCCAAGAGACCTTGTGTTTGGCCTGTTGTCCAAAGTTCTGTGTAGTTGAAACCAGTGTGGCCCATGAGGCCCCGCCCATGCTCGCGAGCCACATTGGTCACAAACACACATTGTGACCCTCAGCCTGAACCCAGTCCTCAAGTAAGGCCTCTCAGTGGCTGGATGAAGAGACAGCATATGGGGCCTGCCATGCCCCTAGGCCCCAAATTTTAACCATAGTTTGGGTTGTCCCTTCACTCTTCCCCAGGGCTCTGCTTTGGAATTCCTCTTTGGTTGCGACACCTGAGTTAACAAACCTGAAAGAAGACCATCCATTCCACAGATTGACGAAAAACATTGGGACTGGGCCAAATCCACAGAGAGGAAGATTCGTCCATGGCCCATGAGGCCTCCCCTCATTCCACGGCCATCGTTGACACAAAATCCAGAGACCAAACTTGAGCAAGCGCCTCAGACTCGCTCTTTCTTCATATCCTGAAGAGTTCTTCTCATGGTTTGTATATTGGGCCTGCCATACCTACGTCCCCAAACCTAAGCTGAGTTTGTGTTTTCAGACTTCTGTCCTCAAAGTCCTGGGCCACACACCCTCCAGGCTGGGTCCTCTGGAACCAAACATTAGGACTGTGCCTACCCCATGCATTGGAATTCTGCCCATTCCATTGTCGAAAATTTTATAAATTAGGAGAGCCCTCCAAAGTCCCCGAGGCCATCCCAATATGTAGGTCTCGGTGGACAAACAAGGGCGGTCTGACACCACCTGAGCATCTACCTCCACTCAGATCATAGATGGATGTCCCAAGAGAAGGAGATGGAACCAGACAGGACCCTAGGCCATAATCGGATCCATTGCTTTGGTTTACAGGCATGTCTCCTCAAAAGCCTGGATTCCAATACCAGCATAGGGCGTTTTCTGAGGCACCCATCAGAAAACTTCTCGTCTCCATGAAGAAACTTGTGCATGGGACCTATGTCAAAATCTTAGGAGAATACTTCAGAGTCCTGGTGCCACCGCCCCATTCCAAGGTCCTAATGGACACAAACACACATTAGGCCCCATATTCAGGAAAGTCCATTTCAACTCAGCCACCCCGGTTGCTCCCGCAGAGCCATCGGATCTCAACTGTCTTGTTGCTAGTAGACAATTGGAATGCGAAGCGGGCTTCCCTGGCATCCATCCTCGAACGGTGCTCTGGAGTCATTCCATATTGGATGTGTTGGAGCTGCCAACAGGTCTCAATTGTCCCGCAGAAGGAATCCTTGAAAGGGGCATCCCACAACTCCCAACGTGGGAAAACCTCCATGGCCTTGGGATACCTCTCCGTTCATGAAGGGGCAGTCATGCACAGAAACTACAACCTGAGCGAACGTCTGATCCTCGCCGTGACTTCAGATGCATGAGATATTGGTTCAGATGTACAGGGGATAACTGCCTTGCCCTCGGCCTGAAGCCCAAGTCTAGCTTGTGTTCTCAGACTTCTGTACTCACACTACTGGCCCAGAAGCCCTCAAGTTTTCCAATTCCGGGCCCACAATGCAGCACTCTGCCTGCCCTCTAGAAAAAATATCTTGCCTAATGAGCTGCCCAGGCACCTCAAATGAGGATCAACCTTCATGGCACTCGACTGTACCCAAATTATAGAGTCTAACCTGGGCACTAATGCACTGTCTGACACAACCTGAGCCCGAACCTCCTGACCAACAACCAGGCAGCTGACCGCACACTGAGCACATCAGACCCACCATGGCCTTAGGTCATCATCTCTTCCCAACTGCGGTTTTCAGGCTTCCGAACCTAGACCTTAACTCCAACCACTGCCCAGGGTTGAATATGATGCAGAAATCAGAACTCCTTCCCCATGGCAAGAGACCTTGTGATTGGCATATTGTCCAAAGTTCAGTGTAGTTGAAACCAGGGTGGCCCATGAGGCCCCGCCCATGCTTGTGGGCCACATTGTTCACAAACACACATTGTGACCGTCAGCCTGAGCCCAGTCCTCAAGTAAGGCCTCTCAGTGGCTGGATGAAGAGACAGCATATGGGGCCTGCCATGCCCCTAGGCCCCAAATTTTAACCATAGTTTGGGTTGTCCCTTCACTCTTCCCCAGGGCTCTGCTTTGGAATTCCTCTTTGGTTTGGAAACCTGAGGTAACAAAACTGAAAGGAGACCTCCCATCCCACAGATTGACGAAAAACAATTGGGACCGGGCCAAATACACAGAGAGGTATATTCGTCCATGGCCCATGAGGCCTCCCCACATTCCACGGCCATCGTTGACACAAAATCCAGAGACCAAAGCCTGAGCAAGTCCCTCAGACTCGCTCTTTCTTCATAGCCTGAAGAGTTCTTCTCATGGTTTGTAGATTGGGCTTGCCATACCTACGTCCCCAAACCTAAGCTGAGTTTGTGTTATCAGAATTCTGTCCTCAAAGTCTTGGACCACACACCCTCCAGGCTGGGGCCACTGGAGTGACACATTAGGACTGTGCCTACCCCATGCATGGGAATTCTGCCCATTCCATTGTCCAAAATTGTACAAATTAGGAGAACCCTCCAAAATGCCCGAGGCCATACCAATATGTACGTCTCAGTGGACAAACAAGGGCGGTCTAACACCACCTGAGCATCTACCTCCACTCATACCATATGGATGTCCCCAGAGAAGGATATGGTACCAGACAGGACCCTAGGCCATGATCGGATCCATTGCTTTGGTTTACAGGCATGTCTCCTCAAAAGCCTGGATTCCAATTCCAGCATAGGGGGTTTCCTGAGGCACCTATCAGAAAAAATCACGTCTCCACGAGGAAACTTGTGCATGGGACTTATGTCAAAATCTTAGGAGAATACTTCAGAGTCCCGGTGCCACCGCTCCATTCCAAGGTCCTCATGGACACAAACACACATTAGGCCCCATGCTTAGGAATGTCCATTTCACTCAGCAACCCCGGTTGCTCCCGCAGAGCCATCTGATCTCAACTGTCTTTTTGCTAGGAGACAATTGGAATGCGAGGCGGGCTTCCCTGGCATTCATCCTCCAACGGTGCTCTGGAGTCATTCCATACGGGATGTTTTGGAGCTGCCCAACAGGTCTCAATTGTCCCGCAGAAGGAATCCTTGAAGTGTGCATCCCACAACTCCCAACGTGGGAAAACCTCCATGGCCTTCAGATTCCTCTCCGTTCATGAAGGGGCAGTCATGCACAGAAACTACAACCTGAGCCAACTTCTGATCCTCGCCATGACTTCAGATGCATGAGATATTGGTTCAGATGTGCAAGGGGTACCTGCCTTTCCCTCGGCCTGAAGTCAAAGTCTAGCTTGTGTTCTCAGATTTCTGTACTCATACTACTGGCCCAGAAGCCCTCAAGTTTTCCAATTCCGGACCCACAATGCAGCACTCTGCCTGCCCTCTAGAAAAAATACCTGCCTAATGAGCTGCTCAGGCACCTCAAATGAGGATCAACCTACACGGCACTCGACTCTACCCAAATTATATGGTCTGATCTGAGCAATAATGCACTTTCTGACACAACCTGTGCCCGAAATTGCTGACCAACAACCAGGCAGCTGACCGCACACTGAGCACATCAGACCAACCATGGCCTTAGGTCATCATCTCTTCCCAACTGCGGTTTTCAGGCTTCCGAACCTAGACCTTAACTCCAACCACTGCCCAGGGTTGAATATGATGCAGAAATCAGAACTCCTTCCCCATGGCAAGAGACCTTGTGATTGGCATATTGTCCAAAGTTCAGTGTAGTTGAAACCAGTGTGGCCCATGAGGCCCCGCCCATGCTCGTGACGACATTGTTCACAAACACAAATTGTGACCCCCAGCCTGAGCCCAGTCCTCAAGTAAGTCCTCTCAGTGGCTGGATGAAGAGACAGCATATGAGGCCTGCCATGCCCCTAGGCCCCAAATTTTAACCATAGTTTGGGTTGTCCCTTCACTCTTCCCCAGGGCTCTGCTTGGAATTCCTCTTTGTTGGGACACCTGAGGTAACAAACCTGAAAGGAGACCTCCATACCACAGATTGACGAAAAACAATTGGGACCGGGCCAAATACACAGAGAGGTATATTCGTCCATGGCCCATGAGGCCTCCCCACATTCCACGGCCATCGTTGACACAAAATCCAGAGACCAAAGCCTGAGCAAGTCCCTCAGACTCGCTCTTTCTTCATATCCTGAAGAGTTCTTCTCATGGTTTGTAGATTGGGCTTGCCATACCTACGTCCCCAAACCTAAGCTGAGTTTGTGTTATCAGACTTCTGTCCTCAAATTCCTGGACCACACACCCTCCAGGCTGGGGCCACTGGAGTGACACATTAGGACTGTGCCTACCACATGCATGGGAATTCTGCCCATTCCATTGTCCAAAATTGTACAAATTAGGAGAGCCCTCCAAATTCCCCGAGGCCATCCCAATATGTAGGCCTCTGTGGACAAACAAGGGCGGTCTGACACCAGCTGAGCATCTACTTCCACTCATACCATAGATGGATGTCCCCAGAGAAGGAGATGGAACCAGACAGGACCCTAGGCCATAATCGGATCCATTGCTTTGGTTTACAGGCATGTCTCCTCAAAATCCTGGATTCCAATGCCAGCATAGGGCGTTTCCTGAGGCACCCATCAGAAAAAATCTCATCTCCACGAGAAAACTTGTGCATGGGACCTATGTCAAAATATTAGGAGAATACTTCAGAGTCCCGGTGCCACCGCCCCATTCCAAGGTCCTCATGGGCACAAACACACATTAGGCCCCATGCTCAGGAAAGTCCATTTCAACTCAGCCAACCCGGTTGTCCCGCAGAGCCATCCAATCTCGACTGTCTTGTTGCTGGAGACAATTGGAATGCGAGGCGGGCTTCCCTGGCATCCATCCTCGAACGGTGCTCTGGAGTCATTCCGTATGGGATTTTTGGAGCTGCCCAACAGGTCTCAATTGTCCCGCAGAAGGAATTCTTGAAGGGGGCATCCCACAACTCCCAACGTGGGAAAACCTCCATGGCCTTGAGATTCCACTCCGTTCATGAAGGGGCAGTCATGCACAGAAACTACAACCTGAGCCAACGTCTGATCCTCGCCGTGACTTCAGATGCATGAGATATTAGTTCAGATGTGCAGGGGGTACCTGCCTTGCCCTCGTTAAGCCAAGTCTAGCTTGTGTTCTCAGACTTCTGTCCTCTCACTACTGGCCCAGAAGCCCTCAAGTTTGGCAATACCCGACCCAGAACGCAGCACTCTGCCTGCCCTCTAGAAAAAATATCTTGCCTAATGAGCTGCCCAGGCTCCTCAAATGAGGATCAATCTACACGGCACTCGATTGTACCCAAATAATATAGTCTAACCTGCGCACAAATGCACTGTCTGACACAACCCGAGCCCGAACCTCCTGACCAAAAACCAGGCAGCTGACCACACACTGAGCACATCAGACCCACCATGGCCTTAGGACATCATCCTTTGCCAACTGCGGTTTTCAGGATTCAGAACCTAGACCTTATCTCCAACCACTACCCAGGGTTGAAAATGATGAAGAAATCAGAACTCCTTCCCCATGGCAAGAGTCCTTGTGATTGGCATATTTTCCAAAGTTCAGTGTAGATGAAACCAGTGTGACCCATGAGGCCCCGCACAAGCTCACGGGCCATATTGGTCACAAAAACACATTGTGACCCTCAGCCTGAGCCCAGTCCTCAAGTAAGGCCTCTCAGTTGCTGGATGAAGAGATAGCATATGGGGCCTGCCATGCCCCTAGGCCCCAAATTTTAACCATAATTTGGGTTGTCCCTTCACTCTTCCCCAGGGCTCTGCTTTGGAATTCCTCTTTGGTTGGGAAACCTGAGGTAACAAACCTGAAAGGAGACCTCCCATCCCACAGATTGACGAAAAACAATTGGGACCGGGCCAAATCCACAGAGAGGAAGATTCGTCCATGGCCCATGAGGTCTCCCCACATTCCACGGCCATCGTTGACACAAAATCCAGAGACCAAAGCCTGAGCAAGAGCCTCAGACTCGCTCTTTCTTCATATCCTGAAGAGTTCTTCTCATGGTTTGTAGATTGGGCCTGCCATACCTACGTCCCCAAACCTAAGCTGAGTTTGTGTTTTCAGACTTCTGTCCTCAAAGTCTTGGGCCACACATCCTCCAGGCTGGGGACCCTGGAGCCACACATTAGGACTGTGCCTACCCCATTATTGGGAATTCTGCCCATTCCATTGTCCAAAGTTGTACAAATTCGGAGAACCCTCCAAAGTCTCCGAGGCCATACCAATATGTACGTCTCAGTGGACAAACAAGGGCGGTCTGACACCAGCTGAGCATCTACCTCCACTCATACCATAGATGGATGTCCCCAGAGAAGGATATGGTACCAGACAGGACCCTAGGCCATAATCGGATCCATTGCTTTGGTTTACAGGCATGTCTCCTCAAAAGCCTGGATTCCAATACCAGTATAGGGAGTTTCCTGAGGCACCTATCAGAAAAAATCTCGTCTCCACGAGGAAACTTGTGCATGGGACTTATGTCAAAATCTTAGGAGAATACTTCAGAATCCCGGTGCCACCGCTCCATTCCAAGGTCCTCATGGACACAAACACACATTAGGCCCCATGCTTAGGTAATTCCATTTCACTCAGCCACCCCGGTTGTTTTCGCAGAGCCATCCGATCTCAACTCTCTTGATGCTAGGAGACAATTGGAATGCGAGGCGGGCTTCCCTGGCATCCATTTGCCAACGGTGCTCTGGAGTCATTCCATATGGGATGTTTTGGAGCTGCCCAACAGGTCTCAATTGTCCCGCAGAAGGAATCCTTGTAGGGGGCATCACACAACTCCCAACGTGGGAAATCCTCCATGGCCTTCAGATTCCTCTCTGTTCATGAAGGGGCTGTCATGCACAGAAACTTCAACCTGAGCCAACGTATTTTCCTCCTCGTGACTTCAGATGCTTGAGATATTGGTTCAGATCAGCAGGGGGTACCTGCCGTGCCCTCGGCCTGAAGCCCTGGTCTAGCTTGTTTCTCAGACTTCTGTCCTCACACTCGTGGCCCTGAGCCCTCACGTTTGGCAATTCCGGACCCATAATGCAGCACTATTCCTGCCCTCTAGAAAAAATATCTTGCCTAATGAGCTGCCCAGGCAGCTCAAATAAGGATAAAACTTCACAGCACTCGACTGTACCCAAATTATATAGACTAACCTGGGCACTAATGCACTGTCTGACACAACCTGAGCCAGAAACTCCTGAATAACACCCAGGAAGCTGACCGTACACTGAGCATATCAGACCCGCCATGGCCTTAGGTCGTCATCACTTCCCAACTGTGGTTTTTCAGGTTCAGAACCTAACCTTAACTCCAACCACTGCCCAGGGTTGAAAATTATGCAGAAATCAGAACACCTTCCCCATGTCATGAGACCTTGTGATTGGCATGTTTTCCAAAGTCCAGTGTAGTTGAAACCAGTGTGGCACATGAGGCCCCGCCCATGCTCTCGGGCCACATTGGTCACAAACACATATTGTGACCCTCAGCCTGAGCACAGTCCTCAAGTAAGGCCTCTAAGTGGCTGGATGAAGAGACAGCATATTGGGCCTGCCATGCCCCTAGGCCCCAATTTTTAACCATAGTTTGGGTTGTTCCTTCATGCTTCCCCAGGGCTCTGCTTTGGAATTCCTCTTTTGTTCAGACACCTGAGGTAATAAACCTGAAAGGAGACCTCACATCCAACAGCTTGACGAAAAACAATTGGGAACGGTTCAAATCCACAGAGAGGAAGATTCATTCATGGCCCATGAGGCCCCCCCACATTCCACGGCCATCGTTGATACAACGTCCAGATCAAAAGCCTGAGCAAGTGCCTCAGACTCGCTCGTTCTTCATATCCTGAAGAGTTCTTCTATGGTTTTTAGATTGGGCCTTCCATACCTACGTCCCCAAACCTAATCTGAGATTGTGTTTTCAGACTTCTGTCCTCAAAGTCCTGGCCACACTCCCTCCAGGCTGGGGCCCATGGAGCCACACATTAGGACTGTGCCTACCCAATCCATGGCAATTCCACGCATTCCATTGTCCAAAATCATACAAATTAGGAGAACTCTCCAAAGTCCCGAGGCCATCCCAATAGTGTAGGTCTCCGGGGACAAGCAAGGGCGGTCTGACACCAGGTGAGCATCTACCTCCACTCATTCCATAGATGGATATCCCCAGATAAGAAGATTGAACCAGACAGGACTCTAGGACATAATCGGATCCATTGCTTTGGTTTACAGGCATGTCTCCTCAAAAGCCTGGATTCCAATACCAGCATAAGGGGTTTACTGAGGCACCCATCAGAACAAATTTCGTCTCCACAATGAAACTTGTGCATGGGAGCTATGTCAAAAGCTTAGGAGAATACTTCAGGGTCCCGGTGCCACCACCCCATTCCAAGGCCCTCATGGACACAAACACACATTAGACCCCACCGTCAGGAAAGTCAATTTCAACTCAGCCACACCCCAGTTGCTCCCGCAGAGCCATCCGATCTCAACTGTCTTGTTGCTAGGAGACAATTGTAATGCGAGGCGGGCTTCCCTGGCATCCATCCTCCAACGGTGCTCTGGAGTCATTCCATATGGGATGTCCTGGAGCTGCCCAACAGGTCTCAGTTGTCCCGCAGAAGGAATTTTTGAAGGGGGCATCCCACAACTCCCAACGTGGGAAAACCTCCATGGCCTTGAGATTCCGCTCCGTTTATGAAGGGGCAGTCATGCACACAAACTCCAACCTGAGCCAGGGTCTGATCCTCGCCATGACTTCGGATGCTTGAGATATTGGTTCAGATCTGCAGGGGGTACCTGCCGTGCCCTCGGCCTGAAGCCCAAGTCTAGCTTGTCTTCTCAAACTCGGTCCTCACACTCCTGGCCCAGAAGCCCTCAAGTTTGGCAATTCCGGACCCACAATGCAGCAATCTGCCTGCCCTCTAGAAAAAATATCATGCCTAATGAGCAGCCCAGGCACCTCAAATGAGGATAAACCTACACGGCACTCGACTATACCCAAATTATATAATCTAACCTGGGCACTAATGCATTGTCTGACAACCTGAGCTGGAACCACCTGACCAACACCCAGGCAGCTGACTGCACACTGAGCATATCAGACCCGCCATGGCCTTAGGTCGTCATCTCTTCCCAACTGCGGTTTTTCAGGTTCAGAAGCTAGGCCTTATCTCCAACTACTGCCCAGGGTTGAAAATGATGCAGAAATCAGAACACCTTCCCCATGGCAAGAGACCGTATGATTGACATGTTGTCCAAAGTCCAGTGTAGTTGAAACCAGTGTGGCCCATGAGGCACCGCCCATGCTCTCGGGCCACATTGGTCACAAACACACATTGTGACCCTCAGCCTGAGCACAGTCCTCAAGTAAGGCCTCTAAGTGGCTGGATGAAGAGACAGCATATTGGGCCTGCCATGCCCCTAGGCCCCAATTTTTAACCATAGTTTGGGTTGTTCCTTCATGCTTCCCCAGGGCTCTGCTTTGGAATTCCTCTTTTGTTCAGACACCTGAGGTAATAAACCTGAAAGGAGACCTCACATCCCACAGATTGACGAAAAACAATTGGGAACGGTTCAAATCCACAGAGAGGAAGATTCATCCATGACCCATGAGGCGCCCCCACATTCCACGGCCATCGTTGATACAAAATCCAGATCAAAAGCCTGAGCAAGTGCCTCAGACTCGCTCGTTCTTCATATCCTGAAGAGTTCTTCTCATGGTTTTTAGATTGGGCCTGCCATACCTACATCCCCAAACCTAAGCTGAGTTTGTGTTTTCAGACTTCTGTCCTCAAAGTCCTGGGCCACACTCCCTCCAGGCTGGGGCCCATGGAGCCACACATTAGGACTGTGCCTACCCAATCCATGGCAATTCCACCCATGCCATTGTCCAAAATCGTACAAATTAGAAGCTCTCCAAAGTCCCCGAGGCTATCCCAATAGTGTAGGTCTCAGGGAACAAACAAGGGCGATCTGACACCAGGTGAGCATCTACCTCCACTCATTCCATAGATGGATATCCCCAGATAAGAAGATTGAACCAGACAGGACTCTAGGACATAATCGGATCCATTGCATTGGTTTACAGGCATGTCTCCTCAAAAGCCTGGATTCCAATACCAGCATAAAGGGTTTACTGAGGCACCCATCAGAACAAATTTCGTCTCCACAAGGAAACTTGTGCATGGGAGCTATGTCAAAAGCTTAGGAGAATACTTCAGGGTCCCGGTGCCACCACCCCATTCCAAGGCCCTCATGGACACAAACACACATTAGACCCCACCGTCAGGAAAGTCAATTTCAACTCAGCCACATCCCAGTTGCTCCCGCAGAGCCATCCGATCTCAACTGTCTTGATGCTAGGAGACAATTGTAATGCGAGGCGGGCTTCCCTGGCATCCATCCTCCAACGGTGCTCTGGAGTCATTCCATATGGGATGTCCTGGAGCTGCCCAACAGGTCTCAGTTGTCCCGCAGAAGGAATTTTTGAAGGGGGCATCCCACAACTCCCAACGTGGGAAAACCTCCATGGCCTTGAGATTCCGCTCCGTTTATGAAGGGGCAGTCATGCACACAAACTCCAACCTGAGCCAGGGTCTGATCCTCGCCATGACTTCGGATGCTTGAGATATTGGTTCAGATCTGCAGGTGGTACCTTCCGTTCCCTCGGCCTGAGGCCCAAGTCTAGCTTGTGTTCTCAGACTTCTGTCCTCACACCCTGGGCCCAGAAGCCCTCAAGTTTGGCAATTCCGGACCCACAATGCAGCAATCTGCCTGCCCTCTAGAAAAAATATCATGCCTAATGAGCAGCCCAGGCACCTCAAATGAGGATAAACCTACACGGCACTCGACTATACCCAAATTATATAGTCTAACCTGGGCACTAATGCACTCTCTGACAACCTGTGCCGGACCCACCTGACCAAACCCAGGCAGCTGACTGCACACTGAGCATATCAGACCCGCCATGTCCTTAGGTCATCATCTCTTCCCAACTGCGGTTTTTCAGGTTCAGAACCTAGGCCTTATCTCCAACCACTGCCCAGGGTTGAAAATGATGCAGAAATCAGAACACCTTCCCCATGGCAAGAGACCGTATGATTGACATGTTTTCCAAAGTCCAGTGTAGTTGAAACCAGTGTGGCCCATGAGGCCCCGCCCATGCTCTCGGGACACATTGGTCACAAACACACATTGTGACCCTCAGCCTGAGCACAGTCCTCAAGTAAGGCCTCTAAGTGGCTGGATGAAGAGACAGCATATTGGGCCTGCCCTGCCCCTAGGCCCCAATATTTAACCATAGTTTGGGTTGTTCCTTCATGCTTCCCCAGGGCTCTGCTTTGGAATTCCTCTTTTGTTCAGACACCTGAATAAACCTGAAAGACCTCACATCCCACAGATTGACGAAAAACAATTGGGACCGGTCCAAATCCACAGAGAGGAAGATTCGTCCATGACCCATGAGGCCTCCCCATATTCCACGGCCATCGTTGATACAAAATCCAGTGACAAAAGCCTAAGCAAGTGCCTCAGACTCGCTCTTTCTTCATATCCTGAAGAGTTCTTCTCACGGTTTGTAGCTTGGCCCTGCCATACCAACGTCCCCAAACCTAAGCTGAGTTTGTGTTTTCAGACTTCTGTCCTCAAAGTCCTGGGCCACACACCCTCCAGGCGGGGCCCCCTGGAGCCACACATTAGGACTGTGCCTACCCAATCCATGGGAATTCTGCCCAATCGATTGTCCCAAATCGTACAAATTAGGAGAACTCTCAAAAGTCCCCGAGGCCATCCCCATAGTGTAGGTCTCCGGGGTCAAACAATGGTGGTCTGACACCAGGTGAGCATCTACCTCCACACATTCCATAGATGGATATCCCCAGAGAAGAAGATTGAACCAGACAGGACCCTAGGCCATAATAGGATCCATTACTTTGGTTTACAAGCATGTCTCCTCAAAAGCCTGGATTCCAATACCAGCATAGGGGGTTTCCTGAGGCACCCATCAGAACAAATTTCGTCTCCACAAGGAAACTTTTGAATGGGATCTATGTCAAAAGCTTAGGAGAATACTTCAGGGTCCCGGTGCCACCGACCCATTCCAAGGCCCTCATGGACACAAACACACATTAGGCCCCATCCTCAGGAAAGTCCATTTCAACGCAGCCACTCCGTTTGCTCCCGCAGAGCCATTCGATCTCAACTCAATTGTGGCTAGGAGACAATTGGAATGCGAGGCGGGCTTCCCTGGCTTCCATCCTCCAACGGTGCTCTGGAGTCATTCCATATGGGATGCCCTGGAGCTGCCCAACAGGTCTCAATTGTCCCGCAGAAGGAATTATTGAAGGGGGCATCCCACAACTCCCAACGTGGGAAAACCTCCATGGCCTTGAAATTCCGCTCCGTTCATGAAGGGGCAGTCATGCACCGAAACTCCAATATGAGCCAACGTCTGATATCGCCGTGACTTCAGATGCTTGAGATATTGGTTCAGATCTGCAGGGGGTACCTGCCGTGCCCTCGGCTTGAATAGCTCTGGTCTAGCTTGTGTTCTCAGACTTCTGTCCTCACACTCCTGGCCCAGAATCCCTCAAGTTTGGCAATTCCGGACCCACAATGCAGCACTCTGTCTGCCCTCTAGAAAAAATATCTTGCCTAATGAGCTGCCCAGGCACCTCAAATGAGGATAAACCTACACGGCACTCGACTATACCCAAATTATATACTCTAACGTGGGCACTAATGCACTGCCTGACACAACCTGAGTCAGAACCTCTGGAACAAAACACATGCAACTGACCGCACACTGAGCATATCAGACCCTCCATGGCCTTAGGTCGTCATCTCTTCCCAACTGCGGTTTTCAGGCTTCAGAACCGAGACCTTACCTCCAACCACTGCCCAAGGTTGAAAATGATGCAGAAATCAGAACACCTTCCCCATGGCAAGAGACCTTGTGATTGGTATGTTGTCCAAAGTCCAGTGCAGTTAAAACCAGTGTGGCCCATGAGGCCCCGCCCATGCTCGCGGGCCACATTTGTCAAAAACACACATTGTGACCCTCAGCCTGAGCCCAGGCCTCAAGTAAGGCCTCTAAGTGGCTGGATGAAGAGACAGCATATTGGGCCTGCCATGCCCCTAACCCCAATATTTAACAAAAGTTTCAGTTGTTCCTTCATGCCTCCCCAGAGCTCTGCTTTGGAATTCCTCTTTTGTTCAGACACCTGAGGTAATAAACCTGAAAGGAGACCTCACATCCCACAGATTGACGAAAAACAATTGGGACCATTTCAAATCCACAGAGAGGAAAATTCATCCATGGCCCAGGAGGCCCCCCCACATTCCGCGGCCATCGTTGATACAAAATCCAGAGACAAAAGCCTGAGCAAATGCCTCAGACTCGCTCTTTCTTCATATCCTGAAGAGTTCTTCTCATGGTTTGTAGATTGGGCCTGCCACACTTAAGTCCCCAAACCTCCGCTGAGTTTGTGTTTTCAGACTTCTGTCCTCAAAGTCCTGGGCCAAACACCCTCCAAGGTGGGGCCACTGGAGCCACACATTAGCACCGTGCCTACCCAATGCATGGGAATTCTGCCCATTCCATTATCCAAAATCGTACAAATTAGGAGAACTCTACAAAGTCCCCGAGGCCATCCCAATAGTGTAGGTCTCCGGGGACAAACAAGGGCAGTCTGACACCAGGTGAGCATCTACCTCCACTCATTCCATAGATTGATATCCCCAGATAAGACGATTGAACCAGACAGGACTCTAGGCCATAATCGATTCCATTGCTTTGGTTTACAGGCATGTCTCCTCAAAAGCCTGGATTCCAATACCAGCATAAGGGGTTTCCTGAGGCACCCATCAGAACAAATCTCGTCTCCACAAGGAAACTTGTGCATGGGAGCTATGTCAAAAGCTTAGGAGAATACTCAGTGTCCCGTTACCACCGCCCCATTCCTAGGCCCTCATGGACACAAACACACATTAGGACCCATCCTCAGGAAAGTCCATTTCAACTCAACCACCCCGGTTGCTCCTGCAGAGCCATCCGATCTCAACTGTATTGTTGCTAGGAGACAATTGGAATGCGAGGCGGGCTTCCCTGGCATCCATCCTCCAACGGTGCTCTGGAGTCATTCCATATGGGATGTCCTGGAGCTGCCCAACAGAACTCATTTGTCCCGCAGAAGGAATCCTTGAAGGGGGCATCCACAACTCCCACGTGGGAAAAGCTCCATGGCCTTGAGATTCTGCTCCGTTCATGAAGGGTCAACATGCACCGAAACTCCAATATGGGCCAACGTCTGATCCTCGCGGTGACTTCAGATGCTTGAGATATTGGTTCAGATCTGCAGTGGGTACCTGCCGTGCCCTCGGCCTGAAGCCCAAGTCTAGCTTGTGTTTTCAGACTTCTGTCCTCACACTCGTGTCCCAGAAGCTTTCAATTTTGGCAATTCCAGACCCATAATGCAGCACTCTGCCTGCCCTCTAGAAAAAATATCTTGCCTAATGAGCTGCCCAGGCTCCTCAAATGAGGATAAACCTACACGGCACTCGACTGTACCCAAATTTTTATAGTCTAACCTGGGCACTAATGCACTGTCTGACACAACGTGAGCCAGAACCTCCTGACCAATTTCAGGCAGCTGACCGCACACTGAGCATATCAGACCCGCCATGGCTTTAGGTCGTCATCTCTTCCCAACTGCGTTTTTTCAGGCTTCAAAATCTAGACCTTATCCCCAACCACTGCCCATGGTTGACAATGATGCAGAAATCAGAACAACTTCCCCATGACAAGAGATCTTGTAATTGGCATGTTTTCCAAAGTCCAGTGTAGTTGAAACCAGTGTGGCCCATGAGGCCCCGTCCATGCTCGTGTGCCATATTGGTCACAAACACACATTGTGACCCTCAGCCTGAGCCCAGTCCTCAAGTAAGGCCTCTCAGTGGCTGGATGAAGAGACAGCATATTGGGCCTGCCATTCCCCTAGGCCCCAATTTTTAACCATAGTTTGGGTGGTCCCTTCACTCTTTCCTAGGGCTCTGCTTTCGAATTCCTCTTTGATTGGGACACATGAGGTAACAAACCTGAGAGGAGACATCCCATCCCACATATTGACGGAAAGAAATTGGGACCGGGCCAAATCCACAGAGAGGAAGATTCGTCCATGGCCCAGGAGGCCTCCCCACATTCCACACCCATTGTTGATACAAAATCCAGAGACAAAAGCCTGAGCAAGTGCCTCAGACTCGCTCTTTCTTCATATCCTGAAGAGTTCTTCTCATGGTTTGTAAATTGGGCCTGCCATACCTACGTCCCCAAACCTAAGCTGAGTTTGTGTTTTCAGACTTCTGTCCTAAAAGTCCTGGGCCACACACCCTCCAGGCTGGGGCCACTGGAGCCACTCATTAGGACTGACCTACCCAATCCATGGGAATTCTGCCCATTTCATTTTCCAAAATCGTACAAATTATGAGAATTCTCAAAGTCCCCGAGGCCATCCCAGTAGTGTAGGTCTCCAAGGACAAAAAAGGGAGGTCTGACACCAGGTGAGCATCCTCCTCCACTCATTCCATAGATGTATATCCCCAGATAAGAAGATTGAACCAGACAGGACTCTAGGCCATAATCGGATCCATTGCTTTGGTTTACAGGCATGTCTCCTCAAAAGCCTGGATTCCAATACCAGCATAAGGGGTTTACTGAGATACCCGTCAGACAAATCTCGTCTCCACAGGGAAACTTGTGCATGGGAACTATGTCAAAAGCTTAGGAGAATACTTCAGCGTCCCGGTACCACCGCCCCTTTCCAAGGCCCTCATGGAAACAAAACACATTAGGCCCCATCCTCAGAAAAGTCCATTTCAAAGCAGCCACCCAGGTTGCTCCTGCAGAGCCATCCAATCTCACTGTATTGTTGCTAGGAGACAATTGGAATGCGAGGCGGGCTTCCCTGGCATCCATCCTCGAACGGTGCTCTGGAGTCATTCCATATGGGATGTCCTGGATCTTCTCAACAAGTCACAAATGTCCCGCAGAAGGAATCCTTGAAGAGGGCATCCCACAACTCCCAACGTGGGAATACCTCTATGGCCTTGAGATTCCGCTCCGTTCATGAAGGGTCAGTCATACAGAGAAACTCCAACCTGAGCCAACCTCTGATCCTCGCCGTGATTCAGATGCTTGAGATATTGGTTCCGATCTGCAGGGGGTACCTGCCGTGCCCTCGGCCTGAAGCCCAAATCTAGCTTGTGTTCTCAGACTTCTGTCCTCACACTCGTGGCCTAGAAGCCCTCAAGTTTGGCAATTCCGGACCCACAATGCAGTACTCTGCCTGCCCTCTAGAAAAAATATCTTGCCCAATGAGCAGCCCAGGCACCTCAAATGAGGATAAACCTACACGGCACTCGACTGTACCCAAATTATATAGTCTAACCTATGCACTAATGCACTGTCTGACACAACCTGAGCCAGAAACTCCTGACCAACACCCAGGCAGCTGACCCCACACTGAGCATATCAGACCCGCCATGGCCTTAGGTCGTCATCTCTTCCCAACTGCGGTTTTTCAGGCTTCAGGACCTAGACCTTATCTCCAAATTCTGCCCAGCGTTGTAAATGTGCAGAAATCAGAACATCTTCCCCATGGCAATAGACCTTGTGTTTGGCACATTGTCCAAAGTTCAGTGTAGTTGAAACCAGTTGGGCCATGAGGCCCTGCCCAGGTTCACGGGCCACATTGGTCACAAACACACATTGTGACCCTCAGCCTGAGCCCAAGCTCAAGTAAGGCCTCTCAGTGGCTGGTTGAAGAGACAGCATATTGGGCCTGCCATGCGACTAGTCCCCAATTTTTAACCACCGATTGGGTTGTCCCTTCACTCTTCCCCAGGGCTCTGCTTTGGAATTCCTCTTTTGTTCGGACACCTGAGGGAATAAACTTGAAAGGAGACCTCCCATCCCACAGATTGACGAAAAACAATTGGGACCAGGCCAAATCCACAGAGAGGAAGATTTGTCAAAGGCTCATGAGGCCTCCCCACATTCCACGGCCATTGTTGTTACAAAATCCAGAGACAAAAGCCTGAGCAAGCGCCTCAGACACGCTCTTTCTTCATATGACCCTTTGGACGGAGCCAAACCACCAGAGAATAAGACTCGTCCATTTCCCATGAAGTCACCCAGAAATTTCACCACCATGAGTGACACGATATCCAGAGACAAAAACTTGAGCAAGAGCCTCACCCTCGCCCTTTTTCAAATCCCGAAGTGATCTCCTCATGGTCTGTAGATCAGTCCTGCCATACCTATGACACGAAACATAAGCCGAGGTTGTGTTTTCAGACAACTGTCCAAACAGCCCTGGCCTACACAACCTACAGGCTCAGGCCCCTGGAGCCAAACCTGAGGACTGTACTTGCCCTCTCCAAGGGAATTGTGTGTGCCCATTCCAATGGCCACAACCCTTCTAATAGGATAAACCTCCAAAGTCCCAGATCCATCGCACTAGTGCTGGCATCCCAGGAAAAACAGGAGCAATCTGAGCCCATCTGTGCACCTACCTGCACTCAGACACATAGACAGATATCTCCAGAGGTAAAAAGGAAAGAAGAGACCCCTAGGCACTAATCAGATCCATTGCTTTGGTTTCCAGGCATCTCTCTTCAGAGGCCTGGATTTCAAAACCAGCATATGGCTGTTAATTGACTCACCCATCAGTAAACATCTCATCTACACATGGGAAACTTACACGTTGGAGCTGTGTCAAAGCCTCTGTTTAGAACAACCCTTCAGGGCCCCCGTGCCACCGCTTCATTCCAAGGTCTCCATAGACAAAAAAGCACATTAGGACTCATCCACAGGAGAGTCCATTTAAACTCAGCCTCCTCGGTTGCTCACTGAGATCCAGCAGATCTAAAATGCCTTGTTGCTAGGAGACAATTGGAATGTGAGGTGGGCTACCGAGCCATCCATCCTTAGAACCCTGCTCAGAATCATGGCCTGGAGCCAAAGGACAGGTCTCAATTGTCCTGCAGAAGGCTCTTTGCAGTTTGGAGCTGCTCACAACTCCCATCGTCGGAAAACCACCATGGCCTTGTGATGCGGCCCCTTCATGAAGGGGCCATTAGGGACTGAAACTCCAACCTGAGCGATCGTCTGATCCTCGCCCTGACTTCAGATGCACGAGATCTCGATTCAGGTCTGTAGATTGTGCCTGCCATGGCCTCACCCAGAAACCGAAGCTGAGCTTGTGTTCTCAGACTTCTGTCCTCAGACTACTGGCCCTCCAGTTTGGCAATCCAGAACTACAATGCAGCACTCTTCCTGCCCCCCAGAAGAAAAACATTGCCCTCTGGGGCTACCCAGTAATGCCAAATGAGGATCAACCTGCACCTACCATGGCTGTACCCCAAATACATAGGCCGACCAGGGCACTAATGCCCTTTCTGACAGCCTGAGCCTGGACCCACTGGCCCCTCCCAGACAGCTGACCCCACACTGAGCATATCAGACCCGCCATGGCCTTTGGTCGTCATCTCTTCCCAACCTCGGTTTTCAGGCTTCAGAACCTAGACCTTATCTCCAATCACTGCCCAGGGTTGAAGCTGATGCAGAAATCAGAACTCCTTCCACATGGCAAGAAACCTTGTGGTTGGCATTTTGTCCAACGTTCAGTGTAGTTGAAACCAGAGTGGCCCATGTGGCCCCGCCCATGTTCGCAGGCCACATGGGTCCCAAACACACATTGTGACTCTCAGCCTGAGCCCAGTCCTCAGGTAAAGCAACTCAGTGGCTAGATGAAGAGATAGCATATTGGGCTTGCCATGCTCCTAGGCCCCAATTTTTAACCATAGTTCGGGGTATCCCTTCAGTCTTCCCCACGGCTTTGCTTTGCAATTCCTCTTTTGGTGGGACACCTGAGGTAACAAAACTGAAAGGAGTCCTCCCTTCCCACAGATTTAAGGAAAACAATTGGGAATCGGGACTAATCCTCAAAGAGGAAGATTCGTCCATGGCCCATGAGGCCTCCCCGACATTCCACGGCCACCGCTGATACAAAATCCAGAGACAAAAGCCTGAGCAAGCGCCTCAGATTCGCACTTTCTCCATATCCTGAAGAGTTCTTCTCATGGTTTATAGATCGAGCCTGCCATACCTACGTCTCCAAACCTAAGCTGAGTTTGTGTGTTCAGACTTCTGTCCTCAAAGTCCTGGGCCACACACCCTCCAGGCTGGGGCCCCTGGAGCCACACATTAGGACTGTGCCTACAAATGCCTACCAATCCATGGGAATTCTGCCCATTCCATTGTCCAAAATTGTACAAATTAAGAGAAACCGCCAAATCTTTGAGGCTATCCCAATAGTGTAGGTCGCCCGGGACAAACAAGGGCGGTCTGACAACAGCTGAGCATGTACCTCCACTCATACCATAGATGGATGTCCGCAGAGAAGAAGATTGAACCAGTCAGGAACCTAGGCCATAATAGGATCCATTGCTTTGGTTTACAGGCATGTGTCCTCAAAAGCCTGATTCCAGTACGAGCATAGGGGTTCTCCTGAGGCACCCATCAGAACTTATCTCGTCTCCACAAGGAAACCTGTACATGGGAGCTATGTCAGAAGCTTAGGAGAGTACTTCATTGTCCCGGGGCCACCACCCCATTCCAAGGCCCTCAGGGACACAAAAACCCATTAGGACCCATCCTCAGGAAAGTCCATTTCAACTCAGCCACCCGGGTTGCTCCCGCAGAGCCATCAGATCTAAACTGTCTTGTTGCTAGGAGACAATTGGAATGCGAGGCTGGCTTCCCAGGCATTCATCCTCGCATGGTGCTCTGGAGTCATTCCATCTGGGATGTCCTGGAGCTGTCCAACAGGTCTCAATTGTCCCGCAGAAGAAATCCTTGAGTGGGGCATCCCAAAACTCCCAACGTGGGAAAACCTCAATGGCCTCGAGATTCCGCTCCCTTCATGAAGCGGCCTTCATGCACAGAAACTCCAACCTGAGCCAACGTCTGATCCTCGCCTTGACTTCAGATGCATGAGATATTGTTTCAGAGCTGCAGGGGGTACCAGCGTGCCCTCGCCCTGAAATCCAAGTCTAGCTTTCTTCTCAGACTTCCGTCCTCAAACCCCTGGCCCCGAAGCCCTCAAGTTTGGCAATTCTGGACCCAAATGCCGAACTCTGCCTGCCCTCTAGAAAAAATTTATTGCCTCATGAGCTTCCCAGGCAACTTAAATGAGGATAAACCTACACAGCACTCGACATTAACCAAGTTATATAGTCTAACCTGTGCACTAAAGCACTGTCGGACACAACCTGAGCCCGGACCTCCTGACCAACCCCCAGAAAGCTGACCGCACACTGAGCACATAAGACCCGCCATGGCCTTAGGTCATCATCTCTTCCCTACCTCATTTTTCAGGCTTCAGAACCGAGACCTTATCTCCAATAACTGCCCAGGGGTGAGTGTGATGCAGAAATCAGAACTCCTCCTTACCCATGGCAAGAACCCTTGTGGTTGGCACGTTGTCCAACGTTCAGTGTAGGAGAAACCAGCATTCACCCTGAGGCCCCGCCCATTCTTTCGTGCGACGAGGGCATACATACGCATTGTGACCCTCAGCATGAGTCCTGTCCTCTAGTAAGTCCTCTCAGGGACTGGACCATTAGATGTCATAATGGGCTTGACATGTTCCTAGGCCCCAATTTTTAACCAGATTTCTGATTGTCCAATCGCCCCTCCCCAGGGCTCTACTCTGGAATCCCTCATTTGGTGGGACCCCTGAGGTTAAAAAAGAAAAAACAAAAACAAAAAAAACGGAATTCTTCCATCACACAGAATGACCCAAAACACTGTGGACGGGGCCAAACCACCAGAGAGTAAGACTCGTCCATTTCCCATGAAGTCACCCAGAAATTTCACCACCATGAGTGAGACGATATCCAGAGACAAAAACTTGAGCAAGAGCCTCACACTCGCCCTTTTTTCAAATTCCGAAGATTTCTCCTCATGGTCTGTAGATCAGTCCTGCCATACCTATGACCCGAAACATAAGCCGAGGTTGTGTTTCAGACAACTGTCCAAACAGCCCTGGCCTACACAACCTACAGGCTCAGGCCCCTGGAGCCAAACCTGAGGACTGTGCTTGCCCGCTCCAAGGCAATTGTGTGTGCCCATTCCAATGGCCACAACCCTTCTAATAGGAAACCTCCAAAGACCCTGATCCATCACACTAGTGCCGGCTTCCCAGGAAATACAGGGGCAATCTGAGCCCATCTGAGCACCTACCTGCACAGAGACCCATAGACAGATCTCCCCAAAGGTAAAAAGGAAAGACGGGGTCCCTAGGCACTAATCAGATTTATTGATTTGTTTTCCAGGCATCTCTCCTCAGAGGCCTGGATTTCAAAACCAGCATATGGCTGTTTCTTGACTCACCCATCAGAAAACATCTCATCTACACTTGGGAAACTTGCACGTTGGAGCTGTGTCAAAGCCTCTGTGTAGGAGAACCCTTCAGGGCCCCATTCCAAGGTGTCCGTAGACACAAAAGCACATTAAGACCCATCCGCAGGAGAGTCCATTTCAACTCAGCCTCCTCGGTTGCTCCCCCAGACCCAGCAGATCTAAAATGTCTTATTGCTAGGAGACAATTGGATTGCGAGGTGGGCTCCCCATCCAACCATCCTTAAAACCCTGCTCAGAATCATTGGCCTGGAGCCAAACAACAGGTCTCAATTGTCCTGCAGAAGACTCTTTGAAGTTTGGGGTTACTCAAAACTCCCATCGTGGGAAAACCACCATGGCCTCGTGATGCCCCCTCTTCATGAATAGCCATCAGGGACAGAAACTCCATACTGAGCGATCGTTTGATCCTCGCCCTGACTTCAGATCACGAGGTCTCAATTCAGGTCTGTATATTGTGCCTGCCATGTCCTCACTCAGAAACCTAAGCCTAGCTTGTGCTCTCAGAGTTCTGTCCTCAGACTACTGGCCCACAAGCCCTCCAGTTTGGCAATCCAGAACTACAATGCAGCACTCTGCCTGCCACCCAGAAGAAAAACATTGCCCTCTGGGGCTACCCAGTAACCCCAAATGAGGATCAACCTGCACCTACCTTGGTTGTACCCCAAATACATAGGCCGAACAGGGCACTAATGACCTTTCTGACACAGCCTGAGCCTGGACCTATTGGCCCCACCCAGACACCTGGCCACACACTGAGCACATGGAGCCGCCATGGCCTTATGTCGTCATCTCTTCCCAACCTCGGTTTTCAGGCTTCAGAACCTAGATCTTATCGCCAATCCCTGCCCAGGGTTGAAGCTGATGCAGAAATCAGCCACATGGGTCCCAAACACACATTGTGACTCTCAACCTGAGCCCAGTCCTCAAGTAAGGCCTCTCAGTGGCTGGATGAAGAAATAGCATATTGGGATTGCCATGCCCCAAGTCCCCAATTTTTTACCATAGTTCGGGGTATCCCTTCAGTCTTCCCCACGGCTTTGCTTTGCAATTCCACTTTAGGTGGGACACCTGAGGTAACAAAACTGAAAGGAGTCCTCCCATCCCACAGATTGACGAAAAACAATTGGGAATCGGGACAAATCCTCACAGAGGAAGATTCGTCCATGGCCCATGAGGCCTCCCCGACATTCCACGGCCACCGCAGATACAAAATCCAGAGTCAAAAGCCTGAGCAAGCGCCTCAGATTCGCACTTTCTTCATATCCTGAAGATTTCTACTCATGATTTGTAGATCGGGCCTGCCATACCTACGTCCCCAAAACTAAGCTGAGTTTGTGTTTTCAGACTTCTGTCCTCAAAGTCCTGGGCCACACACCCACCAGGCTGGGGCCCCTGGAGCCACACATTAGGACTGTGCCTACCAATCCATGGGAATTCTGCCCATTCCATCATCCAAAATCGTACAAATTAAGAGAAACCGCCATCCCTGAGGCCATCCCAATAGTGTAGGTCGCCCGGGACAAACAAGGGCCGTCTGATATCAGCTGAGCATCTACCTCCACTCATACCATAGATGGATGTCTGCAGAGAAGAAGATTGAACCAGACAGGACCCTAGGCCATAATAGGATCCATTGCTTTAGTTTACAGGCATGTCTCTTCAAAAGCCTTATTCCAATAGGAGCATAGGGGTTTTCCTGAGGCACCCATCAGAACTCATCTCGTCTCCACAAGGAAACCTGTGCATGCGAGTTATGTCAGAAGTTTAGGAGAGTACTTCAAAGTCCCGGGGCCACAGCCCCATTACAAGGCCCTCAGGGACACAAAAACCAATTAGGACCCATCCTCATTTAAGTCCATTTCAACTCAGCCACCACGGTAGCTCCCGCAGAGAAATCAGATCTAAACTGTCTTGTTGCTAGGAAACAATTGGAATGTGAGGCGGACTTCCCAGGCATCCATCCTCGAATGGTGCTCTGGAGTCATTCCATATGGGATTTCCTGGAGCTGTCCAACAGGTCTCAATTGTCCCGCAGAAGGAATCCTTGAAGGGAGCATCCAACAACTCCCAACGTGGGAAAACCTCAATAGCCTCGAGTTTCCGCTCCCTTCATGAAGGGGCCGTATGCACAGAAACTCCAACCTGAGCCAACGTCTGATCCTTGCCGTGACTTCAGATGCATGAGATATTGGTTCAGATCTGCAGGAGGTACCTGCCGTGCCCTCGGCCTGATACCCAAGTCTAGCTTGTCTTCTCAGACTTCCGTCCTCTCCCCCCTCACCCCGAAGCCCTCAAGATTGGCAATTCCGGACCCACAATGCAGCACTCTGCCTGCCCTCTAGAAAAAAATTATTGCCGCATGAGCTTCCTAGGCACCTTAAATGAGGATAAACCTACACAGCACTCGAATTTACCCAAATTATATAGTCTAACCTGGGCACTAAAGCACTGTCCGACACAATCTGAGCCCGGACCTCCTGATCAACCCCCAGAAAGCTGACCGCACACTGAGCACATAAGACCCGCCATGGCCTTAGGTCATCATCTCTCCCCTACCTCAGTTTTCAGGCTTCCGAACCGAGACCTTATCTCCAATCACTGCCCATGGGTGAATGTGATGCAGAAATCAGAACTCCTCCTTACCCATGGCAAGAACCCTTGTGGTTGGCACGTTGTCCAACGTTCAGTGTAGGAGAAACCAGCATTCACCCTGAGGCCCCGCCCATTGTTGAGTGCGACGAGGGCAGCAACACGCATTGTTACCCTCAGCATGAGTCCTGTCCTCTAGAAAGTCCTCTCAGTGGCTGGACCATAAGATGTCATAATGTGCTTGACATGTCCCTAGGCCCATTTTAAACAGATTTCTGATTGTTCAGTCGCCCCTCCCCAGGGCTCTACTCTGGAATCCCTCATTTGGTGGGACACCTGAGGTTAAAAAAGAAAACAACAACAACAAAAAAACGGACTTCTTCCATCACACAGAATGACTCCAAATCCTTTGGACGGGGCCAAAACACCAGAGAGTAAGACTCGTCCATTTCCCATGAAGTCACCCAGAAATTTCACGACCATAAGTGACACGATATCCAGAGACAAAAACTTGAGCAAGAGCCTCACCCTCGCCCTTTTTTCAAATCCCGAAGAGGTCTCCTCATGGTCTGTAGATCAGTCCTGCCATACCTACGACCCGAAACATAAGCCGAGGTTGTGTTTTCAGAAAACTGTCCAAACAGCCCTGGCCTACACAACCTACAGGCTCAGGCCCCTGGAGCCAAACCTGAGGACTGTACTTGCCCTCTCCAAGGGAATTGTGTGTGCCCATTCCAATGGCCACATCCCTTCTAATAGGATAAACCTCCAAAGTCCCCGATCCATCTCACTAGTGCTGTCTTCCCAGGAAAAACAGGAGCAATCTGAGCACAACTGTTCACCTACCTGCACTCAGACACATAGACAGATATCCCCAGAGGTAAAAAGGAAAGAACAGACCCATAGGCACTAATCAGATCCATTTCTTTGTTTCCAGGCATCTCTCCTCAGAGGCCTGGATTTCAAAACCAGCATATGGCTGTTTCATGACTCACCCATCAGAAAACATGTCATATACACATGGGAAACTTGCACGTTGGAGCTGTGTCAAAGCCTCTGTTTAGGAAAACCCTTCAGGGCCCCCGTGCCACCGCTTCATTCCAAGGTCTCCTTAGACACAAAATCACATTAGGACCCATCCACAGGAGAGTCCATTTAAACTCAGCCTCCTAAGTTGCTCCCCGAGATCCAGCAGATCTAAATGTCTGGTTGCTTGGAGACAATTGGAATGCGAGGTGGGCTACCCAGCAATCCATCCTTAGAACTCTGCTCAGAATAATGGCCTGGCGCCAAACAACAGGTCTCAATTGTCCTGCAGAAGACTCTTTGCAGTTTGTAGCTGCTCACAACTCCCATCGTGGGTAAACCCCCATGGCCTCGTGATGCCCCCCCTTCATGAAGCGGCCATCAGGGACAGAAACTCCAACCTGAGCGATCGTCTGATCCTCGCCCTGACTTCAGATGCACGAGATATCGATTCAGGTCTGTAGATTGTGCCGCCATGTCCTCACCCAGAAACCGAAGCCTAGCTTGTGTTTTCAGACTTCTGTCCTCAGACTACTGGCCCACAAGCCCTCCAGTTTGGCAATCCAAAACTACAATGCAGCACTCTGCCTGCCCCCCAGAAGAAAAACATTGCCCTCTGGGGCTACCCAGTAACCCCAAATGAGGATCAACCTGTACCTACCTTGGCTGTACCCCAAATACATAGGCTGACCAGGGCACTAATGCCTTTTCTGTCACAGCCTGAGCCTGGACCTCCTGGCCCCACCCAGACAGGTGGCCGCAGACTGAGCACATCAAGGCTCCATGGCCTTAGGTCGTCATCTGTTCCCAACCTCGGTTTTCAGGCTTC
Source organism: Mustela nivalis (assembly GCF_964662115.1). NCBI lineage: Eukaryota > Metazoa > Chordata > Mammalia > Carnivora > Mustelidae > Mustela > Mustela nivalis. Next base: position 168,531 of record NW_028136508.1, on the reverse strand, counting down.
AGAACCTAGACCTTATCTACAATCACTGCCCAGGGTTGAACGTGATGCAGAAATCAGAACTCCTTCCCCATGGCAAGAAACCTTGTTGTTGGCATGTTTTCCAACGTTCAGTGTAGTTGAAACCAGAGTGGCCCATGAGGCCCCGCCCATACTCGCTGGCCATATGGGTCCCAAACACTCATTGTGACTCTCAGCCTGAGCCCAGTCCTCAAGTATGGCCTCTCAGTGGCTGGATGAAGAGATAGCATATTGGGCTTGCCATGCCCCTAGGCCCCAATTTTTAACCATAGTTCGGGTTGTCCCTTCAGTCTTCCCCACGGCTTTGCTTTGGAATTCCTCTTTTGTTGGGACACATGAGGTAACAAAACTGAAAGGAGTCCTCCCATCCCACAGATTGACCAAAAACAATTGGGAATCGGGCCAAATCCTCAGAGAGGAAGATTCGTCCATGGCCCATGAGGCCTCCCCACATTCCACGGCCACCGCTGATACAAAATCCAGAGACAAAAGACTGAGCAAGCGCCTCAGATTCGCACTTTCTTCATATCCTGAATACTTTTTCTCATGGACTGTAGAGTGGGCCTGCCATACCTACGTCCCCAAAACTAAGCTGAGTTTGTGTTTTCAGACTTCTGTCCTCAAGTCCTAGGCCACACACCCTCAAGGCTGGGGCCCCTGGAGCCACACATTAGGACTGTGCCTACCAATCCATGGGAATTCTGCCCAATCCATTGTCCAAAATTGTACAAATTAAGAGAAACCGCAAAATCTCTGAGGCCATCCCAATAGTGTAGGTCGCCCGGGACAAACAAGGGCCGTCTGATATCAGCTGAGCATCTACCTCCACTCATACCATAGATGGATGTCCCCAGAGAAGAAGATTGAACCAGACGGGACCCTAGGCCATAATAGGATCCATTGCTTTGGTTTACAGGCATGTCTCCTCAAAAGCCTGATTCCAATACGAGCATAGAGGTTTTCCTGAGGCACCCATCAGAACTCATCTCGTCTCCACAAGGAAACCTGTGCATGGGTGCTATGTCAGAAGCTTAGGAGAGTACTTCAGGGTCCCGAGGCCACGACCCCAATCCAAGGCCCTCAGGGACACAAAAACCCATTAGGACCCAACCTCAGGAAAGTCCATTTCAACTAGCCACCCCGGTTGCTCCCGCAGAGCCATGAGATCTAAACTGTCTTGTTCCTAGGAGACAATTGGAATGCGAGGCGGGCTTCCCAGGCATCCATCCTCGCATGAGCTCTGGAGTCATTCCATCTGGGATGTCCTGGAGCTGTCCAACAGATCTGAATTGTCCCGCAGAAGGAATCCTTGAAAGGGGCACCCCACAACTCCCAACGTGGGAAAACCTCAATGGCCTTGAGATGCCGCTCCCTTCATGAAGCGTCCGTCATGCACAGAAACTACAACCTGAGCCAACATCTGATCCTCGCCCTGACTTCAGATGCATGAGATATTGGTTCAGAGCTGAAGGGGTTCCAGCCGTGTCCTCGCCCTGAAACCCAGTCTAGCTTCCTTCTCAGACTTCCATCCTCACACGCCTGGCCCCGAAGCCCTCAAGTTTGGCAATTCCGGACACACAATGCAGCACTCTGCCTGCCCTCTAGAAAAAAATTGCCTCATGAGCTTCCTAGGCACCTTAAATGAGAATAAACCTACACAGCACTCGACTTTACCCAAGTTATATAGTCTAACCTGTGCACTAAAGCACTGTCGGACACAACCTGAGCCCGGACCTCCTGACCAACCCCCAGAAAGCTGACCGCACACTGAGCACATAAGACCCGCCATGGACTTAGGTCATCATCTCTTCCCTACCTCAGTTTTCAGGCTTCAGAACCGAGAACTTATCTCCAATCACTGCCCAGGGGTGAGTGTGATGCAGAAATCAAAACTCCTCCTTACCCATGGCAAGAACCCTTGTGGTTGGCACGTTGTCCAAAGTTCAGTGTAGCAGAAACCAGCATTCACCCTGAGGCCCCGCCCATTCTTGAGTGCGACGAGGGCATACACATGCATTGTGACCCTCAGCATGAGTCCTGTCCTCTAGAAAGTCCTCTCAGTGGCTGGACCATTAGATGTCATAATGGGCTTGACATGTCCCTAGGCCCCAATTTTTAACCAGATTTCTGATTGTCCGGTTGCCCCTCCCCAGGGCTCTACTCTGGAATCCCTCATTTGGTGGGTCACCTGAGGTTAAAAAATAAAATAACAAAAACAAAAAAACGGACTTCTTCCAGCCGAGAATGACCCCAAACACTTTGGACGGGGCCAAACCACCAGAGAGTAAGACTCGTCCATTTCCCATGAAGTCACCCAGAAATTTCATCACCATGAGTGACACGATATCCAGAGACAAAAACTTGAGCAAGAGCCTCACACTCGCCCTTTTTTCAAATCCCGAAGAGTTCTCCTCATGGTCTGTAGATCAGTCCTGCCATACGTACAACCCGAAACATAAGCCGAGGTTGTGTTTTCAGACAACTGTACAAACAGCCCTAGCCTACACAACCTACAGGCTCAGGCCCCTTGTGCCACACCTGAGGACTGTACTTGCCATCTCCAAGGGAATTGTGTGTGCCTATTCCAATGGCCACAACCCTTTTAATAGGATAAACCTCCAAAAACCCTGATCCATCGCACTTGTGCCGGCTTCCCAGGAAATACAGAGGAAATCTGAGCCCTTCTGAGCACCTACATGCACTCAGACCCATAGAGAGATCTCCCCAGAGGTAAAAAGGAAAGACCGGGTCCCTAGGCACTAATCAGATCCATTGCTATGTTTTCCAGGCATCTCTCCTCAGAGGCCTGGATTTCAAAACCAGCATATGGCTGTTTCTTGACTCACCCATCAGAAAACATCTCATCTACACATGGGAAACTTGCACGTTGGAGCTGTGTCAAAGCCTCTGTGTAGGAGAACCCTTCAGGGCACCATTCCAAGGTCTTTATAGACACAAAAGCATATTAGGACCCATCCGCAGGAGAGTCCATTTCAACTCAGCCTCCTCGGTTGCTCCCCCAGATCCAGCAGATCTAACCTGTCTTGTTGCTAGGAGACAATTGGAATGCGAGGTGGGCTACCCAGCCATCCATCCTTAGAACCCAGCTCAGAATCATGGCCTTGAGCCAAACAACAGGTCTCAATTTTCCTGCAGAAGACTCTTTGCAGTTTGGAGCTGCTCACACCTCCTAACGTGGGAAAACCCCCATGGCCTCGTGATGCCCCCCCTTCATGAAGGGGCCATCAGGTTCAGAAACTCCAACCTGAGCGATCGTCTGATCTTCGCCTTGACTTCAGATGCACGAGATCTCGATTCTGGTCTGTAGATTGTGCCTGCCATGGCCTCACCTAGAAACCGAAGCCTAGCTTGTGTTCTCAGACTTCTGTCCTCAGACTGCTGGCCCACAAGCCCTCCAGTTTGGCAATCCAGAACTACAATGCAGCACTCTGCCTGCCCTCCAGAAGAAAAACTTTGCCCTCAGGGGCTACAAAGTAACCCCAAATGAGGATCAACCTACACCTACCTTGGCTGTACCCCCAATATATAGGCTGACCAGGGCACTAATGCCCTTTCTGACACAGCCTGAGCCTGGAACATTTAGCACCACCCAGACAGCTGGCCGCACACTGAGCATATGGAGCCGCCATGGCCTTAGATCTTCATCTCTTCCCAACCTCAGTTTTCAGGCTTCAGAACCTAGACCTTATCTCCAATCACTGCCCAGGGTTGAAGCTGATGCAGAAATCAGAACTCCTTCCCCATGGCAAGAAACCTTGTGGATGGCATGTTGTCCAACGTTCAGTGTAGTTGAAACCAGTTTGGCCCATAAGGCCCGCCCATGGTCGCGGGCCACATGGGTCCCAATCACACTTTGTGACTCTCAGCCTGAGCCCAGTCCTCAAGTAAGGCCTCTCAGTGGCTGGATGAAGAGATAGCATATTGGGCTTGCCATGCCCCAGGCCCCAATTTTTAACCATAGTTCGGGTTGTCCCTTCAGTCTTCCCCACGGCTTTTCTTTGGAATTCCTCTTTTGGTGGGACACCTGAGGTAACAAAGCTGAAAGGAGTCCTCCCATCCCACAGATTGACGAAAAACAATTGGGAATCGGGACAAATCCTCACAGAGGAAGATTCGCCCATGGCCCATGAGGCCTCCTCGACATTCCACGACAGCGCTGATACAAAATCCAGAGACAAAAGCCTGAGCAAGTGCCTCAGATTCGCACTTTCTTCATATCCTGAAGAATTATTCTCATGGTTTGCAGATCTGGCCTGCCATATCTCCGTCCCACAACCTAACCTGAGTTTGTGTTTTCAGACTTCTGTCCTGGGCCACACACCCTCCCGGCTGGGGCCCCTGGAGCCACACATTAGGACTGTGCCTACCAATCCATGGGAATTCTGCCCATTCCATGGTCCAAAATTGTACAAATTAAGAGAAACCGCCAAATCCCTGAGGCCATCCCAATAGTGTAGGTCGCCCGGGACAAACAAGGGCGGTCTGACAACAGCTGAGCATCTACCTCCACTCATACCATAGATGGATGTCCCCAGAGAAGAAGATTGAACCAGACAGGACCCTAGGCCATAATAGGATCCATTGCTTTGGGTTACAGGCATGTCTCCTCAAAAGCCTGATTCCAATACGAGCATAGGGGTATTCCTGAGGCACCCATCAGATCTCATCTCGTCTCCACAAGGAAACCTGTGCATGGGAGCTATGTCAGAAGCTTAGGAGAGTACTTCATGGTCCCGGGGCCACCACCCCATTCCAAGGCCCTCAGGGACACAAAAACCCATTAGGACCGATTCTCAGGAAAGTCCATTTCAACTCAGCCACCCCAGTTGCTCCCGCAGAGCCATCAGATCTAAACTGTCTTGTTGCTATGAGACAATTGGAATGCGAGGCGGGCTTCCAAATCATCCGTCCTCGCATGGTGTTCTGGAGTCATTCCATCTGGGATGTCTGGAACTGTTCAACAGGTCTCAACTGTCCCGCAGAAGGAATCCTTGAAGGGGGCATCCCACAACTCCCAACGTGGGAAAACCTCAATGGCCTCGAGATTCCGCTCCCTTCATGAAACCTCCGTCATGCACAGAAACTCAAACCTGAGCCAACATCTGATCCTCGCTCTGACTTCAGATGAATGAGATATTGATTCAGAGCTGCAGGGGGTACCTGGGGTGCCCTCGCCCTGAAACCCAAGTCTAGCTTTCTTCTCAGACTTCCGTCCTCACCCCCCTGGCCCCGAAGCCCTCAATTTTGGCTATTCCGGAACCACAATGCAGCACTCTGCCTGCCCTCTAGAAAAAAATTATTGCCTCATGATCTTCCCAGGCACCTTAAATGAGGATTAACCTACACAGCACTCTACTTTACCCAAGTTATATAGTCTAACCTGTGCACTAAAGCACTGTCGGACACAACCTGAGCCCGGACCTCCTGACCAACCCCCAGAAAGCTGACCGCACACTGAGCACATAAGACCCGCCATGGACTTAGGTCATCATCTCTTCCCTACCTCTGTTTTCAGGCTTCAGAACCGAGACCTTATCTCCAATCACTGCCCAGTGGTGAGTGTGATGCAGAAATCAGAACTCCTCCTTACCCATGGCAAGAAACCTTGTGGTTGGCACGTTGTCCAACGTTCAGTGTAGGAGAAACCAGCATTCACCGTGAGACCCCGCCCATTCTTGAGTGCGACGAGGGCATAAACACGCATTGTGACCCTCAGCATGAGTACTGTCCTCTAGTAAGTCCTCTCAGTGGCTGTACCATAAGATGTCATAATGGGCTTGACATGTCCCTAGGCCCCAATTTTTAACCAGATTTCTGATTGTCCAGTTGACCCTCCCAAGGGCTCTACTCTGGAAATCCTCATTTGGTGGGTCACCTGAGGTTAAAAAAGAAAACAACAACAACAACAAAAAAAAAAAAAACGGAATTCTTCCATCACACAGAATGATCCCAAACACTTTGGACGGGGCCAAACCACCAGAGAGTAAGATCGTCCATTTCCTATGAAGTCACCCAGAAATGTCAGCACCATGAGTGACACGATGTCCAGAGACAAAAACTTGAGCAAGAGCCTCACACTCGCCCTTTTTTCAAATACCGAAGTGTTCTCCTCATGGTCTGTAGATCAGTCCTGCCATACCTATGACCCGAAACATAAGCCGAGGTTGTGTTTTCAGACAACAGTCCAAACAGCCCTGGCCTACAAAACCTACAGGCTCAGGCCCCTGGAGCCAAACCTGAGGACTGTACTTGCCCTCTCCAAGGATATTGTGTGTGCCCATTCCAAAGGCCACATCCCTTCTAATAGGATAAACCTCCAAAGTCCCTGATCCATCCCAATAGTGGTGGCTTCCCAGGAAAAACAGGGGCAATCTGAGCCCAACTGAGCACCTACCTGCACTTAGACCCATAGACAGATGTCCCCAGAGGAAAATAGGAAAGAACAGGCCCCTAGGCACTTATCAGAACCATTGCTTTGGTTTCCAGACATCTCTCCTCAGAGGCCTGGATTTCACAACCAGCATATGGCTGTTCTTGACTCACCCATCAGAAAACATCTCATTTACACATGGGAAACTTGCACGTTGGAGCTGTGTCAAAGCCCCTGTTTAGGAGAACGTTCAGGACCCCAGTGCCACCACTTCATTCCAAGGTCTCCATAGAAACAAAAGACATTAGGACCAATCCCCGGAGAGTCCATTTCAACTCAGAATCCTCGGTCTATCCCGATCCAGCAGATCTAAACTGTCTTGTTGCTAGGAGACAATTGGAATGCGAGGTGGGCTACCCAGCCATCCATCCTTAGAACCCTGCTCAGAATCATTGGCCTGGAGCCAAACAACAGGTCTCAATTGTCCTGCAGAATTCTCTGCACTTTGGAGCTTCTCACAACTCCCATCTTGGGAAAACCCCCATGGCATCGTGATGCCCCCCCTTCATGAAGGGGCCATCAGGTTCAGAAACTCCAACCTGAGCGATCGTCTGATCCTCGCCCTGACTTCAGATGCACGAGATCTCGATTCAGGTCTGTAGATTGTGCCTGCCATGGCCTCACCCAGAAACCTAAGCCTAGCTTGTGTTCCCTGACTTCTGTCCTCAGACTACTGGCCCACAAGCCCTCCAGTTTGGCAATCCAGAACTACAATGCAGCACTCTTCCTGCAGTCCAGAAGAAAAACATTGCCCTCAGGGGCTACACAGTAATCCCAAATGAGGATCAACCTGCACCTACCTTGGCTGTACCCCAAATGTATAGGCTGACCAGGGCACTAATGCCCTTTCTGACACAGCCTGAGCCTGGAACTCCTGGCCCCACCCAGGCAGTTGGCCGCACACTGAGCACATCGAGCCGCCATGGCCTTAGGTCGTCATCTCTTTCCAACCTCGGTTTTCAGGCTTCAGATCCTAGACCTTATCTCCAATCACTGCCCAGGGTTGAACGTGATGCAGAAATCAGGACTCCTTCCCCATGGCAAGAAACCTTGTGGTTGGCATGATGACCAACGTTCAGTGTAGTTGAAACCAGAGTGGCCCATGAGGCCCCGCCCATGCTCGCGGGCCACATGGGTCCCAAACACATATTGTGACCCTCAGCCTGAGCTCAGTCCTCAAGTAAGGCTTCTCAGTGGGTTGATGAAGATATAGCATTTTGGGCTTGCCATGCCCCTAGGCCCCAATTTTTAACCATAGTTCGGGTAGTCCCTTCTGTCTTCCCCACGGTTTGCTTTGGAATTCTTCTTTGGTGGGACACCTGAGGTAACAAAACTGAAAGGAGTCCCCCCATCCCACAGATTGACGAAAAACAATTGGGAATCGGGCCAAATCCTCAGAGAGGAAGATTCGTCCATGGCCCATGAGGCCTCCCCGACATTCCACGGCCAGCGCTGATACAAACTCCAGAGACAAAAGCCTGAGCAAGCGCCTCAGATTCGCACTTTCTTCATATCCTGACGAATTCTTCTCATGGTTTGTAGATCGGGCATGCCATAGCTACGTCCCCAAACCTAAGCTGAGTTTGTGTTTTCAGACTTTGTCCTCAAATTTTGGGCCACACACGCTCCAGGCTGGGGCCCCTGGCGCCACACATTAGGACTGTGCCTACCAATCCATGGGAATTCTGCCCATTCCATTGTCCAAAATTGTACAAATTAAGAGAAACCGCAAAATCCATGAGGCCATCCCAATTGTGTAGGTCGCCCGGGACAAACAAGGGCGGTCTGACACCAGCTGAGCATCTACGTCTACTCACACCGTAGAGGGATGTCCCCAGAGAAGAAGATTGAACCAGACAGGACCCTAGGCCATAATAGGATCCATTGCTTTGGGTTACAGGCATGTGTCCTCAAAAGCCTGATTCCAATACGACCATAGGTGTTTTCCTGAGGCACCCATCAGAACTCATGTCGTCTCCACAAGGAAACTTGTGCATGGGAGCTATGTCAGAAGCTTAGGAGAGTACTTCAGGGTTCCGGTGCCACTGCCCCATTCCAAGGCCCTCAGGGACACAAAACCCTTTAAGACCCAACCTCAGGAAAGTCCATTTCAACTCAACCACCCCGGTTGCTCCCGCAGAGCCATCAGATCTAAACTGTCTTGTTGCAAGGAGAAAATTAGAATGCGAGGCGGGCTTCCCAGGCATCCATCCTCGTATGGTGCTCTGTAGTCTTTTCATATGGGATGTCCTGGAGCTGTCCAACAGGTCTCAATTGTCCTGCAGAAGGAATCCTTGAAGGGGGCATCCCACAACTCCCAACGTGGGAAAACCTCAATGGCCTCGAGATTCCGCTCCCTTCATGAAGCGGCCGTCATGCACAGAAACTCCAACCTGAACCAACGTCTGATCCTCGCCCTGACTTCAGATGCATGAGATATTGGTTCAGAGCTGCAGGTGGTACCTGCCGTGCTCTCGCCTGTAACCCAAGTCTAGCTTTCTTCTCAGACTTCCGTCCTCACACCCCTGGCCCCGAATCCCTCAAGTTTGGCAATTCCGGACCCACAATGCAGCACACTGCCTGGGCTCTAGAAAAAAATTATTGCCTCATGAGCTTCCCAGGCACCTTAAATGAGGATAAACATAAACAGCATTCTATTTACCAAAGTTATATATTCTAACCTGTGCACTAAAGTACTGTCGGACACAACCTGAGCCGGACCTCCTGAACAACCCCCAGAAAGTTGACCGCACACTGAGCATATAAGACCTGCCATGACCTTAGGTCATCATCTATTCCCTACCTCAGTTTTCAACTTCAGAACTGAGACCTTATCTCCAATCACTGCCCAGGGGTGAGTGTGATGCAGAAATCAGAACTCCTCCTTACGCATGGCAAGAAACCTTGTGGTTGGCACGTTGTCTAACGTTCAGTGTAGGAGAAACCAGCATTCACCCTGAGGCCCCGCCCATTCTTGAGTGCGACGAGGGCATAAACACGCATTGTGACTCTCAGCATGAGTCCTGTACTCTAGTAAGTCCTCTCAGTGGCTGAACCATAAGATGTCATAATGGACTTGACATGTCCCTAGGCCCCAATTTTTAACCAGATTTCTGATTGTCCGGTTGCCCCTCCCCAGGGCTCTACTCTGGAATCCCTCATTTGGTGGGTCAACTGAGGTTAAAAAAGCAAACAACAACAACAAATAAACGGAATTCTTCCATCACACTGAATTACCCCAAACACTTTGGACGGGGCCAAACCACCAGAGAGTAAGACTCGTCCATTTCCCATGAAGTCACCCAGAAATATCACCACCACGATATCCAGAGACAAAAACTTGAGCAAGAGCCTCACACTCGCCCTTTTTTCAAATCCCGAAGAGTTCTCCTCATGGTCTGTAGATCAGTCCTGCCATACGTACGACCCGAAACATAAGCCGAGGTTGTGTTTTCAGACAACTGTCCAAAGAGAACTGGCCTACCCAACCTACAGGCTCAGGCCCCTGGAGCCAAACCTGAGGACTGTACTTGCTCTCTCCAAGGGATTTGTGTGTGCCCATTCCAATGGCCACAACCCTTCTAATTGGATAAACCTCCAAAGTCCCTGATCCATCGCACTAGTGCTGGCTTCCCAGGAAATACAGGGGCAATCTGAGCCCATCTGAGAACCTACCTGCACTCAGACCCATAGAGAGATCTCCCCAGAGGTAAAAAGTAAAGACCGGGTCCCTAGGCACTAATCAGATCCATTGCTTTGTTTCCATGCATCTCTCCTCAGAGGCCTGGATTTCAAAACCAGCATATGGCTGTTTCTTGACTCACCCATCAGGAAACATCTCATCTACACAAGGAATACTTGCACGTTGGAGCTGTGTTAAAGCCTCTGTGTAGGAGAACCCTTCAGGGCACCATTTCAAGGTCTCCTTAGACACAAAAGCACATTAGGACCCATCCACAGGAGAGTCCATTTCAACTCAGCCTCCTCGGTTGCTCCCCCAGATCCAGCAGATCTAACCTGTCTTGTTGCTAGGAGACAATTGGAATGCGAGGTGGGCTAGCCAGCCATGCATCCTTAGAACCCTGCTCAGAATCATGGCCTGGGCCAAACAACAGGTCTCAATTGTCCTGCAGAAGACTCTTTGCAGTTTGGAGCTGCTCACACCTCCCATCGTGGGAAAACCCCCATGGCATCGAGATGCCCCCCCTTCATGAAGCGGCCATCAGGGACAGAAACGCCAACCTGAGCGATCGTCTGATCCTCGCCCTGACTTCAGATGCACGAGATCTCGATTCAGGTCTGTAGATTGTGCCTGCCATGGCCTCACCCAAAAACCGAAGCCTCAGACTTCTGTCCTCAGACTACTGTCCCACAAGCCCTCCAGTTTGGCAATCCAGAACTACAATGCAGCACTCTGCCTGCCCCCCAGAAGAAAAACATTGCCCTCTGGGGCTACCCAGTAACCCCAAATGAGGATCAACCTGCACCTACCTTGGCTGTACCCCAAATACATAGGCTGACCAGGTCACTAATGCCCTTTCTGACACAGCCTGAGCCTGGAACTCCTGGCCCCACCCAGACAGCTGGCTGCACACTGAGCACATCGAGCCGCCATGGCCTTAGGTCGTCATCTCTTCCCAACCTCTTTTTTCATGCTTCTGAACCTAGACCTTATCTCCAATCACTGCCCGGGGTTGAACGTGATTCAGAAATCAGAACTCCTTCCCCATGGCAAGAAACCTTCTGGTTGGCATGTTGTCCAACGTTCAGTGTAGTTGAAACCAGTGTGGCCCATGAGGCCCCGCCCATGCTCGCGGACCACATGGGTCCCAATCACACATTGTGACTCTCACCCTGAGCCCAGTCCTCAAGTAAGGCCTCTCAGTGGCTGGATGAAGAGATAGCATATTGGGCTTGCCATGCCCCTAGGCCCCAATTTTTAACCATAGTTCAGGTTGTCCCTTCAGTCTTCCCCACGGCTTTGCTTTGGAATTCCTCTTTTGGTGGGACACCTGAGGTAACAAAACTGAAAGGAGTACTCTCATCCCACAGATTGACGAACAACAATTGGGAATCTGGCCAAATCCTCAGAGAGGATGATTTGTCCATGGCCCATGAGTCCTCCCCGACATTCTACGGCCAGCGCTGATAAAAAATCCAGAGACAAAAGCCTGAGCAAGCGCCTCAGATTCGCACTTTCTTAATATCCTGAAGTGTTCTTCTCATGGTTTGTACATCGGGCCTGCCATACCTAAGTCCCTCAACCTAAGCTGAGTTTGTGTTTCCAGACTTCTGTCCTCAAAGTCCTGGGCCACACACCCTCCAGGCTGGGGCCCCTGGAGCCACACATTAGGACTGTGCCTACCAATCCATGGGAATTCGGCCCATTCCATTGTCCAAAATTGTACAAATTAAGAGAAACCGCCAAATCCCTGAGGCCATCCCAATAGTGTAGGTCACCCGGGATAAACAAGGGCGGTCTGACACCAGCTGTGCATCTGCCAAAATCGTACCAATTAGGAGAAACCGCCAAATCCCTGAGGCCATTCAATAGTGTATGTCGCCCGGAACACACAAGGGCTGTCTGATACCAGCTGATAATCTACTTCCACTCATACAATAGATGGATATACCCAGAGAAGAAGATTGAACCAGACAGGACCCGAGGCCATAATAGGATCCATTGCTTTGGTTTACAGGCATGTCTCCTCAAAAGCCTGATTCCAATACGAGCATAGGGGTTTTCCTTAGGCACCCATCAGAACTCATCTCGTCTCCACAAGGAATCCTGTGCATGGGAGCTATGTCAAAAGCTTAGGAGAGTACTTCAGGGTTCCGGTGCCACTGCCCCATTTAAGGCCCTCATGGACACAAAAATACATTAGGACCCATCCTAGGAAAGTCCATTTCAACTCAGCCACCCCGGTTGCTCCCTCAGAGCCATCAGATCTAAACTGTCTTGTTGCTAGGAGACAATTGGAAGCCCTAGGAGGCGGGCTTCCCAGGCATCCATCCTCGAACGGTGCTCTGGAGTCATTCCATGTGGGATATGCTGGAGCTGTCCAACATGTCTCCATTGTCCCGCAGAACGAATGCTTGAAGGGGGCATCCCACAACTCCCAACGTGGGAAAACCTCAATGGCCTCGAGATTCCGCTCCCTTCATGGTGCGGCCGTCATGCACAGAAACTACAACCTGAGCCAACGTCTGATCCTCGCCGTGACTTCAGATGCATGAGATATTGATTCAGATCTGCAAGGGGTACCTGTCGTGCCCTCGCCCTGATTCCCAAGTCTAGCTCGTGTTCTCAGACTTCCGTCCTCACACTCCTGGCCCCGAAGCCCTCAAGTTTGGCAATTCCGGACCCACAATGCAGCACACAGCCTGCCCTTTTAAAAAAAAAAAAATGTATTGCCTCATGAGCCGCCCAGGCACCTTAAATGAGGATAAACCTACACAGCACTCGACTTTACCCAAATTATCTAGTCTAACCTGGGCACTAATGCACTGTTGGACACAGCGTGAGCCCAGACCTCCTGACCAACACCCAGAAAGCTACCTTACACTGAGCACATAAGACCCGCCATGGCCTTAGGTCATCATCTCTTCCCTACCTCATTTTTCAGGCTTCATAAACGAGACATTATCCCCAATCACTGCCCAGGGGTGAGTGTGATGCAGAAATCAAAACTCCTCCTTACCCATGGCAAGAAACCTTGTGGTTGGCACGTTTTCCAAGGTTCAGTGAAGGAGAAACCAGCATTCACCCTGAGTCCCCGCCCACTCTTGAGTGCAACGAGGGCATAAACACGCATTGTGACCCTCAGCATGAGTCCTGTCCCCTAGTAAGTCCTCTCAGTGGCTGGACCATTAGATGTCATAATGGGCTTGACATGTCCCTAGGCCTCAATTTTTAACCAGATTTTGATTGTCCAGTCGCCCCTTCCCAGGGCTCTACTCTGGAATCCCTCATTTGGTGGGACACCTGAGGTTAATAAAGAAAACAACAACAACAAAAAAACGGTCTTCTTCCAGCCCACAGGATGACCTCAAACTCGTTGGACGGGGCCAAACCATCAGAGAGTAAGACTCGTCCATTTCCCATGAAGTCACCCAGAAATTCCACGACCATGAGTGACACGATATCCAGAGACAAAAACTTGAGCAAGAGCCTCACACTCGTCCTTTTCTCAAATTCCGAAAAGTTCTCCTCATGGTCTGTAGATAAGTCCTGCCATACCTATTACCTGAAACATAAGCCAAGTTTGTGTTTTCAGACAACTGTCCAAACAGCCCTGGCCTACACAACCTCCAGGCTCAGGCCCCTGGAGCCAAACCTGAGGACTGTACTTGCCCTCTCAAAGGGAACTGTGTGTGCCCATTCCAAGGGCCACATCCCTTCTAATAGGATAAACCTCCAAAGTCCCTGATCCATCTCATTAGTGGTGGCTTCCCAGGTAAAACAGGGGCAATCTGAGCCCATCTGAGCACCTACCTGTACTCAGACCCATAGACAGATGTCCCCAGAGGTAAAAAGGAAAGAACAGGCCCCTAGGCAATAATCATATCCATTTCTTTGGTTTCCAGGCATCTCTCCTCAGAGGCCTGGATTTCAAAACCAGCATATGGCTGTTTCTTGACTCACCCTTCAGAAAACATCTCATCTACCCATGGGAAACTTGCACGTTGGAGCTGTGTCAAAGCCTCTGTTTAGGAGAACCCTTCAGGGCCCCAGTGCCACGACTTCATTCCAACGTCTCCATCGACACAAAAGCACATTAGGACCTATCCATAGGAGAGTCCATTTCAACTCAGTCTCCTCGGTTGCTCCCCCAGATCCAGCAGATCTAACCTGTCTTGTTTCTAGGAGACAATTGGAATGCGAGGTGGGCTACCCAGCCATGCATCCTTAGAACCCTGCTCAGAATCATTGGCCTGGAGCCAAACAACAGGTCTCAATTGTCCTGCAGAAGACACTTTGCAGTTTGGAGCTTCTCACAAATCCCATCGTGGGAAAACCCCCATGGCATCGGGATGCCCCCCCTTCGTGAAGGGGCCATCATGGACAGAAACACCAAGTTGAGCGATAGTCTGATCCTCGCCCTGACTTCAGATGCACGAGATCTCGATTCAGGTCTGTAGATTGTGCCATCGCTGATACAAATCCAGAGACATAACCCTGAGCAAGCGCCTCAGACTCGCACTTTCTTCATAACCTGAAGAGTTCTTCTCATGGTCTGTAGATCGGGCCTGCCATACCTACGTCCCCAAACCTAAGCTGAGTTTGTGTTTTCAGACTTCTGTCCTCAAAGTCCAGGGCCCCACACCCTTCAGGCTGGGGCCCCTGGAGCCACACATTAGGACTGTGCCTACCAATCCATGGGAATTCTGCCCATTCCATTGTCCAAAATCGTACAAATTAGGAGAAACCTCCAAAGTCCCTGAGGCCATCCCAATAGTGTAGGTCCCCCGGAACAAACAAGGTCTGTCTGACACCAGCTGATAATCTACCTCAACTCATACCATAAATGGATGTCCCCAGAGGAGAAGATTGAACCAGACAGGACCCTAGGCCATAATAGGATCCATTGCCTTGGTTTACAGACATGTCTCCTCAAAAGCCTGATTCCAATACGAGCATAGGTGTTTTGCTGAGGCACCCATCAGAACTCATCTCGTCTCCACAAGGAAACCTGTGCATGGGAGCCATGTCCAAAGCATAAGAGAGTACTTCAGGGTCCCGGTGCCACCGCCCCATTCCAAGGCCTAAATGGACACAAAAACACATTAGGACACATCCTCAGGAAAGTCCACTTCAACTCAGCCACCCCGGTTGCTCCCGCAGAGCCATCAGATCTAACTGTCTTGTTGCTAGGAGACAATTGGATTGCAAGGCGGGCATCCCAGGCATCCATCCTCGAACGGTGCTCTGGAGTCATTCCATATGGGATGTCCTGGAGCTGTCCAACAGGTCTCAATTGTCGCGCAGAAGGAATCCTTGAAGGGGGCATCCCGCAACTCCCAACGTGGGAAAACCTCAATGGCCTCGAGATTCCGCTCCCTTCATGAAGTGGCCGTCATGCACGGAAACTGCAACCTGAGCCAACATCAGAATTTCGCCCTGACTTCAGATGCATGAGTATTGGTTCAGATCTGCAGGGGGTACCTGCCGTGCCCTCGCCCTGAAACCCAAGTCTAGCTTGTCTTCTCAGACTTTTGTTTTTACACTCCTGACCCCGAAGCCCTCAAGTTTGGCAATTCCAGACCCACAATGCAGCATTCTGCCTGCCCTCTAGAAAAAAATTATTGCCTCATGAGCTGCCCAGGCACCTTCAATGAGGATAAACCTCCACAGCACTCGACTTCACCCAAATTATATAGTCTAACCCGGGCACTAATGCAGTGTCGAACACAACCTGAGCCCGGACCTCCTGACCAACACCCGGAAAGCAGACCGCACACTGAGCACATAAGCCCCGCCATGGCCTTAGGTCATCATCTCTTCCCTACCTCAGTTTTCAAGCCTCAGAACCGAAACATTATCTCCAATCACTGCCCAGGGGTGAGTGTGATGCAGAAATCAGAACACCTCCTTACCCATGGTAAGAAACGTTGTGGTTGGCACGCTGTCCAACGTTCAGTGTAGGAGAAACCAGCATTCACCCTGAGGCCCCGCCCATTCTTGAGTGCGACAAGGGCATAAAAACGCATTGTGACTCTCAGCATGAGTCCTGTCCTCTAGTAAGTCCTCTCAGTGACTGGACAATTAGATGTCATAATGAGCTTGATATTTCCCTAAGCCCCAATATTTAACCAGATTTCTGATTGTCCAGTCACCCCGCCCCCCAGGGCTCTACTCTGGAATCCCTCATTTGGTGGGACACCTAAGGTTAAAAAGAAAACAACATCAAAAAAAAAAAAATAAAACGGACTTCTTCCATCCCACAGAGTGACCCCAAACGCTTTGGACTGGGAAAAACCACCAGGGAGTAAGACTCGTCCATTTCCCATGAAGTCACCCAGAAATTTCACGAACATTAGTGACACGATATCCAGAGACAAAAACTTGAGCAAGAGCCTCACACTCGCACTTTTCTCAAATCCCGAAAAGTTTTCCTCATGGTCTGTAGATAAGTCCTGCCATACCTATTACCTGAAACATAAGCCAAGTTTGTGTTTTCAGACAACTGTCCAAACAGCCCTGGCCTACACAACCTACAGGCTCAGGCCCCTGGAGCCAAACCTGAGGACTGTACTTGCCCTCTCCAAGGGAATTGTGTGTGCCCATTCCAAGGGCCACATCCCTTCTAATAGGATAAACCTCCAAAGTCCCTGATCCATCTCATTAGTGGTGGCTTCCCAGGTAAAACAGGGGCAATCTGAGCCCATCTGAGCACCTACCTGTACTCAGACCCATAGACAGATGTCCCCAGAGGTAAAAAGGAAAGAACAGGCCCCTAGGCAATAATCATATCCATTTCTTTGGTTTCCAGGCATCTCTCCTCAGAGGCCTGGATTTCAAAACCAGCATATGGCTGTTTCTTGACTCACCCATCAGAAAACATCTCATATACCCATGGGAAACTTGCACGTTGGAGCTGTGTCAAAGCCTCTGTTTAGGAGAACCCTTCAGGGCCCCAGTGCCACCGCTTTATTCCAAGGTCTCCATCGACACAAAAGCACATTAGGACCTATCCTTAGGAGAGTCCATTTCAACTCAGCCTCCTCGGTTGCTCCCCCAGATCCAGCAGATCTAACCTGTCTTGTTTCTAGGAGACAATTGGAATGCGAGGTGGGCTACCCAGCCATGCATCCTTAGAACCCTGCTCAGAATCATTGGCCTGGAGCCAAACAACAGGTCTCAATTGTCCTGCAGAACACTTTGCAGTTTGGAGCTTCTCACAAATCCCATCGTGGGAAAACCCCCATGGCATCGGGATGGCCCCCCCCTACGTGAAGGGGCCATCATGGACAGAAACACCAAGTTGAGCGATCGTCTGATCCTCGCCCTGACTTCAGATGCACGAGATCTCGATTCAGGTCTGTAGATTGTGCCATCGCTGATACAAATCCAGAGACAAAAACCTGAGCAAGCGCCTCAGACTCGCACTTTCTTCATAACCTGAAGAGTTCTTCTCATGGTCTGTAGATCGGGCCTGCCATACCTACGTCCCCAAACCTAAGCTGAGTTTGTGTTTTCAGACTTCTGTCCTCAAAGTCCAGGGCCCCACACCCTTCAGGCTTGGGCCCCTGGAGCCACACATTAGGACTGTGCCTACCAATCCATGGGAATTCTGCCCATTCCATTGTCCATAATCGTACAAATTAGGAGAAACCTCCAAAGTCCCTGAGGCCATCCCAATAGTGTAGGTCCCCCGGAACAAACAAGGTCTGTCTGACACCAGCTGATAATCTACCTCCACTCATACCATAAATGGATGTCCCCAGAGGAGAAGATTGAACCAGACAGGACTCTAGGCCATAATAGGATCCATTGCCTTGGTTTACAGACATGTCTCCTCAAAAGCCTGATTCCAATACGAGCATAAGTGTTTTTGCTGAGCCACCCAGCAGAACTCATCTCGTCTCCACAAGGAAACCTATGCATGGGAGCCATGTCCAAAGCATAAGAGAGTACTTCAGGGTCCCGGTGCCACCGCCCCATTCCAAGGCCTAAATGGACACAAAAACACATTAGGACACATCCTCAGGAAAGTCCATTTCAACTCAGCCACCCCGGTTGCTCCCGCAGAACCATCATATCTAAACTGTCTTGTTGCTAGGAGACAATTGGAATGCGAGGCTGGCCTCCCAGGCATCCATCCTCGAACGGTGCTCTGGAGTCATTCCATATGGGATGTCCTGAAGCTGTCCAACAGGTCTCAATTGTCCCGCAGAAGGAATCTTTGTAGGGGGCATCCCACAACTCCCAACGTGGGAAAACCTCAATGGCCTCGAGATTCCGCTCCCTTCATGAAGCGGCCGTCATGCACGGAAACTCCAATCTGAGCCAACGTCTGATCCTCGCCCTGACTTCAGATGCATGAGTATTGGTTCAGATCTGCAGGGGGTACCTGCCGAGCCCTCGCCCTGAAACCCAAGTCTAGCTTGTCTTCTCAGACTTCCGTCCTTACACTCCTGACCCCGAATCCCGCAAGTTTGGCAATTCCGGATCCACAAATCAGCACTCTGCCTGCCCTCTAGAAAAAAATTATTGCCTCATGAGCTGCCCAGGCACCTTCAATGAGGATAAACCTCCACAGCACTCGACTTCACCCAAATTATACAGTCTAAACTGGGCACTAATGCACTGTCGGACACAACCTGAGCCCGGACCTCCTGACCAAACCCCGAAAAGCAGGCCGCACACTGAGCACATAAGACCCGCCATGGCCTTAGGTCATCATCTCTTCCCTACCTCAGTTTTCAGGCCTCAGAACCGAGACATTATCTACAATCACTGCCCAGTGGTGAGTGTGATGCAGAAATCAGAACACCCCCTTACCCATGGTAAGAAACCTTGTGGTTGGCACGTTGTCCAACGTTCAGTGTAGGAGAAACCAGCATTCACCCTGAGGCCCCGTCCATTCTTGAGTGCGACAAGGGCATAAACACGCATTGTGACTCTCAACATGAGTCCTGTCCTCTAGTAAGTCCTCTCAGTGACTGGACCATTAGATGTCATAATGGGCTTGATATGTCCCTAGGCCTCAATTTTTAACCAGATTTCGGATTGTCCAATCACCACCCCCCCAGGGCTCTACTCTGGAATCCCTCATTTGGTGGGACACCTGAGGTTAAAAAGAAAACAACATCAAAAAAAAAAAAAAAACGGACTTCTTCCATCCCACAGAGTGACCCCAAAAGCTTTGGACTGGGCCAAACCACCAGGGAGTAAGACTCGTCCATTTCCCATGAAGTCACCCAGAAATTCCACGACCATGAGTGACACGATATCCAGAGACAAAAACTTGAGCAAGAGCCTCACACTCGCACTTTTCTCAAATCCCGAAAATTCTCCTCATGGTCTGTAGATAACTCCTGCCAACCTATGACCTGAAACATAAGCCAAGTTTGTGTTTTCAGACAACTGTCCAAACAGCCCTGGCCTACACAACCTACAGGCTCAGGCCCCTGGAGCCAAACCTGAGGACTGTACTTGCCCTCTCCAAGGGAATTGTGTGTGCCCATTCCAATGGCCACATCCCTTCTAAAAGGATAAGCCTCCAAAGTCCCTGATCCATCTCATTAGTGGTGGCTTCCCAGGTAAAACAGGGGCAATCTGAGCCCATCTGAGCACCTACCTGTACTCAGACCCATAGACAGATGTCCCCAGAGGTAAAAAGGAAAGAACAGGCCCCTAGGCACTAATCATATCTATTGCTTTAGTTTCCAGGCACTCTCCTCAGAGGCCTGGATTTCAAAACCAGCATATGGCTGTTTCTTGACTCACCCATCAGAAAACATCTCATCTACCCATGGGAAACTTGCACGTTGGAGCTGTGTCAAAACCTCTGTTTAGGAGAACCCTTCAGGGCCCCAGTGCCACCGCTTCATTCCAAGTTCTCCATTGACACAAAAGCACTTTAGGACCCATCCATAGGAGAGTCCATTTCAACTCAGCCTCCTCGGTTGCTCCCCCAGATCCAGCAGATCTAACCTGTCTTGTGTCAACAGACAATTGGAATGCGAGGTGGTCTACCCAGCCATGCATCCTTAGAACCCCGCTCAGAATCATTGGCCTGGAGCCAAACAACAGGTCTCAATTGTCCTGCAGAAGACACTTTGCAGTTTGGATCTTCTCACAAATCCCATTGTGGGAAAACCCCTTTGGCCTCGTGATGCCCCCCCTTCGTGAAGGGTCCATGAGGGACAGAAAAACCAACTTGAGCGATCGTCTGATCTGCGCCGTGACTTCAGATGCACGAGATCTCGATTCAGGTCTGTAGATTGTGCCATCGCTGATACAAAATCCAGAGACAAAAACCTGAGCAAGCGCCTCAGACTCGCACTTTCTTCATATCCTGAAGAGTTCTTCTCATGGTCTGTAGATCGGGCCTGCCATACCTATGTCCCCAAACCTAAGCTGAGTTTGTGTTTTCAGACTTCTGTCCTCAAAGTCCTGGGCCACACACTCTCCAGGCTGGGGCCCCTGGAGCCACACATTAGGACTGTGCCTACCAATCCATGGGAATTCTGCCCATTCCATTGTCCAAAATCGTACAAATTAGGAGAAACCTCCAAAGTCCCTGAGGCCATCCCAATAGTGTAAGTCGCCCGGAACAAACAAGGGTTGTCTGACACCAGCTGATAATCTACCTCCACTCATACCATAATTGGATGACCCCAGAGGAGAAGATTGAACCAGACAGGACCCTAGGCCATAATAGGATCCATTGTCTTGGTTTACAGACATGTCTCCTCAAAAGCTTGATTCCAATACGAGCATAGGGGTTTTGCTGAGGCACCCAGCAGAACTCATCTCGTCTCCACAAGGAAACCTGTGCATGGGAGCCATGTCCAAAGCATAGGAGAGTACTTCAGGGTCCCGGTGCCACCGCCCCATTCCAAGGCCCTCATGGACACAAAAACACATTAGGACCCATCCTCAGGAAAGTCCATTTCAACTCAGCCACCCCGGTTGCTCCCGCAGAACCATCAGATCTAAACTGTCTTGTTGCTAGGAGACAATTGGAATGCGAGGCTGGCCTCCCAGGCATCCATCCTCGAACGGTGCTCTGGAGTCATTCCATATGGAATATCCTGGAGCTGTCCAACAGGTCTCAATTGTCCCGCAGAAGGAATCCTTGTAGGGGACATCCCACAACTCCCAACGTGGGAAAAACTCAATGGCCTCGAGATTCCGCTCCCTTCATGAAGCGGCCGTCATGCACGGAAATTCCAACCTGAGCCAACGTCTGATCATCGCCCTGACTTCAGATGCATGAGTATTGGTTCAGATCTGCAGGGGGTACCTGCCGTGCCCTCGCCCTGAAACCCAAGTCTAGCTTGTCTTCTCAGACTTCCGTCCTTACACTCCTGACCCCGAAGCCCTCAAGTTTGGCAATTCCGGACCCACAATGCAGCACTCTGCCTGACCTCTAGAAAAAAAATTATTGCCTCATGAGCTGCCCAGGCACCTTCAATGAGGATAAACCTCCACAGCACTCGACTTCACCCAAATTATACAGTCTAACCTGGGCACTAATGCACTGTCGGACACAACCTGAGCCCGGACCTCCTGACCAACACCCGGATAGCAGACCGCACACTGAGCACATAAGACCGGCCATGGCCTTAGGTCATCATCTTTTCCCTACCTCAGTTTTCAGGCCTCAGAACAGAGACTTTATCTCCAATCACTGCCCAGGGGTGAGTGTGATGCAGAAATCAGAACACCCCCTTACCCATGGTAAGAAACCTTGTGGTTGGCACGTTGTCCAACGTTCAGTGTAGGAGAAACCAGCATTCACCTCGAGGCCCCGCCCATTCTTGAGTGCGACAAGGGCATAAACATGCATTGTGACTCTCAACATGAGTCCTGTCCTCTAGTAAGTCCTCTCAGTGACTGGACCATTAGATGTCATAATGGGCTTGATATGTCCCTAGGCCTCAATTTTTAACCAGATTTCGGATTGTCCAATCACCACCCCCCCAGGGCTCTACTCTGGAATCCCTCATTTGGTGGGACACCTGAGGTTAAAAAGAAAACAACATCAAAAAAAAAAAAACGGACTTCTTCCATCACACAGAGTGACCCCAAAAGCTTTGGACTGGGCCAAACCACCAGGGAGTAAGACTCGTCCATTTCCCATGAAGTCACCCAGAAATTTCACGACCATGAGTGACACGATATCCAGAGACAAAAACTGGAGCAAGAGCCTCACACTCGCACTTTTCTCAAATCCCGAAAATTCTCCTCATGGTCTGTAGATAAGTCCTGCCAACCTATGACCTGAAACATAAGCCAAGTTTGTGTTTTCAGACAACTGTCCAAACAGCCCTGGCCTACACAACCTACAGGCTCAGGCCCCTGGAGCCAAACCTGAGGACTGTACTTGCCCTCTCCAAGGGAATTGTGTGTGCCCATTCCAATGGCCACATCCCTTCTAAAAGGATAAACCTCCAAAGTCCCTGATCCATCTCATTAGTGGTGGCTTCCCAGGTAAAACAGGGGCAATCTGAGCCCATGTGAGCAACTACCTGTACTCAGACCCATAGACAGATGTCCCCAGAGGTAAAAAGGAAAGAACAGGCCCCTAGGCACTAATCATATCCATTGCTTTAGTTTCCAGGCATCTCTCCTCAGAGGCCTGGATTTCAAAACCAGCATATGGCTGTTTCTTGACTCACCCATCACAAAACATCTCATCTACCCATGGGAAACTTGCACGTTGGAGCTGTGTCAAAGCCTCTGTTTAGGAGAACACTTCAGGGCCCCAGTGCCACCGCTTCATTCCAAGGTCTCCATCGACACAAAAGCACATTAGGACCCATCCATAGGAGAGTCCATTTCAACTCAGCCTCCTCGGTTGCTCCCCCAGATCCAGCAGATCTAACCTGTCTTGTGTCAACAGACAATTGGAATGCGAGGTGGGCTACCCAGCCATGCATCCTTAGAAACCTGCTCAGAATCATTGGCCTGGAGCCAAACAACAGGTCTCAATTGTCCTGCAGAAGACACTTTGCAGTTTGGATCTTCTCACAAATCCCATCGTGGGAAAACCCCTTTGGCCTCGTGATGCCACCCTTCGTGAAAGGTCCATCA
Organism: Mustela nivalis; assembly: GCF_964662115.1. Classification (NCBI taxonomy): domain Eukaryota; kingdom Metazoa; phylum Chordata; class Mammalia; order Carnivora; family Mustelidae; genus Mustela; species Mustela nivalis. Next base: position 145,294 of record NW_028136508.1, on the reverse strand, counting down.
GGGACAGAAACACCAACTTGAGCGATTGTCTGATCTGTGCCGTGACTTCAGATGCACGAGATCTCAATTCAGGTCTGTAGATTGTGCCATCGCTGATACAAAATCCAGAGACAAAAACCTGAGCAAGCGCCTCAGACTCGCACTTTCTTCATAACCTGAAGAGTTCTTCTCATGGTTTGTAGATCGGGCCTGCTATACCTACGTCCCCAAACCTAAGCTGAGTTTGTGTTTTCAGACTTCTGTCCTCAAAGTCCAGGGCCACACACCCTCCAGGCTGGGGCCCCTGGAGCCACACATTAGGACTGAGCCTACCAATCCATGGGAATTCTGCCCATTCTATTGTCCAAAATCGTACAAATTAGGAGAAACCTCCAAAGTCCCTGAGGCCATCCCAATCGTGTAGGTCGCCCGGAACAAACAAGGGCTGTCTGACACCAGCTGATAATCTACCTCCACTCATACCATAAATGGATGTCCCCAGAGGAGAAGATTGAACCAGACAGGACCCTAGGCCATAATAGGATCCATTGCCTTGGTTTACAGGCATGTCTCCTCAAAAGCCTGATTCCAATACGAGCATAGGGGTTTTGCTGAGGCACCCAGCAGAACTCATCTCGTCTCCACAAGGAAACCTGTGCATGGGAGCCATGTCCAAAGCATAGGAGAGTACTACTGGGTCCCGGTGCCACCGCCCCATTCCAAGGCTCTCATGGACACAAAAACACATTAGGACCCATCCTCAGGAAAGTCCATTTCAACTCTGCCACCCCGGTTGCTCCCGCAGAGCCATCAGATCTAAACTGTCTTGTTGCTAGGAGACCATTGGAATGCGAGGTGGGCTTCCCAGGCATCCATCCGCGAACGGTGCTCTGGAATCATTCCATATGGGATGTCCTGGAGCTGTCCAACAGGTCTCAATTGTCCCGCAGAAGGAATCATTGAAGGGGGCATCCCACAACTCCCAACGTGGGAAAAACTCAATGGCCTCGAGATTCCGCTCCCTTCATGAAGCGGCCGTCATGCACGGAAACTCCAACCTGAGCCAACGTCTGATCCTCGCCCTGACTTCAGATGCATGATTATTGGTTCAGATCTGCAGGGGGTACCTGCCGTGCCCTCGCCCTGATACCCAAGTCTAGCTTTTCTTCTCAGACTTCCGTCCTCAACTCCTGGCCCCGAAGCCCTCAAGTTTGGCAATTCCGGACCCACAAATCAGCACTCTGCCTGCCCTCTAGAAAAAAATTATTGCCTCATGAGCTTCCCAGGCACCATCAATGAGGATAAACCTCCACAGCACTCGACTTCACCCAAATTATATAGTCTAACCTGTGCACTAATGCACTGTCGGACACAACCTGAGCCCGGACCTCCTGACCAACACCCGGATAGCAGACCGCACACTGAGCACATAAGACCCGCCATGGCCTTAGGTCATCATCTCTTCCCTACCTCTGTTTTCAGGCCTCAGAACCGAGACATTATATCCAATCACTGCCCAGGGGTGAGTGTGATGCAGAAATCAGAACACCTCCTTACCCATGGTAAGAAACCTTGTGGTTGGCACGTTGTCCAACGTTCAGTGTAGGAGAAACCAGCATTCACCCTGAGGCCCTGCCCATTATTGAATGCGACAAGGGTATAAACACGCATTGTGACCCTCAGCATGTGTCCTGTCCTCTACTAAGTCCTCTCAGTGACTGGACCTTTAGATGTCATAATGGGCTTGATATGTCCCTAGGCCTCAATTTTTAACCAGATTTCTGATTGTCAATCACCACCCCCACAGGGCTCTACTCTGGAATCCCTCATTTGGTGGGACACCTGAGGTTAAAAAGAAAACAACATCAAAAAAAAAAAAAAAAACGGACTTCTTCCATCCCACACAGTGACCCCAAACGCTTTGGACTGGGCCAAAGCACCAGGGAGTAAGACTTGTCCATTTCCCATGAAGTCACCCAGAAATTTCACGACCATGAGTGACACGATATCCAGAGACAAAAACTTGAGCAAACGCCTCACACTCGCCATTTTCTTAAATCCCGAAAAGTTCTCCTCATGGTGTAGATAAGTCCTGCCATACCTATGACCTGAAACATAAGCCAAGTTTGTGTTTTCAGACAACTGTCCAAACAGCCCTGGCCTACACAACCTACAGGCTCAGGCCCCTGGAGCCAAACCTGAGGACTGTACTTGCTCTCTCCAAGGGAACTGTGTGTGCCCATTCCAATGGCCACATCCCTTCTAATAGGATAAACCTCCAAAGTCCTTGATCCATCTCATTAGTGGTGGCTTCCCAGGTAAAACCGGGGGAATCTGAGCCCATCTGAGCACCTACCTGTACTCAGACCCATAGACAGATGTCCCCATGTAAAAAGGAAAGAACAGGCCCCTAATCACTAATCATATCCATTGCTTTGGTTTCCAGGCATCTCTCCTCAGAGGCCTGGATTTCAAAACCAGCAATGGCTGTTTCTTGACTCACCCATCAGAAAACCTCTCATCTACACATGGGAAACTTGCACGTTGGAGCTGTTTTCAAAGGCTCTGTTTAGGAGAACCCTTCAGGGCCCCAGTGCCACCACTTCATTCCAAGGTCTCCATAGACACAAAAGCACATTAGGACCCTTCCACAGGAGAGTCATTTTCAACTCAGCCTCCTCGGTTTCTCCCCTAGATCCAGCAGAACTAAACTGTCTTGTTGCTAGGAGACAATTGGAATGCGAGGTGGGCTACCCAGCCATCCATCCTTAGAACTCTGCTCAGAATCATTAGCCTGGAGCCAACAACAGGTCTCAATTGTCCTGCAGAAGACACTTTGCAGTTTGGAGCTTCTCACAATTCCCATTGTGGGAAAACCCCTTTGGCCTCGTGATGCCCCCCTTCATGAAGAGCCTATCAGTGTCAGAAACTCCAACTTGAGCGATCGTCTGTGCCTCGCCCTGACTTCAGATGCACGAGATCTCGATTCAGGTCTGTAGATTGTGCCTGCCATGTCCTCACCCAGAAACCTAAGCCTAGCTTGTGTTCTCAGTCTCTGTCCTCAGACTACTGACCCAGAAGCCCTCCAATTTGGCAATCCAGAACTACAAAGCAGCACTCTGCCTGCCCTCCAGAAGAAAATCATTGCCCTCGGGGGCTACCAAGTAACCCCAAGTGAGGATCAACCTGCACCTACCTTGGCTGTACCCCAAATACATAGGCTGACCAGGGCACTAATGCCCTTTCTGACACAGCCTGAGCCTAGACCTCCTGGCCCCACCAAGACAGCTGGCCGCACACTGAGAACATCGAGCCGCCATGACCTTTGGACGTCATCTCTTTCCACCTCGGTTTTCAGGCTTCAGAACCTAGACCTTATCTCTATTCACTGCCCAGGCCTGAACGTAATGCAGAAATCAGAATTCCTTCCCCAGTGCAAGAAACCTTGTGGTTGGCATGTTGTCCAACGTTCAGTGTAGTTGAAACCAGTGTGGCCCATGAGGCCCCGCTCATGCTTGCTTTCCAAGCCCCCATACACCCAATTCTCACCAGGGTTTGAGTTTTCCGGTCACCCCGCCCGTACCTGGGGCTCTCCTATGGAATCCCTTTCTTGGAGAGACACATGAGCCAGAAAACACGACTCCACCCTTCCCACAAAATGACCCCAAACTCTGGGGATCTGGGACAAATACCCAGAGAGGGATACTCGTCCATAGTCCCTGAGGCCACCTTTCCAATCCACGGCTATCCTGGACACAACATCCAGAGACAAAAGCCTGAAGGAACGCCTCCCACTCGCCCTTGTTTCAGAAGCCCAGGAGCTCCCTCTCGGGCAGTACATCCGCCTGCCATACCCTAGGCGCCACTCATAAGCTGAGTTTGTGTATTCAGACTCCTGCGCCCACAACCTGGACCCACACAACCTCCAGGCTAGGGCCTCTGGAGCCACAGCGAAAGATTGTGCCTGCCCTCTCCAAGGAAAGTGTGCCCAATCCATTGACCACATCCCTACAGGTTAGGGAAAAGCTCCAAGGCCCCTCAGGCCATCAATAGTGTAGGCCACCCTGGACTAAGATGGGCTCTCTGACACCAGCGGAGCAACTATCTCCACTTAGACTCTCAGCCAGTGTCTCCAGAGACAGAAGGTTGAAATGGACAGGCCCCAAGGCCCTAATCTGAACCTTAGATTTGGTTTCCATTTGTCCGACCTCAAGGACTGTTTTCGGAGACCAGCACACAGGGCTTTTCTGAGGCACCAAACCAAAACTCTCTCGTCTCCACATGGGGAGCTTTCTTACTGGGGATGTATCAAACCCTTCAGGTAGGAGAGTTCCGCAGGGCCCCTGAACAACCAGCACATTCCAAGGTCTCCATGGACCCAAACGCACATTATGATGCATCCTCAGGAGAGGCCATTTCAACTCAGCCCCATGGGTAGCGTGCCCCAGAGGCAGCAGATAAAACATACCTTGTGGCTAATGGCCAATAGGAAATATGCCTGCAGTACAGGGATCCATCCTTCGAACCCTGCTCTCCAGTCCTTCCGTATGGTATGTCCTGGAGCCATGCAGCAGGACTCGAATGTCCCGCAGAAGGAAACATTGTGGTTTGGGGCAACCTCCAAACTCAGCGTGGGAAAACTTCCTTGGCCTCATGAGGCCCCTGCTTCATGAAGGTGCCATCATAGACACATACGCCAGCCTCAGCCAACATCTGATCCTCAGCCTGACTTCAGATGCAGGAGATTTTGATTCAGCCTCTGCAGAGTGGGCCTGCTCTACCCTTGGCTCCAATCCTCACCCTAGCTTGTGTTTTCAGACATCTGTCCTCACACTCCTGTCCCACAAAACCTCCCTACTGGGAATTCTGGGGCCACAATGAAGCACTCTGCCTGCCACCCAGGAGAAAAACATTGTCTATGGTGCTGCCCAGAAACCCCAAATGAGGATCAAACAGTTTGGCCCTCGTCAACACCCAAATTGCATAGGCTACCTTAAACACTGATGCTCTTTCGAAAATAGCCTGAGCCCAGACCTTCCAACAGACACCGACACAGCTGGCTGCACACCCAGCACTTTGGACCCGCCACTGCCTTAGGCCACCATCCATTCCCAACTTGGGTTTTCAGTCATCGGAACCTAGACCTTATCTCCAATCCCTGCACAGGGGGGAACCTGATGCACAAGTCAGAACCCCTCCTTCCCCATGGCAAGAAACCTTGCTGCTGGCAGTGAGTCAAACCTTCAGTGTAGGAGAAAACGGCAATGCCCATGAGGCCACGACCATGCGTGAGCGCCGCCTTGGGCACCAACACACATTGTAACCCTCAGCGTGAGTTCCTTATTCAAGTAACGCCTCTCAGTGACTGGACCAAGAGCCTGCATATGTGGCTTGCCATGCACATAGGGACCCAGGACTAACTAGATGGTGTGTATTCCAATTGAGGGATCCCATTGCTTAGCTCTAGAGTCCCTCTCTTGGGGGGTCAACTGTGGCAGAAAACAGTACTCTTCCCTTCCCACAAATGAACCAAAACATTTGGGAGCTTGGACAATCCCCCGAGAGGAAGGCTTTCCTCGGCCCCTGAAGCAACCCCTACCCTGAACGGCCACTGTGAACGTAACACCCAGAGACAAAAGCCTGAGCAACTGCCTCCCACTTGCCCTCCTTTGATATCCAGAGGATCTCCCCTCACGGACTGGAGATCAGGCCTGCCATTACCTTGGCCCCTACCTGAGCCAAGTTTGCTTTTTCAGACATCTGTCCCCACAGCCCTGGCAAACACAGCCTCTAGGATGGGTCCTCTGGAGCCATACCACAGGACCGTGCCTGCTCTCTCCTGGAAAACTCTGTCCATTCCTTTGGCCACACACCTTCAGAATATGAGAAACCTCAAGGCCCCCGAGGACATCCCATTACTGGGAGCCTCCCTGGACACACAGGGGCATTCAGACACAAGCTGAGCAGCTACCTCCACGAAGGCATGCATACAGATGTCAACAGAGATAGAAGGTTGAGCCGGACAGGCCCTTAGGCCCTAATCTCAACTCTTGCTTTGGTTTCCAGGAGTCACTCCTCAGAGGCTTTGGTTCAAAGAACAGGATATGGGGCTTTCCTGAGGCGCTGAACAGAACTCCTCTCGTCTCCACATGGGAAGCTTCCTTGTTGGAGCCGTGTCAAACACCTCAGGTTGGAGAATCCTGCAGAGTCCCTGAGCCACCTCCACATTCCAAGGTCTCCCAGGCCACCAAGCCACAGTAGGACTCATCTTCAGGAGAGTCCATTTCAACTCTGCCCTCTGGGTAGCTCACCCAGGAGGCCACAGATTGAGCCAGCCTTGTCCTGACTAAAGAGTGGGAATATGAGGTGGCGTTCCCAGGCATCCATGCTTAGACACCTGCTCTTGAGTCTTTCCGTATGGGGCCTCCTGGAACCATCCAATAGGACTCGACAGTCGTGCAGAAGGAAACATTGAGGTTTGGAGTAGTTCACAAATCCCATCGTAGGCAATCCTCCCTGGCCTCATGAAGACCCCACACCCTTCAGGAAGAGGCCATGCTGGACAAAATCTCTAGGCTGAGGCACGTATCATACTTGACATGACCTCAGAGCAGGAGATTTCGATTCAGCCTCTGCAGTGTGGGCCTGCCATGCCCGCGGTCCCAAACCTCAGGCTAGCTTGTGTTTTCAGACTTCCTTCCTCACACTCCTGGCAAACAAGCCCTCCGGACTTGGAACTCCAGAACCACAACCCAGCCCAGTGTCTGCCCAACGGAAGAAAAACGTTTCCCTATGGGGCTCTCCAGAAAACCCAGATGAGGATCAACCTGCTCGGGCCTCGACGGTCCCTTAACTGGATCGGCTGCTCTGGGCACTCATGCTCTGTCTGACACAGCCTGAAGCCAGACGTCCAGACAGACAAGGAGACAGCTGTCCACACACCCAGAACTTCGGACACACCATGGTCTTATGCCGTCAATTCTTCCTAACCTTGGCTTTCAATATCTGAACCTAGACATTATATCAATTCTCCACACAACTGGGTATCGCAGGCACAAAACAGAACTCCTCCTTCTCCATGGCTGTAAAGGTTGCTCTTGGCATGGAGTCACAATTTCAAGGTGGGAGAAACCTTTATGGCCCCTGATGCCACGCCCAAACTTGAGTGCTGCTTGGACACAAATTCAAACTGTGACCCTCAGCATGAGCCCCATGTCAAAGAAAGGCCTTTCAGGGCCTGGACCAAGAGCCCACATATGGGGCTTGCCAAGCCCCGATGCACCCAATCCTCACCAGTGTTTGAGTTTTCCAGTCGCCCCGCCCGAACCTGGGGCTCTGCTCTGGAATCCCTTTCTTGGAGAGACACATGAGCCAGAAAACACGACTCCACCCTTACCACAAAATGACCCCAAACTTTTGGGAGCTGGGACAAATCCCCAGAGAGAGATACTCGTCCACAGTCCCTGAGGCCACCCCTCCTATCCATGGCTATCCCGGACACAACATCCAGAGACAAAAGCCTGAAGGAACGCCTCCCACTCGCCCTTGTTTCAGAGGCCCAGGAGCTCCCTCTCGGGCTGTACATCCGGCCTGCCATACACTAGGCGCCACGCATAAGCTGAGTTTGTGTTTTCAGACTTCTGTGCCCACAGCCTGGACCCACACAACCTCCAGGCTAGGGCCTCTGGAGCCACAGCGAAAGATTGTGCCTGCCCTCTCCAAGGAAATTGTGGCCAATCCATTGACTACAACCCTACAGGTTAGGGAAAAGCTCCAAGGCCCCTGAGGCCATCAATAGTGTAGGCCACCCTGGACTAAGAAGGGCTCTCTGACACCAGCGGAGCATTTATCTCCACTTAGACTCTCAGCCAGTGTCCCCAGAGACAGAAGGTTGAAATGGACAGGCCCCCAGGCCCTAATCTGAACCTTAGCTTTGGTTTCCATGTGTCCGTCCTCAGAGGACTGTTTTCGTAGACCAGCACACGGGGCTTTTCTGAGGCTCCAAACCAAACCTCTCTCGTCTCCACATGGGGAGCTTTCTTACTGGGGACGTATCAAACCCTTCAGGTAGGAGTGTTCCGCAGGGCCCCTGAACAACCAGCACATTCCAAGGTCTCCATGGACTCAAACGCACATTACGACGCATCCTCAGGAGAGGCCATTTCAACTCAGCCCCCTGGGTAGCGTGCCCCAGAGGCAGCAGATCAAACAAATCTTGTGGCTAATGGCTAATGGGAATGCGAGGCATGCTGTACAGGGATCCATCCTTCGAACCCTGGTCTCCAGTCCTTCTGTATCCTATGTTCTGGAGCCATGCAACAGGACTCGAATGTCCCGCAGAAGGAAACCTTGTGGTTGGGGTAACCTCCAAACTCAGCGTGGGAAAAGTTCCTTGGCCTCATGAGGCCCCCGCTTCATGAAGGTGCCATCATGGACACATACGCCAGCCTCAGCCAACGTCTGATCCTCAGCCTGACTTCAGATGCAGGAGATTTGGATTCAGCCTCTGCAGAGTGGGCCTGCTCTGCCCTTGGCTCCAATCCACACCCAAGCTTGTGTTTTCAGACTTCTGTCCTCACATTCCGGGCCCACTAACCCACCCTCCTGGGAATTCTGGGGCCACAATGAAGCACTCTGACTGCCTCCCAGGAGAAAAACATTGTCTATGGTGCTGCCCAGAACCCCAAATGGGGACCAAACAGCTTGGCCGTCGGCAACACCCCAATTGCATAGGCTACCTTAAACACTGATGGTCTGTCGCAAATAGCCTGAGCCCAGAACTTCCTACAGACACCGACACATCTGGCTGCACCCCCAGCACATTGGACCCGCCACTGCCTTAGGCCACCATCCATTCCCAACCTGGGTTTTCAGTCATCGGAACATAGACCTTATCTTCAATCCCTGCACAGGGGTAACCGGATGCGCAAGTCAGAGCCCTTCCTTTCCCATGGCAAGAAACCTTGCTGCTGGCAGTGAGTCAAACCTTCAGTGTAGGAGAAAACGGCATGGCCCATGAGGCCACGCCCATGCGTGAGGGCCAGCTTGGGCACAAAAACACCTTGTAACCCTCAGCGTGAGTACCTTATTCAAGTAACGCCACTCAGTGACTGGACCAAGAGCCCGCATATGTGGCCTGCCATGCCCATAGGCACCCAGGACTAACTAGATGGTGTGTATTCCAGTTAAGGGAAGCCAATGCTGTGATCCAGAGTCCCTCTCCTGGGGGGTCCCCTGTGGCAGAATACAGTACTCTTCCCTTCCCACAGAATGAACCCAAACACTTGGGAGCTTGGACAATCCCCCGAGAGGAAGGCTCTTCCTCGGCCCCTGAAGCAACCCCTACCCTGAACGGCCACTGTGAACGCAACACCCAGAGACAAATCCTGAGCGACTGCGTCCCACTTGCCCTCCTTTGATATCCAGAGGATCTCCCCTCACGGACTGGAGATCAGGCCTGCCATTACCTTGGCCCCTAACTGAGCAAAGTTTGCTTTTTCAGACATCTGTCCCCACAGCCCTGGCAAACACAGCCTCTAGGCTGGGTCCTCTGGAGCCATACCACAGGACCGTGCCTGCTCTCTCCTGGAAAACTGTGTCCATTTCTTTGGCCACACACCTCCAGAATATGAGAAACCTCAAGTACATCCCACTACTGGGAGCCTCCCTGGACACACAAGGATATTTGGACACAAGCTGAGCAGCTACCTCCACGAAGGCATGCACACAATGTCAACAGAGATAGAAGGTAGAGCCGGACAGGCCCTTAGGCCATAATCTCAACTATTCCTTTGGTTTCCAGGTGTCACTCCTCAGAGGCTTTGGTTCGAAGAACAGGATATGGGGCTTTCCTGAGGCACTGAACAGAACTCCTCTCGTCTCCACATGGGAAGCTTCCTTGTTGGAGCCGTGTCAGACACCTCACGTTGGAGAATTCTGCAGAGTCCCTGAGCCACCTCCACATTCCAAGGTCTCCCAGGCCACCAAGCCACAGTAGGACTCATCTTCAGTAGAGTCCATTTCAACTCTCCCCTCTGGGTACCTCACCCAGGAGGCCACAGAATGAGCCAGCCTTGTCCTGACTAAAGAGTGGGAATATGAGGTGGCGTTCCCAGGCATCCATGCTTAGACACCTGCTCTCGAGTCTTTCCGTATGGGGTCTCCTGGAACCATCCAATAGGACTCGACAGTCGTGCAGAAGGAAACATTGAGGTTTGGAGTAGTTCACAAATCTCATCGTAGGCAAACCTCCATGGCCTCATGAAGCCCCCACACCCTTCAGGAAGAGGCCATGCTGGACAAAAATTCTAGCCTTAGGCTCGTCTCATAGTTGACATGACCTCAGAGCAGGAGATCTCGATTCAGCCTCTGCAGAGTGGGCCTGCCATGCCTTCGGTCACAAACCTCACGCTAGCTTGTGTTTTCAGACTTCCTTCCTCACACTCCTGGCAAACAAGCCCTCCGGACTAGGAACTCCAGAACCACAACCCAGCCCAGTGTCTGCCCAATGGAAGAAAAACGTTTCCCTGTTTGGCTCTCCATAAAACCCAGATGAGGATCAACCTGCTCGGGCCTCGACGGTACCCGAACTGGATAGGCTGCACTGGGCACTCATGCTCTGTCTGACACAGCCTGAAGCCAGACGTCCAGACAGACAAGGAGACAGCTGTCCGCACACCGCGCACTTCGGACACGCCATGGTCTTATCCCGTCACTTCTTCCTAACCTTGGTTTTCAGATATCTGAACCTAGACATTATATCAATTCTCCATACAGCTGGGTATCGCAAGCAAAAAACAGAACTCTTCCTTCCCAATGGCTGTACAGCTTGCTCTTGGCATGGAGTCACACCTTCAGGGTGGGAGAAACCTTCATGGCCCCTGATGCCACGCCCAAACGTGAGTGCTGCTTGGGCACAAATTCAAACAGTGACCCTCAGCATAACCCCCATGTCAAAGAAAGGCCTGTCAGGGCCTGGACCAAGAGCCCGCATATTGACTTGCCAAGCAACTATGCACCCAATCCTCACCAGTGATTGATTTTACCAGTCGCCCAGCCCGTACCTGGGGCTCTGATCTGGAATCCCTTTCTTGAAGAGACACATGAGCCAGACAACATGACTCCACCCTTTCAACAAAATGACCCCAAACTCTTGGGACCTGGGACAAATCCCCAGAGAGAGATACTCGTCCAAAGTCCCTGAGGCCACCCCTCCTATCCACAGCTATCCCGGACACAACATCCAGAGACAAAAGCCTGAAGGAACGCCTCCCACTCGCCCTTGTTTCAGAGGCCCAGGAGCTCCCTCTCGGGCTGTACATCCGGCCTGCCATACCCTAGGCGCCACTCGTGAGCTGTGTTTGTGTTTTAAGACTTCTGTGTCCACAGCCTGGACCCACACAACCTCCAGGCTAGGGCCTCTGTAGCCACAGCGAACGATTGTGCCTGCCCTGTCCATGGAAAGTGTGCCCAATCCATTGACAACAACCCTACAGGTTAGGGAAAAGCCCCAAGGCCCCTGAGGCCATCAATAGTGTAGGCCACCCTGGACTAAGAGGGGCTCTCAGACACCAGCGGTGCAACTATCTCCACTTAGACTCTCAGACATTGTCCCCAGAGACAGAAGGTTGAAATGGACAGGCCCCCAGGCCCTAATATGAACCTTAGCTTTGGTTTCCATGTGTCTGTCCTCAGAGGATTGTTCTCGTAGACCAGCACTAGGGGCTTTTCTGAGGCACGAAACGAAACCTCTCTTATCTCCACATGGGGAGCTTTCTTACAGGGGATGTATCAAACCCTTCAGGTAGGAGAGTTCCGCAGGGCCACTGAACAACCAGCACATTCCAAGGTCTCCAAACTCAGTGTGGGAAAACTTCCTTGGCCTCATGACACAGCTGGCTACACACCAAGCACATTGGAGCCGCCACTGCCTTAGGCCACCATCCATTCCCAACCTGGGTTTTCAGTCATCGGAACCTGGACCTTATCTCCAATCGCTGCACAGGGGGGAACCTGATGCACAAGACAGAACCCCTCCTTCCCCATGGCAAGAAACCTTGCTACTGGCAGTGAGTCAAACCTTCAGTGTAGGAGAAAACGGCATGACCCATGAGGCCACGCCCATGCGTAAGGGCCGCCTAGGGCACAAACACACATGGTGACCCTCAGCGTGAGTACCTTATTCAAGTAACGCCACTCAGTGACTGGACCAAGATCCCGCATATGTGGCTTGCCATGCCCCTAGGCACCCAGGACTAACGAGATGGTGTGTATTCCAGTTGAGGGAGGCCACTGCTGTGCTCTAGAGTCCCTTTCCTGGGGGGTCCCCTGTGGCAGAAAACAGTACTCTTCCCTTCCCACAGAATGAACCCAAACACTTGGGAGCTTGGACAATCCCCCGAGAGGAAGGCACTTCCTCGGCCCCTGAAGCAACCCCTACCCTGAACGGCCACTGTGAAGGCAGCACCCAGAGACAAAAGCCTGAGCGACTGCCTCCCACTTGCCCTCCTTTGATATCCAGAGGATCTCCCCTCACGGACTGGAGATCAGGCCTGCCATTACCTTTGCCCCTAGCTGAGCCAAGTTTGCTTTTTCAGACATCTGTCCCCAAAGTCCGGGCAAACACAGCCTCTAGGCTGGGTCCTCTGGAGCCATACCACAAGTCCGTGCCTGCTCTCTCCTTGGTAACTGTGTCCATTCCTTTGGCCACACACCTCCAGATTATGAGAAATCTCAAGGCCCCCGTGGACATCCCAATACTGGTAGCCTCCCTGGACACACAGGGGCATTCAGACACAAGCTGAGCAGCTACCTCCACGAAGGCATGCATACAGATTTCAACAGAGATAGAAGGTTGAGCCGGCCAGGCCCTTAGGCCCTAATCTCAACTCTTTCTTTGTTGTCCAGGTGTCACTTTTAAGAGGCTTTGGTTCGAAGAACAGGATATGGGACTTTCCTGAGGCACTAAACAGAACTCCTCTCGACTCCACATGGGAAGCTCCCTTGTTGGAGCCGTGTCAAACACCTCAGGTTGGAGAATCCTGCAGAGTCCCTGAGCCACCTCCACATTCCAAGGTCTCCCAGGCCACCAAGCCACAGTAGGACTCATCTTCAGGAGAGTCCATTTCAACTCTCCCCTCTGGGTAGCTCACCCAGGAGCCTGCAGATTGAGCCTGTCTTGTCCTGACTAAAGAGTGGGAATATGAGGTGGCGTTCCCAGGCATCCATGCTTAGACACCTGCTCTCGAGTCTTTCCATATGGGACCTCCTGGAACCATTTAATAGGACTCGACTGTCGTGCAGAAGGAAACCTTGAGGTTTGGAGTAGTTCACAAATCCCATTGTAGGCAAACCTCCCTGGCGTCATGAAGCCCCCACACCCTTAAGGAAGAGTCCTTGTAGGACAAAAACTCTAGCCTGAGACACGTCTCATAGTTGACATGACCTCAGTGCAGGAGATCTCGATACAGCCTCTGCAGAGTGGGCCTGCTGTGCCCTCGGTCCCAAACCTCAGGCTAGCTTGTGTTTTCAGACTTCCTTCCTCACACTCCTGGCAAACAAGCCCTCCGGACTAGAAAATCCAGAACCACAACCCAGCCCAGTGTCTGCACAACGTAAGAACAACGTTTCCCTGTGGGGTTCTCCAGAAAACCCAGATTAGGATCAACCTGCTCCGACTTCGACGTTACCCGAACTGGATAGGCTGCTCTGGGCACTTATGCTCCATCTGACACAGCCTGAAGCCACACGTCCAGACAGACAAGGAGACAGCTGGCCACACACCCAGCATTTCGGACACGCCATGGTCTTATGCCATCACCTCTTCCTAACCTTGGTTTTCAAATATCTGAACCTAGACTGTATATCAATTCTCCAAACAGCTGGGATCGCAAGCACAAAACAGAACTCCGCCTTCCCCATGGCTGTAAAGCTTGCTCTTGGCATGGAGTCACACCTTCAGGGTGAGAGAAACCTTCATGGCCCCTGATTCCACGCCCAACCGTGAGTGCAGCAGAACAAATTCACACTGTGACCCTCAGCGTGAGCCCCATGTCAAAGAAAGGCCTGTCAGGGCCTGGACCAAGAGCCCACATATGGGGCTTGCCAGGCCGCTATGCACCCAATCCTCACCAGTGTTTGAGCTTTCCAGTCGCCCCGCCCGTACCGGGGGCTCTGCTCTCGAATCCCTTTCTTGGAGAGACACATGAGCCAGACAACAGGACTCCACCCTTCCCACAAAATGACCCCAAATCTTGGGAGCTGGGACAAATACCCAGAGAGGGATACTCGTTCATAGTCCCTGAGGCCACCCATCCAATCCACGGCTATCCGGGACACAACATCCAGAGACAAAAGCCTGAAGGAACGCCTCCCACTCGCCCTTGTTTCAGAGGCCCAGGAGCTCTTTCTTGGGCTGTACATCCGGCCTGCCAGACCCTAGGCGCCACTCATAAGCTGAGTTTGTGTTTCCAGACATCTGTGCCCGCAGCCTGGACCCAGGCTAGCCTCCATTCCAAGGCGCTCATGGACACAAACACACATTAGGCCCCATCCTCAAGAAAGTCCATTTCAACTCAACCACCCCGGTTTCTCCCGCAGAGACATAAGATCTCAACTGTCTAGTCCCTTCACTCTTCCCCAGGGCTCTGCTTTGGAATCCTCTTTGTTTGGGGCACCTGAGGTATCAAACCTGAAAGGAGACCTCCCATCCCACAGATTGACGAAAAACCATTGGGACCGGGCCATATCCACAGAGAGGAAGATTCGTCCATGACCCTTGAGGCCTCCCTACATTCCACGGTCATCGTTGATACAAAATCCAGAGAACAAAGCCTGAGCAAGCGCCTCAGACTCGCTCTTTCTTCATATCCTGAAGTTTTCTTCTCATGGTTTGTAGATTGGGCCTGCCATACCTACGTCCCCAAACCTAAGCTGAGTTTGTGTTTTCAGACTTCTGTCCTCAAATTCCAGGGCCACACACCCTCCAGGCTGGGGCCCCTGGAGCCTCACATTAGGACTTTGCTTACCCCATTCATGGGAATTCTGCCCATTCCATTGTCCAAAATCGTACATATTAGGAGAACCCTCCAATTCCCCGAGGCCATCCCAATAGTGTAGGTCTCCCGGGACAAACAAGGGCAGTCTGACACCAGCTGAGCGTCTACCTCCACTCATACCATACATGGATGCCCGAGAGAAGAAGATTGAACCAGACAGGACCCTAGGCCATAATCGGATCTGTTGCTTTGGTTTACAGGCATGTATCCTCAAAAGCCTGGACTCCAATACCAGCATAGGGGGTTTCCTGAGGCCCGAACCTCCTGACCAACACCCTGGCTGCTGATCGCACAATGAGCACAAAAGACCCGCCATAGCCTTAGGTCGTCATCTCTTCCCAACTGTGGTTTTCAACCTTCAGAACCTAGACCTTCTCTCCAACCACTGCCCAGGGTTGAAAATGATGCAGAAATCAGAACTCATTCCCCATGGCAAGAAACCTTGTGATTGGCATGTTGTCCAAAGTTCAGTGTAGTTGAAACCAGTGTGGCCCATGAGGCCCCGCCCATGCTCGCGTTCCACATTGGTCACAAACACACATTGTGACCCTCAGCCTGAGCCCAGTCCTCAAGTAAGGCCTCTCAGTGGCTGGAGGAAGAGACAGCATATTGGGCCTGCCATGCCCCTAGGCCCCAATTTTTAACCATAGTTTGGGTTGTCCCTTCACTCTTTCCCAGGTCTCTGCTTTGGAATTCCTCTTTGGTTGGGACACCTGAGGTAACAAACCTGAAAGGTGACCTCCCATCCCACAGATTGACGGAAAACCATTGGGACCAGACCATATCCACAGAGAGGAAGATTTATCCATGGTCCATGAGGCCCCCCACATTCCACGGCCATCGTTGATACAAAATCCAGAGACAAAAGCCTGAGCATGCGCCTCAGACTCGCTCTTTCTTCATATCTTGAAGAGTTCTTCTCATGGTTCGTAGATTGGGCCTGCCATACCTACATCCCCAAACCTAAGCTGAGTTTGTGTTTTCAGACTTCTGTCCTCAAAGTCCTGGGCCGCACACCCTCCAGGCTGGGGCTTCTGGAGCCACACATTAGGACTGTGCTTACCCCATGCATGGTAATTCTGCCCATTCCATTGTCTAAAATCGTACATATTAGGAGGACCCTCCCAAGTCTCAGAGGCCATCCCAATAGTTTAGGTCTCCCGGGACAAACTAGGGCGGTCTGACACCAGCTGAGCATCTACCTCCACTCATACCATAGATGGATGTCCCCATATAAGAATTGAACCAGACAGGACCCTAGGCCATAATCGGATCCATTGCTTTGGTTTACAGGCATGTCTCCTTACAAGCCTTTATTCCAATACCAGCATAGGGGGTTTCCTGAGGCACCCATCAGAACAAATCTCGTCTCCACAAGGAAACTAGTGCATGGGACCTATGTCAAAAGCTTAGGAGCATACTTCAGGATCCCGGTGCCACCGCCCCTTTCCAAGGCCTCATGGACACAAACACACATTAGGCCCCATCCTCAGGAAAGTCCATTTTAACTCAGCCAACCTGGTTGCTCCCGCAGAGCCATCCGATCTCAACTCTCTTATTGCTAGGGGACAATTGGAATGTGAGGCGGGCTTCCCTGGCATCCTACCTCGAACGTTGCTTTGGAATCATTCCATATGGTAGGTCCTGTAGCTGCCCAAAAGGTCTCAATTGTCCCGCAGAAGGAATCCTTGAAGGGGGCACCCCACAACTCCCAACGTGGGAAAACCTCCACGGCCTTGAGACTCCGCTTCGTTCATGAAGGGGCAGTCATGCACAGAAACTACAACCTGAGCCAACGTCTGATTCACGCCCTGACTTCTGATGCATGAGATATTGGTTCATATATGCATGGGGTACCTGCCGTGTCTCGTCCTGATTCCCCAGTCTTGCTTGTGTTCTCAGACTTCTGTCCTCATACTCCTGGCCCAGAAGCCCTCTGGTTTGTCAATTCTGGACCCACAATGCAGCACTCTGCCTGCCCTCTAGAAAAAATATCCTGCCTACTTAGCTTCACAGGCATCTCAAATGAGGATAAACCTACAGGGCACTCAAATGTACCCAAATTATATAGTCTAACCTGGGCACTAATGCACTGTCTGACACAACCTGAGCCCGACCTCCTGACCAACAACCAGGCAGCTGACCGCACACCTAGCACATCAGACCCACCATGGCCTTAGGTCATCATCTCGTTCCAACTGCGGTTTTCAGGCTTCCGAACCTAGACCTTATCTACAACGACTGCCCAGGGTTGAAAATGATGCAGAAATCAGAACTCCTTCCCCATGGCAAGAAACCTTGTGATTGGCATGTTGTCGAAAGTTCAGTGTATTAAAACCAGTGTTGCCCATGTGGCCCCGCCCATGCTCGGGGGCCACATTGGTCATAAACAAACAATGTGAACCTCAGCCTGAGTCCAGTGCTAAAGTAAGGCCTCTCAATGGCTGGATGAAGAGACAGCATATTGGGCCTGCCATGACCCTAGGCCAAAATTTTTTGCCATAGTTTGGGTTGTCCCTTCACTCTTCCCCAGGGCTCTGCTTTGGAATTCCTCTTTGGTTGGGACACCTGAGGTAACAAACCTGTAAGGAGACCTCCCATACCACAGATTGACGAAAATCCGTTGGGACCGGGCCATATCCACAGAGAGGAAGATTTGTCCATGGCCCATGAGTCCTCCCCACATTCCACGGCCATAGTTGATACAAAATCCAGAGACAAAAGCCTGAGCAAGCGCCTCAGACTCGCTCTTTCTTCATATTCTGAAGAATTCTTCTCATGGTTTGTAGATTGAGCCTGCCATACCTACCTCCCCAAACCTAAGCTGAGTTTTTGTTTTCAGACTTTTGTCCTCAAATTCATGGGCCACACACCCTCCAGGCTGGGGCCCCTGGAGCCACACATTAGGACTGTGCTTACCCCATGAATGGGAATTCTGCCCATTCCATTGTCCAAATCGTATATATTAGGAGAACCCTCCAAAGTCCCCGATGCCATCCCAATAGTGTAGGTCTCCTGGGACAAACAAGGGCGATCTGACACCAGCTGAGCATCTACCTCCACTCATACCATAGATGGATGTCCCCAGAGAAGATTGAACCAGACAGGACCCTAGGCCATAATCGGATCCATTGCTTTGGTTTACAGGCATGTCTCCTCAAAAGCCTGGATTCCAATACCAGCATAGGGGGTTTCCTGAGGGTCCCATCAGAACAAATCTCGTCTCGACAAGGAAACTTGTGCATGGGAGCTATGTCAAAAGCGTAGGAGAATACTTCAGGGTCCCGGAGCCACCGCCCCATTCCAAGGCCTCATGGACACAAACACACATTAGGCCCCATCCTCAGGAAAATCCATTTCAACTCAGCCACCTTGGTTGCTCCTGCAGAGCCATCAGATCTCAACTGTCTTGTTGCTAGGAGACAATTGGAATGCGAGGCGGGCTTCCCTGGCATCCATCCTTGAACGGTGCTTTGGAGTCATTCCATATGGGATGTCCTGGAGCTGCGAACGGGTCTCAATTGTCCCCCAGAAGGAATCCTTGAAGGGGGCATCCCACAACTCCCAACGTGGGAAAACCTCCATGGCCTTGAGATTCCGCTCCTTTCATGGAGGGGAAGTCATGCAGAGAAACTCAAACCTGAGCCAACGTCTGATTCTCGCCGTGAGTTCAGATGCATGAGATAATGGTTCAGATCTGAAGGGGGTACCTGCCGTGCCCTCGGCCTGAAGCCCAAGTCTAGCTTCTGTTCTCAGACTTCTGTCCTCACACTCCTGGCCCAGAATCCCTCAAGTCTGGCAATTCCGGACACATATGCAGCACTCTGCCTGACATCAAGAAAAAATTTATTGCTTAATGAGCTGCCCAGGCACCTTAAATGAGGATAAACCTACACGGCACTCGACTGTACTCAAATATATATTCTAACCTGGGCATAATGCACTGTCTGACACAACCTGCCCCCAACCTCCTGACCAACACCCAGATAGCTGACTGCACACTGAGCAAATCAGACCCACCAAGGCCTTAAATTCTCATCTCTACCCAACTGCGGTTTTCAGGCTTCAGAACCTAGACCTTATCTCCAACCACTGCCCAGGGTTGAAAATGATGCAGAAATCAGAATTCCTTCCCCATGGCTAGACACCTTGTGATTGGCATGTGGTCCAATGTACAGTGTAGATGAAACCAGTGTTGCCCATGTGGCCCCGCCCATGTACGCAGGCCACATTGGTCACAAACACACATTGTGACCCTCAGCCTGAACCCAGTCCTCAAGTAAGGCTTCTAAGTGGCTGTTGAAGGTACAGCATATTGAGTCTGCCATGCCCCTAGGCCCCAATTTTTAACCAGAGTTTGGGTAGCCCCTTCACTCTTCCACAGTGCTCTGCTTTGGAATTCCTCTTTGTTTGGGACACCTGTGGTAACAAACCTGAAAGGAGACCTCCCATTAAACAGATTGACGAAAAAGAATTGGGCCATGCCTAATCCACAGAGATGAAGATTCGTCCATGGCCCATGAGGTCTCCGCACATTCCACGGCTATTCATACATAATCCAGAGACAAAAGCCTGAGCAAGCGCCTCAGACTCGCTCTTTCTTCATATCTTGAAGTGTTCTTCACATGCTTTGTAGATTTGGCCTGCTATACCTACGTCCCCAAACCTAAGCTGAGTTTTTGTTTTCAGACTTCTGTCCTCAAAGTCCTGGGCCACAAACCCTACAGGTTGTGGGCGGTCTGACACCAGCTGAGCATCTACCTACACTCATACCATAGATGGATATCCCCAAAGAAGAAGATTGAACCAGACAGGACCCTAGGCCATAATCGGATGCATTGCTTTTGTTTACAGGCATGTCTCCTCAAAGGACTGGATTCCAATACCAGAAAAGGGGGTTTCCTGAGGCACCCATTAGAACAAATCTCATCTCCACAAGGAAAGTTGTGCATGGGAGCTATGTCAAAAGCTTAGGAGAATACTTCAGGGTCATGGTGCCACCGCCCCATTCCAAGGCCCTCATGGACCCAAACACACATTAGGCCCCATCCTCAGGAAAGACCATTTCTTTTTTTTTTCTTTTTAAGTTTTCTTTTATTTATTTGACAGACAAAGATCACAAGCAGGCAGAGAGGCAGGCAGAGAGAGAGTAGGAGGCAGGCTCCCTGCTAAGCAGAGAGCCCGATGTGAGGCTTGATCGAGAACTCTGAGATCATGACCTCAGCCAAAGGCAGCAGCTTAACCCACTGAGCCACCCAGGAGACCCAGGATAGTCCATTTCAATTCAGCCACCCCGGTTGCTCCCGCAGAGCCATCCGATCTCCACTGTCTTGTTGCTATTAGCCAATTGGAATGCGAGGTGGGCTTCCCTGGAATCCATCCACGAACGGTGCTCTGGAGTCATTCCATATGAGATGTACTGGAGCTGCCCAAAAGGACTCAATTGTCCCGCAGAAGGAATCCTTGAAGGGGGCATCTGACAACTCCCAACGTGAAAAAACCTCCATGGCCTTGAGATTCCGCTCCGTTCATGAAGGGGCAGACATGCACACAAATTCCAACCTGAGCCAACGTCTGATCCTTGCCTTGACTTCAGATGCATGAGATATTGGTTCAGATCTGCAGGGGGTACCTGCCGTGCCCTCGGCCTGAAGCCCAAGTCTAGCTTGTGTTCTCAGACTACTGTCCTCACACTACTACTCAGAACCCCACAAGTCTAGCAATTCCGGACCCACAATGCAGCACTCTGCCAGCACTCTAGAAAAAATATATTTTCTAATGAGTTTCCGAGGAATCTCAAATGATGATAAACATACACGGCACTCGACTGTACCCAAATTATGTAGGCTAACCTGGCACTAATGCACTCTGGCCCAACCTGTGCCCGAACCTCTTGACCAACACCCAGGCATCTGACCGCACACTGAGCACATCAGACCCGCCATGGCCTTAGGTCTTCATCTCCTCCCAACTGCGATTTTCAGGCGTCAGAACCTAGACCTTATCTCCAACCACTGCCCATGGTTGAAAATGATGCAGAAATCAGAACTCCTTTCCCATGGCAAGAAACCTTGTGATTGGCATGTTGTCCAAAGTTCAGTGTAGTTGAAACCAGTGTGGCCCATGATCCCCGGGGATGCTCGTTGGCTACATAGGTCACAAACACACATTGTGACCCACAGCCTGAGCCAAGTCATCAAGTAAGGCCTCTTAGTGGCTGGATGAAGTGTCAGCATATTGAGCCTGCCATGCCCCAAGGCACCAATTTTAGCCATAGTTTGGGTTGTCCCTTCACTCTTCCCCAGGGCTCTGATTTGGATTTCCTCTTTTGTTGGGACACTGAGGTAACAAACCTGATAGGAGACCTCCCAACACACAGATTGACGAAAAACCATTGGGACCGGGCTAAATCCACAAATAGGAAGATTCGTCCATGGCACATGAGGACTCCCCACATTCCACGGCCATCGTTGATACAAAATCCAGAGACAAAAGCCTGAGCAAGCGCCTCAGACTAGCTCTTTCTTCATACCCTGAAGATTTCTTCTCATGGTCTGTAGATTGGGCCTGCCATTCCTACGTCCCCAAACCTAAGGTGAGTTTGTGTTTTCAGACTTGTGTCCTCAAAGTCCTGGGCCACACACCGTACAGGCTGGTGCCCCTGGAGCCACACATTAGGACTGGACCTACCCAATCCATGGGAATTCTGCGCATTCCATTGTTCAAAATCTTACAAATCAGGAGAACCCTCCAAAGTCCCCGATGCCATCCCAATAGTGTAGGTCTCCCGGGACAAACAAGGGCGGTCTGACACCGGCTGAGCATCTACCTCCACTCATACCATAGATGGATGTCCCCAGAGAAGAAGATGGAACCAGACAGGACCCTAGCCCATAATCGGATGCATTGATTTGGTTTACAGGCATGTCTCCTCAAAAGACTGGATTCTAATACCAGCATAGGTGGTTTCCTCAGGCACCGATCAGAACAAATCTGTCTCCACAAGGAAACCTGTGCATGGGAGTTATGTCAAAAGCTTAGGAGAATACTTCAGGGGCCCTGTGCCACCGCCCCAATCCAAGGCCCTCATGGACACAATCACACATTAGGCCCCA
Organism: Mustela nivalis; assembly: GCF_964662115.1. NCBI lineage: Eukaryota > Metazoa > Chordata > Mammalia > Carnivora > Mustelidae > Mustela > Mustela nivalis. The sequence goes on along the minus strand of NW_028136508.1, from coordinate 123,144 downwards.
CCCTCAGGAAAATCCATATCAACTCAGCCACCCCGGTTCCTCCCGCAGAGCCATCCAATCTAAACTGTCTTGGTGCTAGGAGACAATTGGAATGCGAGGCGGGCTTCCCTGGCATCCATCTTGAACGGTGCTCTGGAGTCATTCCATATGGGATGTCTGGAGCTGCCAAACAGGTCTCAATTGTCCCGCTCAGACTTCTCTCCTCACACTCCTGGCCCAGAAGCCCTCAAGTTTGGCAAATCCGGACCCACAATGCAGGACTCAGCCTGCCCTCTAGAAAAAAATATATATATTGTGACCATCAGCCTGAGCAGAGTCCTCAAGTAAGGCCTCTCAGCGGCTGGATGAAGAGAAAGCATATTGGGCCTGCCATGATCCTAGGCCTCAATTTTTAACCATAGTTTGGGTTGTCCATTCACTCTTCCCCGGGGCTCTGCTTTGGAATTCCTCTTTGGTTGGGACACTGAGGTAACAAACCTGAAAGGAGACCTCCCATCCCACAGCTTGACGACAAACAATTGGGAATGGGTCAAATCCGAGGAGAGGAAGATTTTTCCACGGCCCATGAGGCCTCCCCACATTCCACGGCCATCGTTGATACAAAATCCAGAGACAAAGCCTGATCAAGTGCCTCAGACTCGCTTTTTCTTCATATCCTGAAGAATTCTTTACATGGTTTATAGATTGGGCCTGCCATACCTACGTCCCCAAAACTAAGCTGAGTTTGTGTTTTCAGACTTCTGTCCTCAAAGTCCTGGGCCACACACCCTCCAGGCTGGGGCCCCTGGAGCCATACATTAGGACTGTGCCTACCCAATCCATGGGAATCTGCGCATTCCATTGTCCAAAATCGTACACATTAGGAGAACCCTCCAAAGTCCCCGAGGCCATCCCAATAATGTAGGTCTCCGGGGACAAACAAGGGCGGTCTGACACCAGCTGAGCATCTACCTCCAATTATACCATAGATGGATGTCCCCAGAGAAGAAGATTGAACCACACAGGACCCTAGGCCATAATCGGATCCATTGCTTTGGTTTACAGTCATTTCTCCTCAAAAGCCTGGATTACAATACCAGAATAGGGGGCTTCCTGTGGCACCCATCAGTACAAATCTCGTCTCCACAAAGAAAGTTGTGCATGGGTGCTATGTCAAAAGCTTAGGGGAATACTTCAGGGTCCCGGTGCCACCGCCCAATTCCAAGGCCCTCAAGGACACAAACACACATTAGGCACCATCCTCAGGAAGTCCATTTCTTTTTTTTTGTTTAAAGATTTTATTTATTTATAAGACAGACAGAGATCACAAGCAGGCAGAGAGGCAGGCAGAGAGAGAGAAGGAAGCAGGCCCGATATGAGGCTCGAAACCAGGACTCTGAGATCATGACCTGAGCCTAAGGCAGCGGCTTAATCCACTGAGCCACCCAGGAGCCCCAGGAAAGTCCATTTCAACTCAGCCACCCCATTTGTCCCCGCAGAGCCATCCGACCTAAACTGTCTTGTTCCTAGGAGACAATTGGAATGCGAGGCGGGCTTCCCTGGCATCAATCCTCGAACGGTGCTCTGGAGTCATTCCATATGGGATGTGCTGGAGCTGCCCAAAAGGTCTCAATTGTCCTGCAGAAGAAATCCTTGAAGGGGGCAGCCCACAACTCCCAACGTGGGAAAACCTCCATGGCCTTTATATTCTGCTCCGTTCATGAAGAGGCAGTCATGCACAGAAACTCCAAACTGAGCCAACGTCTGATATTCGCCGTGACTTCATACGCATGAGACATTGGGTCAGATCTGCAGAGGGTACCTGCCGTGGCCTCGGCCTGAAGTCCAAGTCTAGCTTGTGTTCTCAGATTTCTGTCCTCACACTCCTGGCCTAGAATCCCTCAAGTATGTCAATTCCGGACCCACAATGCAGCACTCTGCCAGCCCTCTAAAAAAAAATATCTTGCCTAATGAGCTGCCCAAGCACCTTAAATGAGTATAAACCTACACGGCACTCGACTCTACCCAAATTATATAGTCTAACCTGGGCACTAATGCACCATCAGCACCACCTGAGCACGAACCTCCTGACCAAAACCCAGGCAGCTGACCGCACACTGAGCACATCAGAACCGCCATGGCCTTAGGTCAGTGTAGTTGAAAGCAGTGTTGCCAATGTTGCCCCGCCCATGCTCGCGGGCCACATAGGTCACACACACACTGAGGTCGTCATCTCTTCCCTACTGCGGTTTTCAGGCTTCAGAACCTAGACCTTATCTCAAACCACTGCCCAGGGTAAAAATGATCAAGAAATCAGAACTCTTTCCCCGTGGTAAGAAACCTTGTAATTGGCATATTGTCCAAAGTTCAGTGTAGTTGAAATCAGTGTGGCCAATTAGGCCCCGCCCATGCTCGCGGGGCACATTGGACACAAACACACATTGTGACCCTCAGCCTGAGCCCAGTCCTCAAGTAAGGCCTCTCAGTGTCTGGATGAAGTGACAGCATATTGGGCCTGCCATGACCCTAGGCCCCAATTTTTAACCATAGTTTGGGTTTTCCCTTCACTCTTCCCCAGGGCTCTGCTTTGGAATTCCTCTTTGGTTGGGACACCTGTAGTAGCAAACCTGAAAGAGGCCTCCCATCCCACAGATTGACGAAAAATATTTGGGACCGGGCCAAATCCACAAAGAGGAAGATTCGTCCATGGCCCATGAGGCCTCCCCACTTTCCACGGCCATCGTTGATACAATATCCAGAGACAAATGTCTGAACAAGCACCTCAGACTAGCTCTTTCTTCATATCCTGAAGAATTCTTCTCATGGTTTGTAGATTGGGCCTGCCATACCTACCTCCCACAACCTAAGATGAGTTTGTGTTATAAGACTTCTGTCCCCAAAGTCCTGGGCCACACACCCTCCAGGCTGGGGCCCCTGGAGGCACACATTAGGACTGTGACTACCCAATCCATGGGAAGAAGATTGAACCAGACAGGACATAGGCCATAATCAGATCCATTGCTTTGGTTTACAGGCATGTATCCTCAAAACCCTGGAAACCAACACCAGCAAAGGGGGTTTCCTAAGGCACCCATCAGAAAAAATCTCGTCTCCACTAGGAAACTTCTGCATGGGAGCTAGTCAAAAGCTTAGGAGAATACTTCAGGTTCCCGGTGCCACCCCCCCATTCCAAGGCCCTCATGGACAAAAAAACACCTTAGGCCCCATTCTCAGGAAAGTCCATTTCAACTCAGCCACCCTGGTTGCTCCCGCAGAGCCATCCATTCTCAACTGTCTTTGTGCTAGGAGAAAATTGGAATGCGAGGCGGGCTTCCCTGGCATCCATCCCCGAACAGTGCTCTGGAGTCATCCATATGTGATGTCCTGGAGCTGCCCAACAGGTCTTAATTGTCCCGCACAAGGAATCCTTGAAGGGGGCATCCCACAACTCCCAACGTGGGACAACCTCCATGGCCTTGAGATTCCGCACCGTTCATGAAGGGGCTGTCATGCACAGAAACTCCAACCTGAGCCAACGTCTGATTCTCGCCCTGACTTCAGATGCATGAGATATAGGTTCAGATCTGCAGGGGGTACCAGCCTTCCCCTCGGCCTGAAGCCCAAGTCTAGCTTGTGTTCTCAGACTTCTGTCCTCACACTCCTAGCCAAGAATCCCTCAAGTTTTGCAATTCCGGACCCACAAGGCAACACTCTGCCTGACCTCTACAAAAAATTTTATTGCCTAATGAGCTGCCCAGGCACCTTAAATGAGGATAAACCTAAACGGCACTCCACTGTACCCAAATTATATAGTCTAAGCTGGGCACTAACGCACTGTCTGTCACCACCTGAGCCCGAACCTCCTGACCAACACCCAGGCAGCTGACCGCATACTGAGCACATCAACATTCCATGGCCTTAGGTCGCCATCTCTTCCCAACTGCGGTTATCAGGCTTCAGAACTTAGACCTTATCTCCAACCACTGCCCAGGGTTGATAACGATGCAGAAAGCAGAACTCCTTCCCCATGGCAAGAAACCTTGTGATTGGCATGTTGTCCAAAGTTCAGTGTACTTGAAACCAGTGTGGCCCATGAGGCCCCGTATATGCTCGAGGGCCACATACTTCAGGTTCCCGGTCCACCGCCCCATTCCAAGGCCCTCATGGACACAAACACACATTAGGCCCCATCCTCAGGAAAGACCATTTCAACTCAGCCACCCCGGTTGCTCCCGCAGAGCCATCCGATCTCCACTGTCTTGTTGCGAGGAGACAATTGGAATGCGAGGTGGGCTTCCCTGGCATTCATCCTCGAAAGGTGCTCTGGAGTCATTCCATATGGAAGGTCCTGGAGCTGCCCAACAGGTCTCAATTGTCCGCAGAAGGAATCCTTGAAGGGGGCATCCCACAACTCCCAACATGGGAGAAACTCCATGGCCTTGAGATTCCGCTCCATTCATGATGGTGCAGTCATGGACAGAAACTCCAAACTGAGCCAACGTCTGATCCTCGCAGTGACTTCCGATGCATGATATATTGGTTCAGATCTGCAGGGGGTACCTGCCGTGCCCACGGCCTGAAGCCCAAGTCTAGCTTGTTTTCTCAGACTTCTGTCCTCACACTCCTGGCCCAGAAGCCCTCAACTCTGGCAATTCCCGACCCTCAATGCAGCACTCTGACAGCCCTCTCGAAAAAATATTTTGCGTAATGAGCCTCCTAGGCACCTTAATGAGGATAAACCTACACGGCTCCGACTATACCCAAATTATATAGTCTAACCAGAACACTAATGCACTGTCTGACACAACCTGAGCCCGAACCTCTTGGCCAACACCAAGACAGCTGACCGCACACTGAGCACATCCGACCCACCATGGCCTTAGGTCATCATCTCTTCCCAACTGCGGTTCAGGCTTCAGGACCTAGACTTTATCTCCAACCACTGCCCAGGGTTGAAAATGATGCAGAAATCAGAACTCCATCCCCATGGAAAGAAACCTTGTGATTGGCATGTTGTCCAAAGTTCAGTGTAGTTGAAACCAGTGAGGCCAATGAGGCCCCGCCCAATCTCGAGGGCCACATTGGTCACAAACACACATTCTGTCCCTCAGCCTAAGTCCAGTCCTCAAGTAAGGCCTATCAGCGGCTGGATGATGAGATAGCATATTGGGCCTGCCCTGCCCATAGGCCCCAATTTTTAACCATAGTTTGGGTTGTCCCTTCACTCTTTCCCAGGCCTCTGCTTAGGATTCCTCTTTGGTTGGGACACCTGAGGTAACAAACCTGAAAGGAGACCTCCCATCCCACAGATTGACGAAAAACAATTGGGATCGGGCCTAATCCACAGAGAGTAAGATTCATCCATGGCCCATGTGGCCTCCCCACATTCCACGGCCATCGTTGATACAAAATCCAGAGACAAATGCCTGAGCAAGCGCCTCAGACTCGCTCTTTCTTCATATCCTGAAGAGTTCTTCCTATGGTTTGTAGATTGGGCCTGCCATACCTACGTCCCCAAACCTAAGCTGAGTTTGTGTTTTCAGACTTTTGTCCTCAAAGTCCTGGGCCACACACCCTCTAGGCTAGGGCCACTGGAGCCACACATGAGCAATGTGTCTACCCAATCTATGGGAATTCTGCCCATTCCATTGTCCAAAATCGCACAAATTAGGAGAACCCTCTATATTCCCCGAGGCCATCCCAATTGTGTAGGTCTCCCAGGACAAACAAGGGCGGTCTCACACCAGCTGAGCATCTACCTCCACTCATACCACAGATGGATGTCCCCAGAGAAGAAAATTGAACCAGACAGGATGCTAGGCCATAATCGTATCCATTGCTTTGATTTACAGGCATGTCTCCTCAAAAGCTTGGATTCCAATACCAGCGTAGGGGGTTTCCTGAGGCACCCATTAGAACAAATCTCATCTCCACAAGGAAACTTGTGCATGGGAGCTATGTCCAAATATTAGGAGAATACTTCAGGGTCTGGGTGCCCCCGCCCCATTCCAAGGCCCTCATGGACACAAACACACCTTAGACCCCAACCTCAGGAAGTCCATTACTTTTTTTTTTAAGATTTTATTTATTTATTTGACAGTCATAGATCACAAGCAGGCAGAGAGAGAGTAGGAAGCAGGCTCCCTGCTGAGCAGAGTGCCTGATGTGAGGCTCAATCCTAGGACTCTGAGATCATGACCTGAGTCGAAAGAAGTGGCTTAACACACTGAGCCACCCAGGAGCCCCACGAAAGTCCCATTAAACTCAGTCACACCGGTAGCTCCCGCAGAACCATCCACTCTAAACTGTCTTGGTGCTAGCAGACTATTGGAATGCGAAGCGGGCTTTCCTGGCATCCATCCTCGAACGGTGCTCTGGAGTCATTCCATATGGGATGTCCTGGAGCTGCCCAACAGCTCTGAATTGTCCCGCGGAAAAAATCCTTGAAGGGGGCATCCCACAACTTCCAACGTGGGAAAACCACCATGGCCTTGAGTTTCCGCTCCGTTCCTGAAGGGACAGTCATGCACAGAAACTCCAACATGAGCCAACGTCTAATCATCGCCGTGACTTCAGATGCATGAGATATTAGTTCAGTTTGGGTTGTCCCTTCACTCTTCCCCAGGGCTCTGCTTTGGAATTCCTCTTTGGTTGGGACACCTGAGGTAACAAACCTGAAAGGTAAATTCCCATCCCACAGATTGATGAATAACAATGGGGACCGCGCCAAATCCACAGAGAGGAAGATTCATCCATGGCCCATGACGCCTCCCCACATTCCACGGCCATCTTGATACAAAATCAAGAAATAGCCTGAGTAGGCGCCTCAGACTCGCACTTTCTTCATATCCTGAAGAGTTCTTCTCATGGTTTGTAGATTGGGCCTGCTATACCTACGTCCCAAACCTTGGCTGAGTTTGTGTTTTCAGACTTCTGTCCGAGAGGTCCTGGGCCACACACCCTCCAGGTTGGGCACCTGGAGCCACATATTAGGACTGTGCCTACACAATACATGGGAATTCTGCCCATTCCATTGTGCAAAATTGTACAAATTAGGAGAACCCTCCAAAGTCCCCGAGGACATCACAATTGTGTGGTCTCCCGGGACAAACAAGGGTGGTATGACACCAGCTGAGCATCTACCTCCACTCATACCATAGATATATGTCCCCAGAGAAGAAGATTGAACCAGACAGGACACTAGGCCATAATCGGATCCATTGCTTTGGTTTACAGGCATGTCTCCTCAAAATCCTGGATTCCAATACCAAGATAGGGGATTTCCTGAGGCACCCATAAGAACAATTCTCGTCTCCATGAGGAAACTTGTGCATGGAAGCTATGTCAAAAGCTTAGGAGAATACTTCAGGGTCCCAGTGCCACCGCCCAGGCCAAGGTCCTCATGGACACAAACACACATTAGGCCCCATCCTCAGGAAAGTCCATTTCAACTCAGCCACCCCGGTTGCTCCTGCAGAGCCATCCGATATCAAATGTCTTGTTGCGAGGAGACAATTGGAATGTGAGGCGGGTTTCCCTGGCATCCATATTCGAACTGTGCTCTGGAGTCATTCCATATGGGACGTTCTGGAGCTGCCCAAAAGGTCTCAATTGTCCCGCAGAAGAAATCCTGGAAGGGGGCATCCCACAGCTCCCAACGTGGGAAAACCTCCATGGTCTTGAGATTCAGCCATGTTCATGAAGGAGCAGTCATGCACAGAAACTCCAAACTGAGCCAACGTCTGATCCTCACTGTGACTTCAGATGCATGAGATATTGGTTCAGAACTTCAGGGGGTACCTGCCCTGCCCTCGGCCTGAAGCTCAAGTCTAGCTTGTGTTCTCAGACTTCTGTCCTCACACTCCTGGCCCAGAAGCCCTCAAGTTTGGCAATTCTGGACCCACAATGCAGCACTCTGCCTGCCCTCTAGAAAAAAATATATTGCCTAATGAGGTGCCCAGGCATCTTAAAGGAGGATAAAACTACAAGGCACTCGACTGTACCCAAATTATATAGTCTAACCTGGGCACTAATGCACTGTCTGACACAACCTGAGCCCGAACCTCCTGACCAACACCCAGGTAGCTGACCGCACACTGAGCACATCAGACCCGCCATGGACTTAGGTCGTGATCTCTTCCCAACTGCGGTTTTCAGGATCAAGAACCTAGACCTTATCTCCAACCACTGCCCAGGTTTGTAAATGATGCAGAAAGCAGAACTCCTTCCCCATGGCAAGAAACCTTGTGATTGGCATGTTGTCCAAAGTTCAGTGTAGTTGAAACCAGTGAGTCACATGAAGCCCCGCCCATGCTCGCGGGCCACATTGGTCACAAACACACATTGTGACCCTCAGCCTGAGCCCAGTCCTCAAGTAAGGCCTCTCAGTGGCTGGATGAAGAGACAGCATATGGGGCCTGCATTGCCACTAGGACCCAATTTTTAACCATAGTTTGGGTTGTCCCTTCACTCTTCCCCAGGTCACTGCTTTGGAATTCCTCTTTGGTTGGGACACCTGAGGTAACATACCTGAAAGGAGACCTCCCAGCCCACAGATTTACGAAAAACAATTGGGACCGGGCAAAATTCACAGCGAGGAAGATTCGTCCATGGCCCATGAGGCCTCCCCACATTCGACGGCCTTTGTTGATACAAAATACAGAGACCATAGCTTGAGCAAGCGCCTCAGACTCGCTCTTTCTTCATATCCTGAAGAGTTCTTCTCATGGTTTGTAGATGGGGCCTGATATACCTACGTCACCAAACCAAGCTGAGTTTGTGTTTTCAGACATCTGTCCTCAAAGTACTGGGCCACACACACTCCAGGCTGGGGACAATGGAGCCACACATTAGGACTGTGCCTACCCCATGCCAAGTCCATTGTACAATTTCGTACAAATTAGGAGAACCCTCCAAAGTCCCGAGGCCATCCCAATAGTGTAGGTCTCTGTGGACAAACAAGTGCGGTCTGACACCGTAATTGGATCCATTGCTTTGGTTTATAGGCATGTCTCCTCAAAATCCTGGATTCCAATACCAGCATAGGGGGTTTCCTGAGGCACCCATCAGAAATAATCTCGTCTCCACGAAGAATCTTGTGCATGGGACCTATGTAGGTCATGAAGGGGCAGTCATGCACAGAATCTACAACCTGAGCCCGAACCTCCTGACCAACAACCAGGCAGCTGACCGCACACTGAGCACATCAGACCCCCCAAGGCCTTAGGTCATCATCTCTTCCCAAATGCGGTTTTCAGGATTCAGAACCTAGCTGAGTTTGTGTTTTTTGACTTCTGTCCTCAAAGTCCTGGGCAACAAACGCTCCTGGCTGCGGCAGCTGTAGCCACACATTAGGACTGTGCCTACTTCACGAATGGGAATTCTGCCCATTCCATTGTCCAAAATTGTACAAATTAGGAGAACCCTCAAAGTCCCCGAGGTCATCACAATATGTAGGTCTCCTTGGACAAACAAGGGCGGTCTGTCACCAGCTGAGCATCTACCTCCACTCATACCATAGATGGATGTCCCCAGAGAAGGAGATGGAACCAGACAGGACCCTAGGCCATAAGCGGATCCATTGCTTTGGTTTACAGGCATGTCTCCTCAAAATCCTGGATTCCAATACCAGCATAGGGGGTTTCCTGAGGCACCCATCAGAAAACATCTCGTCTCCACGAGGAAACTTGTGCATGGGACCTATGTCAAAATCTTAGGGAAATACTTGAAGTACCGGTGCCACCGCCCCATTCCAAGGTCCTCATGGACACAAACACACATTAGGCCCCATGCTCAGGAGATGTCCATTTCAAATGAACCACCCCGGTTGCTCCCGCAGAGCCATCCGATCTCCATTGTCTTGTTGCTAGGAGACAATTGGAATGCGAGGCGGGCTTCCCTGGCTTCCATCCTCGAACGGTGCTCTGGAGTCATTCCATATGGGATGTTTTGGAGCTGCCCAACAGGTCTCAATTGTGCCGCAGAAGGAATCCTTGAAGGGGGTATCCCACAACTCCCAACGTGGGAAAAATACATGGCCTTGAGATTCCTCTCCGTTCATGAAGGGGCAGTCATGCACAGAAACTACAAACTGAGCCAACGTCTGATCCTCGCTGTGGCTTGAGATGCATGAGATATTGTTTCAGATGTTGCAGGGGGTACCTGCCTTGCCCTCGGCCTGAAGCCCAAGTCTAGCTTGTGTTCTCAGACTTCTGTCCTCACACTACTGAACCAGAAGCCCTCAAGTTTGGCAATTCCGGACCCACAATGCAGCACTCTGCCTGCTGTCTAGAAAAAATATCATTTTAATGAGCTACCCAGGCACATCAAATGAGGATCAACCTACACGGCACTCGACTGTACCCAAATTATATAGACTAACCTGGGCACTAATGCACTGTCTGACACAACCTGAGCCCGAACCTCCTGACCAACAACCAGGCAGCTGACCGCACACTGAGCACATCAGACCCACCATGGCCTTAGGTCATCATCTCTTCCCAACTGCGGTTTTCTGGTTTCCGTACCTAGACCTTATCTCCAACCACTGCCCAGGGTTGAAAGTGATGCAGAAATCAGATCTCCTTCCCCATGCAAGAGACCTTGTGATTGGCATATGGGGCCTTCCATGCCGCTAGGCCCCAAATTTTAACCATAGTTTTGGTTGTCCCCTCACTCTTCCCCAGGGCTCTGCTTAAGAATTCCTCTTTGGTTGGGACACCTGAGGTAACAAACCTGAAAGGAGACCTCCCGTCCCACAGATTGACGAAAAACAATTGGGACCGGGCCAAATCCCAAGAGAGGATGTTTTGTCCATGGCCCATGAGGCTTCCCCACATTCCACGGCCATCGTTGATACAAAATCCAGAGACCAAACCCTGAGCAAGCGCCTCAGACTCGATCTTTCTTCATATCCTGAAGAGTTCTTCTCATGGTTTGTAGATTGGGCCTGCCATACCTACGTCCCCAAATCTAAGCTGAGTTTGTGTTTTCAGACTTCTGTCCTCAAAGTCCTGGGCCACACACCCTCCAGGCTGGGGACCCTGGAGCCACACATTTGGACTGTGCCTAATTCATGCATGGGAATTCTGCCCATTCCATTGTCCAAAATTGTACAAATTAGGAGATCCCTCCAAAGTCCCCGAGGCCATCCCAATATGTAGGTCTCTTTGGACAAACAAGGGCGGTCTGACACCAGCTGAGCAACTAGCTCCACTCAAACCATAGATGGATGTCCCCAGAGAAGGAGATGGAACCAGACAAGACCCGTGCCATAATCGGATCCATTGCTTTGGTTTACACACATGTGTCCGCAAAATCCTGGATTCCAATAGCAGCATAGGGGGTTTCCTGAGTCACCCATCAGAAAACATCTCGTCTCCATGAGGAAACTTGTGCATGGGACCTATGTCAAAATCTTAGGAGAATACTTCAGAGTCCCGGTGCCACCGCCCCATTCCAAGGTCCTCATGGACACAAACACACATTAGGCCCCATGCTCAGGAAAGTCCATTTCAACTCAGCCACCCCGTTTGCTCCCGCAGAGCCATCCGATCTCCACTGTCTTGTTGAGAGGAGACAATTGGAATGCGAGGCGGGCTTCCCTGGCATCCATCCTCGAACGGTGCTCTGGAGTCATTCCATATGGGATGTTTTGGAGCTGCCCAACAGGTCTCAATTGTCCCACAGAAGGAATCCTTGAAGGGGGCATCCCACTACTCCCAACGAGGAAAAACCTGCATGGCCTCGAGATTCCTCTCCGTTCATGAAGGGCAGTCATGCACAGAAACTACAACCTGAGTCAACGTCTGATCCTGCCGTGACTTCAGATGCATGAGATATGGGTTCAGATATGCAGGGGGTACCTGCCTTGCCCTCAGTGACGCCCAAGTCTAGCTTGTGTACTCAGACTTCTTTCCTCACACTACTGAACCAAAAGCCCTCAGTTTGGCAATTCCGGGCCCATAATGCAGCAATCTGCCTGCTCTCTAGAAAAAAATATCTTGCCTAATGAGCTGCCCAGGCTCCTCAAATGAGGATCAAACTACACGGCACTCGACTGTACCCAAATTATATAGTCTAACCTGGGCACTAATGCACTGACTGACACAACCTGAGCCCGAACCTCCTGACCAACAACCAGGCAGCTGACCACACACTGAGCACATGAGACCAACCATGGCCTTAGGTCATCATCTCTTCTCAACTGCGGTTTTCAGGATTCAGAACCTAGACCTTATCTCCAACCACTGCCAATGGTTGAAAATAATGCAGAAATCAGAACTCCTTCACCATGGCAAGAGACCTTGTGATTGGCATGTTGTCCAAAGTTCAGTGTAGTTTAAACCAGTATGGCCCATGAGGCCCCGCCGATGCTCGCGGGCCACATTGGTCACAAACACATATTGTGACCCTCAGCCTGAGCACAGTCCTCAAGTAAGGCCTCTCAGGGGCTGGATGAAGAGACAGCATATGGGGCCTGCTATGCCTCTAGGACCCAAATTTTAACCAAAGATTGGGTTGTCCCTTCACTCTTCCCCAGGGCTCTGCTTTGGAATTCCTCTTTGGTTGGGACACCTGAGTTAACAAACCTGAAAGGAGACCTCCCGTCCCACAGATTGACGATAAACAATTGGGACCAGGCCAAATCCCAAGAGAGGAAGTTTCGTTCATGACCCATGAGGCTTCCCCACATTCCACGGCCATCGTTGATACAAAATCCAGAGACCAAAGCCTGAGCAAGCGCCTCAGACTCGCTCTTTCTTCATATCCTGAAGAGTTCTTCTCATGGTTTGTAGATGGGGCCTGCCATACCTCCGTCCCCAAACCTAAGCTGAGTTTGTGTTTTCCGACTTCTGTCCTCAAAGTCCTGGGCCACTCACCCTCCAAGCTGGCGCCCCTGGAGCCACACATTAGGACTGTGCCTACTTCATGCATGGGAATTCTGCCCATTCCATTGTTCAAAATTGTACAAATTAGGAGATCCCTCCAAAGTCCCCGAGGCCATCCCAATATGTAGGTCTCTTTTGACAAACAAGGGCAGTCTGACACCAGCTGAGCAACTAGCTCCACTCAAACCATAGATGGATGTCCCCAGAGAAGGAGATAGAACCAGACAGGACCCTAGGCCATAATCGGATCCATTGCTTTGGTTTAAAGGCATGTCTCCTCAAAATCCTGGATTCCAATACCAGCATAGGGGGTTTCCTGAGGCACCAATCAGAAAACATCTGGTCTCCACGAGGAAACTTGTGCATGGGACCTATGTCAAAATCTTAGGAGAATACTTCAGAGTCCCGGTGCCACCGCCCCATTCCAAGGTCCTAATGGACACAACCACACATTAGGCCCCATATTCAGGAGCTGTCCATTTCAAATCAACCACCCAGGTTGCTCCCGCAGAGCCATCCCATCTCCACTATCTTGTTGCTAGGAGACAATTGGAATGCGAGGCGGGCTTCCCTGGCATCCATCCTCCAATGGTGCTCAGGAGTCATTCCATATGGGATTTTGGAGCTGCCCAACAGGTCTCAATTGTGCCGCAGAAGGAATCCTTGAATGGGGCATCCCACAACTCCCAACGTGGGAAAACCTCCATGGCCTTGAGATTCCTCTCCGTTCATGAAGGGTCAGTCATGCCCAGAAACTACAACCTGAGCCAACGTCTGATCCTCGCCGTGACTTCAGATGCATGAGATATTGGTTCAGATGTGCAGGGGGTACCTGCCTTGCCCTCGGCCTGAAGCCCAAGTCTAGCTTGTGTTCTCAGACTTCTGTCCTCACACTACTTAACCAGAAGCCCTCAAATTTCTCAATTCCGGGCCCACAATGCAGCACGCTGCCTGCCCTCTAGAAAAAATATCTTGCCTAATGAGCTGCCCAGGCTCCTCAAATGAGGATCAACCTACCCGGCACTCAACTGTACCCAAATTATATAGTATAACCTGGGCACTCATGCACTGTCTGACACAACCTGAGCCCGAACCTCCTGACCAACAACAGGGCAGCTGACCGCACAGTGAGAACATCAGACCCACCATGGCCTTAGGTCATCATCTCTTCCCAACTGCGGTTTTCAGGATCCACAACCTAGACCTTATCTCCAACCACTGCCAATGGTTGAAAATGATGCAGAAATCAGAACTCCTTCCCTATGGCAAGAGACCTTGTGATTGGCATGTTGTCCAAAGTTCAGTGTAGTTGAAACCGGTGTGGCCCATGAGGCCTCGCCCATGCTCGCGGGCCACATTGGTCACAAACACACATTGTGACCCTCAGCCTGAGCCCAGTCCTCATGTAAGGCCTCTCAGGGGCTGGATGAAGAGACAGCATATGGGGCCTGCCATGCCCCTTCGCCCCAAATTTTAACCATAGTTTGGGTAGTCCCCTCACTCATCCCCAGGGCTCTGCTTTGGAATTCCTCTTTGGTTGGGACACCTGAGGTTTCTAATCCGAAAGGAGACCTCCAATCCCACAGATTGACGAAAAACAATTGGGACCGGGCTAAATCCCAAGAGAGGAAGTTTCATCCAAGGCCCATGAGGCTTCCGCACATTCCACGGATATCGTTGACACATAATCCAGAGACCAAAGCCTGAGCAAGCGCCTCAGACTCGCTCTTTCTTCATATCCTGAAGAGTTCTTCTCATGGTTTGTAGATTGGGCCTGCCATACCTACGTCCCCAAACCTAAGCTGATTCTGTGTTTTCCGACTTCTGTTCTCAAAGTCCTGGGCCACACACCCTCCAGGATGGGGCCCCCGGAGCCACACATTTGCACTGTGCCTATTTCATGCATGGGAATTCTGCCCATTCCATTGTCCAAAATTGTACAAATTAGGAGATCCCTCCAAAGTCCCCGAGGACATCCCAATATGCAGGTCTCTTTGGACAAACAAGGGCGGTCTGACACCAGCTGAGCAACTAGCACCACTCAAACCATAGATGGTGTCCCCAAAAAAGGAGATGGAACCGGACAGGACCCTAGGCCATAATCGGATCCATTGCTTTGCTTTAAAGGCATGTCTCCTCAAAATCCTGGATTCCAATACCAGCATATTGGGTTTCCTGAGGCACCCATCAGAAAAAAACTCGTCTCCACGAAGAAACTTGTGCATGGGACCTATGTCAAAATCTTAGGAGAATACTTCAGAGTCCCGGTGCCACCGCCCCATTCCAAAGTCCTAATGGACACAACCACACATTAGGCCCCATATTCAGGAGCTGTCCATTTCAAATCAGCCACACAGGTTGCTCCCGCAGAACCATCCCATCTCCACTTTCTTGTTGCTAGGAGACAATTGGAATGCGAGGCGGGCTTCCCTGGCATCCATCCTCGAACTGTGTCTGGAGTCATTCCATTTGGCATGTTTTGGAGCTGCCCAACAGGTCTCAAATGTCCCGCAGAAGGAATCCTTGAAGGGGGCATCCTACAACTCCCAACGAGATAAAACCTCCATGGCCTTGAGATTTCTCTCCGTTCATGAAGGGCAGTCATGCACAGCAACTACAACCTGTCTCAACGTCTGATAGTGCCGTGACTTTAGATGCATGAGATATTGGTTCAGATGTGCAGGGGGTACCTGCCTTGCCCTCGGCCTGAAGCCCAAGTCTAGCTTGTGTTCTCAGAGTTCTGTCCTCACACTACTGAACCAGAAGCTCTCAAGTTTGGCAATTCAGGACCCACAATGCAGCACTCTGCCTGCTGTCTAGAAAAAATATCTTGCCTAAAGAGCTGCCCAGGCACCTCAAATGAGGATCAACCTACACGGCACTCGACTGTACCCAAATTATATAGTCTAACCTGGGCACTAATGCACTGTCTGACACAACCTGAGCCCGACCTCCTGACCAACAACCAGGCAGCTGACCGCACACCTAGCACATCAGACCCACCATGGCCTTAGGTCATCATCTCGTTCCAACTGCGGTTTTCAGGCTTCCGAACCTAGACCTTATCTACAACGACTGCCCAGGGTTGAAAACGATGCAGAAATCAGAACTCCTTCCCCATGGCAAGAGACCTTGTGATTGGCATGTTGTCCAAAGTTCAGTGTAGATGAAAACAGTGTAGCCCATGAGGACCCGCCCATGCTCACAGGCCACATTGGTCACAAACAAACATTGTGACCCTCAGCCTGAGCCCAGTCCTCAAGTAAGGCCTCTCAGGGGCTGGATGAAGAGACAGCATATGGGGCCTGCCATGCCCCTAGGCCCCAAATTTTAACCATAGTTTGGGTTGTCCCTTCACTCTTCCCCAGGGCTCTGCTTTGGTATTCCTCTTTGGTTGGGACACCCGAGTTAACAAACCTGAAGGAGACATCCCATCCCACAGATTGACGAAAAACAATTGGGACCGGGCCAAATCCCAAGAGAGGAATTTTCGTCCATGGCCCATGAGGCTTCCCCACATGCCACGGCCATCGTTGACACCAAATCCAGAGACCAAAGCCTGAGCAAGCGCCTCAGACTCGTTCTTTCTTGATATCCTGAAGAGTTATTCTCATGGTTTGTAGATTGGGCCAGCCATACCTACGTCCCCAAACCTAAGCTGATTCTGTGTTTTCCGACTTCTGTCCTCAAAGTCCTGGGCCACATTCCCTCCAGGTTGGGGCCCCTGGAGCCACACATTAGGACTGTGCCTACTTCATGCATGGGAATTCTGCCCATTCCATTGTCCAAAATTGTACAAATTAGGAGATCCCTTCAAAGTCCCCGAGGCCATCCCAATATGTATGTCTCTTTGGACAAACAAGGGCGGTCTGACACCAGCTGAGCAACTAGCTCCACTCAAACCATAGATGGATGTCCCCAGAGAAGGAGATGGAACCAGAAAGGACCCTAGGCCATAATCTGATCCATTGCTTTGGTTTACAGGCACGTCTCCTCAAAATCCTGGATTCCAATACCAGCATACGGGGTTTCCTGAGGCACCCATCAGAAAACATCTCGTCTCCATGAGAAAACTTATGCATGGGACCTATGTCAAAATCGTAGGAGAATACTTCAGAGTCCCAGTGCCACCGCCCCATTCCAAAGTCCTCATGGACACAAACACACATTAGGCCCCATGCACAGGAAAGTCCATTTCAACTCAGCCACCCCGGTTGCTCCCGCAGAGCCATCCGATCTCCACTGTCTTGTTGCTAGGAGACAATTGGAATGCGAGGCGGGCTTCCCTGGCATCCATCCTCCAACGGTGCTCAGGAGTCATTCCATATGGGATGTTTTGGAGCTGCCCAAGAGGTCTCAATTGTGCCGCAGAAGGAATCCTTGAAGGGGGCATCCCACAACTCCCAACGTGGGAAAACCTCCATGGCCTTGAGATTCCTCTCCGTTCATGAAGGGTCAGTCATGCACAGAAACTACAACCTGAGCCAACGTCTGATCCTCGCCGTGACTTCAGATGCATGAGATATTGGTTCAGATGTGCAGGGGGTACCTGCCTTGCCCTCGGCCTGAAGCCCAAGTCTAGCTTGTGTTCTCAGACTTCTGTCCTCACACTACTTAACCAGAAGCCCTCAAATTTCTCAATTCCGGGCCCACAATGCAGCACTCTGCCTGCCCTCTAGAAAAAATATCTTGCCTAATGAGCTGCCCAGGCTCCACAAATAAGGATCAACCTACACGGCACTCAACTGTACCCAAATTATATAGTATAACCTGGGCACTCATGCACTGTCTGACACAACCTGAGCCCGAAGCTCCTGACCAACAACCAGGCAGCTGACCGCACACTGAGAACATCAGACCCACCATGGCCTTAGGTCATCATCTCTTCCCAACTGCGGTTTTCAGGATCCACAACCTAGACCTTATCTCCAACCACTGCCAATGGTTGAAAATGATGCAGAAATCAGAACTCCTTCACTATGGCAAGAGACCTTGTGATTGGCATGTTGTCCAAAGTTCAGTGTAATTGAAACCAGTGTGGCCCATGAGGCCTCGCCCATGCTCGCGGGCCACATTGGTCACAAACACACATTGTGACCCTCAGCCTGAGCCCAGTCCTCATGTAAGGCCTCTCAGGGGCTGGATGAAGAGACAGCATATGGGGCCTGCCATGCCCCTACGCCCCAAATTTTAACCATAGTTTTGGTAGTCCCCACACTCATCCCCAGGGCTCTGCTTTGGAATTCTTCTTTGGTTGGGACACCTGAGGTAACAAACCTGAAAGGAGACCTCCAATCCCACAGATTGACGAAAAACAATTGGGACAGGGCCAAATCCACAGAGAGGAATATAAGTCCATGGCCCATGAGGCTTCCCAACAATCCACAGCCATGGTTGACACAAAATCCAGAGACCAATGCCTGAGCAAGCGCCTCAGTCTCGCTCTGTCTTTGATCCTGAGGAGTTCTTCTCATGGTTTGTAGATCGGGACTGCCATACCTACGTCCCCAAACCTAAGCTGAGTTTGTGTTTTCAGACTTCTGTCCTCAATGTCCTGGGCCACACACCCTCCAGACTAGGGCCCCTGGAGCCACACATTAGGACTGTGCCTACCCCATGCATTGTAATTCTGCCCATTCCATTGTCCAAAGTTGTACAAATTAGGGTAACCCTCAAAAGTTCCCGAGGCCATCCCAATATGTAGGTCTCTGTGGACAAACAAGGGCGGTCTGACACCAGCTAAGAATCTACCTCCACTCATACCATAGATGGATGTCCCCAGAGAAGGAGATAGAACCAGACAGGACCCTAGGCCATAATCGGATCCATTGCTTTGGTTACAGGCATGTCTCCTCAAAATCCTGGATTCCAATACTAGCATAGGGGGTTTCCTGAGGCACCCATCAGAAAACATCTCGTCTCCACGAAGAAACTTGTGCATGGGACCTATGTCAAAATCTTAGGAGAATACTTCAGAGTCCCGGTGCCACCGCCCCATTCCAAGGTCCTCATGGACACAAACAAACATTATGCCCCATGTTCAGGAGCTGTCCATTTCAAATCAGCCATCCCGGTTGCTCCTGCAGAGCCATCCGATCTCAACTGTCTTGTTGCTAGGAGACAATTGGAATGCGAGGCGGGCTACCCTGGCATCCATCCTCGAACGGTGCTCTGAAGTCATTCCATATGGGATGTTTTGGAGCTGCCCAACAGGTCTCAATTGTCCCGCAGAAGGAATCCTTGAAGGGGGCATTCCACAAGTCCCAACGTGGGAAAACCTCCATGGCCTTGAGATGTCTCTCCGTTCATGAAGGGGCAGTCATGAACAGAAACTACAACCTGAGCCAACGTCTGATCCTCGCCGTGACTTCAGATGCATGAGATATTGGTTCAGATGTGCAGGGGGTATCTGCCTTGCCCTCGGCCTGAAGCCCAAGTCTAGCTTGTGTTCTCAGACTTCTGTCCTCACACTACTGAACCAGAAGCTCTCAAGTTTGGCAATTCAGGACCCACAATGCAGCACTCTGCCTGCTGTCTAGAAAAAATATCTTGACTAAAGAGCTGCCCAAGCACCTCAAATGAGGATCAACCTACACGGCACTCGACTGTACCCAAATTATATAGTCTAACCTGGGCACTAATGCACTGTCTGACACAACCTGAGCCCGACCTCCTGACCAACAACCAGGCAGCTGACCGCACACCTAGCACATCAGACCCACCATGGCCTTAGGTCATCATCTCTTTCCAACTGCGGTTTTCAGGCTTCCGAACCTAGACCTTATCTACAACGACTGCCCAGGGTTGAAAATGATGCAGAAATCAGAACTCCTTCCCCATGGCAAGAGACCTTGTGATTGGCATGTTGTCCAAAGTTCAGTGTAGATGAAAACAGTGTAGCCCATGAGGACCCGCCCATGCTCACAGGCCACATTGGTCACAAACAAACATTGTGACCCTCAGCCTGAGCCCAGTCCTCAAGTAAGGCCTCTCAGGGGCTGGATGAAGAGACAGCATATGGGGCCTGCCATGCCCCTAGGCCCCAAATTTTAACCATAGTTTGGGTTGTCCCTTCACTCTTCCCCAGGGCTCTGCTTTGGTATTCCTCTTTGGTTGGGACACCCGAGTTAACAAACCTGAAAGGAGACCTCCCGGCCCACAGATTGACGAAAAACAATTGGGACCGGGCCAAATCCCAAGAGAGGAAGTTTCGTCCATGGCCCATGAGGCTTCCCCACATGCCACGGCCATCGTTGACACAAAATCCAGAGACCAAAGCCTGAGCAAGCGCCTCAGACTCGTTCTTTCTTGATATCCTGAAGAGTTATTCTCATGGTTTGTAGATTGGCCTGCCATACCTACGTCCCCAAACCTAAGCTGATTCTGTGTTTTCCGACTTCTGTCCTCAAAGTCCTGGGCCACATTCCCTCCAGGTTGGGGCCCCTGGAGCCACACATTAGGACTGTGCCTACTTCATGCATGGGAATTCTGCCCATTCCATTGTCCAAAATTGTACAAATTAGGAGATCCCTCCAAAGTCCCCGAAGCCATCCCAATATGTATGTCTCTTTGGACAAACAAGGGCGGTCTGACACCAGCTGAGCAACTAGCTCCACTCAAACCATAGATGGATGTCCCCAGAGAAGGAGATGGAACCAGAAAGGACCCTAGGCCATAATCTGATCCATTGCTTTGGTTTACAGGCACGTCTCCTCAAAATCCTGGATTCCAATACCAGCATACGGGGTTTCCTGAGGCACCCATCAGAAAAAATCTCGTCTCCATGAGAAAACTTGTGCATGGGACCTATGTCAAAATCTTAGGAGAATACTTCAGAGTCCCAGTGCCACCGCCCCATTCCAAAGTCCTCATGGACACAAACACACATTAGGCCCCATGCACAGGAAAGTCCATATCAACTCAGCCAACGAGGTTGCTCCCGCAGAGCCATCCGATCTCCACTGTCTTGTTGCTAGGAGACAATTGGAATGCGAGGCGGGCTTCCCTGGCATCCATCCTCCAACGGTGCTCAGGAGTCACCCATATGGGATGTTTTGGAGCTGCCCAACAGGTCTCAATTGTGCCGCAGAAGCAATCCTTGAAGGGGGCATCCCACAACTCCGAACGTGGGAAAACCTCCATGGCCTTGAGATTCCTCTCCGTTCATGAAGGGTCAGTCATGCACAGAAACTACAACCTGAGCCAACGTCTGATCCTCGCCGTGACTTCAGATGCATGAGATATTGGTTCAGATGTGCAGGGGGTACCTGCCTTGCCCTCGGCCTGAAGCCCAAGTCTAGCTTGTGTTCTCAGACTTCTGTCCTCACACTACTTAACCAGAAGCCCTCAAGTTTGGCAATTCCGGGCCCACAATGCAGCACTCTGCCTGCCCTCTAGAAAAAATATCTTGCCTAATGAGCTGCCCAGGCTCCTCAAATAAGGATCAACCTATACGGCACTCAACTGTACCCAAATTATATAGTCTAACCTGGGCACTCATGCACTGTCTGACACAACCTGAGCCCGAAGCTCCTGACCAACAACCAGGCAGCTGACCGCACACTGAGAACATCAGACCCACCATGGCCTTGGTCATCATCTCTTCCCAACTGCGGTTTTCAGGTCTCCAAACCTGGGCCTTATCTCCAACCACTGCCCAGGGTTGAAAATGATGCAGAAATCAGAACTCCTTCACCATGGCAAGAGACCTTGTGATTGGCATGTTGTCCAAAGTTCAGTGTAGTTGAAACCGGTGTGGCCCATGAGGCCCGGCCCCTGCTCACGGGCCACATTGGACACAAACACAGATTGTGACCCTCAGCCTGAGACCAGTCCTCAAGTAAGGCCTCTCAGTGGCTGGTGAAGAGACAGCATATGGGGCCTGACATGCCCCTAGGCCCCAAATTTTAACCATAGTTTGGGTTGTCCCTTCACTCTTCCCCAGGGCTCTGCTTTGGAAATCCTCTTTGGTTGGGACACCTGAGGTTACAAACATGAAAGGAGATCTCCCATCCCACAGATTGACGAAAAACAATTGGGACCGGGCCAAATCCACAGAGAGGAAGATTCGTCCATGGCCCATGAGGTCTCCCCACATTCCAAGGATATCGTTTACACAAAATCTAGAGACCCAAGCCTGAGCATGCGCCTCAGACTCACTCTTTCTTCATATCCTGAAGAGTTCTTCTCATGGTTTGTAGATTGGGCCTGCCAGACCTACATCCCCAAACCTAAGCTGAGTCTGTGTTTTCAGACTTATGTGCTCAAAGTTCTGGGCCACACACCCTCCAGGATGGGGCCACTGGAGCCACACATTAGGACTGTGCCTACCCCATGCATGGGAATTCTGCCCATTCCATTGTCCAAAATTGTACAAATTAGGAGAACCCTCCAAGTCCCCGAGGCCATCCCAATATGTAGGTCTCTGTGGACAAACAAGGGCGGTCTGACACCTGCTGAGCATCTACCTCCACTCATACCATAGATGGATGTCCCCAGAGAAGGATATGGTACCAGACAGGACCCTAGGCCATAATCGGATCCATTGCTTTGGTTTACAGGCATGTCTCCTCAAAATCCTGGATTCTAATACCAGCATAGGGGGTTTCCTGAGGCACCCATTAGAAAAAATCTCGTCTCCACGAGGAAAATTCTGCATGGGACCTATGTCAAAATCTTAGGAGAATACTTCAGAGTCCCAGTGCCACCGCCCCATTCCAAGTTCCTCATGAACACAAAAAAAAATTAGGCCCCATTATCGGGGACGTCCATTTCAATTCAGCCACCCCGGTTGCTCCCGCGGAGCCATCCGAACTCCACTGTCTTGTTGCTACGAGACAATTGGAATGCGAGGCAGGCTTCCCTGGCATCCATTCTCGAACGGTGCACTGGAGTCATTCAATATGTGATGTTTTGGAACTGCCAAACAGGTCTCAATTGTCCCGCAGAAGGAATCCTTGATCCAGCTCCCAACGTGGGACAACCTCCATGGCCTTGAGATTCCTCTCCGTTCATGAAGTTGCAGTCATGCACAGAAACTACAACCTGAGCCAACGTCTTCCTCGCCGTGACATCAGATGAATGAGATATTGGTTCAGATGTGCAGGGGGTACCTGCCTTGCCCTCGGGCTGAAGCCCAAGTCTAGCTTGTGGTCTCAGACTTCTGTCCTCACATTACTGGCCCATAAGCCCTCACGTTTGGCAATTCCGGACCCACAATGCAGCACTCTGCCTGCCCTCTAGAAAAAATATCTTCCCTAATGAGCTGCCCAGGCACCTCAAATGAGGATCAACCTACACGGCACTCGACTGTACCCAAATTACATAGTCTAACCTGGGCACTAATGCACTGTCTGACACAACCTGAGCCCGAAGCTCCTGACCAACATCCAGGCAGCAGACCGCACACTGAGCACATCAGACCTAAAAAGGCCTTGGTCATCATCTCTTCCCAACTGCGGTTTTCAGGCTTCCGAACCTAGACCTTATCTCCAACCACTGCCTATGGTTGAAAATGATGCAGAAATCAGAACTCCTTCTCAATGGCAAGAGACCTTGTGATTGGCATGTTGTCCAAAGTTCAGTGTAGTTGAAACCAGTGTGGCCCATGAGGCCCGGCCCCTGCTCACGGGCCACATTGGACACAAACACACATTGTGACCTTCAGCCTGAGCCCAGTCCTCAAGTAAGGCCTCTCAGTGGCTGGTGAAAAGACAGCATATGGGGCCTGACATGCCCCTAGGCCCCAAATTTTAACCATAGTTTAGGTTGTCCCTTCACTCTTCCCCAGGGCTCTGCTTTGGAATTCCTCTTTGGTTGGGACACCTGAGGTTACAAACATGAAAGGAGACCTCCCATCACACAGATTGACGAAAAACAATTGGAACCGGGCCAAATCCACAGAGAGGAAGATTCGTCCATGGCCCATGAGGCCTCCCCTCATTCCACGGCCATCGTTGACACAAAATCCAGAGACCAAAGCCTGAGCAAGCGCCTTAGACTCGCTCTTTCTTCGTATCCTGAAGATTTCTCCTCATGGTTTGTAGATTGGGCCTGTCATACCTACGTCCCCAACCTAAGCTGAGTTTGTGTTTTCCGACTTCTGTCCTCAAAGTCCTGGGTAACACACCCTCCAGGCTGGGGCCACTGGAGCCACACATTAGGACTGTGCCTACCGCATGCATCTGAATTCTGTCCATTCCATTGTCCAAAATTGTACAAATTAGGAGAACCCTCCAAAGTCCCCGAGGCCATCCCAATATGTAGGTCTTTGTGGACAAACAAGGGCAGTCTGACACCAGCTGAGCATCTACCTCCACACATACCATAGATGGATGTCCCCAGTGAAGGAGATGGAACCAGTCAGGACCCTAGGCCATAATCGGATCCATTGTTTGGTTTACAGGCATGTCTCCTCAAAATCCTGGATACTAATACCAGCATGGGGGGTTTCCTGAGGTACCCATCAGAAAAAATCTCGTCTCCACGAGGAAACATGTGCATGGGACCTATGTCAAAATCTTAGGAGAATACTTCAGAGTCCCAGTGCCACCGCCCCATTCCAAGGTCCTCATGGACACAAACACATATTAGGCCCCATTCTCGGGAACGTGCATTTCAACTCAGCCACCCTGGTTGCTCCCGCAGAGCCATCCGAGCTCCACTGTCTTGTTGCTAGGAGACAATTGGAATGCGAGGCGGGCTTCCCTGGAATCCATCCTCGAACGTTGCTCTGGAGTCATTCCATATGGGATGTTTTGGAGCTGCCCAAAAGGTCTCAATTGTCCCGCAGAAGGAATCCTTGAATGGGGCATCCCACAACTCCCAACGTGGGAAAAACTTCATGGCCTTTAGATTCCGCTCCGTTCATGAAGGGGCAGTCATGCACAGAAACTCCAATCTGAGCCAACGTCTGATCCTCGCCGTGACTTCAGATGCATGAGATATTGGTTCAGATGTGCAGGGGGTATCTGCCTTGCCCTCGGCCTGAAGCCCAAGTCTAGCTTGTGGTCTCAGACTTCTGTCCTCACATTACTGGCCCAGAAGCCCTAACGTTTGGCAATTCCAGACCCACAATGCAGCACTCTGTCTGCTCTCTAGAAAAAATATCTTGCCTAATGAGCTGCCCGGGCACCTCAAATGAGGATCAACCTTCAAGGCACTCGACTGTACCCAAATTACATAGTCTAACCTGGGCATTAATGCACTGTCTGACACAACCTGAGCCCGAACCTCCTGACCAACAACCAGGCAGCTGACCGCACACTGAGCACATCAGACCCACCATGGCCTTGGTCATCATCTCTTCCCAACTGCGGTTTTCAGGCTTCCAAACCTGGACCTTATCTCCAACCACTGCCCAGGGTTGAAAATGATGCAGAAATCAGAACTCCTTCCCCATGGCAAGAGACCTTGTGATTGGCATGTTGTCCAAAGTTCAGTGTAGTTGAAACCAGTGTGGCCCATGAGGCCCGGCCCCTGCTCACGGGCCACATTGGTCACAAACACACATTGTGACCCTCAGCCTGAGACCAGTCCTCAAGTAAGGCCTCTCAGTGGCTGGTGAAGAGACAGCATATGGGGCCTGACATGCCCCTAGGCCCCAAATTTTAACCATAGATTGGGTTGTCCCTTCACTCTTCCCCAGGGCTCTGCTTTGGAAATCCTCTTTGGTTGGGACACCTGAGGTTACAAAAATGAAAGGAGACCTCCCATCCCACAGATTGACGAAAAACAATTGGGACCGGGCCAAATACACAGAGAGGAAGATTCATCCATGGCCCATGAGGCCTCCCCTCATTCCACGGCCATCGTTGACACAAAATCCAGAGACCAAAGCCTGAGCAAGCGCCTCCGACTCGCTCTTTCTTCGTATCCTGAAGATTTCTTCTCATGGTTTGTAGATTGGGCCTGCCATACCTACGTCCCCAAACCTAAGCTGAGTTTGTGTTTTCAGATTTCTGTCCTCAAAGTCCTGGGCCACACACCCTCCAGGATGGGGCCCCTGGAGGCACACATTAGGACTGGACCTACCCCATGCATGGGAATACTGCCCATTCCATTGTCCAAAATTGTACAAATTAGGAGAACCCTCCAAGTCCCCGAGGTCATCCCAATATGTAGGTCTCTGTGGACAAACAAGGGCGGTCTGACACCTGCTGAGCATCTACCTCCACTCATACCATAGATGGATGTCCCCAGAGAAGTATATGGTACCAGACAGGACCCTAGGCCTTAATCGGATCCATTGCTTTGGTTTAATGGCATGTCTCCTCAAAATCCTGGATTCCAATACCAGCATAGGGGGTTTCCTGAGGCACCCATCAGAAAAAATCTCGTCTCCACGAGGAAACTTGTGCTTGGGACCTATGTCAAAAACTTAGGAGAATACTTCAGAGTCCCAGTGCCACCGCCCCATTCCAAGGTCCTCATGGACACAAACACACATTAGGCCCCATGCTCAGGAAAGACCATATCAACTCAGCCAACCAGGTTGCTTCCGCAGAGCCATCCGATTACCACTGTCTTGTTGATAGGAGACAATTGGAATGCGAGGCGGGCTTCCCTGGAATCCATCCTTGAACGGTGCTCTGGAGTCATTCCATATGGGATGTTTTGGAGCTGCCCAACAGATCTCAATTGTGCCGCAGAAGGAATCCTTGAAGGGGGTGTCCCACAACTCCCAACGTGGGAAAACCTCCATGGCCTTGAGATTCCTCTCCGTTCATGAAGGGGCAGTCATGCACCGAAACTACAACCTGAGCCAATGTCTGATCCTCGCCGTGACTTCAGATGCATGAGATATTGGTTCAGATGTGCAGGGGGTACCTGCCTTGCCCTCGGCCTGAAGCCCAAGTTTAACTTGTGTTCTCAGACTTCAGTCCTCACACTACTGGCCCAGAAGCCCTCTCGTTTGGCAATTCCGGAACCACAATGCAGCACTCTGCCTGCTCTCTAGAAAAAATATCTTGCCTAATGAGCTGCCCAGGCACCTCAAATGAGGATTAACCTACACGACACTCGACTGTACCCAAATTACATAGTCTAACCTGGGCAATAATGCACTGTCTGACACAACCTGAGCCCGAACCTGCTGACCAACAACCAGGCAGCTGACCGCACACTGAGCACATCAGACCCACCATGGCCTTAGTTCATCATCTCTTCCCAACTGCAGTTTTCAGGCTTCCGAACCTAGACCTTATCTCCAACTACTGCCCAGGGTTGAAAATGATGCAGAAATCAGAACTCCTTCACCATGGCAAGAGACCTTGTGATTGGCATGTTGTCCAAAGTTCAGTGTAGATGAAACCAGTGTGACCCATGAGGCCCCGCCTCTGCTCACGAGCCACATTGGTCACAAACACACATTGTGACCCTCAGCCTGAGACCAGTCCTCAAGTAAGGCCTCTCAGTGGCTGGTGAAAATACAGCATATGGGGCCGGACATGCCTCTAGGCCCCAAATTTTAACCACTGATTGGGATGTCCCTTCACTCTTCCCCAGGTCTCTGCTTTGGAATTCCTCTTTGGTTGGGACACCTGATTACAAACCTGAAAGGAGACCTCCCATCCCACAGATTGACGAAAAACAATTGGGACCGGGACAAATCCACAGAGAGGAAAATTCGTCCATGGCCCATGAGGTCTCCCCACATTCCACGGATATCGTTGACTCAAAATCCAGAGACCAAAGCCTGAGCAAGCGCCTCAGACTCGCTCTTTCTTCATATCCTGAAGAGTTCTCCTCATGGTTTGTAGATTGGGCCTGCCATACCTACATGCCCAAACCTAGGCTGAGTTTGTGTTTTCAGACTTCTGTCCTCAAAGTCCTGGGCCACAAACCCTCCAGGCTGGGGCCACTGGAGCCACACATTAGGACTGTGCCTACCCCATGCATCTGAATTCTGTCCATTCCATTGTCCAAAATTGTACAAATTAGGAGAACCCTCCAAAGTCCCCGAGGCCATCCCAATATGTAGGTCTTTGTGGACAAACAAGGGCAGTCTGACACCAGCTGAGCATCTACCTCCACTCATACCATAGATGGATGTCCCCAGAGAAGGATATGGTACAAGACAGGACCCTAGGCCATAATCGGATCCATTGCTTTGGTTACAGGCATGTCTCCTCAAAATCCTGGAGTCCAATACAAGCATAGGGGGTTTCCTGAGGCACCCATCAGAAAACATCTCGTCTCCATGAGGAAACTTGTGCATGGGACCTATGTCAAAATCTTAGGAGAATACGTCACAGTCCCGGTGCCACTGCCCCATTCCAAAGTCCTCATGGACACAAACACATATTAGGCCCCATTCTCGGGAACGTCCATTTCAACTCAGCCACCCGGGTTGCTCCCGCAGAGCCATCCGATCTCCACTGTCTTGTTGCTAGGAGACAATTGGAATGCGAGGCGGGCTTCCCTGGAATCCATCCTCGAACGGTGCTCTGGAGTCATTCCATATGGGATGTTTTGGAGCTGCCCAAAAGGTCTCAATTGTCCCGCAGAAGGAATCCTTGAAGGGGGCATCCCACAACTCCCAACGTGGGAAAAACTCCATGGCCTTTAGATTCCGCTCCGTTCATGAAATGGCAGTCATGCACAGAAAATCCAATCTGAGCCAACGTCTGATCCTCGCCGTGACTTCAGATGCATGAGATATTGGTTCAGATGTGCAGGGGGTATCTGCCTTGCCCTCGGCCTGAAGCCCAAGTCTAGCTTGTGGTCTCAGACTTCTGTCCTCACATTACTGGCCCAGAAGCCCTCACGTTTGGCAATTCCAGACCCACAATGCAGCACTCTGTCTGCCCTCTAGAAAAAATATCTTGCCTAATGAGCTGCCCGGGCACCTCAAATGAGGATCAACCTTCAAGGCACTCGACTGTACCCAAATTACATAGTCTAACCTGGGCATTAATGCACTGTCTGACACAACCTGAGCCCGAACCTCCTGACCAACAACCAGGCAGCTGACCGCACACTGAGCACATCACACCCACCATGGCCTTGGTCATCATCTCTTCCCAACTGCGGTTTTCAGGCTTCCAAACCTGGACCTTATCTCCAACCACTGTCCAGGGTAGAAAATGATGCAGAAATCAGAACTCCTTCAACATGGCAAGAGACCTTGTGATTGGCATGTTGTCCAAAGTTCAGTGTAGTTGAAACCAGTGTGGCCCATGAGGCCCGGCCCCTGCTCACGGGCCACATTGGTCACAAACACACATTGTGACCCTCAGCCTGAGACCAGTCCTCAAGTAAGGCCTCTCAGTTGCTGGTGAAGAGACAGCATATGGGGACTGACATGCCCCTAGGCCCCAAATTTTAAAAATAGTTTGGGTTGTCCCTTCACTCTTCCCCAGGGCTCTGCTTTGGAATTCCTCTTTGGTTGGGACACCTGAGGTAACAAACCTGAAAGGAGACCTCCCATCCCACAGATTGACGAAAAACAATTGGGAAGGTGCCAAATCCACCGAGAGGAATATACGTCCATGGCCCATGAGGCTTCCCAACATTCCACAGCCATCGTTGACACAAAATCCAGAGACCAAAGCCTGAGCAAGCGCCTCAGTCTCGCTCTGTATTTAATCCTGAAGAGTTCTTCTCATGGTTGTAGATCGGGACTGCAATACGTACGTCCCCAAACCTAAGCTGAGTTTGTGTTTTCAGACTTCTGTCCTCAATGTCCTGGGCCACACACCCTCCAGGCTAGGGCCCCTGGAGCCACACATTAGGACTGTGACTAACCCATGCATGGTAATTCTGCCCATTCCATTGTCCAAAATTGTACAAATTAGGAGAACCCTCCAAAGTCCCCGAGGCCATCCCAATATGTAGGTCTCTGTGGACAAACAAGGGCGGTCTGACACCAGCTAAGCATCTACCTCAACTCATACCATAGACGGATGTCCCCAGAGAAGGTGATGTAACCAGACAGGACCCTAGGCCATAATCGGATCCATTGCTTTGGTTTAAAGGCATGTCTCCTCAAAATCCTGGTTCCAATACCAGCATAGGGGGTTTCCTGAGACACCCATCAGAAAACATCTCGTCTCCACGAAGAAACTTGTGCATAGGACCTATGTCAAAATCTTAGGAGAATACTTCAGAGTCCCAGTGCCACCGCCCCATTCCAAGGTCCTCATGGACACAAACACACATTAGGCCCCATGCTCAGGAAAGTCCATATTAACTCAGCCAACCAGGTTGCTTCCGCAGAGCCATCCGATCTTAACTGTCTTGTTGCTAGGAGACAATTAGAATGCGAGGCGGGCTTCCCTGGAATCCATCCTCGAACGGGTCCCTGGATTCATTCCATATGTGATGTTTTGGAGCTGCCCAACATGTCTCAATTGTCCCGCAGAAGGAATCCGTGAAGGGGGCATCCCACAACTCCCAACGTGGGAAAACCTCCATGGCCTTGAGATTCCTCTCCGTTCATGAAGGGGCAGTCATGCACAGAAACTACAACCTGAGCCAACGTCTGATCCTCGCCGTGACTTCAGATGCATGAGATATTGGTTCTGATGTGCATGGGGTACCTGCCTTGCCCTCGGCCTGAAGCCCAAGTCTAGCTTGTGTTCTCAGACTTCTGTCCTCACACTACTGGCCCAGCAGCCCACACGTTTGGCAATTCCGGACCCACAATGCAGCACTCTGCCTGCTCTCTAGAAAAAATATCTTGCCTAAGGAACTGCCCGGCACCTCTAATAAGGATCAACCTACACGGCAATCGAATGTATCCAAATTATATAGTCTAACCTGGGCACTAATGCACTGTCTGACACAACCTGAGCCCGAAACTCCTGACCAACAACCAGGCAGCTGACCGCACACTGAGCACATCAGACCCACCATGGCCTGAGGTCATCATCTCTTCCCAACTGCGCTTTTCAGGCTTCCGAACCTAGACCTTATCTCCAACCACTGCCCATGGTTGAAAATGATGCATAAATCAGAAGTCCTTCCCCATGGCAAGAGACCTTGTGATTGGCATGTTGTCCAAAGTTCAGTGTAGTTGAAAACAGTGTGGCCCATGAGGCCCCGCCCATGCTCGCGAGCCACATTGGTCACAAACACACATTGTGACCCTCAGCCTGAGCCCAGTCCTCAAGTAAGGCCTCTCAGGGGCTGGATGAAGAGACAGCATATGGGGCCTGCCATGACCCTAGGCCCCAAATTTTAACCATAGTTTGGGTTGTCCATTCACTCTTCCCCAGGGCTCTGCTTTGGAATTCCTCTTTGGTTGGGACACCTGAGGTTTCTAACCTGAAAGGAGACCTCCCATCCCACAGATTGACGAAAAACAATTGGGACCGGGCCAAATCCCAAGAGAGGAAGTTTCGTCCATGGTCCATGAGGCTTCCCCACATTACAGGGCCATCGTTGACACAAAATTCAGAGACCAAAGCCTGAGCAAGCGCCTCAGACTCGCTCTTTCTTCATATCCTGAAGAGTTTTTCTCATGGTTTGTAGATTGGGACTGCCATACCTACGTCCCCAAAGCTAAGCTGATTCTGTTTTTTCCGACTTCTGTCCTCAAAGTCCTGGGCCACACTCACTCCAGGCTGCGGCCCCTGGAGCCACACATTAGGAATGTGCCTACTTCATGCATGGGAATTCTGCCCATTCCATTGTACAAAATTGTACAAATTAGGAGATCCCTCCAAAGTCCCCGAGGCCATCCCAATATGTAGGTCTCTTTGGACAAACAAGGGCGGTCTGAAACCAGCTGAGCAACTAGCTCCACTCAAACCATAGATGGATGTCCCCAGAGAAGGAGATGGAACCAGAAAGGACCCTAGGCCATAATCGGATCCATTGCTTTGGTTACAGGCATGTCTCCTCAAAATCCTGGATTCCAATACCAGAATAGGGGGTTTCCTGAGGCACCCATCAGAAAAAATCTTCACCAGGAGGAAACTTTTGCATGGGACAATTGGAATGCGAGGCGGGCTACCCTGGCATCCATCCTCGAACGGTGCTCTGGAGTCATTGATTATGGGATGTTTTGGAGCTGGCAAACAGGTCTCAATTGTCCCGCAGAACGAATCCTTGAATCCAGCTCCCAACGTGGGAAAACCTCCATGGCCTTGAGATTCCTCTCCGTTCATGAAGTTGCAGTCATGCACAGAAACTACAACCTGAGCCAACGTCTTCCATGCCGTGACATCAGATGAATGAGATATTGGTTCAGATGTGCAGGGGGTACCTTCCTTGCCCTCGGCCTGAAGCCCAAGTCTAGCTTGTGGTCTCAGACTTCTGTCCTCACATTACTGGCCCAGAAGTCCCACGTTTGGCAATTCCGGATCCACAATGCAGCACTCTGCCTGCCCTCTAGAAAAAATATCTTCCCTAATGAGCGGCCCAGGCACCTCAAATGAGGATCAACCTACACGGCACTCGACTGTACCCAAATTACATAGTCTACCTGGGCACTAATGCACTGTCTGACACAACCTGAGCCCGAAGCTCCTGACCAACATCCAGGCAGCTGACCGCACACTGAGCACATCAGATCCTCCATGGCCTTGGTCATCATCTCTTCCCAACTGCGGTTTTCAGGCTTCCGAACCTAGACCTTATCTCCAACCACTGTCTAGCGTTGAAAATGATGCAGAAATCAGAAGTTCTTCACCATGCAAGAGACCTTGTGATTGGCATGTTGTCCAAAGTTCAGTGTAGTTGAAACCAGTGTGGCCCATGAGGCCCGGCCCATGCTCACGGGCCACATTGGACACAAACACACATTGTGACCCTCAGCCTGAGCCCAGTCCTCAAGTAAGGCCTCTCAGTGGCTGGATGAAGAGACAGCATATGGGGCCTGCCATGCCCCTAGGCCCCAAATTTTAACCATAGTTTGGGTTGTCCCTTCACTCTTCCCCAGGGCTCTGCTTTGGAATTCCTCTTTGGTTTGGACATCTGAGGTTACAAACGTGAAAGGAGACCTCCCATCCCACAGATTGACGAAAAACAATTGGGACTGGTCCAAATCCACAGAGAGGAAGATTCGTCCATGGCCCATGAGGCCTCCCCTCATTCCACGGCCATCGTTGACACAAAATTCAGAGACCAAAGCCTGAGCAAGCGCCTCAGACTCGCTCTTTCTTCGTATCCTGAAGATTTCTTCTCATGGTTTGTAGATTGGGCCTGCCATACCTACGTCCCCAAAACCCAAGCTGAGTTTGTGTTTTCAGACTTCTGTCCTCAAAGTCCTGGGCCACATATCCTCCAGGCTGGGGCCCCTGGAGCCACACATTAGGACTGTGCCTACCCAATGCATGGGAATACTGCCCATTCCATTGTCCAAAATTGTACAAATTAGGAGAACCCTCCAAAGTCCCCGAGGCCATCCCAATATGTAGGTCTCGGTGGACAAACAAGGGCGGGCTGACACCAGCTGAGCATCTACTTCCACTCATACCATAGATGGATGTCCCCAGAGAAGGATATGGTACCAGACAGGACCCTAGGCCTTAATCGGATCCATTGCTTTGGTTTAAAGGCATGTCTCCTCAAAATCCTGGATTCCAATACCAGCATAGTTGGTTTCCTGAGACACCCATCAGAAAAAATCTCGTCTCCACGAGGAAACTTGTGCTTGGGACCTATGTCAAAATCTTAGGAGAATACTTCAGAGTCCCAGTGCCACCGCCCCATTCCA
Source organism: Mustela nivalis (assembly GCF_964662115.1). Lineage (NCBI taxonomy): Eukaryota > Metazoa > Chordata > Mammalia > Carnivora > Mustelidae > Mustela > Mustela nivalis. The sequence continues at coordinate 89,613 of NW_028136508.1, read as the reverse complement.
AGGTCCTCATGGACACAAACACACATTAGGCCCCATGCTCAGGAAAGTCCATATGAACTCAGCCAACCAGGTTGCTCCCGCAGAGCCATCCGATCTGCACTGTCTTGTTGCTAGGAGACAATTGGAATGCGAGGCGGGCTTCCCTGGAGTCCATCCTCGAAAGGTGCTTTTGATTCATTCCATATGGGATGTTTTGGAGCTGCCCAAAAGGTCTCAATTGTCCCGCAGAAGGAATCCTTGAAGGGGGCATCCCACATCCCCAACGTGGGAAAACCTCCATGGCCTTGAGATTCCTCTCCGTTCATGAAGGGGCAGTCATGCACAGAAACTACAACCTGAGCCAACGTCTGATCCTCGCCGTGACTTCAGATGCATGAGATATTGGTTCAGATGTGCAGGGGGTATCTGCCTTGCCCTCGGCCTGAAGCCCAAGTCTAGCTTGTGGTCTCAGACTTCTGTCCTCACATTACTGGCCCAGAAGCCCTCACGTTTGGCAATTCCGGACCCACAATGCAGCACTCTGCCTGCTCTCTAGAAAAAATATCTTGCCTATGGAACACACCGGGCACCTCAAATAAGGATCAAACTACACGGCAATCGAATGTATCCAAATTATATAGTCTAAACTGGGCACTAATGCACTGTCTGACACAACCTGAGCCCGAACCTCCTGACCAACAACCAGGCAGCTAACCGCACACTGAGCACATCACACCCACCATGGCCTTAGGTCATCATCTCTTCCCAACTGCGGTTTTCAGGCTTCCGAACCTAGACCTTATCTCCTACGACTGCCAAGGGTTGAAAATGATGCAGAAATCAGAACTCCTTCACCATGGCAAGAGACTTTTCGATTGGCATGTTGTCCAAAGTTCAGTGTAGATGAAACCAGTGTGGCCCATGAGGCCCCGCCCATGCTCGCGAGCCACATTGGTCACAAACACACATTGTGACCCTCAGCCTGAGCCCAGTCCTCAAGTAAGGCCGCTCAGTGGCTGGTGAAGAGACAGCATATGGGGCCTGACATGCCCCTAGGCCCCAAATTTTAACCATAGTTTGGGTTGTCCCTTCACTCTTCCCCAGGGCTCTGCTTTGAAATTCCTCTTTTGGTGGGACACCTGAGGTTACAAACATGAAAGGAGACCTCCCATCCCACAGATTGACAAAAAACAATTGGGACCGGGCCAAATCACAGAGAGGAAGATTCGTCCATGGCCCATGAGGCCTCCCCTCATTCCATGGCCATCGTTGACACAAAATCCAGAGACCAAAGCCTGAGCAAGCGCCTCAGACTCGCTCTTTCTTCATATCCTGAAGATTTCTTCTCATGGTTTGTAGATTGGGCCTGCCATACATACGTCCCCGAACCCAAGCTGAGTTTGTGTTTTCAGACTTCTGTCCTCAAAGTCCTGGGCCACACACCCTCCAGGCTGGGGCCCCTGGAACCACACATTACGACTGTGCCTTCCCCATGCATGGGAATACTGCCCATTCCATTGTCCAAAATTGTACAAATTAGGAGAACCCTCCAAAGTCCCCGAGGTCATCCCAATATGTAGGTCTCTGTGGACAAACAAGGGCGGTCTGACACCAGCTGAGCATCTACATCCACTCATAACATACATGGATGTCCCCAGAGAAGGAGATGGTACCAGACAGGACCCTAGGCCTTAATCGGATCCATTGCTTTGGTTTAAAGGCATGTCTCCTCAAAATCCTGTATTCCAATACCAGAATAGGGGGTTTCCTGAGGCACCCATCAGAAAAAATCTCGTCTCCACGAGGAAACTTGTGCATGGGACCTATGTCAAAATCTTAGGAGAATACTTCAGAGTCCCAGTGCCACCGCCCCATTCCAAAGTCCTCATGGACACAAACACACATTAGGCCCCATGCTCAGGAAAGTCCATATCAACTAAGCCAACCAGGTTGCTCCCGCAGAGCCATCCGATCTCCACTGTCTTGTTGCTAGGAGACAATTGGAATGCGAGGCGGGCTTCCCTGGAATCCATACTCGATTGATGCTCTAGAGTCATTCCATATGGGATGTTTTGGAGCTGCCCAAAAGGTCTCAATTGTCCCGCAGAAGGAATCCTTGAAGGGGGCATCCCACAACCTCAACGTGGGAAAACCTCCATGGCCTTGAGATTCCTTCCGTTCATGAAGGGGCAGTCATGCACAGAAACTACAACCTGAGCCAACGTCTGATCCTCGCCGTGACTTCAGATGCATGAGATATTGGTTCAGATGTGTATGGGGAACCTGCCTTGCCCTCGGCCTGAAGCCCAAGTCTAGCTTGTGGTCTCAGACTTCGGTCCTCACACTACTGGCCCAGAAGCCCTCACGTTTGGCAATTCCGGGCCCACAATGCAGCACTCTGCCAGCTCTCTAGAAAAAATATCTTGTCTATGGAACACACCGGGCACCTCAAATAAGGATCAAACTACACGGCAATCGAATGTATCCAAATTATATAGTCTAACCTGGGCACTAATGCACTGTCTGACACAACCTGAGCCCGAACCTCCTGACCAACAATCAGGCAGCTGACCGCACACTGAGCACATCAGACCCACCATGGCTTAGGTCATCATCTCTTTCCAAGTAGAGTTTTCGGGCTTCCGAACCTAGACCTTATCACCAACGACTGCCCAGGTTTGAAAATGATGCAGAAATCAGAACTCCTTCACCATGGCAAGAGACCTTGTGATTGGCATGTTGTCCAAAGTTCAGTGTAGATGAAACCAGTGTGGCCCATGAGGCCCCGCCCATGCTCGTGGGCCACATTGGTCACAAACACACATTGTGACCCTCAGCCTGAGCCCAGTCCTCAAGTAAGGCCTCTCAGTGGCTGGTGAAGAGACAGCATATGGGGCCTGACATGCCCCTAGGCCCCAAATTTTAACCATAGTTTGGGTTGTCCCTTCACTCTTCCCCAGGGCTCTGCTTTGGAATTCCTCTTTGGTTGGGACACCTGAGGTTACAAACCTGAAAGGAGACCTCCCATCCCACAGATTGACGAAAAACAATTGGGAGCGGGCCAAATCCACAGAGAGGAAGATTCGTCCATGTCCCAAGAGGTCTTCCCACATTCCACGGGTATCGTTGACACATAATCCAGAGACCAAAGCCTGAGCAAGCGCCTCAGACTCGCTCTTTCTTCATATCCTGAAGAGTTCTTCACATGGTTTGTAGATTGGGCCTGCCATACCTACATCCCCAAACCTAAGCTGAGTCTGTGTTTTCAGATCTGTCCTCAAAGTCCTGGGCCACACACCCTCGAGGCCGGGGCCGCTGGAGCCACACATAAGGACTGTGCCTTACCCATGCATGTGAATACTGCCCATTCCATTGTCCAAAATTGTACAATTTAGGAGAACCCTCCAAAGTCCCTGAGGCCATCCCAATATCTAGGTCTCTGTGGACAAACAAGGGCAGTCTGACAGCAGCTGAGCATCTACCTCCACTCCTACCATACATGGAATTCCCCAGAGAAGGAGATGGAACCAGTCAGGACCCTAGGCCATAATCGGATCCATTGCTTTGGTTTACAGGCATGTCTCCTCAAAAACCTGGATTCTAATACCAGCATAGGGGGTTTCCTGAGGCACCCATCAGAAAAAATCTCGTCTCCACGAGGAAACTTGAGCATGGGACCTATGTCAAAATCTTAGGAGAATACTTCAGAGTCCCAGTGCCACCGCCCCATTCCAAGGTCCTCATGGACACAAACACATATTAGGCCCCATTCTCGCAACGTCCATTTCAACTCAGCCACCCCGGTTGCTCCCGCAGAGCAATCCGATCTATACTGTCTTGTTTCTAGGAGACAATTGGAATGTGAGGCGGGATTCCCTGGCATCCATCCTCAAACGGTGCTCTGGATTCATTCCATATGCGATGATTTGGAGCTGCCCACAGGTCTCAATTGTCCCACAGAAGGAATCCTTGAAGGGGGCATCCCACAACTCCCATCGTTGGAAACCTCCATGGCCTTCAGATTCCTCTCCGTTCATGAAGGGGCAGTCATGCACAGAAACTACAACCTGAGCCAACGTCTGATCCTCGCCGTGACTTCAGATGCATGAGATATTGGTTCAGATGTGCAGGGGGTACCTGCCTTGCCCTCGGCCTGAAGCTCAAGTCTAGCTTGTGTTCTCAGACTTCTGTTTTCACACTACTGGCCCAGAAGCCCTCAAGTTTGGCAATTCCCGAACCACAATGCAGCACTGTGCCTGCCCTCTAGAAAAAATATCTTGCCTAATGAGCTGCACAGGCACCTCAAATGAGGATCAACCTACAGGCACTCGACTGTACCCAAATTATAGAGTCTAACCTGGGCACAAATGCACTGTCTGACACAACCTGAGCCCGAACCTGCTGACCAACAACCAGGCAGCTGACCGCACACTGAGCACTTCAGACCCACCATGTCCTTAGGTCACCATCTCTTCCCAACTGCGGTTTCAGGCTTCCGAACCTAGACCTTATCTCCAACCACTGCCCAGGGTTGAAAATGATGCAGAAATCAGAACTCCTTCCCCATGGCAAGAGACCTTGTGATTGGCATGTTGTCCCAACTTCAGTGTAGTTGAAACCAGTGTGGCCCATGAGACCCCGCCCATGCTTGTAAGCCACATTGGTCACAAACACACATTGTGACCCTCAGCCTGAACCCAGTCCTCAAGTAAGGCCTCTCAGTGGCTGGATGAAGAGACAGCATATGGGGCCTGCTATGCCCCTAGGCCCCAAATTTTAACCATAGTTCGGGTTGTCCCTTCAGTCTTCCCCAGGCTCTGCTTTGGAATTCCACTTTGGTTGGGACACTTGAGGTAACAAACCTGAAAGGAGACCTCCCATCCCACAGATTGACGAAAAACAATTGGGACTGGACCAAATCCACAGAGAGGAAGATTCGTCCATGGCCCATGAGGCCTCCCCACATTCCACGGCCATCGTTGACACAAAATCCAGAGACCAAAGCCTGAGCAAGCGCCTCAGACTCGCTCTTTCTACATATCCTGAAGAGTTCTTCTCACGGTTTGTAGATTGGGCCTGCCATACCTACGACCCCAAACCTAAGCTGAGTTTGTGTTTTCAGACTTCTGTCCTCAAGTCCTGGGCCACACACCCTCCAGTCTGGGGCCCCTGGAGCCACACATTAGGACTGTGCCTACCCCATGCATGGGAATTCTGCCCATTCCATTGTCCAAAATTGTACAAATTAGGAGAACCCTCCAAAGTCCCCGAGGCCATTCCAATATCTAGGTCTCTGTGGACAGACAAGGGCGGTCTGACACCAGCTGAGCATCTACCTCCACTCATACTATAGATGGATGTCCCCAGAGAAGGAGATGGAACCACAGAGGACCCTAGGCCATAATCGGATCCATTGCTTTGGTTTACAGGCATGTCTCCTCAAAATCCTGGATTCCAATACCAGCATAGGGGGTTTCCTGAGGCACCCATAAGAAAAATACTCTTCTCCACGAAAAACTTGTGCATAAGACCTATGTCAAAATCTTAGGAGAATACTTCAGAGTCCTGGTGCCACCGCCCCATTCCATGTTCCTCATGGACACAAACACACATTAGGCCCATGCTCAGGAAAGTCCATTTCAACTCAGCCACCCCGGTTGCTCCCGCAGAGTCATCCAATCTCAACTGTCTTGTAGCTAGGAGACAATTGGAATGCGAGGAGGGCTTCCCTGGCATTCATCCTCGCACGGTGCTCTGGATATATTCCATAAGGGATGTGGTGGTGCTGCCCAACAGGTCTCAATTGTGCCGCAGAAGGAATCCTTGAAGGGGGCATCCCACAACTCCCAACGTGGGAAAACCTCCATGGCCTTGAGATTCCTCTCCGTTCATGAAGGGGCAGTCATGCACAGAAACTACAACCTGAGCCAACGTCTGATCCTCTCCGTGACTTCAGATGCATGAGATATTGGTTCAGATGTGCAGGGGGTACCTGCCTTGCCCTCGGCCTGAAGCCCAAGTCTAGCTTCTGTTCTCAGATTTCTGTCCTCACACTACTGGCCCAGAAGCCCTCAAGTTTGGCAATTCCCGACCCACAATGCAGCACTGTGCCTGCCCTCTAGAAAAAATATCTTGCCTAATGAGCTGCCCAGGCACCTCAAATGAGGATCAACCTACAGGGCACTCGACTGTACCCAAATTATATAGTCTAACCTGGGCACTAGCACTGTCTAACACAAACTGAGCCCGAACCTCCTGACCAACAACCAGGCAGCTGACCGCACACTGAGCACATCACACCCACCATGGCCTTAGTTCATCTTCTCCTCCCAACTGCGGTTTTCAGGCTTCCGAACCTAGACCTTATCTCCAACCACTGCCCAGGGTTGAAAATGATGCAGAAATCAGAACTCCTTACCCATGGCAAGAGACCTTTTGATTGGCATGTTGTCCAAACTTGAGTGTACTTGACCAGTGTGGCCCATGAGGCCCCGCCCATGCTCACGAGGCACATTGGTCACAAACACACGTTGTAACCCTCAGCCTGAGCCCAGTCCTCAAGTAAGGCCTCTCAGTGGCTGGTGAAGATAGAGCATATGGGGCCTGCCATGCCCCTAGGCCCCAAATTTTAACCATAGTTTGGGTTGTCCCTTCACTCTTGCCAGGGCTCTGCTTTGGAATTCCTCTTTTGTTGGGACACCTGAGGTAACAAACCTGAAAGGAGACCTCCCATCCCACAGATTGACGAAAAACAATTGGGAATGGGCCAAATCCACAGAGAGGAAGATTCGTCCATTGCCCATGAGGCCTCCCCTCATTCCACGGACATCGTTGACACAAAATCCGGAGACCAAAGCCTGAGCAAGCGCCTCAGACTCGCTCTTTCTTCATATCCTGAAGAGTTCTTCTCATGGTTTGTAGATTGGGTCTGCCATACCTATGTCCCCAAACCTAAGCTGAGTCTGTGTTTTCAGACTTCTGTCCTCAAAGTCCTGGGCCACACACCCTCAAGGCTGGGGCCTCTGGAGCCACACATTAGGACTGTGCCTACCCCATGCATGGGAATTCTGCCCATTCCATTGTCCAAAATTGTACAAATTAAAAGAACCCTCCAAAGTCCCCGAGGCCATCCCAATATGTAGGTCTCTGTGGACAAACAAGGGCGGTGTGACACCAGCTGAGCATCTACCTCCACTCATACCATAGATGGACGTCCCCAGAGAAGGAGATGGTACCAGACAGGATCCTAGACCATAATCGGATCCATTGCTTTGGTTTACAGGCATTCTCCTCAAAAGCCTGGATTCCAATACCAGTATAGGGGGTTTCCTGAGGCACCCATCAGAAAAAATCTCGCCTCCACGAGGAAACTTGTGCATGGGACCTGTGTCAAAACCTTAGGAAAATACTTCAGAGTCCCGGTGCCACCGCCCCATTCCAATGTCCTCATGGACTAAACACACATTAGGCCCCATACTCACGAACGTCCATTTCAACTCAGCCACCCCGGTTACTCCCCCAGAGCCATCCGATCTCAACTGTCTTGTTGCTAGAGGCAATTGGAATGCGAGGAGGGCTTCCCTGGCATCCATCCTTGAACGGTGCTCTGGAGTCATTCCATGTGGGATGTTTTGGAGCTGCCCAACAGGTCTCAATTGTGTCGCAGAAGGAATCCTTGAAGGGGGCATCCCACAACTCCCAACGAGGGAAAACCTCCATGGCCTTGAGATTCCTCTCTGTTCATGAAGGGGCAGTCATGCACAGAAACTACAACCTGAGCCAACGTCTGATCCTCGCCGTGACTTCAGATGCATGAGATATTGGTTCAGATGTGCAGGGAGTACCTGCCTTGCCCTCGGCCTGAAGCCCAAATCTAGCTTGTGGTCTCAGACTTCTGTCCTCACACTACTGGCCCAGAAGCCCTCACGTTTGGCAATTCCGGACCCAAAATGCAGCACTCTGCCTGCCCTCTAGAAAAAATATCTTGCCTAATGAACTGCCCGGGCACCTCAAATAAGGATCAACCTATACGGCACTCGACTGTACCCAAATTATATAGTCTAACCTGAGCACTAATGCACTGTCTGACTCAACCTGAGCCCGAAATTCCTGACCATCAACCAGGCAGCTGACCGCACATTTAGCACATCAGACCCGCCATGGCCTTAGGTCATCATCTCTTCCCAACAGCGGTTTTCAGTATTCAGAACCTAGACCTTATCTCCAACCACTGCCCAGGATTGAAAATGATGCAGAAATCAGAACTCTTTCCCCTGGCAAGAGACCTTGTGATTGGCATGTTGTCCAAACTTCAGTGTAGTTTAAACCAGTGTGGCCCATGAGGCCCCGCCCATGCTCGCGGGCCACATTGGTCACAAACACACATTGTGACCCTCAGCCTGAGCCCAGTCCTCAAGGAATGCCTCTCAGTGGCTGGATGAAGAGACAGCATATGGGACCTGCCATGCCCCTAGGCCCCAAATTTTAACCATAATTTGGGTTGTCCCTTCACTCTTCCCCAGGGCTCTGCTTTGGAATTCCTCTTTGGTTGGTACACCTGAGGTAACAAACCTGAAAGGAGACCTCCCATCACACAGATTGACGAAAAACTATTGGGACCGGGCCAAATCCACAGAGAGGAAGATATGTCCATGTCCCATGAGGCCTCCCCACATTCCACGGCCATTGTTGACACAAAATCCAGAGACCAAAGCCTGAGCAAGCGCCTCAGATTCGCTCTTTCTTCATATCCTGAAGGGTTCTTCTTATGGTTTGAGATTGGGCCTGCCATACCTATGTCCCCAAACCTAAGCTGAGTTTGTGTTTTCCGACTTCTGTCCTCAAATTCCTGGGCCACACACCTCCAGGCTGGGGCCCCTGGAGCCACATATTAGGACTGTGCCTACCCCATGCATGGGAATCCTGCCCATTCCATTGTCCAAAATTGTACAAATTAGGAGAACCCTCCAAATTCCCTGAGGCCATCCCAATATGTAGGTCTCTGTGGACAAACAAGGGCGGTCTGACACCAGCTGAGCATCTACCTCCACTCATACCATAGATGGACGTCCCCAGAGAAGGAGATGGAACCAGACAGGACCCTAGGCCATAATCGGATCCATTGCTTTTGTTTACAGACATGTCTCCTCAAAATCCTGGATTCCAATATCAGCATAGGGGGTTTCCTGAGGCACCCATCAGAAAAAATCTTCACCAGGAGGAAACTTTTGCATGGGACCTATGTCAAAATCTTAGGAGAATACTTCAGATTCCCGGTGCCACCGCCCCATTCCAAGGTCCTCATGGACACAAACACACATTAGGCCCCATGCTCAGGAAAGTCCATTTCAACACAGCCACCCTGGTTGCTCCCACAGAGCCATCCGATCTCAACTGTTATGTTGCTAGGAGACAAATGGAATGCGAGGCGGGCTTCCCTGGCATCCATCCTCGAACAGTCCTCTGGAGTCATTCCATATGGATAGTTTTTAAGCTGCACAACAGGTCTCAATTGTCCCGCAGAAGGAATCCTTGAAGGGGGCAAACCACAACTCCCACGTGGGAAAACCTCCTTGGCCTTGAAATTCCTCTCCGTTCATGAAGGGGCAGTCATGCACAGAAACTACAACCTGAGCCAACGTCTGATCCTCTCCGTGACTTCAGATGCATGAGATATTGGTTCAGATGTGCAAGGGGTACCTGCCTTGCCCTCGGCCTGAAGCCCAAGTCTAGCTTGTGTTCTCAGACTTCTGTCCTCACACTACTAGCCCAGAAGCCCTCAAGTTTGGTAATTCCAGACCCACAATGCAGCACTCTGCCTGCCCTTAGAAAAAATATCTTGCCTATTGAGCTGCCCAGTCACCTCAAATGAGGATCAATATACACGGCACTCGACTGTACCCAAATTATATAGCCTAACCTGGGCACTAATGCACTGTCTGACACAACCTGAGCCCGAAACTCCTGACCAACAAACAGGCAGCTGACCGCACACTGAGCACATCAGACCCACCATGGCCTTAGGTCATCATCTCTTCCCAACTGTGGTTTTCAGGCTTCCGAACCTAGACCTTATCTCCAAACACTGCCCAGGGTTGAAAATGATGCAGAAATCAGCACTCCTTCCCCATGGCAACAGACCTTGTGATTGGCATGTTGTCCAAAGTTCAGTGTAGTTGAAACCAGTGTGGCCCATGAGTCCCTGCCCATGGTCGCGGTCCACATTGGTCACAAACACACATTGTGACCCTCAGCCTGAGCCCAGTCCTCAAGTTGGCCTCTTAGTGGCTGGATGAAGAGACAGCCTATGGGGCCTGCCATGCCCGTAGGCCCCAAATTTTAACCATAGTTTGGGTTGTCCCTTCACTCTTCCCCAGGGCTCTGCTTTGGAATTCCTCTTTGGTTGGGACACCTGAGGTAACAAACCTGAAAGGAGACCTCCCATCCCACAGAGTGACGAAAAACAATTGGGACCGGGCCAAATCCACAGAGAAGAAGATTCGTCCATGGCCCATGAGGCTTCCCCACAATCCACGGCCATCTTTGACACAAAATCCAGAGACCAAAACCTTAGCAAGCGCCTCAGACTCGCTCTTTCTTCATATCCTGAAGAGTTCTTCTCATGGTTTGTAGATTGGGCCTGCCATACCTACGTCCCCAAACCTAAGCTGAGTTTGTGTTTTCAGACTTCTGTCCTCAAAGTCCTGGGCCACACACCCTCCAGGCTGGGGCCCTGGAGCCACACATTAGGACTGTGCCTACCCCATTCATGGGAATTCTTCCCATTCCATTGTCCAAAATCGTACAAATTAGGAGAACCCTCCAAAGTCCCCGAGGCCATCCCATATGTAGGTTTCTGTGGACAAACAAGGGGGGGTCTGACACCAGCTGAGCATCTACCTCCACTCAGACCATAGATGGATGTCCCCAGAGAAGGAGATGGAACCTGACAGGACCCTAGGCCATAATCGGATCCATTGCTTTGGTTTACAGACCTGTCTCCTCAAAATCCTGGATACCAATACCAGCTTAGGAGGTTTCCTGAGGCACCCATCAGAAAAAATCTCGTCTCCACGAGGAGACTTGTGCATGGGACCTATGTCAAAACCTTAGGAGAATACTTCAGAGTCCCAGTGCCACCGCCCCATTCCAAGGTCCTCATGGACACAAACACACATTAGGCCCCATGCTCAGGAAAGTCCATTTCAACTCAGCCACCCCGGTTGCTCCTGCAGATCCATCTGATCTCAACTGTCTTGTTGCTAGGAGACATTTGGAATGCGAGGCGGGCTTCCCCGGCATCCATCCTCGAACGGTGCTCTAGAGTCATTCCATATGGGATGTTTTGGAGCTGCCCAACAGGTCTCAATTGTCCCGCAAAAGGAATCCTTGAAGGGGGCATCCCACAACTCCCAACGTGGGCAAACTTCCATGGCCTTGAGATTCCGCTCCATTCATGAAAGGGGAGTCATGCACAGAAACTCCAACCAGAGCCAACGCCTGATCCTCGCCGTGACTTCTGATGCATGAGATATCGTTTCAGATGTGCAGGGGGTACCTGCCGTGCCCTCGGCCTGAAGCCCAAGTCTAGCTTGTGTTCTCAGACTTCTGTCCTCACACTCCTGGCCCAGAGGCCCTCAAGTTTGGCAATTCAGGACCCACAATGCAGCACTCTGCCTGACCTCTAGAAAAATATCTTGCCTAATGAGCTGCCCAGGCTCCTCAAATGCGGAACAACCTACAGGCACTCGACTGTACCCAAATTATACAGTCTAAACTGGGCACTAATGCACTGAATAACACAAAAAGAGCCCGAACTTCCTGACCAACACCAAGGCAGGTGACCGCACCTTGAGCACAACAAACCTGCCATCGCCTTAGGTCGTCATCTCTTCCCAATTGCTTTTCAGGCTTCAGAACCTAGACCTTATCTCCAACCACTGCCCAGGGTTGAAAATGATGCAGAAATCAGAACTCCTTCCCCATGGCAAGAATCCTTATGATTGGCATGTTGTCCTAAGTTCAGTGTAGTTGAAACCAGTGTGGCCCATGAGGCCCCGCCCATGCTCGCGGGCCACATTGGTCACAAACACACATTGTGACCCTCAGCCTGAACACAGGCCTCTCAGTGGCTCGATGAAGAGACAGCATATTTGGCCAGTCATGCCCCTTGGCCCCAATTTTTAACCATATTTTGGGTTGTCCCTTCACTCTTCCCCAGGGCTCTGCTTTGGAATTGCTCTTTGGTTGGGACACCTGAGGTAACAAACCTGAAAGGAGACCTCCCATCCCACAGATTGACGAAAAACAATTGGGACCGGGCCAAATCCACAGAGAAGAAGATTCGTCCATGGCCCATGAGGCCTCCCCACAATCCACGGCCTTCTTTGACACACAATCCAGAGACCATACACTGAGCAAGCGCCTCAGACTCGCTCTTTCTTCATATCCTGAAGAGTTCTTCTCATGGTTTGTAGATTGGGCCTGCCATACCTACGTCCCAAAACCTAAGCTGAGTTTGTGTTTTCAGACTTCTGTCCTCAAAGTCCTGGGCCACACACCATCCAGACTGGGGCCCCTGAAGCCACCCATTAGGATTGTGCCTACCCAATGAATAGGAATTCTGCCCATTCATTGTCCAAAATCGTACAAATTAGGATAACCCTCCAAAGTCCCCGAGGCCATCCCTATAGTGTACGTTTCCCGGGACAAACAAGGGCGGTCTGACACCAGGTGAGCATCTACATCCACTCATACCATAGATGGATGTCCCCAGAGAAGGAGATGGAAACAGACAGGACCCTAGGCCAAAATCGGATCTATTGCTTTGGTTTACAGGCATGTCTCCTCAAATGCCTGGATTCGAAGACCAGCATAGGGGGTTTCCTGAGGCACCCATCAGAACAAATCTCGTCTCCACAAGGAAACTGTGCATGGGACCTATGTCAAAAGCTTAGGAGAATACTTCAGGGTCCCGGTGCCACCGCCCCATTCCAAGGCCCTCATGGACAAAAACACACATTAGGCCCCATCCTCTGGAAAGTCCATTTCAACTCAGCCACCCCGATTGATCCCGCAGAGCCATCCTATCTCAACTGTCTTGTTGCTAGGAGACAATTGGAATGCGAGGCAGGCTTACCTGGCATCCATCCTCGAACGGTGCTCTGGAGTCATTCCATATGGGCTGTTTTGCAGCTGCCTAACAATTCTCAATTGTCCCGCAGAAGGAATGCTTGAAGGGGGCATCCCACAACTCCCAACGTGGGAAAACCTCCATGGCCTTGAGATTCCGCTCCATTCATGAAGGGGCAGTCATGCACAGAAACTCCAACCAGAGCTTACGTCTGATCCTCGCCGTGACTTCTGATGCATGAGATATCGTTTCAGATTTGCAGGGGGTACCTGCCGTGCCCTCGGCCTGAAGCCCAAGTTTAGCTTGTGTTCTCAGACTTCTGTCCTCACACTCCTGGCCCAGAAGCCCTCAAGTTTGGCAATTCCGGACCCACAATGCAGCACTCTGCCTGCCCTCTAGAAAAATATCTTGCCTAATGAGCTGCCCAGGCTCCTCATTGCGGAACACCATACACTGAACTCGACTGCATCCAAATTATACAGTCTAACCTGGGCACTAATGCACTGTGTGACACAACCTGAGCCCAAACTTCCTGACCAACACCCAGGCAGCTGACCGCATACTGCGCACATCAGACCTGCCATGGCCTTAGGTCGTCATCTCTTCCCAAAGGCGGTTTTCAGGCTTCCGAACCTAGACCTTATCTCCAACCACTGCCCAGGGTTGAAAATGATGCAGAAATAAGAACTCCATCCCCATGGCAAGAAACCTTATGATTGGCATGTTGTCCAAAGTTCAGTGTACTTGAAACCAGATTGGCCCATGAGGCCCCGCCCATGCTCGCAGGCCACATTGGTCATAAACACAAATTGTGACCCTCGGCCTGAGCCCAGTCCTCAAGTAAGGCCTCTTAGTGGCTGGATGAAGAGACAGCATATTGGGCCTGCCATGACCTTAGGCCTCAATTTTTAAACATATTTTGTGTTGTCCCTTCAATCTTAAGGGTTCTGCTTTGGAATTCTTCTTTGGTTGGAACACCAGAGGAAATAGAACTGAAAGAACACCTCCCATCCCACAGATTGACGAAAAACAATTGGGACCGGGCCAAATACACAGAGACAAAGATTCGTCCATGGCCCTTGAAGCCTCACCACATACCACAGCCATCATTGATACAAAATCCAGAGACAAAAGCCTGAGCAAGTGCCTCAGACTCGCTCTTTCTTCATTTCCTGAAGAGTTCTTCTCATGGTTTGTAGATTGGGCCTGCCATACCTACGTCCCCAAAACCTAAGTTGAGTTTGTGTATTCAGACTTCTGTCCTCAAAGTCCTGGGCCACACACCATCCAGGCTGGGGCCCCTGAATCCAGACGTTAGGACTTTTCCTACCCAATGCATAGGAAACCTGCCCATCCATTGTCCAAAATCGTACAAATTAGGAGAAAGCTCCAAATTCCCTGAGGCCATACCAATAGTGTAGGTCTCCCGGGTCAAACAAGGGCGGTCTGACACCAACAGAGCATCTACCTCCACATACCATAGATGGATGTCCCCAGAGAAGAAGATGGAACCAGACAGGACCGTAGGCCATAATCGGATCCATTGATTTGGTTTACAGGCATGTCTCCTCAAAAGCCTGGATTCCAAGACCAGCATAGGGGGTTTCGTGAGACACACATCAGAACAAATCTCGGCTCCACAAGGAAACTTGTGCTGGGAGCTATGTCAAAAGCTTAGGAGAATACTTCGGGGTCCCGGTGCCACCGCCCCATTCCAAGGCCCTCATGAACACAAACACACATTAAGCCCCATCCTCAAGAAAATCCATTTTAACTCAGCCACCGCGGTTACTCCCGCTGAGATTCCGATCTCAACTGTCTTGTTGCTAGGAGACAATTGGAATGCGAGCCGGGCTTCCCTGGCATCCATCCTCGAACGGTGCTCTGGATTCATTCCATATGGGATGTCCTGGAGCTGCCAAACAGATCTCAATTGTGCCTCAGAAGGAATCCTTGAAGGGGGCATCCCACAACTCCCAACATGGGAAAACCTCCATTTCCTTGAGATTCCCCTCCGTTCATGAAGGGGCAGTCATGCACAGAAACTCTAAGCTGAGCCAACGTCTGATCCTCGCCGTGACTTCAGATTCATGAGATGTAATTCAGATGTGCAGGGGGTACCTGCCGTGCCCTCGGCCTGAAGCCAATGTCTAGCTTGTGTTCTCAGACTTATGTCCTCACACTCGTGGCCCAGAAGCCCTCACGTTTGGCAATTCCGGACACACAATGCAGCACCCTGCCTGCCCTCTAGAAAAATATCTTGCCTAATGATCTGCCCAGGCACCTCAAAGGCGGAAAACCTACACGGCACTCAACTGTACCCAAATTATACAGTCTAACCTGGGCACTAATGCACTGTCTGACACAACCTGAGCTCGAACTTTCTGACCAACACCCAGGCAGCTGACCGCACACTGAGCACATCAGACCCGCCATGGACTTAGGTCGCCATCTCTTCCCAACGGTAATTTTCAGACATTACAACCTAGACCTTATCTCCAACCACTGCCCAGGGTTGAAAATGATGCAGAAATCAGAACTCATTCCCCATGGCAAGAATCCTTATGATTGGCATGTTGTCCAAAGTTCAGTGTAGTTGAAACCATTGTGGCCCATGCTCGCGGGGCACATTGGTCACAAACACACATTTTAACCCTCAGCCTGAACCCAGTCCTCAAGTAAGGCCTCTCAGTGGCTAGAAAAGAGACAGCTATTGGGACTGCATGCACCTAGGCCCCAATTTTTAACCAAGTTTGGGTTGTCCCTTCACTCTTCCCCGGGGCTCTCCCTTGGAATTCCTCTTAGTTGGGACACCTGACGTAACAAACCTGAAAGGAGATCTCACATCCCACAGATTGACGAAAAACAATTTGGACTGGGCCATATCCACAGAGAGGAAGTTTCGTTCATGGCCCATGAGGCCTCCCCACATTCCACGGCCATCGTTGATACAAAATCCAGAGACAAAATCCTGAGCAAGCGCCTCAGACTCGCTCTTTCTTCATATCCTTAAGAGTTCTTCTCATGGTTTGTGATTGGGCCTGCCATACCTACGTCCCCAAACCTAAGCTGAGTTTGTGTTTTCAGACTTCTGTCCTCAAAGTCCTGGGCCACACACCCTCCATGCTGGGGCCCCTGGAGACACACATTAGGACAGTGCCTACCCAATCCATGGGAATTCTGCCCATTCCGATGTCCAAAATCGTACAAATTAGGAGAACTCTCCAAAGTACCCGAGGCAATCCCAATAGTGTAGGTATCCAGGTACAACAAGGGCGGTCTGACACCAGTTGAGCATCTACCTCCACTCATTCCATAGAGGGATATCGCCAGAGAAGAAGATTGAACCAGACAGGACCCTAGGCCATAATCGGATCCATTGCTTTGGTTTACAGGCATGTCTCCTCAAAAGCCTGGATTCCAATACCAGCATAAGTGGGTTCCTGAGGCACACATCAGAACAAATCTCGTCTCCACAAGGAAACCTGTGCATGGGAGCCATGTCCAAAGCATAGGAGAGTTCTTCAGGGTCCCGGTGCCACCGCCCCATTCCAAGGCCCTCATGGACACAAAAACACATTAGGACCCATCCTCAGGAAAGTCCATTTCAACTCAGCCACCCCGGTTGCTCCCGCAGAGCCATCAGAAATAAACTGTCTTGTTGCTAGGAGACAATTGGAATGCGAGGCTGGCTTCCCAGGCTCCATTTTCGAACGGTGCTCTGGAGTCATTCCATATGGGATGTCCTGGAGCTGTCCAACTGGTCTCAATTGTCCAGCAGAAGGAATCCTTGAAGAGGGCATCCCACAACTCCCAACGTGCGAAAACCTCAATGGCCTCGAGATTCCGCTCCCTTCATGAACGGCCGTCATGCACGGAAACTCCAACCTGAGCCAACGTCTGATCCTTGCCCTGACTTCAGATGCATGAGTATTGGTTTAGATCTGCAGGGGGTACCTGCCGTGCCCTCGCCCTGAAACCCAAGTCTAGCTTGTCTTCTCAGACTTCCGTCCTCACACTCCTGGCCCTGAAGCCCTCAAGTTTGGCAATTCCGGACCCACAATGCAGCACTCTGCCTGCCCTCTAGAAAAAAATTATTGCCTCATGAGCTGCCCAGGCACTTTCAATGAGGATAAACCTCCACAGCAGTCGACTTCACCCAAATTATATAGTCTAACCTGGGCACTAATGCACTGTCGGACACAACCTGAGCCCGGACCTCCTGACCAACACCCGGAAAGCAGACCGCACACTGAGCACATAAGACCCGCCATGGCCTTAGGTCATCATCTCTTCCCTACCTCAGTTTTCAGGTCTCAGAACCGAGACATTATCTCCAATCACTGCCCAGGGGTGAGTGTGATGCAGAAATCAGAACACCTCCTTACCCATAGTAAGAAAACTTGTGGTTGGCACGTCGTCCAACGTTCAGTGTAGGAGAAACCAGCATTCACCCTGAGGCCTCGCCCATTCTTGAGTGCGACAAGGGCATACACACGCATTGTGACCCTCAGCATGAGTCCTGTACTCTAGTAAGTCCTCTCAGTTACTGGACCATTAGATGTCATAATGGGCTTGATATGTCCCTAGGCCCCAATTTTTAACCAGATTTCTGACTGTCCAGTCACCACCCCCCAGGGCTCTACTCTGTAATCCCTCATTTGGTGGGACACCTGAGGTTAAAAAGAAAACAACATCAAAAAAAAAAAAACAAAAACGGACTTCTTCCATCCCACAGAGTGACCCCAAACGCTTTGGACTGGGCCAAACCACCAGGGAGTAAGACTCGTCCATTTCCCATGAAGTCACCCAGAAATTTCACGACCATGAGTAACACGATATCCAGAGACAAAAACTTGAGCAAGAGCCTCACACTCGCCCTTTTCTCGAATCCCGAAAAGTTCTCCTCATGGTCTGTAGATAAGTACTGCCATACCTATGACCTGAAACATAAGCCAAGTTTGTGTTTTCAGAAAACTGTCCAAACAGCCCTGGCCTACACAACCTGCAGGCTCAGGCCCCTGGAGCAAAACCTGAGGACTGTACTTGCCCTCTCCAAGGGAATTGTGTGTGCCCATTCCAATGGCCACATCCCTTCTAATAGGATAAACCTCCAAAGTCGCTGATCCATCTCATTAGTGGTGGCTTCCCAGGTAAAACAGGGGCAATCTGAGCCCATCTGAGCAACTACCTGTACTCAGGCCCATAGACAGATGTCCCCAGAGGTAAAAAGGAAAGAACAGGCCCCTAGGCACTAATCATATCCATTGCTTTGGTTTCCAGGCATCTCTCCTCAGAGGCCTGGAATTCAAAACCAGCATATGGCTGTTTCTTTACTCACCCATCAGAAAACATCTCATCTACACATGGGAAACTTGCACGTTGGAGCTGTGTCAAAGCCTCTGTTTAGGAGAACCCTTCAGGGCCCCAGTGCCACCGCTTCATTCCAAGGTCTCCATAGACACAAAAGCACATTAGGACCCATCCCCAGGGGTGTCCATTTCAACTCAGCATCCTCGGTTGCTCCCCCAGATCCAGCAGATCTAACCTGTCTTGTTTCTAGGAGACAATTGGAATGCGAGGTGGGCTAGCCAGCCATGCATCCTTAGAACCCTGCTCAGAATCATTGGCCTGGAGCCAAACAATAGGTCTCAATTGTCCTGCAGAAGACACTTTGCAGTTTGGAGCTTCTCACAAATCCCATCTTGGGAAAACCCCCATGGCCTCGTGATGCCGCCCTTTCGTGAAGGGGCCATTAGGGACAGAAACACCAACTTAAGCGGTAGTCTGATCCTCGCCCTGACTTCAGATGCACGAGATCTCGATACAGGTCTGTAGATTGTGCCATCGCTGATACAAAATCCAGATACAAAAACCTGAGCAAGCGCCTCAGACTCGCACTTTCTTCATATCCTGAAGAGTTCTTCTCATGTTTTGTAGATCGGGCCTGCCATACCTACGTCCCCAAACGTAAGCTGAGTTTGTGTTTTCAGACTTCTGTCCTCAAAGTCCTGTGCCCCACACCCTCCAGGCTGGGGCCCCTGGAGCCACACATTAGGACTGTGCCTACCAATCCATGGGAATTCTGCCCATTCCATTGTCCAAAATCGTATAAATTAGGAGAAACCTCCAAAGTCCCTGAGGCCATCCCAATAGTGTAGGTCGCCCGGAACAAACAAGGGCTGTCTGACACCAGATGATAATCTACCTCCACTCATACCATAAATGGATGTCCCCAGAGGAGAAGATTGAACCAGACAGGACCCTAGGCCATAATAGGATCCATTGCCTTGGTTTACAGGCATGTCTCCTCAAAAACCTGAATCCAATACGAGCATAGGGGTTTTGCTGAGGCACCCAGCAGAACTCATCTCGTCTCCAAAAGGAAACCTGTGCATGGCAGCCATGTCCAAAGCATAGGGTTCTTCAGGGTCCCGGTGCCACCAACCCATTCCAAGGCCCTCATGGGCACAAAAACACATTAGGACCCATCCTCAGGAAAGTCCATTTCAACTCAGCCACCCCGGTTGCTCCCGCAGAGCCATCAGATCTAAACTGTCTTGTTGCTAGGAGACAATTGGAATGCGAGGCGGGCTTCCCAGGCATCCATCCTCGAACTGTGTTCTGGAGTCATTCCATATGGGATGTCCTGGAGCTGTCCAACAGGTCTCAATTGTTGCGCAGAAGGAATCCTTGAAGGGTGCATCCCACAACTCCCAACGTGGGAAAACCTCAATGGCCTTGAGATTCCGCTCCCTTCATGAAGTGGCCGTCATGCACGGAAACTCAAACCTGAGCCAACGTCTGATCCTCGCCCTGACTTCAGATGCATGAGTATTGGTTCAGATCTGTAGGGGGTACCTGCCGTAGCCCTCGCCCTGAAACCGAAGTCTAGTTTGTCTTCTCAGACTTCCGTCCTCACACTCCTGGCCCCGAAGCCCTCAAGTTTGGCAATTCCGGACCCACAATGCAGCACTCTGCCTGCCCTCTAGAAAAAAATTGTTGCCTCATGAGCTGCCCAGGCACCTTCAATGAGGATAAACCTCCACAGCACTCGACTTCACCCAAATTATATAGTCTAACCTGGGCACTAATGCACTGTCGGACACAACCTGAGCCCGGACCTCCTGACCAAACCCGGAAAGCAGACCGCACACTGAGCACATAAAACCCGCCATGGCCTTAGGTATCCTCTCTTCCCTACCTCAGTTTTCAGGCCTCAGAACCGAGACATTATCTCCAATCACTGCCCAGGGGTGAGTGTGATGCAGAAATCAGAACACCTCCTTACCCATGGTAAGAAACCTTGTAGTTGGCACGTCGTCCAACGTTCAGTGTAGGAGAAACCAGCATTCACCCTGAGGCCCCGCCCATTCTTGAGTTCGACAAGCGCATAAACACGCATTGTGACCCTCATGAGTCCTGTCCTCTAGTAAGTCCTCTCAGTGACTGGACCATTAGATGTCATAATGTGCTTGATATGTCCCTAGGCGCCAATTTTTAACCAGATTTCTGATTGTCCAGTCACCCCCCCCAAGGCTCTACTCTGGAATCCCTCATTTGGTGGGACCCCTGAGGTTAAAAAGAAAACAACATAAAAAAAAAAAACCGGACTTCTTCCATCCCACAGAGTGACCCCAAACGCTTTGGACTGGGCCAAACCACCAGGGAGTAAGACTCGTCCATTTCCCATGAAGTCACCCAGATATTTCACGACAATGAGTGACACGATATCCAGAGACAAAAACTTGAGCAAGAGCCTCACACTCGCCCTTTTCTCAAATCCCGAAAAGTTCTCCTCATGGTCTGTAGATAAGTCCTGCCATAACTATGACCTGAAACATAAGCCAAGTTTGTGTTTTCAGACAACTGTCCAAACAGACCTTGAGGAGAGCCATGCAGCAGAAGCTGGGAGTCACGTACTAGACGAGGCTTGAGGAGAAGGGCAGGTGAATGTTTATGTGGGAGCGCTCCAGGCAACGCACAACCTGTACTGAAGTATCGGGACTAGTATAAGATTAACCAGGGACCATGGGAACGGCACAAAAAAAGAGTGAACAATAAGTTTCGGGGGCTCACGTCAGTAGGCACGAGCTCCCCGCATGATCTGGATTGAAGTTATCTGTATCCCTTCTGATTGGATGTTATAGTAGTTGTGTTATGTGGTGATTGGTTGCTTTCTATCCACTGTGTACTATAACTTGGGGCTATAATCGGTGTACGGGGTCCTGCGGCTGAAGATTGAATAAAGAAGTTTGCCACCCACCTCGACTGTGGGTCGTTCTTGCGGGTCGAGAGCGACATCTGGTGCCGAAAACCCGGGACCCGACGCCGAGCGCAGAACGAGGATTGGGGTAAGAGCAACAAAAGGGGAAGTTGGCCACCATCTCTGTCTACGGACAGGACAGGTCTCTGGACGAGTATAGCTGTAGTTTTAAAAGTTCACGGAGACCTGGATAGCAAAAGATTTCCAGATTGGGAAACGAGCTTACTAGATATAGGATGGAAGGTCCTTTAAAGGACATTCTCAAAGCAAATGGCACGCCTTTAAAATCAAAAACAGATCGTGCCTTTTTAAAGGAAGTAGGAGAAATCGCCCCTTGGTTTATAGAGGAGGGACTTCTGAATGTGCCTCAGTGGGAACATCTAGGAGAGGATTTAAGGCAGAACCCCACCGTGAACGCCGGCACTCTTGCCGTGTGGTCCCTTGTGAAAGTATGTTTGTAGTCATCTCGGGAGCGGCTAAAACAGGTGATTCAGCAAGGAGGGGAAATATTAGAACAATTAAAGGAGGAATCCTATAAGGGCTCCTCCCAGGGCTCTGAGGCGGATAGTGAGAGTTCAGAGGGACTTCCAGATGAACTAACTCAAAATCAAAAAGGGGGTAAGGAGAAAAAGAATCCAGAGGCTTTAGGCTTACCAACAGAGGCAAAACCCATAGCTGTGAAACAACCAGAAGCAGAAATAGACCGTGCGCCGACTCCTCATTCCAGCCCCACGGCGCCACCTTATGAATGGCCCCCACCATATCGGTCAGGCTGTGCAAAAGTCTGCCATTGCTCAGACTGCACCGCGGCAAACTGGAGAGAGGTCTTAGGTCCAGGAAAAGGGTTTTTCCCAGTACTGGAAGATCAAAATCAGCAGAGATATCATCAGCCGCTAGATTTTAAACTGGTGAAACAACTTAAGGAAGCACTTAGTGCCTACGGACCCCAGGCAGCCTTTACTGTCTCCCTTGTGGAATCGCTGGGAGCGCTCACCCTCACTCCTGAGGATTGGAGCAATTTAGCTAGAGCAGTTTTGAGCGGAGGGCAATATCTGGAATGGAAAATTCAAAATCAGGATAATTGCCAGGATACAGCGCGGAGAAATGCAGCTACGGGAAATCCCCAGTGGAACTCAGAAATGCTGACAGGCACTGGACCATATCTCGAGGCTCAGGTACAGGCCACCTACCCCCCTGCCGTATTTCAACAGATTGCTACAGCGGCCGTTAGGGCCTGGAAAACATTGAGGGGTGTAAATGATTTGCAAGGACAACTGTCTAGAGTAGTACAGGGGCCAAATGAGCCCTATGCTGATTTTGTGGACAGGCTGATGCAGGTTGCGGGCAGGATGTTTGGAGATACTGACTCTGCTATGCCTTTAATTAAACAATTAGCCTATGAAAATGCTAATAAATGGTGCCGTGAAGCCATTAGGCCATGGAGGGCTAAAGATCTTTCTGCCTATATCAAGGTCTGCAGAGACATTACAGGGCCAGTAATTCAGGGGCAGGTTATGGCTGCAGCCTTTGCTCAGGCTATGCAAGGACAGCAAGGAGCCCACCCCCGGAAATGTTTCCAGTGCAGACAGGAGGGCCATCTAAAAAGAGACTGCCCCCAAAGATGAGTTCCATTTGGAAAAGCCTCCCCGAATAAGCCGGCAAGGAAAAAACCTCAACTGTGTCCACGATGTAGAAAAGGAAATCATTGGGCACAAGAATGCCGATCTGTGGCGGATATACAAGGAAATCCGTTACCACCTAATAATTGGGGGAGTCCAAAAAACGAGGGGCATGGCCCCAGCCCCCGGGGCCCGAATCAAATGTACAGGGTGGCGATGTCCCTGCCAGTCAAGCCACGATGGCTGTACCCACCCACCGATCAGGGGAGTCAATTCCTGCAGGGCCCCGGGGAGCCACAACAGGCTCCGCCGGACTTGACGTCTGTGCCACCACCCGAATGGTCTTAACACCTGAGATGGGGGTGCAGGCTGTGCCATCTGACCTGTCTGGAGGGCCTCCAAAAGGAACGGTGGGACTCCTTCTTGGCAGAAGTTCTTGTACTTTACGAGGGCTTCAGGTCCATCCGGGAGTGATTGATCCTGATTTTGAAGGGGAAGTTAAAATTCTGATATCATCTCCTAAGGGAATTAATATTATAAATCCAGGGGACAGAATTGCACAGCTTTTGATTTTGCCTAGTAATCATGAAAAATATCCCTCTACAGGCCAGACTAGAAAAGGAGGTTTCGGATCCACGGGATCCTCCCTCGCATGCCTTACTATGAGCATGAAAGAGAGACCTATGCTTAAATTAAAGATTAGAGGTAAACTATTCTGGGGACTCCTAGATACAGGAGCAGACAAAAGCATTATAAATTGTCTAGATTGGCCTAAAGCCTGGGCTCTAGTTAAAGCCAGCCAGACCCTCCGGGGACTAGGGATAGCTACCAGTCCTGATATTAGTGCTGCATCTTTGGACTGGGAGGATGAGGAAGGACATAAAGGCATTTTCCAACCATATGTCTGTTCCACCCCTGTTTCTTTGTGGGGGCGCGATGTGCTGGAGCAAATGAATATCAAACTTACTACAGAAAAGTTATACAGTGAGGCCTCCCAAAGCATGATGAGAAACATGGAATATAAGCCTGGCCAAGGGCTTGGGACCAAGGGCCAGGGAGATCCCAATCCGCCTTCTATGGGGGGTCAGGTTTTTTCCTAGCGGCCACTGAGGCAATTCGCATAACTTGGAAAACACCAGAGCCGCGCTGGGTGCCTCAGTGGCCTTTAACAAAAGAAAAATTACTAGCGGCAAAAGAGCTAGTTCAAGAACAACTCAAAGCAGGGCATATTCAAAAATCCACATCCCCATGGAATACACCCATATTTGTAATAAGAAAGAAATCAGGCAACTGGCGATTGCTACATGACCTACGACAGATTAATGATCAAATGCAGGTCATGGGACCCATTCAGTTAGGGCTCCCAGTCGTGACGGCGTTGCCAAGAAACTGGCCTTCTATTGTAATTGACATCAAAGACTGTTTCTTTTCCATTCCACTACACCCTGCAGATATAGAGCGCTTTGCATTTACTCTGCCATCAATTAATCATGCTGAGCTAGATCAACGGTATGAATGGAAAGTACTTCCTCAGGGGATGGCCAATAGCCCCACCTTGTGTCAGTTGTATGTAAGCCAAGCACTAGAGCCTTTCCGAAAAGCATTTCCAGACCTGCTTTGTTATCATTATATGGATGATATCTTGATTTGTGGGCCAAATGAGAGGTCTCTTCCTTCAGCTCTAACCTTCCTACAGGAACAGTTAGCAAAATGGGGTCTAACTATATCCCCTGAAAAAATCCAAGCAGGCGGCCTACAAAATTACCTTGGTATGCAGCTCTCTAAAACGTCAGTAAAGCCTCAGCTAATTTAAATCCGTAGAGATCACTTGCATAAATTGAATGATTTCCAAAAACTTTTAGGGGACATTAACTGGATTTGACCATACATAAAAATTACTACTGCAGAGCTGAAACCTTTATTCGATATTCTGCCTGGGGACCCTGCATTAGACTCCCCAAGAGTACTCACTCCAGCTGCTATTGAATCATTACAGTTAGTTGAAAGCAGGCTAGCTTTAACAGCAGCAGATAGATGTGACCCGGAAAAGCCTATAAGTGTCATAATTATTCCATCCCCTGGATCACCCACGGGGCCTTATGGCAAGGAGGACCCCTACTATGGATTTAACTACCTCATAATCTTAGCCGTGTCATCACCCCGTATGCTACAGCTGTAGCTACAGTGGCAAATAAAGCCTTTAAAGCCAGCATACAGGTCCTAGGGAAACTGCCCGATGTTTGCATAATCCCTTATGATAAAACCCAAATAAGCATTTTAACGCATGAAAATGACGATTGGGCCATCCTGACAGTTGCTTATCCTGTTATATTTAATAATCATTATCCCTCACACCCTCTCATTGAGTTTTATAAAAATACACCCCTTATTTGGCCTAAATCCTGTCGATTGGAGCCATTAATCGGGGCCCTCACAGTATTTACAGATGGCAGTAAAGCAGGAACTGGCGCTTATGTGGTGGAAGGAAAAATAATTCCTGTTGTTGTGCCCTCGACTTCAGCCCAGAGAACAGAATTGTTGGTGATTATGTGTGTTTTACAAAGGTTTCTAAATCAACCCTTTAATATTATCTCAGATAGCAAATATGCAGTTGCAGCCACCAGGTCTATAGAAACTGCTATTATTTCAGCCAGCCAGTCAGAAATTTCCTCCCTGCTGGCTGAATTGCAACACCTTATACTCTCCCGTGGTGCCCCTTTTTATATTGGACATCTTAGAGCACATTCAGACCTTCCAGGACCTATGGCTGAGGGAAACCGAATGGCTGATTCAGCTGCGCGCTTTTATGTTTGTAATGCTCTAGAAGATGCTAAAAGATATCATGATAAATGGCATGTGAATGCCCAAACATTAAAGGCACGCTTTCATATCTCCAGAGCTGACGCACGAGATATCGTAAAGTCTTGTGGCAATTGTGTGGTACACTTGCCCATGCCCTCCTTCGGGGTAAATCCTAAGGGACTATTGCCCAACCATCTGTGGCAAATGGATGTAACACATATACCTTCTTTTGGGCAACAAAAATGCGTTCATGTGAGTGTGGATACCTGCTCAGGGGTCGTTAGCGCAACCCCCCTGCGAGGAGAAAATGTTAAAAACGTGATATCTCATTGCCTGCGCAGCTTTGCCTGCTGGGGAGTGCCTAAACAATTAAAGACAGACAATGCTCCTGCTTATACTTCTAAAAGCTTTTCAAACTTTCTAGCCTGTTATGATATTCACCATGTTACAGGCATTCCTTATAACCCTCGAGGCCAGGGTGTCATAGAGCGCACTCACCTGACCTTTAAAACTACCTTGCAAAAAATACAAAAAGGGGGAATTGGAGAGGAGCATCACACGCCTACAGACCTTACCAACTTGACCACTTTTATTTTAAATTTTCTCACACTTGACAAAGACGGCGTTTCAGCCGCAGAGCGCCATTGGGGCCAACAGAAAACGCAACAATCTATGGTGAAGTGGAAGGATGTCCTTACTGGTTCATGGAAGGGCCCTGACCCGGTGCTCCGGTGGCACCGAGGTTCCCTTTGTGTTTTTCCACAGGATGCGCCTGTCCCGCTCTGGGTGCCGGAACGTCTCACCAGGCTGGTGGCCGTGGAACCTGTGGAAGATGCTGCTACTGCGGATGACAGTGATGATGATCATCCTGCAGCCTGCCCCCGGGGACCTGGAACCGACCCAACTGCCGCCGAGGCAGAAGATCACCAAGCTTCGACTCCTTCCTCAAATGACTCAGTCTAAAGCGCAATTTTCTCTTTTGGACTTGTACCTGTCATTACTGTTCATTTGTATGCAAGTGTTAACGGTTCAAGGCTCTGTATACTGGGCATACGTTCCTGATCCGCCTTTACTGCAACCTGTAAGTTGGGAAATGAGTTCTGTCCCTGTCTATGTTAATGATACTGTTTTACTAGGATCCCCTTCCTCAGTACATATACAGCCGCAACAGGCGAATATTTCTTATAAGGGCTATTCTGACATGTATCCTATGTGCTTCTCCATGAATGGTAGACGATCACATTGCTTGTGGGTGTTTACACTAGTTTATTATGATGATGTGACTATAGCAGGGGTAACTGCTGGCCATGCAACATCAATAGGTAAGATTCCCCGGGATATCCCATTATGTGCAGCTCAGTTGGGAATATCTAAAGGAATAGACGTTCCCTGGAGGTTATGTGTGGAAAAGAAGGCCACTGCTTACACCCTTGAGGAGGGATTTACACTTTTAGATTGGGGATCTAGGGCACCTACCCAGGCTTTTAAGCCAAAGGTACCTCCTATACTTGCTCCGCCAAGAGGGTATCCAGTACAAACGGAAATATGGAAGCTTTTAGCCGCTTTTGGAAAAGCAACCCGTTGGAACAAGGAAGCCCAAGATCTAGAGGATAGATACCCTCAAGCGTGTGTGCCTAGACCTTTTATGCTGCTAGTAGAGGATCTCACCATTAAAAAAGATAAAGCTACATATCACCTGCTCTGTCCGAATTGTACTTTAACTAACTGCATTCAGGGTGTCTCGGTAGATGATGGTGTATTAGTAGTTCGACAACCCCCCTTTATCATGCTTCCTGTTAATATATCTAAGCCATGGTACTCTAACCCTGGGTTAGAATTGTGGGATCGGGTACAGAATGCCCTTAGTCGGCCTACACGAGAATTAGGATTGTTGATCTTAGGTATAGTTTCTCTTATAACAATAATTGCTACAACTGTTACTGCATCTATTTCTTTAACTCAAGCAGTGCAAGCTGCAGATACTGTAGATCATCTGGCACATAATACTTCTCTGGCCTTGGGAACACAAGAGGATATAGACAAAAGGGTTGAAACCAGACTAAATGCCTTATATGATGCTGTGAAGTTTCTGGGGGACGAACGTCAAAGTTTGAAATTGCGAACTAGGATCCAATGCCATAGTGACTACCACTGGATCTGTGTCACCCCCAAGCGCTATAATGTCACAGAAACTTCCTGGGGTCGAGTGTTGTACCACCTTGAAGGGGCATGGTCTAACTCTAATGTGTCCCTTGACTTGCTGCAGTTACATCAAGAGATTTTGAATATTGCAGAAGCTCCGCATGCCAAGCTGCCCGTGGCTCAGCTTGCTGACAATTTTGTAAATTCGCTATTTTCTCATATTCCTTTGCTATCACGTACTTGGTATGCTATAGGCTCTATTATAGGAGTGTTAATACTTATGCTTTTATTCATGTGCCTCTTTCCCTGTGTGGTGAAATTCATGCTTGCAGAATTATATAAAGTGCGAGCCATTGTGCGGAATCAGCAACGAGCTGCTCGTGACAAAACTACACGGCAACCTTGATTATGGGTTGCTCCCACCATAGCTAGTACCCTGCTGCCTCAAGCGTCTCAAAACTGGCTTTGCTGCCTAAAAGGATGCCTCCCCCTGAATATGGCTCTGTATGCTGGGTCGGTAGCCAAAGACGGGTAAGACTGGTCCCTCACCATAGCAACCTAAGACAGGGGCTCCTCGGTGAAGGGGAGTACCCGATGACGGGTAAGCATGTGTGTTGAGGATTGGCAACCTAAGACAGGCACGATCCCTGCCATGTAATAAATAAAAAAGGGGGAGCTGTGGAGAGCCATGCAGCAGAAGCTGGGAGTCACGTACTAGGCGAGGCTTGAGGAGAAGGGCAGGTGAATGTTTATGTGGGAGCGCTCCAGGCAACGCACAACCTGTACTGAAGTATCGGGACTAGTATAAGATTAACCAGGGACCATGGGAACGGCACAAAAACAGAGTGAACAATAAGTTTCAGGGGCTCACGTCAGTAGGCACGAGCTCCCCGCATGATCTGGATTGAAGTCATCTGTATCCCTTCTGATTGGATGTTATAGTAGTTGTGTTATGTGGTGATTGGTTGCTTTCTATCCACTGTGTTCTATAACTTGGGGCTATAATCGGTGTACGGGGTCCCGGGGCTAAGATTGAATAAAGAAGTTTGCCACCCACCTCGTCTGCGGGTCGTTCTTGCAAGTCGAGAGCGACAGACCTGGCCTACACAACCTACAGGCTCAGGCCCCTGGAGCCAAACCTGAGGACTGTACTTGCCCTCTCCAAGGGAATTGTGTGTGCCCATTCCAATGGCCACATCCCTTCTAATAGGATAAACCTCCAAGGTCCCTGATCCATCTCATTAGTGGTGGCTTCCCAGGTAAAACAGGGGCAATCTGAGCCCATCTGAGCACCTACCTGTACTCAGACCCATAGACAGATGTCCCCAGAGGTAAAAAGGAAAGAACAGGCCCTAGGCACTAATCATATCCATTGCTTTGGTTTCCAGGCATCTCTCCTCAGAGGCCTGGATTTAAAAACCAGCATATGGCTGTTTCATGACTCACCCATCAGAAAACATCTCATCTACACATGGGAAACTTGCACGTTGGAGCTGTGTCAAAGCCGCTGTTTATGAGAACCCTTCAGGGCCCCAGTGGCACCGCTTCATTCCAAGGTCTCCATAGACAAAAAGCACATTAGGACCCATCCATAGGAGAGTCCATTTCAACTAAGCCTCCTCGGTGGCTCCCCCAGATCCAGCATATCTAACCTGTCTTGTTTCTAGGAGACAATTGGAATGCGAGGTGGGCTACCCAGCCATGCATCCTTAAAACCCTGCTCAGAATCATTGGCCTGGAGCCAATCAATAGGAATCAATTGTCCTGCAGAAGTCACTTTGCAGTTTGGAGCTTCTCACAAATCCCATCGTGGGAAAACCCCCATGGCCTCTTGATGCCCCCCCTTCGTGAAGGGGCCATCAGGGCAGAAACACCAACTTGAGCGATCGACTGATCCTCGCCTTGACTTCAGATGCAAGAGAAGTCGATTCAGGTCTGTAGATTCTACCATCGCTGATACAAAATCCAGAGACAAAAGCCTGAGCAAGCACCTCAGACTCGCACTTTCTTCATATCCTGAAGAGTTTTTCTCATGGTTTGTAGATCGGGCCTGCCATACCTACGTCCCCAAACCTAAGTTGAGTTTGTGTTTTCAGACTTCTGTCCTCAAAGTCTTGGGCCACACACCCTCCAGGCTGGGCCCCTAGAGCCCCACATTAGGACTGTGCCTACCAATCCATGGGAATTCTGCCCATTCCATGGTCCAAAATCGTACAAATTAGGGGAAACCTCCAAAGTCCCTGAGGTCATCCCAATAGTGTAGGTCGCCCGGAACAAACAAGGGCTGTCTGACACCAGCTGATAATCGACCTCCACTCATACCATAGTTGGATGTCCCTAGAGAAGAATATTGAACCAGACAGGACCCTAGGCCATATTAAGATCCATTGCTTTGGGTTACGGGCATGTGTCCTCAAAAGCCTGATTCCAATACGAGCATAGGGGTTTTCCTGAGGCACCCATCAGAACTCATCTCGTCTCCACAAGGAAACCTGTGCATGGGAGCCATGTCCAAAGCTTAGGAGAGTACTTCAGGGTCCCGGTGCCACCGCCCCATTCCAAGGCCCTCATGGACACAAAATCACATTAGGACCCATCCTCAGGAAAGTCCATTTCAACTCAGCCACCCTGGTTGCTCCGGCAGAGCCATCAACTCTAAACTGTCTTGTTGCTAGGAGACAATTGGAATGGGAGGCGGGCTTCCCAGGCATCCATCCGCGAACGGTGCTCTGTAGTCATTCCATATGGGATGTCCTGGAGCTGTCCAAGAGGTCTCAATTGTCCCGCAGAAGGAATCCTTGAAGGGGGCATCCCACAACTCCCAAAGTGGGAAAACCTCAATGGCCTCGAGATTCCGCTCCCTTCATGAAGCGGCCGTCATGCACAGAAACTCCAACCTGAGCCAACGTCTGATCCTCGCCCTGACTTCAGATGCATGAGATATTGGTTCAGATCTGCAGGGGGTACCTGCCGTGCCCTCGCCCTGAAACCCAAGTCTGCCTTGTCTTCTCACACTTCCGTCCTCACACTCCTGGCCCCGAAGCCCTCAAGTTTGGCAATTCCGGACCCACAATGCAGCACTCTGCCTGCCCTCTAGAAAAAAAATTATTGCCTCATGAGCTGCCCAGGCACCTTAAATGAGGATCAACCTACACAGCACTCGACTTTACCGAAATTATATAGTCTAACCTGGGCACTAATGCACTGTCGAACACAACCTGAGCCCGGATCTCCTGACCAACACCGAGAAAGCTGACTGCACACTGAGCACATAAAACCCGCCATGGCCTTAGGTATCCTCTCTTCTGTACCTCAGTTTTCAGGCTTCAGAACCGAGACCTTATCTCCAATCACTGCCCAGGGGTGAGTGTGATGCAGAAATCAGAACTCCTCCTTACCCATGGCAAGAACCCTTGTGGTTGGCACTTTGTCCAACGTTCAGTGAAGGAGAAACCAGCATTCACCCTGAGGCCCCGCCCATTCTTGAGTGCGACGAGGGCATACACACGCATTGTGACCCTCAGCATGAGTCCCGTCCTCTAGTAAGTCCTCTTTGTGGCTGGACCATTAGATGTCATAATGGGCTTGACATGTCCCTAGGCCCCAATTTTTAACCAGATTTCTGATTGTCCAGTCGCCCCTCCCCAGGGCTCTGCTCTGGAATCCCTCATTTGGTGGGACACCTGAGGTTAAAAAAGAAACAACAACAACAACAACAACAAAAAACGGACTTCTTCCAGCCCACAGAATGACCCCAAACTCTTTGGACGGGACAAACCACCAGAGAGTAAGACTCGTCCATTTCCCATGAAGTCACCCAGAAATTCCACGACCATGAGTGACACGATATGCAGAGACAAAAACTTGAGCAGGAGCCTCACAGTCACCCTTCTTTCAAATCCCGAAAGGTTCTCCTCATGGTCTGTAGATCACTCCTGCCATACCTATGACCCGAAACATAAGCCGAGTTTGTGTTTTCAGACAACTGTCCAAACAGCCCTGGCCTACACAACCAACAGGCTCAGGCCCCTGGAGCCAAACCTGAGGACTGTACTTGGCCTCTCCAAGGGAATTGTGTGTGCCCATTCCAATGGCCTCAACCCTCCTAATAGGCTAAACCTCAAAAGTCCATGATCCAGGGACAATCTGAGCACAACTGAGCACCTACCTGCACTCAGTCCCATAGACAGATGTCCCCAGAGGTAAAAAGGAAAGACCAGGACCCTAGGCACTAATCAGATCCATTGCTTTGGTTTCCAGGCATCTCTCCTCAGAGGCCTGGATTTCAAAAGTAGCATATAGCTGTTTCTTGACTCACCCATCAGAAAACATCTCATCTACACATGGGAAACTTGCACGTTTGAGCTGTGTCAAAGCCTCTGTTTAGGAGAACCTTTTGGGGCCCCAGTGCCACCGCTTCATTCCAAGGTCTCCATAGACACAAAAGCACATTAGGACCCATCCCCAGGGGTGTCCATTTCAACTCAGCGTCCTCGGTTGCTCCCCACAGATCCAGGAGATCTAACCTGTCTTGTTGCTAGGAGACAATTGGAATGCGAGGTGGGCTACCCAGCCATCCATCCTAAGAACCCTGCTCAGAATCATTGGCCTGGAGCCAAACAACAGGTCTCAATTGTTCTGCAGAAGACTCTCTGCACTTTGGAGCTTCTCACAACTCCCATCGTGGGAAAACCCCCATGGCCTCTTGATGCCCCCCCATTCATGAAGGGGCCATCAGGGACAGAAACTCCAACCTGAGCGATCGTCTGATCCTCGCCCTGTCTTCGGATGCACGAGATCTCAATTCAGGTCTGTAGATTGTGCCTGCCAAGGCCTCACCCAGAAACCTAAGCCTAGCTTGTGTTCTCAGACTTTTGTCGTCAGACTACTGGCTCACAAGCCCTCCAGTTTGGCAATCCAGAACTACAATGCAGCACTCTTCCTGCCCTCCAGAAGAAAAACATTGTCCTCTGGGGCCACCCAGTAACCCCAAATGAGGATCAACCTGCACCGACCTTGGCTGTACCCCAAATACATAGGCTGACCAGGGCACTAATGTCCTTTCTGACACAGCCTGAGCCTGGACCCACTGGTCCCTCCCAGAGTGCTGGCCGCACACTGAGCACATCGAGCCGCCATGGCCTTAGGTCGTCATCTCTTCCCAACCTCGGTTTTCAGGTTTCAGAACCTAGACCTTATCTCCTATCACTGACCAGGTTTGAAGGTGATGCAGAAATCAGAACTCCTTCCCCATGGCAAGAAACCTTGTGGTTGGCATGCTGTCCAACGTTCAGAGTAGTTGAAACCAGTGTGGCCCATGAGGCCCCGCCCATGCTCGCGGGCCACATTGGTCACAAACACACATTGTGACCCTCAGGCTGAGCCCAGTCCTCAAGTAAGGCCACTCAGTGGCTGGATGAAGAGATAGCATATTGGGCTTGCCATGCCCCTAGGCCCCAATTTTTAACCATAGTTCGGTTTGTCCCTTCAGTCTTCCCCACGACTTTGCTTTGGAATTCCTCTTTTGGTGGGACACCTGAGGTAACAAAACTGAAAGGAGTCCTCCCATCCCACAGATTGACGAAAAGCAATTGGGAATCGGGCCAAATCCTCAGAGAGGAAGATTCGTCCATGGCCCATGAGGCCTCCCCGACATTCCACGGCCATCGCTGATACAAAATCCAGAGACAAAAGCCTGAGCAAGCACCTCAGACTCGCACTTTCTTCATATCCTGAAGAGGTTTTCTCATGGTTTGTAGATCGGGCCTGCCATACCTACGTCCCCAAACCTAAGTTGAGTTTGTGTTTTCAGACTTCTGTCCTCAAAGTCTTGGGCCACACACCCTCCAGGCTGGGCCCCTAGAGCCACACATTAGGACTGTGCCTACCAATCCATGGGAATTCTGCCCATTCCATGGTCCAAAATCGTACAAATTAGGGGAAACCTCCAAAGTCCCTGAGGTCATCCCAATAGTGTAGGTCGCCCGGAACAAACAAGGGCTGTCTGACACCAGCTGATAATCGACCTCCACTCATACCATAGTTGGATGTCCCTAGAGAAGAATATTGAACCAGACAGGACCCTAGGCCATATTAAGATCCATTTCTTTGGGTTACGGGCATGTGTCCTCAAAAGCCTGATTCCAATACGAGCATAGGGGTTTTCCTGAGGCACCCATCAGAACTCATCTCGTCTCCACAAGGAAACCTGTGCATGGCAGCCATGTCCAAAGCTTAGGAGAGTACTTCAGGGTCCCGGTGCCACCGCCCCATTCCAAGGCCCTCATGGACACAAAAACACATTAGGACCCATCCTCAGGAAAGCCCATTTCAACTCAGCCACCCTGGTTGCTCCGGCAGAGCCATCAACTCTAAACTGTCTTGTTGCTAGGAGACAATTGGAATGGGAGTCGGGTTTCCCAGGCATCCATCCGTGAACGGTGCTCTGGAGTCATTCCATATGGGATGTCCTGGAGCTGTCCAACAGGTCTCAATTGTCCCGCAGAAGGAATCCTTGAAGGGGGCATCCCACAACACCCAACGTGGGAAAACCTCAATGGCCTCGAGATTCCGCTCCCTTCATGAAGCGGCCGTCATGCACAGAAACTCCAACCTGAGCCAACGTCTGATCCTCGCCTTGACTTCAGATGCATGAGATATTGGTTCAGATCTGCAGGGGGTACCTGCCGTGCCCTCGCCCTGAAACCCAAGTCTACCTTGTCTTCTCACACTTCCGTCCTCACACTCCTGGCCCCGAAGCCCTCAAGTTTGGCAATTCCGGACCCACAATGCAGCACTCTGCCTGCCCTCTAGAAAAAAAATTAGTGCCTCATGAGCTGCCCAGGCACCTTAAATGAGGATCAACCTACACAGCACTCGACTTTACCGAAATAATATAGTCTAACCTGGGCACTAATGCACTGTCGAACACAACCTGAGCCCGGATCTCCTGACCAACACCGAGAAAGCTGACTGCACACTGAGCACATAAAACCCGCCATTGCCTTAGGTATCCTCTCTTCTGTACCTCAGTTTTCAGGCTTCAGAACCGAGACCTTATCTCCAATAACTGCCCAGGGGTGAGTGTGATGCAGAAATCAGAACACCTCCTTACCCATGGCAAGAACCCTTGTGGTTGGCACTTTGTCCAACGTTCAGTGAAGGGGAAACCAGCATTCACCCTGAGGCCCCGCCCATTCTTGAGTGCGACGAGGGCATACACACGCATTGTGACCCACATCATGAGTCCTGTCCTCTAGTAAGTCCTCTTTGTGGCTGGATCATTAGATGTCATAATGGGCTTGACATGTCCCTAGGCCCCAATTTTTAACCAGATTTCTGATTGTCCGGTTGCCCCTCCCCTGGGCTCTGCTCTGGAATCCCTCATTTGGTGGGACACCTGAGGTTAAAAAAGAAAACAACAACAACAACAACAACAACAACAACAAAACGGACTTCTTCCAGCCCACAGAATGACCCCAAACTCTTTGGATGGGGCCAAACCACCAGAGAGTAAGACTCGTCCATTTCCCATGAAGTCACCCAGAAATTCCACGACCATGAGTGACACGATATCCAGAGACAAAAACTTGAGCAGGAGCCTCACACTCACCCTTCTTTCAAATCCCGAAAGGTTCTCCTCATGGTCTGTAGATCAGTCCTGCCATACCTATGACCCGAAACATAAGCCGAGTTTGTGTTTTCAGACAACTGTCCAAACAGCCCTGGCCTACACAACCTACAGGCTCAGGCCCCTGGAGCCAAACCTGAGGACTGTACTTGGCCTCTCCAAAAGAATTGTGTGTGCCCATTCCAATGGCCTCAACCCTCCTAATAGGATAAATCTCAAAAGTCCCTGATCCAGGGACAATCTGAGCCCATCTGAGCACCTACCTGCACTCAGACCCATAGACAGATGTCCCCAGAGGTAAAAAGGAAAGAACAGGACCCTAGGCACTAATCAGATCCATTGCTTTGGTTTCCAGGCATCTCTCCTCAGAGGCCTGGATTTCAAAAGCAGCATATAGCTGTTTCTTGACTCACCCATCAGAAAACATCTCATTTACACATGGGAAACTTGCACGTTTGAGCTGTGTCAGAGCCTCTGTTTAGGAGAACCTTTTGGGGCCCCAGTGCCACCGCTTCATTCCAAGGTCTCCATAGACACAAAAGCACATTAGGACCCATCCCCAGGGGTGTCCATTTCAACTCAGCGTCCTCGGTTGCTCCCCACAGATCCAGGAGATCTAACCTGTCTTGTTGCTAGGAGACAATTGGAATGCGAGGTGGGCTACCCAGCCATCCATCCTTAGAACCCTGCTCAGAATCATTGGCCTGGAACCAAACAAAAGGGCTCAATTGTTCTGCAGAAGAATCTCTGCACTTTGGAGCTTCTCACAACTCCCATCGTGGGAAAACCCCCATGGCCTCGTGATGCCCCCCCATTCATGAAGGGGCCATCAGGGACAGAAACTCCAACCTGAGCGATCGTCTGATCCTCGCCCTGTCTTCAGATGCACGAGATCTCGATTCAGGTCTGTAGATTGTGCCTGCCATGGCCTCACCCAGAAACCGAAGCCTAGCTTGTGTTCTCAGACTTTTGTCGTCAGACTTCTGGCCCACAAGCCCTCCAGTTTGGCAATCCAGAACTACAATGCAGCACTCTTCCTGCCCTCCAGAAGAAAAACATTGTCCTCTGGGGCTACCCAGTAACCCCAAATAAGGATCAACTTGCACCGACCTTGGCTGTACCCCCAATACATAGGCTGACCAGGGCACTAATGTCCTTTCTGACACAGCCTGAGCCTGGACCCCCTGGCCTCTCCCAGACAGCTGGCCGCACACTGTGCACATCGAGCCGCCATGGCCTTAGGTCGTCATCTCTTCCCAACCTCGGTTTTCAGGTTTCTGAACCTAGACCTTATCTCCTATCACTGACCAGGGTTGAAGGTGATGCAGAAATCAGAACTCCTTCCCCATGGCAATAAACCTTGTGTTTGGCATGCTGTCCAACGTTCAGAGTAGTTGAAACCAGTGTGGCCCATGAGGCCCCGCCCATGCTCGCGGGCCACATTGGTCACAAACACACATTGTGACCCTCAGGCTGAGCCCAGTCCTCAAGTAAGGCCTCTCAGTGGCTGGATGAAGAGATAGCATATTGGGCTTGCCATGCCCCTAGGCCCCAATTTTTAACCATAGTTCGGGTTGTCCCTTCAGTCTTCCCCACGGCTTTGCTTTGGAATTCCTTTTTTGGTGGGACACCTGAGGTAACAAAACTGAAAGGAGTCCTCCCATCCCACAGATTGACGAAAAGCAATTGGGAATCGGGCCAAATCCTCAGAGAGGAAGATTCGTCCATGGCCCATGAGGCCTCCCCGACATTCCACGGCCATCGCTGATACAAAATCCAGAGACATAAGCCTGAGCAAGCGCCTCAGACTCGCACTTTCTTCATATCCTGAAGAGTTTTTCTCATGGTTTGTAGATCGGGCCTGCCATACCTACGTCCCCAAACCTAAGTTGAGTTTGTGTTTTCAGACTTCTGTCCTCAAAGTCTTGGGCCACACACCCTCCAGGCTGGGCCCCTGGAGCCACACATTAGGACTGTGCCTACCAATCCATGGGAAATCTGCCCATTCCATGGTCCAAAATCGTACAAATTAGGAGAAACCTCCAAAGTCCCTGAGGTCATCCCAATAGTGTAGGTCGCCCGGAACAAACAAGGGCTGTCTGACACCAGCTGATAATCGACCTCCACTCATACCATAGATGGATGTCCCTAGAGAAGAAGATTGAACCGGACAGGACCCGAGGCCATATTAAGATCCATTGCTTTGGGTTACGGGCATGTGTCCTCAAAAGCCTGATTCCAATACGAGCATAGGGGTTTTCCTGAGGCACCCATCAGAACTCATCTCGTCTCCACAAGGAAACCTGTGCATGGCAGCCATGTCCAAAGCTTAGGAGAGTACTTCAGGGTCCCGGTGCCACCGCCCCATTCCAAGGCCCTCATGGACACAAAAACACATTAGGACCCATCCTCAGGAAAGCCCATTTCAACTCAGCCACCCTGGTTGCTCCGGCAGAGCCATCAACTCTAAACTGTCTTGTTGCTAGGAGACAATTGGAATGGGAGTCGGGCTTCCCAGGCATCCATCCGCGAACGGTGCTCTGGAGTCATTCCATATGGGATGTCCTGGAGCTGACCAACAGGTCTCAATTGTCCCGCAGAAGGAATCCTTGAAGGGGGCATCCCACAACTCCCAACGTGGGAAAACCTCAATGGCCTCGAGATTCCGCTCCCTTCATGAAGCGGCCGTCATGCACAGAAACTCCAACCTGAGCCAACGTCTGATCCTCGCCTTGACTTCAGATGCATGAGATATTGGTTCAGATCTGCAGGGGGTACCTGCCGTGCCCTCGCCCTGAAACCCAAGTCTACCTTGTCTTCTCACACTTCCGTCCTCACACTCCTGGCCCCGAAGCCCTCAAGTTTGGCAATTCCGGACCCACAATGCAGCACTCTGCCTGCCCTCTAGAAAAAAAATTAGTGCCTCATGAGCTGCCCAGGCACCTTAAATGAGGATCAACCTACACAGCACTCGACTTTACCGAAATAATATAGTCTAACCTGGGCACTAATGCACTGTCGAACACAACCTGAGCCCGGATCTCCTGACCAACACCGAGAAAGCTGACTGCACACTGAGCACATAAAACCCGCCATTGCCTTAGGTATCCTCTCTTCTGTACCTCAGTTTTCAGGCTTCAGAACCGAGACCTTATCTCCAATAACTGCCCAGGGGTGAGTGTGATGCAGAAATCAGAACACCTCCTTACCCATGGCAAGAACCCTTGTGGTTGGCACTTTGTCCAACGTTCAGTGAAGGGGAAACCAGCATTCACCCTGAGGCCCCGCCCATTCTTGAGTGCGACGAGGGCATACACACGCATTGTGACCCACAGCATGAGTCCTGTCCTCTAGTAAGTCCTCTTTGTGGCTGGATCATTAGATGTCATAATGGGCTTGACATGTCCCTAGGCCCCAATTTTTAACCAGATTTCTGATTGTCCGGTTGCCCCTCCCCTGGGCTCTGCTCTGGAATCCCTCATTTGGTGGGACACCTGAGGTTAAAAAAGAAAACAACAACAACAACAACAACAACAACAACAACAACAAAACGGACTTCTTCCAGCCCACAGAATGACCCCAAACTCTTTGGATGGGGCCAAACCACCAGAGAGTAAGACTCGTTCATTTCCCATGAAGTCACCCAGAAATTCCACGACCATGAGTGACACGATATCCAGAGACAAAAACTTGAGCAGGAGCCTCACACTCACCCTTCTTTCAAATCCCGAAAGGTTCTCCTCATGGTCTGTAGATCAGTCCTGCCATACCTATGACCCGAAACATAAGCCGAGTTTGTGTTTTCAGACAACTGTCCAAACAGCCCTGGCCTACACAACCTACAGGCTCAGGCCCCTGGAGCCAAACCTGAGGACTGTACTTGGCCTCTCCAAAAGAATTGTGTGTGCCCATTCCAATGGCCTCAACCCTCCTAATAGGATAAACCTCAAAAGTCCCTGATCCAGGGACAATCTGAGCCCATCTGAGCACCTACCTGCACTCAGACCCATAGACAGATGTCCCCAGAGGTAAAAAGGAAAGAACAGGACCCTAGGCACTAATCAGATCCATTGCTTTGGTTTCCAGGCATCTCTCCTCAGAGGCCTGGATTTCAAAAGCAGCATATAGCTGTTTCTTGACTCACCCATCAGAAAACATCTCATTTACACATGGGAAACTTGCACGTTTGAGCTGTGTCAGAGCCTCTGTTTAGGAGAACCTTTTGGGGCCCCAGTGCCACCGCTTCATTCCAAGGTCTCCATAGACACAAAAGCACATTAGGACCCATCCCCAGGGGTGTCCATTTCAACTCAGCGTCCTCGGTTGCTCCCCACAGATCCAGGAGATCTAACCTGTCTTGTTGCTAGGAGACAATTGGAATGCGAGGTGGGCTACCCAGCCATCCATCCTTAGAACCCTGCTCAGAATCATTGGCCTGGAGCCAAACAAAAGGGCTCAATTGTTCTGCAGAAGAATCTCTGCACTTTGGAGCTTCTCACAACTCCCATCGTGGGAAAACCCCCATGGCCTCGTGATGCCCCCCCATTCATGAAGGGGCCATCAGGGACAGAAACTCCAACCTGAGCGATCGTCTGATCCTCGCCCTGTCTTCAGATGCACGAGATCTCGATTCAGGTCTGTAGATTGTGCCTGCCATGGCCTCACCCAGAAACCGAAGCCTAGCTTGTGTTCTCAGACTTTTGTCGTCAGACTTCTGGCCCACAAGCCCTCCAGTTTGGCAATCCAGAACTACAATGCAGCACTCTTCCTGCCCTCCAGAAGAAAAACATTGTCCTCTGGGGCTACCCAGTAACCCCAAATAAGGATCAACTTGCACCGACCTTGGCTGTACCCCCAATACATAGGCTGACCAGGGCACTAATGTCCTTTCTGACACAGCCTGAGCCTGGACCCCCTGGCCTCTCCCAGACAGCTGGCCGCACACTGTGCACATCGAGCCGCCATGGCCTTAGGTCGTCATCTCTTCCCAACCTCGGTTTTCAGGTTTCTGAACCTAGACCTTATCTCCTATCACTGACCAGGGTTGAAGGTGATGCAGAAATCAGAACTCCTTCCCCATGGCAATAAACCTTGTGTTTGGCATGCTGTCCAACGTTCAGAGTAGTTGAAACCAGTGTGGCCCATGAGGCCCCGCCCATGCTCGCGGGCCACATTGGTCACAAACACACATTGTGACCCTCAGGCTGAGCCCAGTCCTCAAGTAAGGCCTCTCAGTGGCTGGATGAAGAGATAGCATATTGGGCTTGCCATGCCCCTAGGCCCCAATTTTTAACCATAGTTCGGGTTGTCCCTTCAGTCTTCCCCACGGCTTTGCTTTGGAATTCCTTTTTTGGTGGGACACCTGAGGTAACAAAACTGAAAGGAGTCCTCCCATCCCACAGATTGACGAAAAGCAATTGGGAATCGGGCCAAATCCTCAGAGAGGAAGATTCGTCCATGGCCCATGAGGCCTCCCCGACATTCCACGGCCATCGCTGATACAAAATCCAGAGACAAAAGCCTGAGCAAGCGCCTCAGACTCGCACTTTCTTCATATCCTGAAGAGTTTTTCTCATGGTTTGTAGATCGGGCCTGCCATACCTACGTCCCCAAACCTAAGTTGAGTTTGTGTTTTCAGACTTCTGTCCTCAAAGTCTTGGGCCACACACCCTCCAGGCTGGGCCCCTGGAGCCACACATTAGGACTGTGCCTACCAATCCATGGGAAATCTGCCCATTACATGGTCCAAAATCGTACAAATTAGGAGAAACCTCCAAAGTCCCTGAGGTCATCCCAATAGTGTAGGTCGCCCGGAACAAACAAGGGCTGTCTGACACCAGCTGATAATCGACCTCCACTCATACCATAGATGGATGTCCCTAGAGAAGAAGATTGAACCGGACAGGACCCGAGGCCATATTAAGATCCATTGCTTTGGGTTACGGGCATGTGTCCTCAAAAGCCTGATTCCAATACGAGCATAGGGGTTTTCCTGAGGCACCCATCAGAACTCATCTCGTCTCCACAAGGAAACCTGTGCATGGCAGCCATGTCCAAAGCTTAGGAGAGTACTTCAGGGTCCCGGTGCCACCGCCCCATTCCAAGGCCCTCATGGACACAAAAACACATTAGGACCCATCCTCAGGAAAGCCCATTTCAACTCAGCCACCCTGGTTGCTCCGGCAGAGCCATCAACTCTAAACTGTCTTGTTGCTAGGAGACAATTGGAATGGGAGGCGGGCTTCCCAGGCATCCATCCGCGAACGGTGCTCTGGAGTCATTCCATATGGGATGTCCTGGAGCTGACCAACAGGTCTCAATTGTCCCGCAGAAGGAATCCTTGAAGGGGGCATCCCACAACTCCCAACGTGGGAAAACCTCAATGGCCTCGAGATTCC
Source organism: Mustela nivalis (assembly GCF_964662115.1). NCBI lineage: Eukaryota > Metazoa > Chordata > Mammalia > Carnivora > Mustelidae > Mustela > Mustela nivalis. The sequence goes on along the minus strand of NW_028136508.1, from coordinate 47,645 downwards.
GCTCCCTTCATGAAGCGGCCGTCATGCACAGAAACTCCAACCTGAGCCAAAGTCTGATCCTCGCCCTGACTTCAGATGCATGAGATATTGGTTCAGATCTGCAGGGGGTACCTGCCGTGCCCTCGCCCTGAAACCCAAGTCTGCCTTGTCTTCTCACACTTCCGTCCTCACACTCCTGGCCCCGAAGCCCTCAAGTTTGGCAATTCCGGACCCACAATGCAGCACTCTGCCTGCCCTCTAGAAAAAAAAATTAGTGCCTCATGAGCCGCCCAAGCACCTTAAATGAGGATCAACCTACACAGCACTCGACTTTACCCAAATTACATAGTCTAACCTGGGCACTAATGCACTGTCGAACACAACCTGAGCCCGGACCTCCTGACCAACACCGAGAAAGCTGACCGCACACTGAGCACATAAAACCCGCCATGGCCTTAGGTATCCTCTCTTCTGTACCTCAGTTTTCAGGCTTCAGAACCGAGACCTTATCTCCAATCACTGCCCAGGGGTGAGTGTGATGCAGAAATCAGAACTTTTCCTTACCCATGGCAAGAACCCTTGTGGTTGGCACGTTGTCCTACTTTCAGTGTAGGAGAAACCAGCATCACCCTGAAGCCACGCCCATTCTTGAGTGCGGCGAGGACATACACAGGCATTGTGACCCTCAGGATGAGTCCTGTCCTCTAGTAAGTCCTCTTAGTGGCTGGACCATTAGATGTCATAATGGGCTTGACATGTCCCTAGGCCCCAATTTTTAACCAGATTTCTGATTGTCCAGTCGCCCCTCCCCAGGGCTCTGCTCTGGAATCCCTCATTTGGTGGGTCACATGAGGTTAAAAAAGAAAACAACAACAACAACAACAACAACAACAACAAAAACGGACTTCTTCCAGCCCAGAGAATGACCCAAAACTCTTTGGACGGGGCCAAACCACCAGAGAGTAAGACTCGTCCATTTCCCATGAAGTCACCCAGAAATTCCACGACCAGGAGTGACACGATATACAGAGACAAAAACTTCAGCAGGAGCCTCACACTCGCCCTTCTTCAAATCCCGAAGAGTTCTCCTCATGGTCTGTAGATCAGTCCTGCCATACCTATGACCCGAAACATAAGCCGAGTTTGTGTTTTCAGACAACTGTCCAAACAGCCCTGGCCTACACAACCTACAGGCTCAGGCCCCTGGAGCCAAACCTGAGGACTGTACTTGGCCTCTCCAAGGGAATTGTGTGTGCCCATTCCAATGGCCTCAACCCTCCTAATAGGATAAACCTCAAAAGTCCCTGATCCAGGGACAATCTGAGCCCAACTGAGCACCTACCTGCACTCAGACCCATAGACAGATGTCCCCAGAGGTAAAAAGGAAAGACCAGGACCCTAGGCACTAATCAGATCCATTGCTTTGGTTTCCAGGCATCTCTCCTCAGAGGCCTGGATTTCAAAAGCAGCATATAGCTGTTTCTTGACTCACCCATCAGAAAACATCTCATCTACACATGGGAAACTTGCACGTTGGAGCTGTGTCAAAGCCTCTGTTTAGGAGAACCCTTTAGGGCCCCAGTGCCACCGCTTCATTCCAAGGTCTCCATAGACACAAAAGCACATTAGGACCCATCACCAGGGGTGTCCATTTCAACTCAGCGTCCTCGGTTGCTCCCCACAGATCCAGGAGATCTAACCTGTCTTGCTGCTAGGAGACAATTGGAATGCGAGGTGGGCTACCCAGCCATCCATCCTTAGAACCCTGCTCAGAATCATTGGCCTGGAGCCAAACCACAGGTCTCAATTGTTCTGCAGAAGACTCTCTGCAGTTTGGAGCTTCTCACAACTCCCATCGTGGGAAAACCCCCATGGCCTCGTGTCGCCCCCGCATTCATGAAGGGGCCATCAGGGACAGAAACTCCAACCTGAGCGATCGTCTGATCCTCGCCCTGTCTTCAGATGCACGAGATCTCCATTCAGGTCTGTAGATTGTGCCTGCCATGGCCTCACCCAGAAACCGAAGCCTAGCTTGTGTTCTCAGACTTTTGTCGTCAGGCTACTGGCCCACAAGCCCTCCAGTTTGGCAATCCAGAACTACAATGCAGCACTCTTCCTGCCCTCCAGAAGAAAAACATTGTCCTCTGGGGCTACCCAGTAACCCCAAATGAGGATCAACCTGCACCGACCTTGGCTGTACCCCCAATACATAGGCTGACCAGGGCACTAATGCCCTTTCTGGCACAGCCTGAGCCTGGACACCCTGGCCTCTCCCAGACAGCTGGCCGCACACTGTGCACATCGAGCCGCCATGGCCTTAGGTCGTCATCTCTTCCCAACCTCGGTTTTCAGGTTTCTGAACCTAGACCTTATCTCCTATCACTGACCAGGGTTGAAGGTGATGCAGAAATCAGAACTCCTTCCCCATGGCAAGAAACCTTGTGTTTGGCATGCTGTCCAACGTTCAGAGTAGTTGAAACCAGTGTGGCCCATGAGGCCCCGCCCATGCTCGCGGGCCACATTGGTCACAAACACACATTGTGACCCTCAGGCTGAGCCCAGTCCTCAAGTAAGGCCTCTCAGTGGCTGGATGAAGAGATAGCATATTGGGCTTGCCATGCCCCTAGGCCCCAATTTTTAACCATAGTTCGGGTTGTCCCTTCAGTCTTCCCCACGGCTTTGCTTTGGAATTCCTTTTTTGGTGGGACACCTGAGGTAACAAAACTGAAAGGAGTCCTCCCATCCCACAGATTGACGAAAAGCAATTGGGAATCGGGCCAAATCCTCAGAGAGGAAGATTCGTCCATGGCCCATGAGGCCTCCCCGACATTCCACGGCCATCGCTGATACAAAATCCAGAGACATAAGCCTGAGCAAGCGCCTCAGACTCGCACTTTCTTCATATCCTGAAGAGTTTTTCTCATGGTTTGTAGATCGGGCCTGCCATACCTACGTCCCCAAACCTAAGTTGAGTTTGTGTTTTCAGACTTCTGTCCTCAAAGTCTTGGGCCACACACCCTCCAGGCTGGGCCCCTGGAGCCACACATTAGGACTGTGCCTACCAATCCATGGGAAATCTGCCCATTCCATGGTCCAAAATCGTACAAATTAGGAGAAACCTCCAAAGTCCCTGAGGTCATCCCAATAGTGTAGGTCGCCCGGAACAAACAAGGGCTGTCTGACACCAGCTGATAATCGACCTCCACTCATACCATAGATGGATGTCCCTAGAGAAGAAGATTGAACCGGACAGGACCCGAGGCCATATTAAGATCCATTGCTTTGGGTTACGGGCATGTGTCCTCAAAAGCCTGATTCCAATACGAGCATAGGGGTTTTCCTGAGGCACCCATCAGAACTCATCTCGTCTCCACAAGGAAACCTGTGCATGGCAGCCATGTCCAAAGCTTAGGAGAGTACTTCAGGGTCCCGGTGCCACCGCCCCATTCCAAGGCCCTCATGGACACAAAAACACATTAGGACCCATCCTCAGGAAAGTCCATTTCAACTCAGCCACCCTGGTTGCTCCGGCAGAGCCATCAACTCTAAACTATCTTGTTGCTAGGAGACAATTGGAATGGGAGGCGGGCTTCCCAGGCATCCATCCGCGAACGGTGCTCTGGAGTCATTCCATATGGGATGTCCTGGAGCTGTCCAACAGGTCTCAATTGTCCCGCAGAAGGAATCCTTGAAGGGGGCATCCCACAACTCCCAACGTGGGAAAACCTCAATGACCTCGAGATTCCGCTCCCTTCATGAAGCGGCCGTCATGCACAGAAACTCCAACCTGAGCCAACGTCTGATCCTCGCCCTGACTTCAGATGCATGAGATATTGGTTCAGATCTGCAGGGGGTACCTGCCGTGCCCTCGCCCTGAAACCCAAGTCTACCTTGTCTTTTCACAATTCCGTCCTCACACTCCTGGCCCCGAAGCCCTCAAGTTTGGCAATTCCGGACCCACAATGCAGCACTCTGCCTGCCCTCTAGAAAAAAAAAAAAATTAGTGCCTCATGAGCTGCCCAGGCACCTTAAATGAGGATAAACCTACACAGCACTCAACTTTACCCAAATTATATAGTCTAACCTGGGCACTAATGCACTGTCGAACACAACCTGAGCCCGGACCTCCTGACCAACCCCCAGATATCTGACCACACACTGAGCACATAAAACCCGCCATGGCCTTAGGTATCCTCTCTTCTGTACCTCAGTTTTCAGGCTTCAGAACCGAGACCTTATCTCCAATCACAGCCCAGGGGTGAGTGTGATGCAGAAATCAGAACTTTTCCTTACCCATGGCAAGAACCCTTGTGGTTGGCACGTTGTCCTACGTTCAGTGTAGGAGAAACCAGCATTCACACTGAGGCCACGCCCATTCTTGAGTGCGACGAGGACATACACACGCATTGTGACCCTCAGCATGAGTACTGTCCTCTAGTAAGTCCTCTTAGTGGCTGGACCATTAGATGTCATAATGGGCTTGACATGTCCCTAGGCCCCAATTTTTAACCAGATTTCTGATTGTCCAGTCGGCCCTCCCCAGGGCTCTGCTCTGGAATCCCTCATTTGGTGGGACACATGAGGTTAAGAAAGAAAACAACAACAACAACAACAACAAAAAACGGACTTCTTCCAACCCACAGAATGACCCCAAACTCTTTGGACGGGGCCAAACCACCAGAGAGTAAGACTTGTCCATTTCCCATGAGGTCACCCGAAATTCCACCACCATGAGTGACACGATATCCAGAGACAAAAACTTGAGCAGGAGCCTCACACTCGCCCTTCTTTCAAATCCCGAAGAGTTCTCCTCATGGTCTGTAGATCAGTCCTGCCATACCTATGAACCGAAACATAAGCCGAGTTTGTGTTTTCAGACAACTGTCCAAACAGCCCTGGCCTACACAACCTACAGGCTCAGGCCCCTGGAGCCAAACCTGAGGACTGTACTTGGCCTCTCCAAGGGAATTGTGTGTGCCCATTCCAATGGCCTCAACCCTCCTAATAGGATAAACCTCAAAAGTCCCTGATCCAGGGACAATCTGAGCCCAACTGAGCACCTACCTGCACTCAGACCCATAGACAGATGTCCCCAGAGGTAAAAAGGAAAGACCAGGACCCTAGGCACTAATCAGATCCATTGCTTTGGTTTCCAGGCATCTCTCCTCAGAGGCCTGGATTTCAAAAGCAGCATATAGCTGTTTCTTGACTCACCCATCAGAAAACATCTCATCTACACATGGGAAACTTGCACGTTGGAGCTGTGTCAAAGCCTCTGTTTAGGAGAACCCTTTAGGGCCCCAGTGCCACCGCTTCATTCCAAGGTCTCCATAGACACAAAAGCACATTAGGACCCATCACCAGGGGTGTCCATTTCAACTCAGCGTCCTCGGTTGCTCCCCACAGATCCAGGAGATCTAACCTGTCTTGCTGCTAGGAGACAATTGGAATGCGAGGTGGGCTACCCAGCCATCCATCCTTAGAACCCTGCTCAGAATCATTGGCCTGGAGCCAAACCACAGGTCTCAATTGTTCTGCAGAAGACTCTCTGCAGTTTGGAGCTTCTCACAACTCCCATCGTGGGAAAACCCCCATGGCCTCGTGTCGCCCCCGCATTCATGAAGGGGCCATCAGGGACAGAAACTCCAACCTGAGCGATCGTCTGATCCTCGCCCTGTCTTCAGATGCACGAGATCTCCATTCAGGTCTGTAGATTGTGCCTGCCATGGCCTCACCCAGAAACCGAAGCCTAGCTTGTGTTCTCAGACTTTTGTCGTCAGGCTACTGGCCCACAAGCCCTCCAGTTTGGCAATCCAGAACTACAATGCACACTCTTCCTGCCCTCCAGAAGAAAAACATTGTCCTCTGGGGCTACCCAGTAACCCCAAATGAGGATCAACCTGCACCGACCTTGGCTGTACCCCAAATACATAGGCTGACCAGGGCACTAATGCCCTTTCTGGCACAGCCTGAGCCTGGACACCCTGGCCCCTCCCAGACAGCTGGCCGCACACTGAGCACATCGAGCCGCCATGGTCTTAGGTCGTCATCTCTTCCCAACCTCGGTTTTCAGGTTTCTGAACCTAGACCTTATCTCCTATCACTGACCAGGGTTGAAGGTGATGCAGAAATCAGAACTCCTTCCCCATGGCAAGAAACCTTGTGGTTGGCATGCTGTCCAACGTTCAGAGTACTTGAAACCAGTGTGGCCCACGAGGCCCCGCCCATGCTCGCAGGCCACATTGGTCACAAACACACATTGTGACACTCAGGCTGAGCCCAGTCCTCAAGTAAGGCCACTCAGTGGCTGGATGAAGAGATAGCATATTGGGCTTGCCATGCCCCTAGGCCCCAATTTTTAACCATAGTTCCGGTTGTCCCTTCAGTCTTCCCCATGGCTTTGCTTTGGAATTCCTCTTTTGGTGGGACACCTGAGGTAACAAAACTGAAAGGAGTCCTCCCATCCCACAGATTGACGAAAAGCAATTGGGAATCGGGCCAAATCCTCAGAGAGGAAGATTCGTCCATGGCCCATGAGGCCTCCCCGACATTCCACGGCCATCGCTGATACAAAATCCAGAGACAAAAGCCTGAGCAAGCGCCTCAGACTCGCACTTTCTTCATATCCTGAAGAGTTTTTCTCATGGTTTGTAGATCGGGCCTGCCATACCTACGTCCCCAAACCTAAGTTGAGTTTGTGTTTTCAGACTTCTGTCCTCAAAGTCTTGGGCCACACACCCTCCAGGCTGGGCCCTTGGAGCCACACATTAGGACTGTGCCTACCAATCCATGGGAATTCTGCCCATTCCATGGTCCAAAATCGTACAAATTAGGAGAATCCTCCAAAGTCCCTGAGGTCATCCCAATAGTGTAGGTCGCCCGGAACAAACAAGGGCTGTCTGACACCAGCTGATAATCGACCTCCACTCATACCATAGTTGGATGTCCCTAGAGAAGAATATTGAACCAGACAGGACCCTAGGCCATATTAAGATCCATTTCTTTGGGTTACGGGCATGTGTCCTCAAAAGCCTGATTCCAATACGAGCATAGGGGTTTTCCTGAGGCACCCATCAGAACTCATCTCGTCTCCACAAGGAAACCTGTGCATGGGAGCCATGTCCAAAGCTTAGTAGAGTACTTCAGGGTCCCGGTGCCACAGCCCCATTCCAAGGCCCTCATGGACACAAAAACACATTAGGACCCATCCTCAGGAAAGCCCATTTCAACTCAGCCACCCTGGTTGCTCCGGCAGAGCCATCAACTCTAAACTATCTTGTTGCTAGGAGACAATTGGAATGGGAGGCGGGCTTCCCAGGCATCCATCCGCGAACGGTGCTCTGGAGTCATTCCATATGGGATGTCCTGGAGCTGTCCAACAGGTCTCAATTGTCCCGCAGAAGGAATCCTTGAAGGGGGCATCCCACAACTCCCAACGTGGGAAAACCTCAATGACCTCGAGATTCCGCTCCCTTCATGAAGCGGCCGTCATGCACAGAAACTCCAACCTGAGCCAACGTCTGATCCTCGCCCTGACTTCAGATGCATGAGATATTGGTTCAGATCTGCAGGGGGTACCTGCCGTGCCCTCGCCCTGAAACCCAAGTCTACCTTGTCTTTTCACAATTCCGTCCTCACACTCCTGGCCCCGAAGCCCTCAAGTTTGGCAATTCCGGACCCACAATGCAGCACTCTGCTTGCCCTCTAGAAAAAAAAAAAATTAGTGCCTCATGAGCTGCCCAGGCACCTTAAATGAGGATAAACCTACACAGCACTCAACTTTACCCAAATTATATAGTCTAACCTGGGCACTAATGCACTGTCGAACACAACCTGAGCCCGGACCTCCTGACCAACCCCCAGATATCTGACCACACACTGAGCACATAAAAACCGCCATGGCCTTAGGTATCCTCTATTCTGTACCTCAGTTTTCAGGCTTCAGAACCGAGACCTTATTTCCAATCACTGCCCAGGGGTGAGTGTGATGCAGAAATCAGATCTCCTCCTTACCCATGGCAAGAACCCTTGTGGTTGGCACGTTGTCCTACGTTCAGTGTAGGAGAAACCAGCATTCACACTGAGGCCCCGCCCATTCTTGAGTGCGACGAGGACATACACACGCATTGTGACCCTCAGCATGAGTCCTGTCCTCTAGTAAGTCCTCTTAGTGGCTGGACCATTAGATGTCATAATGGGCTTGACATGTCCCTAGGCCCCAATTTTTAACCAGATTTCTGATTGTCCAGTCGGCCCTCCCCAGGGCTCTGCTCTGGAATCCCTCATTTGGTGGGACACATGAGGTTAAGAAAGAAAACAACAACAACAACAACAAAAAACGGACTTCTTCCAACCCACAGAATGACCCCAAACTCTTTGGACGGGGCCAAACCACCAGAGAGTAAGACTTGTCCATTTCCCATGAAGTCACCCGAAATTCCACCACCATGAGTGACACGATATCCAGAGACAAAAACATGAGCAGGAGCCTCACACTCGCCCTTCTATCAAATCCCGAAGAGTTCTCCTCATGGTCTGTAGATCAGTCCTGCCATACCTATGAACCGAAACATAAGCCGAGTTTGTGTTTTCAGACAACTGTCCAAACAGCCCTGGCCTACACAACCTACAGGCTCAGGCCCCTGGAGCCAAACCTGAGGACTGTACTTGGCCTCTCCAAGGGAATTGTGTGTGCCCATTCCAATGGCCTCAACCCTCCTAATAGGATAAACCTCAAAAGTCCCTGATCCAGGGACAATCTGAGCCCAACTGAGCACCTACCTGCACTCAGACCCATAGACAGATGTCCCCAGAGGTAAAAAGGAAAGACCAGGACCCTAGGCACTAATCAGATCCATTGCTTTGGTTTCCAGGCATCTCTCCTCAGAGGCCTGGATTTCAAAAGCAGCATATCGCTGTTTCTTGACTCACCCATCAGAAAACATCTCATCTACACATGGGAAACTTGCACGTTGGAGCTGTGTCAAAGCCTCTGTTTAGGAGAACCCTTTAGGGCCCCAGTGCCACCGCTTCATTCCAAGGTCTCCATAGACACAAAAGCACATTAGGACCCATCACCAGGGGTGTCCATTTCAACTCAGCGTCCTCGGTTGCTCCCCACATATCCAGGAGATCTAACCTGTCTTGCTGCTAGGAGACAATTGGAATGCGAGGTGGGCTACCCAGCCATCCATCCTTAGAACCCTGCTCAGAATCATTGGCCTGGAGCCAAACCACAGGTCTCAATTGTTCTGCAGAAGACTCTCTGCAGTTTGGAGCTTCTCACAACTCCCATCGTGGGAAAACCCCCATGGCCTCGTGTCGCCCCCGCATTCATGAAGGGGCCATCAGGGACAGAAACTCCAACCTGAGCGATCGTCTGATCCTCGCCCTGTCTTCAGATGCACGAGATCTCCATTCAGGTCTGTAGATTGTGCCTGCCATGGCCTCACCCAGAAACCTAAGCCTAGCTTGTGTTCTCAGACTTTTGTCGTCAGACTACTGGCCCACAAGCCCTCCAGTTTGGCAATCCAGAACTACAATGCAGCACTCTTCCTGCCCTCAAGAAGAAAAACATTGTCCTCTGGGGCTACCCAGTAACCCCAAATGAGTATCAACCTGCACCGACCTTCGCTGTACCCCAAATACATAGGCTGACCAGGGCACTAATGTCATTTCTGACACAGCCTGAGCCTGGACCCCCTGGCCACTCCCAGACAGCTGGCCGCACACTGAGCACATCGAGCCGCCATGGCCTTAGGGCGTCATCTCTTTCCAACCTCGGTTTTCAGGTTTCAGAACCTAGACCTTATCTCCAATCACTGCCCAGGGTTGAAGGTGATGCAGAAATCAGAACTCCTTCCCCATGGCAAGAAACCTTGTGGTTGGCATGCTGTCCAACGTTCAGAGTAGTTGAAACCAGTGTGGCCCATGAGGACCCGCCCATGCTTGCGGGCCACATTGGTCACAAACACACATTGTGACCCTCAGGCTGAGCCCAGTCCTCAAGTAAGGCCACTCAGTGGCTGGATGAAGAGATAGCATATTGGGCTTGCCATGCCCCTAGGCCCCAATTTTTAACCATAGTTCGGGTTGTCCCTTCAGTCTTCCCCATGGCTTTGCTTTGGAATTCCTCTTTTGGTGGGACACCTGAGGTAACAGAACTGAAAGGAGTCCTCCCATCCCACAGATTGACAAAAAGCAATTGGGAATCGGGCCATATCCTCAGAGAGGAACATTCGTCCATGGCCCATGAGGCCTCCCCGACATTCCACGGCCATCGCTGATACAAAATCCAGAGACAAAAGCCTGAGCAAGTGCCTCAGACTCGATCTTTCTTCATATCCTGAAGAGTTTTTCTCATGGTTTGTAGATCGGGCCTGCCATACCTACGTCCCCAAACCTAAGTTGAGTTTGTGTTTTCAGACTTCTGTCCTCAAAGTCTTGGGCCACACACCCTCCAGGCTGGGCTCCTGGAGCCACACATTAGGACTGTGCCTACCAATCCATGGGAATTCTGCCCATTCCATGGTCCAAAATCGTACAAATTAGGAGAAACTTCCAAATTCCCTGAGGTCATCCCAATAGTGTAGGTCGCCCGGAACAAACAAGGGCTGTTTGACACCAGCTGATAATCGACCTCCACTCATACCATAGTTGGATGTCCCTAGAGAAGAATATTGAACCAGACAGGACCCTAGGCCATATTATGATCCATTGCTTTGGGTTACAGGCATGTGTCCTCAAAAGCCTGATTCCAATACGAGCATAGGGGTTTTCCTGAGGCACCCATCAGAACTCATCTCGTCTCCACAAGGAAACCTGTGCATGGGTGCCATGTCCAAAGCTTAGGAGAGTACTTCAGGGTCCCGTTGCCACCGCCCAATTCCAAGGCCCTCATGGACACAAAAACACATTAGGACCCATCCTCAGGAAAGTCCATTTCAACTCAGCAACCCGGGTTGCTCCGGCAGAGCCATCAGATCTAAACTGTCTTGTTGCTAGGAGACTATTGGAATGCGAGGCGTGCTTCCCAGGCAACCAACCGCGAACTGTGCTCTGGAGTCATACCATATGTGATGTCCTGGAGCAGTCCAACAGATCTCAATGTCCCGCAGAAAGATCCTTGAAGGGGGCATCCCACAACTCCCAACGTGGGAAAACCTCAATGGCCCCGAGATTCTGCTCCCTTCATATAGCGACCGTCATGCACAGAAACTCCAACCTGAGCCAACGTCTGATCCTCGCCCTGACTTCAGATGCATGAGATATTGGTTCAGGTCTGCAGGGGGTACCTGCTGTGCCTCCGCCCTGAAACCCAAGTCTAGCTTGTCTTCTCAGACTTCCATCCTCACACTTTTGGCCATGAAGCCCTCAAGTATGGCAATTCCGGTACCACAATGCAGCACCCTGCCTGCCCTCTAGAAAAAAAATTAGTGCCTCATGAGCTGCCCAGGCACCTTAAATGAGGATCAACCTACACAGCACTCGACTTTCCCCAAATTATATAGTCTTACCTGGGCACTAATGCACTGTCGAACACAACCTGAGCCCGGACCTCCTGAACAACACCCAGAAAGCTGACCGCACACTGAGCACATAAAACCCGCCATGGCCTTAGGTCATCATCTCTTCCCTACCTCAGTTTTCAGGCTTCAGAACCGAGACCTTATCTCCAATCACTGCCCAGGGGTGATTGTGATGCAGAAATCAGAACTCCACTTAACCCATGGCAAGAATCCTTGTGGTTGGCACGTTGTCTAACGTTCAGTGTAGGAGAAACCAGCATTCACCCTGAGGCCCCGCCCATTCTTGAGTGCGACGAGGGCATACACACGCATTGTGACCCTCAGCATGAGTCCTGTCCTCTAGTAAGTCCTCTCAGTGGCTGGACCATTAGATGTCATAATGGGCTTGACATGTCCCTAGGCCCCAATTTTTAACCAGATTTCTGATTGTCCTGTCGCCCCTTTCCAGGGCTCTACTCTGGAATCCCTCATTTGGTGGGACACCTGAGGTTAAAAAAGAAAACAACAACAACAACAAAAAACGGACTTCTTCCAGCCGAGAATGACCCCAAACTCTTTGGACGGGGCCAAACCACCAGAGAGTAAGTCTCGACAATTTCCCATGAAGTCACCCAGAAATTCCACCACCATGAGTGACACGATATCCAGAGACAAAAACTTGAGCAGGAGCCTCACACTCGCCCTTCTTTCAAAACCCGAAGAGTTCTCCTCATGGTCTGTAGATCAGTCCTGCCATACCTATGACCCGAAACATAAGCCGAGTTTGTGTTTTCAGACAACTGTCCAAACAGCCCTGGCCTACACAACCTACAGGCTCAGGCCCCTGGAGCCAAACCTGAGGACTGTACTTGGCCTCTCCAAGGGAATTGTGTGTGCCCATTCCAATGGCCACAACCCTCCTAATAGGTAAACCTCAAAAGTCCCTGATCCAGGGACAATCTGAGCCCAACTGAGCACCTACCTGCACTCAGACCCATAGACAGATGTCCCCAGAGGTAAAAAGGAAAGAACAGGACCCTAGGCACTAATCAGATCCATTGCTTTGGTTTCCAGGCATCTCTCCTCAGAGGCCTGGATTTCAAAAGCAGCATATAGCTGTTTCTTGACTCACCCATCAGAAAACATCTCATCTACACATGGGAAACTTGCACGTTGGAGCTGTGTCAAAGCCTCTGTTTAGGAGAACCCTTTAGGGCCCCAGTGCCACCGCTTCATTCCAAGGTCTCCATAGACACAAAAGCACATTAGGACCCATCACCAGGGGTGTCCATTTCAACTCAGCGTCCTCGGTTGCTCCCCACAGATCCAGGAGATCTAACTTGTCTTGTTGCTAGGAGACAATTGGAATGCGAGGTGGGCTACCCAGCCATCCATCCTTAGAACCCTGCTCAGATCCATTGGCCTGGAGCCAAACCACAGGTCTCAATTGTTCTGCAGAAGACTCTCTGCACTTTGGAGCTTCTCACAACTCCCATCGTGGAAAAACCCCCATGGCCTCGTGATGCCCCCCCATTCATGAAGGGGCCATCAGGGACAGAAACTCCAACCTGAGCGATCGTCTGATCCTCGCCCTGTCTTCAGATGCACGAGATCTCCATTCAGGTCTGTAGATTGTGCCTGCCATGGCCTCACCCAGAAACCGAAGCCTAGCTTGTGTTCTCAGACTTTTGTCGTCAGACTACTGGCCCAGAAGCACTCCAGTTTGGCAATCCAGAACTACAATGCAGCACTCTTCCTGCCCTCCAGAAGAAAAACATTGTCCTCTGGGGCTACCCAGTAACCCCAAATGAGGATCAACCTGCACCGACCTTGGCTGTACCCCAAATACATAGGCTGACCAGGGCACTAATGCCCTTTCTGACACAGCCTGAGCCTGGACACCCTGTCCCCTCCCAGACAGCTGGCCGCACACTGAGCACATCGAGCCGCCATGGCCTTAGGTCGTCATCTCTTCCCAACCTCGGTTTTCAGGTTTCAGAACCTAGACCCTTATCTCCAATCACTGCCCAGGGTTGAAGGTGATGCAGAAATCAGAACTCCTTCCCCATGGCAAGAAACCTTGTGGTTGGCATGCTGTCCAACGTTCAGAGTACTTGAAACCAGTGTGGCCCACGAGGCCCCGCCCATGCTCGCAGGCCACCTTGGTCACAAACACACATTGTGACCCTCAGGCTGAGCCCAGTCCTCAAGTAAGGCCACTCAGTGGCTGGATGAAGAGATAGCATATTGGGCTTTCCATGCCCCAGGGCCCTAATTTTTAACCATAGTTCGGGTTGTCCCTTCAGTCTTCCCCTCGGCTTGTCTTTGGAATTCCTCTTTTGGTGGGACACCTGAGGTAACAAAACTGAAAGGAGTCCTCCCCTCCCAGTGATTGACGAAAAGCAATTGGAAATCGGGCCAAATCCTCAGAGAGGAAGATTCGCCCATGGCCCATCAGGCCTCCCCGACATTCCACGGCCATCGCTGATACAATATCCAGAGACAAAAGCCTGAGCAAGCGCCTCAGACTCGCCCTTTCTTCATATCCTGAAGAGTTCTTCTCATGGTTTGTAGATCGGGCCTGCCATACCTACGTCCCCAAACCTAAGTTGAGTTTGTGTTTTCAGACTTCTGTCCTCAAAGTCTTGGGCCACACACCCTCCAGGCTGGGCTCCTGGAGCCACACATTAGGACTGTGCCTACCAATCCATGGGAATTCTGCCCATTCCATGGTCCAAAATCGTACAAATTAGGAGAAACTTCCAAAGTCCCTGAGGTCATCCCAATAGTGTAGGTCGCCCGGAACAAACAAGGGCTGTTTGACACCAGCTGATAATCGACCTCCACTCATACCATAGTTGGATGTCCCTAGAGAAGAATATTGAACCAGACAGGACCCTAGGCCATATTAAGATCCATTGCTTTGGGTTACGGGCATGTGTCCTCAAAAGCCTGATTCCAATACGAGCATAGGGGTTTTCCTGAGGCACCCATCAGAACTCATCTCGTCTCCACAAGGAAACCTGTGCATGGGTGCCATGTCCAAAGCTTAGGAGAGTACTTCAGGGTCCCGTTGCCACCGCCCCATTCCAAGGCCCTCATGGACACAAAAACACATTAGGACCCATCCTCAGGAAAGTCCATTTCAACTCAGCAACCCGGGTTGCTCCGGCAGAGCCATCAGATCTAAAGTGTCTTGTTGCTAGGAGACAATTGGAATGCGAGGCGTGCTTCCCAGGCAACCAACCGCGAACTGTGCTCTGGAGTCATACCATATGTGATGTCCTGGAGCAGTCCAACAGATCTCAATGTCCCGCAGAAAGATCCTTGAAGGGGGCATCCCACAACTCCCAACGTGGGAAAACCTCAATGGCCCCGAGATTCTGCTCCCTTCATATAGCGACCGTCATGCACAGAAACTCCAACCTGAGCCAACGTCTGATCCTCGCCCTGACTTCAGATGCATGAGATATTGGTTCAGGTCTGCAGGGGGTACCTGCTGTGCCTCCGCCCTGAAACCCAAGTCTAGCTTGTCTTCTCAGACTTCCATCCTCACACTTTTGGCCATGAAGCCCTCAAGTATGGCAATTCCGGTACCACAATGCAGCACCCTGCCTGCCCTCTAGAAAAAAAATTAGTGCCTCATGAGCTGCCCAGGCACCTTAAATGAGGATCAACCTACACAACACTCGACTTTACCCAAATTATATAGTCTTACCTGGGCACTAATGCACTGTCGAACACAACCTGAGCCCGGACCTCCTGAACAACACCCAGAAAGCTGACCGCACACTGAGCACATAAAACCCGCCATGGCCTTAGGTCATCATCTCTTCCCTACCTCAGTTTTCAGGCTTCAGAACCGAGACCTTATCTCCAATCACTGCCCAGGGGTGATTGTGATGCAGAAATCAGAACTCCACTTAACCCATGGCAAGAATCCTTGTGGTTGGCACGTTGTCTAACGTTCAGTGTAGGAGAAACCAGCATTCACCCTGAGGCCCCGCCCATTCTTGAGTGCGACGAGGGCATACACACGCATTGTGACCCTCAGCATGAGTCCTGTCCTCTAGTAAGTCCTCTCAGTGGCTGGACCATTAGATGTCATAATGGGCTTGACATGTCCCTAGGCCCCAATTTTTAACCAGATTTCTGATTGTCCTGTCGCCCCTTTCCAGGGCTCTACTCTGGAATCCCTCATTTGGTGGGACATCTGAGGTTAAAAAAGAAAACAACAACAACAACAAAAAACGGACTTCTTCCAGCCGAGAATGACCCCAAACTCTTTGGACGGGGCCAAACCACCAGAGAGTAAGTCTCGTCCATTTCCCATGAAGTCACCCAGAAATTCCACCACCATGAGTGACACGATATCCAGAGACAAAAACTTGAGCAGGAGCCTCACACTCGCCCTTCTTTCAAAACCCGAAGAGTTCTCCTCATGGTCTGTAGATCAGTCCTGCCATACCTATGACCGAAACATAAGCCGAGTTTGTGTTTTCAGACAACTGTCCAAACAGCCCTGGCCTACACAACCTACAGGCTCAGGCCCCTGGAGCCAAACCTGAGGACTGTACTTGGCCTCTCCAAGGGAATTGTGTGTGCCCATTCCAATGGCCTCAACCCTCCTAATAGGATAAACCTCAAAGTCCCTGATCCAGGGACAATCTGAGCCCAACTGAGCACCTACCTGCACTCAGACCCATAGACAGATGTCCCCAGAGGTAAAAAGGAAAGAACAGGACCCTAGGCACTAATCAGATCCATTGCTCTGGTTTCCAGGCATCTCTCCTCAGAGGCCTGGATTTCAAAAGCAGCATATAGCTGTTTCTTGACTCACCCATCAGAAAACATCTCATCTACACATGGGAAACTTGCACGTTGGAGCTGTGTCAAAGCCTCTGTTTAGGAGAACCCTTTAGGGCCCCAGTGCCACCGCTTCATTCCAAGGTCTCCATAGACACAAAAGCACATTAGGACCCATCCCCAGGGGTGTCCATTTCAACTCAGCGTCCTCGGTTGCTCCCCACAGATCCAGGAGATCTAACCTGTCTTGTTGCTAGGAGACAATTGGAATGCGAGGTGGGCTACCCAGCCATCCATCCTTAGAACCCTGCTCAGAATCATTGGCCTGGAGCCAAACCACAGGTCTCAATTGTTCTGGAGAAGACTCTCTGCACTTTGGAGCTTCTCACAACTCCCATCGTGGGAAAACCCCCATGGCCTCGTGATGCCCCCCCATTCATGAAGGGGCCATCAGGGACGGAAACTCCAACCTGAGCGATCGTCTGATCCTCGCCCTGTCTACAGATGCACGAGATCTCCATTCAGGTCTGTAGATTGTGCCTGCCATGGCCTCACCCAGAAACCGAAGCCTAGCTTGTGTTCTCAGACTTTTGTCGTCAGACTACTGGCCCACAAGCACTCCACTTTGGCAATCCAGAACTACAATGCAGCACTCTTCCTGCCCTCCAGAAGAAAAAACATTGTCCTCTGGGGCTACCCAGTAACCCCAAATGAGGATCAACCTGCACCGACCTTGGCTGTACCCCAAATACATAGGCTGACCAGGGCACTAATGCCCTTTCTGACACAGCCTGAGCCTGGACACCCTGTCCCCTCCCAGACAGCTGGTCGCACACTGAGCACATCGAGCCGCCATGGGCTTAGGTCGTCATCTCTTCCCAACCTCGGTTTTCAGGTTTCAGAACCTAGACCTTATGTCCTATCACTGACTAGGGTTGAAGGTGATGCAGAAATCAGAACTCCTTCCCCATGGCAAGAAACCTTGTGGTTGGCATGCTGTCCAACGTTCAGAGCACTTGAAACCAGTGTGGCCCACGAGGCCCCGCCCATGCTCGCAGGCCACCTTGGTCACAAACACACATTGTGACCCTCAGGCTGAGCCCAGTCCTCAAGTAAGGCCACTCAGTGGCTGGATGAAGAGATAGCATATTGGGCTTGCCATGCCCCTAGGCCCCAATTTTTAACTATATTTCGGGTTGTCCCTTCAGTCTTCCCCTCGGCTTGTCTTTGGAATTCCTCTTTTGGTGGGACACCTGAGGTAACAAAACTGAAAGGAGTCCTCCCATCCCACTGATTGACGAAAAGCAATTGGGAATCGGGCCAAATCCTCAGAGAGGAAGATTCGTCCATGGCCCATCAGGCCTCCCCGACATTCCACGGCCATCGCTGATACAATATCCAGAGACAAAAGCCTGAGCAAGCGCCTCAGACTCGCACTTTCTTCATATCCTGAAGAGTTTTCTCATGGTTTGTAGATCGGGCCTGCCATACCTACGTCCCCAAACCTAAGTTGAGTTTGTGTTTTCAGACTTCTGTCCTCAAAGTCTTGGGCCACACACCCTCCAGGCTGTGCCCCTGGAGCCACACATTAGGACTGTGCCTACCAATCCATGGGAATTCTGACCATTCCATGGTCCAAAATCGTACAAATTAGGAGAAACATCCAAAGTCCCTTAGGCCATCCAAATAGTGTAGGTCGCCCGGAACAAACAAAAGCTGTCTGACACCAGCTGATAATCTACCTCCACTCATACCATAAATGGATTTGCCCAGAAGAGAAGATTGAACAGGACAGGACCCTGGTTTACAGGCATGTCTCCTCAAAAGCCTGATTCCAAAACGAGCAGAGGGGTTTTGCTGAGGCACCCAGCAGAACTCATCCCGTCTCCACAAGGAAACCTGTGCATGGGAGCCATGTCCAAAGCTTAGGAGAGAACTTCAGTGTCCCGGTGCCACCGCCCCATTCCAAGTCCCTCATGGACACAAAAACACATTAGGACCCATCCTCAGGAAAGCCCATTTCAACTCAGCCACCCTGGTTGCTCCGGCAGAGCCATCAAATCTAATCTGTCTTGTTGCTAGGAGACAATTGGAATGGGAGGCGGGCTTCCCAGGCATCCATCCGCGAACGGTGCTCTGGAGTCATTCCATATGGGATGTCCTGGAGCTGTCCAACAGGTCTCAATTGTCCCGCAGAAGGAATCCTTGAAGGGGGCATCCCTCAACTCCCAACGAGGGAAAACCTCAATGGCCTCGAGATTCCGCTCCCTTCATGAAGCGGCCGTCATGCACAGAAACTCCAACCTGAGCCAACGTCTGATCCTCGCCCTGACTTCAGATGCATGAGATATTGGTTCAGATCTGCAGGGGGTACCTGCCGTGCCCTCGCCCTGAAACCCAAGTCTACCTTGTCTTCTCACACTTCCGTCCTCACACTCCTGGACCAGAAGCCCTCAAGTTGGGCAATTCGGAACCTACAATGCAGCACTCTGCCTGCCCTCTAGAAAAAAAATTAGTGCCTCATGAGCTGCCCAGGCACCTTAAATGAGGATAAACCTACACAGCACTCGACTTTACCCAAATTATATAGTCTAACCTAGGCACTAATACACTGTCGAACACAACCTGAGCCCGGACCTCCTGACCAACACCCAGAAAGCTGACCGCACACTGAGCACATAAAACCCGCCATGGCCTTAGTTATCCTCTCTTCTGTACCTCAGTTTTCAGGCTTCAGAACCGTGACCTTATCTTCAATCACTGACCAGGGGTGAGTGTGATGCAGAAATCAGAACTCCTCCTTACCCATGGCAAGAACCCTTGTGGGTTGTCCAACGTTCAGTGTAGGAGAAACCAGCATTCACACTGAGGCCCCGCCCATTCTTGAGTGCGACGAGGGCATACACACACATTGTGACCCTCAGCATGAGTCCAGTCCTCTAGTAAGTCCTCTTAGTGGCTGGACCATTAGATGTCATAACGGGCTTGACATGTCCCTAGGCCCCAATTTTTAACCAGATTTCAGATTGTCCAGTCGCCCCTCCCCAGGCCTATGCTCTGGAATCCCTCATTTGGTGGGACACATGAGGTTAAAAAAGAAAACAACAACAACAACAACAAAAAACGGACTTCTTCTAGCCCACAGAATGACCCCAAACTCTTTGGACGGGGCCAAACCACCAGAGAGTAAGACTCGTCCATTTCCCATGAAGTCACCCAGAAATTCCACGACCATGAGTGACACGATATCCAGAGACAAAAACTTGAGCAGGAGCCTCACACTCGCCCTTCTTTCAAAACCCGAAGAGTTCTCCTCATGGACTGTAGATCAGTCCTGCCATACCTATGACCCGAAACACAAGCCGAGTTTGTGTTTTCAGACAACTGTCCACACAGCCCTGGCCTACACAACCTACAGGCTCAGGCCCCTGGAGCCAAACCTGAGGACTGTACTTGGCCTCTCCAAGGGAATTGTGTGTGCCCATTCCAATGGCCTCAACCCTCCTAATAGGATAAACTTCAAAGTCCCTGATCCAGGGACAATCTGAGCCCAACTGAGCACCTACCTGCACTCAGACCCATAGACAGATGTCCCCAGAGGTAAAAAGGAAAGAACAGGCCCCTAGGCACTAATCACATCCATTGCTTTGGTTTCCAGGCATCTCTCCTCAGAGGCCTGGATTTCAAAAGCAGCATATAGCTGTTTCTTGACTCACCCATCAGAAAACATCTCATCTACACATGGGAAACTTGCACGTTGGAGCTGTGTCAAAGCCTCTGTTTAGGAGAACCCTTTAGGGCCCCAGTGCCACCGCTTCATTCCAAGGTCCCCATAGACACAAAAGCACATTAGGACCCATCCCCAGGGGTGTCCATTTCAACTCAGCGTCCTCGGTTACTCCCCACAGATCCAGGAGATCTAACCTGTCTTGTTGCTAGGAGACAATTGGAATGCGAGGTGGGCTACCCAGCCATCCATCCTTAGAACCCTGCTCAGAATCATTGGCCTGGAGCCAAACAACAGGTCTCAATTGTTCTGCAGAAGACTCTCTGCACTTTGGAGCTTCTCACAACTCCCATCGTGGGAAAACCCCCATGGCCTCGTGATGCCCCCCCATTCATGAAGGGGCCATCAGGGACAGAAACTCCAACCTGAGCGATCGTCTGATCCTCGCCCTGTCTTCAGATGCACGAGATCTCAATTCAGGTCTGTAGATTGTGCCTGCCATGGCCTCACCCAGAAACCTAAGCCTAGCTTGTGTTCTCAGACTTTTGTCGTCACACTACTGGCGCACAAACCCTCCAGTTTGGCAATCCAGAACTACAATGCAGCACTCTTCCTGCCCTCCAGAAGAAAAACATTGTCCTCTGGGGCTACCCAGTAACCCCAAATGAGGATCAACCTGCACCGACCTTGGCTGTACCCCAAATACATAGGCTGACCAGGGCACTAATGTCTTTTCTGACACAGCCTGAGCCTGGACCCCCTGGCTTCTCCCAGACAGCTGGCCACACACTGAGCACATCGAGCTGCCATGGCCTTAGGTCGTCATCTCTTCCCAACCTCGGTTTTCAGGTTTCAGAACCTAGACCTTATCTCCAATCACTGCCCAGGGTTGAAGGTGATGCAGAAATCAGAACTCCTTCCCCATGGCAAGAAACCTTGTGGTTGGCATGCTGTCCAACGTTCAGAGTAGTTGAAACCAGTGTGGCCCATGAGGCCCCGCCCATGGTTGAGGGCCACATTGGTCACAAACACACATTGTGACCCTCAGCCTGAGCCCAGTCCTCAAGTAAGGCCACTCAGTGGCTGGATGAAGAGATAGCATATTGGGCTTTCCATGCCCCTAGGCCCCAATTTTTAACCATAGTTCGGGTTGTCCCTTCAGTCTTCCCCAGGGCTTTGCTTTGGAATTCCTCTTTTGGAGGGACACCTGAGGTAACAAAACTGAAAGGAGTCCTCCCATCCCACAGATTGACAAAAAGCAATTGGGAATCGGGCCAAATCCTCAGAGAGGAAGATTCGTCCATGGCCCTTGAGGCCTCCCCGACATTCCACGGCCATCGCTTATACAAAATCCAGAGACAAAAGCCTGAGCAAGCGCCTCAGACTCGCACTTTCTTCATATCCTGAAGAGTTTTTCTCATGGTTTGTAGATCGGGCCTGCCATACCTACGTCCCCAAACCTAAGTTGAGTTTGTGTTTTCAGACTTCTGTCCTCAAAGTCTTGGGCCACACACCCTCCAGGCTGGTCTCCTGGAGCCACACATTAGGACTGTGCCTACCAATCCATGGGAATTCTGCCCATTCCATGGTCCAAAATCGTACAAATTAGGAGAAACCTCCAAAGTCCCTGAGGTCATCCCAATAGTGTAGGTCGCCCGGAACAAACAAGGGCTGTCTGACACCAGCTGATAATCGACCTCCACTCATACCATAGTTGGATGTCCCTAGAGAAGAATATTGAACCAGACAGGACCCTAGGCCATATTAAGATCCATTGCTTTGGGTTACGGGCATGTGTCCTCAAAAGCCTGATTCCAATACGAGCATAGGGGTTTTCCTGAGGCACCCATCAGAACTCATCTCGTCTCCACAAGGAAACCTGTGCATGGGTGCCATGTCCAAAGCTTAGGAGAGTACTTCAGGGTCCCGTTGCCACCGCCCCATTCCAAGGCCCTCATGGACACAAAAACACATTAGGACCCATCCTCAGGAAAGTCCATTTCAACTCAGCAACCCGGGTTTCTCCGGCAGAGCCATCAGATCTAAACTGTCTTGTTGCTAGGAGACAAATGGAATGCGAGGCGTGCTTCCCAGGCAACCAACCGCGAACTGTGCTCTGGAGTCATACCATATGTGATGTCCTGGAGCAGTCCAACAGATCTCAATTGTCCCGCAGAAGGAATCCTTGAAGGGGGCATCCCACAACTCCCAACGTGGGAAAACCTCAATGGCCCCGAGATTCCGCTCCCTTCATGAAGCGGCCGTCATGCACAGAAACTCCAACCTGAGCCAACGTCTGATCCTCGCCCTGACTTCAGATGCATGAGATATTGGTTCAGGTCTGCAGGGGGTACCTGCTGTGCCTCCGCCCTGAAACCCAAGTCTAGCTTGTCTTCTCAGACTTCCTTCCTCACACTCCTGGCCATGAAGCCCTCAAGTATGGCAATTCCGGTACCACAATGCAGCACCCTGCCTGCCCTCTAGAAAAAAAATTAGTGCCTCATGAGCTGCCCAGGCACCTTAAATGAGGATCAACCTACACAGCACTCGACTTTACCCAAATTATATAGTCTATCCTGGGCACTAATGCACTGTCGAACACAACCTGAGCCCGGACCTCCTGAACAACACCCAGAAAGCTGACCGCACACTGAGCACATAAAACCCGCCATGGCCTTAGGTCATCATCTCTTCCCTACCTCAGTTTTCAGGCTTCAGAACCGAGACCTTATCTCCAATCACTGCCCAGGGGTGATTGTGATGCAGAAATCAGAACTCCACTTAACCCATGGCAAGAATCCTTGTTGTTGGCACTTTGTCCAACGTTCAGTGTAGGAGAAACCAGCATTCACCCTGAGGCCCCGCCCATTCTTGAGTGCGAGGAGGGCATACACAGGCATTGTGACCCTCAGCATGAGTCCTGTCCTCTAGTAAGTCCTCTAAGTGGCTGGACCATTAGATGTCATAATGGGCTTGACATGTCCCTAGGCCCCAATTTTAACCAGATTTCTGATTGTCCTGTCGCCCCTTCCCAGGGCTCTACACTGGAGTCCCTCATTTGGTGGGACACCTGAGGTTAAAAAAGAAACAACAACAACAACAAAAAACGGACTTCTTCCAGCCGAGAATGACCCCAAACTCTTTGGACCGGGCCAAACCACCAGAGTGTAAGATTCGTCCATTTCCCATTGAGTCACCAGAAATTCCACGACCATGAGTGACACGATATCCAGAGACAAAAACGTGAGCAGGAGCCTCACACTCGCCCTTCTTTCAAATCCCGAAGAGTTCTCCTCATGGTCTGTAGATCAGTCGTTCCATACCTATGACACGAAACATAAGCCTAGTTTGTGTTTTCAGACAACTGTCCAAAGAGCCCTGGCTTACACAACCTACAGGCTCAGGCCCCTGGAGCCAAACCTGAGGACTGTACTTGGCCTCTCCAAGGGAATTGTGTGTGCCCATTCCAATGGCCTCAACCCTCCTAAGAGGATAAACCTCAAAAGTCCATGATCCAGGGACAATCTGAGCCCAACTGAGCACCTACCTGCACTCAGACCCATAGACAGATGTCCCCAGAGGTAAAAAGGAAAGAACAGGACCCTAGGCACTAATCAGATCCATTTCTTTGGTTTCCAGGCATCTCTCCTCAGAGGCCTGGATTTAAAAAGCAGCATATCGCTGTTTCTTGACTCCCCCATCAGAAAACATCTCATCTACACATGGGAAGCTTGCACGTTGGAGCTGTGTCAAAGCCTCTGTTTAGGAGAACCCTTTAGGGCCCCAGTGCCACCGCTTCATTCCAAGGTCTCCATAGACACAAAAGCACATTAGGACCCATCCCCAGGGGTGTCCATTTCAACTCAACATCCTCGGTTGCTCCCCACAGATCCAGGAGATCTAACCTGTCTTGCTGCTAGGAGACAATTGGAATACGAGGTGGGCTACCCAGCCATCCATCATTAGAACCCTGCTCAGAATCATTGGCCTGGAGCCAAACAACAGGTCTCAATGTCCTGCAGAAGACTCTCTGCACTTTGGAGCTTCTCACAACTCCCATCGTGGGAAAACCCCCATGGCCTCGTGATGCCCCCCCATTCATGAAGGAGCCTTCAGGTACAGAAACTCCAACCTGAGTGATCGTCTGAACCTCGCCCTGAATTCAGATGCACGAAATCTCGATTCAGGTCTGTAGATTGTGACTGCCATGGCCTCACCCAGAAACCTAAGCCTAGCTTGTTTTCTCAGACTTTTGTCGTCAGACTACTGGCCCACAAGCCCTCCAGTTTGGCAATCCAGAACTACAATGCAGCACTCTGCCTGCCCTCCAGAGGAAAACATTGTCCTCTGGGCTGCCCAGTAACCCCAAATGAGGATCAACCGGCACCGACCTTGGCTGTACCCCAAAAACATAGGCTGACCAGGGCACTAATGTCCTTTCTGACACAGCCTGTGCCTGGACCCCCTGGCCCCTCCCAGACAGCTGGCCGCACACTGAGCACATCGAGCCGCCATGCCCTTAGGTCGTCATCTCTTCCGAACCTCGGTTTTCAGGTTTCAGAACCTAGACTTAATCTCCTATCACTGCCCAGGCTTGAAGGTGATGCAGAACTCAGAACTCCTTCCCCATGGCAAGAAACCTTGTGGTTGGCATGTTGTCCAACGTTCAGTGTAGTTGAAACCAGTGTGGCCCATGAGGCCCCGCCCATGCTCGCAGGCCACATTGGTCCAAACACACATTGTGACCCTCAGGCTGAGCCCAGTCCTCAAGTAAGGCCACTCAGTGGCTGGATGAAGAGATAGCATATTGGGCTTGCCATGCCCCTAGGCCCCAATTTTTAACCATAGTTCGGGTTGTCCCTTCAGTCTACTCCACGGCTTTGCTTTAGAATTCCTCTTTTGGTGGGACACCTGAGGAAACAAACCTGAATGGAGACCTCCCATCCCACAGATTGACGAAAAGCAATTGAGAATCGGGCCAAATCCTCAGAGAGGAAGATTCCTCCATGGCCCATGAGGCGACCCGACATTCCACGTCCATCGCTGATACAAAATCCAGAGACAAAAGCCTGAGCAAGCACCTCAGACTCGTACTTTCTTCATATCCTGAAGAGTTCTTCTCATGGTTTGTAGATCGGGCCTGCCATACCTACGTCCCCAAACCTAAGTTGAGTTTGTGTTTTCAGACTTCTGTCCTCAAAGTCTTGGGCCACACACCCTCCAGGATGGGCCCATGGAGCCACACATTAGGACTGAGCCTACCAATCCATGGGAATTCTGACCATTCCATGGTCCAAATTCGTACAAATTCGGAGAAACCTCCAAAGTCCCTGAGGCCATCCCAATAGTGTAGGTCCCCGGAACAAACAAGGGCTGTCTGACACCAGCTGATAATCGACCTGCACTCATACCATAGATGGATGTCCCCAGAGAAGAAGACTGAACCAGACAGCACCTAGGCCATCATAGGATCCATTGCTT
The DNA here is from genome assembly GCF_964662115.1 of Mustela nivalis. Taxonomy (NCBI): domain Eukaryota; kingdom Metazoa; phylum Chordata; class Mammalia; order Carnivora; family Mustelidae; genus Mustela; species Mustela nivalis. The sequence goes on along the minus strand of NW_028136508.1, from coordinate 22,145 downwards.
TCGGTTACAGGCATATGTCCTCAAAAGCCTGATTCCAATACGAGCATAGGTGTTTTCCTGAGGCACCCATCAGAACTCATTTCGTCTCCACAAGGAAACCTGTGCATGGTAGCCATGTCCAAAGCTTAGGAGAGTACTTCAGGGTCCCGGTGCCACCGCCCCATTCCAAGGCCCTCATGGACAAAAAAACACATTAGGACCCATCCTCAGGAAAGTCCATTTCAACTCAGCCACCCCGGTTGCTCCGGCAGAGCCATCAGATCTAAACTGTCTTGTTGCTAGGAGACAATTGGAATGCGAGGCGTGCTTCCCAGGAAACCAATCGCGAACTGTGCTCTGGAGTCATACCATATGCGATGTCCTGGAGAAGTCCAACAGATCTCAATTGTCCCGCAGAAGGAATCCTTGAAGGGGGCATCCCACAACTCCCAACGTGGGAAAACCTCAATGGCCCCGAGATTCCGCTCCCTTCATGAAGCGGCCGTCATGCACAGAAACTCCAACCTGAGCCAACGTCTGATCCTCGCCCTGACTTCAGATGCATGAGATATTGGTTCAGGTCTGCAGGGGGTACCTGCTGTGCCTCCGCCCTGAAACCCAAGTCTAGCTTGTCTTCTCAGACTTCCATCCTCACACTCCTGGCCATGAAGCCCTCAAGTATGGCAATTCCGGTACCACAATGCAGCACCCTGCCTGCCCTCTAGAAAAAAAATTAGTGCCTCATGAGCTGCCCAGGCACCTTAAATGAGGATCAACCTACACAGCACTCGACTTTACCCAAATTATATAGTCTAACCTGGGCAGTAATGCACTGTCGAACACAACCTGAGCCCGGACCTCCTGAACAACACCCAGAAAGCTGACCGCACACTGAGCACATAAAACCCGCCATGGCCTTAGGTCATCATCTCTTCCCTACCTCAGTTTTCAGGCTTCAGAACCGAGACCTTATCTCCAATCACTGCCCATGGGTGATTGTGATGCAGAAATCAGAACTCCACTCAACCCATGGCAAGAATCCTTGTGGTTGGCACGTTGTCCAACGTTCAGTGTAGGAGAAACCAGCATTCACCCTGAGGCCCCGCCCATTCTTGAGTGCGAGGAGGGCATACACACGCATTGTGACCCTCAGCATGAGTCCTGTCCACTAGTAAGTCCTCTCAGTGGCTGGACCATTAGATGTCATAATGGGCTTGACATGTCCCTAGGCCCCAATTTTTAACCAGATTTCTGATTGTCCTGTCGCCCCTTCCCAGGGCTCTACACTGGAGTGCCTCATTTGGTGGGACACCTGAGGTTAAAAAAGAAAACAACAACAACAACAAAAAACGGACTTCTTCCAGCCGAGAATGACCCCAAACTCTTTGGACGGGGCCAAACCACCAGAGAGTAAGACTCGTCCATTTCCCATTGAGTCACCAGAAATTCCACGACCATGAGTGACACGATATCCAGAGACAAAAACGTGAGCAGGAGCCTCACACTCGCCCTTCTTTCAAATCCCAACGAGTTTTCCTCATGGTCTGTAGATCAGTCCTGCCATACCTATGACCCGAAACATAAGCCTAGATTGTGTTTTCAGACAACTGTCCAAAGAGCCCTGGCTTACACAACCTACAGGCTCAGGCCCCTGGAGCCAAACCTGAGGACTGTACTTGCCCTCTCCAAGGGAATTGTGTGTGCCCATTCCAATGGCCACAACCCTTCTAATAGGATAAACCTCCAAAGTCCCTGATCCATCTCAATAGTGGTGGCTTCCCAGGAAAAAACAGGGGCAATCTGAGCCCTACGAAGCCCCGACCTGCACTCAGACCCATAGACAGATGTCCCCAGAGGTAAAAAGGAAAGAACAGGCCCTTGGCAATAATCAGATCCATTGCTTTGGTTTCCAGGCGTCTCTCCTCAGAGGCCTGGATTTCAAAAGCAGCATCTAGCTGTTTCTTGACTCACCCATCAGAAAACATCTCATCTACACATGGGAAACTTGCACGTTGGAGCTGTGTCAAAGCCTCTGTTTAGGAGAACCCTTTAGATCCCCAGTGCCAACTCTTCATTCCACGGTAATCATAGACACAAATGCACATTAGGACCCATCACCAGGGGTGTCCATTTCAACTCAGCGTCCTCGGTTGCTCCCCACAGATCCAGGAGATCTAACCTGTCTTGTTGCTAGGAGACAATTGGAATGCGAGGTGGGCTACCCAGCCATCCATCCTTAGAACCCTGCTCAGAATCATTGGCCTGGAGCCAAACAACAGGTCTCAATTGTCCTGCAGAAGACTCTCTGCAGTTTGGAGCTTCTCACAACTCCCATCGTGGGAAAACCCCCATGGCCTCGTGATGCCCCCCCATTCATGAAGGGGCCATCAGGGACAGAAACTCCAACCTGAGCGATCGCCTGATCCTCGCCCTGACTTCAGATGCACGAGATCTCGATTCATGTCCAAAGCTTAGGAGAGAACTTCAGGGTCCCGGTGCCACCGCCCCATTCCAAGGCCTTCATGGACACAAAAACACAATAGGACCCATCCTCAGGAAAGTCCATTTCAACTCAGCCACCCAGGTTGCTCCGGCAGAGCCATCAGATCTAAACTTTCTTGTTGCTAGGAGACAATTGGAATGCGAGGCGGGCTTCCCAGGCATCCATTCGAGAACGGTGCTCTGGAGTCATTCCATATGGGATGTCCTGGAGCTGTCCAACAGGTCTCAATTGTCCCGCAGAAGGAATCCTTGAAGGGGGCATCCCAAACTCCCAACCTGGGAAAACCTCAATGGCCTCGAGATTCCGCTCCCTTCATGAAGCTGCCGTCATGCACAGAAACTCCAACCTGAGCCAACGTCTCATCCTCGCCCTGACTTCAGATGCATGACATATTGGTTCAGATCTGCAGGGGGTACCTGCCGTGCCCTCGCCCTGAAACAGAAGTCTAGCTTGTCTTCTCCGACTTCCGTCCTCACACTCCTGGCCCCGAAGCCCTCAAGTTTGGCAATTCCGGACCCACAATGCAGCACTCTGCCTGCCCTCTAGAAAAAAAATTAGTGCATCATGAGCTGCCCAGGCACCTTAGATGAGGATAAACCTACACAGCACTCGACTTTACCCAAATTAGATAGTCTAACCTGGGCACTAATGCACTGTCGAACACAACCTGAGCCCGGACCTCCTGACCAACACCCAGAAAGCTGATGGCACACTGAGCCAATAATACCCGCCATGGCCTTAGGTCATCATCTCTTCTGTACCTCAATTTTCAGTCTTCAGAACCGAGACCTTATCTCCAATCACTGCCCAGGGGTGAGTGTGATGCAGAAATCAGAACTCCTCCTTACCCATGGCAAGAACCCTTGTGGTTGGCACGTTGTCCAACGTTCAGTGTAGGAGAAACCAGCATTCACCCTGAGGCCCCGCCCATTCTTGAGTGCGACGAGGGCATACACACGCATTGTGACCCTCAGCATGAGTCTTGTCCTCTAGTAAGTCCTCTCTGTGGCTGGACCTTTAGATGTCATAATGGGCTTGACATGTCCCTAGGCCCCAATTTTTAACCAAATTTCTGATTGTCCAGTCGCCCCTCCCCAGGGCTCTACTCTGGAATCCCTCATTTGGTGGGACACCTGAGGTTAAAAAAGAAAACAACAAAAACAACAACAACAACAACAACAACAACAAAAAGGACTTCTTCCAGCCCACAGAATGACCCCAAACTCTTTGGACGGGGCCAACCACCAGAGATTAAGACTCGTCCATTTCCCATGAAGTCACCCAGAAATTCCACGACCATGAGTGACACGATATCCAGAGACAAAAACTTGAGCAGGAGCCTCACACTCGCCCTTCTTTCAAATCCCAAAGAGTTCTCCTCATGGTCTGTAGATCAGTCCTGCAATACCTATGACCCGAAACATCAGCCTAGTTTGTGTTTTCAGACAACTGTCCAAACAGCCCTGGCCTACACAACCTACAGGCTCTGGACACTGGAGCCAAACCTGAGGACTGTACTTGCCCTCTCCAAGGGAATTGTGTGTGCACATTCCAATGGCCACAAATCTTCTTAGGATAAACCTCCAAAGTCCCTGATCCATCTCAATAGTGGTGGCTTCCCAGGAAAAACAGGGGCAATCTGAGCCCAACGGAGCCCCGACCTGCACTCAGACCCATAGACAGATGTCCCCAGAAGTAAAAAGAAAAGAACAGGCCCCTAGGCACTAATCAGATCCATTGCTTTGGTTTCCAGGCGTCTCTCCTCAAAGGCCCTGATTTCAAAAGCAGCATCAAGCTGTTTCTTGACTCACCCATCAGAAAACATCTCATCTGCACATGGGAAACTTGCACGTTGGAGCTGTGTCAAAGCCTCTGTTTAGGAGAACCCTTTAGATCCCCAGTGCCAACTCTTCATTCCACGGTAATCATAGACACAAATGCACATTAGGACCCATCCCCAGGGGTGTCCATTTCAACTCAGCGTCCTCGGTTGCTCCCCACAGATCCAGGAGATCTAACCTGTCTTGTTGCTAGAAGACAATTGGAATGCGAGGTGGGCTACCCAGCCATCCATCCTTAGAACCCTGCTCAGAATCATTGGCCTGGAGCCAAACAACAGGTCTCAATTGTTCTGCAGAAGACTCTCTGCACTTTGGAGCTTCTCACAACTCCCATCGTGGGAAAACCCCCATGGCCTCGTGTCGCCCCCGCATTCATGAAGGGGCCATCAGGGACAGAAACTCCAACCTGAGCGATCGTCTGATCCTCGCCCTGTCTTCAGATGCACGAGATCTCCATTCAGGTCTGTAGATTGTGCCTGCCATGGCCTCACCCAGAAACCTAAGCCTAGCTTGTGTTCTCAGACTTTTGTCGTCAGACTACTGGCCCACAAGCCCTCCAGTTTGGCAATCCAGAACTACAATGTAGCACTCTGCTGGCCAACCAGAAGCAAAATATTGTCCTCTGTGGCTACCCAGTGCCCCAAATGAGAATCAACCTGCACCGAACTTGGCTGTACCCAAAATACATAGACAGACCAGGGCACTAATGCCCTTTCCGACCTAGCGGGAGCCTGGAACCCCTAGCCCCTCCCAGACAGCTGGCCGCACACTGAGCACATCGAGCCGCCATGGCCTTAGTTCGTCATCTCTTCCCAACCTCGGTTTTCAGGTTTCAGAACCTAGACCTTATCTCCTATCACTGCCCAGGGTTGAAGGTGATGCAGAAATCAGAACTCTTTCCCCATGGCAAGAAACTTTGTAGTTGGCATGTTGTCCATCGTTCAGTGTAGTTGAAACCAGTGTGGCCCACGAGGCCCCGCCCACGCTCGCGGGCCACATTGGTCACAAACACACATTGAGACCCTCAAGCTGAGCCCAGTCCTCAAGTAAGGCCACTCAGTTGCTGGATGAAGAGATAGCATATTGGGCTTGCCATGCCCCTAGGCCCCAATTTTTAACCATAGTTCGGGTTGTCCCTTCTATCTTCCCCACGGCTTTGCTTTGGAATTCCTCTTTTGGTGGGACACCTGATGTAACAAACCTGAAAGGAGACCTCCCATCCCACAGATTGACGAAAAGCAATTGGGAATCGGGCCAAATCCTAAGAGAGGAAGATTCGTCCATGGCCCATGAGGCCTCCCCGACATTCCACGGCCATCGCTGATACAAAAGCCAGAGACAAAAGCCTGAGCAAGCGCCTCAGACTCGCACTTTCTTCATATCCTGAAGAGTTCTTCTCATGGTTTGTAGATCTGGCCTGCCATACCTACGTCGCCAAACCTAAACTGAGTTTGTGTTTTCAGACTTCTGTCCTCAAAGTCTTGGGCCACACACCCTCCAGGCTGGGCTCCTGGAGCCACACATTAGGACTGTGCCTACCAATCCATGGGAATTCTGCCCATTCCATGGTCCAAAATCGTACAAATTAGGAGAAACCTCCAAAGTCCCTGATGCCATCCCAATAGTTTAGGTCCCCCGGAACAAACAAGGGCTGTCTGACACCAGCTGATAATCGACCTCCACTCATACCATAGATGGATGTCCCCAGAGAAGAACATTGAACCAGACAGGACCCTAGGCCATAATAGGATCCATTGCTTTGGGTTACAGGCATGTGTCCTCAAAAGCCTGATTCCAATACGAGCATAGGGGTTTTCCTGAGGCACCCATCAGAACTCATCTCGTCTCCACAAGGAAACCTGTGCATGGGAGCCATGTCCAAAGCTTAGGTGAGTACTTCAGGGTCCCGATACCACCTCCCCATTCCAAGACCCTCATGGACACAAAAACACATTAGGACCCATTCTCAGGGAAGTCCATTTCAACTCAGCCACACGGTTGCTCCGGCAGAGCCATCAGATCTAAACTGTCTTGTTGCTCGGAGACAATTGGAATGCGAAGCGAGCTTCCCTGGCATCCATCCGCGAATGGTGCTCTGGAGTCATTCCATATGGGATGTCCTGAAGCTGTACAATAGGTCTCAATTGTCCTGCAGATGGAATACTTGAAGGGAGCTTCCCAAAACTCCAAACGTGGGAAAACCTCAATGGCCTCGAGATTCCGCTCCCTTCATGTAGCTGCCGTCATGCACAGAAACTCCAACCTGAGCCAACGTCTGATCCTCGCCCTGACTTCAGATGCATGAGATATTGGTTCAGATCTGCAGGGGGTACCTGCCGTGCCCTCACCCTGAAACCCAAGTCTAGCTTCTCTTCTCAGACTTCCGTCCTCACACTCCTGGCCCCGAAGCCCTCAGTTTGGTAATTCCGGACCCACAATGCAGCACTCTGCCTGCCCTCTAGTAAAAAATTAGTGCATCATGAGCTGCCCAGGCACCTTAAATGAGGATCAACCTACACAGCACTCGACTTTACCCAAATTAGATAGTCTAACCTGGGCACTAATGCACTGTCGAACATAACCTGAGCCGGGACCTCCTGACCAACACCCAGAAATCTGACCGCACACTGAGCACATAAAACACGCCATGGCCTTAGGTCTCATCTCTTCCCTACCTCAGTTTTCAGGCTTCAGAACCGAGACCTTATCTCCAATCACTGCCCAGGGGTGAGTGTGATGCAGAAATCAGAACTCCTCCTTACCCATGGCAAGAACCCTTGTGGTTGGCACGTTGTCCAATGTTCAGTGTAGGAGAAACCAGCATTCACCCTGAGGCCCCGCCCATTATTGAGTGCGATGAGGACATACACACGCATTGTGACCCTCAGCATGAGTCCTGTCCTCAAGTAAGTCCTCTTAGTGGCTGGACCATTAGATGTCATAATGGGCTTGACATGTCCCTAGGCCCCAATTTTTAACCAGTTTTCTAATTGTCCAGTCGCCCCTCCCCAGGGCTCTGCTCTGGAATCCCTCATTTGGTGGGACACCTGAGGTTAAAAAAGAAAACAACAACAACAACCTCAAAAACCGGACTTCTTGCAGCCCACAGTATGACCCCAAATTCTTTGGACTGGGCCAAACCACCAGAGAGTAAGACTCGTCCATTTCCCATGAAGTCACCCAAAAATTCCACGACCATGAGTGACACGATATCCAGAGACAAAAACTTGAGCAGGAGCCTCACACTGGCCCTTCTTTCAAATCCCAACGAGTTCCCTCATGGTCTGTAGATCTGTCCTGCCATACCTATGACCAGAAACATCAGCCGAGTTTGTGTTTTCAGACAACTTCCAAACAGCCCTGGCCTACACAACCTACAGGCTCAGGCCCCTGGAGCCAAACCTGAGGACTGTACTTGCCCTCTCGTAGAAAATTGTGTGTGCCCATTCTAATGGCCACAACTCTTCTAATATATTAACCTCCAAAGTCCCTGATCCATCTCAATAGTGGTGGCTTCCCAGGAAAAACAGGGGCAATCTGAGCCCAACTGAGCACCTACCTGCACTCAGACACATAGACAGATGTCCCCAGAGGTTTAAAGGAAAGAACAGGCCCCTAGGCACTAATCAGATCCATTGCTTTGTTTTCCAGGCATCTCTCCTCAGAGGCCTGGATTTCAAAAGCAGCATATAACTGTTTCTTGACTCATCCATCAGAAAACATCTCATCTACACATGGGAACCTTGAACGTTGGAGCTGTGTCAACGCCTCTGTTTTGGAGAACATTTTAGGGCCCCAGTGCCACTGCTTCATTCCAAGATCTCCATAGACACAAAAGCACATTAGGACCCATCCCCAGGGGTGTCCATTTCAACTCAGCGTCCTCGGTTGCTCCCCACACATCCAGGAGATCTAACCTTTCTTGTTGGTAGGAGACAATTGGAATGCGAGGTGGGCTACCCAGCCATCCATCCTTAGAACCCTGCTCAGAATCATTGGCCTGGAGCCAAACAACAGGTCTCAATTGTCCTGCAGAAGACTCTCTGCAGTTTGGAGCTTCTCACAACTCCCATCGTGGGAAAACCCCCATGGCCTCGTGATGCCCCCCCATTCATGAAGGGGCCATCAGGGACAGAAACTCCAACCTGAGCGATCGCCTGATCCTCGCCCTGACTTCAGATGCACGAGATCTCGATTCAGGTCTGTAGATTGTGCCTGCCATGGCCTCACCCAGAAACCTAAGCCTAGCTTGTGTTCTCAGACTTTTGTCGTCAGACTACTGGCCCACAAGCCCTCCAGTTTGGCAATCCAGAACTACAATGTAGCACACTGCCGGCCATCCAGAAGAAAAACATTGTCCTCTGGGGCTACCCAGTGCCCCAAATGAGGATCAACCTGCACCGAACTTGGCTGTACCCAAAATACATAGGCTGACCAGGGCACTAATGCCCTTTGCGACACAGCCTGAGACTGGACCCCCTGACCCCTCCCAGACAGCTGGCCGCAAACATAACACATCGAGCCGCCATGGCCTTAGGTCGTCATCCTCTCCCAACCTCGGTTTTCAGGTTTCAGAACCTAGACCTTATCTCCTATCACTACCCAGGGTTGAGGATGATGCAGAAAGCAGAACTCCTTCCCCACGTCAAGAAACCTTGTGGTTGGCATGTTGTCCAACGTTCAGTGTAGTTGAAATCAGTGTTGCCTATGAGGCCCCGCCAATGCTCGCGGGCCACATTGGTCACAAACACACATTGTGACCCTCAGGCTGAGCCCAGTCCTCAAGTAAGGCCACTCAGTGGCTGGATGAAGAGATAGCATATTGGGCTTGCAATGCCCCTAGCCCCCAATTTAAAACCATAGTTCGGGTTGTCCCTTCTATCTTCCCCACGGCTTTGCTTTGGAATTCCTCTTTTGGTGGGACACCTGAGGTAACAAACCTGAAAGGACACCTCTCATCCCACAGATTTATGAAAAGCAATTGGGAATCGGGCCAAATCCTCAGAGAGGAAGATTCGTCCATGGCCCATGAGGCCTCCCCGACATTCCAAGGCCATCGCTGACACAAAATCCAGAGGCAAAAGCCTGAGCCAGCGCCTCAGACTAGCACTTTCTTCATATCCTGAAGAGTTCTTCTCATGGTTTGTAGATCGGGCCTGCCATACCTGGTCCCCAAACCTAAGCTGAGTTTGTGTTTTCAGACTTCTGTCCTCAAAGTCTTGGGCCACACACCCTCCAGGCTGGGCTCCTGGAGCCACACATTAGGACTGAGCCTACCAATCCATGGGAATTCTGCCCATTCCATGGTCCAAAATCGTACAAGTTAGGAGAAACCTCCAAAGTCCCTGAGGCCATCCCAATAGTTTAGGTCCCCCGGAACAAACAAGGGCTGTCTGACACCAGCTGATAATCGACCTCCACTCATACCATAGATGGATGTCCCCAGAGAAGAACATTGAACCAGACAGGACCCTAGGCCATAATAGGATCCATTGCTTTGGGTTACAGGCATGTGTCCTCAAAAGCCTGATTCCAATACGAGCATAGGGGTTTTCCTGAGTCACCCATCAGAACTCATCTCGTCTCCACAAGGAAACCTGTGCATGGGAGCCATGTCCAAAGCTTAGGTGAGTACTTCATGGTCCCGATGCCACCGCCCCATTCCAAGACCCTCATGGACACAAAAACACATTAGGACCCATCTTCAGGGAAGTCCATTTCAACTCATCCACTCGGTTGCTCCGGCAGAGCCATCAGATCTAAATTGTCTTGTTGCTCGGAGACAATTGGAATGGGAAGCGAGCTTCCCAGGCATCCATCCGCGAATGGTGCTCTGGAGTCATTCCATATGGCATGTCCTGGAGCTGTCCAACAGGTCTCAATTGTCCTGCAGAAGGAATCCTTGAAGGGTGCTTCCCACAACTCCAAACGTGGGAAAACCTCAATGGCCTCGAGATTCCACTCCCTTCATTAAACGGTCGACATGCACAGAAACTCCAACCTGAGCCAACGTCTGATCCTCGCCCTGACTTCAGATGCATGAGATATTGGTTCAGATCTGCAGGGGGTACCTGCCGTGCCCTCGCCCTGAAACACAAGTCTAGCTTGTCTTCTCAGACTTCCGTCCTCACACTCCTGGCCCCGAAGCCCTCAAGTTTGGCAATTCCGGACCCACAATGCAGCACTCTGCCTGCCCTCTAGTAAAAAATTAGTGCCTCATGAGCTGCTCAGGCACCTTAAATGAGGATAAACCTACACAGCACTCGACTTTACCCAAATGATATAGTCTAACCTGGGCACTAATGCACTGTCGAACACAACCTGAGCCGGGACCTCCTGACCAACACCCAGAAATCTGACCGCAAACTGAGCACATAAAACCCGCCATGGCCTTAGGTCATCATCTCTTCCCTACCTCAGTTTTCAGGCTTAGGAACCGAGACCTTATCTCCAATCACTGCCCAGGGGTGAGTGTGATGCAGAAATCAGAACTCCTCCTTACCCATGGCAAGAACCCTTGTGGTTGGCACGTTGTCCAACGTTCAGTGTAGGAGAAACCAGCATTCACCCTGAGGCCCCGCCCATTCTTGAGTGCGATGAGGACATACACACGCATTGTGACCCTCAGCATGAGTCCTGTCCTCTAGTAAGTCCTCTTAGTGGCTGGACCATTAGATGTCATAATGGGCTTGACATGTCCCTAGGCCCCAATTTTTAACCAGTTTTCTAATTGTCCAGTCGCCCCTCCCCAGGGCTCTACTCTGGAATCCCTCATTTGGTGGGACACCTGAGGTTAAAAAAGAAACAACAACAACAACAACAACAAAATACGGACTTCTTCCAGCCCACAGAATGACCCCAAATTCTTTGGACGGGGCCAAACCACCAGAGAGTAAGACTCGTCCATTTCCCATGAAGTCACCCAGAAATTCCACGACCATGAGTGACACGATATCCAGAGACAAAAACTTGAGCAGGAGCCTCACACTCGCCCTTCTTTCAAATCCCAACGAGTTCTCCTCATGGTCTGTAGATCTGTCCTGCCATACCTATGACCCGAAACATCAGCCGAGTTTGTGTTTTCAGACAACTGTCCAAACAGCCCTGGCCTACACAACCTACAGGCTCTGGTCACTGGAGCCAAACCTGAGGACTGTACTTGCCCTCTCCAAGGGAATTGTGTGTGCCCATTGCAATGGCCACAAATCTTCTAATGGGATAAACCTCCAAAGTCCCTGATCCATCTCAATAGTGGTGGCTTCCCAGGAAAAACAGAGGCAATCTGAGCCCAATGGAGCCCCGACCTGTACTCAGACCCATAGACAGATGTCCCCAGAGGTAAAAAGGAAAGAACAGGCCCTTGGCAATAATCAGATCCATTGCTTTGGTTTCCAGGCATCTCTCCTCAGTGGCCTGGATTTCAAAAGCAGCATATAGCTGTTTCTTGACTCACCCATCAGAAAACATCTCATCTACACATGGGAAACTTGAACGTTGGAGCTGTGTCAAAGCCTCTGTTTAGGAGAACCCTTTAGATCCCCAGTGCCAACTCTTCATTCCACGGTAATCATAGACACAAATGCACATTAGGACCCATCCCCAGGGGTGTCCATTTCAACTCAGCGTCCTCGGTTGCTCCCCACACATCCAGGAGATCTAACCTGTCTTGTTGCTAGGAGACAATTGGAATGCGAGGTGGGCTACCCCGCCATCCATCCTTAGAACCCTGCTCAGAATCATTGGCCTGGAGCCAAACAACAGGTCTCAATTGTCCTGCAGAAGACTCTCTGCAGTTTGGAGCTTCTCACAACTCCCATCGTGGGAAAACCCCCATGGCCTCGTGATGCCCCCCCATTCATGAAGGGGCCATCAGGGACAGAAACTCCAACCTGAGCGATCGCCTGATCCTCGCCCTGACTTCAGATGCACGAGATCTCGATTCAGGTCTGTAGATTGTGCCTGCCATGGCCTCATCCAGAAACCTAAGCGTAGCTTGTGTTCTCAGACTTTTGTCGTCAGACTACTGGCCCACAAGCCCTCCAGTTTGGCAATACAGAACTACAATGCAGCACTCTGCGGTCCCTCCAGAAGAAAAACATTGTCCTTGTGGCTACCCAGTGCCCCAAATGAGGATCCACCTGCACCGATCTTGGTTGTACCCCAAATACATAGGCTGACCAGGGCACTAATGCCCTTTGCGACACAGCCTGAGTTGGACCCCCTGACCCCTCCCAGACAGCTGGCCGCAAACTGAGCACATGGAGCCGCCATGGCCTTAGGTCGTCATCCTCTCCCAACCTCGGTTTTCAGGTTTCAGAACCTACACCTTATCTCCTATCACTACGCAGGGTTGAAGGTGATGCAGAAATCAGAACTCCTTCCCCACGACAAGAAACCTTGTGGTTGGCATGTTGTCCAACGTTCAGTGTAGTTGAAATCAGTGTTGCCTATGAGGCCCCGCCCATGCTCGCGGGCCACATTGGTCACAAACACACATTGTGACCCTCAGGCTGAGCCCAGTCCTCAAGTAAGGCCACTCAGTGGCTGGATGAAGAGATAGCATATTGGGCTTGCCATGCCCCTAGGCCCCAATTTTTAACCATAGTTCGGGTTGTCCCTTCAGTCTTCCCCACGGCTTTGCTTTGGAATTCCTCTTTTGGTGGGACACCTGAGGTAACAAACCTGAAAGGAGACCTCCAATCCCACAGATTGACGAAAAGCAATTGGGAATCGGGCCAAATCCTCAAGAGGAAGATTCGTCCATGGCCCATGAGGCCTCCCCGACATTCCACGGCCATCGCTGACACAAAATCCAGAGACAAATGCCTGAGCAAGTGCCTCAGACTCGCACTTTCTTCATAAACTGAAGAGTTCTTCTCATGGCTTGTAGATCGGGCCTGCCATACCTAAGTCCCCAAACCTAAGCTGAGTTTGTGTTTTCAGACGTCTGTCCTCAAAGCCTTGGGCCACACACCCTCCAGGCTGGGCCCCTGGAGCCACACATTAGGACTGTGCCTACCAATCCATGGGAAATCTGCCCATTCCATGGTCCAAAATCTTACAAATTAGGAGAAACCTCCAAAGTCCCTGAGGCCATCCCAATGGTGTAGGTCGCCCAGAACAAACAAGGGCTGTCTGCCACCAGCTGATAATCGACCTCTACTCACACCATAGATGGATGTCCCCAGAGAAGAAGATTGAACCAGACAGGACCCTAGGCCATAATAGGATCCATTGCTTTTGGTTACAAGCATGTGTCCTCAAAAGCCTGCTTTCAATACGAGCATAGGGGTTTTCCTGAGTCACCCATCAGAACTCATCTCGTCTCCACAAGGAAACCTGTGCATCGGAGCCATGTCCAAAGCTTAGGAGAGAACTTCAGGGTCCCGGTGCCACCGCCCCATTCCAAGGCCCTCATGGACACAAAAACACATTAGGACCCATTCTCAGGAAAGTCCATTTCAACTCAGCCACCCAGGTTGCTCCGGCAGAGCCATCAGATCTAAACTTTCTTGTTGCTAGGAGACAATTGGAATGCGAGGCGGGCTTCCCAGGCATCCATTCGAGAACGTTGCTCTGGAGTCATTCCATATGGGATGTCCTGGAGCTGTCCAACAGGTCTCAATTGTCCCGCAGAAGGAATCCTTGAATGGGGCATCCCACAACTCCCAACGTGGGAAAACCTCAATGGCCTCGAGATTCCGCTCCCTTCATGTAGCTGCCGTCATGCACAGAAACTCCAACCTGAGCCAACGTCTCATCCTCGCCCTGACTTCAGATGCATGACATATTGGTTCAGATCTGCAGGGGGTACCTGCCGTGCCCTCGCCCTGAAACACAAGTCTAGCTTGTATTCTCAGAGTTCCGTCCTCACACTCTTGGCCCCGAAGCCCTCAAGTTTGGCAATTCCGGACCCACAATGCAGCACTCTGCCTGCCTTCTAGAAAGAAAATTATTGCCTCCTGAGCTGCCCAGGCACCTTAAATGAGGATAAACCTACACAGCACTCGACTTTACCCAAATTATATAGTCTAACCTGGGCACTAATGCACTGTCGAACACAACCTGAGCCCGGACCTCCTGACCAACACCCAGAAAGCTGACCGCACAATGAGCACATAAAACCCGCCATGGCATTAGGTCATCATCTCTTCCCTACCTCAGTTTTCAGGCTTCAGAACAGAGACCTTATCTCCAATCACTGCCCAGGGGTGAGTGTGATGCAGAAATCAGAACTCCTCCTTACCCATGGCAAGAACCCTTGTGGTTGGCACGTTGTCCAACGTTCAGTGTGGAGAATCCAGCATTCATTCTGAGGCCCCGCCCATTCTTGAGTGCGACGAGGGCATACACACGCATTGTGACCCTCAGCATGAGTCCTGTCCTCTAGTAAGTCCTCTCAGTGGTTGGACCATTAGATGTCATACTGGGCTTGACATGTCCCTAAGCCCCAATTTTTAACCAGATATCTGATTGTCCAGTCGCCCCTCCCCAGGGCTCTACTCTGGAATCTCTCATTTGGTGGGACACCTGAGGTTAAAAAAGAAAACAACAACAAAAACAAAAGATAAAACGGACTTCTTCCAGCCCACAGAATGACCCCAAACTCTTTGGACGGGGCCAAACCACCAGAGAGTAAGACTCGTCCATTTCCCATGAAGTCACCCAGAAATTCCACCACCATGAGTGACACGATATCCAGAGACAAAAACTTGAGCAGGGCCTCACACTCGCCCTTCTCTCAAATACCGAAGATTTCTCCTCATGGTCTGTAGATCAGTCCTGCCATACCTATGACCCGAAACGTAAGCCGAGTTTGTATTTTCAGACAACTGTCCAAACAGCCCTGGCCTACACAACCTAAAGGCTCAGGCCCCTGGAGCCAAACCTGAGGACTGTACTTGCCCTCTCCAAGGGAATTGTGTGTGCCCATTCCAATGGCCACAACCCTTCTCATAGGATAAACCTCCAAGTCCCTGATCCATCTCAATAGTGGTGGCTTCCAGGAAAAACAGGGGCAATCTGAGCCCAACTGAGCACTTACCTGCACTCAGACCCAAAGACAGTTGTCCCCAGAGGGAAAAGGGAAAGAACAGGCCCCTAGGCACTAATGAGATCCATTGCTTTGGTTTCCAGGCATCTCTCCTCAGAGGCCTGGATTTCAAAAGCAGCATATAGCTGTTTCTTGACTCACCCATCGGAAAACATCTCATCTACACATGGGAAACTTGCACGTTGGAGCTGTGTCAAAGCCTCTGTTTAGGAGAACCCTTTAGGGCCCCAGTGCCACCGCTTCATTCCAAGGTCTCCATAGACACAAAAGCACATTAGGACCCATCCCCAGGGGTGTCCATTTCAACTCAGCGTCCTCAGTTGCTCCCCACACATCCAGGAGATCTAACCTGTCTTGTTGCTAGGTGACAATTGGAATGCGAGGTGGGCTACCCAGCCATCCATCCTTAGAACCCTGCTCAGAATCATTGGCCAGGTGCCAAACAACAGGTCTCAATTGTCCTGCAGAAGACTCTCTGCAGTTTGGAGCTTCTCACAACTCCCATCGTGGGAAAACCCCCATGGCCTCGTGATGCCCCCCCATTCATGAAGGGGCCATCAGGGACAGAAACTCCAACCTGAGCGATCGTCTGATACTCGCCCTGACTTCAGATGCACGAGATCTCGATTCAGGTCTGTAGATTGTGCCTTCCATGGCCTCACCCAGAAAACTAAGCCTAGCTTGTGTTCTCAGACTTTGGTCGTCAGACTACTGGCCCACAAGCCCTCCAGTTTGGCAATCCAGAACTACAGTGCAGCACTCTGCCTGCCTTCCAGTAGAAACACCTTGTCCTCTGGGGCTACCCAGTTACCCCAAATGAGGATCAACCTGCACCGACCTTGGCTGTACCCCAAATACATAGGCTGACCAGGGCACTAATGCCCTTTCTGACACAGCCTGAGCCTGGACCCCCTGGCCCCTCCCAGGCAGATGGCCGCACACTGAGCACATCGAGCCGCCATGGCCTTAGGTCGACAGCTCTTCCCAAACTCGGTTTTCAGGTTTCTGAAACTAGACCTTATCTCCTATCACTGACCAGGGTTGAAGGTGATGCAGAAATCAGAACTCCTTCCCCATGGCAAGAAACCTTGTGGTTGGCATGTTGTCCAACGTTCAGTGTAGTTGAAACCAATGTGGCCCATAAGGCCCCGTCCATGCTCGTGGGCCACATTGGTTACAAACACACATTGTGACCCTCAGGCTGATCCCAGTCCTCAAGTAAGGCCACTCAGTGGTTGGATGAAGAGATAGCATATTGGGCTTGCCATTCCCCTAGGCCCCAATTTTCAACCATAGTTTGGGTTGTCTCTTCAGTCTTCCCCACGGCTTTGCTTTGGAATTCCTCTTTTGGTGGGACACCTGAGGTAACGAAACTGAAATGAGTCCTCCCATCCCACAGATTGACAAAAAGCAATTGGGAATCGGGCAAAATCCTCAGAGAGGAAGATTCGTCCATGGCCCATGAGGCCACCCGACATTCCTGGGCCATCGCCGATACAAAATCCAGAGACAGAAACCTGAGCAAGCGCCTCAGACTCGCACTTTCTTCATATCCAGAAGAGTTCTTCTCATGGTTTGTAGATCGGGCCTGCCATACCTGCGTCCCCAAACCTAACCTGAGTTTGTGTTTTCAGACTCTGTTCTCAAAGTCTTTGGCCACACACCCTCCAGGCTGGGCCCCTGGAGCCACACATTAGGACTGTGCCTACCAATCCAAGGGAATTCTGCCCATTCCATGGTCTAAAATCGTACAAATTAGGAGAAACCTCCAAAGTCCCTGAGGCCATCCGAATAGTGTAGGTGGCCCGGAACAAACAAGGGCTGTCTGATACCAGCTGATAATCGACCTCCACACAAACCATAGATGGATGTCTCCAGAGAAGAAGATTGAACCAGGCAGGACCCTAGGCCATAATAGGATCCATTGCTTTGGGTTACAGGCATGTGTCCTCAAAAGCCTGATTCCAATACGAGCATAGGGGTTTTCCTGAGGCACCCATCAGAATTCATCTCGTCTCCCCAAGGAAACCTGTGCATGGGAGCCATGTCCAAAGCTAAGTAGAGTACTTCAGGGTCCCGGTGCCACCGCCCCGTTCCAAGGCCCTCATGGACACAAAAACACATTAGGACCCATCCTCAGGAAAGTCCATTTCAACTCAGCCACCCCGGTTGCTCCGGCAGAGCCATCAGATCTAAACTGTCTTGTTGCTAGGAGACAATTAGAATGCGAGGCGGGCTTCCCAGGCATCCATCCTCGAACGGTGCTCTGGAGTCATTCCATATGGGATGTCCTGGAGCTGTCCAACAGGTCTCAATTTTCCCACAGAAGGAATCCTTGAAGGGGGCATCCCACAACTCCCAACGTGGGAAAACCTCAATGGCCTCGAGATTCCGCTCCCTTCATGAAGCGGCCGTCATGCTCAGAAACTCCAACCTGGGCCAACGTCTGATCCTCGCCCTGACTTCAGATGAATGACATATTGGTTCAGATCTGCAGGGGGTACCTGCCGTGCCCTCGCCCTGAAACCCAAGTCTAGCTTGTCTTCTCAGACTTCCGTCCTCACACTCCTGGCCCTGAAGCCCTCAAGTTTGGCAATTCCGGACCCACAATGCAGCATTCTTACTGCCCTCTAGAAAAAAAATTATTGCCTCATGAGCTGCCCAGGCACCTTAAATGAGGATCAACCTACACAGCACTCGACTTTACCCAAATGATATAGTCTAACCTGGGCACTAATGCACTGTCGAACACAACCTGAGCCCGGACCTCCTGACCAACACCCAGAAAGCTGACCGCACACTGAGCACATAAAACCCGCCATGGCCTTAGGTCATCATCCCTTCCCTACCTCAGTTTTCAGGCTTCAGATCCGAGATCTTATCTCCAATCACTGCCCAGGGGTGAGTGTGATGCAGAAATGAGAACTCCTCCTTACCCATGGCAAGAACCCTTGTGGTTGGCACGTTGTCCAACGTTCAGTGTAGGAGAAACCAGCATTCACCCTGAGGCCCCGCCCATTCTTGAGTGCGACGAGGGCATACACACGCATTGTGACCCTCAGCAGGAGTCCTGTCCTCTAGTAAGTCCTCTCAGTGGCTGGACCATTAGATGTCATAATGGGCTTGACATGTCCCTAGGCCCCAATTTTTAACCAGATTTCTGATTGTCCAGTCGCCCCTCCCCAGGGCTCTACTCTGGAATCCCTCATTTGGTGGGACAACTGAGGTTAATAAAGAAAACACAAGAAAAAAAAATTGACTTCTTCCAGCCCACAGAATGACCCCAAACTCTTTGGACAGGGTCCAAACCACCTGAGAGTAAGACTCGTCCATTTCCCATGAAGTCACCCAGAAATTCCACGACCATGAGTGACACGATATCCAGAGATAAAAACGTGAGCAGGAGCCTCACACTCGCCCTTTTTTCAAATCCCGAAGAGTTCTCCTCATGGTCTGTAGATCACTCCTGCCATACCTATGACCCGAAACATAAGCCCAGTTTGTGTTTTCAGACAACTGTCCAAACAGCCCTGGCCTACACAACCTACAGGCTCAGGCCCCTGGAGCCAAACCTGAGGACTGTACTTGCCCTCTCCAAGGGAATTGTGTGTGCCCATTCCAATGGCCACAACCCTTCTAATAGGGTAAACCTCCAAGGTCCCTGATCCATCTCAATAGTGGTGGCTTCCCAGGATAAACAGGGGCAATCTGAACCCAAATGAGGACCTACCTGCACTCAGACCCATAGACAGATGTCCCCAGAGGTAAAAAGGTAAGAACAGGCCCCTAGGCACTATTCAGATCCATTGCTTTGGTTTCCAGGCATCTCTCCTCAGAGGCCTGGATTTCAAAAGCAGCATATAGCTGTTTCTTGACTCACCCATCAGAAAACATCTCATCTACACATGGGAAACTTGCACGTTGGAGCTGTGTCAAAGCCTCTGTTTAGGAGAACCCTTTAGGGCCCCAGTGCCACCGCTTCATTCCAAGGTCTCCATAGACACAAAAGCACATTAGGACCCATCCCCAGGGGTGTCCATTTCAACTCAGCGTCCTAGGTTGCTCCCCACAGATCCAGGAGATCTAACCTATCTTGTTGCTAGGAGACAATTGGAATGAGAGGTGGGCTACCCAGCCATCCATCCTTAGAACCCTGCTCAGAATCATTGGCCTGGAGCCAAACAACAGGTCTCAATTGTCCTGCAGAAGACACTCTGCAGTTTGGAGGTTCTCACAACTCCCATCGTGGGAAAATCCCCAAGGCCTCGTGATGCCCCCCCATTCATGAAGGGGCCATCAGAGACAGAAACTCCAACCTGAGTGATCGTCTGATCCTCGCCCTGACTTCAGAGGCACGAGATCTCGATTCAGGTCTGTAGATTGTGCCTGCCATGGCCTCACCCAGAAACCTAAGCCTAGCTTGTGTTCTCAGACTTTTGTCGTCACACTAGTGGCCCACAAGCCCTCCAGTTTGGCAATCCAGAACTAAAATGCAGCACTCTGCCTGCCCTCCAGAAGAAACACATTGTCCTCTGGGGCTACCCAGTAACCCCAAATGAGGATCAACCTTCACCGACCTTGGCTGGACCCCAAATACATAGCCTGACCAGGGCACTAATGCCCTTTCTGACACAGCCTGAGCCTGGACCCCCTGGCCCCTCCCAGGCAGCTGGCCGCACACTGAGCACATTGAGCCGCCATGGCCTTAGGTCGTCAGCTCTTCCCAACCTCGGTTTTCAGGTTTCAGAAACTAGACCTTATCTCTTATCACTGCCCAGGTTTGAAGGTGATGCAGAAATCAGAACTCCTTCCGCATGGCAAGAAACCTTGTGGTTGGCATGTTGTCCAACGTTCAGTGTAGTTGAAACCAATGTGGCCCATAAGGCCCCGTCCATGCTCGTGGGCCACATTGGTTACAAACACAAATTGTGACCCTCAGGCTGAGCCCAGTCCTCAAGTAAGGCCACTCAGTGGCTGGATGAAGAGATAGCATATTGGGCTTGCCATGCCCCTAGGCCCCAATTTTTAACCATAGTTTGGGTTGTCCCCCACGGCTTTGCTTTGGAATTCCTCTTTTGGTGGGACACCTGAGGTAACGAAACTGAAATGATCCTCCCATCCCACAGATTGACAAAAAGCAATTGGGAATCGGGCCAAATCCTCAGAGAGGAAGATTCGTCCATGGCCCATGAGGCCACCCTTCATTCCTTGGCCATCGCTGATACAAAATCCAGAGACAGAAGCCTGAGCAAGCGCCTCAGACTCGCACTTTATTCATATCCTGAAGAGTTCTTCTCATGGTTTGTAGATCGGGCCTGCCATACCTACGTCCCCAAACCTAAGCTGAGTTTGTGTTTTCAGACTCTGTCCTCAAAGTCTTGGGCCACACACCCTCCAGGCTGGGCCCCTGGAGCCACACATTAGGATTGTGCCTAACAATCCATCGGAATTCTGCCCATTCCATGGTCCAAAATCGTACAAATTAGGAGAAACCTCCAAAGTCCCTGAGGCCATCCCAATAGTGTAGGTCGCCCGGAACAAACAAGGGCTGTCTGACACCAGCTGATAATCGACCTCCACTCATACCATAGATGGATGTCCCCAGAGAAGAAGATTGATCCAGACAGGACCCTAGGCCATAATAGGATCCATTGCTTTGGGTTACAGGCATGTGTCCTCAAAAGCCTGATTCCAATAAGAGCATAGGTGATTTCCTGAGGCACCATTCAGAAATCATCCTGTCACCACAAGGAAACCTGTGCATGGGAGCCATGTCCAAAGCTTAGGAGAGTACTTCAGGGTCCCGGTGCCACCGCCCCAATCCAAGGCCCTCATGGACAGAAAAACACATTAGGACCCATCCTCAGGAAAGTCCATTTCAACTCAGCCACCCCGGTTGCTCTGGCAGAGCCATCACATCTAAACTGTCTTGTTGCTAGGAGACAATTGGAATGCGAGGCAGGCTTCCCAGGCGTTCATCCGCGAACGGTGCTCTGGAGTCATTCCATATGGGATGTCCTGGAGCTGTCCAACAGGTCTCTATTGTCCCGCAGAAGGAATCCTTGAAGGGGGCATCCCACAACTCCCAACGTGGGAAAACCTCAATGTTCTCGAGATTCCGCTCCCTTCATGAAGCGGCCGTCATGCACAGAAACTCCAACCTGAGCCAACGTCTGATCATCGCCCTGACTTCAGATGCATGAGATATTGGATCAGATCTGCAGGGGGTACCTGCCGTGCCCTCGGCCTGAAACCCAAGTCTAGCTTGTCTTCTCAGACTTCCGTCCTCACACTCCTGGCCCCGAAGCCCTCAAGTTTGGCAATTCCGGACCCACAATGCAGCACTCTGCCTGCCCTCTAGAAAAAAAATTATTGCCTCATGAGCTGCCCAGGCACCTTAAATGAGGGTAAACCTTCACAGCACACGACTTTACCCGAATTATATAGTCTAACCAGGGCACTAATGCACTGTCGTACACAACCTGAGCCCGGACCTCCTGACCAACACCCGGAAAGCAGATCGCACATTGAGCACATAAAACCCGCCATGGCCTTAGGTCATCATCTCTTCCCTACCTCAGTTTTCAGGCTTCAGAACCGAGACCTTATCTCCAATCACTGCCCAGGGGTGAGTGTGATGCAGAAATCAGAACTCCTCCTTACCAATGGCAAGAACCCTTGTGGTTGGACGTTGTCCAACGTTCAGTGTAGGAGAAACCAGCACTCACCCTGAGGCCTCGCCCATTATTGAGTGCGACGGGGGCATACA